>NC_086330.1:355300276-356515665 GCF_032445375.1 Bacillus rossius redtenbacheri
ACTGAACATTCTGAGAGTTGCTTTCCCTTCCGTCGGCTCGAACGATGCCGCAGAAGATTCCTGCAAGTAATTTTTTGAAGAAAAAAGAGGTTAATGTATGTTGTACGTGGAGTGTATGTGCATATACACAAATCGGTTACCAGGGTACCTACTCATAAAAAAATTTCATCTTAAATTTACGAGGAACGCTGGTCACAAATTATCCAGTGATATTCGTAAATTTTTACGGTGTTGAGCTCAGTTTTGTTCGAACATGAATCAACAAAAATAATATTATATTATCAAAACATTCAAAGACTTGAGTTGTTTTTTTTTACTTCTGCGTGTGTGTTTACCTTGTTTACAACGAAACACGTGACTGAAGTCTGAACCTGGCGTAGTTTTTGCGAAGATTCAAACTATCTGAGGTTACAAAGAAATCGTCGTTTGGGGTTAAATCTAGTTGAAAACTCCGTAAATTACCTGTTCTTTCTAACAGTGTGTTATTTCATGTCTTTTTTTATATTGTCAGGTTAAACAATAGCCCACATTAAGTGTTAAACGATATAATTTGAAGTTCTTTTACCCTAATTTGCTCACCTATATTTAGATGGTGTGTTTTTTATGATATTGAGCTGCAAGAGTCATGCGGGTGAAAGGGGGGGGGGGAGAAATTGGGTGATAATTTTTTTTAAAATTCTTTACAGAATGCAAGAGTAAAATATGTAATCCAACATAACTAAGATCAAACTGAAGTACATGCAACAAAAGAGTACTAACTTTTACATTCTTAAGAATATTTTTAGCCTGTAGAATTTAAGGTAAAAAAAAAAAAAAAAAACATAACCACCCATTTGTGCCCAGTTACCCTATCCGTTTGCGCTGCGCGGTGCAGGCTATTATGACCTTTGTTGCGCACGCACAGCAGTTAACCTCCTTCCAAGTTGGGTTGTGACGGAAAGCGACGTCATGTCCTGACAAACGCCTCCACGAGCCAACTCGAGGTTGTTTACCGAGTGATCCCACCTCGCGCCTTTTGAATCAGTCCGTCCCTGCGCTCCAACAGCCGTCCGTAGAGATGAGGATAGAGATTGAGTTGCAGATAGAGATGCAGATATATAGAGGGGATACATATACATATATAAAGAATGAGTCTGAATTCGACTAAAAACGCCCAGTGATAAATTAAGAACACTTTTGGGACTTTTAACATCCACTATGTTACACTTAGTGGATATTTTCGACAGAACAATTATAGAAAGGGAGGTATCGTGTTAAAATTGCATAAATAGTCTTAAAATAATACTAATGACAAGAAGAAAAAAAAAACCATGACTTATAAGAATGAGCCTTAACATGAAATGGAGATGGTAGAGACTTAAGAGTGTAAATTTACACGCATTGGTTCTAACAAATCATCTAGTGATAAACGGAAATTTACAAATTTTTTTCGAAAGTTTCTTCACTTTAAACATGAACTTAAGGGAATCATCTTGGGGTATTTTCAAGATTTTGAAAAAAAAAAAATAAAAACTCAAGTCTACCAAAATAAAGCTCTTCTTCCTTCCACGGCCATGTTTTAAGCTGTTTACAAGAGAGCTCGGAGGTGTGATCGGGGTTTGGTTTTCACGAAGATACAGTTTATCTGCAACTACGAAGAAACCTTCGTTCATCAGAGGAGCATTATTTGTGAACAAGTCCGTAAATTTATCTCACTGTCGTACAGTAACCACAATGAAAAACGCAGTCGACTGTTTTGTGAGCATATAAATCTGTTCATGATGAAATACAAAAAATTATATGCACACAAATCAGTAGACTGCGTTTTTTCAAATGGTTTAAATAAGTCGTAATCATTGCAAGAATCATTAAAGGAAAGAACCATCTCGATGGTCCCATGAAGCGATTTGAAAACTGCTCAAACATACAACTGGTATCTACCTTCTTCGACTGATTCTTGCAATCTGGAGAGAAAAAGAGGTGGTGGGGCCGGGGGGGGGGGGGGGGGAGAATTGATTTAAAATTTTTTTTCATGGACAAACGCCATTGCTGGCTTTACTGTCTGTCATAGAGAAACCACAAGAATGGACAAGAAAGATGAATTTACAAACACGCAGAAAACCAGCCGAAATCAGCCGGTGTCAAATGTTAAATGCATAGACAGCATACAGAGAATTCCGTGGAACACGAATTTTCTCAAAAAAAAAAAAAAAAAATCACAACGCAAACAGGGAGCTGCCAAAAATGGGACAGTTGTAACGAGAACAGAAAATACAATCTTAGACAACACAACGACAAAATAATAACCCTCCCCCCCCCTTTTTTTTTCCCCGTGACCTTGACACTCGTGCGGGGACGCAAGCGAAACTGCTCCCGAGTCCGGGGAACTAATTTGAAATGGCGGGTCGTGGTAATTGAAATTTCAAAAGTTCTCGACCCCCCCCCCCCCCCCCCTCAACACGAGGTCAGGTCGGGAGTTCTCGGCCAAGTGGCGCGATCTGGGGGAAGTCCGTAAGTTGCTGGAACCACGCGAAGGAGGGCTTAGCCGAGGTGTTGGTGAGGGAAGGGGTTCGGGGTGGATCATGACTGACCCAGGCACCTCGTCGACCGTGCAGTTAGTTTCATGGCCCTGCAGCAGTCGCGTATGTCTGGTCTTTGGATATATATACTGTATAGAAGTCGCGAGTGGATAGGATTTACTCTAAGTTTTTCAGAAGCGTATGATGAGCAGCTTGGGAACTTCACCGCTGCAGTGCGCTGCCGTAACGCCCTGTATCGTCTTAGTTGTTGTTTACCCGTTAGGGCGCAGCACTGTCGCCCGCTGTCATTCCCCGCACCCCCCATCCATCATTCACTGCAGCTCACGGTCGTTCAACGGGAGGGGGAAAGGGTGTTTGAAGAGTTCGACACTTGTCCGCTAGGGACCACCACAAGTCGATGCTTTAGAGATGGTGGCGATTGCGGCGGTGAATTAACCAACTACCTCAAAACCGTATTAGAAATTTTAACCTGGGCTGGCGACTTCTATACAGTATATATATTCAAAGGTCTGGTCTTTTCCAACATCCATTATACTACACTCGGTGAATATCCGTTTTAAAATATTAGTGGCAGAACAACAAATGCAAAGGAATTTCGGAAAGAGCCCTTGAATAATAGTTACGATGTGAGAATCAGAACAAAAAAATAAATAAACTGGCATGGCGTGTAAGACAGTCTTAATAGTAATCATCTTAACCATCATACCGTTTCCGCAATGGATCCTGGGTAATGCTATATGGGATGGTGTGGCAGGGGCTGACTTCTGGGAGGGGCACCTAAAGTCTGAATTATTCTGCTCCCCAAATAAAATCTGGGGGGGGGAGGGGGGGGGACGAGACTTGCTATCTAGATGATAAATGTTTGGACTGGGAAAACAGCATTTTTGTATAAACATAGCCCAGAATTTTCGTTATAAGTATTTTTTATCCATTACATATTTTATCCTGGCAATCCCCTCTGGTTTGTGGTGAGGTAGGAAAGTGACTTTAAGTGTGTCGCAGTAAGCCAGTTCCCGACGATTCCTAGGCCCCCCCCCACCCCCCCATGGTGGCAACCGTGTGCGTCACGGGTCGGAGAGCCGTCTCTATTGTCCCACCAGTCAGATGCTCGCGGCAATTAACCATGGGGTGGGTTGGGGGGGGGGGGGAAACTCTTAATTACCGAGACTGAGACCTAATTTTTTTGAAGTAGTTATGGCCCGTCCTCCAGATAGTAGTTTTCATAATATATTGCTGACATAACTACATTAATTTATTAGGAGAAGTAATGTATAAGCTATTATCAGGCAAACAAACCAGTGTGTAATACAATGAGTTTTTGCACCTCCTGCTCCTTTATTTATTACATGACGGTTTATTAATAAACAGCATTAAGTATTTTCGCATCGATTAAATTAGTTTTGCGCCGCCAAGGAGATAACTTAATATAACCAAAAAAACGTATTAACTAAAAAAACTTTGTATGAGAACCTCGATTCCGATTTTTTATTTGCTGGTAGTTATGGGCGCGCCCAACAGATAGCGACACCTGTCGCGTGAAACATGGTTTCAGTTTACACTGCAAGAGTCGCACTTCTTTATTTCCCTCCTTGTTCTGTGCAGCTAACTAACGGCTGTCAGCGTGCGGGCGTCCAAATGCGGGCTGTCGGAACACTCGTCCGAAAAGCAACCGAAAAGCAGTGGCGCATTCACTATTTCCAAGGAGAGGGTGCTCAATTTTTACTTCCACCTTTCTTTTTTATTCTTGATGTTAGTTTCACCTCACAAATATTAGACCTGCATGTTTTCTCCAGTGACATTTTGAATAATCTACAGTTAAAAATTAGAAAAATAAATAAATAAATAAATCGGCATTTGAAGCGTAAAAGTTTGACCGTCTAAAAAATTTAATTTTTTTTTTTTGCTTTTATGATTGCTACATGAAACATTTCGTGATTTACACCGGGTGGCAAAAAATATCTTGGCGTAATCAGCTGATCTAATAAAGGGTGTAACCAATTTTCGAAATATTTTTCTACATGATTCTTATAACTGAAAATTGTACGATAAATGGCACTTTGAGTAACGGTAAGTCATTTACTTTAATTATAGAAAGTGTTGACAAGGATCAGTTTTATTCTACGCACTCCATAATATTTTTAAACGTAATTTGACATTAAATTTGATGGGATGCTGATGTGAATTTCGAACCTTGGTTTTGGAAATGCAGTTTTCGAATGGGTTGGAGAACTTACCTGTGAATGACGTGTAATGTCATAAGGTGAACTCTGGAACCCCCCCCCCCCCCCCCCCCCAAGAAAGTTAAAATATAAATGTATCAGGTTATTCGGGGCACGAAACCACGGTAGTTCTTTTAATCTTGGTATAAAAATCTTACCCGTAGATAAAGTTGAAATATTTCATTTATGTACTAATTACGTTTTTTAATGTCTCGTTTTCGTGGCGTTGCTGGATGAAAATACCCGACGCAGTATAAAAATAGACGGCGGTGGGTCACGATATAGTCCGGTCAATTTAGACATCCGAGGTTAAAAAAATTCGCACCCAGCTGAAAATTGGTAGGATTGTTCAAAACACTATTATAAACGAAATGTGAAAAGTCCTCATTGATCCGACACCTGGAAAAAAATTTACTCTGTGTCATAGGTCACAGAAACGGGTTTTTCGCGATTTTCAGCATAACGCTAAGTTTTATCATAAAATTAGCCCAGACCAAATTTGTAGACCAAATAATTATCTATAAAAAAAGTCTAAATACTTTTTTTCCCTAAGAGCCGCCGTTTTTGAGATATAACGATTCAAAACGTTGAAAGAGTTGTAATCGTCATAATATATGTAGGTACACCACGTAGGTAGTTGGGATGATAAGTTGCAATGATAAGTCGCTTGTGTTTCTAGAACGGTATCGCTTCTTAAGCTGAAAGCTGTGGACTGGCGCATTCTTCCAATCTGCATTGACATTATGTGGCGGAGAAATAATAAAAATGAAAGCTCCTGAGTGTTTTCCGGAATATCTTATCAGGAGTTTCTTGCCTAAAAAAATTATATTCTTAACAACACTTGTTCTAACCATTTTTCACACTTCTAAAAAAGTACAGTTTTAATAATTAAATCTTTAAACAGAACTACTATTATCCGTCATCAGCGTGTTCTTAAATGCTTTTCGTAAACACACCACCTGATATTTTGAGCCGTTTTCAAACCGCCTGTTTTTTTTTTCTTCTTCTCTGCCTTAACTAACTTCGCGTTCGCTGTAAGGGATGTGAGCACCAGAACCTGGCGATTGCAGCGTGCCTCCGTTTATCTTATCTGCCTCGCTGTGCAATTAGTCGCCATGACAGTCGGCGGCGTGGTGGGTCGCGGACCTTATGTTGCCTCACCTCCCCATTCGTGTGTTCAGCGAAGCTAGTCGGAATCATGAATCAGCCTTCATGGAATAACCACTTGACAGATTTCAGAACAGGAAATCCCCACCCCCACCTCCTCGTACTCCTTTTGAAAATAAAATAAAACAGGCAGCGGTCGACTTGAGGAAATTCTGCTGTGCTTTTTTTTTTTATATATCAATTTGCAGCCATTTACATTTTCTCAAAGCTAAATTTTGATGCGTAACATCAATCTTAATTTTTGATGTACGGCATTTGGTGGGGAGGACGGAAACGTGTACCATCCACGGTGCTGCCGTCTGTGACGGATGGCGCGAACCAAAGCTCACAAATACAACTGGTAAGTGAATTTTAACAAGATTGGCAGTATTTTATTACAATTACTTGTCGAAAATCAGGTTCCAAGCCGGGTTTTTATTATTTTTTCAAGTCTTTCCGCTTTTATCAGAGCCGTTTTATTTTTTTTTAACTAAGAATTTGGTTTGCTAATCAAATGATTCTATATTCGACGTAGCTGCTCCGGCAACGAATTCTAACGGCGGGTGCGGAAACTACGCGTGATTCGCGTCCAGAAATTTAATTGAAAAAAACAACAAAATACGTACATTTATCACGTTCGGAATTATTTTAAAGAATTCTACGTTAAATTTCATGTTAGAGGTTCGTATTATGAGAACACATAAATTTGCTCGTTACCTAGGTTAGATGTTAAACACATCTCTGGCGAGTAAAAATTTATTAGCATTTTTTTTTACATTCTTAGAGTTAATTTTTAAAATCTTTCCTAACGTTGTAAACGTTTATACCATTAATAATAAATATTCATGGACAACTTATTTTAGTCATTCTCTACCAACTTTTTTTTTGTAACCTTGGTTGATGTTAATGTACTTTGTTAAATCGTTTGCAACCACCGGAAGACTAACGTAATATTTTAGTTTGCTTTTCGGCCCGGCGGGCAGTTATCCGTGACGGCCCGACTGCAAAGCGAACGGCACCTGCGAGGTTTGTCTTTTAGGCCCTTTCTACGACCGTCACGGAGACGGATCTCGTGGGGACGGAGTTCCTACAATGGCGCGCAGACGGAGACGTACCCGCACGTACCCGCACGTACCCGCACGTATCAGCACGTATCAGCACGTATCAGCTAGACAATGCTGAGCTCCGCGCGACCAACAATAGAAGCATTAAAAAAATCGTTTCGGGTACAATAATATCTAGTGTTCTATTATTAATTTGTTTTTAATTTGTATTTTATATGTAAATTCTACCCATGCTATGACCTCACGAATTATATATATATAATATATATAAAATAGATTAATTCTTCGTAACCTAGAAATGCAATCTCATTGGTTGCCATTCGTTACGTTCCCGTGCATTGTGGAAGCAGCACAGTCGCGGATAGTGAAATGTTTTCGGGGGGGGGGGGGGGGTATCCCGTCTCAGTTAACGTGACATTGTTAGAACGGTGCCCTAACGATATCCGGAGCGCGCGAATCACGTGCCTCGCGTCCATCGCGCCCGTGCCGGTCATTCAAGGTCGTTGCTCCTGGAAACCCAGTTTATTCCCGGGTGCTTCGGGGTGTCGAGTGGCGGCCTCCAGCCTCCTCCCTCCCCACCCCACCCCCCTTCACTTCTCTATTGCCCCCTCCCCGTGTTCTGCCCCCCCCCCCCTCCTCTAGAACTCCAATTACGCTTCCTGGCTGTTTCCTCGTCGGCTCGGCGGGCACCATTATCTGTGTTCCTGTCGGGTAATCTGGTCGGCTGTCGGCTGTCGGTGGGCGCTGGCTGGGCGCCGCGCAGAGCCATGGCCTCCGGCAGGGTGCTCAGGTACGGGTCTCGGATGCAGTGGTTGGCATATAGCTCATGTTTTTTGCACATGATCTATATATAAATGTAAATGTTAGTTCGTTCAAAAAACCGTAGGTAAGTCTCCGAAAGTTCTTCACCAATTGCTTTGAAATTTTGACACAATGTTGCATTCAAATACGCACGTGTGTTTATATCCTACCTAACGGGTAAAAAATTTGATTTTTAATATTTTCATTGCTATAGAATATAATATAGAGATATAGAGAGATATTGGTATATACAGGAGAGATAGAGAGATATAGAGAGATAGATAAATAGGGAATCACAAAAAAAATTTGTTTGAGGTATTGCAATGCATGCCGGGCATTAGCTAGTATTAAATAAATTTTTATTACAACCATATTTTATTTTTCATAAAAGGTTATTTCTTCTTAACAAGTCCGTATTTAGTGGATTTTAGAACTCAAAAGTAAATTTTTGTGTCGTCCTGGAATGAAATTATATGGCATACAGTTATGTGTTAACTGTTCATTAGTTTTAGTAGTATATCATTCATTATATCAATAAAAATAAGATTTTTTTCAGTTTTTTTGGAAGAGAACGTAATATTTTATTGATTAATGAAATATATAATAAAAATGAATAGTTGAAGACAAAGACTACATATGAACGGTTAACCGAAAACAGTATACTTCATGTTCTTAATTCTTCCAGTACATGCTAGGACTGACACACAGATTTGCCTTTAAGTTCATTAAAAACCACGAAATAAGAACTTGTTTGGAAAAAATACTTTTTCAAATAATTACGTATGTTTATATTATGAATTTATTTGAAATCATGTGAAAAAACGCGTCCTCTGGCTAGGCCGATGTCACACTATGCATTTGGACCAGAGGAATTGCCAGTTTCCTTTCTATGATTTCTAGATCAATTTATTTACATGTTTGATTTTGATAAAATTTCTTAGTTCACTCTTGAGAGACCTGCATTGTGTGCTCTTAAGAAGAGAGGTTGAAAGGAAATTCATCCAAAGAAATGTGTGGCAGTTTGAAATGTGTAGTGCGACAGTCTTGCACGCCTGAGAAAAATTTGTGTCCTTGCAACTTTGGAATCTTGCTTTCAGGAAGCATAAAAATTGTTGAAGTAAAAATTCTTCATAGCCGTTAGGGTAAGTCCAGATGTCGATGATGATGACATTGGAGCGTATTCAATGAAAGTGTAAGGACAGTTGAAAGTACAACGATCAAGACTAAAATAAACATTTCAAAAACTGCTAAATCTTGGGATGTGCAACTAAGAACTTGTGCTTGCATCTGAGGTTATTCTTCAAGGTAGAGCTTTTGTCGCTCTTTACTAGTCCACATTTGTCTAGTTTATTAATCAATCAATGGCAGAAAAACACTCGTGTAGGCACGGCATTGCTAGCTTGGCAAGTATATATTACACAGAGTTACAGAACACTTTTATTTTCTCGCTCATGAATGGTTTGCAGTGGGAAATAATATTTTATTCACAAACTAACTGTGGTATCTATCTTTGCATTAGTAGATAAATGTTTGTACCGGAGCTATGTGTAGTAATCATTGACAATTCAGATTTCCATTTTGTTGCAATGCATGTATGTTTAGAAACTTAGATGATGTATCTGTAATTATTTACTCAGCTTACACCAGGAGGAATACAATTTGGAAATTTTTCTATGTTTTTAGTTTAAAAGTTTGATTAATCTTATGGAACAAAAAATTAATTAAACCTAGCCTGTGTCAGTCTGGAATAATGTAGCTTTATAGCTGCCAATTTGAGATTCATTTTACCTTTTTGCTATTAAAATTCAAAAGTCCTATTGATCAAAGGTCATATTTCTATTTTGGTCCTTTGCTAAGTACCTATTGGGTGATGTCTTGATTGTTTTTATCAATTTTGGTATTGGTTCCTACAGTTGATGCTAAAAACATCATTATGGAACAAATATCTACATGAAAAACCTAAATAGGTTTTTAAATTCAGCAAATGGTAGTCTGTGGCTTTCAGTGACAGTAAGTGACAATGTATCTGCTTTTATTATTCTTGTCATTACGGAAAAAAAAATTATGGGACATCTCTGATAGTCGCACAGGACTCAAAAAAGTGTCATTATGCATGAATAGATCAAAGTGAAGTAAATATTTAGTCCTACACATTGTGACAAATTTTATCACTTGATTGTTAAGTGATTAGTTAGAGGGAAGTAAGTAGTCTTTTGACTAAACGTTGCTTCAAAGTGTGTCCTTAAATGAACATTTACTGTGTTGCTCTCCCACATGAGCCTTTGTGACCTCTGGAAAGTTGAATGATTTTGGTTGGTGGCTGCAGCAGGCATTGTACAGGGTTAATGTTCCTCTCTGGTATTGGATCGTCCCACGCAGATCGCTGACGTGAAACACTGCCACTCCCTTCCTCTAGTGGTTCTTTGTTATCTGTTGTTCACTTCTGTATCCACCCAAGTATTTCCAGAGGTCTGGCTCTTTGAAGCTCACTGCAAAGTAATAGCGTGTTATGCTTGATGAAATACACCGGCATTTTCAGAAGCTCATGTTAAACTAATGTTTCTTAAAAAGGTCATACAGTGATTTAGAACATTATGTTGGACATAAATAATGCCACCGTTAGTTTACAATGTGTGTCGTACAGAAAACCTGACAAATGGACAAACAAAAGATGAATACACAAGCACACACACACACACAGCTAACCAAACACACACACAGCTAACCAAACACACACACAGATAACCAAACACACACACACAGATAACCTAACACACACACACACACACACACACACAGATAACCAAACACACACACACACAGATAACCAAACAAAAATCAGCCCAATGTCAATTGTTAAATGCACAGATAGCTGCCTAGACATAGCAATGGCATATGTCCAAAATAATGCTTCGTCAGTCTTCCCCTTTGCAAGATTCATTCAAATAATGTATTTATGCAGTGTGAGTTGTAATAGGTAAAAGGAAATGAGGATATATTTGCATTTAATGTCACCTCTGCCCTCCCCCCTCCTTTCCAAACCAACACACTTACTCTACCCACTTGGCTTGACCGCTGATAAAATTCACAATTATTGGGCTAATTAATTAAAATTTGTTTTCAAAAATTTTGTGATCTTTACCACCCCTGGGTCATTTTGTTTTTAGTATAGGTCGTAGAAAGAATAAATAATAGTTTCTGGGGAAAAAAAAGAAGTTTTTATTTTAACAAGCATCCAATGATAAGTGTGTTTAGTTTTAGAAGTTTTCAGATTCGTTCATTTTTGCACAGGGAAACTGGCTAAAATATATGGGTAGCATAACAGAAAAAGGCATTTTCCATCAGGCTTCGACCACCAAGTATGTTGATAAGTAATTTGGTGGTGTGTTAAAGGTAGGCTTTTCTTGCATGAACAGCTAAAGCTATGGTCACAGAATATTGTAATGTTTAAGATAATTGATGAATGGGCAGCAATTAGCATTAGTAATCAAAAAGGCAAAATCTAAAATGGTTAATAATTAAGACTGGAAGCTCTTTTATCATAAAATCTCTTAATATCTGCCTTGGTAGCTAATTTTCCCTAAACTGGTGGGACATTAAAAGTTGTGGCAAATATTGGTACTACACAGATTCTATGAAAAGTTACAATTGATCAACTATATTTGGTTGAAATTTTGACTCGATCACTTTTGCTAACTGCTGTCCAATTGATTTTCTGAGTTTAATTTTTTTGTATTAGAGTATCGCGTAATGGAGTGTTATGATGTTAAAATTGACAAGAATTCTGAGCTTGGTCCAGTTAATGCATTCTAGTAGTTTGTTGGGATATGTTTAGGCACAGTTTCAACATATTCATCTGGGGATTTTTTTAAGGGAAATCTTTTCATTTGTGACAATTAAGTTGTAACACCACCTCATTTTGTGTCATCTGCCACAAATGACGGCACCATGGTTACACATTTCTGTTCCATTCGCAGAATTGCTACTGCCA
This sequence comes from Bacillus rossius redtenbacheri, assembly GCF_032445375.1. Lineage (NCBI taxonomy): Eukaryota > Metazoa > Arthropoda > Insecta > Phasmatodea > Bacillidae > Bacillus > Bacillus rossius. Next base: position 355,312,017 of record NC_086330.1, read on the forward strand.
AAATGCTGTACATCGGGAGCTAAGATGTTGCACATCAAAAAGAAAATCTCAAAACTTAATCGTGCCAGGGGTCCATGGGATTTTGGCTTCTCTCCCCCCCCCCCCCCCACACACACACACACACTCACCTCCTCTGTCTCTCTCTCTTTCTGACGGCTTTGGACAACACCATTGGAGATGGACACAGTCCATACTTGTCAGGGATCTTGGGGAAGTTGTTGGCAGTGGCCTAGGGTAAGGAACCGTCCCAGCATTTACCTGCGAATAATCTCGGGAAACTAAAATTAGGGATGGCCGAAAGACGATTCAAACCCGTGTCCTCCCAAATGCTAGACAGTCCCACCATCACACCACTTCTCTCTGTGTTCCGTACTTAAACCATTTACGTAAGAGGGTCTACACATCCTGGAAAATTCAGGAAAAATCATGGATGTGTCAGGGAAGTTGTAATTGGTCAGGGAAGGTCAAGGATTTTACTTGAAGTCCTGGAAAAGTTGTGGAAATTTCCACCTGATAATAATTTGAGGGGAAAATGCATGCTACAGTTTATCACCCAAAAGCATTTTTTATCTGATGACATTTTTAGTGCATAGTCATACGGAGTATAAACTAGTTTTGCAAGGTGCTGTTTTAAACGAAGACGGAGAGAGAGCAAGGCCAGACATGGGAATGGTGGAGGCTGTAATTTATTATATTCTTTTCAGAAAATTTCAATGTAGGTAAATTATTAAAGAAAAAAAAAATTGAAGTGATTTGAAATTATGCCAAGGAAAGTCAGGGAAAATTTTTTATTACAAATTTCAGTGGACACTGAATAACATACAAGATGAAGCCAAGTTCATTTCTTTCAGCTCCTCTGCCAACTGTGTATCCCAAGGCTAACAGTAGTTAACACAGTTACGGCACTCCAGTTATGCTTTGCAGAGCATAACTTCAATTAAGCAGGAGTAACATTTTCAATTGGTGAAGCTGTAGTTGCGCTTTTAACGTGATTTTGAGTTCTCTGTTGTTCTTCTGCTAGAGAAAACTAGTTTTCAAATTATTTCAGTTTTTACTGCCTCTGTAAAGAAATTTATTGTGAAATAAATCATTAATAGCTTGTGTCTACTGTTTTGTCTGCATTTTTAATTTAACATACAGGTTTTAGTACCCATACCTAAGCTCATGACAATCCTAATGCACTATAGACACGTAACAAATTCACTGTCTATTCCCACCTGAGTTTGCACAAAAGGTTTTTTTGCAGTATTGCCATGTCATACACCCTGCCTTGAAGTTCCCCAGCCAATATAGCAACCTACATGGCACTCCTTTGCTACCAACTGGGAAAAACATTAATACACTACTTAAAGCTAACAGTCTGAATACATAACAAGAAGCTTCTCAGGAGGACATAAGACACAAACCAAATATTATTTAGTGGTGTTTCATTCCAGAGTAAAGTTGTGGAGCAACAAAGTCTCTGATGTGATATAGAATGTCTCACTAGCAGTTTATAAATTACTTCTCAGGCCAATATTGCATTCAAACTACACATGTTTATTTATTGCATTTTTAACTGTTTATTTAAGTATACAGCCAGTTAGAGAAGGAAAAACTTTTGCGGGGGGGATGGGGGGTGGGGTTAGAAATTTGTGAGAACTTTCTTAGTTCTTAGCACGTGTATGGTCTGTGTGCTATGTGAGAGCGTAATGTAAAATAAACTATTTCATGTTAATTTTCATTTCAAATGAATCTCTAAATTATTATTTTTTTATCTTTAATAATTATAATTATCAGAACAATGCAATACATTTTTTTTTGGTATAGATTTCTTGGTTGTTCTTGTATATTTATGATTTTAAATGCAAACCACTATGCGAAAACGATTGCTTTGACTCTAGTTTTCTTGATGGTTGAGTTGGTAGTTACAGCTACTGGCTAACAAGCCAAGTGCCAGAGATTCAATTCCCGTATGGTCGGGATTTTTCACTCGCGGAAAAATTTCCTTTTCTGGACCAGGACTGGGTTGTATTCCCACTTCACCTCCATACAAAAGGCAATGGCTGACCCCTGCAGTATCAGCTTGCCTATTCTGGCTCGGTCACACCATGGCTATCTCCACATGGCGATGGTTGGATATTCAAACCAGCCTCGGGACCTTTCAACCTATCACCGTTGGTGATGAATTCAAAACTTGTTGGGGAAATGAGAAAGGGATAAAATATGGTATCAAAATTCTGTTTAAAGTTGGGGGAAAAGTCAGGGATGTTGGAATTATTCAACGAAAGTGAGGGAATTTCCTATAAATCTTGGGGTAAAGTCATGAAAATTCCCCAGTGGTAGTGATTTGAAGTATTTCATGCTCCAATCTGCCATCATCCAAACTGGAAAAAAAAAAAAATCTTCATAAAGGTGTTGTAGTGCATAGTCATACATGACTTAGTAAATGGCGTATGCAAGGTTCTGTTTGAATTTTCACTTTGTTATATAAATCTAGGCCATCTTTGGGGATCGCGGAGGTTGAATTTTTGTTTATTTCTTCCAGAAAATTGCAAAATAGGAAAATTTCCAGACTATTTTTTTTTTTTTAAATAATTATTTTTTACTGGATGTCTTGCACAAATCGATAATAAAATTTCCGACTCTTCCCTGGCTTACCTTAACCAAAATTTCAAATTTCCCTGACTATTTTTTTAAAAAAATAAATTTTGAAATTTTGGTTGTAGAAAGCAAAGGAAAGGTCAGAAATCTTATTACAAAATTGTGTGGACACCCTGTAAAAAAAAAGTTTTTTTTTTTTCCCCCCAATAATTTTAAGACTGGATGCGACGTCATGTCGTCCCGATTCCTTTTGCTCGGGCACGCACTCGGGAGACCCGTGTGGTCCGCGAGCAGGCGTACATCAGTGGTTGTGTGTCGTTGCGCAGGACGCGCGACGCGAGCTACAACGAGGAGGAGGGGGCGGTGAGGATGTACCTGCGGGGACGGCCGGTGGTGCTGTACGCGCCCAGCGACGTGGCGGAGAGCTACGACCTGGGCAAAGTCACCACGCCCCCGCAGTCCAGGCTCAAGTTGGAGTGGGTGTATCCTTCCGAGGCGCGACCAACCACGTTTCTGTAGAGTTAGCTTCTGTGACTTTCCATCTCGTACGTTAAGGAGTGATTAGGACCGGTCGTCTTGTGATTTTGAACTATTTCGAAAAATTTCTGGGTCAACCTGGCGTAGAACTTAAACATTGCTACTTGTTGAAATAAACACTTGTGAACTGGTGTGGTTAACATGGCAGTTGTGGTTGTCTGCATGAAATAAGTTATTTCCTCGCAGCATTTACAGACTAGAGCCTGTTAGTAAATATATGTGATTGCAAGGTACAGAAGACCTGGGAGAAATTATTTATGTCCTGACAGGCCAAAAAATTGGGATAAATAGTTAAAAATTAAAATTATAGCAAAAAGATGGAAAAATCAAAGATGTCAGGGCCTAGTCTCAACTTAAGACAATACAAATAAAAGATATCAGGTATGTTTGGAAATAACTCTGTATTTATATAGTTGGAATCAATAGATACACACTATAGGCAGCAGCGAGCCAGTTTTTCTAATAGCACAACATTAAATATAACCTTGGGAAAATAAATACATAATTATTGTACTTTACTTATTTTTAAGACATCAAGTATTTTATTTAATTTATTTCCAACTTTGATACCCTCAATATGTTACTAACTTAAATATAAGAAACAGAATATTTATTAATTTTTTATCATTATGCAAGTGTTGAATCTTGGAAAAATTTAAAAAAAATTAAATGGCGTGGTGTAAGTGATCAGCATGCTAGTTGCCAGGAACATCTTTAAGTGATCTAAATATTTGTAAAATATGCATGTATTTGTCATGTAATGTGTGTGTTACATCATAAGATTAGAAGCCTGAACAACATTGATATGATTTTCTTCACCCTCCCATCATTATATTATAACTAAAAAATTATAAAACCATAAAAAAAAAATGCAGGGCTGCAACTCTACATGCTAACAAAAAAAATCCTTAGTTTCCTTATACAGACTTATGCACATTTTGATTATATTGTATACCTAAATTCCTAAATAGATAACACACATCATTTACTGACTTTTGACCCTTTGTCAGTTCAAGACATAATGAAAACTTAATTTTATTCCAGTTTTAAAATTTATAGCACCATTATGAAGAAAAAACCTGAAAATTCAATATCATTTAGTGCCCACTGTGTACTAGTACTTTATTTACTCTAAGGTTGGCACAATATCAAATAAGTAAATTACGTAATTTTTTTGCTTTTATGTATTTTTATAGAGCACTCATATCATGTTCAAATTGCAGTTTTTATAGACAAGGGCCTAAACCACTCTTTGTCAAAGTAAATATTTTTAAGCAATATTTTTAAACATTAAACTATTATCTTGAAAATATTTTTTTTCTATTAAAGAATTTCTAGAATAATGTTGGTGTTGTACAGCAAGTTAATTACAGACTATGTAACACTCAGTGACTCAATTCTGGCAGACCAAGCTTTGAATTTTTGGAGAAGCATTTTTTTTTTTTTTTGAGGGGGTGGGGGGTATGAGGTAAGAGCAGTTGATGACTGGAGGTTTTTGAGTGATATGTATGGAATAACCTCCAGTTCAGAAATTTTGAAAAGTAATTTCCTTTTGTTTATTTTAACACATTTCTGGCATCATTAATTTTTTTTTATTTCTCCAGTTTTTAGTTATGGTCAAAATAAATGGGGTATCTGATATTTTGAATAATAATTGCTTCTTAAAAGCCCTTTTTTTAAATTCATATCAGATGTTTTGTTGTCTTGGAAAGTTATTATCAAAACTATTGTTGCGTAGATTATTTTTTTGTTAAATCTCCAGGTTTATTTTTTTAATTGTACGTTTGGCATTCAGCGAGAGCTGTCTGTTTTGAAGTGGTGGAAGTTTTGCATGAGTTTCGTAGGGATTCACCCTTAACGAGCGCTCGCAGGTACGGGTACCGGGGAAGAGACTGCCGCTCCAACCTCTACCTGCTGCCGACCGGCGAGATAGTGTACTTCGTGGCGGCGGCCGTGGTGTTGTACAACGTGGAGGAGCAGTCGCAGAGACATTACCTCGGCCACACCGACGACGTCAAGAGGTGAGCGCAAGCCGAGGCACGTGGGGCCTTGACTCGGTCACTTGCACAATATGCTGGCAAGGAAGGACAAATTCTCGTCCTTCATTTTAAACATTAATTTTTTATTTATTTACTTATTTATTTATTTATTCAGTTTTTGATCTGTAGATCCCATATGGAGGTAAGGACTCCGGGATATAGAACAAGTCAATTAATACTAATACATACATACATACATACATACATACAAACATACTGTACAACCACAAAAACTAAATATTACAGAGTACTTTTACATTTCAATAGTAAGAAAGAGAGAAGAAATATCTGCCCAAAAAAAAAAGGCCCCAGCAGTTTGTTATACATAGAATATATTTTCGTAGGGAGCTGGTGAAAAAAACAAAACAAACATGACCATGAAGTTTTAGCACATAAATATTGTGTAAGCTCATAAGCTCATCACATGTTTATTTATTGGAGAAGGGGTTAAATGTTATAAAATAATTTTTAATGTCTAATTTCCTGTTCAAGATGAGGTTTTATAATTAAATGACCACATGAAATTAATTACTTAAATGAAAAAAAAAAGATCAGGGTTCAATCACTCTCTTAATATAAAATATTAACCAAACTATGAAACAAAATACGTTTACTGGATGCTTTTTTTGTTCCATTTTTTTTTTTCCTGATTCATTGGTTTGATTTTGAGTGTTTCTCACAAGGGTAAATGTAAATGTTTGCAAACATAATAACTGTACCTACAGTAGTGTCCGCTAATCCAGACCCTGCTCTTGATTTTTGATTTGTTTTTGTTGATCATTCATCAGTAAGTAGGTTCAAAACTTACGGTTTACGTATGCAGTAGTGTTAACACCACAATTAAACTGAAAAAAAAAAGTATTTATGAAAAAAATTATAGTTTTACTCATCTCCAACCTGTATTATGTGCAAATTCCGTTTAATCCAGACTTTCGGTGATCCATACAGGGTCCAGTCCTATCTTGTCCAGATTAGCATGACTCTACTGTGTAAAGTTAACGTTCAGTGACTTAAGTTAATGAAGATTCATAAGCTGAAGGAATTACAAATGCATTTATGTTGCAGCCTTGCTATTCACCCTAACAAGCTATTGGTAGCAACGGGACAGACTGCAGGCCACGACAGACGAGAAGGAAGGGTAAGTTATTTAGTCATTAACTGCTCCTAACCAACTTAGTAAACATTTAAATTCAATAACCATACACTCAGTTGGCTGACGTAATTTAAAAAATTTTTTTTTAGATAGTGATGGCAGGGTAGACAGTATTGCTTTGTAACTTATGAACATTAATACGTTAGTGTTATGTATTAAAATCTAACTAAGTTTTCACCTGTAGAACAAAAAGTATCCTGTAGGTAGTAGTGTACATAATATTAATATTCATTTGTCAGTACCTAAGTAATTTGTTTACTAAAATTAACTAAAATTGTACTATATCATGGTTCTTAATTATACCCTAATGGTAAATAACTTAAAAAAATTGTTTCCAAAATGTTTGATTTTTTTTTTTTTTAAATAAATTCTTGACCCATGTTTGTAAGAAAATATCATAGTTCTCATCATGTCATCATAAAATGAATATATTAAAAAGATGTTTCTTTTGAAATCTAAATATTTGGCATTCAATACAGTGTCAGTACAATGGCGTGGACATTTCATTACTCTGGAATAAAACATCTATGGTTTTGTGATAATATTTCTGTCATTGTATTGCATTAAATTTTCCTTTTGTAAAAAAAAGATATACGCAAGTGAGCAGATGAATTTTTTTTATTCTCTCGACAGTGATGCTATTGAAGATGGGACACTTAAATTTGAATTCTGGGAAATTCGGGAGGGATATCTGCCATGGCTTATCATCAGGAAACAAAGCAGCTTCTTCCTGGTGTGACTTCAGGGAATTATGGGAAGCTGTTATAAAGATGGCTGGACCTGAATTCCAGTCCCAGCCCATCATTGCATCACTTGGCTTGCTCTTTAGCAGAAGATTGTATTTCACTATTAATGCTCAGTCTTACACTTTTTTGGGTTGTGTCATCTTTCCATTATTTCAGGGTTTTATCACAATAGCGCTCTAGAATTTTATGTTCCGTCTCAAAATTTTTCGACAGATATTAACTAAATATTATTGATTAGTGTTTAAGGTCAACCAAATGTTCATTATGACATGTACTTGCATGATATTTTTACTACTATCTTATTTACACTAAATAAATACCTTGTGATATCTCAACATATATTAACTAAATATTATCTAATAGAGGTAAAATGATTGCAGGAATGTTCATAATTAAAAATACTGGCTTGAATATTTTACAGCTATTATATTACACTTGGTAAATATCTGGTGAGAAAATTTGTGACCCAACAGTAAATGCAAGCGAGATATTGTAATACAGTAATTGAAAGTGTTACCAGTATGCTAGAGGCGAGGCCACAAGGAAGCCCAGTTGGCATGTTAGCCCGCAAGTGGGGTGCGGTCTATTAGTGCTACATGCCTAATCTGATTAGCAGCAGCACCTCACTTCTCCCCTTCCGCCATTTCCCTCTTCCTCAGCAACTTTCTCATTGAACTATCTGTGGCTCTGGAGGGTTCGGCATGTTCCCAGAGACCCGCCTGTGTGAAGTGGCTGAACTAGGACACCATTGTTCTGGGAGCTTCGGGTGTCAAGTCGACCCTGATGACGCGACACTTTGAAAGAATGCGAGACCATTCCAGAAAGGGCTGGGGGGTTTAAAAAAAAGTGATGCCGGCCTCCGAGGTAGTTAAGTGAAGAGAGTGTGTGACCCATTGGTGACCAAAAACGGACAATGAGCGATGGGCTTCGTGTGCAGAGACTGTTGCATTGAGGAACAGAGCATGCAGGACTGTGGTGGGAGTGCAACGGACGAGCGAGTGGTGCGAAGCAGTGTGTCGGGACAGAGGTGCGCGGTAAGAGACGAGCAGTATATAGAGCCACTGTCGAGCCGAGCTCCAGTGGGGAGAGTAAACTGTGGACTAACTGAAAGAGTGATTAAATTGTGAATAGATATTTTAAGGGTTGTAATTCAGTTAATAGTGTTAATAGTAGTTCATAAATAAAACTGTAGACCGTTAATTTTTCGAACCTGTTTTCCCAGTTGTAATAATAGTAATGGCAAGAAAATTAAATTTCAAACATGATGTGTAAGACTGAGTCTTAATGTTTGCGTGGTTTCGCATTGGAGGTTTAACACTAGTGGGTATTCAAGATATGTAGTAGGTAGTGGATTATGATGTTCTTTATGAGGAAGGCATTAGTGGGCATACGCAAATGTGGGTACGCAGCCAATGGTAAGCTGTTAACGGCACCACTGTGTCTCCACCAATGGAAGTACAAAGGAGGTGGTGATCTGTAGTAGCTGGCAGTGTTGACGCGGCTCTGGTGTAAACAGTCGATATGCATTGGAGGAGGTTCACATACGACCAGCTGTGGTAGTGCGTTTGGTGGGGTTGCCGCTATTTTGGGGTTAAGGTGCCGATACTGGTTTTGGTGATGGTGGGTGTCGATGATAAAGCTTGAAGTAGTCAAAGTGCCGTGATTGATGGTTGTGTTCTTAATGAACTTGGTTCGTTCTCAGGATCAACTATTAAGCTGTGACCAAATGATACTTTAGTTCTCGACCATATAACGAATACATGTGAGAATTTCTTACACTATTAGTTTAACAATTATTGTCTCCAAGACAAAGTTAGGGGTTTAGTAAACAGTGAGGAAAATTAAAAATATTTGTAACAGATGAAAACTTTTGTAACTTTTAGTTAAACTGATAAACCTCTTAGATGAGGCGTTACCATTGCAGGTCGTCGAACTGAATGTGGAAATGTGCACGAACGTGTACTAGGATCTGCGAAACAGTGGTTTGGATGCAAAAATAAACCTAGAAATATAATTATTTTGAATGCATGGTTGAGGAATTCCAGTTATACATATGTTATATTATTCGCACTGGTAAAAGTAACAAAATACAACTGACGTTTCATCACTTGACATGCTATATTCTTTTCATGTACAGAATTTTAATTGCTTACGATTTCCATCAAAATATAATAAATTTCCATGAAATGGTACCTAGGTTACGTTCAGTGTGTTAGCAGATTCCTGTAATAACAGTAGCTGCAGTTAATTTTTTTTTTTTAGCATTAAGTAGTACTGCAGGATAATGATGATGCTTGTTATTTGCAGTACGTAACATTTTGTGGTAAGGGTTGTACGTAGTGTTGTTAAAGTGCCATAATTATTACGTAGTTAGTGGTGACTGGATCGGGTTCATACCAGAGCCGTGGACAAAATTAATTACTGACACCAAAAAAGTTATAAGTTTAACCTGTGTGTCACATTGTGATTAAAATTTTCGTAATGGTTACAGAAGTCAAATATTGTGTTACCAGGATGATTATAGATTTGGGATAATTCAATGACGGGTCAAATCCGTGTTTTAAAATCCAAATCTCAAATTTTATTCTGAAAAAAGTGCCTTGAATACAAATTAAAATCTCAAGATTCAGAAATACAATAGTAAATAAACAAGTGAAAAAAGCAAAAACATTAACATCATTTAAAAAAAATTGGTGCAAATAAATTATACATATGGGAATGTAACCCTACATAAATAAATACACTTGAAAAAGTTTATAAACACAATTTATATCACTAATATTCACAACCAATAAATGTTTTTAATTATATAGATCATTATTCAATATCAATCACTAAAATATATGATTTAAAAGCACATACATTTTTTTTTTATTTGAATGTAGCCTTTTTTTAGACTGTAAAAATTTCATTGCATGATGCGCGTGCATCATAATAATTTACTCATAATTTTCATAATGTGCCTAAATAAGTATAACTTCAAAACTATTTAACTATGAACTTTTATTCAAAAAAAAGGCATACATGTATTTTTTTCGGAAATAAAACTGTTCTATTTTTTTTGTCACAAATGTTTCCTGATGTCCCAAACAAAAATACTGTGTACTGTTGCTGGTGGGGAGTGCAAACATTGATTGGAGCTTCCGTTGAGATAAATAAGTCGGTCCTTGTCAACTACACAGGTGCTTGTGTTTGAATGACCGAATTTCACTCCACGAAATGTATTTTCTTCGGTTTTTTCTCCCCTATCGAAGGTCGGATCTTTTGAATGCTAAAAAGTTTGACGGTGTTCGAGGATTTGATTGGCCCATCCCTAGTATAATTTGTAGTGTTGAAGCTTGCCGCCTGCTTGTTGGCACGCGAGGTTTGAGAGTAAATGGTGGTGAAGTAGTACACTAATGATGTTGGTACATATTTATATTTGCTGTAGTCGTGGAAATTCAACCCGCCGCCAGACCGAACGGCACCTGAAGCCGACCAGTGGGTATGTTTGATGTTCACAGCCACTCCCCTTCTCCCCCGCTCACGTCTGCCCTTGCCCCTGTGCTGTTGGCCTCACTCACCGCACTAACCCGGTAACGCAACTGTTGGTCGGTTGTCGCACGACTGCACCGACGCTCGCTCACGCCAGCGGGAAACATTGCTGCAGTTGTTCGAGGAATGCTGTTTCCTATCGAGAAAGCCAGGGCGGCAAATGATCATGTTTTCACCTGACAGTTAATTAGTCGGACTCTTACCGTCTGGAGTTAGGAATTTAAAATTGGTTGCCTTTGATTGAAAATGTGTGCCTGCCCAGATACTGATGTCAGTTTTTTTGTTTAATCATTTCCAAAATCCAACACACAATGAAATGAAAGTACACTATGCAAACATAATATACAGTTAAAAAAAATATTTTGCACAAATTTGAATTTTTTAGAAATAATCATAGTTCATAACACATTAGTGATATATATATATATAATTTGACTTCTTGTTGATTACTTAGTGTATTTTTAGATTTTTTGGTAGTTTCCATATAGATTCGTAACGGCTACAGTAAAACGGCTGCAGCATTGTTTCAAGGAACGTAACACAAATAGTCCTCACAAATGTAAATAACACACACATCAGTAAGTAGTCTTGCTTCTGTAATGAGAGGTGGCTGGGGTAGTTACTAACTTTAGTTTTTCCTGTTTGTTTCATTAGCTCAGTGTTGTGTAGGTCATGCACGTGCAACTAACAGTTTCCTCTAGCTCTGTGAACTGTCTGGAGTTTCTTATGTTAAATTTTTTTATTTTTATTTATCTGTAGTTGTTGGTCTCATGTGTATATTTAATACTCCATGTGTTTTGTTTTTAGCTAAAGCAATTCCAGTAGTTCACTACTAGGAAATGTGATATGTTGTTATTCAAAACAGTATGTTTTTCACTTTTTAAGTAAAATTAATAAAACAATTTTAATTTTTTTTTTGTATTTATGTATGTGTGTGCTCTTTTATGTGATTTTAGAATTTAATGGGTTAGTTTTGCATAAAATGTCTCGGTACTCTAGACCTATCTGAATCTCTCTCTTAAAGTAAAGATTATTTTCCCTACATTAACTAATTCAATTCTATGTTCTGAATAAAGCAGATTTTTTTTGTTCGTCTTACTTACTAATAAGTAATGAAATTTTTCTTCCACCTTATGTTTACTGTAAATTTCACCATAGTACAATTTGGCTTGTAGATGTACTTAGTATTTTTTTTTTCAATCCAACATTAATTGCACGCTTGTCACAGTTGTACAAAAAAACAAGAACGCTTTCAGGTTTCTGTACATTTTTGCAATAACAGACATTCTGAGCAACAACAAAAAATGTGTAGCAAGTGTTTTTGCTTATTCCAGATAGTTTGTGTGGTATTTCTGAATGTATGTTGTTTACTTCAGTCTGCAGCAAATTCATAGGCGTTCACAGAACTTGTGTAAAGGTGTTCCAAATCGTACACAACCACCCCCCCCCTCCCCCCCCATCACCCTCCCCCCAAAAATAAACTCCTGTTACCTTTCTTCCCTAGATATCTGAGTGAATTTTACATGACTAGCATGCAAGCATATTTTTCTACAAGTTAAACCATATATTTGCCTTTTTATTTTTTTTATTTTTACTATGCCAAATTATTATTTCTGTAGTTCAGATACCTGCAAAAAAAAAGGAAACTACTTATAGTAAATCCCTGTTAAGAAGTTTCTCAAGTTACTTAGAAATATAGAGGGAAATTTTATTAAAAAGGTTTAAATTGTATGAATTCATTGGTCCAGTGCTAAATTTTTGAAACTTATAATGCAGGAAAAGGGTTTTGTTAGTTGAATGCCAAAACAACCTTTTTGAAATTTCTCAAAGAAATTAGGATGAGTTTCGGCAATGTTTAACCAATCAGCTTGGTATTTTACAGCCCATGGCACATAATTTTGCTAATTGCATTGATTTTAGGCAATACACATCTAAATAGTTCAAATTCTCCTCTGTGGATGCTTCTTGAAAAAGTTAAATAATAATTTACAGTTTGATATTGGATTAAATAAAATTTGGCTGTTTTACCGCACTCGCCGTTAAGTGTTTACTGCTTGCAAATACTATAGTCATTTAATAATCATTTTAAACTTTAAATAATGATGTTTGACATGTTCGCAGTTGTGTAACTTTCATTAGATTTGTGAATACTGAATTTTTATTTCTAAGAGGGTTTTACTGTGTGGTTTTTTAAGAGGGTATTATTACTTTACCTGCAATAAAAACTACTTCATTTCAGGCAGGTGGTGGTGTCTAGGCACCGCGGTGCCTTCGTCGCGCGCACCTATGAGCACTTGCCTTCTTCTGTTCCCAGCCGCACATCAGGGTGTGGAACTCCGTGAGCCTCAGCACCGTGAGTGTGATCGGCATCGGGGAGTTCGAGCGGTCGATCTGCTGCCTGTCCTTCTCGCGGGCCGTGAGTACAGCGCGTTGGCGTACATGTGTGTGTGTGTGTGTGCGTGCTCGCTTGTTTGTGTGTGTGTTTGTGTGTTTGTTTGTGTGAGTTTGTGTGTTTGTTTGTGTGTGTTTGTGTGTGGGGACGGTCAAGCACGGCTCCAGATGGAGGAGAGGGGCGCAGGGGGCGATGGCCCCTCCCGAGCCCCAAAATTTAAATTTAAATTTCATTTTGTAGGTCGTATTTATTTCAACTCAAAATACTTAAATTCACAATGTTAAACTTTTCTTTCACCAGACGTTGTTCAAAACTATTAAATAACATGTATGTGAGATCATAAATTTCTCTTGACTTATTTAGGCTCCTTTGCACTGGGCCACTGAAAACGTTTGCAGTGCCGGTTCGTGGCGTGGCATGTTAGGAATTGCGAACACGCCACTGCTCATTCCCTATTTGTAATAGAAAAAATAGTTGGAGAAGGCGAGTTCTTTTTTTTTTTGTAGTTGGTACAGCAAAAGATATGCTTTAAAAACAGAATATATTGGATTCAACCTATTGTTTGTCGAGCAATAACAAAACGATTTCTAACCAACACCTTTTTTTTTTTTTTTTAACTTTGCAGACATGTCACAGATTGCGATTCCCTTCTGCACTTCCGAAATAAACCTCTCGGTGTGGAAACTTGACTCCGCCATCACTCGAAGAAACAGCTGTATTGCAGGAAGTGGCTTGGTTAAAAACGTGCCAGTGTGTTCACTGCTGGCAAGAATTCGCCACTCAGTGTGAATACATAGTTCTGTTTGGTTTTGGTGTTACCGCGGAATGGTGCGTTTTGTGTTGGTGTGCTTGTAGAGGCCCGGGGTTAAGGGAGACATAATGTCGTGTTTTGCAACTGCATCCTTTCTTTGTACGGTGGCCCCTCCCGAACAAGTGTTCCTGGAGCCGCCGCTGATGTGGGCTGTGTGTTGCTTCTCTCTCTCTCTCTCTTTCTCTCTCACTCTCTATATCTATCCCTATCTCTCTCTCTCTATCTCCCTCTATCTCTCTCTATCTCTATCTCTCTCTATCTTTCTCTATCTCTCTCTCCCTCTCTCTCTATCTCTCTCTATCTCTCTCTATCTCTCTATCTCTCTCTCTCTATCTCTCTCTATCTCTCTCTATCTCTCTCTATCTCTCTCTATCTATCTCTATCTCTCTCTATCTCTCTCTATCTCTCTCTATCTCTCTCTATCTCTCTCTATCTCTCTCTATCTCTCTCTCTATCTCTCTATCTCTATCTCTCTCTATCTCTCTCTCTCTATCTCTCTCTCTCTGTGTGTGTGTGTGTGTGACGACGGTCTCTCTGCGTGCGTGACGACGGTCTCTCTGCGTGCGTGACGACGGTCTCTGTGCCCGCAGGATGGGGGCTTGCTGCTGTGTGCTGTCGACGAGGCCCCGGACCACAACATCTCCGTGTGGGACTGGCAGCGAGGGGAGCGAGGCCAGAAGATCACCGAGACAAAGGTTGTTATGTTTGGTCACGTGTTGCGTTTCGTAATCGTGCCGAATGGTGAAAATCACGTGGTCACATTTAGAAAATGAACTAGTACATACCTTTGTTTGAGTTAGAAGTATATCACGATACTGTTAACCAAGTGCGGGCACCGATTGTCTTAGTTTCACTGTAGGTGTAATTATGTAAATTCTGGTGATCAAACAGCAAATAATACAATGTGAAACTTTGCCAAACCATAATCCTGGTTGGACAGTTCCAGTTTTGGCGATTTTGGTTTTCCGAAATTTCTTGAAATTATTCCAGTCAAATGCTGTCATGATGTCTTTCTATAAGCCAAGACCAACTCATCCTCCAGTATCGTATCTGTGTCATATGTTGTCTTTAATGACCTTGCTGTAAACAAGATGTTGGGCCCAAACTTAAAAAAAAAAAAAAAAAAGAATAAACTGTATGTATAATTAATACATCATTATTATTTAAAATTTCAATACATTTTTTTCCCCTTCAGATATAACCATTATTAGTATTGAATGAAAGGACAAAATTTGGTTTTATTTAACATTTTGTTACGAATATCTAGATGAATAATATCAGCTATTGTAGATGCATAATTGTTAGAATTTCTGTGTCCCATATTTTACAGACACTATATTCTGCTAAAGCTATATCAACCAATTTGGATGAATGCATATTAGTAGGGATGGGTCAATTAAATCCTTAAATACCATAAAATCCTTAGTATTCAAAGAATTCAATAATTGGGGAAAATAGAATAAAATAAAATATAAAACAGGGGAAATAGGGAAAATAAGGAAAAGTGGTGAAAATTTTAATGGTCAGGAATTACCTGGAAAATTTTGCAAAGTCACCAAATATTTCTGTAATTTTTTCCTGTGACAGCAAAATTAAACCGAAAATACCACTTTCACAAATGTTCAGCCACTTCAAAAAATGCTAAATATTTACTAATCACAAAATTTGGTGTATTTTCCTTTTTCATTTTTTTTTGTTTTTTGTAAAATCCTGTGTTTTTTTATTGTAAACACAAAGGTTGAAAACTAATGTCAGCTTGCTTACATACAAGTTTGATAGCTTACATTCAATAGTTTAAGATTAATCTACTGCAGTTACATACAAACACGTGTATCTATCTAAAATGGTGTTAATTTCGCTAAGGTAACACATTTGAATGCCACGTGCAACCTCTTTTTCTCCCAGAATGCAACACCAAGTGGGCCGCCGGATAATTTGTGTCAGTTCAGATCTGGAAAAGCTGGAAAAGTCAGGGAATTTTAGAATTTTGAGCTTTTAGCAACCCTGGTATTGTTTATAAAAACTTAGTTCATGAATAAAACAGTGGGTTGAATATTTTAACACAATAGTTAATATTTTTCATTCCATGTACATTATTATTTTTTGGATATTAGAAACCTAAATTCAGAGTCGAGTGATATATATTTGAAATTCTCTTTGGGATTCGAATTTGATATTTAGATTCGAGAAAATTTTGGATTCAGCCCATCATGAATATTCAGGTTGCCAATTTTCCCGGATACAGATGTTTGAACCACGTGAGTTTCGTGGTTTTAAATTGGTGTTCGTATTTTCCGTACACTGCAGTGCTCTGCAGACACGGTGGTGGCTGCAGAGTTCCACCCTTTGGAGCGAAACTGCATTGTGACGTGCGGCAAGTCCCACATCAACTTCTGGAGCCTGGACGCGGGGGGAACCTTGTACAAGCGCATGGGCGTGTTCGAGAACCGCGACAAGCCCAAGTACGTCACGTGTTTGGCCTTCACGGAGACGGGCGACGTCATCTCGGGCGATTCAAACGGCAACGTCATTGTCTGGGGCAGAGGTGAGGAACATTTTTTGCAAAGGCATTCATAACTGTTGGATTTTAATGTAAATTGTCCTGTGGGTGTTATGTAAAACTAGTCGGTTGTAAGGAGTCCGTTGGAAAATGATGAATATAACAGACACTTAAATCTGTGCTATTAACCGATAATTTTAGCAGCAATAAATTGAGTAATTGACCATAAAAGAAAAATTTATGTAAAAATTCAAAGTAAGTACAAAATTCAAAATATCACCAGAAGTTTCCCAGTGATGCAAACTTAATATTTCTAAAAAGAAAAAACTTTGATATATCTCTTTGGCGTTACAAGATAATTTCTTGAACGTTTATTTTGATTAATGTGACTATTTTCTTTGTTTTCTGGCTATCTCATCTTAAATTCTCTCACATTAATAAACATTAATAATTTGACAGCTAACAAGTTGGCATTCTTTGCAGGAACCAACACAATTTCCAAATTCTTGCGAGGTGTTCACGAGGGATCTGTGTTCTCCATATGCGTCATGAAGGAAGGCAGCATCGTGACTGGCGGAGGCAAAGACGGTCGTTTGAGGCAGTTCGACTCCAATTTCAATGACACTGGTCTTGAAGCGCAGGTAAAACGTCTTCCATTTTGATTGTGTTTGCCCATGATGTTGAGTTTTGCTGTTATCTTTACACATAATAGAGAATATTTTAAATGTATGTATGCATAAAATGTAAAAATTTTCAAACAATAGTAAAGCAATTAGTTGCAAAAGTTTCATCAATATGTCATAATCTGTGGCAATGTTAGTGTAATGTTTCTATCAGTGGTTCTCAAATTGAGCGCCATAAATTCCCGGAGAGGCTCTTTTGTATACTAGAGACATACAAATAAATCTTATTTACTCTATTATACCATTTCACCATGGAAATACAGCTATTTTTTTAACACATCATTATTATGTCTTATTTGAACAACTAAATTATTTGCTCGAACATTGATTTAGTTTAGTACTGCATTTTATTTATTTATTTATTTTTTTTCTGTAGTATTTGAATTAATTATTGTAAGATATTTCTCAGGTAAATGTACACGGTACACCTACAAATATTTGTAGTATTTTAAGAGTGCCAAACTTTAAAAGTTTGAAAAACACTGGATTATATATAGACTGTAGCTCTTTATTGGTTTTATTGTGCCATCCCACAATTTGTTTCAGTTATTATGTGCTTGAATTTTTTTTATGAAAAAGTCACTTTTTCTGCAATTCCTTTATCAATGTGTTTGTTGTAATCTGTGTCATTTTTCAAGGACAGTTATCAGATCTAATCGCTTCGAAGCTTTCTGCTATCCTGCATGGAGTGTTCAATTGTCATCCAGTGATACGGATGCACGTGGGTGGTTTTAAAATCTCAAAAATTAATGGGTTGTCAAACTTGTTATCAAGTATAAACTCCTTTCTTGGGTACCAACCAAAACTATGTACGTAACTCACAACAATCAAGACTTTATTTTTATGTTGGTAGAGCACTCAATTTAGCAAGGAATTCCTATTATTCTTGGAGTAGGCTAGTTTCATTTGCGTATGGAAATTTCCAGGTTATGAATCTGTACTTATAATGTTAAAAAAATTACTTAAAACTACATTCTGTAAAAACGTTTATTAAGACATTATAACAAAATATTTCAACGTAAGCAGGGGCGCAACAACTAAATTTCCGAAGGGAAAGGGGGGGGGGGGGGGGGCAATATACATTTTTATAAAGAATCATCGATCCCCTCTATTGAAGCGGGGGCCGCCCCGGGAAAATTTGTATTTCAAGGTGGAAAATGGTGCTATTTAAGCAGTTTTACTATCTGAAAATAAAATTGATTACACAGCACTTTCTTTGCCCCCGTTTGCCCCGACTTCAAGGTTTCAGAGGGGGTGCAAAATACCCTTCCCCCCCCCCCCCCCCCCCCCCTGTTGTTGCGCCCCTGAACGTAAGATTAATTATGTAGGAATAAATTTTACATAAGACAAAGTAATCTGACAATCGAAAATGTTTAAATAAACGATTCAATAGTCTTGTACTGACCTTAAAAATCAGGGGAGTGTCAGAAACTTCTATTCGACCTAAAGACTCCTCCTTTCCACTCAACTAACGGAACCACAGAAGTTAACTCAGATCTTCTCAGCCATAGCTTTGAATATATATACTGTATAGAAGTCGCGAGTGGATAGGATTTACTCTACGTTTTTCAGGAGCATATGATGAGCAGCTTGGGAACTTCACCGCTGCAGGGCGCTGCCGTAACGCCCTGTATCGTCTTAGGTTGTTACTTACACGTTAGATCGCAGCGCTGTCGCCTGCTGTCATTCCCCCGCAAACCCCCCCCCCCCCCCCCCCCAACCATTCATTCACTGCAGCTCAAGGTCCTTTCAACGGGAGGGGGGAAGGGGTGTTCGGAGAGTTCGGCACTTGTCCGCTAGGGACCACCACAAGTCGATGCCCCAGAGACGGTGGCGATTGCGGCGGTGAATTAACCTACTACCTCAAAACTGTATTGGAAATTTTAACCCGGGCTGGCGACTTCTATACAGTATATATATATATATATATATATGTTCGAAGGCCGTAGCGACAACTGTCAAGGTTTATTTTCCCTGACGCACGTCGGCAGGTGGCGGAGCACTTTGGGTGCGTACGGGTGGTGTCGGAGGGGCGCGGGTCGCAGCTGCTGGTCGGCACGACGAGGAACTGCGTGCTGACGGGCGGCCTGGGCCTGGGGCTGAGCCCCGCCGTGCTGGGCCACACAGACGAGCTGTGGGGGCTGGCGGTGCACCCCTCGCTGCCGCAGTTCCTCACCGCGGGCCACGACCGCCTGCTGCACCTCTGGGACTCCATGAGCCACTCCATCGTCTGGAGCAAGGACATTGCCGTAAGGCGCTTCCCCCCCCCCCCCCCCCCTCCCGGGCTTGTGCGCAATCTCATTGGGAGGAGAGGGGAGGAGATGGAATCACTTTTCCCGCTGTTTGCTTTCCAATTGAGGATATGGTAAATGTGAGTGGGAAATCTTTCTGGAAAAAAAAAAAAAAAATACAAAACCACATGTAGACTTCTATGAATATTTTTTTTTTCCATTCACATTGAATTTTGAGTCGAATAACACAATGTTCGCAAATATAAAATGTTTTTCTAATACGGGGAAAAACATTTTTCACAGTTAACACAAAATTCCAAGAAAAATCTATCTAAAATACAGTAAAAATAAAAAAAATGGAAGAATATACGTACATGGAACCGTAACAGAGGTGTGTAATGAAAGAAAATTTAAAAAAAAAAAAATAAATAAACTGATCATGTATTTTCTTAAACCAGTTAAAATTTCAAATTTGAAAATAGTTTTGTTGTTGTAACTGATTATATACATAAAATAGAGCATTATTTATACATTTATAGAAATGTAGTGAGTAGCTGTGTTTGAGAAAACTCACACATCATTTCATATCATCTGCAGTGCAATAAAATGGTTAGTGAAAGTTTACTATTAATGCATCAATTATCTGTTGCATGTGCCCCATGTATTTATTTTTTCTTAAGTGTATTTTCATAGGTATTAAAAATTCACAGTCACAAATCTTCAGGACACTATGTATGAAGTTAGATAGGAATCTGTACGGGGCTATAAATCTGTATGGGGCTAGGAAAAATTATTTTATACTTGTTAGTCTGCTTTAAAAATGTGGCATACAAAAAAATTTATTTTGTATTTAAATAGTTTTACAGTTAAAGTTTAGAATCCTGGCAGTCTTTCTTGATTATCCCGCATGTGAAATTTGTATCAGATTCTGTCTCTGGATCTTTATTTTAGCTTTCCAGAAAAGTACTTTTGAGAAAAGTAGAAAAAAATATCTTATCACAGTGGTAAGTAATACCAATAACTACTGGCACTACAATAAAATTAAACCTTATATGTATCTAGTATATTTAATAATTTAATACATGAAAAAAAAGTTTTTTTTTCTTTTGAAAATATAAGATATTTCAAGGCCTGTAAATTAGGTAATTAACCTAAGCGGAAAGTGTAAAGGTTTAACCTGGTTCAGTGCTGACATTATTAGGATTCTAAATGTTACGAATCCATTAAAGTAGGTAAAGTGGTTCAGTTTTTGGGTACGTAGTCGGGAATCGTCCCTAGACTGTTGTATTCATTTCTGCTGATGGTTAAGTGACAGAGCGCATGTCTCGCAGGAGCAAGCCCAGTCCGCAGCGTTCTCGGTGGACGGCTCGGTGATCGTCGTGGGCTGCACGACCGGCCACTGGCTGGTCATGGACTCCGAGACCAGAGAGGTTTACTCCATGCACACCGACGGGGCGGAGCCAATCCAGGTACTGGCAGCCGTGCCGCACGCGTGATCCTCTGCTCGAGAATTCCAGTTGAATTGAACAACGTTGATTCGATACAATTTCTTGGACATTTCCATTTTGCACTGTTTGTCATGGAAAAAAAAAATTCAAGAATGCAAATTAAGAAATAAACCCATGGAGAAGAAATCTAAATCAGGTTTTGTTGTCTGACTACATTTACTGTCGTTGTCGGAACTGTCACGTCGTCGTTAGCCCACTGTGTTCTGTCTGTGCTGTTGTTATTTTTTTTCATGACTAAATTCCTTCCATAGAATTCTTGTGCTGTGTGATGTTTAAGTTTGAATGTGTTCGTCTGTGCTGTCATCGCTGTTTTGTCCTTATACCTGTTAGGTACATCGCTGGGTTTATCTGTTTGACATAAACTGATTTAGGCTTGTTCTCTTGTGGGTTTATGTTTTCATTTTTATTTTCTATTTCTTAATTTGCGTTCTTGATATTTCCATGACAAACAGTGCAAAATGGCAATGGTGTATGTACAAGAAATAGTATTAAATAAAAATTCCCCATTCAATGAATCATTTAAAGAATGTATAGAACAATATTGTTTTGAAAAATTTTTTTAAGAGGTTTCTAAACAATAAAAAAATCATGAACTTGCTAACCAGGGAAATTGTGTTTCAGTGAAAGGGCTTTAATCCGGCTCATTCAGGACCAAGGCCATGAGTGATTGATAGGGACAAGACTAATGTGGTTTTATTTTGTTAAATCTTATTCTTCATAATTGTATCATATTACTAAAAAAAAAAAAAAAAAAGACACATGGTTTCAGCTACTATATTTGAGCACTTTTTCAATATAATTTTTGATAAGCATGTTTTACTACTCGGAGTAAAAATAAATGTGCATGTTTATGTTTGAAAAGTGTTCCAATGCAATAGTGCTAAAATGAGGTACTAATAACAATTGTAAAACAAGGTTAAAAAAACTAAAAAAAAATTCTAATTTGTTTAATACATTTTTTTGGTGCAAGCTTAGTGCTAAATTAATTTCATTAATTGAATTTATTAAAAGATTAGTTTATTTCAGTTAAATTTTATTAATAATATTGATTAATGTTATGATTTTAGTTATATTTCAGTGTTATATGGTGCATTGACACAGTTTCCAGTGTTTTGGTTTTATTGCAGTTCACCATATAACTTGTTCCTACTGATGAATGATTTTGCAGAATTATTGAACATCAGTATAGTTTTAATGAGAATACAGAATAAAACTTAATGTACAATAAGATTATTTTTAAAACTGGTTGTAATAAGCTGTTCTTTAGAAAGAAAACGTGCATATATAAATGTACTTTGGTCGTCTTCAAAAATGAATTGCGCAGATCTACTATCAAGTGTATCCTGGTAAAAAAAAAAAAAAAAAAAATAGGAATTGGTGTACTGAAATGGCAAGCGACAGTAATGATGAACATCGGCAATGCCGTGATGCAACTTGGGTGACCAAAGTCAACAGCTGGAATCCACCAAAAAAAAAATATTGTTTCAGTCGGTTTGATTGGTGCCGCACAGCAGAACATGCTGGATTAAAACCTTTCACTGTGAAAGGTTAAACTAGCATAATGCTTATAGTTATAGGTAGAGTGCTAATTTTTGAACTGATAAAGGAGGAGCATTTTTTGACAGGGTTTCACTTTAGTGATTAAGAATTAACATGTTCCATTTTATTCCATCACAGTGAAATAATAGTGTTCAGTATTGTGAGGGGCATGAGAATTCAGATCAGTAACCAGGAATCCTAATGGATTCGCTCATAATAACAGGGTGGCCACTCACCGGGAAAACCGGGATTTATCAGGGAAATCACGTTGATCGGGAATTATCAGGGAAATATCAGGGAATTTTTTTAATAACCGTGTTATGTATATTGTATAGTTTCCGTGTAAATAGACCTTGGACATTATAAACATTGTTGGCATTGGTCAACACACTTGAGTTTTGAATCTCGCGCGCCGCGCTGCTGGCGATAGTGGCGCTGCTACTTGGCTGCTGTGAGTTGGCTGCCCTGCTTCCTCCGGAAGTCAGTTGTTCTACAAAGGCATGGTGGTAAGTGGTGCTATCGGGTACTCTTGCTATCTGGCGACATCGGTCGCCAAATTAAATAGTTTTTGTGCAATTCGCTGTTTTATAGTCCATTAATGAACATTTTTGGTCCTCCGGGCCGGATCTAGTTCCGGTATTTTCGTTCGTTTTTTTGTATAATTTTCGTTCGTGCTATCGCGGCGTTGTTAGCCTCGTGTGAAGTGAATTCTCGCACATTGACTAACAGTTTGTGACTCTGAAGTGCTCGTTTTGGTTGGCGGGAGCAGCGATCAGTGTCTCGGCTGTGGTTGAAACGTTTTAACTAGTTCGTTCGACGACTCTAACCTCTAGGTTGAGGTTATGTCTTCCGTTTCATTTGAAAACGATCGTTGAACCCTTTGGTAGTCAATCACCATGGCTGAAGGGCAGTCGGCGCTGGTGCGCATCCGTCTTGCTGAAGGTCGTATTAAGCGAGCCTTTGATCTCGCGCAGATGGTTCCCAGTGATAGCTCAAAAATAAATTTGTTTCGCGCCACAGCGCGCGACCTTCACTGCGTCCGAGAAAGGTTCGAAACGGACTTCGTCATCGTTGAAACAACCGCAACGACCGAAAATGGATTCGATGCTGAGGCGCACACCGCACGCTTGGCTGACTTTGAAGAAAAATATTTTGAAGTGATGTCAACATTGGAAGCCATTGAGGAGGTCAAGGTAGTATCACCAGGCACACCCACTACTCAGGTGAGCAAATCTCGTGTGGCTCTTCCAAAAATCTCTCTTCCCAAGTTTGATGGGAGCCCTCAGCAGTGGGCTAATTTCTCTAATTTATTTATCACCCTGGTAGCCAACAATGCTGATATATCATCAGTGGAAAAACTGGCCTACCTCAAGACCGCCCTTAATGGGGAACCACTTGGAATGGTGCAATCTCTGCCGATCTCTGAAGCGAATTACGAGGTCGCGTGGAAGCTTCTTGTTGGCCGCTACGAGAATAAGAGGCTAATTGTCTCAGTCCATGTAGAGGCCCTCTTGAAAGCCCCAATGGCTGCGTCTGACTCACCCAAGGCTCTGCGCAATTTGTTAACCATTGTAAACGAGAACCTCTTGGCCCTTAGGGCACTGGATGTCCCTGTAGACCAATGGGACTTGATTTTGCTCCCTATTTTGTGCAAGCGGTTAGACTCTGTCCTTCAAACACAGTGGGAGCTTACTCAAACCGATGCCCTTCCAACTGTAAAAAACCTTTTGTCCTTTATCGAAACCCATTGTCGGGCCCAGGAAACTGTGACAGCTTCTCGGTCACATGTTCCAGGTGCAGGACCTACACAGTCAAGGAACCAAATGCCAAGCTGGAGACAGGCTCGTCAATCTGTGAAAAGTTTGGTCAGCTCTCCACAATCATGTTGCGTTTGTAACAGTACCCATGTTGTTTTTAAGTGCCCTAAATTCATCAAGAGTAGTCCCAAGGACAGATATAAGATAGCTAAGGAGCACAAATTATGCCTGAATTGCTTGTCACCATCTCACGCATCCAAGGATTGTTCATCATCATCGTGTCGTTATTGTGGATCCAGGCATCATTCTCTGTTGCACTTCGAGCAACAGACAGCCATCAACCCTGGTCCGGGCAAGGATGCTTCAACCACACTCATTGAACCAAACCCTGCAACTGTTGCAGTTGCTGCCGCTCTACCAAGTGAAGCAAGAACAGTGTTATTATCAACAGCACAGGTACACGTGTTTGATTCAAGTGGAACTCCAATGGTCGTGAGGGCTCTGTTGGATACTGCCAGCCAAGCTAGCTTCGTCACAGAGAGCTGTCTGCAAAGATTGAGGCTTACTCGTAGAAGATCTCATCTACCAGTACAAGGTTTAGCTAACACTTCAGTGAATGTGGCCAAGTCATGCGCCTCCATTGTTATGGCACCAGTTGGTAGCACGAGCCCCCAGTTTGCAGTAGATGTATTTGTAATTTCGAGAATCACCTCCAATTTGCCAAGTGCCAAGCTGAGCACCAGGGTCCGTGGTGCAGTGGCACATTTGAAACTTGCCGACCCTGCATTTGACACCCCTGGTCCTGTTGATCTGTTAATTGGTGCAGAGTTAGTTCCTATACTCCTTACTGGGGCCAAAATTGACGGTTCTCCCGTAGCTCTGGACTCTGTGCTTGGGTGGATACTGATGGGACAGGTGGACACACAAGTCCCATCATTGACTGCAACATCTTTGTGTATCTCTCTTCTCACTTCACACCCTCCTTTGGATGAGGTAGTAAAAAGGTTCTGGGAATTAGAGGAGTTTCCTGTGACAACACACAAGTCTCCTGAAGATGTCAAATGTGAGGAATGGTTCAGTAAAACTCATCTGAGGTCTGGAGATGGGCGTTACAGTGTATCACTGCCCTTTCGGCAACCTCTTCTGAAATTGGGTGCGTCAAGGCCGCAGGCTCTTAACAGATTTCTTCGTCTTGAAAATCGTCTCAAGTCTGATCCCAAATTGAAGGCCATGTATTCAGAGTTTATGAGTGATTATGTAGCTAGTGGTCACATGGAAGAAGTAACAGAGTCACAGATTCCGTCAGAGTCGTATTATATTCCCCATCACTGTGTGGTTAAACCTGAAAGTTCAACTACAAAACTGAGGGTGGTTTTTGATGCATCCGCCAAGAGCTCTTCAGGTGTTTCGCTGAACGATGCGCTCTTTACTGGCACCCGGCTTCAACGGGACATAGTTGACCTATTGTTGAGTTTTCGTCTGCATGTAGTAGTCTTCACTGGTGACATCAAACAGATGTACAGACAGATAGGTGTACACACTCGTCATCAGGATTATCAGCGCATTGTTTGGAGGTTTAATGATGCTGAACCTGTGAAGGATTATCGTCTCAAGACTGTAACCTATGGTGTCTCTGCAGCACCGTTTCTCGCATTACGTACACTTCAACAATTGGCACAGGATGAAACCGAGCACTTCCCAACTGCATCACAGGTCTTACTTACAGATGTCTACGTTGACGATGTTGTCACTGGATCTAATTCGGTTGATTCTGCCTTGGCCATTCAGAGGGAGCTTATAACACTCCTAGGAAAAGGAGGCTTCAAGCTGCGCAAATTTATGAGCAACCACCAAGCTCTTCTGGATTGGTTGCCAGTGGAGGATATTGAGATCCCACAACCATTTTCATTGGATTCGGACGATTGTGTCATTAAGGTCTTGGGTCTGCAATGGAATCCTGTGTCGGACACATATTCCTACAAGATACAGCCTAGTTCTGGCAATGCCACAAAAAGGACAATCCTGTCAAATCTGGCTAGGATTTTTGATCCTCTTGGGTGGCTCACCCCACTGAGTATGTTTGCAAAGCACCTGATCCAAGTCTTGTGGGCACGGAACCTGGGCTGGGATACTGAACCACCGGATGACATCCTAAGCAACTGGAAGAACTTCAACACTCAGCTGTCACAACTGTCATCAGTTACCATTCCCCGACTGATTCGAGGACAGGCAGGAGGTTCCTACCAGTTGCATGGATTTTCGGACAGCTCCGAAATTGGTTACGCAGCAGTTGTGTACTTGCGCATTGACAACCCTGATGGTACAGTTCTGGTACACTTGCTGATTGCCAAGTCGAAGGTAGCGCCACTCAAGGTTCAGTCGCTGCCTCGCTTAGAACTATGTGGGGCCCTTTTGTTGGCTCGCCTGCTTCACCATGTCATTGATGCCTATGGAGCGACACTGCACTTCAGTTCGGTTACTGCCTGGACTGATTCACAGGTAACTCTTGCCTGGATAAACTCTTCTCCACATGAGTTAAAGACCTTTGTGGCAAACCGGGTTAGTCACATTCAAGAGCTAACTCGTCCAGAATGGTGGAAGCATGTTCGTTCGGAACATAACCCGGCAGACTGTGGATCCCGTGGGCTTCTGCCAGCACAAATTGTATCTCATCCTCTGTGGTGGTCTGGCCCTTCATGGCTGAAGAAGGCTGAGGACCAGTGGCCTGAAGGTATTCCGTGCATTAAGGCTTCTGACGTAATCCTGCTTGAAAGGAAGGTAGTGGCATTGGGAACTTTTATCTCCCCTGGGGACTTGGACACATTATTGGAACGTTTCAGTCGGTTGACAAGGCTGTTGCGTGTTACTGCCTGCTTGTTCAGATTTATCAACAATTGTCGTCATCCACTGGAAGGACGGGCCATAGAAGAGCTGTCATCGAAGGATCTAAACACTGCCCTAGAGTTCTGGATACGTTATGTTCAGTCCATGTGCTATCGAAGTGATTTAATTGCCTTGAAGAAGGATCAAATCACCTCCCCACAACTTCGTAGATTGCTACCGTTCATTGACTCCAAGGGAGTGATTAGGGTGGGCGGCAGACTGTCTCATTCGGATCTGCCCTTTGAGCAGAAGCACCCAGCCCTTCTTCCTAAATCGAATCCCCTGACAAGACTGATCATAGGTCATTACCATGAAGTTAATCAACATCCGGGAATACAAGCACTCCAGGCCATTCTAAGGGAGAAGTTCTGGATTATGGGGGACAAGCGTGCAATCACCAACCTTGTGCACCGTTGTGTGCGTTGTTTTCGTGCATCTCCATCATCAGTTGCTCCGCTGATGGGAAACCTTCCAGCTATGCGGGTTCAGCAGGTAAAACCGTTCTCAAGGTCGGGGGTTGATTACGCTGGTCCATTCTTGATTAAGATGGCCCGTCTTCGCAAGGCTGCTGTGCTGAAAGCATATCTATGCGTGTTTGTCTGTTGCGCAACAAAGGCAGTACATATCGAGCTAGCCTCGGACTTATCGACAGATGTGTTTTTGGCTGCCTATAAACGTTTCATTGCACGTCGAGGACGTTCCTCGGACATCTACAGCGATTGTGGCACCAACTTTGTTGGGGCACGAAATCAGCTCTCCGAACTACAACAACTCCTCACGTCGTCTTCCCATCAAACAACAGTGGCTTCATCGCTCGCACATCTTGGTGTGACTTGGCATTTCAACCCGCCAGCTGCTCCTCACTTTGGGGGTTTATGGGAAGCGGGTGTCATGTCGTTCAAGTCCCATTTGAGGAGGGTGATAGGAGAGCAGATACTAACGTACGAGGAGTTAAACACAGTATTGGCTCAGGTTGAAGCAGTGTTGAACTCAAGGCCGTTGTGTCCCCTCAGTGCGGATCCCAAGGACTTCACTCCTCTGACCCCAGGCCATTTCCTGACGCTGGAACCGTTAGTGACAATACCCGAACCAGATTTACGTCAGGTAAAAATGAACTGTTTGCATCGCTGGCAGCTTGTATCCCGACTACATCAAGATTTCTGGCATCGCTGGCATCGGGATTACCTGCACACGCTGCAACAACGTAGCAAATGGCAGAAAAGGGCGTCAGGTCTTGCCCCCAACCAGATGGTGCTGGTCAAGGAAGACAGGCTTCCACCTCTGCAATGGCCGCTGGGGCGCATTGTTGATCTTCATCATGGAACGGACGGCGTGGCACGAGTGGCCACTGTACGCACTGTCACAGGCACTGTCAAACCGCCAGCAGTGAAATTATGCCCGCTCCCCTGTGACTGTTGAAATCGGTGATTTCAAGGTGGGCGGTATGTTATGTATATTGTATAGTTTCCGTGTAAATAGACCTTGGACATTATAAACATTGTTGGCATTGGTCAACACACTTGAGTTTTGAATCTCGCGCGCCGCGCTGCTGGCGATAGTGGCGCTGCTACTTGGCTGCTGTGAGTTGGCTGCCCTGCTTCCTCCGGAAGTCAGTTGTTCTACAAAGGCATGGTGGTAAGTGGTGCTATCGGGTACTCTTGCTATCTGGCGACATCGGTCGCCAAATTAAATAGTTTTTGTGCAATTCGCTGTTTTATAGTCCATTAATGAACAAACCGGGAATATTTTTTGTCATGCATATTTCCGCAGAGCTGCCAACCATTACGGATTTTCCGTAATTATTACGGATTTAACACAGAATTACGGAACATCGCTGGTTTATTACGGAAACGAGGCTTTGTGCTGCTGGGTAACGGAAAAAAATTCCGTTTCTGGTGTGCGTGTTTCGTGAACGCAGTTCAAATACATCACGTGGTTGCGCAGATAACGGAACTAATAAATGTGCGCATGTACTGTCGCAATAAGTAGATTAATTCTTGTGTTTTGTAATAGAAATGGTACGGTATTACGTCCGTTGTACGATGCAACTAGTACATATTCTCGGACTTTTCGTTTGTTTGCTACGTACATCACGATAATTTTTGTACGGTACTTTGGCTAACCTGTGTTGTGTTAATTACTTTCTTGAAAGCCATTTTTTTCATCAAAGTGTTTTTGCCGTGTCTACAGACGTGAAACCTTTTTATGTTGTTCGATAGTGTTGTTTTCTTCAGTGCCGGTTGTAGAAATGAAGCGTGTGACAGAACAATGTGTATCTGGGGCAAAAAAAAAGAACGTTATTCTTCAGAACATTCGACCAAACTATTCCAAAGAATGGCCATGCTTGTCATCTTCAAATGTTTTGGAACGACACTCATTTTGTAATGTATGCACGTGTGACTTTTCGAATGCGCATGGTGGACGGGGTGACTGAAGACGGCATATTGAATCAAAGAATCATGCAAAACATTTTAAACCCGTGATGAGAAATAAATCTATATCATCATTTTTCGCTACATCTGAAGAAACAAAAGTAACAAACGCAGAGTTATTGTTTACAAGTTTTTTTTGGTAGAACACAATTCACCTATAGGAGTAGCCAATCATTCGGGTAATTTGTATAGAGCTATGTTTCCGGACTCAAAAATTGCAAAGAAATACAGCTGTGCGAGAGCAAAAACATCTGCCTTAGTGGAGTATATGGCTGGTGAAACTTAAATTGAAACTGTTGTATCTTTAGTAAGTGGACCATTTGCTTTAGCTACAGATGGGAGTACTGATTGTAATGCAGTGAAGATTTATCCGTTAGTTGTTTCATTTTTAAATCAAACACAAGGTAAAATTTGCACTCTACTGATATCCCTTTTTGAGAGTACTAAGACTAAGAATATTTCACTACTAGAAATGTTACACTTCAAAATTGAATGTAAGAACAGTTATCAAAAGTTGTGTGAAAAAATGTTTGAGCGCTCGCCACTGAAATACCCCATTACTAGGGACAGGGAAAATTCGCGGGTTCAATGACCTGTAGGATGAACTCCATAGTTCTGCGTACTCTCGGTCAAATGCCACCCACTCATTGGCTGCTGTCTTGTGAGACGTCCCAACGTAGCAGCCTGAGATTCGATAAAGCTTTGGTCGGGTATTTCTCATTGGCCCAGAGTCATCCAGGTGAGTTGTGAGCCAATAGCAGAGGCAGCACTGAGGTATAACTATTTGTATTTTAGCCTATCGCGAAATGAATTCGCGAATTTTTCCTTTCTCTAGACATAAAACAAAACACAGACCGCAGGTCATTGAAAGGGACGCTATAATGTAAAGTGACATATTTAAAATGTATTATGTTGTTTAACGAACTTCTGTATGTATATAATGAAGAAAATACGGAAGGGTGCTAAAATGTGAGTAATCTCTTTCAATATTATTTCATCAAAAGTATTTTTTTTTTTGTAATTGTAAATATCAGGGAAATTTTGAATTTTTAATCAGGGAAATCATGGAAAAATCAGGGAATATTTTTGGTGACTGTGAGTGGCCACCATGAATAATCATGTGTGGTATTGCCGTCACACATTTAATGTTTGAGTGCTACAGCAAAATATTTTATGTTGTACTTGAGTAAAATAAAGTAACCTTATACATTTTGTGCATCCTTTATTGTTTTGGCACATGCCTAATACATATGCCTGGTATTAATGTTCCTACATTTAATAGATGCTATCATCCTTTATTGTGAACTATAAGTAAAGATAATACATGTTATATAGATTCGGAATCATTTTAACATACTTGATAGTATTTTTCCATTATTATAGAAAGGAGTCTGTGTACATACATTCCTCACATACATATAATAATCTTCTTTAGATTTAAAAATTTAAAAATATAAATATTATTCCTAAATTGTAATATAAAAATTTATATGTAGATAAAAAAACAATTATTAATCAATTAATTTATATTTTTTTCTTCTGTTGTGGTATCTGTTTGTAACTTAATGTTTACTGTTGTTATCTATAGTTGTTAAATAATTAGATATATTATATTGTATTGTATTTCATATTGTCTTAATTATTTACTTTATGTTGTATGTATTTTTTGTCCTTTTTTTATTGTTTTGTCTTTGTTTTTTCCTGTTTGTAATTTTTTTCTCAGTTTTGTCCTTGGTTTTGTTGATTACAGCTCACTGCTGTACTAGACATGTTACAACTGATAAACAAGTGTATAAATAAAATATCAACCACGTAGGTTGTTTACGACTTGTTTGGTATTTCAGGTGGTGAGGTTCTCGCCTGATGGGGCACTACTGGCCCTCGGGTCGAGAGACAACAACATATACGTGTACCAAGTGAGCGAGGAGGCTCGCAAGTACAGCCGTGTTGGCCGCTGTTCGGTGAGCAAAGGAACTAAGGAATCATAGCTGATTACCATCTGCGATGGTTATTTCCCTGCGATGCTTTCGTCAAATTGATACCTTCTAAACACAAAGAGAAGTGCACTACTTATAAAGAGTGGCATAGAATTTTTTATTTTAATTTTAAGAAGATTTATAAAATTACTTAAATAGATAATGCTTACTTTAAGCCCTGAATTATAACCTCGCAAATTTAACCTATTTGCTATTTGTTAGGATTTATTTTAAATTAAACTTAAAAAAAAGTACGTAGTTAATGGTACTAAAAGTGGTTTTGCCATTATATATACATACATGTAATTTTCCCATAGGATTCAACTAGCCATGGTTTCAATTTTTATTGTTTCAAATTAATTTTTTATAGCTTATTTGGAAGAAGAAATTTTTATATGGAGAACTTGATTTTATTTATGCTTATTTTAATACATTTTCCTTGAAAAAACTTTGTTTACTAAAAATGCGAAATGATAATTCATGCGAAGATCAACTTTAAGATCTGGGAAACAAGCCTCGAAGCGATATAATGTATGTTCTGTACAAATATTATTTGTGGTCAAGGAAGGAATATGCAGCTGTACACTTATCATTTAAAAATAAAATATGTACTTCAGGAATTTAATTTTTTAAACATTGTGAATAATGAGGAATTTTAGGAACTCAAAAGAATCCTTCATTGTACCCATATGGTGTACAGCAAATTGTTCTGTAGCATACAGTGGAACCTCATTACAAAGTACCTCACTATAAAGGATTTCTCACTTTATACTTTATAGTATATATTTTTAGGTCCCACCAATATGTTTTACATTTAGTAACAGTTCAGTATAAAGTACTTTCATTAATAAGTACCAAATAGGTGGGATTTTTCAAGTACGTTGTAATACGATGTCACTGTAATAGCTCTGCTAAAATGTATGTTTCCATGCTGGTCAGCCACCGAGGAAACGTAGGAGAAGTGTGACGTCGTCGTACATTGCCCTGTTGGTAGGTTTCCCCATTCGGCACAGTAATTATGTAGGTGGTTTGCATAGAGTGCACAGCATTGTAGCTGTAGTACATCGCTCACCCTCGTAGTGCCTCCCAACCCCAGGGATGCAACATTGTTCCTGGCAGTATTCCTGTCATTTCTGCATGCCAACAAAACTTATAAACAATTGTCTACATTTTGGTACTCGACAGCTGCCTTAATTTTAAAATACATGCTGTACTAGTAAGAATAGCAAATGCCATTTGAATTCTTAAATCTTGCTCGGATTCTTTTATTCCTCTTTTGCATTGTATATTTAGGTACTTTCTGATAATTTAGTACATTAAAGGAACAATTTAAACTGTGTTAGCCAAGTCGTTCCTGTGGTTTCATCTAATGTTGTCTGATTAATATTTTGTATCCACATGGTTGGGTATAATAATTTAATTTGGAACATGTCGACTTATAAAACTATGAACTGATTATTTACAAATACAAAGTCTAATATTTTTTTTTTTTTTTTTTCACAGGAGAGTAATAGTGTTTTAATCTTTTAATACATAATCTTCATACAATCCAATTGGTACCTACACAATTTTTGCATTTAGGGGTTGAAATGGAAATGGTTTTGAGTTGCATGACTTGCTTGAATCTTTAATCATTTTGTAAGCAGAAGTATGTCTTACTGCATGATAAATAGTTCCAGATTTTTGTTGGTTCTGTTTCTCTCTTTGCTAAAAAAAATTGTCACAGCTTGTAGGCTTATTTTTTAGTCATTCTTATGGTACCTGTATTTTTTAATTTAACTAGTATTCCAATCACTTGTGTGGATTTTTATACTTGTAAATTCTTGTACAAAATTATATAGTGAGATGTGTTGTGGGAAACTCAGTGTTCTTTTGATTGGGAGGTTGGGTGATATGTGAAAAACATAGTCGACACGACACAAAAAATTTTTTCTACTGGTTTTCTATTCAGACTTCAGTTTCAAGCAAACTGTTGGAAGGCACTTACAGAGTCACTGGTTGCATGTTTCGTAGCTCCAACACTTGACACGACTGCTCTGGTTGGTCACTGGGTCCACTTCAAGAGGTATCCTTGGACGAAAGGCTGCTACTCATGTACTGACCTGGCCATGAGTCCCTGGCACACAGACCCACATACAGCACTCACCACAACTGCATGCTTTATGCAATTGCAGGCTTTACAAGATTTATTTTCTATTCACCAAAAAGTAAACATTAAAAAAAACCAAGAATGGACCAATCAAATCCTTAAAAACCATCAGATACTTAGTATTCGAACGATTCAATATACGAGTGAAAAAAAGATTTGGGGAAAAAAAAAACAATATTAGAGGAAATAAAGTAAATTAAAAAATTTAACACTGATAACATCTCAAGTTTACTAGGTCAATTTTTTTTTCTTCGTCCCTATCCTATTAACATTCCTCAGTAGAGTTTACTTTTAACACAAAAAAAATTATAGTATTTATTGATTCTGGGAACATAGATCATGAAGAAAACATTTAGAAGAGTTATGTGTTTCAACTCATTTATTATACATTATTTTATTTTGGACCCCTGAGACATATATTTGGATTCAAGGGGTATATTCGAAGTGATCTTTAGGATTTAAATTCGAGTTTCGGATTTGAGGAGATTGGGATTCAACCCATCACTAAAAACAAGCAAACCTATTTAATGAAAAAGCCACTTATCACTAGTATGAAAGTCTGCAAGTTTAAGTCCTTTAACTGTGTTTATTGTACAGAAGCATTATGTCGTTCAGTGATAATAAATATGAATGATAGTTCTAAGTGTTATTGTGTTATCAATAATATTTTGTTTTATAACTTTTAAAGAAGTTAAAAAAATTAAATCATAACTTTTTGAAGGTTTTGTTTTTATAATGAATACAATAGAGAGTAAATTTGTTTTTGCATAACAAAAATACTACCATATTGTAATTTGTTACGCAAGATGACCAAGGAAATTAGTGCAGTGAATTATGTGTGCAGGGACATTCCAGCTTCATAACCCATCTCGACTGGTCTGTGGATGGCCAGTTCATTCAGAGCAACTCCGGAGACTACGAACTGCTTTACTGTGAGTACACTACTGCCTGGCTACAGTGCTTTGGAAGTACAAACATTCAGACTGTGAATATATTGTACCTCCTGTGAAAATTTCACGCAACCTTTAGGGTTACATTTCTGTTGATGTTAATGAAAAAAAATATGCCTAAAGTCTTTTGTCAGTGTGCATGAATAATACATTTATTTATTTTTAAATTTTGTAGTCATCCTTTTCAGTAGGCAAATTCAATATTCTGAATAATTGGTAATTATATTTGACATATCAAATAAAATATTTTTTTGATAATCCATTAGATAAAACAAGTGGGACTCGTTAAAAAAAATCTGTAATAAGAAGATTCATTGAGCAATTTGGATTTGTTTTTTTGCAACAGTAGATACATACATATATTTTATATGCAACAGATAATCTGCGATTTTGATTAAAACTTAACTTAAAATAATGTGTGTAGTTTGTGATTGATTATTGAATAATTACAATTCGATTTGACTTCACAAATATTTTTAAAAATTCAGTTTGATATTTGCTTTGCATCAAAAAACTAGTGATTAGATCACACGCCTCCAGTAGAGATGATCAGTCTTCCATCCCTGGCGGAGTCCAAAGCAGGAAATAAGACTCACATTGCTGTGGGCTGATGAGTTTTCTCTGGGTACTTAGGTTTACCTCACCGATACGTTCCGGCTCTGCTCCATTCTTATCTCGTTACCCCCATAGTGTAATGCTAATGACCTTGATTTCGAAGAGACCTTTGGATCTAATTCAATCATTCATCCATTCATAACTGACATGTGTTTATTGAAGTTTTTTTTTCTATACATAAAATTTGCTTGCATATCTGTTGTTTTATCTGGATAGGTAAAAGACTGTAAAATTAATATAAAACTAAAAAAAAAATAACAATTCACTTACGAACAATGCCATTGGCAGCAAGCGTAAACCATATAGCACAACTTACCAACCAAGCTTGTAGCATTGCACAATGAGGATTTGTTATATACATATATATTTTTTTTTGGGTCAAGAATATTGATTAAGAATAACTTTGATATGAAAGATAGTAATTATTTAATATGTAGATAAGGATAGTTCAGAGTTGTTAAGAATTGTTATTAATTACTTTGGTTAAATTTCATGGAAAGCCTTAAAATACTTATTTCCTTGAGATACTTAATTATTAATTTGAGGGTTAACTCCAGTTCATAATAAATGATTTTGATATTTGATAATTAATGTCAGTAATTAAAGCAGTATAGATTATAATTTTACAGGACATCATTTTTAAACAAAAGTTTCTAATATGGTATGAATTTCAACTTTGTTTCCTTATTTTTTAACATTGTATTTGGATTTTTTGGGGTAATTTTAAATTCTATTGGATATTGCTAGTGTAATATCTTGAGAATAGTCTGGAAGGTACAGAAGGAAGAGCGTACAGGCGCGACACTCTGGCGCCAGAAAGCTATTTTTCACTTTGTAAATGCGTGTTGGGGATTTACGCGTCACGTTGTACGCACAGCTGTAGCGACCGTCTGGAAGGGTCTCTGGAGGCTACCACTAGCCAGCCAATCAGGGCGAGCCCTGGCGTCAAGAGATGTGCCCGTACAAATTTCCTTATATGGTCATGTTTTGGAATTATGTACGCTGATTGGTCAGTTGGCCCACGGGGTTGCCTCCCTTTTTTTCACCTTTACAAGGGAAGGTAATCTCGTCGACCAGGTCACTTGTTGCTCGATCGTCGCCGAACTCGGTCGCGTCGTCGGCAAGTCGCAAGACAAATGAAAAATTACTAAGGGACAATTTAACGCCTAGGGGCTGGGGCCAGGCCGTATTTTTTTTAACTAAGTTCATTTTTTTCGGACAAATGTATTAGAAATTTAGGCCCTAGGCGTCGGCATCGGCCCGACTCGTGTGATTTCGGTCCGCGATCGACGGTACCTTGAGTTAGGTAATCAACCAAGGGACATTACTAAGTTTTTTTTTTCTTCTTTGGCGAGTGACAAGACTCCTCGACCATCAACGGCAAGATGTATGGTGCTGTGGTATGTATTTGGACCTCATCCTATCTAAATTCAAAGACATCGTTAAAATTCGTATAAGAAAAGACAAGAACTGTGCAAGTAACAAAGTTTTTCTAACTAAATTCATTTGTAAAATTGTGTATTGAGGCCATGTAACAATGAGAAAAAACATTTTTTTAAAAGAAATAAACAAAGATAATTTAATAAACTCTTTTATTTCCAAATAACGCAGAACCATAGTAATGAAAAATTCCTCAGGAACATTGTTTGTTTTGTTACGTTTCTATGTGTGCTTAGCCGGGCAAAAACATACAACGTAACAAGCTACACGGTTGCCCACCTTTGCAGGCAGCCAACTTAAAAAGTTGTCAGCAGTGTAGGAAGTTTCCAAACATCTCTTAACACTATAACTATAATTAACACACACTATTTACACGTCCAAACTTCTACATATTAAATTGATGAAATTTTTTTAAAAATTGGATTAGTACATTATCTAGATACCTGAAATATGGCCTTCTGTGTTTAAGATTTTGACGTCGAGTGCAAACTGCATGTAACATTAGTAATAGGGATGGACCAATCAAATCCTTAGTACCTAGTCGAAGGATTCAGTTTTGGAGGAAATAGAATTCAAGAAAAATTTTAGAGGTAATAAGTAAATTTAAAAATTCAACACTGAAAACCTCTGAAGTATTCCTTTATGCCTACCCTGTTGCCATTCCCCAAGATGTATACTTTTAACATGTATTTATATACAATTGAAATTACAATATGTATTAATTCTGGAAACTTAGTTTGTGAAACAACCATTTAAGGGTAGAATGTTTCAACATTATGGTTAATATTTTTAATTTATTGTAAATTATTTTATTTTTGTCCCTTGGACACCTGGGTTCAGATTTGAGGGGTATATTCGAGGTGCTCATTGGGATTGAAATGAGAGAAAGTTGGTGTTTGACCCATCACTACGTCCCGCTTCTCCGGGGACCGTGCTGACAAGACTTGTGTGGCGCGCAGGGAACGCGAGCCTGTGCCGCCAGATCCCTCAGTCGTCGGACATGCGCGACGTCGAGTGGGACACCAACACGTGCACGCTGACCTTTGCGACCATCGGCATCTGGCCCGAGGGCGCGGACGGCACGGACGTGAACCAGTGTGACCGCTCCCGCGACGGCAAGCTGCTCGCCACGGCAGACGACTTCGGGAAGGTCAAGCTCTACTCCTACCCAGCGTCTCAGCCGAAGGTAAACTTGCTCGTTCCCGACGTCTTTGAATCGGCACTCAAAGCATTGCTTTTTTTTTAAAAAAATAATTTTTAGTTTTGTTATACTGAATAATATTGTACTATCGTGAAATCAAAAAAATTGGTGAAATTACATTCATGCACTGTTTGGTTTGGTTGCTAAACCTGCCACATTTTGATTTGGTTTTTTTGCCAAGTACAGATTTTTATAAGGAAAGAATATTTCGAAAGTGAGGCTACAGAATATATTCTGAGTGTTCCACCCAGCTTCGAAAACCTTGAAAATTGACTTCCAGGATGGTTGTCAAGAAGGGTTGGGGCATATTCCCGGGGCCTGGGCACCAGGGGGTTGAGTTTCAAGAATTTTTTAAATGTTTAGTCTTACCTGATAAAAAAATTAAGTCTCTTGCCAATTTAATGGATTGGACACCTTCAATGTTATGCAATTTTTTTGCAGGTCACATTTACATTTTCAAAATTGGTTTAAATAGTTTTTTCGATTTTTTTTTTTAAATAACTGGGAGTGGACCCGACAAAATTGTTTGACCCTGAGCTCTTTGGTGTCTTTCTTTTTGTCTCTTTCTCTATCCTTTTCTCCAGGGCCCTTACTGCTAGTGAGTGACCACGATGAGTCAGAAAAAACTGCAATTATGGATACTAATCTGATTTTTTACAAATAGCAACAACTGGTGTACCTTGAGTTTAAATTTGCTGCAATACACCAAATGCAATGACTGTATGTACGTGTAGTGGAACATGGGCATAAATTGTCTCAAATAAACAAAGATAAATTTTTATAGAGGTTACACAAGGAAATTTTTATGATACACCTTCAAAAAAGCAATAAAAATTTACAGTTAACTTAATTTTACAAAGGTGAAAAATTTTTTTACTGTGAACAATTTACTATATCATGTATACTAAATGCTAATGAATTTTGTAAAATCCAAAAGAATCTGAATGAAGTTGAAAAATTGTTTTATAGTAAAAAAAAGTACTTTATTTATTTTGTTGTGGACCTTTGTCTGTTCTGCCATGCCATTCACTACCGTAATATTCTTTCAGCATGTTATGCAAGTATGTGTTAATCCAGCTAGATACGAAGTTGTGTCCCCCAATCCTGAGATTTGTTTTCGTTCACAGTCCTTGTGTCACACGTACGGAGGGCACAGCAGTCACGTCACGAACGTGGCATTCCTGAATGACGACTCCCGCCTCATCTCGACCGGCGGCCGTGACACCAGCATCATGCAGTGGATGGTGTCGTAGGATGCCGCGCGTGAGATGTTCTGCTTCACATTCCAGCTAGCCTGAGCGTTACCGACTTCGTGCTTGGTTGTTAGTAATCGAACTGCACGCGCTACTTCAACACTGTAGTGCTTGGAAGATAAAAAAAAAAAAAAACCCTCATCTCATCTTGAAGGAATTTCATTAACTGCACGATTAATTTTGTTCACTAATATTAACTTTGAACATGTAGTTAGTGTTGAGCAAACATTATTGTTTATGAGTAAAGTGGAACTGTT
This sequence comes from Bacillus rossius redtenbacheri, assembly GCF_032445375.1. Taxonomy (NCBI): domain Eukaryota; kingdom Metazoa; phylum Arthropoda; class Insecta; order Phasmatodea; family Bacillidae; genus Bacillus; species Bacillus rossius. The sequence goes on from NC_086330.1 coordinate 355,351,186, forward strand.
TTAGTGTTGTGTTTCGTACCAAAATAAGTACTGTTCGCGTGGCGAACTGATTACTGTTGGAGGAGTTGATTGCAATTTGCAGCAAATTTAATTGTGTAAACTTATCTCAATTTGTATTCAAGTGACTGAGGTGATCTTTGTTCATAACTTTAGTGAAGGATTTTGGAGAAGAATTATTTGTTAAAGACAAAGCACCTGTTACGGTGCCAAACCTCTCGATTACGTCCATGAGTTTCGGCCTTCATAGTTAAGCAAACTAAAACTTAAGGTAATTAATTTGAAAGAAGTTATTTGTAATGAAAATGTACACATTACCCATTGGTGCATAACACTTTCTAAGTCTTGTTTGTGGTGCTTTGCTCACTATCACTGTACAGGTTCATATTTTATGTAACTTAATACTGATTCACACTAATTAAACTCCTATTAGAAATGAGGATTACTGTGTACTTGTACATGTGTTTGGTATTTGTGTCAATATGGCATCATTATTATTATTATTATTATTACATTTATAAACTGCACAATTTTGTACAATTCATACATTTTCTAAGCAGAAATCAATATGAATGCTGCATTAGTTAAATGCCTACTGTGTTCAAACTACAGTAACTATGTACCACTAGCAACCATAATTTCGTGGTGAGAACATTGGGAGAAAATATTTTAATTTCATTTTATAAGAACAGTTCTCTGTAATGTTTATTTTGTTGCTTTTGATGTCAAGTGAATACAATTGCTTAGAGCTGTTAAATATTAAAGAACAATCTGCCACGTTAAATTTGAAAGTTAGCATAAAATTTGTCACATTTCATACTGCGAGAACTGATTTGCGGAATTGATAACCCTTAATTATTGGCCATCCATTGGACCACTTTGACCTGCCAGTGATTGTATGCAAATGAACAATTTGACATCCATATATTTGTTAGTAGAAAACAATATGCATCACAGGTAAATAGCATTTTTCTTGCTTGTAATTTGTATAAGATTGTGTGTAATTATTGAAATCATAACAAAATTAAAATTGAAATGCATAGCAAATCTGCCTGTTTGAAAAGAACATCAATTCATATTTATTCATCCATCCATAGATAGTTTTATAATTTACTTGTTACAGTTATGTTTTGCTGTAGTTTAAAAATTAATGTAATTCTCTGAAGATCAAAATGTCTTCATGAAAATAATAAAGCACTTATAATTTTGCTGTATATTGTACCATAGTTTTATAAATACTTAAATAGTAATAATAATAATGTATATTTTTGCAGTTGCTATGTGATATTTTATACATTAACATGTAGGAATTCAATAAAATTGTGTACAGAACAAAAAAACACCATAATAAAATGTATAATGTAATAAATTATTTTATATATTCACAGGTTATTAATTAGTTGATTCGTGTTTGTAAGCTAATGTTTTTTGCGTACTGCTAAAATCACTGACATATTTATTTAAAAAGAGTGAATATATTTTTAGCATAATACTAAAAAAAGTGTGTATATTTGAAAGTTGAAAAAAAAAATTAGGTATGTTATTCTTTGTAGACTTTTTAATTAAAATTAATATTGAGAAAATTGTTAAACAAGTGTATAAAGTTACCCATACAATTTTGACTAACATAGCAGCATGCTAATAAATTCTTTGTGGTATTCATGTATTTCTTCATCCTGCCATCATTGTTGCAAGAGATCCTGTTAATTCAATCCTAAAAAAATAAGAAATGGTGATGATAAATACACAGCACACTAAAAAGGATAGATTTTGAAAAGACATACAATGTAAAGTAAATAAAATAAGTGCACGCTATATTGCAGCTGGATTTGGAAAGAAACTCTTCGAACACTCTTGGAACTATGTATAGTTTTGCTATTATAGAGTGAACATAGTGAGTTTAGGCTTCTGCACATAGTGCTGAGGTATAGATCACTCAGTAGGAAAAAAAAGGTTTTTTTTTTTCAGTGCACTAGTGGTTGTGAATTTCGAGCCAAAGTATGAGAAATTAAGGTAACCAATTTCCCAAGTTTGAGACAATTGTTTTATTGATGTTGGCAGCCTTAGAGAAGCCTTGTGGGATGGGAAAAGGGGGGGGGGGGGGGGGGGAATTTGTGTGTTTGGAAAAACATAGGAGAAAAAAGGTAACTAGAGGCAGTGCCCCTAAAAAATTGAAAAATAACTCTTAACAACATTTTTAAGCCATCCAGGAACTTAAATTTTGATGATGCTTTTGTTAATTTTATTGTGTGTTAGAAAGTAAAGAATAATAATAAAGGTTTTTAGCATTATTAAAATTTGAATAGATTACTTTCACATTTTATAATGCAAAGTGTTCCTCAATATAATGAAAAACATTTTACACTACAAGTGCGTTGGTATTAAGTAGGGACAAAATTTTATGGTGAATAGTGACAAAACCAAAAACCTGTCAAAACACTGCATAACTCAGAAATACATGTTAATTCACTATTTAGCACTGAAATGTGAGTTAAAAATAATAAATAGCATTTAAGCAAAACTTAATTAAAATTATAAAAAAAAGGAAACATTTAATGTTTGGTATTTGAGGAATGTCATTTCCCTACAAAAAATTGTGCCTAAGTGCATGGATCAGAAAAATGAATTTAATTTGTTTTATTGTGCATCTCCTATTGAATTAATTTTAAAATCGTTGATTAAATAGTTATTTGTTCTGAATGTATCTGTTTTACACCAATTTAAAAAAAAATTATTTTACCATAAAAACACAGCATATAAGTTAAATGATACCTCTAGTTTTGTGGAGTAAACACATAATTAATAAAAATAAAAAAAACAATAACTGAAACCTTCTGTTTTAAAAACTAAATTGGACTAAAACTAAAACCATAAAATCTTTTCTACAGTGAAACTTTATAAAATCGTGTTACTGCATAGTATATCTATTAAAAAAATCTAATTATTCTTTTTTCCTTTCAAATCTTATTTACACCCCTAGCAGTAGGTTGGTTGGATAAAAATTTATTTTAACAATAGTTTTAGTCAATATTTAGAAATTTAAACAAAAATAATATTGAATTAGATAGTATACATGGTAGGGAAATTTTATTTTTCTTATTCAAACCCAGGTTTTTTCAACCCCTTGCAATAATGGTTTGTATTATCAAAAATTGTTAAACAAAAGTTTTAGATAAAAATAAGATTTACAAACAGTAAACTTGAAATAGATTTGAGTGTCTACCAACAGTTATGTCCCCCCCCCCCCCCCCCCCCCCTTCACTTGCAGTTATGGTTGGTTGTATCTAAAATGTTTTTAGACAAAAGTTTTTGGTGTTACTCTTACGAGCTATACTACGTTCAAAGATATATGATGTTCATCGTATTATGGGAGTTACTGAGATTTTTCTGTTAACAAAAAAAACCTTTCCCATTTCTATCTCTTTGGTCGGATATTGCCCATTAATGAACTCAACCGAGGTTTTCCATGTTTATATTTTATGCATCAGTTTGGAAGTAATTTGTGAAAAATTACGGCAGTTATCATGTTCCTAAAAATGTGATAATTTTGAATTGATAATGGTTTTGGGGTCTATGGATCATGAAATGAAAAACTGCATAAAAATTTTCTGGAAGTCGCACCATGGTAATGGCTACAATAGGTAGTATTTCTTTGAAATATACCTAAAAGATAGTTAGTACAAATATCCCAGAATAATATAAGGAACCAATGTGAAGTTTAAACTAAAATAATACTTACGCCATTGCTTTGTTTCCATGTAGATTGGGAGAAAAAGTTTAAATACTTTATTTATTCTTCCAAAATTATGGCAATATTTTTATCTTTTTGCAGGTAATTTCTAAACCTTTGCTATAACCTTCTGTCTTAAATCCTTTAAAAAGTAATACAGTACTTTATATATATATATATAAAAAAAGACAGAGAGAAAGAGAGACAGAGACAGACAGAGAGAAAGAGAGACAGACAGAGACAGAGAGAAAGACAGACAGACAGACATTGTGCTGTATAAAACTGTGTGCAAGTTTTTTTTTTAAATTTATTATGCTTGTATTAAATTAAAAAGAAAAAAATTTATTTGAATTTAAGAAATTATACAAAACTGTGTTTAAATTTTGAAATATGGTTAATACAAACCCCATTATTACAAAGTGACAAAATTATGGTTCTTCAGGTTTGTATTGAGATTTTTCTGTAGTAATAAGGCTGGCGTAGGGCCTGGTTGAGTGGCTGGCTATGCAGCTACCACCGTTTGTAGATATGTTTTCTCGTGATGAAATGTGTATACTATTAACACTAAGTTACAAGTTTTAATGTACAGGTTGAATTGTGTTGCTAGGGCTGTTCAGTTAACTCATAATCTGCACGTGTATCCTTCCTCTTTAGAATTACTCACAAAACACACACAATTGATTAAAAGCCCGTAGTCCCACTTGTAAACATATTGCACACGCTGGAGATGGTAATATATAGTAAATCTATTTATCACAACCATCTTGAACATGGCAAATGTATACATTAAAAAAAAAAAGTTCTTACTTGATACCAATGTGGGTCCAATAGAAAAAAAATTGAGTGATTTCAGCAAAAGTGGTTAATATCCAACATAACTCCCATCTTTTTTATTGCAGAACTCTGCAATAAAATCAAACTCAAGTTGTACAAAGTTGACCTTTTTACCAATCTTAATTAACACTATGTTCTTTGTTGGAAGAGTAACAGATTTTTATTTTTTTTTCTTTCCGTTTCTTCATGTCATGGATGCATGCGAAACAATTAGACACCATGTAAAAGTCTTTGAAAAGGTATGTGTGTGTGTGTGTGTTTGTGTGTGTTTGTGTTTGTGTTTGTGTTTGTGTATGTGCATGTGCAGAAGCAAGATTTCATTTCTAACATTCCTATCAAAAATGTTTACTTGTTTTGGTGTGATGAACCCATCAACTATTGGTCAAATATTTTTGCTAATTTTGTACAGTATAAATATTAGCAATTTTGAGAGAAGCTGGAACAACCAAAAACTTGGTGAACCAAAATCCTTTGAATGTAAGCACATGCATAAATTACTTTTTAGACAGCTTTACTCACCTCATAAGACCTTCCGAAAACGTCCTCTAAACTTTCGCTCTCTAAAACGTCTTGGAAAGATAATTACGGTATTCACGGGGAGATTTATCTGAGCAGGTAAGGAATTTCCTGACGACAGTAGAGTAGCCATCATCATAAACACCCACATGCTGCTTGCCAACAACTTGGAAATGCTAACCATGTCTTGTTTTTTTTTTATATATATATATATGACAACTGAAAATAAAAACAGGAGTTAACACTTGGAGGCTATCTTTTGAGTGAATGATTAGTTCAGAATTAATGTTTGGTAACTACACATATAATCGATTGTAAGTAGGTACATATGCAAGAATAAATAATACATGAGCGTAGTATTTCTTGCATGAAAATTTTAAGTTAAAACAAGTAATGGTAGGCTTACTTTTAAATAAACAAATATCCTTTGAGCAAATAAAAATTCCCTGAGAATAAGTTTTCATTCTCACATTCCTTGATTTTTTACTCTGGCTTGAATTTTTACAAAAGTTGGTTTGTGTAAAACTTTAATAAGCCCTACATTTGCTATTAGCATCAGTGTTCTCAATGATATATAACACATTTGTGCAAGCCAATTTTCACATGTGTCTGTTGGTGGTAGTAAAATAAGATATACTAAAAAAAAAGGGCTAATGCACTACTGTAACTACAGCAATTGTGTATTGTTTTTCCAAAAATATTCATACTACACAGGTGAGCACATTTACAATCATAAAATTATACAGTATCTTCATCTAGTCATTAATTTTATTTTAATTCCTACTACAATACCTTATTTGTAAAGTTTTCTCTCAATATGAAGTTGAATCTGTCCTTTAATGGGAGTATATGAAAGTATACAAACTTTTGAATGCTCATAACAGATTTGTTCTTATTTACATAAAATACAAATTGCTTGGATCAAATATTGAATAACTTAAATTTAACACATTTTTTTTTATTTGGGCTTATTGACAGCGAGGTTAATTAGAGATTGTAGTATGCAACCAGACCAGAGATCAATGATAAGAAATGTCATGGCCTATAGCAAGGAACCATACCATTACATATATGCGTACAAGTGATTTCAGGGGAACCACAGAAAACCTTATCAAGATAGCCATGCTGGGATCAAAACCCTGTTCTTCTGAAAGAGTACTGTGTATTAAGATTGAGCCACCCTGCTGCATCTTGTAGAAGATAGTCAGGTAAAATTGATGTTCAGATAAATGCTGTCTCAAACAATTTTGTATCCAAAATACCCATTGTCTACTTTAAATAAAATAGGCTTTACAAATCTAAAGCTTTATTTTTGAAGATATACCAGTCAAGTACTTTCTTAGTCTCCCACAAAGGTTGAAATAAATTTCCACGAAAAGATGAAAAATAACTGATAGTTGAATTTCAAAAGGGTCTAGATGAGTGCTAAAAACACTGATTCCAAGAATATTCCCTCTTGAACATATTATGGCACTTACTGCATTTTTATGGAAATACACTAGCAATCAAGGTTTACCATCAGCTCCCCTTTGAAGATCATTTGGCATGGCACACAGGATATTTTGATAATTTAATGGAATAATTGAGAATGTTTGGGTTTTATCACTTGGACCCTTTCGAATTTACTCTCTTCAATTGACTGGTGTATAAAAATAGTAAATTTTAAAGAAGTTACCTGTTCCAGTGACTTACGTCAGCAGTTGCTCGCAGATGAGAGAGAAGTTCTCGACATGCAGCGAGAGCAGTAGTGAGTCGCTGTACTACAACAAGGTCCCTAGCTTGCTGCTATCTTGCATCTGTGGGACTTCCCCAGCGAACCAGGCGGGGCAGGGCAACTGATAAAAGTGATGGTCCCCCTATCAACCGAAGTCAAATGTCTGCTCCCTGACCTTTCTTACAACACCCAGGAGAAATTCAGTTCACGTTCTATGAGAAAATAACTGTGCACAAAAACAACAGAAGTGTGTATTTGCAACAGCTTGGTTTGCTTTTTGTGTGCTTTTTACAAATATATTAGTTGGTCCTAGACAATTTTTTTTTTTGGTCTTCTGGATATTCCATACATTAAATTATTAAAACACCTAAAATTATTACTGACACCTGGATTTGATTCCCAGATAGCTTGGAGATGTAAAAAGGTGGGGGAAAAAAAAATGTATTTCACAGGAACTGCCATCAAGATGAACTTTCGCTTCCATACCGTGGAGTCTCCTTGCCAAGATCTGAGGTACCATGATTCCTACCTCCCGCCCCCCTATATTTTCCTGCAAAGCGCAGAGATTTTCAATTTTATCATATTTGTCATCTCAAACTAGAATGGCCATACAAATGAGTTATGAGGTTTTGAATGATATCTGTGGATCACACCAATGATTAGAAGGTAAAATAAATCAATACTACAACAATTTTAACAGTCAATAATTTATCTCAAAAAACAAACACAATCTTGTGTTACTTAAAACTCAAATATACAAACACTTCATAAAATTTTGTTGAAATATTTCTGAAAATATCTTTACATGTAATAAACACGTAATGTAAGTGAGAATACAAATAAAATAGTTCAATTTACAAACTTTGTTAGCTAAATCATTAATTTTACATGCAACATATAATCTTCTTCAACAACAACTGTTACAACAATGTTATCGTCTTCTCCGAGGCAAGATGTTTAAATATTTTCCTCGGGTCATTTCTTTAGCCTCCTCTCTGCCAAGTTGATAAGCAATGTCGTGCAATTTCTTCACCTCGGCTATCATTTCGGTAGCAGTCAAACTACTTAAATCTGAAAACACAAAAACAACTTAATTTAGCAATCCCTAAAACATAATATAAAAATCATAAAATATTTTCTAAAAAACTAAAAAAGTACATGGAAACTAAAAAAATGTGTGCATGGAGTTCATGCGCGAGAGAAGTAAAACTTCTTGCTTATTAGTTATAACTAGAGATAAATTACTAAATTTTTTAATAGAACAAGAGATAATAACTGAGAATAGTAGGGATGCGGGTATGATCTCAAAAGAAATAACTCTTTTCCACACAAATAAATAAATTTTAGATTATTTAAATACAAAAAATTACTAAAATTTTTTTCTTGTGCATTTACAACAAACTTTGATTTCAAATCATTCTTTAACTTGAAGCTTGCCTATAATTAGGCAGTTTATGCAGTTCAACAAATTGTTCAAATGGACGTGTGTAATCTGAAGTAGGTATCTGGCATGTGAAAGTGACATGACATACAAATAGGACCTAGCTCAATGCTACTTTGTTGAGCCACAATCATCCACAACTACACTCCGATCGAGAAATATTCATGCCTAGTTGAACTTAAACATACATACACACTCGTAGGCTCATAACTAAAATACAATGTGTGAATTAGTTGATGAAATAATAATTTGTGACAAATAACCCTTGTCAAACTAAAGCGTGAAAAGCATTATAACATAACAGCAGAAATATTTAGTTACACGGCTAACACAATATGTACTACATAACACTGTTTAACAATAATGATTTACATGAGTAGGTAATTAAATTAATAATACATAAATGAAATAACAATATTTTCTTTTGAATATGGCCAGTGGCGCGGTGCAAACAATAAGCTATAACCACGTTGTGTTGTCCTCTGCCCAAGTCGGTTGGCGTCAGGCGCAGGCAGGTCCCTACCGCCGCGACACGCCTATCCCTGCAGCGTGGCAGGGTTCAACCTGAGCCGCACGCCGCCACGTGGAGCCCGCTCAAGGCTGCTCCAGCTATCATCCACCCCTCTAACGGCCCCGGAGTGGGGATAGCGCGACGTCCACCCCCAAGAAACCACCGCGTACATGAATGTGCGTGAGTGCGCAAGGGATCAAGAATGCTGCGTTATTTCTACTTTTCCCTGCCGTCTCCTCTATCGGTGCCCCCACCACGTACCTAACTATTCACCTTCATGCATTCAGAATTTTCGTAATGCTCGAAAATTGTTACCCTCTCAGCAAATAAGTTTCACTTCAAAAAAATCATAATATTGAAAAGTTAACAAAAAAAAGTGGTGTATCCATAATAAAATGATACCATAGAGTAACTATATTTATTTTAATTTCTAGACTAATATTTCTCTGGAATACCACAGGGCACAGCCGGACAACTTCCAGGCCGCACCAGTGCACCCTAGCGCACACTTTGAGAACTACTGTGTTATGGTGTAGGCCTGAGCCAATCTTCAAATAAGCGAATATATAGAAGTTCTTTTTAATGTGCTATTTGACTTTGACAAGAAATTTGGTACATATTTGTTTTATTTGAAGCTTCAGTTGTGATGCAAAGCTTTGTGTCTGATGTGAAGCTTCGCATTCCTTGCAAAGCTTTAAATCAATGGAAGCCTAAGATTTGCTCATGAAATAGTTGTTTTTTCTTGTGTTGTATTTCTTTTGCTTCAAAATAGTTTTTACTTAAAAACTTAAAAGGTTTCACTCCATTTGCTTTTATAAATGTTCAATAATAATAATATGCATGGTTATTTTATAAAAATAAGTGTATACAGCTTCACCGAGAACTACATTTGCAATTTGATTCGATTTCGTAAATATTTTAAACATTCAATTTGATATTCGCTTCACATCAAAAAACTAATATTGACACAGGCCAAATATGGTGAAAGAATATTTCATTAAGGTAGTAGAAACGTAACGTGACAGCAAAGCAAACATACAAAATTGTGTACGTGTGATAGTGCAGTGCACTACTCTCATTACTTTCCAAAACTGTTCTAAGGTTAAACCACTATTGCAGAGACAATGCTGTGTACAACAACAGGTGATGCACACAGTAAAGGTTTCACGCGGCCCTAAGCATAAAATAAGCCTGACATATTGGGTGATCGTATAGGCCATGACACATGATCTCAGCAACTGTTCTTGTGAGCATGTGTGTAATCGCACTGTCATGCTGCAGTTAATCACAATTAAGAATATTGTGAGGAAATAGGTAGTATAATAATTCAGGTAGTCTCATCGAGAAATACATGTATATGTCTCAGTCACCGTGGTAGGAAATACGTAACAAGCAAACTAAAAAAACACACACTTGCCAGATTTTGCCAGATTACTGATAATGTCAGTTGCATAATTGCATGCGGATTTTCACTTTCACCCGATGTGCTTGTAGCAAACACTGGGTATTCATCTATCATGAACAATTTCACTAGTGTTCCTTGTAACTACATATTGGTAACAGTGGTTATTTACTATGGCATTGCCTTGTAAACCATCCTAGCGTATCGAGTGCAGAGCATGTGTTCTGTTGTCTCTCTGTCAGGCATTTAAATTTAGCATCTGACACGTACAAATTTTATGAAAATGGCTTACCTGTGTGTGTTCATATAATTAAGAATTTTTTTTGCCAACAGTTAGCAATTGATAGCATTCAACTAAAGCTGGACTCACAATGATCAGACCCGCCTGTCCGTCAACAAGCAGAGCGATTCACAATTATCTGCACGTCCGTCAATATTTTTTTCATTTTAATGCTGCCATCTTGCAAAGCTTGCAAGTACACAACGTTTTATGTTTGTCGATCTGGAGATGTAGACGGTAATATTCATCTTAATTTTAATGTCATGTGTGAAAAATTCTAATCAAGTATGTAGTATCAAAATTGTACCTTGAAGGGTCATAAAGGGAGATGGAATTGGCTTTTTGTTCCTGCTGTTGTTTTAATTTGCTTATATCGACCAAAACACTGCTGTACAGAACCAAAAAATAATAATGTGCAGTCAAGGGATTCCACACTGCCATGATTAACAAACAACAGACAACAGTACTGAAGGGGCCTCTCAAATATTTTTTTATTCTCCCCAGGCCTCATGACTCCCTAAAACAGTCATGGCTGAATGGTAATAATATTGTAAACCATGTTTTCATAGGTTTAAGATCACAGTTACATGAAAAATTCCTCGATATGTTGCTTCGACGCAAGTATCTCTGGCACTCTTTGTGCAGAATGAACAGACACAAACAAGTCATCGTGGAGTGGTGGTTTTGCCAGGCGGCAGTTAACCCCCCAAATTTTTTTTCACCTGTCGGGATAAGCACAGATTAGGCATTTACATTTCAAAGTGAGTATTTAGGAAACCCAGGAATGCACATTATTATTATTATTATTTGTTCTGTACATAAGTGTTGTGGACAATGTAAGCACTGTAAAACAATGGCATAAACTTAATATCATCAAGATCTGTACATCTAACTAGCTGAACTTGAGTAGCAAGAATTTGGTCAAAAATTCTTCAGTAAAAAAAAATAATTAACCACCCCCACCCCCTCAAAACGATTTTTCGACAAATTATGAATTTTTTTCCTTGTTTCAACAATTTCACCAGCACAAATAATTAACATTCATAAAATTTCATTATCTTTCTTTTTGGCTGGGGTGTTTCAGAATTTTCATAACTATAGTACATGTCTCACACTAAAGATTGCAGTCCACTGTTGCCAGATTGATACTACCCTACTTGTTATTAGAAATCTTATTTTGTATACCATCAATAATTATGGTAAGTATAATTATGGTAAGTATAATTTTTTTTATTTTTCTAAGACAATAAAAAATTTTTTCCCAGTATTATTACAGTAGTATACGTTCTGAAAGAAAAAAATATAAATCCTAAAACCAATTATTATTTCATAGGAGAAATTATTTGTACTAGTCTGTCACTATTAATAACAAGACATTCCCTTAATTTAATATTAAATAATATAGAAACATTTGATGTCAAAAATGATTGAAACTAAAATAGCATCTTTCAGTTCCTATGTTTTCTTTAAACTAAGCATTGAGTATTAATATCAGATGATGCTATTGATAAAGGACATGAAAATGTACCTGCAAAATTCCCATTTCAAATTTTCTTTTTAAAAATAGTTTTATGTAGGCCCTATAATTTTTTTAGTTTTTCATTACATTACGTATAAAGCTATGTCAAACTTTTGTGCTCTTTGGGTATATCTGACAAGAGAGCACACTGAAACAAGGAAAGAGATAATAGCAGATATTGTGCATTGGAAAGATGTAGTAAATGCCCATTAAATCCACAAACTATATCTTCTAGAGATAGTGGGGTGGCACCAAAGACAAATACATACTTGATTATTACAGTTCAAAATTGTGAACAAAATGATACACCTCCATTTTATGCTGCTTAGACCAGCCATGTTAGAACTTAAGTCGTCGTTTGTGGCATTACACTTTAGTGGTTACTACATTCTACATAACAGCAAGTCACATTTACTTAACTGTGTGATACAACTTATGAAACTCAATGAAGGTATCTCGCTACACACTTACGATTCAAGAGGTTCAAATCATTGTTGTCCAATCCTTTTGTCCACGGCTGAGGCGATGAATTTGTAGTCTTGGAGTATGAAGCAAACTCAGAAACACCAGGAACTGAAAGAAATCTTGAATTATATTATTGCATAAATATTAAGTTCATGCACCTTTACGGAGCCCACCTAGTCATGGGTGTACTTATGTTAGTGAGACAGGATGGTAAGTGCGATGCTTGTTGGTACTTCTTAGTGCAAGGTTGAAGACTGGTGCACAGTATTCTCATCATAATTATGCAGAAAATATAATATTACATGATGGAGAAATGACGATAAAGGTGTAATTCAAGTCCCTTGAGACCTTTAAAAAATTTCTACGGGTGTTTCATACTTTAAAATAATTCTGAAAACACACAATTTAGCCATTTTCTCTCTTACAAAAATACAGTTTAAAAACTAAATACAAAATACTTATCTGTCATAAGCATATTCTTAAATGCTTTTCGTAAACAGAACTACTTTGATATCTTGAGCAGTTTATTGATCATGTGGTTTTGGGTTAAGTTCATTTTAAGATACCAGATTCCTATTGGTTTGAAATAAAGTAGGGGAAATGTATAATGTCATGAAAATTGCAATGCCAATGAAAAACAAATTGAACTGCGGAACGAAGGAAAATGTAGTATATAAAATTGGCACAAGCAAAAGACAAAATAGTGCTGTGAAATAAAAAAAAAGTTAATCATAGTTGAGTTTTAAAGCAATAGTGGTATGATAAGGAGTGAATTAATAAAGAAAAAAATTTTTTTATTAAGTGAATAAAATGTACACAAAGAGTAATAAGTAGATTTTAGGAAATTTATTGTCATATGTGTGGAAATAAGTGAAGTACAGTAGAATCCCGCTAATCCGAACTAATTGGGACCAAACCCTGTTCAGATTAGCAAAAATTCGGATTAGGCGGAATTTTGTCATATAATGCCATACATTGTCTTTTTGAGGTGTATTTAGTGTCCGTCAAATATGTATGAAAGGTCAGACGAAAAATACACCTTTATTATTTAGCGTACATATTTAGTATCATATAATATTTTTAATTACTCATATAGCCTAAACTGCAATTTCAAATATTCAGAGTTTAACAAATCCAACAGCCTACATTACGTGACAACATTAGGTCGAAATGAAGGGCGGTTCGTGAGTGTGTATTAGCGGAAGGGCAGTGACCTTCAACCAGAGTAAACAATGCCCCCGTCCTTCTTCCCGCATAGACTTACGCATTCCTCTCCTCTTCTGTTCCCAACTATGAGTCAGACAGTCAGTGCTTCACATGCTACTGCTGTGACACCTGCTACTGCGGACTTGCCCTGTGTTTTGTGAGCCCTTGTGAGCGGTGTGTAGTGTGGTTTTTTACATTCTGTGCTTGTCCCTGATGTTGGTCATCATGACACGCAAGCGTAAATATAACTCGTGTACATTAAAAGAAAAACTGGAAGTGCTGAAAAGACTTGACAAAGATGAAAGCGCCACTCTGTTATCGAAAGAATTCCGTGTCGGCAAAGCAACCATTTCCAATTGGAAAAAGAACAGGGGTAAAATTGAGCAGTTTTGTACTACCACAAGTGAAAAAATTATTGAAAAAAGTAGCAAAACGACAGTGTCTTCTTACCAAAAATTGGATGAAGCACTTTTTTTATGGTTTACCCAAGAAAGACCAAAAGGAATCCCTATCACTGGCCCTCTGATTCAAGAAAAAGCGCTTCAATTGAACAAGCTCATGGATGGTGACGCATCATTTACGGCTAGTTGCGGTTTCTTAGACCGTTGGAAGAAACGACATGGAATCAGGCAGCTTACAATAACTGGGGAGAAACTGTCAGCGAACAACGAAGCAGCTATTGAATACCATGAGGAGTTCAAAGATATCATCTCTTCCTACTCGCCACAGCAAGTTTATAACGCGGATGAAACGGGACTTAACTTTAAAGCATTGCCTACCAAAAGTCTTGCATCACAAGAGGAACAATCTGCACCAGGGTTTAAAATGGATAAACAACGCCTAACTGTGATAGCCTGCTGCAACGCTTCTGCCACAAATAAGCTTTCACTGATGGTTATCGGCAAATCGGCAAAACCACGCTGTTTTAAAAACATGAACATGAACACTCTCCCTGTATTTTACAGAAACCAAAAGAAAGTGTGGATGGATTGTGTCTTGTTTCAAGACTGCTTTGAAAAACAATTTGTGCCAAAAGTAAAGGCTTTTAATAAAGAAAATGGATTGCCTCCTAGTGCTTCGTTACTCATAGACAATGCTTCGTCACATCCTGAAGAAATGCAACCTGTTTGCGGTGATATCAAAGCCATTTTTCTCCCACCAAACGTCACTTCAATTTCGCAGCCAATGGACCAAGGAGTTTTGCAGGCTTTGAAACAGAATTACAGAAAAATGCTTCTTCGTAGCCTGATTGAAGAGAATGAAGAACTGACAATCTTGCATAAACTCAAGAAAATCACCATCAAAGATGTCATTTACTGGGTAGCAGAAGCTTGGGAGAAAACACAAAAGGAATCTTTACATAAATCATGGCAAAATCTCTGGCCTGATTTAGAGTGTGTCCAAACGGTCTTCCCCCCGGCAAAAGAAAAGTTTGAACTTCTTCAACTAATGAAAAAAATTGTACCAGATTGCGAAAATGCAGAAGAGCGTGTTGAAAAGTGGACGGCTATTGACGACTGTGGCCACAGATGAAGATATCGTAGCAGCTGTGCAGGGAACGTCAACTGATCTTGATGCAGACGACAGTGAGGAGGAAGGGAACGTGCCGACGGATGTTGTTTCTCACACTGCCACAGCCAGTGCCCTTGATCTGACTTTGCGCTACGTCGAGCAACATGCCGATGCAACCCCAACATATGTTATGTTTATGCAGCGTTGGCAAAACATTGCATATTCAAGCCAATTTAGTGCATTGAGTCAAAGGAAGATTACTGACTTTGCCTCTTAGATAATGGTTTGCTTTTTTATGTTTTGTGTCAATCCTGTACAGAACATGAATTCTACGTTTAGTATGTAAGTAAATTCAAAAATTTTCAATACGTACATAGTACCTAAATATTTAAAGCACATGGTGACAGCAGTTTCACTGCATAGGCTATCTGATGAGAACTACAAACTGTAATTTCTCAGAAACCAGTAGGAATTCAGAAACACTGTTTACAGGGTGAATAGAGGAAGTCTTAAGTGTTTGAAAAAAGGTATTTTATTGATGAAATATTCGCGGCACGAGAAAATGACCCAGCTGTTATGGAATCGCAAAGTAAACTACTCCCATGTTTTTTTTATGAAGCTCTGCAAACTGTATGTATCCAGGCAGGCTGGGTGCTTAAATACACAATTTTGGAAGCCCTGTTGAAAACCTTTTTAATAAGGGCTGATGTGACACCATGGAGATTCCAGCCATACAATTGGCCCGTAATTCAATAATAATTAGGTAATAACTTATAATTTAATCACGGTCATCAAACACAAATTCAATACAAGAATTTTACACATGTCTATGATTTGAGATTGATTCTATTGATTCTAAGTTGTCACACGACGACTTCCTTATTTCAATCATAATTTACTGAGGTTGTAACTGCTAGTTTAAACGTGTATGCTATTGTAACGGCATCACGTCCTTTTTCTAATGTAACCTATAGTAAGTACCTATGCATTGTTTTGATTAGCTCCACCATAATTTAATGGCAACGCAAACAAAGTATCAAATTATTTTAAATACAATTTCACGAAGCCGTACAAGTGTCTTGGAAAATACATATTACAAATATGTTTACAAGAAAATGTTTGCGTTTCTTCTGCAACAGCCTGTTAACTCGATACCAAAAACACAACTACGTGCTATACGCCTTGCAACTTCGATATTACCTTTACGGACGGTTAATAATAACCTATTCATACATTAATTCAACTAATTTTACAGTATGAACTTACTTTGTTCAGGCCACAGTTCTGGAGAAGTTCTATCGAGCTTCTCCATACTCAACAGACTTTCGTCCAGTAACGTAGCCTCTGAAAATTAAGATGAATAGCGACATGAACAACAAAAATAAATCATGAATGTCAGCAAGAAGTTTATTGCATCTTTAAAGTACTATGCGAGCCTTTAAATTTTGAAAAATCATACCACATTGAATTTTCCCGGGCTCAGCGTCATCAGCCATTTCGTTTAAACTTTTCTCCACGATGCTCAACGTGACGTCATCTAGAACGTAGAAAGTAAATACTAGTGAAAAACACAGCGTGCCATAAGAAACCAAAAAACAGTGTTGTGTACATGTGGAAAATAATGCCGGCTACGGCCTAATGTCGTCAATGTAATTCCACCCGAAGAAGTTTAAAAACTTACCCTGCAAAACAGGTCGTTGGCGAATTTCTTGTTTTCGTCGATTTTCGCTCATTGTGGATGAGAATCCCGTATGTCATTTACAAACGTCCATCTGCGTTACAACAAAGTGAAAGATGACAACAATGACGCTTCGCATTTCTGGTAAAAACCCTCGAAACAATTCAAAATTACATGGGGACCACAAGAAAATACATATTACAGTTAATGCGCGTTTTTTAAACGAAGCAAGTGAGTAGAAAAATGTTCATGTTCATAACCTATAGTATAATACTTACAATTTATTCTATTTCCCCGTAAAGAATAAGTACTATTTGTATATTTCAAGTAATATTTTTCGTTAGTTTGTTAGTATTGTTACAACAATTTAAAAATAATGTTTATTTTGTGCAAAATCATGAAAAACAGTTGTTAACCCCTGAACCACAATTGCCCGTAACATTTGTTGCTTAAATGATAACTGCTTTTTTGTTTAAATGAACTTTAACTTACATTTATTTTAACCTTGTTATAGGCCTAAAATATGTTAAAATATTTTGTGCAACATATTGCTACTTTTGTTGGAATATTAAATGCAAGCAAACACACACATGTTTAATTTTTTACATCGGTTGATCTTGCAATTTCTAGTGGCCAACCGTAAGTCATTTATGGGGTTATTCACAGAATTTAAAATGTCAAGGTCATCTACTAAAGGGCCATAGCTCAATCTCTGGGATCATTAATGGCAGTGGACAAATTCATGTGCTAGAGTGCTTTTTCAGGGTACTCCTATTTTTCTTTGCCCCATTCATTCCATTGTATTGTGCCCACCTAATCCTAATTTGTTCACCCTTTGGGGTAGAAGTGAAAGTTCTGTCCCTCTTGTAGAGCAGAACAGTCTGCTTCTGATGTACTCTGCCCTCTCTCATTTCTTAAGGACATTCATAGTCAAACACAGAAGCATGTGCAGAGCTCTGGCTAATATTAGGTACTCAAAATTACAGTTTAAAAATTTTGTATGTGTTAAGGTCACACTGTATTCCACCCCCTCACTTATTCTATCTATCCTGGTAGCAACAAAGTAAAAAAGCTATCAGCTAAGGGTTGCAAATATATTAACCAGACATCCTTTTTACTGTGATAGATTTGCAATGCATTTTAGTGTGTCTGTTAATTAAAAATCTGACCAGAATATTTTTGCATGTTATTTGTTTTGTATTGTATAATTTATGTTCAACATTTATTTCACACTCTTAATAATTTTATTTATTTATTTGTATTCCATTGAGCCTTCTTTTGGTAGAAATCATAAGGCTATGGAACATGTCATTTACATATTTACAGTTATACGTAATCATACAGTTTTACATGTACACAGTTTTAAATACACATACATATTTAGTTTTACATAGGTAGCTATAACTTTGAAGTAAAACAAACATTGATAAAAAATTTTCAGATAATCTGAGTTACAAATATTGCATTATTTCTTTTATACATACCCATAGACATGATATGTCAAGCAATTTCTTATATTTATTAAGAAAAAAATAAATAAAAAAAATAAAGCAGGATTTAGCGTATTAGGATATTGTTGTTAGGCATAGTAGCTATACAAGGGAGTCTGGCTGTAACCAGAATGCTTCCCCTCTTTCAGCAGTATACTCCATAAATTATTTTAAATTGTAAAATGGATTGCATACAAGTGTATTTTTTTATGGAAGCTTTATATTTGACTATGTTGCTGATTTCCATTATTTTGTAAAGTAATGTAAGATAATATTTATTCAGAGCATACGTAAAATTATTAAAATAATATTACACTATCGAGAAATGTTCTCTCTTTTTGTGTGCTACTCACCTAGTAACATTTTACGAATATAGCTGACTATAACTCGCTGTACAGTATCATTGCTTGCTCCAGTGGCAAGGAGTCCTCCCTTTTACTTCATTCTCCTTCTCCCTTGAGCTTTTTTTTTCCCTTAGATCCTTTTGCATCTCTCGCTTTCATTATTCCTCCCTCAAGCCCATTCCACTCCCTCCCTGTCCTCACCAAGAATGAGTGCCCCCCTCTTTTCAATCGCCTCCACTGCCTCTGGAGCTTCGTGTATACTTAAACCTGCACATCATATCTAAATTATATGTTAAAATACCCACATTAAATTATTCACAAATGTATCACATCTTAGTACATATTTTAGCTTTTATTTTTCTATTCCGTAGTCCCTTAGCTACCATTTAAGAAGAAGAACTTAACTTCCAGTAAGGGATAGTTTTAATCACAGCAGTATGACTTCTTTCCAGCACCACATAAGTGGGTTCTAGTAATTTTAACACCCCACACATGCATACCAGCAAGACATCTTGCTTAATCTATGACATTTGTTTTCCTTTGAATGAAATGTATGGTCACAGCCTTGAGTTCAGAGGTAAAACTAATTTTCTCTGAGTGTACATCATGACACACCATTGAAAGTCAACACTGTCACTTCGCCTCGCTCACCATGTATATCTCTAGTTAGGAATGTGCCTCATGAAGCCAACACCACTTAGTGGAATGCAACAGGTTATCATCATCTCCACTAGTAGTGAAAGGCCCCTGCTTGCTGTCCATCTTTCTGACCACAAAACTGAATGTTTTTAATTCTACGTAACAGGGATTGGACTTATACATATACCAGTAGGTACTTTTTTACTTTTTCCTTTATTAAATTAATATCATACAGGATGGATCTAAAATAAACTTCCTTACTGTAAGTACATAGGCAGGACCATGAGCATAGATCCTTGGGGGAAGGGGGCAGGGGTTCAGGGCCCCCCTGGAATTAATAATCCCCTCACTGAGGGTGCCCTCTACGTTTGCAAAATAGTGACTGGGAAACGGAGTTGATAAACACTATACTAATGTCGAAACTATATTTTATGGAAAGCCTTCTGTATATTTTAAAGTTTTCAGCTTATTGCATGCTTAAAGGCCAAAATATGTGCAGTTTACAACAAATGAGCACCCTATCCAGAGATGACTTGTGTCAGTTAAAACCCACGCCCAAAACTCTCTGGCTGCACAGGCTCCCCTGGCATATCCTACATATTTGCACCCCTGGGCAGGAGGAGGCTGTCAATGAACGCAAGTCCAGAAATTCTTTTTTTCTGTTCATTGCTAAATTCTTTACAGTGTAAATTGTACAGTGAGATACACTGATCCTTGTTATGTGGAATGCAATATTGGCAAGGCAGACAACTAACCACAGTTCACCCTACATGTTTGATGTTCTTCACAGCAATGCCATGTATAGTTTCAGATGTTGATTGGTACAATTGCGCGTACATTAGTGAACGAAGGAGAGTCGCTGTGCGATAATCCAGTACACAACACACCCAGAGCTACATCCAGTGCTCATATGCATTACCACTACATAGCTACATATGGTGTGTATGTACCATGAATACAATCAAAGATATGGCATTCCACACAAAAGGGATCCAGCACATATAATTGTAAATGTAATGGCTCTAGTGATACACAGAGGCTTTACCGGAACATTGTTCGTTGACATTTCTGCCCTACGTGTCCATTTGTACCCATAAGTAGTTGTAATTTGTTTTTTTTAGATACCTACATACTGTTTGTATTATAATCATCAACTGCTTCCAGCCTGTGGCCGGGTCAGCAAAGTAAAAAGCCTCCATCTTCCTCTATCACTCCACCGTTCCTCTTTCACTCCACCGTTCTTTCTCCTTCACTCTGTTTCATTCTTATCCCCTCTCATTCACTCCTTTAACTATCTGCTCTTCCCACCTACTCCTTGGTCTTCTTCCTTGGGACCTTCTTACTGTGTACTTCAACTCCATCATTTTCCTAGACAGCCTCACTTTTCTGAGGACTTGGCCATACTATCTCAGTCTTACTTTTTCCATGATCTTATTCAAGTCCTGTGCTCCTGATCTTGCTTGCACTATCACATTCCTGTTCCTGTATTGCCTCGTTACTGTCAACATACTCCTCATAAACTTCATATATATTGCTCTGATCTTGTCTACAGTCCATCTCTGCCCCACAAGTGACTATGAGTGCATAGTAGGTATTGTACAGCACTACTTTGCATTTTAATGTTACCTCCCTCTTCCACACCAAATCTCTCCCATAACTGTAGTATCCATCTCCTTGTTGTCCTCACCTTACTATTTTTGTGCATGTGTTCAAATGAGATTAATTTGCCAGTCAAGTGAATGGAAAAGTTCTTGGTTTTGAGGTTTCTAGCAGTGCCCCTGAATTATAAATTAAACCTTGTATATAGAAGTGTTGTGTTTTTTGAGTTATATCTACTTTCAAATATATTTAATGACTGATTTTTGTTTTAGGAACTTTGGAGACCAACTGTTATTGCGTGTCTGATGAAGTTGAGAAATTGAGTAAAGTTGAAACTGTTGAAGAACAACTTAAAATTTTGAAACTTGTGAGTTAATTCTATGTCATGTTAATGATTTCACATATTTTAGTTGGCTTGGTCAATTTTATGTATTGTGCACATCAGATTTTTAAAATATGTAGGCTACATTTTTATTATGTTACTATACTTGGACTTGTTGACTAGCTGAAGTGCCCATGCCTCGCTACATAAGTCTACATGCTAAATATTCTCGCATTGTTCATTATACATGCCCCTCCTTTTGGGTGTGCCAATATCATGGGCTTAGACCCAAGGGGGGAGGCGGTTAGGGCCCCGTCTGGAATTAAAAAGCTCCTATGTGAGGGGGTCCACTTGCGCTTACAAAATTATAACTGTGAAATGGGAATGATGAATGTAACCCCGCGGTCCCGTCCTCCTGGGAATTCTACAGATCTTCATATGTGTCGATATGTTGACAAAAATAGTTTAAGATCAAAATAATGATGTAATGCCATGACCCGTGGTCCTGTGTTCGAAACCTCGGGGTGATTTATTTTATTTATTGTATTTTGTATTTTGCATTTTTGTTCCATTGATCCCACATGGAGTCAAGGCTCCGGGATACTGAACATGTCACGTTATACATGTAGTTCCCTTTACATACAAATATGCATGTGCAGACATTAATATTTACATGATGCAAGTTTAAAACAAAAAAAGTACAGACTGGGTGTCTACCGACCCTGGAAAACCTGGAAAAATCAGGGAATAATGTAATCAGGGAAAAATCAGGGAATTTTTTTTAAAAATCAGGGAATTTTTGTTTGGCAGGTTGTAGTTGGCAATACGTTTTTTTGTGTATTTATCAGCTTGCATTGACGTAGCATCAAGTGTATCCCCTCCCATTTTTATTTTTGAATGGCAAACATTGAACAGTTCCCACGTCCATTTTCTTTTATTTACCATTGGATTCGGAAGTGGCGTCAAATCATGTGATACAAACTGGTTCAAGCTGGTCTGTTATCCTGCTGACGTGACGTGCTGCAGCATGTGCTTCCCACGTTCAGATTATACCGACAGGTGCATTTCATTTTAAGTATTATGGATGCCCTCAACGTAAACTGGGCATTTTTGTTAGCTTTGAAAATACGTATTACTGACACTTTTGGTGAAGATTCGCCATCATTGCTAGAAATTGGTAGCTGTGGGCTTCATATGGTCCATGGTTCTTTCAAAACTGGAATTTCTGCTACACAATGAGACGTAGTTAGTTTTTTGAGGCACAGTTACTATTGGTTTAAGCACGTACCTGCAAGGAGGGCAGATTACATTAGAATAACTGGATCAGAGATTTTTCCCAAGAAATTTTGTGCAATCAGATGAATACTGCAGTTGCTGAGCATGCCATGAAAAAGTTACCCCACCTGAAGAAATTTGATAGTGAAGTTTCTATTTCATCTGTATCTTTCAGTGTAATGAAAAGTGCTCTTGAAAATAATCTTCTAGAAGTAAAATTGACATTCTTCCGCTCTTTGGCATCAGAGCTGGAAATGTTTCTTACAATGTTCCAAAGTGAAGCACCCATTGCACCTTTTCTCTATGATTCACTGGTAGACATTTTATTAGCTTTGGCAGGAAAGTTTGTGAAAGCAGAGGTACTGAATTGCTTTAAGGAGAAACGCAATGTATCTCGATTGGATGTAGATAACCAGGATAATCTATTGACTGCTAACAATATCAAGTTGGGTTATGCAGTATGCCATACCATCAAGAAAGAGAAAGTACCAGAAAAGTCTGTCCTGTTACTGAAAAATGATGTTAGGACTTGTCCAAAGGTTATGGTAAAAAAACTTTAAGACAAAAGTCCCCTGAAGTACAAACTTACCAAGGGAATTTCCTGCTTATGTCCGTCTGTGCTTTTAAATTCGGGTGTGAGGAAACAGCGTTTGAAGTACAGTTTAGAATGTTGTCTTCAAAACAGGTGGCTATCAGGACAAGAAGCTGATAACATTGAGCAATCATATGAGTTGGTATGTTCCTCGCAAGATTCTGAAGCACTGTTCTCGTCTTTTTCTCGAGAAGACGGGTGCCTTGATCACTTGTGGATGCTCATTCTTAAGGCACATGCAGTAGCTGCTAAAACAGGCCTACTAAAGTTTGTGAGGATGATGTTGGTACTTTCCCATGGAAATGCATAATTGGATAGAGGATTTTCAGTGAATTCTAATCTGCTAACTGAAAACTTGCAGGAAGAAACACTGATTGCACAAAGACAAGTGTATGACTTTGATATCACCAAGTCCATGTTACAGTATGTAAGAAATGCTAGTTGTAGGCGTAAGGAAGCCCTGTAAACAAAACAAAAAGAAAAGGAAGCTACAGACAAGACTAAGGCAGAAAAAAGAATAGTTGAAGAAGAGATCAAGGCATTGCAGTTGAAGAAGGCTCGAGTGTTGGATTTGGCTCGGTCTGAAGCAAGTGCAATAGATGCAAAAGTTGATTCACTGCAAAATTAATGGGAGCTTCCTTTTACTAATGTTTTTGCAAAAGTAAGTGTGTGAAATATTTGTAGCAGCATGTTTTATTTGTCATCAAATGAGTCACTTTGGCCTCGTCTGGAAGAAGGTAATTTTTTTTACTTATTTAGGTGAGTTGAAACCCGTGAATGTACTGCTATGCAGTTTTTTTCAGTTTCGTGGAATGTCGTAATGTGTTACAGAAAACCTGGAAAAATTCCGTTTTATACCTGGAAAACCTGGAAAAATCAGGGAATTTCATTTACTAGATCTGGTAGACACCCTGTACAGAACATGTTACACAATTTAACTGTATAGTGATACTTGATACTACATATATGCAAAACATGAAGCAGCTGTTATCACAAGTCCATTCAACAAATTAACAGTTCAATTTCTCTATTATCAATCAAATTAAAGAATTCCTTCAGAGAGTAGGTAGGATATTCTATAAGTATTTGTTTTACTGTTTTTTTGAATACTGGTAAACTGTTTATGCTCATTATTTTCTGTGATATTAAGTTGTAAAGTTTTACTCCCATGTAATTTAGACCATTTTCAAATCGTCTAGTGTTATGTTCAACTATCCTCAATTTACTAGCATTTCTGGTGTTATATGTGTGAACTCAGTATGGTGGATGCGAATTTCCGCGAAGAGCGCTAGAGCTAAACACGAGAGAGGGATGGGTCGTCGGCCCCGTGTGGTACACTGAGTTCGAGGCTGCGATAGTTCGGGACCTATTATAACTATTATTGCGGCACTCCCCTGCTCAGCTTAGACGCTGATGCGTAACTAGCGGACAGGTGAAAACACTACAAATTATTCAAACCGTTTGGTCAATGAACTTTAATCACACGCGTTTGTTGGGACGCTACACAGCCGCGTTGGCACTATAAAAAAAATGTACTGCAAACACTTGTGACCTGATTCTGCGGCAGTCTCTTTAACCACGCGTCCCGCAGACAGTGCGCGAGATACCGTTAACTGGTCAGTCCCGTGGAGTGAGTTCTACACACAAATAGTATTATAGAATGATAGTGCAGACGGCAGGTGTGCGCGCGACACAATTACCCGCAGATCTCGGACGGAAGACGGCCAGTGCCGTACGTAAGCAAACCGCGCGCGGGAGGGTCACCCGGCGGTCGAGCTGTAGCCAGACAAGGTTGTTCTCTTACTGTGAACTGATTCGAAGTAGAGGTGTAAAAGTAACGAAAAAAAGCGTACCCGTATGTATTCGTTACTATCAGTGACGTAGCCAGGATTTGTGTATGGGGGGTGTTAAGAAGCATGCGCCCCCCCCCCCCCCCCCCCCCCCCCGCCGTATTAAAGCGGGGGGTGGGGGGGTCCTCCCCCGGGAAAATTTGGATTTTAAGGTGTAAAATAGTGCTATTTTAGCAGTTTTGGGTACTTAAATTTAAATATTGTAAGTATTGTAATTTATTAATTTTAATATGAAATTTGTTTGAGTGATGAATAAGAAATTAATTAAAGATTTGGTGCTAAGGGGGGGGGGTTCGAACCCCTAAAACCCCCCCCTGGCTACGCCACTGGTTACTATAACAATTAGTACTCGTTACTATCGTATCGTTACGTTACTCGTTACTTCTGATACCGCATAACATGCTATGTTATATTGCAGCAACAAATCGAGTCATATGACGTCGCGTAAATAATAATAAATAGAATATAAACAATTAAAATATTTGATAATTAACAGTTTTTGTTAACCAAGAAGCAATTAAATCTCATTAGAGCGGTTTTATTATATTATCTCTTTTAAGATAAAAACAAAACAAAACGTGAAAATACGCGATAGTAAAAAAAATAAATACATATTTCTAATTTGTAAAAAATACTTTCTTATAAACAGTAAAAAATTTGGACGACGAATTTTCAAATTATACTTTACTTAATAAACAAACATCGTTCTTTGTAACGTAAATTCATCGAATATGCGCGCGCATGCGTAAAACATACGAAAAATGCGAGTAACGAAATCCAGCCGTGTGTAACGTTTCGTTACTCGTTACTAGATGGCGCACCCGTTACTAGATGGCGCACCCGTTACTCAGTAACGAATACATGCGGTTTGCTACAGCTCTAATTCGAAGGCACGATGGTTAGCGTAGACCGAGGCTCCCGCTTTATTACTCGGATCAAAGTGTGGCAACACTGAATGCTCTCCCGCGACTCGAACCGCGATGCGTCCCGGACCGCGGCCGGATGCAGACTGCCGGAGACGGAAAGGAGCGCTAGAGGGGCGGGGGGCATCCTCCCGCGCCAATTCCATGCAAAAACAAAACTTAACTATTCTTGCGTAGACTTACAGCATTACTTCATAACTACATGTCATTGAACATTAATTTAACAGGTTTTATGATTTACGTGATTATGAATATTTATTGGTTGCGAGAGTCAAACGGAAGAGTGTTCGTCGCATGTTAGGACCATTCCACTTAATATTAGATACTTACAAACTTCTCCTATCAATTAGTGTTGAAGGCGGTATCCACAAATAACGAGTGTTGATTTAATATAATGCCCCGTAGGGACCACACACATCCTTACAGTGCACTTCCCTTTTTTTACTTTTTCACCAGTTTAAAATGATATACATTCTTACGGGGGGGAGGGGAAATTCACTGGGCCCTCCCTACCGTGGTCCAAGGGCCCTGCGCGGACGCGATGAGAGGGTGCGTGCCGCCAGCGGAGGTGGATATTAGCGGTTTAGGGACTGGGCCTAGTGACCATTAGATGCATGACGTCAGTAATAGCAGTTTCCATTGAGATTATCAAGTAAATATCGTCAAAAATGCACCAAAAAAAATAAATAAAAATCTTTTTTAGGTGCAAGGAGACTCCCCTGAAGAATCTACTTAGCAAATATCACGCCTCCGGGCCTAAAAATTTTCGCGCTACGCAAAATTGAGACAGACTGACAGATTTAAACTCTCTTTTATTGATATGGATGATAGGGTAATTGGCTTGGAGGCTGGATTGCCGCGGGGTGACATCCATTGCGTGACTCGGGCGAACCAGGCAACCTGAAACTACGATGGTTTCACATTGCCTTCCGTGAAATGGTGGTAAGAGGACAATACAACACTCAGTCCCCACATACAGGGAAAAATCGGGAAAACACGGGAATCTCAGGGACTAGAAAAAAAGACTTGAAAACTGGGAAAATGCAGGAATATTGACAATTTTATCAAAATAGTATCATTAATTTTTTTCATACTGTGTCTTTAAACTGTTATGTACATTAACCATAAATTTATGTGCGGCATCTGATTTTGACTAACATTAATTAAACTTTTCAGACTGGCAATGTTGGTTACATAGTGTTAAAACAAATAGTAACAGTGCAAACTGTATATTGGGGACTATTCTCGAACGCGATACACCAATCCCTCACTTAGAACGTCTTCAGACTGCGCGAATTAATTTACCGCTATGTTAATTTTATTACCCCAGTCTTGACTAGCACATCTGTGAGTTTCAGTTAGCACGAAATCGCCACAGGCAAAAAAAAAAGTTGGGCGACGTCACGAGGTCTGCTTCATCTCGGTAAACAACAGACGGCCGTGGCGACCGTGGCGTACATGCTTTTTTTGGAGCGGGGTACGCTACTTGAGAGGGGAAGAGATGCGCGCGCAGGTCAGACTATGCGTTCTACAAACATCAGTTACTGCGAGTTCAGTTGTGGCTTTGGAGGACGAAATGTTTTTACGCCCGCGCGTATGCTGCCGGGCCGTGCCGTTCTCGCCACCCGGCCAGAGACCGTGCCGTGACGAACTTCAGTCTAGCTAGCTTCGACACGTGCGCAAGCAACTGCAGTTGGAATCATGTCTTCCAAGCGAAAGGGTGGTGCATCGTATTCAAGTTGTGTTAAAAAACGTAAAACTATTAGTCTTGAGACAAAACTTGAAGTATTACGGCGTGCCGAATGTAATGAAGGATACACATTAATTGGTCGCTCTTTAAGTTTAAGCGAGTCAACTGTGCGCACAATTTTGCGAAATAAGGACGCTATCAAACGTTTGTCTAAGTCAGATGCTGTTGGTACTAGCGGGAATATATTTGATATTAGATACCGGAATAGAAGTGAACACATGATTCACATGGAAAGGTTATTAAATGAATGGTGCAGCGAAAAATACCACGTGCCTGACAGGATTGGCGTGAACCAAGTGGTGGTACGTGAAAAAGCAATTTTAATTTTTGAAAAGTTAAAGTGTAAATATCCAAACAGTAATGTCAGCTTTTCTGCCAGTAAAGGATGGTTTGAAAAGTTTATGGAAAGGTACAATTTGCATTGCATTAAAAAGAAAGGCGAGGCCGCGAGTGCGAATGCAGAAGCAGTTGAAAACTTTCCAGATGTACTTAAATGCATTATCAATGAAGGAGGGTACAGTGCACAGCAAGTGTACAATGTTGGTGAATCGGGTATTTATTGGAGAAAAATGCCAGACCGAACATACATCTCCGATGATGAAAAAGCCGCACCAGGATTCAAAGTTTCAAAAGATCGTTTTACACTTCTACTGGGCAGCAATGCAGCTGGTGATCATAAATTAAAACCTCTTTTAGTGTATCATTCGGAAAATCCGAGGGCTCTGGAAGGATACTCCAAGGATCATTTGCCTGTGATATGGAAAGTTAACCGCAAGGGTTGGATGACTGTCGCCCTTTTCATTGACTGGTTTCGCAACTTTTTCGTACCGGAAGTGACTGCATACAACAAAGCACACAATCTGGACAACAAAGTATTGTTAATTTTGGATAACGCACTTGGTCATCCAACAGAAATTAATAATTTGTTTGAAAATGTAAAGGTGGTGTTTTTACCGAAAAACACAACATCGCTGTTGCAGCCAATGGATCAGGGTGTTACTGCAACTTTAAAAGCTTATTATCTTCGACATATTTTCCGCCAGCTATGTGCCGCCACGGACGGGGATAATAAACAAACCACCAAAGAATTCTGGAAGTGTTACAACATTAAAAATGCCATTGACATCATTGCGGAGAGCTGGAGGGATATATCGCCGTCTTGCCTTCAAGGTGTGTGGATAAAGTTGTGCCCATCTTTCACAGACGAATTTCAGGGGCTAGAATCTATCGAAGATCATTTGAAAGATGTGACAGTTGATATCGTGGAAATGGGCCATTATCTAGGATTTCACGAATTCAAGTCGCACGATGTGAACCAACTGCTGGACTGGCATTCTCAGGAACTCACAGCTGAAGAAATAATCGAACGTGACGAGGAACAGTGTTTGGCGTTAGATAAAGAAGAAAATGCCGAACCCAAAAGAGAACTGGAAGAAATGATTGAAATTGACGAGGAACAGTGTTTGGCGTTAGTTAAAGAAGAAAATGCCGAACCCAAAATAGAACTGGAAGAAATAATTGAAACTGACGAGGAACAGTGTTTGGCGTTAGATAAAGAAGAAAATGCCGAACCCAAAAGAGAACCGGAAGAAATAACTGAAACTGACGAGGAACAGTGTTTGGCGTTAGTTAAAGAAGAAAATGTCGAACCCAAAAGAGAACTGGAAGAAATAATTGAACGTGACGAGGAACAGTGTTTGGCGTTAAATAAAGAAGAAAATGCCGAATCCAAAAGAGAACTGAATAAGAAAGAAGTTGTCAAATTTTTCAATGTGATAAACGAAGCATTCTCTGTATTAGAAGAAAATGATCCGAATGAAGAACGCAGAAGTGCTGTGATAGAAGGAGTCAAAGAACAATGTGAAGTTTACAGAACTTTTTTGACAGACTAGAAACCAAAACAGATTAAATTGGACACGTTATTTAAGAAAGAGCAAAACAGCACAGTTAATTTCACTCAAGAAAGTATCTTAAGCATTTTTATATTTTGTTTACGGTAACATATGTGCTTTCATTTCTTGTTACGTTTTGTGGGGCAACTCAAAATATGATTTGTTAAACTGATTTGTTAAAAACACTTTTATAAGAGTTATAAGTTAAATGATAACAGTGTCCGTGAGTTCTGAAGTAGTTTCATAAAAGTGGTTTTATTTTCTTAAGTTTTGTATTAACAACTACATGCAATGCGACAGCAGGCAGACGCACTCGCGTGTGTTTGAAGCGTCACGCCCGACTGTGCCAGGGTTGTGGACAAGACAACCAGCTGACTCGGTGAGTTACGTAACCACCTTATATCCCGTTACGCGGTGCCGTATTTGTCCTATAAAGTGGTACGCTTAAAAAGATCAATGGTTTGTCATATTCGTAGTCAAGTGTTATTCTTCGCATTTATATTATGTAAAGAAATTGTCCCTACACATTTTGGAACACAATACATAAATTAATTAGACTTATATTATTGGAGATCAATACTTAAGAATACGTGATTTCATATATACCACGAAAGTTTCTAGGAACGCATTAATTAATGCTAAGTGAGGGATTTTTCTTGAAGTCACCTAGATGGTGGCGCTTATGTAATTACCACCCCTACTTTCTTTTATGACAAGTATGGAAATATGGGGGTTTTGGGCAGGGAACTCTTTATTCCCTACTTTTTGCTTATGTCGTTTCTTATAATTATTTTTTTCTCATATCGGTAATTAAAATATAATTCGCCCCGCTCTATTCTATATTATGATACCAGTAACACATTTTCTTGAATTATTATCAGTATCGCCATTTTGATGATATATTTCACATTTTTAACATAATTAAATAATGGTATCACAAAATATAGCAGATGGGGTGGGACTATACGCTACTTCACAATACCAAGAAAAATTTATTATTATTTTTCACACATTTAACAATTTAAACAGGTACCAGTATCGCCAAATAGAGTATGTAGCCTACACTGGGTGGGACTATACTTCACGATACCAAGAATTATTTGATACTTACATTGATACCATTGCATGAGTGAAACTACACTGATATCAAGTTATGAAAAAGCCTTGAATTATTTTCTTTCATTCGCCTTCTCCTATGATGTCATTTATTTCCTCTACCTCCTTCCCCCCCCTCCCCCCCCCCCCCTCCACACCGATATTAAGCGGTCATAATTTCCGGTATCACATTCTAGAATTGACCCTTAAAATCTTCTTAATGAAGACTGATAGCATGTAAGTAATGGATAAATGCAGTTATTTTACGTAATGTTTTTTTTTATTTCTGACTTTGCAGCAAACAACTCTTGTATATAAAAATTTGAGTTTGTTTTTTGCTTTTTTTGTATACCACCTTCAAACTAAAAACACGTGTTTTTGTTTTACTGTCTTACTGTAAACTTATAAAATAAATGTAATTTTATGATCAAATTAAAGTTTGGGGCTTGGGTTAGATATGTATTCCAGAGATAATTCTGGACAATCTAAAAGGGGAGGAGGGTATATGGCGTTAATTTGTAATAATTGAACCAAACAACATAATTATTTTATGTGCGTTAACCTTTTAACATTGTTTTTTCCTTAAGGTATTTTTGTGTTATTACAAATAGTTTTCTATCTGTCGATAATGGTGAAGGCGATGAATTAAGGAGTCCTTAAAAACTTGATTGCAGAAGTAGGTACGAACCATGTAATATATCTGTTAACTTGCCAAACATACAGATGAGACAAGGAAAAAAGGTTACATGGGACAGGGAAAACAGGGAAATAGACCAACCTAAGAGTGTGGGAACCTTGTATATAATCCCTGATCTGGCTGGGAATCGAACCAGGGTCCTTGGCTCTAACCATCTAGCCAGTAATAATTAGACTGACTAAAGTTATGTTGGCTAAAAAAAAGTTTTTCTCAGTAATTGCCACCCCTGAGTTTGACAATTTAAATTTTTATAATAAAATTACACATGAACAGTAAACCTTTGACTAACTGTCACAGTCTGAACCAGGGCTGTGACGGATAACCAAATAGGCGGATAACAGAATGCAAATGTTCAGTAACATGATTTCACTGGTGTCTTGTGATGAAAATGAAAATAAAATCCTTTAAAAGTAAAACCTTCGCGATAACTGAGCTCATTAGAGAATTTCCTGGCATCACAAAATGTATAGGCCATTGTGACATCATGACATAAATTCTATTTGAAAGAAGAAACGCCCCTCCGGGCCAAGTATTGTATTAAGTTTTACAAAATGATCAATTTAAACTTCAATACATATGAGTAGAAATGTATTGTTTGTGTACTGTATGTTTGTGTGTGTGTATGTATGTGTGTGTATATGGATATATATACATATACATACACACACACAAAACTATTTTACTGTTAAATAATCTGCCATCTACTTCTGTATCTTTGAGGCCCAACCTTTTTGTATGGCGATCATCCATGTCTTAACACAGAATGCATGATTACTGATAGCAGAAACTGACAGTTGAATGAGTAACTGTAAATCAAAGAATTACTGTACTTAGTTCATGAATACTTAGGTGTTTTTAGAGTTCTTGTTGATGTTGTAGAAGTTGTACCACAGGTAGGAAACATACAGATTCTGTGTGTTCTCAGGGTTCTTTAATCATGGGTCATTCATTGATTTCCTATTCGTTAATTTTCTTCTTGCTTTATGCAAACAAAAAATACTTTTTTAAGGATGCGGAGCCAAAACCAGCATAATTAAATTGTGATGCAGATCATGATGACTGATTTATATGTTTGTTTTTGCAGATGGCTAAGAATTGTTCCATGAGTGATTGTGATAGTGAAAACAAGCTACTTCATTTTTGCGTAAAACTGCTCACAGATTTTTATTTGACAGCTACTCCAAAAAATCCTTTGAAAAATGCAATTCCGAGGTAAGGAATACAATTTCAAGAACTGTATGAATATTGTTATATTTAAATTAATGTTACATATCCATTTGTGATAAATTTTGCCCATTGCCATAATTACATATTTTTTTTGCAGGTTGCTTTCAACGTTTCCTCAGGCTGCTCACGACGATATTACTGCGTACTTGTCTTATGAACTAACAAAACTTATGGAGTCAACACTGCAGAATTCATCTCCTCTAAAGGAAATGAATGCAGTTGTCAACACAATCAGCTGCTGTTTTGTCAACAACTTTACATTGGGAATAAAATCTGTTGGTCATGCCATTGTAGATGTCATTGCATACATAAAGTCTTGTCTGTCGAGATACATCAAAGAATTGAAGTGAGATGCCTTCTTTTATTTGAAAAATTAGTTAGAAATTGTTTAGAAATTACTTTTCATGATAGTTTTAAGTACTGTAGTTTTCTGTCTTTTTCTTCATTTATCCTTTTATTTTCACTGGATGTCTATTATTTTTACCAATAGTACAATTAATTCTCTATGACCTGAAT
This sequence comes from Bacillus rossius redtenbacheri, assembly GCF_032445375.1. Classification (NCBI taxonomy): domain Eukaryota; kingdom Metazoa; phylum Arthropoda; class Insecta; order Phasmatodea; family Bacillidae; genus Bacillus; species Bacillus rossius. The sequence continues at coordinate 355,384,202 of NC_086330.1, forward strand.
TGTGCTTTTGGAATAAAGTCCAGCGCTCCTCTTCCAAGAGAAGTTCTGGATGCTAGTTTTCTCTTTTGGTTCTCTTGTTTCTCTTGTAAAAAGTAGCGTTTAGTAAATATTTGGTGAGGAAATTTGTGACCTTACAAAAAATGCAAGAGAGCTATCTGGATAAATTCAAGGGTAAGTCCCTTAGCTAAAGTAATGACAGTAAAATTAATGAAATATCAACTGAACATTTAAAACCAAGCCTTGAAGCTGAATTTCACACGCTGTATTGAATTTTTTTTCCTTCATTTTCTCGTCATTACTATTAGTTAAGGGCTTTTTCTGTAAAATTAGCACCATACTTATCTTGAACATGCTGTTCTGGACAGATATTTTTAACGGATAATTGCTAAGTGTATTATAATGTGTATAAAATGTTGCTAAATGTTTGTAAGAATTATCACCTGGGCAACGTTTTACACCCATAATATTACATTTGATTAGTAGCCATTTAAAGTATTTGTGGCAGAACAACATATGCAAGAGAAGGCTCTTTTGTTTTTTGTCACGTTATGGTATCATTGTGTGCTGTGGCATTTACTTGGTCAGATAATTAGTCAACACGAGAATAAATATACATATATAAAAATTAACAAATTGACTATACATAACATAGTGTGTCTACGTACCATGGCTATTCCAAATCCAAAATTTAAACATGGATTTGTTCCCTCTGTAGATATTTCCATCTAAATTTCTCTGTCACCCATGGTCATTTATGCAGTTTAAAAAAATTAATGTTGACCACATTATGACGAAATTTAATCGAATTATAACAAACCCACGGCAGAAAGTGAGACCTCATCAATACAACCATTTGCGCCTTTATTATGACAGACACCTGTAGAAGTTTGGTTTGGTTTTTGGGTGTCTGTCGACACTTTTCATTTACGAATATTATAGAATACATTTGTACTTAAACTCACATTGTGTCAAATTCATTTACTGAGTGGATACATAAGCCAGTCACTGAAAAGTATTTTTAATAATTAGTTTGTTTTAAAATAATTAAAAAAAATGAAGCCTTTATTTTGTTTCTAGTGTCGGTGAAAATTTATTTTTTAATTGAAAGTAAGGTGATGAAGCTTTATTTGTGTTTATATAGCATTTATGTAATAATGATTCATCATAGTTCTTTTTATGGGCAGATTCCTTGCACATTATCGTGTAACCCAAATATTCCAGTTAACCAACTCGTTCACTATTGTTTATGAAGGGTCAAATTAAGATTTGTCCTTCGAAAGTGCAGTCTGCTTTCATTCACCCGGCAGTCTCTCCACCTCTCTTACTTCATAAACGTCTTTTAAGAGACTATCAACTGATAGTCAGTTCCCATCCGCTTTCGATAGACATATGGTAACATTGCACAGTATTTTCTCAGCTGAACTGCTCAGAGGGCGTGTGGAAACCGCTCTATCATTTTGTTTTTCAGTTGTTTTTTTGTCCGGTGTCCCACTGAAAACACAATCTTGTTTGGTTATTGAAGATAGATGTAACTTGTGTGACCATGTGTATGGGAACGTAAACTGTATCATTTACTCCCAATGAAAATAAAGTTTTTTTTTTAACCCAAGGATACTTAAAGAGAAATCAGATTGCAAAATTGTAATAAAGCATTTTACTGTTAAAACTGATCAGAATTTTTCTCTCAGCTATATCATAGAAAATTGTTGATTGATTACTGACATTTCAATTAGTTCTTTGAACGAGGTCTACATGCATGACATTTGATAAACTGTCGAAAATGTATACAAGCAGTTAATTTTTGGAGAATGGTGATCACGTATCATCATAAAAATCTCCATGGCTTTGGCGACTTGTTATTTCATCTGTGCAACGTATTTCTGTTGAACTGTGGACACCCAAGTATAAAATATAATGCATGGTTTTCCAATCCGTCAAAAAATTGAAAACCCCTGTCAGTGTGATTCCTAAATTCCTCCAAATCTTCTGCCATCACAGCACAACACACGGTGCCTAAGCAATCCTTATGAGCAAAACGATTTTTATCCCGTGCCAGTTTAATTTCAAAACAGATTTTACAAAATATTAAAATTACAATCCTGCCATGCAGCATACAGGTTTAGTAGAATAACAATCACATACAATAATGTTTTATGTGAAAAATTACTATTAAAAATGTGTGTGTGGAATCCACACGCGACAGAATTTAAACTTCTTGCTTATTATATTATTAGGTAAAGGCAACTTGATCCTCTTTGGCTGAGGTCGCAGATAAAAAAAATGCAAGTATGTGAGCACTAAATTATACTCTTGTGCAAGTATGTGAGTGTGCAAGTGTAAATATGCAAGTTTGCAAGTATGCATTTGTGCAAGTATGCTCCATCATTTATACCTCTCTCCTGCCGTCTCCTCCACTACCGGTTCCCCCACCACATACCTATTCCCCTCATGTAATTGGAATTTTCGTAACGCTTGAAAACTATAGCCCCCATTCCTCCCAATCCCCAAGCAAAGAAGTTTCACTTCAAAAGTTTACTGTTTCATCGGCTTTCAACCAAACAAGCACTTGAATAATTTTCAGAACACATTCACTTCCAAGGGGTTGGCTTTCCTCATCCAGCAGTCAACCAACCACAGAGTCTCTGCAGAGCAGTTTCAGTTAACAAGCCTTGCGTTGGGTGGATATCCGGTCAAAAGAGAACTCTGAATTTGGCCATGAGTGTGCTTGAAAATTTGTTCACTGTCATTCATTAGAATATTGCTGGAGTGACAGCTGAACTGTGGATGTGTTGCAGACAGAACATTCCCATAGCAGCCAAGCAGGAGGTGTGCCAGTTCTCGCACGCGACCATGCAGACGCTGGTGTCGGTTTTGCAAAAGTGCCAGCCGTCCATCAAGTCTCGGATGTCTGCGCGCGACGACCCTGGTCAAGAGCCCGCGCCTGCCAATGGGATCGTCGAGAACGGCGTGGGGGAAGACGTGGCGGCGATGTTGGCGGAGCTGCGGAAATCGGCAGAAGAACTGTTGAACCTTGATGACTGCCCCATGGATATGAAAGCCAATTGTGGTCTGGTTGTCGTATTGCTGTCTATGTATCTGGAAGGTGATGAGGGCTGGCAGAAGGTAAATGCATACCAATTTTATCTTGTTTTCTTAATATTTACCATGATTTTTATTTTAATGGCAATAAACCATAGTATTTCTTCACCAACATTTGTTACTATTTTAGATATTGTTCCTGCTGCCTCGAGCTCACGATAATGAGTTTTGTGATTCATAAGTACAATTGATGAACTGTGAAAAATGATTTTGCTGTAAATATACAATTCAATCTCTCTGGATTTCCTAGCTCACACCTGTAATAAATAATAGGGAAGAATTTTTTTTTTGTGTTTAATATGCCTCCCTCCAAAATTATCAACAAATTAAATTTGGGTTTTTAATGCATGTTGATATTTATGTACATTACAGAATACAGGATCACTTACTTCCTTCTGTGAATCGGACATCTATATAAAAATACATTAATCATGTTATCATTTTTCTGCTAATAAAAAATATTGGAATGACTTTAAATGCTAAGTGAAATAAATTATTGAGTACGTTGTACGTATAACATTTTTAATGGAAATTTTTTCTATGGTTAAAAAATTTAGTATGGTATAATGATAGTGATAATTGCAGAAAAAAATAGATAATTTAATTAAAAGCTTATACTAGTCATTAAATCATTTTTATTATTAACTGTAAATGCTTAATTAACCTTACCAAAATATTTTTTAACCTAAGGCAGCTTTATATTTACAGAAAATTTTTCTTTGAATCTATTTGCTGGAAAGTTACACAATACAGAGTTCTATTTCATTATGTTACTCAACATTTCTACGTAACTGAAATGTTTCAAAGAGATTACAAAAAATATATATATAAAAACCTAGCATGAGGATTATGGCATCTTCTGTAAGATTTGAGTGAGTACATGTGGGTTTAGGTGCTTCCTGTTCCGCACCCATGCATACTTGTTTCGGTTAACAGGTCCTGTCCACAGATTTTCTGTAACCTGTGTCTACTCCTTAATTTTGATGTTGCCATTTCTTAAAATAATATTCTATTGTACTTAAAATGTAAATACCACTTGTCTGGGTGCTCTCCTATAAATTTTTTTAAAAGGTTTTCTCTCCTGTAAAATTTTTAAAAGGTTTTAAGCACCCATTTTAAAACTGGGAGAGCATACCCAAAGTTGTATTTAAAATGTTTTAGTGAGATAAGTTTTCTTTTCAAGAAATGGCACTTACAACATTTTGATGAATTTTTGTATAAGGTAAATCAATAATTTCTAAACCACAAATTACAAATTTAAAAACCACTGATTACAGATTTACAAATAATGAAAAGGTTTATGTATTAATTGTTTTAGTCATCAAAACATCAGTGAAGGACATACCAAACCAATTGCTTCTGGAATAACCAGGCCATATTTGTTAATGTGTTTAGAATTTTTCTACATGTTTCTTTAATGAAACCAATAACAGTTTGTACATATTCCAGCATAAATAAAAAAAATTGGTTGTCTAAAGTCGGTTTATGGACGATAGTTTAACGTGACGTCATAACAAAACATTGATGAAATGATTGCATACTTTTATGAATAAAATTGAATCATTTTTATTGAATTATCACTATTTTGTATGGATACAAAGAAGGAGTGAAATGAAATCTACAATTTAATTGATAAATTTACTTTTATTTGCACTCATTAATTCAAATATGTTTATTATTTTAACGTAGAGATTATTTTAACTATAACTTTTATACATGTTCGCTATTTAACTTCTTCCAATCTGTGTTGTTCTGTTAAGGATAGGACGATGATAGGAAAAGTAGGAAACAAATGGGAGTGTTTCAAGTTTAATTTGCCGCGAAAAAGTCAAATCGATGGTTTTTCCAATCGAGTGGAAGAGAGATAGATGCGGCGCAAGCGTACAATGAGCGTAATGGGACACAGCGTAATGGGACAATGTGCGTAACGGGACACTTCGTGCGTGCAGCCGGCATTCATCAATTTATTAGACGTCACGTCAAAAAAGTGTATTTCGCCTGCCATATTCTCAAAGCATTAAGTATATAACTGCATTAAGATTGTGATTTGAAAACAAGGAGAACAGACTAAAAAAAACTACTTGAAAAATTCCACCAACCCGTTTATTATTATTATTGTTATTATTGTTACATTTATTATTTGTTCTTCAAAATCCCTGCAGTGGATTAGTGACAAATTAAACTTAATGTATTTGGGCGTATATCATGTATAAGATTTCGCGCTATGTGCACTGCATGTCTTAATTCAAAATTGGGGCGTGGGGCAGAGTAAATGTTTCTAGTCAACCATCGTGTGGATTGTGTTTCGTCGAAGCTGCTGTCGCGAGGGGCGGCCCCCAGCGACGGCGTCCAGCTCTGCCTGTGCGTGGGCGTGCTGAACGCCCTGAGTCCGCGGCAGCTCCTGTCCGCGGTCCCGCCGTCCGGTCGCCCGGTCCTGTGGAGCGTGTTCGACCAGCTCGTCGGCGTCAGCTGCAGGTGAGGTGCGCTCTGCCCCGGGACCAGGGCCGGTGCAAGGTAAATTGGCGCCCTGGGCGAAAAACCTTAATGCCCCCCCCCTCCCCCCATGGGCCAGACACCACAAAAAAAATTTTCCTTGCCTCAAAATACATCACATAAGCCTAAGATTTTGTCAACAATCAAATGTAAGCAGGCTTGTGTTTTTTTTTTTTTACTTTTTTACTTATTACAAATCATAAAAAGGTCACCTTGGACTTTAAATAATTACTCATATCAATATAAACATTCCAAACTGTTACAGAAATCCATTTTTCATCTAGTTTCAATAATCGTTAAACATATTATATCAGCTGTTATGTGTCGTGCTGCGCCGCCCACAGCTACTTGGTGCCCTGGGCGGTTGCCTGGTTCGTCTGTATGGACGCGCCGGCCCTGCCTGGGCATCCTCGACGGTGCTGTCCGCTCGAGGCTGCCAGGCGCCAGTGTGCCGTTCCAAAACTTCTCAAGATACTGGGGGTGGTCTCTGGTTGAGTAAATTATTTAACAAAAGTCCATTGCCGTGATACTGAAGTCGCTTCATTTATTTTTATTTGCTTGCTTCTTAAAGCGAAACTTCCTTGTGTGCGACGAGAGTAAAATATCAACGCCGAAATTTAATGCAACCTTTTCGTGAAACATTTGTTGTGAAACGTTACTGACGTGAAAAAAACAGCAAATATGTACCTCTCGGCCGAAGAGAGATATAAAAACACTATGCCACACATGTTGCTGGATTAGTTTTTAGAAAATTTGTTTTCTTACTCTCCCTGCAGTTTCACTTTTTACGACATACTTCAAGTCGAGGTTTGAATTACCAAAGACGTTTCACTTCTATCACTTGTGTTGAGTTACACTTTTTTTTGTACATTTTATTCTATTTTTTGAAGTGAGACTTCTTTGGGTGCAATGGGAATAGAATTTTAAGGCCGAATTTTAATGCAATGTTTTCATGAACTATTGTTTTGAAAAATTTTTTGATGCCAAAGAGATATTATGAGATCACTTAATATTCTTACATCACATGTATTGAGTTACATGAGCTCTTTTTTTTATTTTTAAGTTTTGTGTTTTTTACTATTTTATCTTTAAAAAAAAATGCATCATCAGTTTGAAATGAGATACAACTTAATGTTCAAGAGAATACTGACAGTTTGTGGCATCTCAAAAATTTTGATATTTAGAGGTTGTCACAACGTACAGTGAAAACTCATTATTCAAAGCTCTTTTAATACAAAACTTTTATTAATACAAAGTGTTTTCACAGTCCCTAGAAATTACATAGAAGTTTTAGGGATAATTATTTTTTTTAATACAAAATTATAGTTTTTGATTAATACAAAGTTGTTTTAATTCAAAGGGTAATCAATGAAATGTAATAAAGGATGGTTAAATAAGTATCTCCGATTAATTAAAGAAACAATATGAAGTTTCAACTAAATAGTAGTGATGCCATTACTTTGGTTCATTGTAGGTTGGGTGGGAAAAATATCTGAGAAATTCTATTCTTCCAAAATATTGGTAGTATGTCTTTTTGTAGGTAATTTCTAAACCTAAACCTTTGCTTTTATTTTCTGCATTTCATCCTAAGTGTGAAACAATAGAAGATATTTTTTGACGCACAATTGTAGCCATCCAAAAATTGTATTTTACAACCATAAAAAAAAGTACGTAAAATTGTGTGCAAGGTTAAACTTAATTTGAATTATCTTTGATAGATTTGTGCAATGGGAGTGCAATACTTGATGTAAGCTTTTGGACATACGCCATTGCTTAGCACATGTATGTCTGTAGAAGAAAACTACAAAAAAAAATTGGTTGTCTGTAAAGTCGGTTTACGGAAGATAGTTTAACGTGACGTCATAACAAAACATTGATGAAATGATTGATCCAGAAGAAAAAAAAAATATATTCGGCCTTAGACTGAGCCGTAATAGGTTTTTGCAACCAAACCATTTAGGCATTAAAAATATTATATTCTTTGAGGAAGATATATATATATTTTTTTTAATTTTTCTATCTTTTGTATGATAAAATCTACCTCTGCATACTTTTATGAATAAAATTGAATAATCACTATTTTGTATGGATAAAAGGAGTGAAATGAAATGTACAATTTAATTAATAAATTTACTTTTATTTGCATTCATTATTCAAATATATTTATTACTTTTGAAATGTTACGTGCGCCGTATTTATTTTTACAAGTTCAAAAAAAAAATCCCGCACCTGCCGGGATTCGAACCGACAACCTTTCGATGAGAAATTAGTGCCGCTGACCGCTCAGCCACGAGGCCATGCATGAAGTATGATAGTTTTAGTTTGGTATATACAGTTTATAATAATTTTGTTCATGGTAGGGGAATAATATTATTTCGTTTCAATAACTCGATTTTATTACAAATACGCATCCCAAATACATCAAACATATTTATAAGGTGTTACAATATTTTTTAAAACATTATGCAAAAGATCCCGGTTGTAATTTGAATTATTATGTGTAACTGTAAAACACCATTGTTGGTTCAAAACGTATTTGAATATTCAACATTACTTTTAAATAACCGTACCGATTGTGCTGAAAATCGGTGGACGATCGTTACATTACATAATATTAATAATTCAAACGACGAAAATATGATTGAAAAGTCAAATCGATGGTTGTTCCAATTGAGTGGAAGAGAGATGCCACGCATGCGTACAATGAGCATGAAGAGAGATGCTACACATGCGTACAATGAGCAAACAGGATCATCCGTAGTGGGACACTTTTTCGTGCGTGCAGCTGGCGTTCATCGATTTATTAGACCTTGTCACGTCAAAAACACAAATGACAAATTCTTTGTTTGTTGACCATATTCCTGTTGTGGAGTTTTGTGTTGTGTTAAATCCTGACAACAGCAATTTTTTGCTTAATTCGTTTTTTGTCATTTGTGTTTTTTTTTTTTTTGTAGTTTTCTTCTACAGACATACATGTGCTAAGCAATGGCGTATGTCCAAAAGCTTACATCAAGTATTAATTTGAATTTGCACTAGTACATATTATTTCATAGTTTTGTTTCCCATTTTTTTTGTATGTGATTGATCTGGATACAGAGACCTGGTACCCACCCACAGCCCCCAAGAAGAGGCTATCCAATGAGGAAGTTTTGCCGTCGTGGGAGTGACTTCTCTGTCATCTCTTCTTTACTTTATGTGTGGCCACAGGGCGTCGGCTTCGTCGAGCATGGCGCTGGCGGCGAGCCGGGCGATGCTTCTGCTGTCGCGGGACGTGCTCGCGTGCGTGCAGGGTGGGGGCGGGGCCCCCGTCCTGCCCCTGGAGCGCCTGCGGGAGGCGCTCGTGTTCGTGTGGACCCACCTGGAGCACTACATGGACTCCGTGCGGCACTCGGCCCACGTGACGCTGCTCAACTACGTCAGGGCCGCCGCTGCCCTCGCCAACCCGGGTAAGTGGCTTCGCTGGGGATGAGAGTCTTCCAGCGAAACTAATTCATATTCAAGTCATAGAAGTAGGTTTTTTGTGGTTTTATTTTCGGGCCAATTTCATTTTTAAAACAGTAGATTTTTGTGTTTTTGTTTTTATTTTCAGTGAAATCTTCTTTATTAAAAACATAGCATAGTACTGAACAAATATGATAACTAAATGTTTCATGATACCAATTTCTCGAAAACCGTATCATTTTTCCTGATACGTGATGCACATTTTCAATATAATGATTTTTGTAATAAGCATGTTTTAACTTTACAGAAGAAATAAAATAAATGAAAAATGTTTTAAGGTTGTAATGTAAAAATGAGTAACTAATAACAGTTGCAAGATTAAAAATAGTAAACTTTTTTCCAATATCTTTTTATTAAATCGTGGTACAAACATAATGCAAAGTAAATTTATTTCATTGAATTTAATATTTAAAATATTATGTTTTTGTCATTGTTAAGTTTTGATTAAAAAATACAGGTTAGTTTCATGATTTTAATTGCACTTCGGTGGTATATGGTTTATTTAGATTCTTTTTGGTGTTATTTTGGTTTTTTATAGGGTTGTGCGAGAATGAGATTTAGGCCTTGAGAAATTTTAGAGAAAGAAATTATTTTTTTTGTGGAGCTTAAGTTTTTTTTATTTTTAAAAATTGTATTTAAAAAAATGTGCTCTTAGAATGTACCCTACCTTGTATTGTAGAAATAATCAAAAACATCAAACTAATTTGTATTTTTGTATGTTTCTTCCTTTAGGAGGAGACGATGGAAAAGCAATGAATGCAATAATGGAATCGGTGATGAACATCCCAGCGTTCAAGAAGTGTCGCTATGTTGGGTTGTCTACTCTAGCCAGAGAGATTGGTTGCCAGCCTATATTGGAAAGAGTCCCTAGCCTTGTTGAAGACTTTATCTCCTCATTAGATGATACAGCTGTTTCAGCCAGTGTGAGTTGAAATCATGTTTTACTTTATAGTTTTCTGCTGATTTTTTTTTTTTTTGCATATTATCACCACAATCTGTTGTTTATTGATGTTAGAACATTTTAAAATAACTTATGTTAAAAAAGCTTTAAGTTATGAATTTTAAGTTGTAGCAGTCGTTGATCAGCTGCGTAGTGATCTGTTTCAGTATCTGATTCTCATTCAAAATACTATGAAAAGTATTAATGTTTGCACTATGCCCATTAGGACTTTTCAGTGTGTAAACATCTTAGCTCTTGATATACAGCATTTGGTAGTAGTATGTAGTAATTTTGTGAATGGAACAGAAATGTTATCTGTGGCGGATGGTGTGAACTAAATTTCATAGGGACAAAAAGAAAAAAAAATATCAATTTTAAGAACCAAATATTACTTTATAGGAGAAACTATTTGTAGCAGTCAGACACTATTAATAACGAGGCATTCCATTAATGATATGCTATAGTCAAACATGGCCAAAAAAATTTTATATAAAAATATTTGTAGGCAAAACCTGATAAAACCAAGATATCATGTTTAAACTACAATTTATCTTAAAAGTAGGAATTGAATACCTATGTATTATCGGATAATGCTGTTGATAAAATACAACAAGAAAATGTATTCCTAAAATTCTCGTTCAAAACTTTCCTTTTCAAAAATAACCTTTTGTACAATTTAAACATTTTTCATTACATTATAAAGTTGTGTCTAAACTTTTTGTGCTCTTTGGGTATATCTGGCAGCAGATAACACTGAAACAAGAACAACGCTAATAGCAGAGATTTTACAGTGCAAGATTGAGAGTAAATGTCCATTAAAATGCACATAGCAAACTAAAGATGAGGCACGTTATGGTCACGTATGGTGTCAAGCATGCCAATAGACTTTGACTGGTAAGTGATTGGTAGGGCTGACCGCAGGATTGGCTGATTTAAACCATGGCTTAGAGTGGTTTTATAAAGAAAAAATGTGTTTTTAAATAGAATATCTTTTTCTTTTTAAAGAAAGCTCTAATTCTACTCTAATAACAACATAAGTTTGGTTATTAATTTTTCTTGTAATTTACAGAAATATAAAATTATAAAAATAATCAAGATCTCATTTAAATTATCTGAATAATGTGTAAATTTTACCCAGTTAAATACTCCTCTAAAATTAAAAATATTAAATAGTTAATTCCTATTCTGTGGGAAATCCCTGATTGTACTGTAAACACCCATTATGTGGGAAACGCCTGTTCTATGGAGAATCCTCTCCCTGTGGGGAAAAACCCTTTCTGTGGTTAAGTCCCAGCTAGATGTTCAGATTTGCTGTACTTTAGTTCTTTGATGGTACAGTAGAGCACCCCTCAACCGTAATTGCCACAAACGGAACTCCCGATATCCGGAACTAATTTTCCAAAACATTTCCGCACTGGAACGAGGCATTTTTGCTTTTGCCTGACTGTACATGTCTTGTAGGCGCGCGCGCACGTCTGTCAGAGAGCTAATTATAGCCAGTCTTTCCCGCGCATTGCGTAAATAATACACCGCTGGTTTTCACGTCGGACGTGAATTAATATAAACATGTTTATGCTATAACGCTATAAGTAGTTTTATTGTTTCACTATGTCAAGTAAACTGAAAATTCCGGCTGGCCCGAGAGTATGTACACAGACTCCCACAACACACGCTGACACACGTGATAGCCAGTACATTTACTTCCAACGTGTAATGCTTTCATTTATAGACAATAATTCAGTGTACAAATATGTATTATGTACATATTTATACGTTAATATATGGTTAAACAGTCTACATTTACCTGTATTTCTCTATCTCTGTGTTTTTAAACGAGGTGTTTGAAGTGTTATTCTTGTGTATCTGAAATGTAAACTGTGCGTGGCAGTGACTATACACTCTCCAGGAAGTGTGAATCACTAGCACGTCAACACAGAAGTAACACAACACCGCAGCTGTAGTCCTAATACCTCCCCTGACCCCTCTGTTTCTTCCTCTTTCCTCACGCACGCACCCACCCACAGTGATAAGAAACACGTGCCTGCCAGCTTGCTTGAATGAAGGTCATTCAACCGGCCCGGAGGCCGGCCCTACCGCAACTCCCCTTACCCGGAATTTTCCCATAACCGGAATAGACCTCCCCCCAATGATTCCGATTGAGGGGTGCTCTACTGTATAACTTTTCTGGTTCAACATGAGTGGCAGAAAGCGGGATATTGTATGGCTTTCATTTGAAAATGGTGATAACTGAAGTAACTAACGAAATAAAAACAACCTGGTTTAATCCAACCTTGCCTGACGGGCAGGTGTCGGGGGCGTTCGAGACGCTGATGCTGCGGCACGAGGGGGAGTGCGCGGACCCGGATGCCTGGGTCAGCACCTGGCTGCTGCCCGCTCTGCGCCGCATGGCGGCCCCAGCCCTCGACGGCGTCCTGTCCAAGGCGGTGGGGCGCCGCCCCGCTGTGGTGCTGCGGCTGCTGGGCGCCGACCCGGGCCGGCTGCGGGCGGTGCTGACCTGCCTCAGGGCGGGGCGCCGGCGGGGGGCCCTGTCCGCGGACGACGGGTGGAAGGGCCTGCTGCCGTGCTCCCTCCTCGAAGGGGCCCTGTGGCACAGGGACGAACAGGCAAGCCACGCTCGCAGTTGCTACTTCGTGCATATCTTCGACAATAAAGGCATTGGAGATGGACTAACTTTGTGCAAATGAAGTAAGGAGACCCGAAGACGTCTGCGAGTATTTAAAAAAAATGAATTTAATGTTTGTGAATATTTCGATATTGTATTCTACATTTCAAATAAAATCATTTTTTTTTTTCATTATTCATTACTAGATATGGCAAATGGGATGAGACTCATTCACAAAATATTTAAAGAAAAAAAATTAACAATTTTAGGCTAAGATTTAGTAAGGATTTGGATTAGTTTTCTGCAACGTAATACATACCAATAACGAGACTGCAATAAAAAAAATTTAAAACTGGAAAAAAAAAAAAAAAAAAAAGCTCAATTTTTATGTATATAATAAATAAGTTGGATCAAAATAATTATTTTCATATTTTAACTGGTTTAAGAAAATACATTATCATGTTTTTTTAAATTTAATTTCATGTATATTTCACTGCACTATTATGGTTCCATACATGGTACTCACTTTTTAGTTTGACTGTATAAGAAAAGAAAAAGGATTTTAATATTATGTCTAAAAATATTCAATATTTGTGAGTAATTTGTTATTTGATAAAATATGAAGGAAAAAAAAAACAGGATTCGTAGAAGCATACTGGACACATATTAAGAGGACCTGGGTTCAAATCCCAATCCACCTGTCCTGATTTTTGTTTTCTGTGGTTTCCCAAAATCATTCCAGGCAAAGTCTGGGATGTTCCTAACTATAGGACTGGAAAATTCTTTCTCAAATATTCCTGTTCTGTATTGTTTTAAGTTACTATCTCTAGTGTCTTACTGTTTTGACACTGTAAAATAAATAAAATAATTTTTAAAAGCCAGTCAGTTGGGGAAATTTGTGAAGAAATCAGCCATGGCATTGTAAGGAACCATCCCGGCATCTTCTTATTGAGTAGTTTCTGCAAACTATGAAAAACAGAAATCAGAAGGGATGGATTGAAATTCAAACCGGGTCATCCCGAAGGCGAGTCCGTTTCACTGTTGGCACAATTCCGATTCTGTTCCTGATCGAGGGACTGGGAAAATTTGCAGGTTCTAGGACAGATCTAGCATAGACTTCACCAAACTCTACATACTCGAACAAACGCCAGCTGTTTATTGGCTGCCCCACTTGAGACCTGTTTCTCAGCTGTGTTGCCAATATTGTGATCCTTCTTTGGTTAAAGGTTTTCTCAATAGTAGTCGACAAGTTTATATGGTGAATTGCGACTAAACCAAAATGACACTGAAAACCATGTCAATACACCATGTAACACCGAAATTCAAGATGATGCAACACACAGCATTCAAAATGCAATTAAAATCATGTAACTAATCAGGATTTTCAATCAAAACTTAACTCTATTGACAAATACCTCTTGTTTTAAATATTAAATGCAAGGAAATTAATTTATGTAGAATGACGTTTGTATTACAGTTTAAGAAAAAAGATTAGAATTTTTTATATTTTTAAATCTTGCAATTGTTATTAGTTACTCACCTTTACATTGCAAACTTAGAAAATTTTCCAAATGCAGAAATAAGATTAATTATATTTGTACCATGCTTATTACAAATCATTATATTAAAAAAGTGCATTATGTATTTGTCAAAATTACACTGATTTTGAGATAGTATCATGGAATATATACGTTAAGAGTTATATTCGTTCAGCAATGCTAGCTTTTATTTTTTATTTAAAAGCAATAACATCAAAATATTCTGTTTTAAAAATGAAATTGGCCTGGAAAATAAAACTATAAACTACTCATCAGCATCCAAATAGACTATGGTCAGGTAAGAATGTTTGAATTTAGCCTTTTTTGAAATAAAATTGCTAATTTTGCATATCTTTAGTGTCTGACATGCTGTTTCCACCGAAGAATAAAAATAAGTTGTGGCCACGATGGTCAAATGGTCAGATCACTTGCCTACCTCCAAGTTGACCTGGGTTCAGTTCCCTGCAAATAAAGTCACAAGCCTTTCCTAATTTGAGAAACTTGGTGGATTTTGGGGGTTTTCTTGGTGTGCTGCTGTTAACAAACTGATTTTTTTTAGCATCCTTATACCAAGCATTGGTTCACAATTTTGCAAGTAGACTTAAAATCCCTCAAAAGTTGATCATGTGCATATTCAGACAACTGTGCCTGTTTTGTCTAGAGATGTAAAAGATTGTAAAATCCAAATAAAATGAGACAATTAATAATGATTCACTTGCAAACAACTCGATTGGCAGCAAGCGTGCACGATAGCACAACTTACCGCCATGATGGTTGAACAACAACTGTTGCTTCATTGCTGGAAGCTGCAGGGCTACCCACCTTGGCAGGCAGCCAACTTGAAAACCTGGCCCTACTAGCAAGCAGCGTGGGAAGTTCAAAATTCAAACGTTTCTAACACTATACATAAATTAACACACAATATTTACAAGTCCAAGTAGTGCCATTGCCAAAATATTTCAATGCTGCAAGACACTGTTTGTTAATGCCAATAATGCTGCTGATGTACATAAGATTGAAACATTTGCGAGATTTTTTATATTTTTGACAGTTATTTATTACGTTTTGTTTGAAATGAATTCATGCAACCATCTTTGAGGAAAAAGTATTTGTGTTTTGGATTTGGCTTTGTAGACATTTCTGACATTCAGAAACCATTATGTACACAACCCTACATATGCGATTTGCGATTTTCTCTTTTTTCTCTTGCTTCTTTTTTCTCTTCTGTTCATTCATTTACTTCCCCCCCCCCCCCCCCCCCCCCCTCTCGCAATCATAATTTGGTATCAACCCCCTTTGATTTACTTATTTTGTATAAATTGTTGAATTTTTTTGTAAGCGTGAACGTGTAGCTGGCGTTCACAATGTTTGTGATCTGTGTAATAAAAGTGTGTGTGTGCTGTCAGATACGAGTGTGTGCCCTCTCGCTGCTGGTGGAGAGCCACCGCAGCACGGAAGCCCTCTCCGGGTCAGACCTGCAGCTGGTGCGCACGTTCCTGGAGTACAACATCAACACGCAGTCCCCGGCCACGAGACAGCAGGCCCTGGCGCTCGTCAAGAAGGTGACAAACACTGTGCTTCTCCGGGCCAAGGGACACAGTAATAATATCAGTTTCTAAATAGCAGTGAAATAAAAAGCAGCCAGTAGTGCAAAAAAAATTCTGTTTCGTAAACAAATTTCGTACTCTACTAAAAGAGAGCACTACCTACTTTGGCCTGTTACATAACCAAACTAATAATAATAGCTGCTACATAGCAACTACTTTAATTACTCCTCACACCTAATTAGGAGACTAATACATAAGTTTTATGAAACAGGGCCCAGGTCCTACAGTCTGTCTCGCCCTTAGATTGCAGCATAGAGCTAAAGGCACCCACTGTTGCCAGGTCGATACCACCAGCTTGTTTACATTAATGTTATTATTTCGTATACTATCGATGATTATGATAAGTTTCAGTATATATTATGAATTTTACTGATTTTGTTGATTTTTGATAGTTTTACAATTAAAAGCAAAAAATATATAGGTATATCACTTCACCAATTAATATTTTACAGGAGAAACTATTAGTAGCAGGTGGTCACTATTCATGACAAGGCATTCCATTAATTAATGTCTGGTCAATCAGAGGTCAAATGTCTAATATTGAAAGATATTAAAAAAAAATTGATGACAAAAATAGTTGAAACGAAGGTGGCATCTTTCTGATAAATAATCATAGAAGAGAGAGGATTAAATATTATCAGATGATGCTCTTGAAATGTATTTCCAAAAATTTCATTACAAATATTACTCTTAAAAATAGTATATATTTTTTAATACATTATTATTTTTTTTAATTACAAAGTTGTGACTAAAACTTTTGTGCTCTTTGCATATACGCGGCAACATAGCAGACTGAAACAAGGACACCGCTGATATCAGATTTTGTTTATTGGAAAGAGAGTAAATGCCCATTAAAATACTTACTGCAATCTAAGGATGAGACGTGCTAGTTTCTGTGCAGCTTGGGTTATCTGAATAAAGTCATCTGAATCAATGTGTTTACAGGTCATGACAGTTCTGAAAGTGTTGAAAATATTATGGTGAGGTCATGAAAGTCAGGGGAAAATAGTTCCTAAGTATACCTTCCAGCAATGGTGTTGGAAATCACAAAACTTTAATTTCCAGCTTACAAAGAGTATGTACTTAGAATTTAACCCTTGAATCCGAATCTAGGTCTCAAGGGTCTAAAATAAAATAATGTGCAAAACATAAATATATTATCTATTGTTTGAAGTTATTCAACCCATTAAATGTTCTGTTGCATTAACTAAGTTTACCAAATTAATACAGGTACCTTACTAATTATATTTACAAAAATACATATTAAAACTACAATTCTTGTGTAAATGATAAAAGGATAAGTTAAAGTTTATAAACTTCAGATTTTTCAAACTTTATTACCTTTAATCTCAAATCTTTATAAGATACATACTTGGTATTTGAGGGTTCGAGTGTTCAATACATTCATCCCTAGTTTTGATGATAAACCTGAAATCTTTGCTGCAAAAAATTACCCGTATTATTTCATTTATGTTGCTTCACAAATATTGTACTTGCACTTGGGTACTGTAGCTGGTGATGCACTCTAAGCAGCATAACATGACTTTATGGAATTAGTAAAGCTTTCTGTATTGGGGGGAGGAGTTGTCGAGCTCAGTTTTTGGTGCAGCTGCTGATCCGGGTGAAGGACAGCTCCGCGGTGCTGGCCCGAGCCACTGAGCAGGCGGGGAAGGGCGACCCCCCGGCTGCTGCATCGGCCGAGCCCTGCCCCACCGCCCAGCTCAGGACCTACAACACGTTCCTCCTGTGGCTGGTCGACTTCTGCCTGGCCAGCCTCTTCCCCGGAGCCAACTTTGGGCACAGGGGCTCGGCGCTCCAGGTGAGGCGGGCAGCACTTCAGAGCAGTGCTTCTGTTGGTACCATCTCACAGCCCTTCCCGCCCTGGCAGCCTGCTGAATCCAGTGAGAATCAGTTTTAACGATCTTGCTCAATACCTAGCTTTGGGCACTTGTTTTTAACATTCATGAACTGTGTAGTTATTATTACTGTAATTAAGAAGCCCGTCTCCAAGGATCCGCGTGAGCTTGCTAAATCGTGACTGTAAAATGGGGTTAGTAAACGTAAATGTCAAAAATATGTTGTATGGAAAACTTTCAGTATGTTTTAAAGTTTTCTGCTTTTGCATGCATATAGAACATAAATTGTACAGTGTGCAGCCATTCCAGAGATGACTTTTGTCTTTTAAAACCCATTCGCAAAGCTCACAGGCGACACGGGAGTGAATTTCCGTGGGCCCCTCTTGTGATTCTTATAGATTTGTGCCCCTGCTTGGGATGATATTATGTATGCCTTGTCATGCAAAAAATTGAGTAGTATATAGCTCAAGGTTGAAAAAACTAATATGGTATAAACTTACACTCCATAATTTGTGTTAGAACAGTTTTGTGTAGCTGTTTGTAGTTTATCGGGTTTGGCTAGTAAACCTGTCAAAGTGCTCTGTAGCTAATGGCTTCTGCTTGCTGCAGATACTGGTGTACATCCAGGAGCTGGTGGGCTTCGAGCCGTCGGACCCGGTGTGGCGGCACAGCCCCCCGGACATGTGGACGAGCAGCAACGCAGACACCTTGCTGGAGTGCCTGAAGGACACATACGAGAACAACAAGAGCCTGGCGCTCAGCCTGCTGGTCCGGTTCCCCGCCGAGGCTCTGGGCCTGAACGTGAGTCCAGTGTCACGAAGATTTGCTCAGTTGCTTGGTGAATGTGGATGGATGTTGAAGTTTGCTGGTGCGTCGCAAATTGTTATCGCATAAAGTACCCAAAATCCACACCTCAAATCCGAATATAGCTATTTTACAGGATTATTGAACATCACTATAGTTTTAACAGGAATACAAAAGAAAAGTTAATATACAGTCCAATGTTTTTTTTTTTAAAGGTTAGGTAATAAGCTGCTTCCTCTATTGAAGGATTCAAAAAATTATTACAAAAATGATTCTTTGAAATGTGAAATGTAAACAGCTAAAAAAAAAAAGTACACTGTTCTAAAATGAAAACTGGTAGTAATGATAAACTCTTGAGTGATCTAGAAAAACAGACAGTGCAGTAATGTGACGCAACCAGGGTCAACAGCCGGAATCTGCCCGAAAAAATGTCTGCACGCGAGTGGCACAGTATGTCCTGGACTACAGAATGTTCCCAACCATTAAATCTACATTCTTTCCAATAGTTTTCTTCAAATCTTTTACCTAGAATCCCAAATCTTCAAAGTACTAGAGGTAAAGATTGGATGGTATTAGAGGGTTATCTAATATTTTCCAATGTTTTTTCTAGAATCCCAAATATTTTAAATACTAGAGATAAAGATTGGATGGTATTTGAGAGGTATTCAGTAATTCTTTTCATTTTTTTTTATTTATTTTTTATTTTTTTTATACTAGAATTCCAAATGTTTCAAACACCAGAAATGCAGATTGGATGGTATTCGAGGGAGTAACAGTATTTTTTCTGAAATATTTTTCTTAGAATACTAAATCTTTCAAGTTCTAGATATATAGAGATTTGGAAGGTATTCAAGGGTTATGCATTGTGTGTCTTCAAATCCTTTTTTCCTAGGAACTCAAATCATTCAAACCCTAGAGACGGGGAGTGGATGGTATTCGGGAGTTGTGCAATATTTTTCTGAAATCTTTTTCTTAGAATCCTAAATCTTTCAAGTTCTAGAGATAGAGATTTGGAAGGTATTCGAGGGTTATATGCATTGTGTGTCTTCAAATCCTTTTTTTCCCTAGGAACTCAAATCATTCAAACCCTAGAGACGGAGAGTGGATGTCCGGGATAGTTGTGCAGTGTTTTTCCTCGAATCTTTTTCCTATGGTTCGAAATCTTCCGACTACTAGAAATAGAGGTTTGTTGGTGTTGGGGGATTCGAGGATTCGACCGGCTGTTCAAGCTGCTCCCCGCTGCAGGACGAGGACTATGCCGGCCTGCTGCTGGACGCCGGCTGCCAGATGGCGTCCAGCAACCGCCCGCCCGACTGCGTGACGGCGGCGTACCTGCTGAAGCTGCTCTCGAGCTTCCCCGTCCCGGTCGCCACGCTGGCCGCTCGGGTAGGGGAGGCCCCCCGCGGCGGCGCCCTGTTCTACGTCGTCTGCCGGCTGGAGGCCCAGCTGAGCGGCGAGCTGGAGGTCGCCAGGAGGAGCATCTCCCTGGCCGCCGCCAAGGGCCCCATGTACGGGACCCTCTGCTGCGTCAGATACCTCCTGAAGGACACCGACCTCAGGCGAGTCACGCCTCATACCTCTACCTAGCCCTCCGCCTAGCCCTCAGTTGGGGAGGCAGTCGTACTGTCCCTAAAAGTAACACCAAAAAACATTGTTTTAAGGAAAGCGATTTGAATACATATAAACATTTCTGCTTATTTATTTCTATATTAACTTAATTAAATTCATATGTTTGGTTTTCATGTGTCATTCAACATCCGAGGGCCATCAACTGAATGTCACACATTGATTAAACATATTAAACATACAATAACAAAAAAAAAACTCTTAAAACAAACCTACAATTAAAAATATACAGACAGTGATAATAGTTGTGACACACAACACACAAAGTTTATAACAACAGTCATGCGTAATTTTTTTTAAAGCTTTCCCAAAATTATGTCAATACAAATATATTATAGATTTTTATGGCAACACAAACTAAAATATTATATTGTAATACATTTTCAAATATCTTTTTCTGTAATTTTTTTTTTTTTTTTTTCAGTTGAAGGGTCTTGTTTGTAACAGTAAGTATTATAATTTTACACACCTATTTATGAAGCTATTCTGTTTACTAATAAAATTGAAAGAGTGAAATATAATGTTAAAAGGCTTCAAAATCATCTTTCTACTTATGGATATTTGTACAATTTAATGTTATCAGTGTACATTAATATATTTTAATTTGTAATTGCACTTGTAATATCATTTACAAAAATATGATAGAGAATTGGAGATACATTACCGTCTTGCGGAACACTCATTGTAACAGAAAAGCTTGATAATTTCATTAGAAAATTGACTGAAAAGTATCTATTTGTGAGATAGTTAAAATTAGCGCCTAGGGAAACGACTTATGTTGGTTCTCCATGCCTGATACAGTAGAACCCCGTTAAGACTTTTACCGAGGAATGGCAGGGGGGAAACTTTATATGCAGGAAATTGTTATAGACACGAACATAATATTCAGATCGTGAAGAGTTCTTCAAATTTACCCCTTGAATTCAAATCTAGGTTTCAGAGGTCTAAAATAAAATAATGTACACAAAATAAAAATTATACTAACTAGTTTGTGAAGACATTCAACCCTTTAAATGTTCATTGCATTAACTAAGTTTACTATATCTTTGCATGTAGTAATTATATTTACATAAATAAATAAAAAGTTAATGACAAAAGTGGTTGAAACCAAGATGGCGTCTTTCTGATAAACTTTCCTAAAAGACAGAATTAAATATCCCAGACAGTGCTTTCGATAAAATACGACAAGGAACTGTAGTTCCATAAATCTCATTCCAAATTTTACTCATTGACATTCTTTTAGGTGTTATTTCAGTGTTATCGTAATTCACCACATAATCTTGGCCCTAGCCATAAGCGAAACAGCTGTTAGAGTTTAAAAATAAGATCAATTTTGGTTAGCTATACAGTAGAACCTCGATGATATGTTCCCGTTTCATACATTTTCCCGTGTCATACGCCGATTAATTTTGGTCCCGCCGAAAGTACTATACTTACAATGGTTTACTTTCCCGGAACATACACTTATAAAATCATTAATTTCCCGTTTCATACGTTTTTACGAAGTGGAACAGTCCTAAAATTCACAAATTTTTTTGTTATATTCCTCCTGATAAACTACGTTTTAATGCTTTTATTTTGAAAAACTTTCATTGTTTACCTTTGCAAAAGGAAGAAAATAACTTTATCGCACCATAGATATTGATAGTATCAGGAAGACTGTGCACTTCGGTAGTAACATCTATGGCCAGCACCAAGCGAGGCTAGTGGCGCAAACTAGCAATGATTATGAAAATGGTGCACGCGCTTTACCAAGGCACGGATCACGGATCTCATATTTTGTGCATTCATTAATCTTTGTACTGAATATACCCGTTTGTTATTGTTTTTTTACGATTGGATTGTTTTGTATTTTACGTTTCTCAAGTTAAAATTTTATTGAAAATTGTTCTGTTGCATAAAGTTGTTTGTAAAATGAAACAAACAAGCAAAAATTTCTGATTTTGTTTTTACAATACCCTAATTTTTTTTATTTCTAATTTAGGCTTGGTGACTTTTCTCCCCCTCCAAGAAAGGACTTCATAACATTTTGTAAGGCCACTGTTTCTCATGTCAGCTTTACTTGATTATGGACTGTATTTTACATTTCTGGTGGTTTTATTATATGTATATATAATGATGAATTCATATTTCATTAATATAATGCAATTATTTACACATTATGTATTTAAGTTTAATCTGACATTGTGCTGGTATGCTAGATTGAAAATTTTTTTTATTATTGCCATTCCCTTTACATACACTTTCCTGCATCATACACCATTTTTGTGCCCTCTGTTGAAAAGTGTATGACAGGGGTTCTACTGTATTATACAGTGTAATGTGTACAAGTAAAAATAAAGTTTTGTAAAACAGGAACTGATAATTATTTATCTTGTTTCTATGTTTTAGGGAGCTGTGCGGAGATACTGCTTGGAGAGAACTTATTTCTCGTCTGATAACACTTTGTTTTCAACTGAATGGTGTAGTATCTTGTGTAGTGAACAGTTCATCACCGGAAGGTAGCTTACCCATGGATTTCCTGCCAGGTACATCATTTAACTCTCCCCATTAATATTCATTGGTTATACATTAACATTTATTATTTTTAAACAGATTATGTTTAATCTTAATGGTATGGGAAGATAAAGTTAAAGTTTTGTGTTAGTGATTTCTCATTATCTGATTATACATTTTAATGTTACCTGAGGAATTACATGATGCTCGCAGCGTGACTTGCATTTCATTCTCGGGAAATGTGTTGCAGTCGTGAAAGATGACAACGTTGAGCTTCCGGTTCAAAACGTGACAGCGCAGATGTTGCTGCTGTGTTCGTGGAGGACTGTCAAGGAAGTGTCTCTCTTCCTCGGAGAGCTGTCCGAGCGAGCACCAATCATCACTGAGTGAGAAAAAATGTGTTTGTAGAAATTATTTAACAGGTTGTCTGCTGGTCACTAAAGTCAGGAAAAAGTAACAAAACTGAAGAAATGGTCATGAATGTCACAAAATAAACAGTAACACTGCTAGAACCCATTACACTTTATTTTTCAGCAGCCTTTTACTCACTTGTTTTTCACTCTTTAATGCCTTACTTCAGTTAATTGTCACACATTAAATATAAATGGTTGAAGACTGTCCACTTAAATCATTTGGAAATTTTTTCGTTGAGGTTTTAAATTAACAACTTGTAAAATTTTCAATTTCCTGAAAAGAGTAGATTATTTTGTATTATGTTTAATTATGCTTATTGATATAAAAATAACCCTGTGATATAAAAATGTTGACAGAAAATTTTATTTATGTGTCCTGAAAATGTCCTAAAATTGATTCACCAGGTATTTGTAATTTTAGAAATTTTGTAGTTTGCAATAATTTATGCTTGCTCTTACACATTACTGCTGTGGTGTTAGTTTTTTTTTTCTTGAAAAGACTTGAATTATTTTAGGTTTTTTTAAATAGAGTAGTCTGAAATAACATTTAATAATTTTGAATGGTCAGTAGCAAATTTTTTTTTTTGCCTCGGAAGAGTTTCACCATTAACGAAAATTCCCATAATTGTCTGTTATGTATTTCTTGTATGATAGTGCTCTTTTAAATGTGGATATTACATATATAGAAAATTGTTTTGAATTCCAGTTCAAAGCCTTGTGCTTACAGGCAATACCATGCTTAGAATCACCAGGGAGCATCGCACTTGACGTGCCACCTCACCAACATTAATACCTACACCCCTGACTACCTCTTAAGAGGCCACTCCAGTGTTTAAGGGGCACTACGCAACCCGCGTTAACCTCATAAGATTCAATGGTATTTTCATTTTGCTTATAACTAATTAACTAATATAGATTTCGAAATGATGCTTGCTTGATATGTAAGACAACGATGCTCTTATCTAAGCCCCTTTCTTCAAAAACGTGCATAAATTATGGTTCAAACCTAGACAATACACTTATGCATATTAGTAAAGATTAGTATAAAACCATAATTTATGCACTTTTTGAAGAAAGGGGCTTTGATAAGAGCATCGTTGTCTTACATATCAAGCCACCATCATTTCAAAATCTATATTAGTTAATTAGTTATAAGCAAAATGAAAATAGCATTGTATCTTATGAGGTTAACGCAGGTTGCGTAGTGCCCCTGAAACACTGGAGTGGC
This sequence comes from Bacillus rossius redtenbacheri, assembly GCF_032445375.1. Classification (NCBI taxonomy): domain Eukaryota; kingdom Metazoa; phylum Arthropoda; class Insecta; order Phasmatodea; family Bacillidae; genus Bacillus; species Bacillus rossius. The sequence goes on from NC_086330.1 coordinate 355,408,426, forward strand.
CTCTTAATGACGTTCCCTCAATAACGTAGGTAGACCCATCAACGTACCGTAGCATGCTGATTTGGACGTGTGTTGCACGACCTTGCCCTCAGGGGCAGCCCCGAGTCCGGCCTCATGACGGAGGAGCAGGTGCTCGCCATCGGAGAGCACTTCACCGCGCTGCTGTCGGAGACGAAGCACAGGGGCGCCTTCGAGCAGGCGTACGTCGGCTTCTGCCAGCTGTGCAGCCGGCTGTGGGGGCACCCCGCGGGACGCCTGCACCGCCTGCCCGCTGCCTGGCTGGCCGAGCTGATGGCCCTCATCGCCGAGGGAGGGGGAGGGGTCCTGTGTGCCACGCGCCGCAGCGCCGGGGTTCCCTTCATGGTGCAGGTACTTCTGGCGCCGATATCCGTGTGCGCTGGCCTGTATAACGAGGTGGGGGATTGAAACAGACAGTTTTCAAACCTCAACAATGGTTTTTTGTGTAATATTGCGAACATGCCTTTTTTAAGCCTGAAATCACACATTAGAAAATTTCTCTGACACTATAAAACCGGCGATGCAAGATTGGCCGGGCGGCGACAGCTATCTCGGCCGTCTGCTGTGGCTCGCACACGTGTTTAGGAAGAGAGGGGCTGACAGCTTTGTGATCGCAGACGTGTGCGACAAGTCGCACGTCTCCGTATAACAACAAGATGGAAGTTAATACACCATGAAGCACCAAAGTACAACAAAAAATCATGAAAAATAATCAGCATATTTAATCAATATAAAATTCAATGAATGTAAATTATTTAGCGTGGAGTTAAAACCAAATGTGTGTACTAAAGGGGTTGGAAATTGTATTGCTTTTTTGATATTGCAACTGGTATTAGTAAGTAATTTTTACATGACGCCATTGGTAGATTTTTTAAGCGCACATATACTTGGTGATATGTTTTTAATGTTCCCAGTAGTTAGACATGCTTATTAAAAATTATTATATCGTAAAAATGCATTATTAGAGACCTGTGAATTTCACGGATTCAATGACCTGCAGGATAGACTCCAATATCCTCTAGCCTCTACATGCTCGGGCAAATGCCAACTGTTCATTGGCTGTTGACTTGTGAGTCGTCTCGACTGGGTGGCCTGTGATTCGACATTTCTATGAGTGAGGGTCTCTAATTGGCCCTCAGTCCTCCAGATTAACAGAGAACCAATGACAGAAGCAGCACTAAGGTATAATTATTTGAATTTTAGCATAACACGAAATGAATCCGCGAAATTCACGGGTCTCTATGCATCATGTATCTGTCAAAATGACACTGTTTTGGTGAAGTAAGTGTCCTTTGTTGAAAATTGTGCTATCTTCATGAATAAATGGAGTTTATAAAAAAAATTAAAAACAATTGCACAGAAATATTGTGTTAAAAAATAAAATTGGCCTAAAAATGAAACCATGAAATCTTGTCTCTACTTATATCGAGTATGGAGTATTTTGTAGCACTCGCAGACCCCTGACGGTTGCGGTCCGCCGCCGACTGTGTCGCTCAGGCCCTGGTTACCACCCAGCTGCAGGCGGGCGGAGGCCCAGGCTGCTTCCAGCAGTCCATGTCCGCCCTGCTGTCGCTCGCGGGCCGGGCGGCCGGCGGGGCCGAGGCGCGCGCCCACGCCTTCAACATCCTGCGCGCGCTCTTCCGCTACTCCGCCCTGGGCGAGCTGGTCACCCCTTACGTCGCCGAGGGCGTCATGGTGGCCGTCCGGGGCTTCCGGGGGAGCACTTGGGCGGTACGTCGGGGAACACTTCTCGGGAGGGGGCCCGTCACATTGGGCCGCTGCGAGCGCGCCAGTGGAAACAACGCGCTACAGCACGGGAACAAGAAACCAAATGGAACTATTCACACCGAGTGACGCATTCGCGCCAGCAGTGGCCGGTGCCGGGCACACACTGGCACAATTTTTAACGAAGCCACTTCCCGCAATGTAGCTGCTTCTTCGAGTGATGGCGGAGTCGAGTTTCCACACTGAAAGTTTTATTTTAGAAGTGCTGGAGGGAATCGCAAAATGGGACATGCCTGCAAAGGAATACTCGGAGAATAGTACTAAAAAAAATGCTGTGGTCGTTAGAAATTATTCTCAACAAAGGAGCGAATAGATCTAATATCTTACGTTTGTACGGCATTTCTTTTGCTGCAGCGACGACACAAACAGTCCACTTGCTTCCTCCAAATTCATTTGTATACTTGCAGTTGGGTGTGTGGCGGAGTTGCGCGTTCGCAGTCAATTCTTGCGCTTTTTCCTAATGCGCCACGCACCTGCACTGTAATGCGATTTGAGTGGCCCAGTGTGAAGGAACCTGAGTAAGTCACAGATGGACTGGAATATTTATAAATTTATGGTTTCAGATAATTTTATTTAATTGTTTCAAGCAACTTGTGTTGAAAGAAAAGTTCAACACATGTATTAAAGTATTTAAGTTAACATAAATATACCCTACAGAATAAAATAAAAAATAAAATTTGGGTTTGGGAGGGGTTTGTCTCCTCCCCCCCTTCTTTTCCCTTCCATCTGAAGCCGCACTTATGGTATGTGCAGGCAACTGATTGCTGCCGTTTAGAAGACGAGTGTTTTTAATGTGGTGATCAATCTAAATAATACTTGTAATATCTATACTTCAGAATGAAGCAATCATAAGTCACAGTTTAGCTTCTCTACATGTTACTGTGTTTTCTATGAATCTCCGTATGCTTGCAGCCGGTACGAAAGAACTTATGATTAATTTCTTTCAATGAGTACTGTTTCCATTAGCCACAAGTATGTAACTTTGTAATTGGACTTAACATTTGTCTGGCTCGAGTAAAGCCTTGGACATACGACTTTGTAACTCTCGGTAAATGCTTGAGAACATTTTTTGAGTGTTTTACGATGTTATGGCTCAATACAAAATATATATTTTAGACATTTGCAATAACACAAAAATCACCAAATTTTGATACTTAGACTTGTTTGGCTTTTAGATATAGGTATTCAGCAATGTAAAATTTTCATGAAGTTACCAATTAAGAAACTTTCCAGTTCATTTAGTTAAAATGATTTTCCACTTTTTAACAAGTTGACTCAGGTTTAATATAACAAAATTTATTTTCTTCAGAAACATATTAGCAAATTATTTTAACTTTTTTTTTTATAAGTTGGCTATGTGTTTTGTTATTTAGTGTAAGAAAATTGTATGTTACAATTTATTTCATAAATATTATCAGTTTTGAAGTCTTTGTGGCATAGGGCTCTGGGTTACTGTATAGGTAATCACCTGTCATTACATGAGTGGGGTTTAAATAAAAAATTAATCTTATGAGTACATATAGAGAGATATACATTATTTAATGCCAATATAATATTATTAAGTGCATTAGTGGAAATATATATACATATTATTTTGCATCATCTGGTACTCTAAAATGTTCATGTGTTGTGGCTTACCAAATTTTTCGTAACATTCTAACATGTTATGTTGGCAGGAACGCAACGCAGCGACACTTCTATTCGGTGCCCTCATCACGAGAATATTCGGTGTGCCTCGCAGCAAGGACGAGAAGTTGCGGATGACCGGTCGCGTGTTTTTCCACCGGTACCCCCAGCTGTTTGATTTCCTTTTGGAGGAGTTGCAGAACATCACGGCCACTATGGCACAGGATTCGATAGACGCTCCGCAGCTCTACCCGAGCCTCTACCCTGTGCTCGTACTCCTCTCGCGCCTGTATCCGTCCTCGCTCGAAGGCAGCGATTCTAAGCTTCAGGTACGGTCGTGTATGATGCGGCCAAGTTAAAGAGTATGTGGGTTTGAAAAATCGATGTTGGTGCCATGTGTGGTTTCATTTCACCAAAGTTAAGTACAGGAAAACGTAGATAAACCAATACCATCCGAACCAGGGCTGTGGTTGCATAACTGAATATGTAGACGGGTAACGGAAATAACTTAAGTGCAGTAACGTGATTTCACTGCAGGCTTGGGATGAAAATGATAGTAAAATCCTTCAAAAGTAAATAATACATATTGTGATATTGTACAGTAAACTCTCGATTATCCGTGTTAATTGGGACCTTCCGATGCCCGGATAATTGAATGCCCATAAGAAAACCCGGATAATCCGTTTCACCACTTAAAAATGGTGTATTTACTGGCAAAAGAGTGTCTCTTCAGTAGAATTCTATGAGTACAAGCAAAGGCTTTGTATACCGTGTCCCAGCTTATTGGACCGTAAACAATACTGGCATTGTGTTGCCACCATCCTTCTCCTGTCCCCTTTATTGCTACGGGAGGGAGAGCGGTGGCAGTCCCAACTCAGCATCTCCCTCCACCCTTCTAACGACCTATTATCCGGGGTCACTACAAAATAAGTGTCTGAACCACAGCACAATATTATACACCTTTTTTCCCCCCTTCCAGCTATTGCATTTTATTTTTCTACCTCGCGCGGCAAGATATTGTTTCTTGTTAATTCCGCCTATTAAAATTAGGATGCACTTTACAGTCATAACTACGAGTATGGGATACTACGAGACCTTCGAAGTTACGAGAGTTTTGAAATGCACCGTCAGTTTGACTACGTAAATAATAATCCTAAACTAATCTAGTTATTACGAGTGCTTCCTTGTTGGCTCTTTCGTAAGAAAAAGTGATTTAAATGGCATCTTCAAACAAGGAACAATACCGTTAGTTGGAAGGGAAAAAAGGTTCATGCAGTAAACAAAAGGCTGCAAAGCGAGAGAGGGCCGTGGCTATGCTGGCGCGGGGGCTGTGGACCATGACTCGCGCACCTAGCTGTCCAGAAAGAATGATGGCTGTTGTTGGGTGGGGGTTTTTGGGAGAGGAAGGGGTGTCTGGTGGCGAACAACATACTCTCTCTCTCTCTCTCTCTCTCTCTCTCTCGCTCGGCGTTTTCAAGAAGCCCTCCCCCTCCCATTGTGTTACTGGCTGCTTCGGCCGGTAGAGGGGAAATTCCTAAACCACCCCCCCCCCCCTCCCCCGTGTGTGTACGTGTGTACGAGAGCCTTGTTGTTCCTTTTGTGCGTGTGTGAGACCTCGTTGCGTGCGTGTGTAGATGTTTTCATGCTTTTACATTTAGAAGGCCCTGCCACACTGTCTGATCTACTAGCAAACTGCAAAAGTTTTTCTTCACTTTTATTAATGTCTCGCACGGTTTGGATTACAATTTCATATTCCTGTGCTAATTTCGCGCCAGTTTCTCCTTTTCTTAACCTGTCCACAACTTCTAACTTCTCTGCTATTGTCAGCACTTTACGTTTCCTTTTACCAGACATGATTACAAAAACAAATGTTCCTGGGAGAACTGATGTAAATAATAGCCCAGGAAACAAAGGTTACAACCTGTGAAAAATTTGTCCAAAGCTGAATTTTTGCACAGTGGTAGAGTCGACTATGCTTACTAACATACCGAAAGTTTACCGCTGCAGACCTTGTGCGTATCACTGAAAATTTGCAGTTATGTCCTAGATGACAGCGACTTGCAGCAGTTCATTAAAATGCTTCCCAATTTCGCACTTTTTACCGTAGACTCTCGATAGCTATATGAAAATAATCTTAAAGCACTACTACTCACATTTATAATGAATAAAGTTCTAAAAGTTGATATTTAAGGTAAGAAAAAAAATGTTAAATTAATGAAATAAGTTTTTTTACATCAGTCAAGGCAATAAAAAGACAATTTACTTAAACATAAAGGGTCTTACGCAAATATTTTTTTAACAAAAGTTGTTGTATAGTTCTTAAGCTTTACAGGGACATATCTCTCAAAAGTCTAGCTTAATTTATAGGATCACTAGAGACTCCCGAGCTTATCAATGTCGTCTACGCACTGCGACAGAGCCACAGCCGCAAGCGCTGTGGCCACTCTCACTCCCACGAAATCGAAGATTTTTAATCTTTGTAAAATTTGCTCCTAACTGAAATTTAAAACAGTGGTAACATTCAAGTTTTCTAGCAACATTTGAAATGTTTACCTCCGCAAACCTTGCGCGGAACACCGAAAACGAGAAGTTAAGTTCTAAATAATACTTTATTGACCACTCAACAATATGGCACTATAACGTAATTACTATAGTATACTTTCAGAATAGCAAACCAAAACTTACTCAAAACATTATTCTCAATGATTAAATTTAAAATTATTTCACTACATTTGACTAAATATGATATTTATTCAATAATATTAGAAGAGAGGTGTTCTGAAAAAAAGGGCACAAATGAAAATACGTATTACAAAAACACGTAGAGCCCGATGTGAAAACATTAAATAAAAGTAGTTGCAAAGTTCTTAAACTTCAAATAAGTTTATTTGTTGAGAGCTTGGTACAATGTGTCTGACCGCTAAAGCGATCCGAACCGCGTAGTGTATACTACTGCGAGGTTGTCGAAGTAGGCTCGGGTCGGGACGAATTTCGCCGTAAAGAAACAAAGGTTTTTAATACATGGAAAATTATCCCAATGAAAAAACTTTGTACAATTGCAGAATGAACGTTTATTAGTAACATATCAAAAGTTTACCGATGCAAACCTTGTGCGTCACACCAAAAACGAGCAGTTAAGCCCAAAATGTCAATATTTTGCAACGATCCACAATAATGGATATTGCAAATGCAGTTTATGAAATAGACTGACAGTATGGAACCCAAAATAATCTAGAAACATTGCCCTATCTGAGGGTAGTGATAAAAAGTACAAAGTTTAAACATCTTTCTATAAAATAGACAATTTAAATCATTAAACTTAACGAATTCACTTTCATTCAATTTTTAGGAAATATAAATACATTTTACATAATCATAAAGAGCCCAAAATGGAAATCGCTTAGAGTAAATGTTGTTGCATATTTATTCATCTTTAAATTGGTATATTTGTTAAGTGTCTCATACAATTAGTCTGACCGCTGAAGCGATCCGAGCCGTGTAGTGTATACTACTGCGATGTTGTCGAAGTAGGCTCGGGTCGGGACGAATTTCGCTGTAAAGAAACAAAGGTTTTTAATACATGGAAAATTATCCCAAAGAAGAAACTTTGTACAGTTGTAGAATGAACGTTTCTTAGTAACATATCAAAAGTTTACCGATGTAAACCTTGTGCGTCACGCAAAAAACGAGCAGTTAAGCCCAAAATGTCAATTTTTTGCAACGATCCACAATAATGGATATTGCAAATGCAGTTTATGAAATAGACTGACAGTATGGAACCCAAAATAATCTAGAAACATTGCCCTATCTGAGGATAGTGATAAAAAGTACAAAGTTTAAACATCTTTCTATAAAATAGACAATTTAAATCATTAAACTTAACGAATTCACTTTCATTCAATTTTTAGGAAATATAAATCATTTTACATAATCTTAAAGAGCCCAAAATGGAAATCGCTTTGAGTAAATGTTGTTGCATATTTATTCATCTTTAAATTGGTATATTTGTTAAGTGTCTCATACAATTAGTCTGACCGCTGAAGCGATCCGAACCGTGTAGTGTATACTACTGCGATGTTGTCGAAGTAGGCTCGGGTCGGAACGAATTTCGCTGTAAAGAAACAAAGGTTTTTAATACATGGAAAATTATCCCAAAGAAGAAACTTTGTACAGTTGTAGAATGAACGTTTCTTAGTAACATATCAAAAGTTTACCGATGCAAACCTTGTGCGTCACGCCAAAAACGAGCAGTTAAGCCCAAAATGTCAATTTTTTGCAACGATCCACAATAATGGATATTGCAAATGCAGTTTATGGAGTAGACTGACAGAATGGAACCCAAAATAATCTAGAAACATTGCCCTATCTGAGGATAGTGATAAAAAGTACAAAGTTTAAACATCTTTCTATAAAAAAGACAGTTTAAATCATTAAACTTAACGAATTCACTTTCATTCAATTTTTAGGAAATATAAATACATTTTACATAATCTTAAAGAGCCCAAAATGGAAATCGCTTAGAGTAAATGTTGTTGCATATTTATTCATCTTTAAATTGGTATATTTGTTAAGTGTCTCATACAATTAGTCTGACCGCTGAAGCGATCCGAACCGTGTAGTGTATACTACTGCGATGTTGTCGAAGTAGGCTCGGGTCGGAACGAATTTCGCTGTAAAGAAACAAAGGTTTTTAATACATGAAAAATTATCCCAAAGAAGAAACTTTGTACAGTTGTAGAATGAACGCTTCTTAGTAACATATCAAAAGTTTACCGATGCAAACCTTGTGCGTCACGCCAAAAACGAGCAGTTAAGCCCAAAATGTCAATTTTTTGCAACGATCCACAATAATGGATATTGCAAATGCAGTTTATGGAGTAGACTGACAGAATGGAACCCAAAATAATCTAGAAACATTGCCCTATTTGAGGATAGTAATCAAAAGTACACAGTTTTAACATCTTTATATTAAATAGACAGTTTAAATCATTAAAGTTGAGAAATTCATTTTCATTCAATTTTACGGAAAAGTTAATACATCTTACATAAATATAAAGAGCCCTACGTGAAAATCGCTTTGAATAAACGTTGTTGCATATTTATTCTTCTTTAAATGGGTATATTTTTTAAGGGTCTCATACAATTTGTTTGACCCCTGAAGCTATCCGAGCCGTGTAGTGTATACTACTGTGAGGTTGCCGACCGGCTTGGGGTCGGGACGATTTTCGCTGTTAAGAAACATGGAAAATTATCCCAAAGCAGAAACTTTGTACAGTTTTAGAATAAACGTTTCTTAGTAACATGTCAAAAGTTTACCGATGATCCCTTGTGATCACACGAATAACGAGCAGTTAAGTCCTAAATGATAATTTCCCAAACGATCCACAAAATTGTGTTTCGTAAATAATTTAATAACTCTATAAATACTTTTTTTTAGTAGGCTCCCAGTATACAGAAAACTTGGTTTGTCCGCAAACGCCATACTACTACGGTAATAGGAATATGAAATCACTATAGACAAGATTTTGTTCCGTTTACTATGGTGAAACCAGAGCTAACCGAGAAATGACCGAACGTCCCGGAAAGTTGTGATATTTGATGATATTGCGCGAGTAGCACACCCGTACGTGACTACAGAGAATGGATAGTTTCCTAAACCGTTAGGATTTCTGGTACGAACACCCTCTCACTGGTAGGGTCATAAAATACGGTCAAACACTTGCAAAAACATCCACCACCGCTCTTTGCCACTAGCAATCCAACGACGTCAGCTAGGCGCAGCACTCAAATACATTAACTTATTAAAAAAAAAACTGAATATGTAATGCTACCTATACGTTTTACTACACAACTCGTGTTTTATTTATTTTCTGGAAAAAAAAACCTATTATTATAGGAATTATGTTGTAAAAGTGAAAAAAAAAAAAAAAACTCAGAGTACATTTACGATGAATCGTTTTATTCAATTTTTATGTAGTAAACTGATTTTAAAGAAGTAAATATATAATTTTTCATTTTGTCGAATACAGGCTACATTAAATTTGTGCATTGTTCTGATCGAAAATAAAACGATGTATCAGAAATAAAAAAATTTTGATGCTAAAAAAATAATTTTTAATAATAAAATTTTTGAAACAGAATAAATCCATGCAGATATAAAACCAGAGGTCCTCTAGAGTTTTTCATTTACAAGTTCCAAGCAGAAATTGTTTATTGTTAATTTTATTGTATCAAAAACATTCATTTAAGAAAAAAATGCATATCTCATTACATGTAACATAAATAAACCCTCTCATATGAATTAGCTATGTTTTAAGTAATCCCTAAATAAGACCAAGTTGAATGAGTGTCGCAGTACGCAGTGTGTCGCAATGCCGCGCTGGAACGGCGGTGGCCGTGAGAGATCAGTACGGCCGCAGTACACTGCAACGCTCGGGCCGCTTTAATGAGCCAACTAATTACGTTAGACACTTTATAAATATACTGTCTTAAAGCTAAAGGTATAACCAAAAACCTTTATTTGGACATTTTTCGCATTGGACTCTTCAAATTGGTGTAAATAGTATTTTTATCTGAGTGGCAAAGATAAAAAATAATATGTCATGAATTAATCGCTTAATATCACATCTTTAATATTAACAATTTATGCTTTTTACAACATTAATGGCTGTATTAGAGTCTCAAGATTATTTTGGTAGTTTTATGGACAGTCTAAATTAAAAACTGTACAAATGGGTAGCATTTTAATGGACTGATGTAAGTCGCTGTCATCTAGGACTTAAATGCAAATTTTCGGTGATACACACAAGGTCTACAGCGGTAAACTTTCGGTATGTTATTAAGCATAGTCAAATCTACAACTGTGCAAAAATTCAGCTTTGGACAAATTTTTCACAGGTTTGTGGCTTTTTAAGTCTTGGTTTCCTGGACTATAACTGCATGAAAAATGCCTCTTCCAGCCGTCAGGAGTGTGGGAAGGTAAAAGAGGTAGAGGGACTTTTTTTTTTTTTTTTTTTTTTTTTTTTTTTTAGCGTGGCGGGGCGCTGTGAAAAGAAAATGAAAAAGGGGGGGGGGGGGGGGTGGAGTTGAGCCGGAAGCAGCAGTCGAGGCATTCCTTTTTGGTTTAAAATGTGACAAATTGACGGGTGAAGGTGGCGGGGAAACGAGGGTCTGAAGGGTCAGCAGTATAAAAAAAAAAAAAAGCGCTGCGCAGTCGCGGCGTAGCTACACCCGTCATTTTTTTTACAACTTCATAAAAAAATCAAGCACGGATAACCCGAAAACCGGATAATCCAGGCCCGGATAATCGAGAGTTTACTGTACTTAATTTTACAAAATGATCATCATTCATACATATACATATATGTAAGAGGATGGTGTAAAAGTAATATTTGGACGATTTTAAAGATGTCTGTTTGATGATATGCATATTTTTTTTAGAATATTATGGATAACAGAATCTGACTGTTAAACAAGTGATAATTAATCAAATTTCTACTGTGATTAAGTAATTATGATTCATTGTATGTTCTCATATAACATGGTACGTAGTTAATTTTAATTTTGAAATCACATTTTCTATGCAGAAAATATGTTAGCGCGTATTTTATTAATGTTCACCAAGGTATTGTACATTTGAAGTATAATTATATAACCAAAATTAGAATATTTATTGATTTCGAAAAATATGTAAGTGAAACGACCAATTAAGGAGTTGAACTTTTTTCACTACTCGTACATTACTTCATTTTTGATCCTTGACACCTAGATACGGATTCAAAGGATATATTCGAGGTATTCTTTTGGATTTGAACTTGAAATTCAAATTCGAGAAAATTGGGATATTACTATTAAAATATTTAATTTTTTTGTGTGCTAGTAATTGTTGGCAGGGTTTTATGTAAATATCGTTACCATGAAGGCTTGGTTTAACCTAGAATGTTGTTATTGTATTTTATATATTACTAATCTCTTATTTCTCTGTAAATTTACCATGATAGCTCTTTTGCATTTGTTGTTTGGTCAAAATATTTGTCACTTATGTTAATTTAATTTTTAAAAAAGGAGATATCTGTGTGATTTTTATTTTTATACATTGTTTTTACAGTATAACCCTGTTATAATTTTCCTGCTTATATTGTTTTTCTGCTTATGACGTTATGAAGTCCCGAGATTTTCCCCATAAGGGTAATTTATTTACTTTTTGCATATACGTAATGTTTTCTAAATGGTGCATTTTCTGCTTATAAAGTTTGCTTTCTAAAATTCAATAAACGCAAAATTAAGAGATTTAAATATTTTACTGTTATACACATATCCCATCTGTGAAGTTTGACATGTAAAAAGGTTAACTTTATATTTTACTTAGGTTTTGTTTACAATCACTTTATACCATAGGTATAGATTGTTCAAATAGGATTGTAAGCAAAGACAAAATGTAAGAGTGCCAGAACAATAGTGTTACATGTTAGTGCTGGCTAACAATGTGTTTTTAATATAGTAGTGAAGGTAGGTACATAACATTCGTAGTTACATGTATGTTGGCTCCCTTATCTTTTTTTTTATTTTTAAAAAGCCATTTTAGTAGAATTTGACATGTACATATGTAGTCTTAAAAATATTTTAATTTACCAACTATTCTATTATGGCAAAAAAAAAGTGTTTTTTTATTGCAGAGTTTAATTTATTTCATCGGTTGGTAGGAATCCGAAAATTACACATTTTCAAGTGGCGAAAGAATTGGAAATAGGAATTCCCACTCTAAACCTTGTCACAAATCATGAGAAAATTGTATAGAAATGAGGCAGTGAGTCTTTAAAGACAAATAAAATAGAAGCTATGAGATTGAAAAGTTGTTGGCTTGATTAAGCAAATTTGAGCTTTAGTGTACCTATTGGTGGTTTTAACATTATATTGGTTTACATTATAACAGGATTCCACGGTATTCATATAAATGGTGTATTATTCAACAAATATGAAACTAAAATATTTCTTAATACTTATTTCACCAAAATATTCTCATCTTTTCTGATACCTGATGCACTTAAACAGAACTAATCAAAAAATTTTTAATCAAGCCACTTCCTGCAATACAGCTGCTACTTCAAGTGATGCGGAATCAAGTTTCCACACTGAAAGGTTTATTTTAGAAAAATATATCAGCAAATTTTTGTGTTTGAAAAATGTGCCAACTTTATTAATGTAAAATGTGTAACTTCAGAGAAGCAAGATCAATAAACATAAAATTAATTCCCACTTCATCCCCCCCCCCCCCCCCCCCCCCCCCAAATTCTAATTAGTTTATACATGATGGTAAAAAAAAAACCCTTATTCTAAATAAATTGCAGTCAATGAATTGACCATGATAAAATATAACATTTTTGTGGTTTGAGTTAATTTTTGTCAAATTGCTGATTGAGTTGGTGCTTTTAGTTACATTTTGGTGCTAAATGGTGTACCTATAAACATTGAATTTTGGCTTTGCGGTGTAATTTTGATTTTATCGCAATTCTCCGTATAATCTTGCCCCTAATAATTACTTATGTTTCTCTTTAATCTGTATCCTGATGGGGAATGTAGTGTTCCACTATTTTTCGTATTCAGTGTGCATTTTATTTTATTTTTGTGTCGCTAAGGTTGTATTACCCGTGCTCATGGCTTGCAGCTGAAGGTGTACGTACCTCACGTGATGGCCTGCGGTCACAGCTGCATGGTACACACCCGGATACTCGCCGCCAGGGCCCTGGTGCCTCTCGTCACGCCCAACGTGTTCGTCACGTACGTGTCCCAGATGTTCCGGGAGGTGTCCGCCACGCAAGGCGTTCTGCAGAACCGCAGGCACGGGCTCCTGCTGCAGGTTAGAGCACGCCCAGCGCTGAGCTTGCCGAGAACCCCGGCCATTTGAGGCTCTTGTCTCACGCACCATGTTTATTATTTTTCTTCTGTTTTTCCATCATATTTAAGAGCTAATTCTGAAATTTCAACTCGATACCTACCTTGCATTTGTTGTTCTACCAAAAAAATATTTTCAACAAATAATAATTTATTGTAATGTCATGGGTAGGGATAAGATTTTGTGGTTTTATTTTAGGTTCAATCCCATTTTTAAAACTGAAGATTTTGGTTTATTGTTTTAATTTTTTTAACATTGTCTTTATTCAGAAAAAATTGTGTACAATTTAATAATACTATAAAACTAGAATATTTCGTAGTAGCTATTTATATTTTATCAAATTGTCTCATTTTGACTGACACTCTGGATGCTTTTATACAACAAAATCATTAGTAATAACAGTAAGCATGTCTAGTCCAGAACTACTCAGAAAATATATATCAGCAAATGATTGTGTCTATGAAAAATGTGTCAACGTCATTAACGTAAAATCATGTTATAAATGAAAAAGATTCAAGATCAGACAATGTAATATTAATTTTTCCAAACTGTTTAGTTCACACATTTTGGTACAAAAATTATAGATAAATAAATTACATCCAATGAATTTACGATAATTGTCCAATTGCCGATTGTTTTCATATTTTTAGTTAGATTTCCTTGCTAAATGGTGTATTAAGTGTACGCTTGTGCTAATATTTGCTTTCGAACATCAAAATGAATAGTTTATTATTTGTATTTGAACCAATTTTGAATACTAACACTTTGAAAATGAAAATATTCAGTCATTCCCAAAAATCGGGAAAAATTTCTGAATCGCTGAGTTTTTTCCTCTAGGGTGCGTACAAAATTTCTACAGGACTTTTGTAATGTTTTATGATTATTTATGTAAAGATTTTCCCTTTAAATCTGTCCATGTAAATTTTAAGACTAATACAGTAATGTCGGATTTAACACAATAATTTGGAAATACAGTAGAATCCCGCCGATGCGACCCCCCTCTGATGCGTCCATTCCGTTTATACGACCGTTTTTTGAGAAACCGTGAAAAATTTGAGCAGTGAAAGTCGAAAATTTGAGTAAAATCAGCTGTAAAACAAGTCTGTTACACTTTTTTGGGCGCTATGTGTTCACGTTTATCTTGGCGAGCGCTGTACTGTAAGCAGGCAGGCATACAAAAGACTGCTAAAAATAGATACCACCCCTCTAGACTGTCCAAGCTAGCCAATACCGGTAAACTGTGCGCATCACCTGATAGCATCTACGCGCGCGTCTATTGCCGTCCCGGTCCCGTGCCTTTGTCTTGCGACTGGTTAGTGTGATCTTGCCAGCTGCATCTCAGGTGTCACTGGCCACACAAAGCTGTGTTCACTGTGTTAACTACGTCGCCAGGTGTTTGGTTCTCTGCTATTTTTCTGTAACATCGCTGACTTCGCACATGCGCAGATAAACAAAAAAAATGTGTGGAATTATGCTATACACCTCGGACTCGCATACCCCGAACAATGGGTTCCGATAAATACTCGCGCCAAGTGAATTCGCGTCATGCGAGTTCGGCTATGCTAGCAGGCTGGTGGTTATTTTCGTTCAAAACTTGGCGAAGGAACTTGTGTGGATCAGGTAGAAAACATTCGGCTATAAACGAAAGATATAAGAACAATGCTATCCTGAAATGCTGTGACATGTTTTTGGAGTAGATAATCACAGCGACAGACCGACAGGATGCGCTCCCGCCCTTGCCATCAGTGATGTTTATTTTGACAGCTCAAGCAATTATCTTTTCCACGTCCCTTCACAGCGTAAAAAAGAAAAAAACACGTTAGAATGTAGATGGAAAAGTAACTTTGCAGTAAAATAAATATATTTACGGCCCTGCAAAATTTTTCTATTCAATAAAATTCATGGTATTAGTGATTTTTCAGCAGAAACACCTGTGTGACTAATAAAAAAATTGTATCATAATAACTTATAACGTATTTATTAACGGCGAAGGACAGTCGTATAAGCCCATAAAAATATTTATTTTACTGAGAATGGACTATACAACCTGGCTTTTGTCGCACGCGGTGTAGGAGGGGAGGAGGATGCTGACAGTTTCTCACGCAGAAGGTTGTAATAAGGGAGGGAATGTGTTGAAATGTTAGTTGGAAAAAGAGGGGGGGGGGGGGGGGGGGGGGGGGTTTACATGGCTTTTGGCTCTGGGAGGGATCAGCCTTGAAGAATAAATTAGCAGGGGATGGAGAGGTAAGCGTCACGTCACGTATGACGTCAAGCCGCCGCTACCGCCAGCCTGGCCGGACGAGTTTGGTACGCTCTCGCGGAAGCGACCACAGTGGCTTTTCGTGCGGGCGGGTAAGATAACATGACAGCTGAGACGGCTTTTCGTGCGATAGTGGACGCGCCAAGCTCGGCTAGACACTGCCCGAGCAGCATTCACGTCTATGTATCCGACGATGCGGCGACACCCCGAATTCTCTATTGCGACCATTCCGTTTATAAGTCCGTTTTTCCGGAAACGGTGAGGGGTCGCATCAGCAGGATTCTACTGTATTACTAACACCTACTTTATCAGCTAACATATTTCACTGAGAAGAAAGTTTGTCAGGTCGTTAAAAAAATATATATTAAACTATCAGCATACTGATAAGGATAAATACGTGTTCCTTAAAATTACACAACACAGATGTTAAAGTTGATAGTTTTCAAGCGATCAGAGGCTAGAAACACTTAATGCTAGTTCTGTGATTAGTTTCGTTAAGAATGTGGTAGCGAAGAGAAAGAAACGTGTATAGATCTCATGGAAAATAACATGCAGCATACTCATAGTAAAGACTCCTAAAGCCTAACACGCTATGACGTTTTTCTGGTGGATAATACGCAGTGAACGACCGGATACAGGCCCACATACACACACACTCCAAGCTTAATGACAGTTCAGGCAATTATCTTATCACACATGGCTCAAAAGAAAAAGTCACAAGTGGAAAGAGGGGGAGGGGGGGTGGAAGTCTACCTCTTTTATCCAAGCACTTTTCTCACCAGCTGGTACATTGTGATGTGTAGAAGAGTCTCTACTACTCTCCAAAAAAAGTATAGCAACTTTTGTTCGATTGCTAAAGATTTTCTAATCCTACATAGATTGTATCACTAAGTAAATACACTAGAGTCCCGTTATAGCGAGGTGTCACGGTTCCGGGTTTGATCCTCGCTATAACCGTGTCCTCGCTATAACCGAATTGGACAAATTTTGGCCCACAAAAAATAAAAATTAACCGAAAATAGCATAAAAATTGTATTTAAACCTGTATAACTGGAAAATAACAGGTTATATTAACGAAATCTTAATTTCTGTGAGCAGATGTGTGAATTCTCTTTAAAACGATACCCCATAAGTACGGATGCGATCACCGATTGCGTCAAAATAACCAGAATACCCTACCACGCCACGTAAGTATAGCATCTCAGCCCGCGGCCGACGCAGCATTGTCCTGCTATCTATTGCCGACGCGGGCTGTCTGCTGGCGGCCATGTTGGTTCGTGATGTTGCAAACAGGTGGTGCTAGTGTAGCGCGACGATTTAATTCCTTACAAAATAGCAGGAGTGTGGCTGCGGCATCGCACGTACGCCTCAAACGAAATAGTTGCTGGAAAACTATACTTTTTCATTTAAAGAAACCTGTCAACTTTTTTAGAAAATAAATTTGGGATTAAACTCAAACCATCACCACCCCTTTCCTGGACAAATACCCCAACAACTGACCGAAACAAAAGTTACAAGAAAACTGTCCTAGCGATTCGGAAATAAATACTGTAGTGCCTACTAGAGGTGTAAAAGTAACGAAAAAATGCGTACCCGTATGTATTCGTTACTATAACAATTAGTACTCGCTACTATCGTTACGTTACTCGTTACTTTTGATACCGCATAATTTGCTATGTTATGTTGCAGCAACGAATCCAGTCGTATTGCGTACGCGTACAGTATGACGTCGCGTAAATAATAATAAATAGAATATAAACAATTAATAGTTTTTGTTAACCAAGAAACAATTAAATCTCATTAGAGCGGCTTTTTAATATTATCTCTTTTAAGATAACAACAAAAAAAACGTGAAAATATACGCGATTATAAAAACAAAAACATACATATTTCTAATTTGTAAAAATTACGTTGTTTCTGTTCCAATATCAAACTTTGTCTACACACGGTACAGATAACTAACGGAAGTTTGATAAAATAAAGAAAGGACGGGATTCTATTTTTAAAGCCACGCACTTAGGTGGCGACTGCACGGCTGAAGAATGTGACAGGCGTCAACGGCAAGATGTCTAGTGGCGAGCGAGAGGGGTGGAGATAAAGCAGACAAATAACAAAAGCGCGCTTCAAGCTCTCATGCCGTAAATTCCTCAAAAATACCTCGTTATAGCCGTGTTCACGCTATTACCGTGCTCGCTATAACGAGATTCTACTGTATACATATGTTATATTGTAATGCGATGTGATAAAAAATTGTTTTTATGAGAATCCAGTTACCTCATTCTCGTTAATATTCATAAGTGAGGATAATTTGGTATTCGTATTCAATTTAAATTTGAACCAAAAATAAAAACTGATATTAGCACAGGCCCAATTAAATGATAATATCTTGGTGTTACGTATATGGTGTATTGGCGTGCTTTGCAGTGTTATTTTGGTTTTTATCGTAATTCACCATTTAATCTTGTCCCTAGTTATGGGTGTAAAAGGTCACGTAAGTCTTTGTAATTATCATTACTTGCCTACTTGCTCTTAAATAAATGATGAAATAAATGAAAAAATAAACATGGCATATGAGACTTCAGTCTTAACGACAGAATGTTGTGCTGGTTAACCTGTGAAGTTACTGTTTTGGTAATATCGCCATGTAACCACCCATCGGCGTACTGTAACATTTTTTGGTTGTGTAGTCAAAAACAGTGAGAGGTCTTTAATCCGCTATAATATGGTTCAGGCCATTCTGTAATCACTAATCAGGTATGAACCAAGCCGCTCATGTACAGATTTTTTCGGGTGGGTTCCGGCTGTTGACCTTTGCTACGAGGTCACTTTACTGACCTGTCTGCATTTTTGTTTTTTACTTAAGATTTTATTGCTTCTGTTGGTTTTTTCGTTAGTACAGTGTTGCCTGTTTTCTACTGGGTTACATTTCACATTTTCATATTTGGTATTCTCGTGGCAACTATTTTGACGTTTGATAGTCTGCAAAATCGCTAATCCATTATGACCATAATCTTGAAGTGCCGGATTAAAGACCTTTCTTTGTATTGGTTGCACGTAAAGAAGAATAATAATCCTAAACTGTGAAGTATCATGGGGACATGCTGTAACAAATTCACTTTGTGTGTGGGCGTACAAAGATAAAACACTTTTGCTATCATTTATTTGCCCTTTAATTTTTTCTCCCCCAGATTGTTCACTTGCTGCAAGGTGCATCCCACACTGGCACTGTTGGTGATGAAGTTCGACTAATGGTTGACGCCTGGGTGGCGAAGTCAGAGTGGCTGCTCCTTGCCCGTGCCGGCATCAGCTTAGTGACTCAGGAGACCTATTTGAGAGTGCTAACACTCCTCGGGGCTGACTACTTCTCATCCATTCAAGCAGCAACATGGTTGAAGTTTTATGAGCACCTCGAACGGGTGGTGTTCGGAAACACAGCTTTGTGCGGCATGATCGGCAAGCCAGTGTTCGAAAAGACCGCTACTTCGCTGCTGCTTCAGATCGCCGTTTCGATGGACACAGAGCCCCGTGATATTTCGCAGAGACTGGGAAAGATCCTCGTCAGGCTGCTCGAACATCCGGAAGTCGAAGTTGTCATGAGCGCCCTGCGCTTCGTCCTGGGTATCTTCGACAATGTTGACGAAGCTGGCGGCGAGGACGAAGACTTGGGGCTGGTGCAGGTCCGAAGCTGGAACCCGAGTAACAAGTTGCAGCTGATGGACGAAATCAGGTTGCACGCAGAATTGCTCCAGGCAGTGGCAGACCTGGCGTTGCGCGACAGCATGTACCCTCCTTGCAGGAGGTTGGTCTTTAGGCTGCTGTACCACTGTCGAGAAGCATTTCTGATGGCGAGATGGCATGATGTGGACAAATCTGACTTGCTACTTCGTCTCTGCAGTGAAGAGCATGAGAACGTCAGCTACACTGTGCTGCTTTCTCTTGGTGCTTTCATGCTAGTCCACCAGGAGCATAAACGAGAGGTGACTTTGTTACATACTTAATTATAAATTATACAAGTTAGACATTTTGATATCAGGTTTTAATGATTGTTAATACATTTTATTGCTAATGATTTGATGTCCTCTGAAGTCCTTTCTTTTAAAACTGTTGGAAGAATGCTAGTATTTTGTATTTATTTATTACTTTGTGGACACCATCAATAACTTCATTTTTGTTTACTTTATCTGTTACATATTGTGCGAAATTTATATTATCCGACAGGCTCATTGCCTATGCTTCAGCATAGCAGCTAAGCAGACTGTAAACATACATAGGTTGAGATGTTTTCTGTGCTGGAGTAAATAGTCTGTGTGATAAAAATGAAACAGTTTACTGTGCGAGTGCTCCCAGTTGTTTTGTTTAACCCACCCATATAGTATTTGAAGAAATTAATATATTGTTAAGTCTGCTCTTACTGAGTTGCAGTCCGTTCTTATCTCGTACAGCTACCCATCTCCTCGGAGCAAGCCAGCAAGATGTGTCAGATTTTGCTGGAGTTCTCGTCACCAGAGAAGCCACAGTTGTGTCGACACAGTGCAGCTAAAGTCTTGCTGCAAAACAGCTACCTGCTCAGTGAAACTGTGCCTTTTCTCTCAGGCAAGCAAATATGTTTTTCTAATGAATCAAATTGTCTCTAACACTTTTGACTATTTTTTTTGTTATACAAAGAAAGCCATCTTCTATGATATTGATTACTATCAATTTTTCTCATTTCCATTCACATTTTATTCTTGAGTGTTAGAAATACATGTAACACAATGTAAGCACCTACTTTTAAGAATCACAGTATCTATATAAATAAAAATTTACATGTTCCTCATTCTAAATCTTAAATCTCCGAAAGTTCTTCACTGATTGCTTTGAAATTTTGACACATTGGATTCACCTGTCACATCTGTGACAGGTAAAAATATAGATGGATAAAACATAGATTTTTATATTTTAATTGCTATAGTGTGACATAGAGAGAGATATATATGTACAATAGAGAAGGGATAGAGAGATTTAGAGGGAAATATAGATATACATAGAGAGTGATATAGAGAATTAGAGAGTGTTAGAGAGATGCTTTGTATATGTGATCCTACTTCAAACAAATTAAAACAAAATAATTAATGAAGCATTGCAAAGCTTGTCAGGTATTAACTAGTCTGGAATAAACAATCACAGTACAGGTATATAATGGAATTTGCACATTTTCTGTGAGCCATTTGACATTGTAAATTTTTTCCATTAGATAAGTGAGCTAATTAGTTTCTAGTTTATCCCAAATTTGTTTAATGGAGGTTACAAAAAATTGTTTTTATGTTTATTCACTAAATAGCTATGACTTGCATACACTATTACTTTGACAACAGGGGGAATCATTCGAACCACTGGCCCTCTATGTCACTGAACTGCACACCTTATAAAGTATCTTAAGACTTAGTCTCACATGCCATGTTGTTTTTTTGATGTGTCACATCTTAGCTCCTGGTATACTGCATTTGGTGGGAGTATTTCGTGAATGTGACGGAAACGTGCAATAGTCCGTAGTGCGATGGAAACGTGTAATATGAAATGTTGTAGCGCGATGACCGAGTGGACTGTATATGGTAATGATTATAAATGCCATTATAATGCAAAAATTTAACCGTGAGGCTACACCATATAGTACTACTCACCGCCGTGATCGAACAAACGACTGGCATCCGGCTGGAAGTTCAGGGCTGCCAAAACTATCGGCAGATGATGCCGGATAACGGTTGCCACTGCGCAGCGGCGCGGGGAAATACAAATTTGAAGTATTCAGACAGACTTCTCAGAAGCACTGTCATCGCGTTGAGGTCTAATCAATGTCACTAACACAAAATTGCACGCACTAATATACACAGTCTGAACATGAAGTATGAATTTGAGTGAGGGGGAAAGTGATTCAATGATACGGATCGGCGTGGACGCTCACACTTGTTGTCGGTCGGCGGCAGACGTGGACGTGCTGACGCTGTGGACGGCCGTGCTGGCGCTCCTGCAGGACGACGCGGAGGCCGTGCGGGACGCTGCCGCGGACCTGGCCGGCGCGGTGCCGCCCTCCCCGGTGCCGCCCGCGCCGGTGGTGCCCCACAAGGCCCGGGAGCTGCTGGTGGACTGGTTCGTGACGGCCACGTGCGCGAGGGACCCCGTGGCCTGCTCGGTGGCGCTGCTGGCGTGGAGCCTGGCCGGCGCCGCGGGCGACGACCCGGCCGACCAGCCCGAGGTAGTCCTTCCTCGCTCGTACAAGCAGACAGACAGGGAGTGCACTAGACATCTGCGAATTGTGATTTTTCAGTTTGAATCAATTACAAATCGAATTTCAAAAAAATTCACGAGTTTCGAATTTTTTTCGAATCGAATTTGGGAATATTTATTAAAATAACATGATCATAAAATTTTTTTAACATACCACCTTTGAAAAACCTGTCACATAATACACAGTTTAAATCAAGTAACTAAAATTAAAGTGAGACTATTTTGAAGAAGCACAACCAGATTCCCAAAAATTAAAAAAAAAATTAAAACTTATAGGCCTGTGTCTATAAATCACTTCGCAAATCATTTCAAATTGTTATGGAGAAAGGTGAGTTCACCGACATGGTGCGGCAACAACAATTCTCTGCGACTGGTAACTATGTTGCCTACTGTAGAGAAAACTCTCTCACTTGCCACCTTATTTAGCATGTTTGACTTTCAAGGATAAAAATATTAATAATAATATCACAGCATAAGGAAGTGGTACAAAAGAAAAAAAATTGGTTGTCTGTAAAGTCGGTTTATGGACGATAGTTTTAAGTGACAACGTCATAACAAAACATTGATGAAATGATTGCATACTTTTATGAATAAAATTGAATCATTTTTATTGAATGACTTTTATACATGTTTGCTATTTAACTTCTTCCAATCTGTGTTATTCTGTTAAGGATAGGACGATGATAGGAAAAGTAGGAAACGAATGGGAGTGTTTCAAGTTTAATGTGCCTCGAAAAAGTCAAATCCATGGTTGTTCCAATCGAGTGGAAGAGAGATAGATGCGCCGCAAGCGTACAATGAGCGTAACGTGACACAGCGTAATGGGACAAGTTGCGTAACGGGACACTTTCGTGCATCCAGCCGGCATTCATAGATTATTAGACGTTGTCACGTCAAAAAAAAACAAACAAATTTACCGTTTTTATCGCGTAAGCATCGCACATTTTATTCTAAAATCATGTTTATAATTAGGGGTGAGACCGTGGGTTCACTCTTAGCTGAGTTTTGAAATAAACAAACACCGTCGTATCACTGCGCCGCGTCAGCAAATGATAGGCTGAATTCATCTTGCGCGCCAAGTACTAGTTGCAACATACAAACTTCAGTACATTCGGTGCTAATAAAATAACGGAGAAGTAATATAACAGGAAGCACCGTAGCACTTGGTTCAGCGTAGGTGGTTCATTTGCGAAGAAAAAACTATGCACTTTACGCCTAATAGCCGACTTCACAAAATCATCACAAGTTTTGATAACAGGATACTCAAGTTTCCTTTTATCCCTGGAGTTGTTAAATGTCCCAGTGTCCTGTAATTCTTTCCTTGCACGAAGCACACTGCTCTTCGAAACACTCATAAATTTTGCAGTTAAACTCGCGATATCGTTTACACGACAATCCGGATATTTGTCTGAAAATGTTTTAAAAACATTCAACACAATAGTTTTCTATGCACTTTTCAAAGGCTTTCCCGTTCTGTGCTTTACGAAACCTTGTCCGACGTCAGCCATAACAAACCGTGCGCGCGCGAATCCGAAATACAACTGTTGCGCCGGGTATCAACTGTACACTGTACACACGGCGTCTGCTAACATAATTGGAAGTAAATACTTGCTGACACATTAAACTGTATTGGATATTAAATTAATGGTGAAACGCTATAATGCTGTATAACCACAATTGTTATAAAAAAGGCAGTGTAAAAATACTTTACAAATAGTACGTAACCAAGGAACTATTTCTTGGGCACGAATAATGTGCGCGGCGGACGGCAGCCAATGAAAATGTTTGTTTACAAGAGGCTTTGTTTATTCCAAAACTCAAGAGGGAATGGAGAATACTATTATGCAAAAAAAAAAAGTAAAGTAATCCATAAAAACAAAACCTATTCATGGAAAGTACGTTTTTTTTAAAAAGTAGACTTTGCGAAAGCATGCAAAATAATTTAAATTAATGAGTGATGCAATAAAACCATTTTATTCAACGTAAAAGAAACCCGTAACAAAAACGTGATTTGTAACTATACGCATAACGATTGTGCGGGTTAACTCGGTTATTGACAGAGTGCATGCAGTCTGTGAGCTATCAATTTCAATTTTCGACTACGTGCGCGCGCTCTATACGGGAATACAGGAATCAACACAACCTAACTGGTGCTGTTTACGTTTTTATAAGCTGTATAAAGCGACTCCCGAGACGTTAAAGATGAAGTTTTTAACTTTTAAAAACGTCTTTAAACACGATTTACACATCAGATTACTTTGTAATAGGATTAATTAAGTTAGTAAGCAGTTTTATCAGAACGAACGGCGTAAACTGCGTAAAGCAATAGGCGGGTTGTAAACAACGGGAATTCATTGCATTACATCAAATGAGGTTAAAACAGGACAGAAATAAAATGGTTCAAATAACGTGAAAACGTAAATAACGGTAACGTAAATAAGGGGTTTTGATTTATAATTTTTTGTAAGTGAAAGATGTAATCGTCCATTTACATTTCTTTTAAAATTGGGGGAGGGGGATGTCAAGTCGAATTATTGTAAAATGAATTTGATTCGAATTTACGAATCAAATTTCAAAACATTCGAACTCGAATTCGGAAATTTCGAATATTCGCAGAACCCTAGAGTGCACGGAGAAGCAGGGGGAACTCGGGAAATCAAAAACGACCGCCACGAAAACCTGGAAAACACGGAAATGAACGGTGAACGTAACTAGACTCTGTTCCACCCGGGGCAAGAATTTGTTTTTTTTTTTTCAAACCAACCAAACCAAAACCTCTTCAGACAACGCCTCATATTACCACCCGTATTTTTGATTCAACTTGGGTGGTGAGTGAATAGATTTTCAGTCAGTTTTTTTAAATACATTGCAAGTTGAATAGTACACCACAGTTTATCTGCCCTCCGACAATTTTTTATTTTTTTTTTTTTGTGTTCTAACCGTACGATATCCAAGTAAATTTCTATAGTAAACATTACTATGCCAATTTAGTGCTCCTCCCCAATTGTGGCGCCCGGGGGCACAAGCTGTGCCTAGTTTTGTCCCTCGAAATTAACAAAATTTTAGTTACCAAACTGGATAAGTAATTTTTGTAATGTTAGTGTGTTCCTTTGATGTTTTCAAACCAGATTGTAATTCAATCACAAGTTCATGTGCATTATAAAAGCCATCAGTTTTCAAAATTAACTAAATGAAGAGAAACAATGGACAATCACTGCATTGATTTAATTATTTGAAGCCTTTTCAAATGTTGATAGTTGTTCACATGATCGTAGTCAGTAATGTAGTGTTTCAAAGTTTAATAAAATATACGTATTGGTTTTATGTTACAGACTAACAACATTGTTTACGTAACATTGATGGAAATGGTAACTTTGCAAATTGTATATTAGGCTTCAAAAAATTTTGTTGTTATTTTGACATTTTATGTATGGTTTGAATGTGTTTAGATAAGTATTTGTATTTAAATTAGAATTTTAGAATGTTATCTTGCAAAATTGATCAATGGGACAGGGAAAAAGGTTTGTTTGAACAGGGAAAATAGGGAAGGTGAGGAAAATTGTCTAGATATATAGTGTTGGAACACTACTTAATAAATTTGTGCGCAATTGTAATTTATTTACAGTAAGACTCTATTGAGTATTATTTCACGAGACTAAAATATTCATGTTCATTAACCAGGAAAAAAATCATAAAAGATTTCATTTACATTATGCTTAAAGTTTCATTCCAAAAAATTTTGAACTTTTGAGGCTTGAAAACTTCTTTGGTGGGAACATTTTTAAAGGGTTTCACTGTATTTTTGGGAAGCGGGAAACGTGGCAGAAGCCTGGCCTAGCCCTTCTGATATACAATTAATTTTTATACATAGTTTACATCCAGGTTGGAATGGCCTATTCCTTCTTCCATTTCCTTTAATTGTGGTCATCCTGTGTATTATTTTGCTGTTGAAATGAAATGTAAATTCAAAAAAAAATATTGAAATATTTGTTGGAGAAGGTTATGCACAGGGATAAGATTATGTGCTGAATTTTGATTAAACTGAAATACATAACACCAAAAAGTATGTTGATGCACCATATAATACCAAAATTGAATTTAATACTGAAATAAAATTCAAATCCTGAAATTAACTAGCTTTTTAACATAACTTTGTGTATATTGCAAATAATTAATCTTTGAATATATTGAATTTAATGAATTTAATTTATTCAGTATGGAGTTTGTACCAAAATGTATCATTTAAATGGATTGGAAGAGTATATCTTACTTTGTTTAAGCTTGCATCTATTTTAGTAACTCATTTTTACATTCCTAACATTGGTAAAATTTTCAAAAACACAAATGTGTGGCAATTTATTTTTATTCCAAATAGTTATGACTTTGACATAATCATTACAATTTATTTCTTTGTAAAAGTGCAGCAAGTATCAGTCATAATGGCATTATTTTGGCAATACATGCATAAAGAGAATCATCGTTTTGAACAATACACTATCTTTGTGAATAAAAAAATTCATATAAAAAACTAGGAATGGGATTTTCGAATCTTGGATTCGTCGAATATACCGAATCCTATGGATTCGAGGATTCGTAGGATCCGAGGTGGGATTCAAGGTGGGTTTTTAAGAGATTTAGGTAGTAATTGAAAATTGTAGTGCTGGGCGAAGTTTGAAAATTTCGAACCGAACCGAATCCTTACGTTCGGTTCGAAACCTCTTAAAATATATTCGAAAAACCGAACGTTCGTTTAAAAAAAAATTACATTTTTATAATTTTCTAACCCCCATTTGAGACCATTCACAAAACATCACAACAAAATTCCATTACTTGTAATATTCCGACTTTTATCGCATAATCGTCGCCTCAACAGTTTAAAGCGCAGACAAAATAATAATAAAAAAAATTATTAATCGTCGCATAACTCTCATAGCATTTTTTCATATAGGCGCGCTTTGTTTTTTGTTTACTTTAGAGAATTTTGTCGTTTCTCGTACTACGTAATATAAACTATCGTACAAATGCCAAATGTATTGTATATTATACCTTTAACTATAGTGCGTGTACGAGAAGTGTTGTAGAATCACAAAAGATTGCGTACCCCATACGTTAAACTAAAGCGCATGTACGAGAACTCTCGTATTTCGGCAAAACTAACGTGATCAAGTTAACACAAGACAAATGCGGTAGGAAATGATTACGTAAATTACGTATTTTAAATTACTGGAATGTATTTATTTTCTTTGGCCTTTTTGGTTATAACAGTCAGGTACTGAAAATATTAATTTAATCTTGTGTATTAAAAGTACTGGTCCAGTAAATTTTACAGTACGGTACTAAGTTGACTATCGTAGTCGCGGCAGCCATCATTATTTCTCGTGTTTTCTAGAGGTGTAAAAGTAACGAAAAAATGTGTACCCGTATGTATTCGTTACTATAACAATTAGTACTCGTTACTTTCGTATCGTTACTCGTTACTTCTGATACCGTATAACATGGCACATGGTAACAGCAACGAATCGAGTCGTATTTCGTACGCGTACAGTATGACATCGCGTAAATAAAAATAAATCGAATATAAACAATTAAAAATATTTGATGATTAACAGCTTTTGTTAACCAAGAAACAATTAACTCTCATTAGAGCGGCTTTATTATAATATATCTTTTAAGATAAGAACATAAAACGTGAAAATACGCGATTATAAAAAACAAAAACATACATATTTATAATTTGTAAAAAATACTTTCTTACGTTGTTTCTGTTCGAATCTAAAACTTTGTCTACACACACAATACCTTTAATAAACAGTAAAAAACTTGGACGACGAATTTCCAAATTATACTTTTATTAATAAACAAACATCGTTCTTTGTAACGAATACGCGCGCGCATGCGTGAAACATACGAAAGATGCGAGTAACGAAATGCATTCGTGTGTAACGTTTCGTTACTCGTTACTAGATGCCGCACCCGTTACTCAGTAACGAATACATACGGTTTGCTACAGCTCTAGTGTTTTCTTTTTTCCGACGCAAATTTTTATAACCACACTGACTTACGTTACGATTACAATATTATTGTTCTTGAGGTGATTTGCGATGAGCAGGCTTACGTCGTTTAAGTTTTCCAAATGGAGAAAAGATAATGACGACCCAGATGACCCAGAACCACCCCAAAAAATGTCTAAAGTTTCTTCTGACGAGCAGCATTCTTCCAAGAAAACAGCAACTGCAGTCAGCGGGTTTTGTAATGTAGATAGGTAACTTAATTCACATTCGACTTTTTTTTAATGTCCTATTAAAAAGTTTTACTTTTTAAAAATGTTAGGTTATGTCTACCACAAAAATATGTTATGTGGCCTTATGCTGAATGTTCGTCATCTTTATAATCTTATATTTTTTTTTAATGAAGGTTAGTGTACACTGAAAAAGGAAGATAGTTTTTTTTTTTAAATTTAGATGGAACTTCTTCATGAATTAAAAGTATATATATATATATATATATATAATATACATATAAAGAAATTAAATGCAAAATGATTTTCTCTAAACTGTTTTCTTTCCTTCATTATTTATTGCATAAACTTTACTTATAAAATGTTTTGCAATGTTTTAATAAAGCTAAGTTATATAATGTTTTAATTTTACATATGGCTGGAGAACCTTTCTTTCTCACCATTCAGTTAAAGACCGAAATGTTGGTGGTCGGTTCATTTTAATTCAAAACAATTATTTCTGTATGAGGTTCGGTTCAAAATTTTTT
This sequence comes from Bacillus rossius redtenbacheri, assembly GCF_032445375.1. Classification (NCBI taxonomy): domain Eukaryota; kingdom Metazoa; phylum Arthropoda; class Insecta; order Phasmatodea; family Bacillidae; genus Bacillus; species Bacillus rossius. Next base: position 355,437,036 of record NC_086330.1, read on the forward strand.
TGCTATGGTTCGATTCAATTCGGTTCGAAACCAGAGAACTGAGGTTCACCCAGCTCTAGAAAGTTGTATACCTAAACTGTATTATAAAGGTAAAGGAAATAGCACAAACATAAGATAAACTACGCTGCATTTTGTCAATTAGCATCATTTCCAACCTTCAATAATATAACATTGCAGAAAAAACGTAACTTTTTTTAAATGGTGTCTGTTATACAAACGTATTTTATTGAAAACATAGGAAGGATTAATTTAACAGAGAATTAGACAGATGCAAACTTATGTGTGTGGTTTTTGAGGTTATTTGTCTCTATTTTATATCAGGTGTATACACTATGCACTTATTTTACAATTTTATGAATACACATGATTTTTTTTATTACATAGGCCTATGTAATTTTTTAAAATAAATGTGTGATTTTTTTTAATAACATGAGTGAAGTTTAGTGTGGGACTGGGATTCGAGATTCGATGACAAACACTGAGGATTCGAACAAGGATTCGGATTACACCAAAATGTGGATTCGTCCCATCCCTATAAAAAACATATTAACACCAAAATCTCTTGTTTTGAAAACAAAATTAGCTTAAATATAAAAACATTAAATCTCGCCCAATAATGCAAAGATAGTCCACTTTCGACTGTTTTCTTTACGACTAACGTGAGCCGCATTCAGAGCTTGTTTTATTTCTGAGAAGTGCCAACAAAACTGCGAGAAACCTGTATTATGGGTGTTTACCTGTCTATACCCGTATTATGGGTATTTACCCGTATTATGGATATTTACCCATATCATGGGTGTTTACCCGTATATACCAGTATTATGGGTGTTTACCCGCATTACGGGTGTTTACCTGCATATGCCGGTATAATGGGTGTTTACCCGCATGTACGGGAGTTTACCCATAAGTACAGAAGTTTGCCAACTTACGGAAGTTTGCCGGACTTACGGAAGTTTACCCGACTTACGGAAGTTTGCCCAACTTACATAAGTTTACCCGAATGTTCCCGAATTTACCTTAGCCTAACCTAACCTAACCTAACCTAACCTAACCTAACCTAACCTAACCTAACCTAACCTAACCTTACCTAACCTAACCTAACCTAACCTAACTTAAGTAATGTAATGTACTGTAACGGTGACGCTGTGCAGGAGCGAGTGTTCGACAAGGGGGAGATGAACACGTTCGCGGAGGAGGTGACGGTGACGGACCTGTGCTGCCAGCACCTGTCCCGCGTGGTGGAGCGGTGCGGGGTGGAGACCCCGGTGGCCCCCCGGCTGGTGCGGTGGTTCCGTAGCACGGGTCTCGGGGAGGACGGGGTCGGGTACGAGGAGGAGGGGGCAGGGGCGCCGGCGTGCCTGGGCGGCCTCGTGCGGCTGGCGCAGGGCCGGCTGCTGGCCGCGGAGCCCCGGGGCGACCGCACCTTCCACTTCCTCGTCCCGGGCCAGAAGGCCGTCTTCCTGTCCGTCTTCAAGGTCAGGAGGGTGGTGGAGGCCATGCTGGCTGCGCTGGCGTGATGCGACCACCCCGCCCCGGCTTCCCATCTCGACTATTCATTTTAATGCCAGTCTTCTAGAGCAGCGGTTCCCAAACGGTGGGTCGCGACCCACTAGTGTGTCGCGGAAGGGTTACAGGTGGGTCGCGACTCGATCCTAAAACTATCAGAAACCATCGAATAAACCATCAGAAAAGATAAGAAATATCGAAACAAATCAAATTGTGTCCAAAAACATATTTATTGTTAAATAAGTAACTATTTTGCTACAAGGTGCTTTTATTTTGTCAACCATTTTCGAATTAGAACACAAATTGTTTATCAATAATCATTCTGTACCTTAAAAGAGCATATATATATATATAGGTATATAAGCAATATTTGATGGTAAATAATATATACATAAGGTAGGGACATACAAAGAAGTTTTTTTACTCCACCATGTACTGATAGACCGTGGAGGTATTCCGATAAGGAAAGGTGGGTCGCCAGCCAAAACATTTTGGAAACCACTGTTCTAGAGTATTTTAAAAATTATGATTACTTTTGACTATGACCATTTTAGTTTACCAAATATGTTCCAGGGTAGTTTCATTATGATAAAGTTTCATTTGACACACCAGTATGTTTGGTAATGTGTGTGAAAGTTGACTATTATGCTGGTTTATGTTGCTACACGTAGGTCCACCGTCTGACAAGACTTCGGTTCACCGAGTTTAAACATGTTCATGCAATGCGACTTCCATTCCGTTCACGAAAATACCCCTACCAAATGCTGTATACTGAGAACTAAAATTTTCAGAGCAGCAATATAGCATTGGAAAACTAGCAATACCATAAATGTAGGGTAGTTTATGATAAAGTACAACATTCCTAAGTTGGAAAAGAAGTAAACATTATTTTTATCATCTTATTCGTGGTGGTTTTAGATGTTGTATGCATTATTTCAACTTACTGAATTTTGTATGTTTGTGTCAATTCCTTGGTACAAACGTTTTCTTGATACATATTTGGTAAGTCTGCTTATATATGATTATAACCTGTACTGATGGGACTGCTTTTGTAGTCTTGTTTGATTGCATCTCTCTATGAATAACTTCTCTTTAACAAACAAAAAAAAAATAGTTCATCAGTTTGATTTTGTAAAGGTTTTATTGTTTAACCTTGTACAAAGATTTATTAACTCGAATTTTTAAAGTAAAGATGTGATTGTAAATTTTTTTTTGTTTGTGAAAGAAGTATATCTCGAGTAGTAAATTAAAAGGTTAATGATTTCATAATTTTATTAGTAACATTTTTCTTTGCAGTTTGATAATTTTTTTTTATGTATACAAATATTTGTAATTTTTGATTTTCAGTCCGTTGTCGTGGAGGAATGTTGTATTTTTATTACATTTTGTAAAATTGTGTTTAGCATTTTCATATTTACTGGCCTTGGATTGTGCAATTGTGAAAGTTAGTTTTGCATAGTATGTATTAACCCACCTGTCTTATTGCTAGTTTTAGTACTATTATGCAAACAAATATACAATGGTTTTAAATTTAATTTGTTATTTCTACAGCAAATAAAGATTAAGTTTTTGAGACTACAAATATAGTTAAGTTTTCATTCTTATACCATATTGAGCTTTGCCATGATTTGTATTGATTTTTTAATAATTGAGGGTGGTAAATAATTTTTTATAGATTTTCAATGGGCCATGTTTATTAACCATTAATGTTTGGTACCTTTCATAATACTTTACTGCATTCAGTTTGATAGCGGCACCATAATTAATGCTATGCACTTTTGCATTTCAGTATTTCATTGTATTCCAATTTTGACAAAGTTACTTCTTAACTGAAACTCTTGATGTAAATGAAGAGCATGTAACATATAAGTCAATAAATGCCAATTATCTTAAGGTAACAAGTATTTAATAACACCGGAAATGTTTTTTTGTATTATTAGGCTATTGCATTGATAAACATTAAAAATATTAGTCAGACTTATTTTTCATAAATTTCTTTCTTTCAACCAACAGTTTGTCACTCACTAGTTTTAGGAGACAAAGCTGTGTTTGCTGAATGAAGAAGTATTGATTTACCATTAGAAACATTTTACACTTGCAAAAAATAATATTTTTTTTTTGACTTTAATACTAGCTTTTTCATATTCAAGTACAAATAGTGGTTGTGTGTTTGTAAAAAAAATTACCTTTGATTTTCCTGATGATAATTGAATAATACAAAAAAAAATTGTTAAACATTTTTTTAAGAATTCTAAAATAAAATTGAAACTATTTCAAATATAGAAAGAATTATTATGTATTTACTCTTTACTTGCTTTGTTTGTAGTCAGCTTTCAGATTATCTCTTAAATTTTACATTAATAAAATTTTGTACTATTAGTGCAAACAAGTTAAGTGATGAAATGTGTTTTCATTATTTAATCTTCATAGTATTTTAAAGAATTATATGTATTTATTTCTGTTGTGAAATTTTAATTTTAAGTGATATTTCTGTTGCTAGTCATTTATCAGTTTGTTTTGCAAGTAATGCAAGTATTCAATGCTAATTAAATCCCATGGGCTTATTTAAATGGTTATTAAAATCTGTTAACATTTTTTAGATAATATTTAGTATTTTTTAGGAAATAATTATTTATAAATTACAAAAAAAGAACATTACTTTATTTTCTCTTTTGCAAATTAGGAGTGTATTCTTTTAAGTTTCATACTCATTGCATGGGAAGAGTCTGTGGTTCATTCCATACCCGTGATATGAGACATTCGTATTTATGAACACCATGTTAGTGTCAGAGTGGTCCAAACTTCGTCTTCTAAAATTTTGGATTTTGCTACATAATTTTAAATCTAAACGTACTTAGCAACATGCCATACTTATAATTATTTTAAAATTGTAATTTTATAGGATCTTGGTATTTTCATCAAAATAACTTATATTTGGAGTGTAGTGTTCATATAAATTCAAACTGTCAAACAAAATTCCAAACCATTTTGAAACTTATAAATTTAACTCACTGTTTAATGAGTTTACATGCATTTTTTTTAAATTTTAATTACGGTAAAAGCTCTTTGGTCTGATACATTCAGTACCACGGCCATGCCTGATTAGAGATTTTGCGGGATAATAGAACGTCAATATGGTTTTAATGGGATTATTCAAGAAAAATTAGTGTACTTTAGAGTGCTATTTAAAACCAGTTATCATAAACTGCTTTTAGGCAAAAAAAAAAATACACATGAGTGGTCAAAGTCAAAAAATGTTCTTATCACCCCTGACAATTCTGAATGTGAGCTGTTAGATTGGTGTCAGATTACAGAGTGTACCGAATCACAGATTGCTGGTTTATATAGTGCTGACTGTACTTGCGATAACAGATTTTCACTTGCGGGAAATGTGGAGGAGCTTGTGGGCTTTCTTGGAGTTTTCCTGCTTCTTTCACGAGTGAATTCCTTCACCACTCTTATCACGCTTTACCCCCCATCTGTCTCTCATGACTTCGGGATGTTGAACCCTATTCCATACTTTAAGTTTGCTGGCAGTCCTACAAAATGAGTGTTGCTGGATATATTTTGACGTACCCAAAGACCAAGTCATGTGCTGAAATTGGGTTATGGTACATATGAAATACTATTAAGCTCAATTAAACCATTTTTCACAAAATACTTAAAAAAAAAATGCATTGTGCTTTTCAAAAAAAAAAAAAAAAAACAATTATTCTAAAACAGTGGTTCTCAAATTTTTGAATTAGGGCACATTTCAAATCCTGCAAATAATTATAAGTGCACCATATACAAATTTCTGAGAAATATGTTTAAAATATGAAGTCAAATATTAAGGAAAAAATTTAATGAAACATACCTGAAGTTTATTTAGCCTTGTTTACAAATAGTAAATCGCAACTACAGTATCGTACTGAAATAAATCACTATCTGAGCAAAACCTGTACAGTCATTCAAATAACACATACGTACATAATAATGTAATGTTAAGTAGTGTTAACTAAAAGGGGGGCATATATATACTGAAATGGTAAAATATATGTAGTAACAATAATTTTTTTTTCTGAACACATATTTCTTTGGTATATCACAGGGCACACTTGGAAGTCACTTACAGAGGGACTGATCTTAAAGAAAAATTACAAAATGTTATTTTAGGTATGTTTTAAGTATTTAAACATGGAAAAATTACAGAATCACACAGTACAAAGACGTTTACGTTCTCTTTCTCTAATAGACACACTCTTCTGTTTACTATAAACAGTGTGGTTTTTGTTTGAAAGTGATATTGTGAAAAATGGCTGAATTGTGCCAAATATAATTTAGCGTGTAAATTCCCATCCTGGCACATGATTGGGTGTACAGGTTGGCAGGACTGTTATGCTCTGACGAACCTCCTCTAACCAGTTACGTGCGTGCATACAAATCAATAAGGAATTCGGAAGGCTTACTGCATAAGAATCTTTAATTTTGTTTTATAAAAAGTTTTTTTTCTTTGTGATAATAAAGGAAATAACCATCCAGCGTTCCCAAGTCTCTTTGCTGATGAGGATAATTGCACTTAAAGATTTAAAGTTGCGTAGTTCGTAAAGAAAAAGTTGACACTTCATCTGGGCCATAATGAGAAAAGGTTTTGTTTAGCAAAAAAAAAAAGTATCCATCAAGAGATCTTTTTGGCATAACCAGAATGGTAGAATTATGCTTGCTTATTTTGTTTCGTGCAAGTTGGTAATATTTTATGTGTACTTGTAAATTGAATGTTTCAATGCACAGTGTATATGTTATCAGTTGACTATGTGCCATTCAGCAATGCTGAAAGACTGATTTCATATAAAATGCTATCATAAACAACTTAAAATGTGTTTGTGTGCTTGTATGTATCATATGTGACGTCCATGTGGTAATTAAGTGTTTGGATGTCAGCTAGTATGCAGTTTTATATACAATTGTGTGTGATTATTCATGTGTAATGTCCTAGTTATTTATCTCTATGTAAACTTGACACTGTGATTTTCATCTTTAAAATATTTCTAAATGTAGTTTTGATGTGTTCGTGAAAGTATTGACAATATTTTGAGAGTGATAATAAACAGAAGTAATTTTGGTGTGATCAGTTATGACATAAATTCTAATTTTGGAAATTGGGACAAGCTCTTTTGATTACAGCTTCGATTGGCTTATTTACTGATTGTAGTACTAATAGTAAATGCTTATTCAGCAACTTTAAAGGTAATGGTCGTTAGTGAAATTAAAGTAATATTAATATTTATATTTGAATATTTTTCACTAAAGTAAATTTTTGTAAAAATAAGAATTTTTGTCATGTAAGGTAAAATAAAATACTCACATAAATATTTTTATTATTTTTTAATTGTGTTGTGTGATGATTATTCAATATAAAAGTGTAAATAAATTGTGGAATTTGCTAAAGCTACTTACTTTAAATCTCACTTTTCCAGTACCAATATAAAAAGAAATGTAAGTAACATTTTCATTTCACTCTGTTGGTTTTCGTGTAATGTTGTTACACTGCTGTAGTTAAATTACCTCAGACCTTGCTGTGCCAAATGGCATACTGTTTCTGATATGGCTATTGTGTGAACCTTTCTATGAAAAATTTCTCAGAAGGCTTCGTCGAAACACCATTGAGAAAACATATTAATTAATCATCTTGTGTATGCAGCAAAGTGTTTTTCAAACAATGTAATACCACAAAATGATTTGGGGAATTCTGTGGACAAACAGTTCAATTTTTGGATTGAAAAAAAAAATTGAATTCATACCAAAAATTTTATTTGCAAGGGTATAATAATTAATTTCAGATAGTATTGTAGACTCTGTGCTCATTTATTTAGTCTTTCATAGCATGAAAATGATTCTTTGAACATAAAAGTGGTATATCATAAAAGAAGCTAACTTTTCTGCTTCAAAAGCAGACAAAACTTTGTGACTTTTTTTTAATACAAAATACTTTGATTCTTTAATCATTACACTTTCTGTCTGAGACAGATTACAAGATATCATCTGACATTTCTTATGTTGACTGCCGAAAATTTTCTGGTGAACTATATTGAAAAATTTTAAAATTTAAAGCTGATAACAGAAAGAGTGCTTATTTATATATTGGTTACAATATATGCTACTTTTAAATAGTTAAAGAAGATGCACATAGGCAAACTATCTTTCTTTATAAACATTACAACTAACAACATTACAACATTAAATATTAAACCTCAAAGTACAAAAATAATTACTCACAGTTCATGCACACCACATTATGTAAAAATAAATTAATGCCAAATTTGCTATCAATGATCTACTTACCTAAGTGAACTATATTATAACTTGTCAGTGAAAAATATCCATTCAAAAGTGGCTCATTAACATACAAAAAATGTCAGCCAGTCTTACAGTAACCGCCAGTGATGAACTTCTAACCTCGGTAACAAACAAATTCTGGAATTCTCATGTTGTTCATGTTGTAAATAAATTTATAATATTAAACTCGGACACAAAATTTTATGTAGAATTCTTTAAAATAATGCCAAGCATGACATATATGTACTAATAAAAAAATATATTCGCTTTTCAAGAACATACCAAAATTTCTGACACTAACCAATAATGTACTTCCGCACCTGTCACTAGAATTTGCAGCTGGCAAATGTTGTTTGCCACCATCACATGCAGAAATCAGCACGAAAAACATGGAAATTGTAAACTGTTAGAAACTGCTCTGATAAAAGCGAAAAAGACTTGAAATTATCCTACACCCCAGATTTCGACCTGATTTTCGACAAGATTCACCAAACAGTTAATGCCATAAAGTTTCCGCACATGTTAGAAGTTATACTTTCATGGCATTACTAAAGAATGATCTGGAAACATTAAAAAAAATATGTTATAACACTAAGTATATGTTTGTATATTTGTTTGTGCTTAAATGACTGAAATCACTCGGAAAATACTTTGTACAAACAACCTTATTGAGCTGAGTCAACATTATTATTAGATAATATATTATTATGTTATCAAAAAAGTAAATTTTTTTTATGTGACAAGGTTTGAACCACATCAAAAATTTTACCTTGAGCTTTGCAAGTATGCACTCTACTGCTATGCTACCGAGCCTATTTGAATTTTACATTAAGAATAAGTATTATAATAATTATAATGCCAGTTATATTACATATTTTAAAACTTGTAATTATTCTTCACTCTGACTATTTTAGGTTACCAAGTATATTCCAGGGTAGTTTCACAGTCATAAAGTTTCATTTGGCACATCAATAGATTTGGTATGTTCCCTAATGCTTACGAAAGCGATTATATTATGGTTTATGTTGCTGCACACGGGTCAGCCATCTTGACGATTTTGGCACCGTGGTGACACATTTCCGTTCATTCAGCTACCATTTCATTTCACTAAATTACTCCTACCAGATTCTGTAGCCTGAGAGCTAAGATGTTTACACACAAAAACAATTGTTCCTTTCAGGAACAAAAGTCAAATGTTCTTTTACACATTTACCAATCGGTTGTAAGATTAATAAAGCAAATGTGTGTTGACCATTTACTCAATGTTTAGAGGGATAACGGTTTTTTGTAAAGTGATTTTCATGGAGGTTTCATGACGCCTTTGAATATATATACTGTATAGAAGTCGCCAGCCCAGGTTAAAATTTCTAATACGGTTTGAGGTAGTTGGTTAATTCACCGCCGCAATCGCCACCATCTCTAGGGCATCGACTTGTGGTGGTCCCTAGCGGACAAGTGTCGAACTCTTCAAACACCCCTTCCCCCTCCCGTTGAACGACCTTGAGCTGCAGTGAATGATAGGTGGGGGGTGCGAGGAATAACAGCGGGTGACAGTGCTGCGCTCTAACATGTAAATAACAACTAAGACGATACAGTGCGTTACGGCAGCGCACTGCAGCGGTGAAGTTCCCAAGCTGCTCATCATAAGTTTCTAAAAAACGTAGAGTAAATCCTATCCACTCGCAACTTCTATACAGTATATATATATTCAAAGATGACGCTAGATGTGTTGACTAGGAAATCACACATAAGCCTGGGAGGTAGGCATCAGGTACGCATGCACGAGCTGTACGTGGCGTACATTGGGACAGCATCGTGCATCTGGTGTTCTGCCGCGGTTTCGGAGAACCAATGTCTTAAACATTGCGAGACTACAGGATATGTGAAATGTGTCCGAAAAGTTCCGACATTTTCGAAAGTGTCCTGCTGCGTCAGAATTGCAGCATTTGCAGTCAGCGTGAAGATCACCGGTTTTAACATCTGGTTTAAAACTGTGTACATCATCTGTAAACAAATGCAAACATCACGTTACTTCAAAGTGTATTTTATCCTATACTCCTTAAGGGCCCTGCGTACCCGGGCACACATACGGTGTGCAGAGCTTCAGAAAAAATCTTGTGATTTGAAAACAGCTTAAGATATCTAAGTGAGGTCTGTTTATGAAAAGAATTAAGCATATGGTAAGGGCGAATGAGAAGTTATGTTTCTGTTTATTATTGAAGTGAAACTTCTAATGTGACTTCGAACAAGGTTGCATTAAACGTTTAACGCTACCATGGAGGGGGTATGAAAGCACTGTTGCATTAAACGTTCAACGCTCCTGGGGAGGGGGAATAGAAAGAGACAGAGCGAGAGTGAATGCGTGGCACTCGAACGCATGTGCGTAGTTTACCTGTTATAGGCCAGCGCGAGCGTTAGCAACGAGTAGCGTCCAATATTCCAACGCAAGAGGGAGAGAGAGAAAGATACACAAAGGTAGAAAGTAGGAGAGAGAAAGAGAGTGAGTCGGTAGATCCCAAGCACATGCGCGTGGTATTCTTGCTATGCAACGAAGTAAACAGTGAGCGTCGTGAAAACCAAAGGGGGAACTACCATTGATGCAGTTTTTGCAAGAAATATTGAATAAATAGAACTCAAACATTTCGTATCTTACTTTAGTTATCATAATCCCATTGTAAATGTTATAGATTTGGATATTTCTCCACTCGAAAATGATAATTAAAAGATGTGATCAATTGTGAATTGTAAGCAATGTTAATAAAGTTTGTCTTAAAGAAACAATATGATTTCACTAAAAATCAATTTCTACCCCTTCCTATTTTCATTTCCACATTACGAAGGTTCACTCCTTCCGCACGGAGGGACTCCACGCACAATTATTTTTTTAAATGTTTTTTTATGTGAGTGAAAAAGGGATGAAATATGTGTGTTCAGAATAATTTTTAAACGTGAAGAATACAGTACAGATTCTTTAATGCACTCAAGGGCTTTGCATTGAACTTTGATCTTCGTTTATCCATTGTATAATGTTATGGTTGCCGCCCAAATTTCATAGTTTGCTTTATGCACGACGAGAAGACTGCGCACGAGTTCAGAGTCTCGTGCTTAGAAACAATAACCTGCTAGAAACACCAGCAAGCATCGAACATATCATCCAGCGTAACTAACACAGACACCTCTGAAAAGGCGGGCACCTTAATAAGGACTGCTAAAGCTGAACAGTATGTGCTTCTTGTGAAGATTCCAAGTGCTGAGGACTATTTTGTAATGATTCCTATAATCATAGGGGGGCACTGAAGATGTGTTACCTCACAATAGTTGATTATAAAAATCAACTTAGAATCACTTCTATAAGTTTGGCACCGGACCAGGAACACTCTGTGTATTAATTTTGCAGAGTTGAATTAGTATTATGTACGTGCTTTTCCAAAATTCTTGCAGAAGGAACGTGCATCTTGAAAAACTTTCTTCTTTCACTATCAGAAATTTATAAACTCTATACGGATTGACCTTAATACATTTGGTTCATGCCTGCAGTATATATTTTTTACCTTATTGTCTGTCTGTTATTGGTAGACAAGATTTGATTGATTTTATTTCCAAGTCCATTTCGTTTTTAAAGCAGGAGATTACTGAATTATTGCTAGTATTTTTTTTTTTATAAAATCTGTTTAAAAGGATAATTTATTATTGAAAAAAATTGTTATTCAAATGTTCCATGACTCAAATTTCTCTAAAACAATGCTATATTGACTAATAACATGATGCACTTTTTCAATATAATAATTTGTAATAAGCATTTCTAACTTTTCTGAACAAATAAAATATGTGTGTAACTAATAACAGTTGTAAGATTAAAAATAATAACCTTTTACCAATCCTTTTTTTTTTTTAATTGTACAAACATCATGCTAAATAAATTACTTTGGTTGAAATTAACATTTAAAAGTTTAGGTATTTATCATTAGAGTTTAGTTTTGATTAAAAATGCTGATTAGTTTCATTATTTTATTTGGATTTTGGTACTTTGTGGTGTAAAAAAAAATTATTTTTAGTGTTATTTTCATTTTATTGCAATTCACCACAATCTTGTCCCTATTCATTATGGCAAGAAACATTTTTCCTCAGTGGACATAGCCATGATAACGCATCTGATGTATTTAAAAACATGCCATGTCAAAAAATATTTATTCTAACTGAAAGACTTTTTTTTATGCTATCTTCACGCAAAATATTTTTGTGTTAACTGATAATCAGTAATGATTATCTAAACTATTTGAATGGCTATCATTTTGGAATATAGTACCTAATGCCATGTGCAGGGAAATAGTTTTGTGAACGTTGTTTTGGTGGTGGATTCCATTCATGTCACATGCTATAACTACTATACATGAACAAATTGTGAGATACTAATTGTGACATAGTCAAGGAAAGAATATAGATATGTATATATATGTGTGTGTGTATATATACACATATACATACATATATATATGCCCTTGTGAAATTCAACTTTTTTTTTAAATTAATCTTATAGGTCAAGGTGCCAAAATGTTGGTCCAAAAAAATTTGAGAAATGCTATCATTTATTGCAATGAATGTAAAAAAAAAATCCTCTAATAAAATTCTGCTTATGCCTCTTGATACAGATAACTGTGAGAATGTTTGTCGCCAAGGAAACTAACGAGACAACCTGTCAGAAAGTGCATACAGGCTGTCTTCAAATTCATTAGCTGTAAACTAACTCATGTTTTGAGGTGTACTCCATAACACACTTAGGATATCTGCTGCAATAAGAATGTATTTTTGTAGGATAGAGATTGTAAGAAACTAGTCTCACAGTTAACTCACATAAGTAAAATTTTGTATAAAGTTTTCTGAAAAATGATACATAGGCATGTTGACATACGTGGAGAAGAAATAAACAAAAAATAGCTCCAAGACAAGAAATATAATGTTAATTAAAATTAAATGAAATTTTTTTACAAATGTCTAGTACTTAAAGGGTATGTTTATTTTATGAGTCAGGATTTTAATGTCATTAACTCACTTGCTGGAATGTGTTCCTTGAGATCTAAATATTTAAGTGAATTGTAATAATTTAAAGTAGGCTTGGAGAGGGAGTGTAATAATTTACAAATTATAGTTGTTATCATAAACTGGAAATATAATGTTCAGCTTTTAAAGTTTGACAGAAATTGTGAAGTTGAAAAAGATAGATCCAGTGAATGAATTAGGGATCAGCTTCTTGTCAATCAACATTGTGTCGTTACGAGGCAATGAGGGGAGATGAAATACGAGAAAACCAACCGGCTAACTAGGCTTCAGTGAATTCTGTTTTTTTTTTTCTCATTCAAATCTGGTTTTGAATCAAGTATAAAATTATTCACAAATATTTTTGTAAACAAATTTTAATGTTCAGGAAAACATTTTTTTCACTCTTCACTGGAGTGCGAGAAAAGAAAATTGATGCCATATATAGTAAAATGAAAGAGAAAAAAATTTGGCAATTCTTTTTCTTAAAGCAGTATTATTTTAAGTTTGAAAATTGTTTTGTTGATCTAATCATATAATTAAATAAAAATAGAGTACATATTTTTAATAATAATCACATATTATTTGTTATATAAAACCTATCCAAATTTGTCAATAACTCAGTTTAATACTTGTTACATATTTCATTTAATTTTTTTTGTGAGTTTCATTTTCGGGTATCTATTGGTAAAAAATATGAAAAAAATTATTAGGTCTGAATCAAATATTTTTCAAATACTCGCAAACCCCTACAACTAATTACAATGTCCACCACATTTAGATTTGTGAAAAATCCATATTCGCACAAACAGTAATCAAATCAGAATCAACTTGGTATCAGGCAAGTGATCATATCAGTCAAACATCATGGTCCTTTAATCAAATTCAAATACTGAGGTGAAGGTGAAGTTTATAGTCATAAATTTTTTAGGTAGATTTAAAAGAAAAACTATCTATTGTAGCCATTACCATGGTGCGACTTTCGGAAAATTTTTATAAAGTTTTTCGTTTCATGTTCTATAGACCCCAAAATCGCCGTCAACTCAGAAATGTGTGTGTGTCTATATATATGTGTATGTGTATACTTCCAAACTGATACATAAAATCTAGTAGCGGAAAATCTCGGTCGAGTTCATTAATGGGCAATATCCGACCAAAGGCGTAGACATGGAAAGGTTTTTTGAAAAACAGAAAAATTGCTGTAACTCCCATAATATGGAAAATATCACATCTGTTAGAACGTATTATAACTTGTAGGAGGAATACCAAAATCTTTTATCTAAAAACAATTTTGATATGACTAACCATAACTGCAAGGGGTTGAAAAAACAAGGGTTGGAGGACAAAAAAAATCAACTCACTTCATGGGAACAACATCGAAAATTTTTATCTAAAACTTTTGTCTGAAACAATTTTTGACTAGACGAACCATTGCTGCATTAGGTTGAAAATAAAAGGGTTAAAATTTAAAAATAAATCATAACTCCCTTAGTAAATACAGTAGTAATTCTGTTCAAAATGTTTATAAATCTTATAATTTTTATCTAAAACTTTGGCTGAAACAATTTATGATAAGAAACTATTGTTCCAGGGGGTTGAAAAAATAAAGGGGTAGAATATTATCAATTAATAATTTACTACCATGTACACTGTTAAATCAATCCTGTTTTATTATAAAAACTTTAATTATTATCTACAACTTTTGTCTGAAATAATTTATTACATGACCAACCATGCTGTAAGGGGTAAATAATCAAGGGTTGGAGGACAAAAAAATTAATTCATAACTTCCTTTGTAGGCATAAAATCAAATTTATAAAAATGTTGTATTAATCATAACTTTTATTCTAAAACTTTTGTCTGAAACCAATTTTTATAATATAAACCATTATTGCAAGGGGTTGATAAAACCTGGGGTTTGAATGAAAAAATAAATTAAATTTCCCTACCCGGTACACTATTAATCCATTTTTATTTTTGTTTAACTGTCTAATTATTGATTAAAACTACTCTTAAAAGAATTTTGGTTTACCCAACCATTACTGCAAGGGGTGGAAATAACAAGGTTTTTTTAATTAAGAAATAATCATTACTTTTTTGAAATAGATCTGCTATCATATACGTTATAATGCATCGTATGCAACCTAAACTTCATCTAAAACTTTGGCTGAAACAGGTTTTGATGAAACAAATTATTACTGTAAAATCATGGGATGAAATTTAAAAAAATTCAGAACTCTCTTAGTATCAATTTCATTTGAATTTATTTTAAAACATCTTAATATTATCTTAAACCTTGGTGCAAAGAAAATTTTTATATGACCACGTTATTATTGCAAGGGATGAAAAATAGTGTTTGAAGGTAAAAAAATTAAATAATTACCTTAGTTGGCATATAATATGACATTTTTTCTAAGCTATTCAATGCTGCGTGATAAACTATTGAATGCTGGATACATTGAGTTAAAAATATTCATAATATTTTCGCTGCATGGAAAATGGGCAAATATTTAATCAATCATTTTGTAATACTGGAGAAGATAAATATGTTATGTACATGAAGTTCTTAAAATGTTCCAGAAATTTATAGAAGTTTCCAAAATATTTCCAGAATAAATAGTTTCTTCGAAATCTACATATGCTTTGCAGTCTGCCAAATTTCTAAGATAGCAGTAAATGTGTGCTTAATATTGGTGGGGACTTAAATACTGTTGTTATTACTGCAGATAAAAGTTTAACATGTACTTATAACAAATTAAGCTTGCAACAGATTTTTCTTTTTAAACCAAATTAGTGTCTACAATGATTTCATGATTTTAATGTTTTTTTCTGCTTTTTCTATGTACTTAATTCATTAAGTTCACCTTAATGTGAATCCGTATATGTGCATTACATTATGTATATGAACAAAAAGTAAAATACAAAGCCAATTTTCTCAATAATGCTTTATTGTGGGCTTCATAATAATTTAATTACTACTAAACACCAAAAACTTTTGAATTGTATAGCTATTATATCATATTTTAATTTCAATGCAAATACAATACTTATAAAGCAGAAATATTACTTTAAAATATTAGATGCCGTTGAAAATTTTTTTTAATGTAATGCATTGAAAAAGTGGAAAAAAATAATAATATAAAAATTCGGATATGTGAACTGTGGTGAATTTGAGGTAACTGGTTTTAAATAAGAAGTTTAAATGGAACTCATATGTGTGAGAAAAAACATGCATATGCTAGGAATTTTATATAAAACGATTATTGCAAAATATAAATTCCATAAAATTATAGAGTTAAATTATTACAAATAATACTGAAACGTAAAAACTTATTTATGCAACTTTTAGAATTATAAACTTGAATTTTACAAATAAACTATACAAAACTTATTTTTCATGATGAATGTAAAATGTATTAGCAGATGAAAATATTTTATTTTTTATGTAACATTAAAATAATTACTTACATTTAATAATTTTTTGTGGTTACATTAGCTTAGCATATTCAGCGTCAAAATTTTAGATGTCACTACAGTGATGAAATCGTTTTTTTATGTTAAGTGTATGCATAGTGTAATATTTGAGACACAGTTTTCAGCATTAATCTGGAACGTTTACATGTTCGTGAAACGTGACAGTTTGAATTTGGCGGCATTCGAGATATCGTTAGTTAGATCGATCGAGTAGTTCGCGCTCCCACCGAAAGGTATCAGTACTGTCGGCAGTACTTGGCAGCTGCAGTGTGAAAGGAGTGGCGTGTGGTCTTTTCGTTTTTCGCTTTAAATTAAATAATTTACAGTGTTTTAAATGAGATTTTTAAAGGTGCGATGAATACATTATACATATAAGTAGTCGCTATTTAAATGTTTTATCGATTTCAAAAGTTTTCACATGTTTCACAGTCCGGTTTTTTTTTTTAAGTGTAAAATGATCTGTGCTTGTTACAAGTGACTGCATTGTAAAATATAATAGGCGCAACTGTATGGTTTAAATTCTTTATTTTATTGATTTGTCATAACGGACACCATACGGTGAACAGTTTTTATCAGACGATTTTAAATTTCGGAGCGGCGTTCAAGTTCAATGAATTTTTAAAATATTCGGGAGAACACCCTCCCCTTTGACCTAGATAACATCACATAACCTTACCCCGTTGCATGGTGTGTGGTCTCCAGGGGATAGACGATCTTTCAATTGGGACAGTAGTGAATATTTTGCTTACAATCCGTACTCGAAGTGCTGTGAAGATTCAACCCATCAATCATCACTTACGTCAAAGTCAGCTGGAATTAGCGGTAAGTTTTTTTTTTACCGATTGGTGTTTTTACTTGCAAGAATTTTTATTTTAAAAAATTAAATATCATTACGTTGATCAACAAATGAGTTAGCCTAGTTTTGTTTCAAGGGTACAATTTGCTTGTTTTCTTTTCATCTTTGAAGTTGAGAGCTTCGAATATCAGGCGTGGTTTATGAAGAAAAGCAAATTCTTTTACCCGGTTTCTCACGAAACCAATTAAATTTTTTTACTGGGTAATAGGTCTAAGTGACGTTTAACACGTTTTATTGAACAAACTATATATTTATTTTATATCTGAGAACTGGTTAAGGGTTATTAATGATCCCTCAACCGGCATTTCGTATTCAAGTAGCTAATATTTATGATATTTGACTAGGTATTAAATTGTTTTATGTTGTCATTTTTTTCTTATCAAACTGAATCACAAAGTATAAACGTTCGTCGTAATAAGTAATTTTGAGTGATGGTGACCGCTATTAAGCTACAGTTTTAACGCTGCCGGAAGTTATCAATGTGCTCTAATCTCCAATATAGGAAAGGAAGCAGGGGCGTAGCCAGGGGGGGGTTTTAGGGGTTCAAACCCCCCCCTTAGCACCAAATCTTTAATTAATTTCTTATCCATCACTCAAACAAATTTCATATTAAAATTAATAAAAATTTTACCAATACAATATTTAAATTTAAGTACCGAAAACTGCTAAAATAGCACTATTTTACACCTTAAAATCCAAATTTTCCCGGGGGAGGGCCCCCGAACCACCCGCTTTAATATGGGGGCGGGGGGGCCCCATGCTTCTTAACACCCCCCATACACAAATCCTGGCTACGCCACTGAAAGGAAGTAATTGCAAACGTTCTTTATAATCTACACTCATATTTTTTTTTGAAATCGGAACATAAATATTTATGTTACAGATATTTGTTAATTTTTAAATTTATTTGAAAACAACTGCATTACAATAGTGTTCGCAGTAACACTGGGTTCGGATTCTTACCCATGCATTTACATATGATTTGTGTTGTCCCAGTACCTCCAATAGTTTAAAGTTATTTGTAAACCTCATTTCCCTCTTTAGCTTTCCAGTATTAATTGCGCACGTTAATAAGCACAATAAAACAAAATAGAGACAAATTATATAGCATTCAATTATCTTTTCCGTGGTTTGAAAAAAAAAAAAATATGCTTGAATGAAACATCAATTAAAATATAAAACTGCTCGCCGATTTTCGAAAAAAAAAAAGAAAAAAAAAGCGTAGTATTATCTTGCTTAGGGTATTTCATAAATTCAAAAAAAAAAATAACCATAGCCATGTGTTGTACAAACTATTTCTTGGCAACTGGTTTCCAAAGGAATTTTTTTGTAAAAGTCCAGGGGAAAAAATAAATTTTTTTCCTGTGGATGGACATACAGGGAGCTGACAAGTCCTCGCGGCCTTGAGCGGTCACTAAAAGTATGCGCAAGTGTCGGGACAGGAACAGGCCAGTTAACTGCCGGACAGGAAGGAAGTGGTTCGGTCTGGATGCCGCCTGTACAGTACCCGCCGCTCGGAACAGGGGTTTTTACAACAGAGCGCTGTGGTGCGACACGAGCCCAGCAGACGCCAGTCATCCAGCCGCAGCCTTCAAGGTCGAACTGGCGGACTTACCACTGCTGGGTCGCGGCCTTGGGGTTCCACCGTATATACAGTCTGCCGATCGCCGACGGCAGCGAAACGTGCGGTTGTGTCAGTGCAAGCTGCTTTGACAGCTAACTGACTCTTACCCCATAATTTCGACGTACATTATACATATACATATGTACACACACATACATATATATATAAACAAAATATTTCATACAGACAAAGACGTAAGGAGTTATAGTAGTTTGAAAACAATCTTGGCGTAAAGTAAAAAAAAATTGTGCGATGAATGAATGTATGTATGTATGAATGTATGTGTGTGCATATATAATATATATAATATACACACATAGATACATTCATCGCACAATTTTTTTTTTTACTTTACGCCAAGATTGTTTTCAAACTACTATAACTCCTTACGTCTTTGTCCGTATTAAGTATTTTGTTTTTATATTAGCTTTTTTTTTTACGCTAAAATCATGGACGTATTATAGATAGAGACCGGAAAAACTCGCAAATTCATTTCGCGATAGGCTAAAATACAAATAGTTATACCTCAGTGCTGCCTCTGTTATTGGCTCATAACTCACCTGGATGACTGGCCCAATGAGAAACACCCAACCAAAGCTTTATCGAATCACAGGCTGCTACATTGGGACGTCTCACAAGACAGCAGCCAATGAGTGGGGGACATTTGACCGAGTGTACGTAGAACTATGGAGTTCATCCTAGAGGTCATTGAACCCGCGAATTTTTCCGGTCTCTAATGAGATTTTTACCATTAGTTAATTCAAGTGTAGAACGAGCTTTCTTTCCTTCAAATGCGAAAAGCAAAATTTTATTTTTTATAAGGATTTTTTTTTGCCCCTCGCAGGTATTTTTGTCTGCTTTTACGTATAAATCGTTAAATTTCGTGGATTGATTTGACACCAAGATAAACATCACAGGGTTCCTGTAACGGCTGTAACTAACCCGGGACATTTATGCTTATTTTCACAAGAGCTTAAAAAGACTGGCATTTTGGCTTGTTGCAATCGCAAATTGTATTAACCACTACTTAACCACAGTATTAGTATTAAGTAGAGCCACGAATATTTCACAGATTCATTTCATTCCAGGATAGACTTAACATGCTTATTTATAAAAAACTTTTTTAAAGTGCTCATTGGCAGAGACCGGAAAAATTCGCGGGTTCATTTCGTGATATGCTATAATTCAAATAATTATACCGTTGTGCTGCTTCTGCTATTGATTCACGGTTAATATGTAGGACTCTTGGCCAATTAAATACAATCAATCAAAGAGGTATCCAACCTCAAGTTACCCACATGAGACGCCTCATAATTCAGTACCCAATGAACGGGCACCGTTTGTCCAAGTAGGCAGAGGATTGTGGAATCTATCCTGGAGGTCATTGAACTCGCGAATTTATCCAGTCTCTACTCATTGGTAGATACCGGAAAAATTCGCGATTTCATTTCGCAATGGGCTAACATTTAAATAAATAGTATACCGTTAAGCCGAGTTTGCTGTTAGCTCACTGTTCATCTGGACAACTCTGGGCTAACGAGAAATACTCAACCAAAGAAGTATCGAATCACAGGCCAACCAGTTGAGACGATTCACAAGCCAACAGCCAATGAACTGGCGTTATTTGCCAGAGTGTACGCAGGACTATGTAGTCTATCCTGACTAAATAAATTTGTCGCCTTTTTTTATTTATTCCCTTTGTCGCGAAGGGAATAAATTATGTGTGCTGATTCTAAGGTGTACTGACTTTTATCATTTTAAATCCAAACACACATACACACATATATATATATATATATATATATATATATATATATATATATATATATAATTATTAATAACATGCTTAAGGCTATCGAAACAGCGAATTTTTAAGTCCCTGCTCATTGGTAGAGACAGGATAAATTCGCGTTTTTTTTCCCCTTCGTAATATGCTGAAATTCAATTATAGATATCTTTGGGCTAATTCTGCTATCGGCACACAGTTTATGTGAAGGACTTTGGGCCAATGAGAGACCATCAACCAAAGAAGTATCGAACCACAGGCTATCCAGTCGGGACGTCTCGCAAGTCGGTAGCCAACGAACAAGAAATGTTTGCCCAAGTATGCAGAAGATCGTGGACTGTTTCCACGTTTCCCTATTAAAAGTAAAATACTGTTGTGACCAGTATTAAAATGTACTGCACAATAGTACCATCTCCCTACGTGTGCAAAAAAATTTTTTTTTATTTCTAATACATCGTATCATTCATTTGTCTGCAGGTCGAGCATTTGTCCTTGAAAGCCAGCGAACAGAGCCAGTCAAACGAGAAATGCTTGGGCTACAAGCCGACATTAACTCAGCGATACGCACCTACATTACACAAGCACAGATGACTTGCTACAACCGCCTTAATCTTTCAAAAAAAAAGTTTACATCCTTGGCCATACCAGAACCAGCGTGCTAGATGCCTCTGCATTACACGAAAACCAACGTGAAATCAAAATGGTACTTTCATTTTAAAAATATATATATATTTTACATATTGTTACTGGAAAAGTGAGATTCAAATTGAGTAGCTTTAGCAAATTCCGTTATTTTTTTACACTTTTATATTGAATAAACACGTAACTTTCATTTAACGATTTTCAGAGTCCAAAAGTTGTAGCAACCATGTTTTAATTAAAAGAAACGTCCATGTGGGAATAGCATAGTCATTACAGATACATGATTATTTCGCGGATTCCTTGGGTAGCAGAGTAGACTTCTTGAAGCACATATATACATCTCCTTCAAGTTGATGATTGGACTACACTTCTCTTGACACGCCCTTGACCAGAAATAAACAAAGATGATAAGTCTTTATCCAATCACGTGTAACCCGACAGAGAGTGTGAACTTATTATCGACCAATGAACTCTCAGAAAAGGCTTGATCATGTGTAGGCATGTTGAGTCTATCCTGGAGTGAAATAATCGGAATTCGCGTCTGGCTCGAAATCGTCTAGGGCTTGCGAGGTCAATTATGGTTAGTAGGTACCGGAAAAACTCGCGGGTTCAATGACCTCCAGGATGAACTCCATAGTTCTACGTACACTCGGTCAAATGCCACCCACTCATTGGCTGCTGTCTTGGGAGACGTCCCAACGTAGCAGTCAGTGATTCGATAAAGTTTTGGTCGGGTGTTTCTCACTGGCCCAGAGTCATCCAGGTGAGTTGTGAGCCAATAGCAGAGGCAGCACTGAGGTATAACTATTTGTATTTTAGCTTGTCGCGAAATGAATTCGCGAATTTTTCCGGTCTCTAATGGGTAGGGACAAAAAAATTCGCGAATTCGACGACCTTCAGAATAGTATACACAGTCTATACAGTATATATTCAGACATACTCCAGTTAATTGGTCACTGACATGTGAGTAGTCTTAACTGGTTTGCCTATGATTGGATACTTATTTGGTTGAGGGTTTCTTTGGTCCAGAGTCGTCCAGATGAACAGTGCGCCTATAGCGAAAGCAGCTTAAAAGTATATTCATTTGAAATTCAGCCTATCTCGAAATGAATCTGCGATTTTTTTCCGGTCTCTAGTATTAATAAGTATAGAAAGCTGTATTCCGCGTAAAAATGTGACTGTCTGTTAGGCTACATACACACTACGTTAATATTTTTCTCAATTTTTTTGTTATGTTATTGGTGTTGATGTGCGAGAAGTGATTTCGCGTTCTTGAAATGTCCAATGGGAATGCAACTTATGTAATACTGAAAGTCTATGGTTTCCCATTACAGTAAAAATAAAATAGTATTTTGGGATCCACCATCGCGATGTCCTCATTCTGGAAAGTTAGGGAAACGTCAGGGAAGTCGGAATTGGTTAGAGAAAGTCAGCTAATTTACTTTTAATCCTGGGAAAGTCATATATTCTCACAGTTATAGTAATGATAGTTTTTTAACAGTGTTTTTATCATTATCACACACACTATAAAATGGCGTTTGCAAGGTTATTATTTAGTTGTAAATTTTTAAATATAAAATTTTTGGGCCAGATATGGGAATGGTGGGGACTGGATATTGTTTTTTTCTAAAAGAAAATCGCATCATAGGTAAATTATTTTTAAAAATTCAAGGAAATTTGAAGTTATGGTAAGCTGAAAGTCAGCGAAACTTTATTCTAGATTTGTGTGGACATCATGTACCTCGACATGGAATATTTTTGCTAGTTATAGGTGTGTCTACTATAGTAAGTAGAGCCACGATTATTCTGCGGATCCATTTTACTTCAGGCTGGATTCAAACTTGCTTGTATAAAATAAAGCGTTTATTTATTTATTTACTGTCTTATTTATTGGTGGTGAATTTAAGGCGATACGTCTTTTCTTACACTCAACCACATTTTCTGCTATTGCATCGTACATTGAAATTTTACAAACACAAGCATAACTTAAACATAATAGATGATATAATTGGTAATACGATAGAAAGCAGAATTAAGCTTCAGCTAAATGTTTAAAACTAAGGGGTAATCATTAAAATTGAACCAAGAAATAATAATTCTCGGGTAACTAAAAATTAAGCATAGGTATGCACGTGACGAAACGTAATTGACACTTAAAAAAAAAATCCAGCGTTGCCAAAACAAGATCTTAATAATTAAATTAGCATTGCATTAAAAACCAGCCACTCACGCGGATTCAAGCAGCAGATTAAGCCGCGAAGTGATAATGGAAGGCAGGTGTTTCAAAGATTTTTTTTTTTCAGCCTCGGCCTGCGTTTGGAATTAGTAGAGACCTGCAAAATTCGCGGTTTCGATGGCCTTCAGGATAGACAGCACATACCCCTGTACACTCGGGCAAATAACGCAAGTTCATTGGCTGCCGACTTGTAAGTCGTCTCAGCTGGTTTGTCTGTGATTCGATCCTTCTTTGGTTGAGGGTTTATAACTGGTTGAGATTCGTCCAGATGAACAGTAAGCCAATGTCAAAATTATCTAAGAGGTATATGTGTTTGAATTCTAGCCTATCACCGAATGAATCCGCGAATTTTGCAGGTCTCTAGGAATTAGCTAAGTTTTTGTCGCCTGGTGCATAGTTAGGGGCAGGCATTTTTAGCAAAATAATCTGAACGCCTATTAGACTACAACAAGATACATCCGCACCAACAATTTCTTCCTTGTGATTGGCGGCCGTCTGCGAGATAGGTCGATTTGTTATCAGACCGAGCCACTCAGGACGCGTTTGCTTCCGCACTGACTTACTGTGATTGGTGTTGTAACACTCAACATGTACTTGAAAGAAACTCACCCAATCATGGAGTACAGACGATGCTACAGTGTTTTAACTTTCAGCTGGTCTCGGTATCTTTTCGCGAAATATGCATGGCCCTATGCATAGTTCGTTCCAGAGTCTGCTACTCGTGGCTGTAGAAGATCCTGACACTCCGGCTCATAGGTCGATGACCAGGCAACACCCTTCGGCGGGTCACACGTGATTGGGTAGCTAGTTCTTCTCCTTGTCCATAACTGGCTCACGGTAGTCACGGACGTGTCAAGAGCACTGTAGTCCAATCATTAGAGACTGGACAAATTCGCGATTTCGATGACCTGTAGGTTAGACTCCACAATCCCCTTCACACTCAGGCAAATGCCACCTGCTCATTGGCTATTGACTCGTGACACCTGTCAACTGGGACGCTTGCGATTCGATACTTTTTTGGTTGAAGGTTTTTCATTGGCTCAAAGTCCTTCAGATAAATTGTGAGTCAATCAAAGAAGCAATATGAAGATACAGTTGTTTGGATTCTAGCATATCATGAAATGAACCCGCGAATTTTTCCGGTCTCTATTGATAAGGTATCATCAAAAATTAAAAAAAAAATCTATATCAAATTAAAAAAAATCGTGGCAGAAATTTTCCATACTACGTATTTCCTTGATTTTTCTAAACTGGTTATGTATTTTAATCGTAAATTCGTATGCCGTTAATTATCTGAATCTGACTTTTCACTAATTTTAATTAAAAATTATTCGCGTAATCAAATAAACGTAGTCTCTCGCCTGATTACAATCAAAAATGTATTCTTTCAAAGTTTGGTCAACAAATATGTTAGTTTTTTTTCTAGACTGACAGTTGTTTACGTAACTTTGATGACACTGGTAACGGTGCAAACTGTGTGTTGTGCAGGAACACATTTTATAGTCAAGTTGGAATGTTATGGATAGAGACTGGAAAAATTCGCGCTTTCGATGACCTCTAGGTTAGACTCCACAACCCCTTACATACTCAGGAAAATGCCACCTGCCCATTGGCTACTGACTCGTGAGACCTGTCAACTGGGACGCTTGCGATTCGATACTTTTTTGGTTGAAGGTTTTCCATTGGCTCAAAGTCCTTCAGATAAACTGTAAGCCAATCAAAGAATCAGTATAAAGGTACAGTTGTTTGGATTCTAGCGTATCGTGAAATGAATCTGCGAATTTTTCCGGTCTCTATTTATGGATGTTTCTTGAGATATATATGTTTTGATAATAGTCTGTGTATTGAAATTTAATTGAAGAGATGTGTTCTAAAAACTTTTATATTCATATAAGAACACGACGTTCTTTAATTATGTACACCAAATTTTCACTTGTTAAACACAGTGAAAGAAAATAACTATTTTATAAAATTACATATAATATATTTTTTTCGCGATGAAAATCAAATTTAAATGAAATGAGTCTGGGTTGTGAATTTTTTTTTTCTAGTTTACAATTATTTTATTGTCTTGCGACTTGCGTGCCTTATGAACGACGGTGGTTTTCTTGCGTTGGTTGTGAGTTGCGCTTTTGCGGCGTTGCATTATTGCTAGGGGCAGGCATTTTTCGCGAATAAATCTGAACGCCTATTAGACTACAACAAGGTATACCCGCACCTGCGGTTTCTTCCTTGTGGTTGGCGGCCGTCTGCGAGAGAAGTCGTTGCCTTTTTTGACTGAGCCACTCAGGACGCGTTTGCTTTCCCACTGAATTACTCTGATTGGTGTTGTATCAATCGACATGTACCTGAAAAGTAAAACTCACCCAATCACGAAACACAGACGGTGCTACAGTGTTTTAATTTAAAACTAGAGACCCGTAAAATTCGCGGGTTCATTTCGTATTATGCTAAAATTCGAATAATTATACCTTAGTGCTGCTTCTGTCATTGGTTCACTGTTAATCTGGAGGACTGAGGGCCAATTAGAGACCCTCACTCATAGAAGTGTCGAATCACAGACACTCAGTCGAGACGACTCACAAGTCAGCAGCCAATGAACAGTTGGCATTTGCCCGAGTGTGTAGAGCATATTGGAGTCTATCCTGGATGTCATTGAACCCGCGAATTTGTCGGGTCTCTACTTATAACTAGTCTTGGAATGGCCCCAATTGTTGCCCTCTAGGTCGTGCCGCGACGGACGGATCCGCATCCGACGTGTGTGTCCGTCGTCGCACCGTGCGGTCGAACTGAAGCGGCCGCCAGTTTTTGTAGCATGTCTCGTCCTTAAGGCGAGGCCACACAGAAAGCTACCTCATGTTCGCGATGTTTGCGCCATGTGGCCAGACAGGATAGCCTTGTCTAGTTCGCGATGTCGGACAGACGCATGCCGTGGGATTCGAGTGATGATTCCGGCGATGATAATGTTCCGCTGCTTCTCGCAGTACGCGAACGTAAAAAAAAAAAAAAAAAAAAAAAAAAAGTTCATTAATTTAATATAAAAAAACAAAATTATTTTGAAGAATTTCATCATATGATGAAGCAGTTGTCTAGTGAGGACGAAACCAAATTTGTGGATTATTTCAGGATAAATTCAACTTGAGTTTGATAGCATCCCCTTGGAATCAAATCCCAGGCATTGTCCTGCATATACTGCCTTGTATACTCTTCCGTCGATTTAATCTATAAACATGGATATTTTCGTAATCTTTCAATTAACTTCGACTTTATTATTTAAAGCACAATACTGAGAGAAATTAAACTTCATAGAAAGCAAACGCAGAAGAACAGCCGCGCGAAAACATGTTTTTTTTTTTTGTTTATCTGCGCATGCGCGAAGTCAGCTACGTTTTAGAAAAATAGCCGAGAACCAAACACCCGACTACTTTGCCAATCCAGCCAATATAGCGAACATAGCGAACGCAAGCTTGGTGTGGCCAGTGACACCTGAGATACAGCTGGCTATATATGGCGTAGCGAATATCGCGAACATAGCGAGCATAGCGCCCTGTGTGAAGGTAGTTTTAGTCTCCCTCTCTTTCCAATGCACGATTACTGCCATTAGCGCTGCCTTGTTTCTGCATGCTCTGTTGCCAGATGTAGGCCGTTGTGCACAAAACTTTAAAACACAACTTTATAATGTGATATATATTTTTAATGTATATGAACATTGTATTCTGTAAAGGAATAATTGGGATGAGAATTTTGGAAATACTCGTTTCCTTGTCATATTTCATCAAGAGATCATCTGATAATGTTCAATTTTTACTTCTAAAAAGACTTAACTGAAAGACACCATCTTGCTTTCAACATTTTTTTTCAACAAATTTATTGAAATCATTTAACATAATTCTTTTTTGCTCTGTTTGATATAATTTAACATAATTTCATGAAATACGTTGCAGCTTCTGACAGCTACAAATAGTTCCTCCTGTGAATTGATGATTGGTTTTTAAGTATGAATTTTTTTGACGTGACGTCTAATAAATCGATGAACGCCGGCTGCACGCACGAAAAAGTGTCCCGTTACGCACATTGTCCCGTTACGCTCATTGGACGCTTGCGCCGCATCTATCTCTCTCCCACTCGATTGGAACAACCATCGATTTGACTTTTTCGAGGCACATTAAACTTGAAACACTCCCATTCGTTTCCTACTTTTCCTATCATCGTCCTATCCTTAACAGAATGACACAGATTGGAAGAAGTTAAATAGCAAACATGTATAAAAGTTATAGTTAAAATAACATCTTCGTTAAAGTAATAAACATATTTGAATTACCTAATGTGCAAATAAAAGTAAATTTATCAACTAAATTGTAGATTTCATTTCACTCCTTCTTTGTATCCATACAAAATAGTGATAATTAAATAAAAATGATTCAATTTTATTCATAAAAGTGCGCAATCATTTCATCAATGTTTTGTTATGACGTCATGTTAAACTATCGTCCGTAAACCGACTTTACAGACAACCAATTTTTTCTTTAATAATGTCTGCAAACTGGAATAACACTGTCATTAGACACTATTGTATGGTCAGAGAAAAATAAAAAACATAGTAAAATTTAAAAAAAAAAATTGGTTGTCTGTAAAGTCGGTTTACGGACGATAGTTTAACGTGACAACGCCATAACTAAACATTGATGAAATGATTGCATACTTTTGTGAATAAAATTGAATCATTTTTATTGAATTAATAGGTGATTTCTACATTAGATTTTGCTAAATTTACCCAGTGCATTCCTGTGGTAGACAGAATGAAAATTAAAATCGACATGTAGTTCCCCGCCTGAGGCAGGGTCTGCATGGATGGAGTGGATCTGACTCTCATATAAGAGCCGGCTGCCCTACCTGTCGTTCCGGCCAGCCCAGAGACTGCGTGAGGCGAGATGAGATGTGGTATGGGGCAGCGACGGAATGAAGTGGTGGGGGGAAGGAAGTACCGTACGCCGAACACCCTCCAGGCCACGGCAACGTCCGCTACGTTTCCAACTTGCGAATCGAGCCCCGGATCCTTTGGTGGGAAGCAAATGATG
Organism: Bacillus rossius redtenbacheri; assembly: GCF_032445375.1. NCBI lineage: Eukaryota > Metazoa > Arthropoda > Insecta > Phasmatodea > Bacillidae > Bacillus > Bacillus rossius. Next base: position 355,465,587 of record NC_086330.1, read on the forward strand.
TAACATTTTTTTTTTTTAAGATAAGCGGCACCCTGGCCAGTTTGACAGTCAACAGTGAGCCAACCATCCTACGTTAATGTTGTATTTGTTTTGCAACCCCGAGTAGTTGTGTGATTGTGATTTTTTTTTTGTAACTTAGATGTTGATAAGCGCCAAGGAGAGGATTAAGACAACGTGAATTTACAGCCATGTCTTACCCCGGGATTCGAACCCACCGCAGCCCGGTGCGTTGCCGAGACAACTGCGGAGACCGACCTTCCTTGTTTCGGTTGGCCTTCGTGTTGCCAAAGAGAATTGCGCCGGATTTTGAAAGAGCGCGCGCTCTGTCACTGCGCTGCAGAAGCACGGTACCTAAGAGACCGGAAAAATTCGCGGATTCATTCGGCGATAGGCTAGAAGTCAAATACATATACCTTTTAGATGATTTTGCTATTGGCTCACTGTTCATATACAGACGAATCTCAACCAATTATAAACCCCTCGACCAAAGAAGGATCGAATCACGGACAAACCAGCTGAGACGACTTACAAGTCGGCAGCCAATGAACAGGCGTTATTTGCCCGATGTGCAGTCTATCCTGAAGGCCATTGAAACCGCGAATTTTTTCCGGTCCCTAACGATGCCACTCGACCACCGAATATCCAGCAAAAAAAAAAAAAAAAACCGCCGCGGCGGATGTTTTCAGCCGCAGCGCCAGAAGAAACGCATATGTAGTGTGTGGCGCCGGCCCTAGGCGCGCAGAGAGAACTGTATCCCCGACACCAGCGGCGCATGAAACGTAGCTTTGTGTAAGGGTTGGAAAGGGAGGGTGGAGGGGTGGGGGGAGAGGGGACGTTTAATGGCGCGTGGAATGAAGGAATAAATTCCGCCGCGCGCGTATTTTAATTACCTGTGCTGTGCTGTTCCTCGCGTTTCGCGGCGGTCCGCTTCCCCGGCGCCAATTACCATATATATAGGGAAACTAAAACACACACACACACACGAGCGTCTCTCTCTCTCTCTCTCTCACTCTCTCTCTCTGTTTCGGCCCGGCGCCGCGGTAGCGTGGTATCGACTGGTTCGGGAAAACGAAGGGGTGAAGGGTTGGTTGGGGGGGGGGGGGGGGTGCGGCACCAGTGGCAGACTCAAAGGGGTGCATAGATGGGACGTGTTACTTTCCCCCACCCCCACCCACTCCAAAGTTGAGAGGAAAAAATAAATGGGCAAGAAGTCGGTGAAGGTGGTATGAAATTTTGAGGGATTCTGAAAAACCTTAGTGAGAAGTCATGTAATCTACGACTACTTCTTTAGGCCCATACATCTACGTGTTTGTGTCAATAATAGTTTTTTTTTGTCTGTTGACATTTTCAAATTTTCTTATTCCTCCTCTCTCCCCACACTTATTTTTTTTTTTTTACCCGCCTCTGTGAGGCACCTTCCTTCGCATCCAGCTTTACAAGATTTTTTTTTTCTTTCCCTGGAGTGGGGTTGAATGGCCGGAGGGATTTTGAGTGATATGGAATACCTTCCAGTTAAAAGGGGAGTCTGAAATTTTGACTAGCTACGTCTACGCTAGGTCTAAAACGCCAGTTTGGTTATTTATTTATTTTTTTCACTATTTACTATTATTGCTTGAAGGTTGCTCCTGTAAATTTATCACGATAGCTCTCTTGCATTTTATGGTTCTTGCCTTAAAATTTTCTCAACAGATACGTGCTAAATACGATGTATGATAAAAAAAAATACAGTGAATGAATTTTTTATAGCAGCAACTGCTGACGCTACATCTATTTGAAGTAGTCGGCTTCCAGAAGCGGAAGAGTGAGGTCATGTTTACTGTGCCTGTTGCGCATCGTGGATAGACACCTGGGAATTTCGTGGATATGTCTGGCCTCGTGCCAAAATTCAAAATCATAGAAGTGCTCAACCCATGTATTTGCTTTCCCATTGTTTGATTTCTTAGCGAGAACATTTTTTTTTCCTTGTTAACTAATTGGCACTACCTCATTCGCTTACTTCTCTCCTAGCTGAGCATCGTTGGCTCACGGTCGTAGAGGGGCGTGTCCAAATAACTGCGGTCCAATCACGAACACAGTGCTAGAGTGTGGAGGTTTGCATTCTTACTTGCGAATAAATGATTGCGCGAAATTTCCCTATCTCAAAGCCGCGGATTTCGAACAAAGCGTTAACGTTAAGTTTTGTTTGCGAAACGCAGATCAGAAAATGCGTAGTTGATGAACTGATTCTCTGAAAAAGTGGCTACCGAACATTTCGCATCTTGCAATTTTGCGTTCTTGCGTAGTTTATAAACTATGCCTAATAAACAAGTGTGGTCCTGAATTCGACGGTGACACGTCATTTCCTTGTGGCCCACAGTTTTTTTTTCGTACCCAGCTTTGGAAACCAAGACATTGAACTTCCAGTGTGCGAAGATGACCAAATAAGTCAGGCAACATTTTTAACCATGACATTATGCGTCACTTTTTACAAATAAAAAATAACACGGAGCATAAATATGCTGACAAAATACAAGCGGCAGTGGCCATACAGTTGAACACCCGTAAAAAGTTTCCTAAAAAAATAATAAAAAAATAATGGCATAAAAAATTTCTGGATAGGCTATTTTTTGGACTACAGCCGCCAGGGTTTTGTTTCATGAATTTTCATCGCGCTGATCGGGAATGTTGTGTATGAAATAAATAAAATAATTTATCAAAACTGATGTTGCTTTATTTTTATTTGACGTGAATTCGATGAACGTTTTACTTGACGGTGTCTCTTCCTTCAGAGTTTGGGGACTGACAAAAAAAATGGCGATGCCAAACCGCGACAACTGGTGCAACTAACTCCATATCAACATCCGAGTCATCAGAGAGAAGATCCACGTCCAAACAATGTTCTGGATTCCCCGTCGGATCTCGTGAGGCGGACGGCTGAGGCTCGCTCGAGCGAAATATTTCGCGCCTCGTCCGGGGGGTGGGGGAAGAAAACACGCGAATTGAAAACTGCCCAAGATTCCGAGTGGTGTCCGTTTACGAAAATAAATTGAGAATACTCTGAGGACGGATGAGTAGATCTGTTTCGTATTTCGTTTTCAAACTGTATTTTTACGAGAGTAAAACATGACTAAAAACACACGTATTTTCAGAATAACTTTTATAGGCACGAAACATACGTTAGAGATTAGATTCTTGAAAGCACTCAAGGGACCTGCATGACGCCGCTATCTTCATTTCTCCGCTGTATGTTGTTAGGGTTATTACTCATATCTCACGGTGGCCCTTATTCACGACGCAAAGACTGCGCGCCAGTCCGTAGCCTCGGGCTTAGAGGCGATACCGCGCTGGAAAGCACCAGCGAGAGTCGCACTTAACGTCCCTCCTCACTAACACAGGTACGCTCCTCAACTTGGTGGGCGCCGGGGCTCCACCTACCTTGGCATACGTACGGTGTGCAGTGTGTGAGTGTGAACTCTGTTTGCCTGGGTCCCCCGAGAACCAACCTGCTGCTTGACTCCCGAGGGACCTTTGCAGTTGATATGGAGTACCTGACCTTGCGGTCGTACCTCCTGCCTAACACGGTGTGCAGAGCTTCAGGAAAAACAACGCGGTTTCAAAACTACCCTAGATATCCCAGTGCGGTCTGTTTACGAAAAGTACTTTTGATTTCGGATTAAGTTTTTAAACTGTAATTTCAGAAGAGTTAAAACGGCTAAAACGCATGTTTTCGGAGTAATTTTTAGGCGTAAAACAACCGGTAAAGATTCTTGAAAGCACTTGAGGGACTTGCATTACATCTTTATCTTCATTTCTCCGCCATATAATGTTACGGTCACAGCTCAAATTTCACAGTTATCCTGTGACGACGAGAAGACCACGCGTCAGTCCAGAGGAGACACTTGGCTGGCTGGCAGCCTGGCGTAAAACGACTAAAGTCGCCCCCGAAACAACCAGTGCCACCCAAACCAATGCGCACAGCAATGTGCAAGACCCCAACCCCCCGCATGGTAGAATCTTTTCTACTCTGTCAAACTTTTCTTCCGGAACCATCCTTCTGTTTCCTGTAATCAACCTGCTTGCCAATAATGCATGAACTTTTGCATCCCGCATGTAAGTGCCCAAGGTTTTCCCTGTGTCTATGCAGATTTTACCTGGGCCAAACTTATCTAGTTTATAGTCTAGAATAGTCAGTGAGAGGAGTTAGTCATGGCGCCAATCGCTGCCACGGCTGGCCAATCACCCTCCTAGCACATGATGCATGCTCCCTTTCAGAGCGTATAGGCTTCGGCCTGAGACGCACTTAGATTCTTTCCCTAACCCAGACCCCTCCCAAACACACATAGTTTTTAATTTAAGTTAGGAAAAAAAATCGAGGAGACTCCGCGCTAGAAGCACCAGCGAGCGTCGCACTTATCATCCCGCCTCACGAACACACATATTACACCCCTGACGAGGCGTGTGAACGGTGCTATTCCGATCGTGAGATCCGACCGAGGCCTGTGCGAGCCGAGGGTGCGCGCGGCGAGATAACGGACCGAGGTCGAAAGTCTGACGGTCAGGAACAAACAACCGCGTTATTCTGCTCTTCTGAGTCGTCGAACTGCCAGGCAGTGTTTATCCGGCGACGCCGCCCCCGCTTCGTACCATTGCGGCCGCGCTGTGTTCGTGCTGTTCGATGTCGGGTCGTTACCACAACGCCGAAATACCACAACGCCGAACGTACAATAACGCCGAATGCCATAACGCCGAATGCCAAATTGACCGCACCGCCGACAGTTAGAAAACTGCTGTGTACCACAACGCCGAAATACAGTAACGCCGAAATTGTGGCAGTCCTGCAATTACATTTTTCGGGCGTTAATGTATTTCGGCGTTGTGGTAATTCGGCGTTGTGGTACACAGCAGTTTTCTCTGTCGGAGTTGCAGTCAATTTGGCATTCGGCGTTATGGTTTTCGGCGTTATTGTACGTTCGGCGTTGTGGTGCGTCCCCTTTGCTGTCGACGTCGCGTTGACAGCCCAGTCTGGAACAGCAGTGTCCCAGATTGTGTCCGACGCACGATGATCGCTGAGTCCGATGTCCTTTGGTACACAGGGAAAAACAATCATATGTTCTTTACTTTTACAAAAGAGTCCTTTGGAAACAGTTACCAAGAAATAGTTTATAATACTACCAGAAATATATTGTTAACTTAGTACAACACATGGCTGTGTTCCCCCCCACCCCCCCCCCCCCCCTGCATGTATGAAATACGTTTTTCGAGATAATACTGAGTATTTCGTACGAAAATTGGCCCATAATTTAATATTTTATTTTTGAACCCTGGCAAAGATAATATATTTAATAATTAGGCTTTATTTTTGTTTTATTATTTATATTTATGCACGCAAAAAATGCTGGAAAGCTATTCAGGGAAAGGTTTTACTGAACCACTGTTACTGCGAACACTATTTTGCAGTGATACAGTTGTTTTCATGTAAATATACAAATATCTGTAATTTTTCATGACTATTTCTGTCCATAAAAAATTCTACAGTGTGGCACTGCCCCAAATGGGGTCCGACGGACTATGATCCCTGAATCTGTGTACTTTGGTAGCATAGAACACTGTTGAAAATTACACTAAATTTACGGGCTTTTCAACCAAGAATTTTTCCCTGATAAAATAAGAGTTCTTCTTACATTTCAATTCTTCGTAGAAACAACTCCGTATTTGGACTTCCGGTTTTTTTCTCAGTATTAACAGGTTAAACACATACGTGGGCAAATTATAATTTTTTTTGCAGTAGTCTTTACCCGTTTTTGAATGTTTTGCTTGTGTACCAAGTTTGTTCTTGTAGAATCGTGTTTTAAGTAATTAAGTGAACTTACTGCCCGTAAATTTACTAAGATAAACGACAAATTTACAAAGAACGTTGTGTAATTTGTAACTGGCGTTCGTCGTAAATTTAAGGCGAATATTTTTAACAGTGAAGAACACTCATTGTATTTGCGTTTTCCGGTCCCCGTTAAAAAAAAAAAAAAAGTGCTCTTAAAAAGAAAGGAATGGAAGATGCGATAGGAAACCGAGAAGGCGAATGCGAAATTTTGATTACCGCTTGCCGTAGTAACTGCGTACTCATTTATAACGAACGAAAACAATAAACAAAAACAATCGAATAACACTTATTTTGGTGATTTATATTTACTGCACTCCGGTGACTGCTTTAGAAATCAGTAGATGCGGACATCGCAACTGTAGATAGCGCAGTTAATCCGTGCGACGGTGTGACGTCATTCACGTTAGGTGAGGACACGCACAGCAAGATAGTCCTTGGAAACTCAGTTCTCGTAAAATTGAAAGGCAGAGCTTTGTACCTCTTGCAGTTTTACAAAGCTTATCCTTGTAGTTTTACAAGTGATATCGTTGGCAACTGCGTTTCCAAAGATTTTCCTCGTAAAAAGGAAAAAATAAAATTACAGTGTAAACTATTTGTAGCAGACAGCCAGGAAATTTAATTGAAATTATATACCATGCTTTATGAAGGGTAAACTTTGAAAAATCAAACAATCGGAAATTGTAATTGCTTATAAACTGTTTAAACTAATATGGCGTCTTTCGGTTCTTATTTCTCCCCTCCCCCCTTATTTTCCTCTTTTCTATGGAATTTTTGTAGGAGCGCGTCTGTGGCTGTCACGCATTCATAAAAATACTTTCTATATTTCACTTCAAACGAACATCAAAATTAAAACTACTCAATGGATAAAGTCTGGAAAAATTCGTGATTTCGATGATCTGTAGGATAGACTCCACAACCCCTTACATTCTCAGGCAAATGCCACCTGCTCATTGGCTATTGACTCGCGACACCTGTCGACTGGGACGCTTGCGATTCGATACTTTATTGGTTGAAGCTTTTTCATTGGCTCAAAGTCCTTCAGATAAATTGTGAGTCAATCACAGAAGCAATATAAAGATACAGTTGTTTGGATTCTAGCATATCATGAAATGACCCCGCGAATTTTTCCGGTCTTTATCAATGGATTATTTCGCGTGTTTCGGGATCCAATTTATTTCATTGTGTGTCCCTATCCCGTATGTTTGCCTTAGCATTGTCGTGGGTTTAACGTTTCGTATTAAATATTCAGAATCAAGTGTGTAACACATTCGCCAATCAGCATTAAATTTCCATAGAGGCGCGTTACCGACGCGAAAACTGCACGCCAGTTCGGTGCCTGGTGCGCCTGACCAGCGTGTAGAGGCGAAGACGCGTGTGATGCGCAAGCCAGTTTCGTCCTTAGTGCCCCGCGGGCTTTCAGAGCCAGTGAGCATGGCGGTATTTACCCGAGAATGTACACTGTTAAAATTTCTCACCTTGAATTTACGAAGGAACGCTGGCTTCAAATTATCCAGGGATCTTCGTAAATTTACTGTTATCCTCGTAAATTTACAGTTGCGAAGTTCACTTACTGTGAACACGAAATTACAAGAATAATTTTGGTATAGAAGAAAAACATTTAAAAAAAACTGGCTAGGACTCATTTTTATCACGGGTACGTTTATCCTGTTTGTACCGAAAACATAATTCAGAAGTTCATATATGGTGTAATTTATTCAAAGATCCAGTTATCTGAAATTACGGAGCACTTTTCGTTTATTTGAGAATTCTTCGTTGAAAAGTCTGTAAATTTGCTGTAATTTGTAACAGTGTAGGGGACTGTGCGCTGATAGAAATTAAAGTAAATTTGTGGGATTTTCAACGAAGAATTTACTTCAAACAATCAAAGAATGCTTCGTAATTTTACAATAACTGGATCTTCCTCTAAACAACACAGTATTTTAACTTCCGAGTTCCGTTTTCCGTATAAACAGGCTGGACATACACGAAGAGGAAATAAGTTCTTTTTGCAGTAGTTTTAGCAAGTTATTTTTTTTAACATTTGCTTATACACCAAATATTCATTTGGAATTAATGTTCAAGAAATTGAACTTAATAGGCTACCCGTAAATTTACGAAGAACACGATTAATTCACGAAGATACCTGGATAATTTTTAACCATTCATCTTAAATTTAAGGGGAAAATTTTTTTAATAGCATGGAATCCATTCTGGAGGGGTTTTAAACCATGACATATTGACGAGTAACATCTTGGCCTTCGGTATACAGCATTTTGTAGGAGTTATTTCGTGAATGGTACGAACTCGCACGAAACAGAATTTTTTTAACCCACGGTGCTGCCATCTGTGGCGGATGGCGTGAACAAAAGTTCACAAAGCCAAGGGGAAACTTGTACTAGTATTAACTGTTAATAAATCTCAACAAGATTCGAATTTTTTAAAAAAAATAAAATTACTCGTCGAATATCAGGTCCAAAACCGGGGTGTAGTATTTAAAGTCTTTTAGCTTTTATCGGAGTCGTTTCATTATATAGTTTAAAATCGAGTCGATGTAGCTGCTCCGGCAGCGAATTCTAGCGGCGGGTGCGGAAAGTACGTGTGATTCGCGTTCAGAAATATAGCTTTTTTTTTTTTTGGCGTATATTTGTCACTCTCGGCATTATTTTTAAGACGTACGTTAAATTTCATCTTCGTGCTTTCGCATTACAAGTGTATTTGCCACGTGAAGACACCTGGATTAGACGTTAGGGCATATCTGGCGAGTACTGGAAGACTCCGGCTCGCATTTTTTCCAGTTTTCCCCCAAGTATCACGCGCCGTTGTCGTCGGTCTGAGACGCGGCGTAAACAGCTCGTCGTCGGGCTCGTAACAGGAGCCGGACGGGGGGGTAAGGCTCATGGAGTATGCACGCCCGACCGGGGAGAGTGGTTGCCGGGGAGATGCAGCCCCTCTAGGGGGAGGGGGGTGGTGGGATGAAGCCAACCCCTCCTCCCCCGCCTTCTACCACGTGGCCGTGTTCTTTACAACGTGCTAAACACCGGGGGAAGGTTCGAGTCCCGGGACGAGATTACAGCGGGGGGCTGTTCCTCCGGAGACGAAACAAGGGGGGGGGGAGATAGCTCCCTCTCTTACCCGATCGCGAGCACAGAGCAAGGGACCAAGGAGTACCCAGGTTGAACCTCTTTCCTTATGTTTTTCTCCTCGGATAACCGCCACTATGTAATGTGATAATACCAACAACCAGCGTGAAATAAACCATGCAAAATTGTATTTTAAAAACGTATTCTATTAATGCATAATGTTAAATTATGGTTTTAAAATAGTTTTCGAACTTTTTTTTTTATTTATTAAATGTACCCTAAATACAAAATTTGAATCCAATGTTATTGTTTAGGAATGTAATTTTGTTTGTACCAATACCTCAGGATCTAGGGCTCCGTATTGTATATGATCTGGGGTGTTAATTTTATTCCAGATTAATGGAAATATTATTAATTACGCCCTCCCCCCCCCCCCCCCCCCCGCACACAATTTTTTAAAATTAGAATCGTTCGGAGAATAACTTAGGTTATCATCTATCCATCAAATTAATAACTTATTCTGAAGTCCAACAAATACACATGACCTAACAACCCCACGTTTACTTGTCGATTATCAAATATTTATATTCAACTAAAATTTTTCGCATCGTTTCTAGGCTTAATATTTTCACAGTGCGGCACCCAACATCTTCTTCCAAAAGTTTTCTTCTGAACTTTTTGCCACCTCAAATATTTAAATAACTCAAAGTAATACCAAATTGCATTCGTTTCAAATTCAAACTATAACAGTTTTAAATTTTTTAACGGGCAGGGACACCAACACCTACATTCAAAATATCAAAGAAATAATGTATTTAGCATGAATGATTTTAAACAAGTAAACTAAAGTAAATTTCGAAAAAAAAAAAAAAAAATCAGATTCCTTCATTAAAGTCAAATTATTCAACATAAAATTATAAAATTATTTAGTTTAAAATAGCTTCCTCACGTTGGCGCAAGTCTTCTCCGCAGTCTTCAGTAAGCCATCGTAGGCCCTCTCTAGTGACTATCCTCTGAGCGGGATCGCGTGCAGAAGCGGAGCTGCCCGGCTCGCGGTCCAACTTGGCCGTCGACGTGCAGATTCCAGGGACACCGTGGGCGTTCATCCACGGGGAGGGGTTGATCCACGGAATTTAAAAAAAAAAAATCTTCCATCAGAGGTTTTACGAATTAACAATAACTAGGGACCGGAAAAATTCGCGGGTTCAATGACCTGCAGGATGGACTCCATAGTTCTACGGACACTCGGTCAAATGTCACCCACTCATTGGCTGCTGTCTTGTGGGACGTCCCAACGTAGCAGCCTGTGATTCGATAAAGCTTTGGTCGGGCGTTTCTCATTGGCCCAGAGTCATCCAGGTGAGTTGTGAGCCAATAGCAGAGACAGCACTGAGGTATAACTATTTGTATTTTAGCCTATCGCGAAATGAATTCGCGAATTTTTCCGGTCTCTAACAATTAACACCAAAAAAAAAATTTTTTTTAAGGAAAACTTTTTGAATTTCATAACAGTCTAGTGAGGTAATTTTTGTCGTTTAATTTCCTCCCCCCTCCTCTTTATTTTTTCCTCCCCTTTTTCAAAACAAAAAAATTTTTTTTTTCTAGACTTGCGCTCTTGCGGTTTCACCATAGGATAACGTTAAAAAATACTCGTACCTTCAGGCTTAAGGGGCCTCCCTAGTAGCTTCAGAAGTTAGCGGAACACTATGTTTTTAAAATAATGATGGGACTTTATTGATCGACACTACGAATCTGAAAATTTTTCACCCACGAGAAGATACTACACGAACTGTCTGTATACTTTTACATTTATGTTTTTTTCTATCAAAATATGAAATAAAAAATCACCAACTTGTCCAACTTTGGGGCCATTTTATACTGCTTAGGAGAATGACAGAAAAAAAGTACAAGTCTAGAAAAAAATGTAATTTTTTTCTGAAGAAATTCATGTATTTAAAACATATAGTCATCGCTTTGAATTCCGAGATATCTTTTCCGCAATTTCTGCAAATCTTGAAAGTTTTCCACCGTCTCGTGCTGCCGCTCGGCGAAGCCAGCTCGCAGCCACAGCACAGGTAGCGTGGTGGTGGACCCTGGCCCGGGGGGGAGGCAGGCTACCTGTGTGTGCGTGCGTGCGTGAGAGGGAGACAACCCACAACCGGCACCGGTAAAAGATAATCCCATGACCGAAAGAAATTCTCAGAATTGCTTTTAGTGTGCCTCGCCACAGTACCATGTGCTCGACTTACTCTGTGACTATATTCGTGTATCTCTAAAACATTGCTTTTGTTTAAACTACAAATATCCTAAAGCTTACCATACTAGATCATGTATTACGAAATAAAGTATTGAAACTAATCAATCAACACATTGAAAGTTGTCCTACAAACTATTTATTGGTGGCTTTACAGTCTCGCTAACTAATTCGACAAAAATTTTATTTAACTTTTAACATGAACATACACTCAGTGTTTTCCTTCTATTTTTAATAAATATTCAAAAAACAATTATTATACTACCCAATATTTTTTTAAATTATTTTAGTTTTCCAAAATGATCTTACACATCTTACAACGCTGAAGAAAAATTTATACTGGTATTAACCAAATGGTTAACTATTTACAAAAGTTTTCATACTTAAAAATGTAGGTTTATATAAAATGTATCTTAAACTAAAAGAAAAATCATATTTTGAAAACTAAATGTTATTTTTCTATGCTTTTTGGTTAGATAGATATCTGATGGTCTTCTCTGTTTTAAAAATGTTCATGGAATGATAAATAAAAAATAAAAACAAGGGAAGATCTATATTAAATAAGCTAGTCAGGAGTATATATATGTTCCTCCTGGCGCAGGAGTCACGAGGAGTATTGAAGATGAGGTCAGTGACCGATCGCTCACATATGTAATTATGGATGGTACGTTATTAATTACAAAATTCAAAAACCATTTGGAAGTTAAAAAGTATAAATAGTGGCAATGTTTAATGAAGATGACGTAAATTTTCAGATAAACTTATTTCTACAGCTCGATTAATTAATAAGGACAGGAAATAAATTTTTTACAGCAATTATACAAAATTATTAAAATTTTACAAACCACAATTAATTTATCCAAAAACAAAAATTAAGTAAATATTGCCCATACATTACAACATCCATGAAAGAACCTTGCAAATTATTTTTTTTAGATGCATTATTTTGCATTCAAGTTCTTTTTGTTTAATACTTCACCTACTTATAATTGTTACATATTTGGCACACGGTCCGTCACGCCCAATTAAAGGGCCTGAATTAATAGAACGCGTTTCTAATCAAATTTCACGCCTGTTACTTTACCTGCAACCCGGAGCAGTGTGACATAAATTATTGTACACTCGTGACGTTGGCAATCAACTTAAATATTTATGAGTTAAAACAAAACATAACTATAACGGATAGTAAAAAAAAATGTAAAATTTTGAAATCTTGTTATGTTTTTATATAGTACACAAAGCAGTTAAACCATAAATTATTTGTTGTTGGAAAAAAAATCCGTAATCTTTCATGCTTTTTTCCTTGATTTTTATTTCCAGATATTTTCGTTCTAGAAAAAAAATTAAGGTAGCCTTATTCCAAATTTGTTATGATAGACGTTTGTTAACTAAGAATATAAATTCGCTTTACAACCACAGCTTGTACACAAGTCGTAAAAAAACATGGGTTCTACTTACAGGCCGTATTGAACTTATTAGGTTTATGACAAACACAACAGCAATAAACATATGGCTGAGTCTGCTTCCATGTACACTTTTTTTTAAGCTATCACTTTTAAAGCGGGTAAAGTGTACCTATCAAGTAGCTTAGCATTACCCAAAGTGAATGTCGTGCTCCAGAAAATGTTCGAACTATGTAATATTTGCATCACTGTTGCGTTACAGACCTGCAACTTTTTTCAGTGCGCGATGTCACTCTTATGTAAAAATATGTCGTGTTTAGCGCAAACGTGTTCGAATGAATCCACATCGAGCTGCCAAAGAATACCTATCGATGTCGGCAACCTACATAAGTATACAAACCATCGTTTACAAGTGTATTCATACGTAAGTATATAACTGGCGGCGGGCCATGATGCAGTTGGTTCTTCGCGTACAGTCCACTGACGGGATAAGAAGCGTCAAAGATCTTATATGGCTATTCTGTAAACTTGTATGTAATTTCACTGCCTGCTTTAGACAAACAACATCCATTACTTTCAGCTTTGGCTTGAAAAGAATTACTCCGGCCGGCTTTCTTATAAGACTTATTTCAGCTCCTCGTGCGACCAGTGTGTATAATTTGTCCGCGGCCTTATCTTTGGGTGAAAGTTATTTGGAAGGGAAGTTGTGTTGGTAATGTTATTGTTCATCATGTATTACATAACAATTCGACTTAGATACGCACATGTGTTTTTAAAATATAGGTATGTTTAATAACTTGCAATACAAAGTACCCATGTGTTGAATTTCATGTATTGAATTTTTTATTACATTATGTACGAACATAATAATTACAATATTTCATAAGAAATTTTTAACACTTTTTACAAAGCACTCTCTAATTTCTTCCACACCTCATGGTTAACCTTACTATTTTATTTCATGTTTCAGTTGATTTGAACTGTTTGGAATCATAATATGACGGACAATGAAGAATATTAGTTTCAGTAAATTTTATGAGAGGATTTACTTATTACATTAAATATACCTCAATTTTTACCTCAAAGGAAAAAGTTGCATATCATTAAATGATAAATATTTGTTTCCCTTTAATATAGTTTATGAACATAACTTATTGTGATAATAGGCCTACCTATTAGTTAAATTGTGTTTTTGCAATGCTCTCCTATTGCAGTAAAATTCTTGGGCAAATTGAATAGCATATAGTCGATCTTTAACATAAGCTTTAGAATACATAAACGTAATAAATTATGTTCTCGTGATTTTAACAATTAAATATTTCTTCGCATGAAAAAATTAATTAACTAAAAAAATATTTCAGTAAATTTATACTCAAGGACTAAAAACGTTTATTTTAGTTTTAAAAAATATTGTTTGTATGTATACTTTTCTGAAAAAAATATATTCAAGAAAACAAATTTTCTTCTTTTTTATTTTGATCTTGAACTTACTTGACAAGCAATATTGAACTTCAACTTTATACTTTCGGTATAGCACTTTTCGATTTATTCTTCTTCAAACGGGAATTAAATGTAATGAATAAATAGCATTTTCCTCTATAATTATTGCAGCCGTATACTGAAAAGTTTAACTTTCCTTTATTTGCATGACGCGGAACTCCTAACTAGACAAAACGTTTGTTATTTATTTTGAACGTAATATTTATGTTTCCTTTCGAACTTAAATGAAACTCTTAACATTTAATTTCATCAAAAGTTATACAATATAAGTATAAAGTTAAAATATTTTTAAGTGAAGTTGTGGCTATTTTGCTGTTGAAAATGACACTCTGAAGTTTGAATGAAAGTGAGAAATGATAAAATTATATTTGTAGTTAAAAACAGATAATTCATTTCAAATTCAATCTTTTGTACATGCATATTGCCAAATAAATTCCAAAATATATTAAATTCTATGCATTTGAATCTATTAGTATATTCTGCAGCATTAATTCCTATAAGCAAATACTTATTACGTACAATGTACTTTTAGTCCTGTCGTATAGTTATACAAAATGTTTTATCAAAATTATTGTTTCGTCTATGCGGTTATGATTGATAAAGAAAAAAAAGTAATTTATATTATTTTTAAATTCGGTTGTAAGTAAGAACACGTATTTAGTGTAATATGACATACATTACTATCGATAACTCTATTTTAGATTTATCTGTCTATGTTATAGGTATTTCAACTTGATTCTTTTTCTTCGGCTTATGACAGCAGCAAATTTTGTTTTATCGCATATGTAATGTTTTTATGTTTTGCATATTATAATTAATGAGTTAGTATTTGTTAGCGGGTGAGGCTTTTTCACAAATGGACGCGTTCTTGGCGGCTAGCAGGTAGGACGCGTGTATTACGCAGGCTGGATAGGGAAGTACGACTGCGGGCGAGCTCCATGATAGAAGCAACGGGAGTAGTATCACTCGGCTATTTGTATAGGTTGGGATAGCTGTGCGAATGGTAGAACAGACCACGGGACTATGGTGAGGAAAAAGGTCCCAAGATCGACATCCCGACGATGAGACCGTTTACGAACTGTCGATGGATCATCAGGAAAGTCAACAACTTGTTCAGAAACTTGAGTCCCTCTTTCAAAATTCAGTTTAATACCTGGAGATGACTATATTCGATGTTCTACCAAGCGAAGCAAACTCTTAATTCATTACTAGTTGATGTTTAATATTGTGACGCAAAATAAAATTGTGAATTAGCTTACTTTGCTCATGCCAGGTTTTACAAGATTGGTCAAAGTTAATTAAATGAATAAAAATTGTGTCCCTTTGCTGCTGGCTACCCGCAAGAAATTATCATGGTGAATAATAGATAATAATTTTAAGTCGACATGGAATATTATATGATTTTTATGGGATTGTGTTTTGGTAATGGTGTGTGTATTTATAAGAAACTGTCTTGTGTATTTTATTACATTCACTTCACGAAACGAATTGTCTGAACGTAATGTTATTGTTTGTTTGTTTCAATATTTCGTTTTATTGAACAATAATACATAGTTTGCCGCTTCGAGCGACTACAGAAATGACAATACAATTAGTTTACAGTGTTCCAAACATTTTAGTTTCCTCTACTGTACATGGGGCGAATATGTCTTATGTTATGTTTACTGAAACAATATCATTATACATGCTAAGTGAGATGTTGCGATTGAGTAGAAGCGAAAATATGTCTTAAAACCCTGGTAATGCTATGAATTCTATTCATTAGTTTACTCGGTGATCCGCAGGGTCTGTTGTTATGACTGAATACATGTGCACTTCCTCTATGTAGCGTGGCTTCATTGAGATGAAAGCATAGCTCACGTTGATGAAATACTTATTAATTAAAAAATAAAAATGTTATTTTATGCTTCAATTTCTGTTAGTGTCGTACACAGATTTAAAATGTAATGCAGAGTTCCTTAGTTTTATGTATATCGAAATTTGCTCATGTGTAGAGTAGTTATTAAAAGCATAAAAAACATTTATGACGAATTGTTGTGTATTATTTCCATTAGGCGTAACCATGAAAATAGATAAGATTTTATCATTATGTGAAACCTACATTTGAAATGTTGGCGTTTAAATATTTATAAAAGCGTGTGAACTCTTAAAGCGCTATTTATCTATTTAGGAAGTAGGTAGTTTCTTTGATTTTAGAAGGGTTTTTTTAACAAACAACAAAATTAATTCAAAAATTTGAACTACTGCAAGCAAAAAATACTTTATTCAATTTTTATTTTAAAATTAGCCTTATATTCTACCTTGCTTACACTTTATTATCGAAAAGGATTTTTTTTGACAGAGATGAATACCGTAAATTAATACACAAAACAAACATGTTTTCGTATGATACAATAACAGCTAGTGACAGTGACGAAACCAAAATTATTTTGATAGTTTGTATAGAAAATCCCCAACAGTAGTGGTGGTATATGTAGGGATTTCGTTGTAGATGGGTACTATTTCACAATAAAAAGGAGTTATCGTCAATTATCAAAGCAGCCATGTTTCGTATCTTCTTTGACAGCCTAAATACAGCACCAAATGACGTACTTGGCTAAAAATTAATTCCAGCTGCATGTGTACATTCCGAGAGGAGGGGAGAATCTCAGAGTGGCCCGAACCTCCCTGAAATAAAAAAAAAAGCCCATCGGAGGGGGCCCGCTTGGATTTGCAAAATCTTCACGTTATCGCGCGGGCCTCAAGGGAATCCTACAGATTTTCGCCCGTGATTCCAGCTATACATTTCACTGACACCTTGAGCACAACAGTCAGTGCACACTGAGTTCTTACATACCACCCGCACTTGTCTTCGATAAAATCTGAACTCAGGTGGATTCAGCATGACTGACTAAGCCTGCAGTCTGAATCCACCTGTAGGCCGCTGTTGCAACAGCTAAGAAATTTACACTGCTCGTAAACAGTCTGTATGTAACTCGGAACGGGATTCCAGTTCATTCGTGTATATTTATTCATCATATTATGCAACGTTAAAGTCATTAAAAAATATTAAAAAAATAAAATGCTAAACATGTAATAAGTGCCAGAAAATAATAATATGCTGTAATATTTAGTGTAACTAAATACGACGTGAACCCTAGAATACAAAGTTGACGATGTGTCGTTGGTGGGATCACTTGTTTGTTCCTGACATTTTTTTCTCTACAGAATTTTAAAGTGAGTTTGACATGCACTTTTTCTTCAGGAAGTAAGTTAAAAATTTGTTTGTCGTTATTGCGATTTCAAAAGTTGATTTGTGTCTAAGAGTAAAAATATTTAATATTATTTTCATCATTTTATTCCCAGTTTTATTACTCAATCTATTAGTAGGACGTGATTTCTCGTCGCGGTGCGGAAGACTTTTATGAATGAAAGCATAATGTTCGTGCAAAACCATTCATCACACAAATGTCAGTTCTAAAGTATAATATTGTAAATTTTTTTTAATTATAACAATTTTTACAATTTTTTTTCTGAAAACACAAGCTAACGCATCAATTTTTGGTGACAATTTTTTGTAATGTATGTAAATCTATTAATTATGTAGAACATAATTAAAAAATAAAAATAAATGTTTTAAACAGAATTGACGATTGTTTGCATTTAATGGATATGGACTGGATCGCAACACTAATTTAATGTTTCAAGTTAATAAACACTGTCAGGAAGCAAGCAAGGCAATATGAGAACATTATCTTTTGGTTGAATGTAGCGAAAGGGAAAAACAGTCACCTTTCTTGCCACGATCTTGTTCGCAGATAACGCAGGTATAAGTCCACACAATGACAACCCTCCCATTATTCCGCCCCCCTCGCTGAAACGCCCTCTCCCCCCTCCACCGCGGCGCAGGCGACAGGCTCAGGTATATCGCCACGCCCAACCACTGGCAGTAGCACGTGGCCAGTGGCCCACCGCGCTAAACATTTTTACTAGGGAGGCCCCTTAAAGCGGTAAGGGCTGTGAGCCAATGAGAAGACACTAAACAAACGAAGTAAAAAGAAATAATAGTCCGATTCGCTTTTTTTATACTGTTTTGTGAGTTTATTCATTCTGTGCCACCATACGTGTGCGGGGCTGCGGTAAAGGATGCCTATTCAAAAAAAAAAATGAAGGGCCACTCACATTGCCTGACGATTGGCCGGAGCAGAGTCTTCCCCCCCCCCCTTTTTTTTAGATCATGGGGCGCCAATCATAAATTACTTAAATCGGTGGCACTAACCAGGTATTTTCTTAGATTTTTTATTTTTTATACACGTTGTGCGCTACTTTTTTCCCTCCTAGATTTTAAATTTGTAGTACCTATCCCTACTAATAGGTACCTAAATGTGAATGTAAGTTTGTTTGTTACGCTTTCACGCGAAAAATACTTAACCGATCATCATGAAACTTTGTACACATTTTCTTGGATGTATTAGAAGTAACATAGGATACTTTTTATAGAAAAAATAATATTTTTTTTCCTAAGGGCAAAAAAATTGATATTTGTATGTATGATCGTCTGACTGCGAGTTTGAGTAATTTGAATGACATTTAACGCCATCTGGTATTTCAATAAGTAAATTAAATAATTCGCTAATTTAATAATATAATACCGGCGGTCAATTTACTATTCAATTTTATTTTTCGGTCACCGCCAAGCAATACTTAAACTTTTTAAGTTTTTGAGGTTATGTGTCTATTTTCTTTGGTGATTGTTGTTTGGACATTGATGCTGAAGGTTATATTTTACTTTCAAGAGAATTTTGTAATTTAGTGAAAATGATGTGGATCTAATTACTCAAGTTTTCCCGGACTTGCAGCAAAATTTGAATAGTGATCGGTGGTTGTACGCAAGAGCAATATTGGCGCCAAAAAATTTATATTGTTAATAAAATCTACACTTATATTTTAAAAGAGGTGCAAGGGGAAATGGAGTATTTGTCAATAGATACAATCATGGATTATTCAGAACAAAGCACTTCATATCCTTCGGAGTTTTTAAATTCACTTGAACTTTCGGGTGTACACTCACATAAACTTCAAATGAAACTAAATGTAGGCCTAAAAGTTACGCTTATACGAAATCTAGATGCTCCTCGACTATGTAATGGAACGAGGCTTCGGATCACACAATTGGGGCAGAATATTAATTAATTAATTAATTTTTATTCTACGTTAATACTTTGAACTTTTAAAGATGTTAGGATTAAAAATTAGTTTTATTTTTTTAATAGTGAAACAATTTCAATAAAGCATGTTTTCAGTTTTTAAAGCTAAATCGGATGTTAGAATTTTTAAATACTGATGATTCCAGTCAAGCAATAAAAAAAATCAATTACCATATTATTTTATTTTCTTTGCAATGATCTTTGATACTTAAGGACATAACGCGAGCGAAGCCGCGGGTAAAAGCTAGTATGATATAAATAAACCAATTCAATTATAATGCATTATTCAATAATGGTTTTGTAAAAGAATAATATCAAATAATAATTAAAAATTGCTCGTGATAGTATATTTTACTCAGCTTTCCTTTATTATTTTTTGTTTCGAGATCCAGTTACATTAACGGGAAACAAAGCGAAATTAAAAAAATGAGATTATGAAAATCTGGGTTAGGTTCATTTTAGAAATATAAAAAAAAAATTAAAAACAAAAAAAAAACAATGGATGGGTTGATTGTTTAAATGAAAATTCTGATTATTTCAACTCTGATTACTGATGATTTGCAAAATTCTTTATAAAAAAAGTTGAGGTCATAGTGGTAGGCCTAGTTATGTCTTCGCGTGTCCTCTCTAAAATGTTTTTTTTTTTTTTTGGTGAAAGTGGCTTAAACCGTTTTTTTTTTTTGCGGAGTGATTATTAAAACACACGTAAACAGCACTAAACCGAGTAAAAATATTTGGAAGTAGCAACAAAAACCATTTTCTTATAGGGACAACTTAAGCTAACCTGGAAGTATTACATTCTAACTGTTCCTTCAAACATCACGGAAAACTGCTGTAATTTACGGTTCGGAATTTTCTGTAAACAGGTTTGTCTGGTACAGGTAGCGAGCGTCCTGGGAAATTTCTGTATGTATTTATATTCCGATTTGGAAAGATTCTTGCAATGAAGGGACATTGATTTAAAACGTCCTGAATACCTGTTCAGTCTCATGCAACTGTTTAGTAACCAGCGTTCTTCGTAAATTGAAGGTGAAAATTTTTAACAGTGTATTTTTTCTTACGAAAATTGGTGCATAATTTATATTTTAATTGATATTTTTTTAAAACATGGAAAAGATAATCGATTATTCAACATTTTACTTTATGTTGTTGTATCATGCTTTATTATGTGGGTAGTTAAAACTGAAATGCTATTCATGGAACAATTAAAAATAACTGTAACTGTTGGAGATACTGGGACAACACAAATAATAAGGGCCCAGTTAAGAATCCGAACCCAGCATTACTGCTAAAAACTATTTTGTAGTACCTAATACAGTTGTTTCCATGTAATTAGTATATACATTTACGAAAAAAAAAAATTACAGGTGTTGCCCAAGGTCTTTTTTTTTGTCCATATTTACTGTTCTTGTTGCAACTGTCACGTGTTCGCGTGTAATGCGATATTTTTCTGATCGAATTCCTTCCGTCTCTTTGACCGTTCCTGAGATTTCTCTATGACGTACGGAATAAACCAGTAATGGTGGATGTAAAAAAAAAACCTGTTTCAAATCTTTATATTTTATTTTAACACGCCGTGAAATGTTTAGGGTCACCTCGTTTCGGGTGGACTGTACGCCGGGGGTTTGAATATCTACCATTCCCGACCACCCTCTCCACCCCCTTCTTCCCACCGACACGTCCCCTTAACCCGGGAGGGCTGGCGCCGGCCTCTTTAGCACTCTCTCGACGCCTCCACTGAATACCTAAGTGCGCAGAAGTGCATCGCGGCGGGGGCGCTAACGCATTTCCCCGGGATCGCTCGTGAGGAGTCCTTCCTGCTGCTTCCTCCCCCCCTCCTTCATCCTTTTCCCGCGGTGAACCAACAGCGCAAGACATGACGACGTCGTCGTCTCCTCTGCTCGTGCAAGCTCGTGAATCACTTGGACCGGCCGCCTTGGCCAGACATCGCGCAGAACTCCAGGTGTTCAACGGCAACTTACAAACCGCTCGAGATCTACTGAAAGTTTCTCATTACGAATGGCATTGAAGAGCCGTTGCGTGTTTCCGTGAAAGTTTCGTTCAGTAGTCTCGTCTGCAACGTGTGTTTTTTTTTTTTGGACAGTGAAAAAAGGATAAAACTGCTAGGTACTTTCACGGACATTTTTAGGGTATGGAAAAATTCAACACGCAGTATTTGCAAGTGGTATAGGGACGTGTAGGGAGCCTTTAGCGTTGATGTTCCATCATATAATGATAGGGTCACCGCTTGTCCGTGTTCAAAAACGTTTTTTCGACGTTTCCCGCAATTATTATGAAGGATAAAACTACAAGATATTTTTTTGTTATGTTGTTTTTACTATTAAACGCATATTAGTACATTATGATTCTCTAAAAATAATCTATAAATTAGTCAAAAAGACTTATTTTTCATTAAATTGTATTAAATATCTAAAATGATAGAAATTAGAAGCGCTTACTTTTTATACGTGTACTAGACTACATAAATTCCTGGGGCTCATTTCACAAATGTACGAGTCTTGTAACCATTGTAAGAAATAAGCACTTGCAATCACAAGTTGTTACGAACAGGCATTTAACATAGATTGTATAAAACGGTCATTAGCAAGTAAAAGTTTTGGTCGTGTCTCCTGTGTAACAAATGTAGTGGTTGGTAAATTAACTAACGTATTTGGCGTCATAACCATACTTGTAACTAACAATATTTGGTAACATTATCTCATTTAGTTAATGTACTGGTAACAGTTATTAGTATTAAGGTGCTGAATAAGTTAGTGTTAGTTCAGCAGTAGTTATAATTTTACTCAGTTGGGTATAAACTGGGCCACAGAATCTTTCTACGAGAATTATAAGTAAACTTGTAATTGTAACCTACCTACTATTTGAGTTAAGTAGAAAATGAGTAGTAGACAGGTGTCAGCTAAAACACAATTTTTTTAAAAATACAACTGTAGAGTAAACCACAGAGTAAAACGAATATAATTTGTTACGATTTTTAATATGGGGAGAACTGGGTTCGTAAGGGATAGCCCAATTAAGTTTTATTACAGTTTTATTGAAGAACAATATTTACATCAATAATAAATAATTGTACTTAAATATGTCCGATCACAAATCACTGGCACTTAACAATGTTTATTCACAAGTCACTCTGTCTGCCAAGTTCCGCAGTTCGCACTCCTCGCTGTAGCTGGGCTCAACAGTGGTTCGCCCCTTAC
The DNA here is from genome assembly GCF_032445375.1 of Bacillus rossius redtenbacheri. NCBI lineage: Eukaryota > Metazoa > Arthropoda > Insecta > Phasmatodea > Bacillidae > Bacillus > Bacillus rossius. The sequence goes on from NC_086330.1 coordinate 355,488,085, forward strand.
CTCGCGCCTGTCCACGAACACAGTCGTGCGTCACTCAGTCGCCGCAATCTCACGGATCCAGTCGAACTCCGCATCACGCCACTCTCAGGGGGTCTCTCACCCTCTTCGCCGATGTCGCACTTACCTTCGCTCGCCGCACTCCTCTCGGAACTCCCGCGGAGGTCGGCTTAAGTACTCTGGCGCCCTTCTCGAACCGACGAGAGCGGCCGTGACAAGTCGCGTCATCTGGGCTGACCTGACACCCGAACAGTCGAGAAGGGCGTCGCTTGTTCACGCCATTTCGCGCGGCCTGCCCGCGGAATTCCCAAGGCCGCTCAGCGATATATAACGGCGCCGAGACATGGCGATGCGCGGTGAGCGGAGGGGGGAAGTGGGGGTAGCGACGACCCTTGTAATCCGGCCAGGCATGCGTGGCATGCCTTACGTCAGTGTACGGCACACGTGACAGAGCGCGTGACTCCAGATGCCGTGCGAGGCCGCCAGCCAGCTCCGAACCTGGCGCGTTTCGTGGTCCTGCGTTCGTAACAATATATTTGTAAAGTTGTGAAAATACACGTGTCATTACAAGGTTACATGTAATTTTTTTTTTTTTTGTGAAACACTTGCAACTGTATGGTTTAACAAACTTTTCAAAATTTTACCTATTAGTTACAAAACTTGTACTTTTTTTGTGAAATTGGCGCCAGGTTGTTCGGTTGTTCAATTTTTCAAGCTTGGAGGAGAGAGGGATAGAGAGAAAATAGGTGTCCAAATCGGTCCCGAAAATCACGTCCTGACTTTTTTTTACAAACGACCTCTCGCCAGGCGAGGAGCAGAAACTCCCACACGCATATCGTGCGTGCCACTCTCCCCCTCCCTCGCCCGTGATGGTAGGGGAAATGGGAGTGGGGTGGGATCTCCGTGGCCCGGCCCTGAACGCACCTTCCCATCGCGTGTTGCCGTGTGGACTGGCCCTGGCTCCTGAGGCCTAGCTTCACGCGCTATCTTTAAGTTTTTTTTTTAGCTGATTCCAGATATTTATGAAGAAAATATTCTCAGAATGGAACTGTGGAAGTAAAGTTATGTGCATTAGCCCGCTGCGGAATCACAGAAAAACACAATTAGAGCGAGTGGCCGTGATGATGATGATGTTCAGGCAAAAATAGTAGGTAATTATGAATAGATTAAGTGCCCGAATATTCTCAAATAATTACATGTAACACAAGGGGCGTATGCATGAAAAGGAGGGGAGGCAATATTCTCCCCCTTTAGCAGTGATAAAAAGAAAATTAAACAGGAAAATAAAACAAACTAAAATTAATGAAAAATCTATTTACTAACGTATTGGTTGTTGGTATGTTAACACATCGTAAGAAAATGATTACGAAATAGAAACCCCCCCCCCCCGTCTTCCACCACCACCACCCCCCCCCCCCCCCCATCGTAGTGCTCTTATCACCTTGCCGGCCTAGCCTTTGGAGATCCAACTAGAGTGCGTTAATCAACACGATTATTATAAAATACGCCACATAGCGCAGTTTCATGTCGACCTATGTCGGGCAGCTTAGACAGATATATGATCTACGGCTATCCCCCACACAAGGGAAATTTACACCGTTTTTTTTAAGCCTTCTAGTCTCTTGTCAGTATCAACATGGAAAAAAGTATTTTACTGGCGCGCGGGATCATTGTGAATCGCTCGGCTTGTTGCCGGACACGGACGGAATCTCACGGGCCTTCTGGTCGGCACGGGGTTACGCGATTGACAGACGGAGGGAACACGGACGCACGCGACGGATCGTTGCGGGTCCATTCTTCAGGATGGAACACGCTGTTGGATGTGTTCGGTCGCCGAGCAGGCCGAGGCACGCGGCTGCCACCCTTCGCCGTTCGCCCAGTGGCGCTGCGACGACGTCCTCGCACGAGGAGAGTAGATGCCTGCAGTCCGACCCGTCAGCGGAGTCCGTCCCTTATCGATTATCGATACTCTGTTCTCTTCTTGTGTCGGCGCGCCCCGTTAGCGCTGCTCCGCTCGCTGTCTACGCCGGCCCTTTCCCCATCCCTTTCACTCTACTCTCTCTCTCTCTCTCTCTTGCTGTTAATCAAGCCTGGTTTCTATCTCCAGTTTTATCATCCACCTATTGCTATTTTTACAGTCATGGGCCTCGAGTTCCCCCCCCCCCTTCCACACTCCACCTCATGCCCCACTAGCCCTCTTGCTCATTTTCCTTATCTCTTAAAGTGGTCGGAACGCGCGCAAGAAGGGCCCAAGCCGCGTAATCAATTTACACCTACCCTCTCGGGAGTGTGAAATGAAGATGGTTGGGAAAAAGGGGAGGGGGGTTCCTGTTCTGATATCAGGTCCCGAAAGAAAAAAAAAACAGAATCTCGCCAGCTGTGACGATTGTGATAAGGCGCGAAGAGATTGAGCTCCCAGTGATTATTGCTATGCCGGTCGATAATAATAATAATAATAATAATAATAATAATAATAATAATAATAATAATGTAGCTTACATTGGTAGCGCAGTCGCATTAAAGGGGACCTGGTTTCGAATCCCGGCTCGTTTTCGGTTTTCTGTGGTCTCCCGAAATGACCCCAGAGAATTAATTCCTGGCGCGGCGCATGCGTATGCCAGGCGTGCCGCAGACTTGTAATTGCCCGCCTGCAAGGTTTAGGAAGGCGCATAGTCGATTACTTTTCCGACATTGACTCTGACGACATCTGCGGCTGGATGATCAATTCGTTTTTCCTGCACACGAAAATTAAACCTTTTAAAAAAAATTCTGTACTTTTACAAAATATTCCTTCGGAAACCAGTTGCCAAGATATATTTGTAATGCTACAAGAAAGATATTGTCACTTTGTGCCACACATATCTATGGTTATTTTTGCACACGCGCGCTCGGCACACACACACACATATTATATAATCATACATTGATCGACATAATACAGACTATTTATTACGAAAATTGGAGCATAATTTTACATTTCAAATGAGGTTTCATTCAACCAATTCTCTAAACCATGGAAAAGATAATATAATATTTAACTGTTTGACTTTATTTGGTTTTACCTGGCTTATTAATGTGCGAAGTTAATACTGAAAAGATATTCAGGGATAGGTTTACAAACAACTTTAACTTTTGTAGGTACTCGCACAACACACAGCACGAATGCCCGGGAAAAGATGTGAACCCAGTATTACTGCGGACACTTGTTTTGTATTGATACATTTGTTTTCATGTAAATGTAAACATTTACAAATATACGTAAATTTACACGTATATTTCTGTTCCATTTACCATAAAAAAATACAGTGTAGGCGTTGGAGCTAAGGTCTCTAGATGATAGATTTGAATAAATAGCTAAATGGTCCATGAGAAAATGAAAAGTCGCGTCACCGCATAGACGGGGTGGCAGGGGGTTAAATCGCCCGTTTTCCGTTTGTTTTTTTTTTTTTTTTTTTTTTTTTTTTTTTTTTTTTTTTAACGTTTGAGGCTGTGAGCTTACCCTGATAGTAAATTAAAAAAAAGTACAATTCTAAAGCTAACAGCATTCATTGGAAACCTTACAAGTTATATGATACGAGCAAATATAGTTTTTACAGTTATGGCCACAGTAACGTTTACAGTCTTTAGACTGAAAAAAAGGTTTCCTGCCAAAATTATTTACCCTCCTTCCCCCCCCCCCCCCCTTTTCCTGTGTCAAAGATTTTTTTTTTGTAAATGGGACATAAATATTCATGTAATCTTACATATATTTGTAAATTTGTACATTTTACATGAATTATACTGTATATTTTCAAAGTAGTGTCTACAGTATTACTGTGATCAGATTCTTTATTGGTTATTTATGATATGTATTGTAACAGTACCTCCGATAGGGAGAGATTTGTGAACCGTATCCTGTATAGCTTTCCAGTATTAACTACACACATTAACAAGTATAATACAAAAATAAAATCCAATTAATGACCATTCAATTAGCTTTTACGTGGTAAAAAAAATATTTATGTTTGAAGAAACATAAAATAAAATATGAAATTATGTGCCAGTTTAAGCAAGAAATACTCCGTATTTTCTCTAAAAAAAATTATTTCATTCATGCAAAAATAACCATAGCCATGTGTTGTACAAAGTTACAATATTTTTTTTGTAGTGTTGCAATTTATTTCTTGGCAACTAGTTTCCAAAGGAATCTTGTTGTAAATGTACACAGATTTTTTTCCCCCTGTGAGATGTAGAGACTGGAAAAATTCGCGCTTTGGATGACCTCTAGGATAGACTCCACAATCCCCTATGTACTCAGGCAAATGCCACCTGCTCATTGGCTATTGACTCGTGACACCTGTCAACTGGGACGCTTGCGATTCGATACTTTTTTGGTTGAAGGTTTTTCATTGGCTCAAAGGCCTTCAGATAAACTGTGAGCCAATCAGAGAAGCAATAAAAAGATACAGTTGTTTGGATTCTATCATATCGTGAAATGAATCCACGAATATTTCCGGTCTCTAGAGATAAGGTATAAATAGTGTCGTAATACCCCGATGCCAGATTCGTTTTTCGTATGCCTGCGCCACTCCGAGAATACGCGCTAAAAGGAAGGATTTTCCTTTTTTTTTTTTTAAAGTGTCATTAGTGCTGGGTTCGTTACAGCGACAACTCAAATATTTCCGTGATAATGGTGGTGATCATGAACGTTCTTGATATGCAAGGGTTTATTCGTCAAGTTTTCGGCAGTCAGCGTCGGGATTCCTGTCATTCCTCCCCCGATGGGCCGAAAGTGGTTAGAAGTCGAAGAATGACGACTACAAGAGCCACAAATAACTATACCCTTGTTTTCCACTGTCCGCTTTCAGGCTGTCTGTGCCCGAGGACGGGAACAAATCTCAGTTCCCGAAACGTAGCAACTGTGTTTTAGTTTGCGATGTCGTCGTTGAGGAGTCCAGAATATCTGTTTGGTATCATCGTTGGTTCCCTCTTTTTGTCGCTGTGTTATCCAAAGTTGTTGTTTGCATTTCCTGTTATTGCTGCAACTGTCTCGTTTCTGTCGGGCCACAGCGTTCGTCTGCGCTGTGATATTGTTCTTACAATTTCCTTCCACGGAATTTTCTCTCTGTGCTAACATACGACATCGCAGATTTTGGCTTGTTTTTCTGTATGTTTGTATATTATTTTTTTCGGTAATTGTTCCGTATCACGTATCCAATTTAATCTTTGATCCTGATGGATATCCAGTTGTATATGGTGCTTGCTGTGTTCATTTAGTACGTCGAAAGATACTCTCTTAGCAAAAACTAGATTGCGTTATTATCAAATTTTTATAATTATTATTTTCAAAATCAAGTATATTTTTGCTATGATACCATTTCAAATCATAAACACATTCAACTGCTTACTTTATGTTTTTTTTTTTTTTTTTTTTTACCTAAAAATACAATTGGATATGTTGCACAGAACAATTGCTCCCCGAAAAAATGTTCCTCAAAGTTTTTATAAATATTTTCAAAATCAAACATATTTTGGTAAATTATACAGCTCTGCATCACAAACACACACAATTCCTTTCTTTGTTTTGATATGTTATGTAAAATTACAACTGGATACGCAATAAGGAATAAGTACCTTTTTTTTTCCCCTTTGTAGATTCTTCAGATTTTCTCCGTGACATAACAGTATCGGCGTATGTCCAAAATAATATTTTTAATCAAAATTATCTCTTTTTTTTTTGGGGGGGGGGGGGGGTAATATGGGTAATATGGGTAATGGAGGGTAATATGGGAGTGATATATCCCGATGTACACTTCACCGACTCAACCTCTGTTACAGAACCAGGCCCAGCTTAGCCAATCCCGAAATAAAATCATTGACGTTCAACCGAAGGCCTTGGCCTGATCCCTCCCCCCCCCCCCTCCTCCCTTCACGCTCCAACCGAGTGAGCCCATCTCCCGTGGTAACCGTTAAACCGCGGAGGTCGGTCCATCGATTCCAGAGCCTTCCACCGTGTTTGTTTTTGTCCAGGGGAAGGGGCCGTGTTGGGGGGGGGGGGGAGGGTTGCCCCGGGGAAGCTCCCTTTATTGCTGGCCGCTCGCCAAGGCGCGTGTGTGTTTTACGACGTGCTTGATGCGCGCCGACCTTTAAGGAGGGGTGGGGGGTGGGGGGTGAAAACCTCTCCTCGTCCATGGGGGGGGGGAGGGAAGACGTACAGCATTCCCCACCCCTCCCTACCAAATGAAATCGCTGACGACGAGAACGTAAGGCCCAAAAAATAAATAACGTAGTCGATGAGAAGCCAGGTCTATCCCCCTCCCTCCCTCCCTCCCTTAACGTAACTAAAATTAAGTGTATTTGTTTTTGGAGGGGGTCTGCGTTAGGGAAGACTCTTTAAGTGCGTGTCAGGCCGAAGCCTGTACGCGTAATCATGCTGGCTTTTAGCCAATCAGAATAGGGTGGCATGAATCATGTGCTCTTTGTTTGGGGATTGGTCAACCATGGCAGCAGTTGATGCCACGAGATCGGAAAAGTTCGCGGATTTATTTTGCGATAGGCTAAAATTAAAATACATATACTTTTAAGTTTTTTTTTTTTTTTTTTGCTATTGGCTCAAAGTTAATCAGGACGACTATGGGCAAATGAGAAACCCTCGACCAAAGAAGCATCGAAATACAGAGGCAAAATGTTGAGGCGACTTACAAATCAGCATCCAGTTAACTGGCGTTATTTCCCCTGGTATTCGGAGGACTGTGTATTATATCCTGAAGGTAATCTAAACCGCGAATTAGTTAAGTTGGGCCCCAGGTAACACTTGCATAGACACAGGGAAAACCCTGGGAACATTCATGCGGGGTGAAATTATTGCAAGCATTAAGCATCCTTGGAGGGGGGGGGGGGTTGTCAGGAGGGGGATTCTCCCCGCGTGATAATTACGAAGACTTGCGCGCCTTTTTATACTCATGATAAGTAGGGACCGGAAAAATTCGCGGGTTAAAACATCTCCAGGATGAACTCCATAGTTCTACGTACACTCGGTCAAATGCCACCCACTCATTGGCTGCTGTCTTGTGAGACGTCCCAACGTAGCAGCCTGTGATTCGATAAAGTTTTGGTCGGGTGTTTCTCACTGGCCCAGAGTCATCCAGGTGAGTTGTGAGCCAATAGCAGAGGTATAACTATTTGTATTTTAGCTTGTCGCGAAATGAATTCGCGAATTTTTCCTGTCTCTAATGATAAGTGAATATCTGTTCGTTGAAAATATTTTTGGCTGAAAATCAAAACAAAAAAACAAATCAAAGCGAGGGATAGAGTTAAAATTCTAGAAAGAGCTCTTAAATAAAATCATCAAAGCAAAAAAAAAAATGAAAAGAAAAAAAAACAACTTGACGTGTGGGACCGAGCCCTAAGTCTGCCGCTCGCCACGATGCCGCTGTCGGCGTGTCACCTGGACCACCGACTCTCTTGGAGAACTGCAAATAGAGTCGTAATTGCGGGCCAATTTACCGGCAAATTAACCCCTAACGGTGGCCGTTTCTCCGGGTGCCGAGCCGTAACCGGATGTTGTAAACACTACAGAACGGCTCGTGAGAAGGGAAAGGGCTGGTTGGCTTGGTTGAGGGAGGGGGGGGGGGCAGTGGGAAAGGGAGGGAAGTCGGGAAGCCTGATTGGGCGCATAAATCGCGAGCACTTGAGCGGAGGGTTTCGGAAGTCGTGTGATCAGCGCTCCAAGGGCAAAACGAACAACCCTTCTTCTTTTTTTTTTTTTTGTTGTTCGCTGACAGCTTTTGAACGGCGCGAACATTAGCGCTCCGTGCTGCTTGTTCAAGGTCTCTAAATGCAAATAAAGTTCACACTTGTGCATGCTAATTCTGCGGATCGTTCGATAGATAAAACTGCACGTATTGCTAGAACGTACACAGTCTTGAACTGTTGCTAAAAATTATACACTTGCGGGTAATTTTTTTTACATTTTGATATTATAACAGGTCGCATTTAACTTTTAACATATTACAAACAAACATAAGTTTTTTTTTGGTATAAATTAATCACTTTGTGATCTCGAAAAATAATTAAATATACCTACGTTATCTTCGCCGAAAACTATTAAGAAAATGAAATTTTTTGTTAAAAATAAGTTAAATTTTAATGAATTAATTTTAATTTATATTAATGAGAGGAAAATAACTCGCTCGCATGATACCGCATCGGCGCTGCGATGGCGCGCATTTAAGGTCGATCTATACTGTTCCATTGAGCGCATCTTCGACCTTGTGACCGACAGGCGCAGACCAGAGTTCAGTCGGGAGTTCTCCCGCGGCGGAGTTTCCAGGCTATACAGCGGTGAAGTCCCTGGACGAAGGTTCCAAGGCAGAGAGTTCAGTTCCGGGCGATAGTGTCGCGGGCGCGGCGGAGTTCCGAGCGAAGATCCGAGCGAGGCGTCGAGTGGGATCTCGGCGAAGGGGAAGTGCGACGGCGGCGGCGGAGTGCGGCGACGGAGTCCCGCGGCGGAGAACCACGAGGGTTGCTGCGGCGAGAGTTGCGCCAGAGGTGCGGCCCAGCGAGGTTTGTGGTTTGTAAAAACGACTGGTTAGGGAAGCAAAATTATTTTTAAGTGCAATTGATTATTTGCCATGTTATAAGATTAATTGTAAGTGACATAAGTAGTGGCAATAAATAAAGCTTGTGTGTAGTAAAATCTATTAATTGAGCTATCCTTTACAAACCTGCGGTTAATCGTAAAAGTATCATCCAAGTTGGGTTCCTTAATTTTTAACGTCATTACTTTTGTTTTATTTAAACTTTAGTGGATTGTCACTGTCTAAGCATTGCCAATTGATTTTGTTGTTTGGTGTTTATTTTTACCCCATGTACTTATGTTCCACGAGTTATCTGTAATTTTTGAAACTTCAGGCAGATTTTCATAATAAAATGTTTTTGCGTCACTAACAGAGAGAAACACCTGTAATTTTTTGGCACCAGGATGAACTGCATTCACTTGTACACAGATAAGCCTGTGTCCACTGTCCATTGCCTGCCGCCACATTTTACTTTCCGGCCGGACTGCATGATACTGTGTCATTTGTAGGGACATGCATATTTCGCGGAAAGAAATCAAGGCTACCTGAACGTTGCAGCACCGTGGGATCGTATATATTCCGTGATTGGGTGAGTTTCTTTCAAGTACATGTCTATTGTTACAACACCAATCACAGTAAGTCAGTGCGGAAGCAAAGGCGCCCGAGTGTCTCGGTCAAAATAAGGCATCGACTTCTCTCGCAGACGGCCGCCAATCACAAGGAATAAATAGAGACCGGAAAAATTCGCGAATTCATTTCGCAACAAGCTCAAATACAAATAGTTATACCTCAGTGCTGCCTCTGCTATTGGCTCACAACTCACCTGGATGACTCTGGGCCAGTGAGAAACACCCGACCAAAACTATCGAATCACAGGCTGCTACGTTGGGACGTCTCACAAGACAGCAGCCAATGAGTGGGTGGCATTTGACCGAGTGTACGTAGAACTATGGAGTTCATCCTGGAGGTGTTTGAACCCGCGAATTTTTCCGGTCCCTAGGAATAAACTGTTGATGCGGTTATATCTTGTTGCAGTCTAATAGGCGTTCAGATTTTTTCGCGAAAAATGCCTGCCCCTAGTCATGTGAGTTTGGTAATGTTGTTATTGGTTTCTTGTCCTTCCAGTCGTGACAGAACTACCTGTGGTCGAATTAGAACGCAGTTCATGTGTATAGTGGTATGCATTCCAGCCTTCCTACAAACTAAAACGCGAATTTCGCAGGGTTCTTCTGTTTGCTTCAATTAAACTCCCTTAAATTTTTCTGTCTCCCACAGATGGGTGGTTGAGTAAAGGGACAGGAAATATTTGCAGTTTATATTATCTTCAAGATAGCCTACACACGCCTCTGTGTTCTCGGGAAAATAACGCCAGTTCATTGGCGGCCGACTTTGTGAGCCGTCTCAACTAGTTTAGCTGTGATTCGACAGTTCTTTGGTTGAGGGTTTCTCATTGTTAGAGACCGGAAATAATTCGTGGATTTATTTCGTGATACGCTAAAATTCAAATGATCATGCCTTTGTGCTGCTGCTATTGGTTCAGTGCTAATCTGGAGGATTCTTGGCCATTTGGATACCTTCAGTATGGGCAGGCCTTTTTCGCGAAAAAAAAAAACCTGAACGCCTATTAGACTGCAACAAGGTACAACCACACCAGGGGTTTCTTCTTTGCGATTGGCGGCCATCTGCGAGAGAATTCGTTGCGTTATTTGACCGAGCCACTCAGGACGCGTTTGCTTCCGCACTGAATTATTCTGATTGGAGTTTTAACAATTGACATGTACCTGAAAGAAACTCATACAATCACGAAACACAGACAATGCTACAGTGTTGTAACTCGCAGCTAGACTAGAATTCTTGTCGCGAAATATGCATTCCCCTAACCATCAGTAGAGACCGGAATCATTCGCGAATTCATTTCACGATATTATAGAATCCAAACAACTGTATCTATATTGCTTCTCTGATTGGCTCTCAGTTTATCCGAAGGCCTTTGAGCCAATGAAAAACATTCAACCAAAAAAAGTATCGAATCGCAAGCATCCCAGTTGACAAGTGTCACGAGTCAATAGCCAATGAGCAGGTGGCATTTGCCTGAGTATGTAGGGATTGTGGAGTCTATCCTAAAGGTCATACAAAGCGCGAATTTTATCCATTCTCTAACCATCAGTCTACGAAATAACTTCTCACAAGTTACCCAGTTGAGTTACCTCATAAGTCAGAAGCCAATGAACAGGAGAGTTTTGCCCAAGTATGCGGAGGTTCGTGGAGTCTGTCCTGGAGGCCACTGAACACGCAAACTAATTTTTTAGGACCTCTACTCATTGGCCTAGATTCGTCTAGATGAGCAGCTTAAAGGTAGGCCTACCTATAGGAATGTATTTGAATTTTAGCCTATCGCGAAATGAAGCTGCGAATTTGTACAGTCTCTAGTGACACGTACCACGTTTCTGCTATAGTCCCGCTTTGGAAATATTTGTTATTATTAGAGAACGGAAAAATTCGCGGATTTATTTCACGTTATGCTAGAATCCAAATAACTGTACCTTTATATTGCTTCTGTGATTAACTTACAGTTTATCTGAAGGACTTTGAGCCAATGGAAAACCTTCAACCAAAAAAGTATCGAATCGCAAGCGTCCCAGTTGACAGATGTCACGAGTCAGTAGCCAATGGGCAGGTGGCATTTGCCTGAGTATGTAGGAGGTTGTGGAGTCTATCCTAGAGGTTATCGAAAGCGCGAATTTTTCTAGTCTCTAGTTATTATTAGAGTCCCGGAAATTTCGCGGATTCCTCTGGCCTCAGGATAGAATTCAAAGTTATAGGTGTGCTGGACCCATGTTTACTTTCCCATTGGTTGATTTCTTAGCGAGAACATTTTTATCCTTGTATTCGCTTACTTTTCTCCTAGCTGGACATCGTTGGCTCACGGTCGCAGAGGGGCGTGTCCAGATAACTGCGGTCCAATCATGAACACAGTGCGTCAGTGTGGAGGTTTGCATTCTAGCTTGCGACTAAATGAATGCGCGAAATAATTCCGTGGCTCTAGTTATTACAGGCCTGCAATTACGCGAGTCAAACAAGTTTTGAAGTGAAGCCTTGAGTTAAAGAGTAAGTGCACCAAGACTGTTTCTTCAATCGGCGTGTCCATCCCGTACTTCCCCCCCCCCCTCCCCCCACCTTCTCTCTCAATCGTGGGTTTTTAAATTCGCGCTCGCCGCCCGCTTATCGCTCAGGGAATTGGTCTGGCAAGCTCTCTCCCCCTCCTGGCCACGACGTGCGCAGATGTACGAGGATCAAGGGCGGCGGGAGAGAAGCGTCGTGGGACTTCAGCCGGGGGCACCAGTGCCTCGCCGCGCCTGGCGTCATCCATCAGGGGGACCTCCTGCGAGCGCGCGCCACTGGACAGCTGGGACCGTCTTGTGTCCCCCTTCTCTCACTCTCTCTCTCTCTCTCTCTCTCTCCCCCCCCCCTTTGGCAACTGCCGGTAATGAGCCCGTGAGGTTGGTGGGAGGTTCGACTGACACCTCAGGGCCGCCGCAGTTGCCGTGATCAGCCCCGCATAGAACAAGGAGGGGGAGATACAAGAAGTGCGACTCTTCCAGTGGAAATTGAGACCACGTTTTGGCTAGACATGTGTAGAAACTGGAAAAATTCGCGCTTTCGATATCCTCTAGGATAGACTCCACAACCCCCTACGTACTCGGGCAAATGCCACCTGCCCATTGGCTACTGACTCGTGAGACCTGTCAACTGGGACGCTTGTGATTCGATACTTTTTTTGGTTGAAGGTTTTCCATTGGCTCAAAGTCCTTCAGATAAACTGTAAGCCAATCACAGAAGCAATACAAAGGTACAGTTGTTTGGATTCTAGCGTATCGTGAAATGAAACCGCGAATTTTTCCGGTCTCTAGACATGTGATGCTATCTGTCCGTGATTCAATGGCAAGATACCTGCAAAAATTCGCCTTGTTGTGTGGAGAGAGGCTTTAATGCTACCCATTATGCATTTGAATTAAATTTTTTTCGACACACACCTCAAAGGACAAAAAAAACCATTACAGTAATAAAAAATTCAGATGAATCCAGTCACACGCAGTTCGACCTGAAATTAAATTCAGCGGCAGCTAATGACTTATTTGCTTACAAGTGCTTGGAGTGCATTCCGGTGCCAGGAAATAACACTAATATCGCAGGTCTGTACCAATGGCAAGTTGTAAACTCTACTGTGAGTAGGAAAAACATATTAAAAAAAATTCAAAATAGCAAAAATCCGAAATAAAAAAAAATATTCTGCAAACAATACTCGGGTTACGGTTGAAATGTAGCAGGGAGCGACATCACTTAGGGCTTTCATAAATAAGTACAACTTCTGCGTTCTGTTTCCACATCAAAACTTCATCGCACAAATTATATTTCACAAAGAGCAGCCGAAATTAAATGCGCACGGCATGAATACAAATGACTTAAACTAAAATATTTCTCTAAATTCTGTGTACAAATGTTCTCTTTATATATATATATATATATATATATATATATATATATAGCGTCTCGCGAACTCGCTGAAAAATAACTGAAGTAGGATGTTGCGGAGCAAATGCAATATTACAAAACATGTCCGGGCCTTATATCCTCTGACGGGGTTTTTCTGGACACTGACATAAAATGGCAATGTTCCCTCTCAGTCGACGGAAGTTAAATAAAATGTCCGCTATGCACGGCAGTGACGTTTCCGCAAGTACTTACTTGGCGGAAAATTCTCGTTCACGAACCAAATAATTTCGAGCGAAATGCACTCGCGCTCGGACATGACCAAAAGTCTAGGCTTCCTAGCCATAAACCTACATAATTATGCTCCTCCTCTGGTACTTGCGTGAACGTTAAATAAAAAAAAACTAAGCTATACGAATACTTAAATGTTTATACATTTACACACATAAACTGTACCAGCGCTAAATAACATAAGTAAAAATATGCTAAATTATAACTATCAAATACAGAAATTTAGAAATAACTCAAATTATAAATATGAGCCGCTCCTTACGTGAGTCGCATAGAGTAAGCTACCAAAAAAAAAATTAATTAAATAAGGCAAAATACAGACTAGCACGCATCAACGTGTACAATCATTTGCAATCTAGGCTGTCCCCAGATAACGCGAATTTCACAGATCCACAGAGATCATTGGGGGCATGGGTTTTTCGCGAAATTATTTGAGCGCTCGTTATCTGCAATAAGCCCGTGCTAGCGATTGTTCTCTTGTGATTGGCGGTCGTCTGCTAGAGAAGCCAATGCCCGATTTGGCGGGACCATTGAGGACGTGTTTGCTTCCGCGCTGGATTGCTGTGATTGGTGTGCTGATAGTAGACATGCACCTGAAATAAACCCAGTATTGATATCTTTCCACGAAACATACATGTCCCTAGATATAGCACATTGGAGATAAGACAATTTCATTGGCCCATCTCTATGTTTCGCGAAAAGTTTTAGAGATAGCAGCGATTTAAAATACTGTAGCAACGTCTGTATTTCGTGATTGGTCGAGTTTTTTTCAGGTTCATAATTTACTCTCAGCACACCAATCACAATAATTCATCTCAGAAGCGAAAGCATACTAGATGGCCCGGTCAAAAAAAAAAAATAAAAGAGCGTGTGTAACTCAGTGCACGTGTTAGAAGCGAAACTTCTTTGGCAATTCAAACCTCGACTCGTAAGTATATCGTACGGGGTAAAAAGGCAGAGAGAGAGAGAGAGAGAGATAAAAGAGAGTGGAGAGAGAGAAATAAGACAATTTTCTAAATAAGCATGAATTAATAGAATTAACATTAACTTTAAAATACGCTCAAACCCCGTTAATGTTGTACTCTGCCCAAATACTCCCTTACCAGATGCCAGCAAGTCGGTGTGGCGTCAGGCGCTGACGGGTCCCTACCGCCGCGACCCGCCTATCCCTGCAGCATGGCGGGGTTCAACCTGAGCCGCACGCCGCCACTTGTAACCCGCTCAAGGCTCCGAGGCCCGACACGTTTTCTGCACCGTCCGCAACCTGTTCGCCGTACTTTTCGCGTCAGATGCGTTTCACAACAATGTTCCCCGAAATGGTTGCATCGAAATTCGGCCTTGAAATTTTACTGCCATCGCGCCCAAAGAAGTTTCACTTAAAAAAAAATTGGTTGTCTGTAAAGTCGGTTTACGGACGATAGTTTAACGTGGCAGCGTCATAACAAAACATTGATGAAATGTTTGTATACTAATATGAATAAAATTAAATCATTTTTATTGAATTATCACAATTTTTTATGGATACAAAGAAAGAGTGAAATGAAATGTACAATTTAATTGATAAATTTACTTTTATTTGCACTCATTAATTCAAATATGTTTATTACTTTAACGAACAGATTATTTTAACTATAACTTTTATACATGTTTGCTATTTAACTTCTTCCAATCTGTGTTATTTTGTTAAGGATATGACGATGATAGGAAAAGTAGGAAACGAATGGGAGTGTTTCAAGGATGATGTGAAGGAAAATAATATGTTTGCGCCACGGACTCTGCAGCAATGTTAGGAGGAACGGGTTAGCAAAGAGCAGTGAAAATGTTACATTGAAATGCATGAAAACAGAATTACGCCACGGACTCGGTCGCAATGCTAGGAGGTTCAGGTTAGCGAAGAGAAATATAAAATGAGCGTAACGGGACACAGCGTAACGGGACAATGTGCGTAACGGGACACTTTTTCGTGCGTGCAGCCGGCGTTCATCGATTTATTAGACGTTGTCACGTCAAAAAAAAACAAAACACATTGGCTTCTCTCGCAGACGGCCGGCACAGTCACAAGTGCGGGTTATTGCGGTTTGATGGGCGTTCAGAATTTTTTATTTTTATTTTCCTCGCGAGAAGTGCCTGCTCCTGCAGGTGCAGCGGCAAGTATCGTCGACGGACGCCTCCGGGAGTTCCCTCCAAGGCGTCGCGGTGCCCCGCCGCCAGGGTGCCACGCGCCATGTGTTTACGCGGCGCCCGCTAACGCAATTACCGGCGCCTCGCGACGCCGCGTATCGACCGACGGCGAGGCGCTCCCCCCCTCCCCCCCGCACCCTCCTTCTGACCGCGCCCCACGCTTCGCAGCTCGCTCCTCGGGCCCCACGCTCTTACAAATCAAAGCAAACGTACCAAAATTTTCAACGAAGAAATTTCCCTGAAATAAACGACGATTTCTTAGTGAATTTCAGACGACTGAATCTCCGTAAAAAACTACGCAGGATTCCAACTTCCAATTTCCGTGCTCCACCGTAAAAAACGGCAAACAGGCAAGGGTGTTTGTTCTTGCTGTTGACTTAGCAAGTTACCCGTTAATTTACGAAGTTAACCGTAAATTAACGAAGATCTCTAGATAATTTGCAACCAGCGTGCTTCGTACAGCGCAGGACCGGGTTTATACAGGACGAGTATGAATTCGGCAGACAAATTTTTGGCTGCTGGTTCATCACGACATTATAAGTTGAAAATTAATTTTTGGCTTATGGAGTTAAGTGCTTCCAAAGGCTGTTTCGCGTCTTTGAAGTTGGGGCTGAACTGCATTTCTATTTTAATAGAGAAAGTAGTTAAGATAGAGCACACAGCATGTGGATTATGTTTAACGGAATAGATTTCTACAACTACCGTGAAATTTTTCGCTGTCGAAGAATTATTTAATTGAAATATGTAATTTGGGTTAGTAACACGCCAAAAAAAATGTGAAAAATAATGGTTTTACGCACAATTATTCCAGTGAAATAATTTTGTTACAGCGACAAAATTCGCGGTGGTTGTAGAACTTCGTTCAAATAAATACAATCCAAATTGCTTACTTTTCTATCTTAAATGCTTTCTCTATTATTTACAATGAAATTGTAATTTAGCTCTAACTTCAGAGTCGTATACCAGCCCTGGGAAGCAGTATAGACCATGAGTCGGACATATGTTTTCAGCTTATTTTGTCGTGACAAATATGCAGCTTAAGTTTGTCGGTCAATTTCAAATTCAATCCTTATACTACGCAAGGGACGCAACGTCTAAACAACACAACACGCAGCCAACGATAGGAAATAACGGTCTTTCATTGAAGTCGAGGATCGTTAGACGTCACCAATACTACAACTTGAAGTTATCTTTAAAATATTTGTGCAATGGGAGTGCATGACTTGATGTAAGTTTTTGGACATACACCATTGCTAAGAACTTTTTCTGTTGAAGAAAAACTAAAAACTAAAATAAATAAATAAATAAAAATACACAAAAAAGACAAAAAAAAACACACAAAAATAAGCAAACAATTGCTGCTGTCAACAAGGATATGAACACCTTAAAATATTCCGTAACAGGAATATGGTCAACAAACAAAGAAAAATGTACTAAGAGAACGAAAAAAAAACCACAAATGATGACAACACAAAAATATTGAACCCAAAATAATTCAGCACAACAGTTGAAACGAGACAAAAACACGACAAAACGAAAAGACAAACGAACACAATAGTTTTACCAAAAACAGAAACAAGCGACGTTTCGGGAACTGCTATCTGCTCCCGTCCTCAGGCAGAGACGCACATGGTACGGAAACACAGGTGCGACTGAGAAGGGGCTGGAAAGTACCCCACATTTACGGTCTTCCAAAGATTCATAAACCCGACATGCCTCTGCGCCCGATCATCAGTTGTTGTAATTCCCCATGCTAGAAACTATCAAAATATCTCCTGAAAATTGTTGAGCCACTAGCAGGACAGACAGATACATTTGTCAAAGATTCTAATCATTTTATTTCTATAGTCAAAACACTGAAAATAGAAAACAACGATACCCTGGTGAGTTTTGATGTCCAAAGCCTCTTCACTAATGTGCCAGTAGCCGAAACACTCAGCATTGTCAAGGCCAAATTGGAAGCTGATCCAACCCTAAAGGACAGAACTATAATACCAATCCCATCCATCATGGAAATGATTACCCTCTGTGTCACCACAACATATTTCCAGTTCAAGGATATTTTCTACAAACAGACCGATGGCATGGCAATGGGCTCTTCTCTTTCACCATTTATGGCCAATATATTTATGGAAAACTTTGAGCAAGAAGCACTTAGCAAAAGTAATAGCCCTCCTAAAATCTGGCTCCGTTATGTGGATGACACCTTCACTGTCTGGCAACATGGACCTGAAACTTTGGAGGAATTTGTGAACCACCTCAACTCTCTGAGGCCATCAATAAAATTCACATATGAAAAAGAAACCAAAGGTAGCATTCGTTTCCTGGATGTACTAGTCAGCAGAAAAAACAACAGCCTGGAAACTAAAGTATACAGGAAACCTACGCACACAGGCCAATACCTTAATTTTGCATCCAACCATACCAAAATAACAATAACTGGCATAATTCACACACTAACCAACCGAGCTGAGATTATTTGTTCTGATGAGAAATATATTGCGGTTAAACACAATCATATAAAAAAAGAACTCATAGCCAATGGTTACCCTGTCAACACCATCAAACAGCATATGAAACCCAACAAAACACTCAAATCCACAGAAACTGAGAAACCTGCAGGAACCCTAGTCATTCCGTTTGTTCAAGGGCTTTCAGTAAAAATAAGACGCCTGGGAAAGAAATATGGACTTCAAACAGTATTCCGTTCTAAATCTACTATTAAAAGTATTGTTACCAAGGTGAAACCAGCCACAGAAAAATTACAAACTCACAACTGTGTGTATCAGCTCCCCTGAGAATGTGGCCACATGTACATAGGTGAAACTGGCAGAGCTCTATCCACCCGAATCAAAGAACACAAAAACAACTGCAAGAAGGGTGAAACCCTAAAATCCAGACTTGCTGAACATACATGGGAAAATAGCCACAAAATTCTCTGGGAAGACTCCACACCACTCATACAGGAATCCGATAAAATAAAAAGGAAAATCAAAGAATCAGCCTTCATTATTAGCAATAAAAATATTTTCAGCCAGCAGAGCATTGAACTAAAATATATGTGGATCCCTTTGATAAAGAGAGAAACATCCCTGCAGCACAAAACAATAGCCAATACTCAACCTACCATAACTAATTCGCTTTAACTCCATGGTGCACAGCCAATGGGGAGACAGCTCGTCTGCCATTGGCTGAGCAAGATGTAGCCCTTTCTCTGATAAATACCCTCATTTTCCAAAATCGCACACTTCGCGCCCCGCCGTCGTTTCCAATGATTCGAACAAAGTGACGGGGTCGCACTATTTATATTGGCACCCACATAGCGAGTTATGGGAACGTAATAGTTCCCGGTATCGCTGTCACACGCTCCCGGCCGAGCATATGAGGAAACGGCGGCAGCCCCTTCTCAGTCGCACCTGTGTTTTCGTGCCATGTGCGTCTCTGCCTGAGGACGGGAGCAGATAGCAGTTCCCGAAACGTCGCTTGTTTCTGTTTTGGTAAAACTATTGTGTTCGTTTATCTTTTCGTTTTGTCATGTTTTTGTCTCGTTTCAACTGTTGTGCTGAATTATTTTGGGTTCAATATTTTTGTGTTGTCATCATTTGTGGTTTTTTTTTTTTTTTTTTTTCGTTCTCTTAGTACATTTTTCTTTGTTTGTTGACCATATTCCTGTTACGGAATATTTTGTGGTGTTCATATCCTTGTTGACAACAGCAATTGTTTGCTTATTTTTGTGTGTTTTTTGTCTTTTTTGGGTATTTTTATTTATTTATTTATTTTATTTTTTTAGTTTTTCTTCAACAGAAAAAGTTCTTAGCAATGGCGTATGTCCAAAAACTTACATCAAGTCACTACAACTTGAAATTGTAAAACAGTAGAAAACTAATGTCTTTGCTTGGACGTCTCTCTAAGTATAGTTAATGTTTATATGAAGAAAAAAAAACATATGAAATGGCCAATAATTTGAATTTAAAGGTGATCTTTGCTTTTACTGTGCGAAATTTTAGCAAGTGAAAAAACGATGTTTATAATAAAAACAACATCGTGGGATTTCATGCACATTACATCCGTGTCTTTAAAACATTTGGTGACACTGCACTTCAAATACGGAAGGCGGAAATGCATGAAGTTAAATGTTGGCCGATGCTTACGCTGCGTTTTTTTCGTGCGTTTATAAACGGGTACTCGAAGGAATTTTAGAATTTTGGCGTCCTCCTTTTATTATTGCCTTATAGCTTTTTTTTTTTAATTTTAGTTTATAAATTCGACCCAAGACTCGGTATTACTCGCCGGGTTGGTTATTGTTTTTAATTAAGGGAATTTCCTGTGAATTTATTTTCTTGAATTAGGTTGTTGAATCAGTATTTTCTACACCAAATATTTAGTTGTAATTTGCGAGCTGTGAAAATTGGCGCTAGTGGATATATAGGTAATTATGAACATTTGCGGAACCTTTTATCGTTTTTAGGTTATATTTAGTAAATATCTGTGGAGTGATTTTAAGACGAAGGATATTACTCAAGAGAGCTGTTGTGATAGATTTACAGGAAATAAAATAATTATGAAGACAAGAAACTAAAATAAAAATTATGACAAGGGAAAAAAATCGAAGATGGCGTGGACTGAAACAAATTCGCGTTTTCACTTACCTCTTAGGTAGATTTCACGATCCTCTATATGTAATTGTGATAATTACATCTACTCGTTGGCTACTGAGTCGTGACACCTGTTAACTGGGATGCTTGTGATTCGATACTTCTTTTGTTGAGGGTGTTTCACTGGCTCTCATTCAGGTAAACTGTGGTTCAATCGCTGAATCAACAAATGTAAATGAGTTTGGATTCTAACCTATCGCGAAATGAATCCGCGAAACTGTCCGATCTCTAGTCATGTGTAGGGACACCTGTATTTCGCGAATACATTTCGTGTCAAGGTATTTCACAAAATACTGTAGCTTTTCTCCTGTGGTTATTGGCTGAGGTCGGTGAGAGGTGTCTTCCCGCTCTTGACGGGGCCAATGAGAATGTGGTCACCGTACTGCTGCACCCTCACAATTTGTCATGACTCTTAGAAAAAACTACAGTGTTTTGTGAAATACCTTGACATGAAATGAAATCGCGAAATACAGGTGTCCCTAGTCATGATAAACGGTAACACACCACAATACAGAGCAGGGATGTTAGGGGAGGTATCGTCCTTTATTATAGGAAACCATCCCAGCGGGGTAGACATACAGATCGCCAGGGTAACGAGATACATGTCACTGAAATGCATAACCCGCCAGGGAATTAATTAGGATTGAAATATGTGTGAATTTCATAGTGTTTGTGTGATTTATTGTTTGTAGTGTTATTTTTTATGCAATTTAATTTAGGGTGATGTTTTCTTAAAGCTCGACTTCACACGCCAAGTAGATTTTTTTTAAATTTTATTTTATCACCATCATTCCTACTTATATTTAAGGGGTCTTTCTGAAATTCTTATAACATTCAACATATATTAACTTAGTATAGTAAAGAGGGTGTATAAAGTCTACGCATAATATTGTAATTATTATCTCTTCGCGAATTTTACAGCCATTATATTACACTAAATGAAGAGTATCTGTTTGAAAATAATAGTGACATAAAAACAAATGCAAGCGAGTAGGCTAATCGTGTTAAAATTTCAGAAATAGCCCTTAAATAATATTTACGGCGAGAAAAATTAAAAAAAAAAAAATCTACATGGCGAACGAGACAGGCCTACCCGGGTACACATACGGTGCGCAGAGCTTCTGAAAAAAACAAAACAAAAAAACAACTGGATTTGAAAACTATTCAAGATATTTGAGTGGGGTCTGTTCACGAAAATTCATTTAAGAATTCGCTATGGACTGAAAAGTAGTTCGGTTTCCGGACTAAGTTTTTAAACAGTATTTTTTGACGAGTTAAATTGGCTAATTGGCGTGTTTTCAGGGTAATTTTTTGCGCATAGAACAACCGGCACAGATTCTTGGAAACGCTTAAAGGGCGCCGTTCGGCTGGAGCGTAAACGCGCTACGGCGGAAATAGCGTGTTGTTCTTGCTCGGAGCTGGGCGGCGACTTTACGAAGTATCCTGCTGCTCGCCACCCTCTTCCTAACCCCTGCACTTAGCACCACCCCCCCTCCCCCCAATCCCCCATCTCCAGTTGGCGCGCCAACGACACGCGGCGCGACAAGTCGTGTGTTGCGATATTGCATGATACTTATTTTAGTGGTTAAGGGGGTGCCTCCCATTTCAGACCATGATTTTATATTTATAATAATCACTAATCAACTTTTAGACTTCTTCAATTGTTTAACTTTCACGGAATGAAAAAAAATATATACAGCGTGTACTTTTTGCATAATTAGTTGCCAAAGTTACTTTTTTAACGTTTTTGGGTTGTACAAAGAAGGATAATTTACTTTTTTGTATAACTGAATCTTTTTAGGTTTAACTGCAATGCCACTGGCTACTTCATGATATGGTTTGCATTTCTATCACAAAAAATCATTTTATTTTTCTTGGCTGTCGAAATCATAAATTTAAGAATACGCTGAGGGCGAATCAGTAGTTCTGTTTCCGTGTTTAGTTTTTAAAACAGTGTTCTTAGAAGAGTGAAAATGGCTAAAACGCATGTTTTAGACATTAAAAATCCGGCACATATTCTTGAAAGCACTTACGGGAATTCCTTTACAGCTTTATCTTCATTTATATGCCATGTAATGTCGTGGTTACCACTCGAAACTCACTGTTGCCCCGTGCGCGGCGAGAAGACTGCGCTTAGAGGCGATACCGCGCTAGAAGAACCGGCGAGCGTCGCTCTTATCTTCCCGCCTCACTGACACAAATTAAACCCTGAATGGGCGGGCACCTTAATTACGCGCACTGTATCTGCCCTAAACGTAGGACACATTTTTATTAACGTAGCTTCAACCCACAATACAAGTAGTTAGAACTTACTGCTAACTTCCTTGTGTGTGTGTGTGCACTGTTAACAATTTTCAGCTTCAATTTACGAAGAACGCTGGTTACAAACTATCCAGGGATCTTCGTCAATTTACGGCTGTCTTCGTATATTTACGGACACCGAGTTCACTTTCTTTGAGCATGATTTCAAAAGAATATTATTGGTGCATTAACACAAACATTTCCAGAACGGGATTAAGTCTGCAGTAATAACACTCTTATTTTGTTCACGTGTGTGTGTGTTTACAATTGTTCAGAACTAAACGTACAACTCGGAAGTCGAATATTACGGCGTGGTTGCCACGAAGATTCAGTTATTTGGAATTACGAGGAACTCTTTGTTTATTTGAGTTGAGTTCTTCGTTTAAAAGTACGTAAATTTACTGTAATTTTCAACTCTCTCTTTGTGTGTGTGTGTGTGTGTGTGTGTGTGTGTGTAACAGCATGCCGTTTGGACGCAGATTACTTTCGGTACCACAAAGTCTTGAGCCAAAAGCACGCAGCGCAGACGTAAGACTTTCGGACTACTTGCAGAAACTTTCTCGGAACGACGAGTTCTCTTTGATCCAACGCGAAATTTCTGATTCCCCCATCTTCCCGGACCGTCACTCCACCGCCCCTCCCACCCCACCCTCTTCCACCCTCTTCCACCCGCCCGCCAGACCGCACCCCCTTCTTGCCATTGGCGGGCTGCAGTATGCCGCTACGGGGAGCGCCGAGAACGACTCGGGGGCAATTAATTAGCAACTGCCTTAATGCCCGACAAATGGGCCGCGACGGAGAGACGTCTTCGCAAATAAACCGTCCTCCCCCAGTTTTGCAAATAGACTCGGCGATAATCCCGCGCCCCTCTCTCCCCTTTTGCGGGGCCCTCCGCCAGCGACGGGAGACTTCCTACCGACCGTTTCAGAAAACTCGAGGGAAGAGATTTCCCCGACTCCGAACTCTCGCTGCTCGCTTGATGCTGCGCCGAGAGGGACTTAAATAACGTTCGCAATACGCCGCACGATGATGAACACCAATGCGGCATTTACGGTAGTTACACTGCTATCTATGCCGATACTACAAGAGAGAGACAGTGCGTGCGCGCGTTTTTGTTTGTTTGTTTGTTTGTTTGTGAGAAGTAAACTCAAAAACTACTTGATTTATTTGAAGAAATTCTTCGAGTCTACGTTATTCCAGATAGACATGGGCTATGTTCTATCAAAAAAAAATTGTGGCTCCGTAAGATATCGCAATATTTTTTAACCAAAACCAGAAGGGGAAAAAACACGATAAAAATGATTGCACTTTGACTTACAAGATATAACAAAATAACCATGTAGCGCTACCACGTGAAGCAAACGTGCGTTAGAAATATCCTTTCATATATTTACTTATTTATATATATATATCTATATAACTCGTGAGTGAACATAAATTTCGTGTCTTGTACAGTATTTTTAAAATTATCTTTCCATTATTTCGACACAGTATTATTGGTTTTAAAAATGACTTCGAAGGCCAAATATAAAAAAAAAAATTGTTGTACTTGAAATTAATATAGATATCAAATCTTTTAACAGTGATTCTTAAAAGAAAACTTGATCTATTAAAATTATTTATCCACCCGTGCGGAGTCGAACACCTCAGCTAGTTCTGCTGTATAGTGGTGTCAGTACCGTATTGAAAAACGGAAGGGGCGGTATTTTAGCATTTAATGCGAGTTCCTGGCAATTCCTGAAATATTACGAAAATATTGTTACGAGTGAGGAAAACGGGTTCGAAAAGGCTAGCCCAACAAATTAAGTAAAGTTTTAATTATTAACTACTATTAACACTGTTGATTAAATTGCAACACTTAAAAATGTCTGTACACAATTAATCACTCTTTAATTTAGTCCGCAGCCTACTGAAAATCGGCTCGACAGTGGTTCTCCCTACTGCTCGTCTCTTGCTGCGCACCTCGATCCCTGCTCACCGCCTCGCACCACTCACTCGTCCGCCGCACACACAACACAGTCCCCGATGCACCAGTCTCCGCACACGAAGCCCTTCGCTCGTCGCCCGCCATCGCTCACCAAAGGGTCACTCGCCCTCTTCAGTTCACTGCCTCAAGGCTGGCGTCGCCGTTTAATATATCCCTCAAACCTCCTTTTTGGAATGGCCTCGCACCCCCTTTTGAAGTGTTGCGTCATCAGTATGGACATGCATATTCCGCGAAAAGATTCCAAGAATAGCTGAAAGTTAAAACACTGCAGCATCGTCTGTGTCTCGTGATTGGGTGAGTTTCTTTCAGGTCAATATCGATTGTTACAACACCAATCACAGTGATTCAGTGCGGAAGCAAACACGTCCTGAATGGCTCGGTCAAATAAGGCAACGACTTCTCTCGCAGACGTCCGCCAATCACAAGGAATAAACCACTGGCGTGAGTATAAATTGTTGCAGTCTAATAGGCGTTCAGATTTATTCGCGAAAAATGCCTGTCCCTAGTTATCAGGGTCGACTTAACACCCGAAGCTCCCATAACAATGGTGTCCTAGTTGTGATTTAATTCCTACATCTCAATTGATTTTTTATGTCTCGTCTCAAATTTAGATTTTTACTAAGTATTATCTGATAGCGATAAAAAGTCACGAAAGTGTTCATTCATTATAAAGTGTAGTGGATATATGGTGAAAACATTTGCACAAAGCCACTTAGCTGGTAGCTATTCAAAGCACTTTTTATGCGTTTTAAAGATTCTGATAAGCGGCGTGAATTTAATATTTATGAAATGCCATACGAAGCACAGAATAATGGTCATTAGTTTGGCACTAGAGGTAGGATTTTAAAATATACTTGCACGCTTTTTTTTGGCCGCAATTATGGGCGGGCCTCTTCATGCAACTGAATTGTACGTACAAAAAAAAAATCCGTGGTACTTTATTTGTGAGAGATTTGCAGAGCTAGAGATGATTTTTTTTCCTTTTTTAAGTGTATAATATCAACTTGTGTATATTTTCCATGCTTTTGACAGGAATGTATCTCTGTGGTGGTTTCTGGTAAAAATAAATATGCGTTTCGGACTATTTGCAGCAAGCGTCTGGTATACACTATTTTTTTTTTTTTGTAAATGGAACTGAAATAATGATGTAAGCAACTTTATCGCTTCAAAAAATTTTCGCTGTAATCCTGGGTTCGGTTTCTTGCCCAGGAAATTTAAGCTTTGTGTTGTCCCAGTTACAACATTAGTTAAAAGGTGTTTGTAAACATTTTCCTGATTTTCTGTCCATATCAACTGCGCACATTAATAAGCATTATAAAACAAAATTATGTCCAATTTTAGACCATTCTGTATTCTTTTACATTTTTATGCTTGTATAATTGAAATATATAAAATTTTGCAACAATTTTCGTAATCGCATCAAGAAATATTCAGAATTACTTACAAAAACGTATTTCTCGAATGCAAAAATAACCATAGTAATGTTTTTTTTTTTACAAATTTTACAATTATTATTGTTTTTCTTTTTTAGTAAGTATTACAAATTATTTTCCTGGCAACTGGTTTCCAGAGAGATCTTTTGTGAACGTACAATTAAAATGTTCTGTGTGGGCGTGCGCCTGAATTAAGTTAAAATTGTACTGCGGGTGTCTTCCAACTCTGTTGCAACTTTGTTGAGTTTCTTCCCTCTCGAGAGCGTAATTAGTTCTGCTGAGCCGACAGTCGGTAGCTCGGAACAGGTACCGCCGCTGAAGAAGGGGAAAACTTCATCTCTGCCTCCCAGCGCCGCGACTCTTGTTGTTTTGTTTCCTCCGAGGGGTAATTAATATTTTTGCTGTCGAGTTGGTTGATGAGGCTCGCAGTAAGTGCTTGCGTGGCGGGGTGAAAAGTTCCCGCGCCCCTCCTTTTTCGAGCCGACAAAACTTTTCCACCCGGGGGAAAACTTTAAACTCCCGACGAAGATACAGCAGTTATCGTCAGACCTGTGCATCGAAGGTGCGCGCCCGTTTGACGTTAGTCTGCGTTGTTTCAGGCGAAAGAAAAATAACAGTTAAGGATCTTTAGGACCAGATCCTCACAACGATCAAACGGTAGTTCGACCCTACAGAACGCAGCGTAGGATGCGTCCCTTGCACACGAGGATGAGAAAATATATAATTTTTATTTACAATTTTGTCCCCCCTATTTTATACAAGCACAGTTTTAGCGACGAAAAGAAAACATACGCCTGTTCGCCATTTCCAAAAATAACATTAAGCATTTCAGTTATGTAAAAAAAAATCTGCTCTCTTGACTCGATTATGTTCATGCATTTATCAGATACATATTTTTTATATTTTTTATTTGTTCACTTAATCATATATATTTTCTGTATAGTATGGAGTCTTTGATCAGCTTTGTTTTTGATTCACCCTAAAATAGATGTAAAGTGTTGCCTTTTTTTTAAAAACCTTAAATAAGTTACACACTAAGCAGACTCGTCCATGGACTTTAATTTGATTCCATTCAGTGCATGGTAATTCACTTACAATTTCGTGCCAAGCCAGTGACGGGGCAGAACGTACGATCAACCCGAAATTGCCTCCGAATTCAATTTCCATCGAATAATTATTCAGTTTTCATTCGCATCAGTCGTGCTGTTTCGTGAACGCATCATCCCCCCCCCCCCCCCCCCACACACACACACACCCTTTTTTTTTGTTACGGGACTAATCCTTGATGTCCAACGAACTTTGTCCTAGCACGCTGTTAAAATACTTCTCTGTAAATTTACGAAAACTGCTAGTTACAAATGATCGAAGAACTTCGTAATTTTACGGACATCTACTCACTTTAAATATGAATCAACACGAATAGTCTTCGTAGTTTAACCAAATATTTAAACTAGGGATGGACCAATGAAATCCTCAAATACTACAAAATCCTTACTATCCGAAGGATCCGATATTTGAGGAAAGAGATTCAAGAAAAAATTAAAGAAAATGAAGTAAATTAAAAAAATTCAGCATTGAAAACTTCTGAATTGTACTTATTCAATTTTTTTTCTTCATACCTATCACGTTACCATTTCCTAAGATATTATACTTTTAACATTAATCACGTAAATAAAATTACAATATGTAATGATTCTGGAAACGTAGCTTGTGAACCAACCATTTTAAAGGGTAGAATGTTTCAACAGCGTAGTTAATATTTTTTCATTTATTTTGCGTTATTTTATTTTTGACCCTTGAAACATAGATTCAGATTCAAGGGTACATTCGAGGTACTCTCAGGCATTCGAATTCGAGATTTGGATTCGAGAAAATTGGGATCTGACCCGTCACTAGTTCAAACACGAGTTCAGTCTACGGCAGACTGTACTTTTACAAAAGATTCCTTTGGAAACTAGTTGCCAAGAAATAGTTTGTAATACGACATGAAACATGTTGTAACTTTGTGCAACACATTGCTATGGTTATTTTTTGCATATATGAAATACGTTTTTCGAGATAACACTGAATATTTCTTAAGAAAATTGGATTGGCGCATCATTTTATTATTTAATTCATGTTTCATTTAAGCATTTTTTTTTTAGAATTTTGTCCTTTGTAAACAACAATTTTATATTGCTTTATCAATCAAAGTCATACTTTTTTTTTAAAAAAAAAAGTAATATCAAGACTTGATGTAAGCTTTTGGACATACGCCATTGCTGAGCACATGTAAGATAATTTTTGCTTCTCTTTGCACTGTAGAGACTTCTTTTTGACCAGATTCGTGATGGACTGATAAATGCAATTGAAATCTTTAGTATTAAGGATGGACTGAATTTCAAGCTGTAGTGCCGAAATTTCATTCTTCAAATGTGATTTTTGACAGCGATATGCGGCAATCCTTTCACTCAGTAGCTTTTGGCTGGCTTACATGTGCTCAGCAATGGCGTATGTCCAAAAGCTTACATCAAGTCATGCACTCCCATTGCACAAATATTTCAAAGATAACAGTAATATCGAGATCGTTACGTCTTGCAATTGGACGCTGTCGGACCAACACGCGCGCCTAGTCGGCCCACGTGGCGAGAGGAGGATGTGCAGGTCGCATTCCAGAAGTGCTCAATTGCCCGTGAAGCATCTTAATAGCCGCGAGTTTCGAGACTCGGCTACAACCGCCATTTTTTTAATTTTTTTTTCTTTTTTTGGCTATTGACAGGTGGTTATTATGAGGTAATATTTTGTATGTGCTAACCCAGTCGTGAAAAAACAAGAAATATATATATATATATTTTTTTTTTGGAAATTATGAATATTAGCTGTCTTTTTTTTTACAAACACCTGATTTACCAGGTAGTACTTTACAACTTAACCGTTTGCAGTGAAAAATGCATCCCAGAGATAATAAGTCCCAGTTTTTTTTTTTTTTTAAATGAGACAGGAAAAAATGTTAAAAGTCAGGGAAGCTGGAATCTGTCTCGGATAGTCGGGGGATTTTCTTTAAATCCTGGAAAAGTAATGGAAAATCCCTAGTGATAGTGATAGTTGAGGGCAAAATTTCATTATCCATTCCCCCCCATCACCATGACTGTGAAATATTTTTTTTCTAATGGTTTTTTGGTGCATAGTCATTCACACTATAAAATGGCGTATGCAAAAATTATTTTTGAAGTAAAGAAAGTGGAGAGAGAACTAGACTAGTTATGGAAAGCTGGATTTTTTTATTTATTTTAGGAAATTGCAAAATATGCAAGGCCTTTTTTTTAATTAGCGAGAAAAAAAAAAGAATTTTGGTTAGGCAAATGTTAGAATTATGAAAAATTCTACCACCGCCCTCCTCTTTTCCCTTTTGAGCCCGATACGCCCCTTGCTGCGCGGTTCGTCCACTGTATTTTTTTTTTGTGATTGGAACAGAAATATTTGTGTTATATTACAGATATTTGTGAATTTTTACATTTACATGATACCAACTGTATCACTACGAAATAGTGTTCGCAGTAATACTGTGTTCGGATTCTTGCCCGGGCATTTTATGCTTCGGTGTTATCCCAGTATCTCCAACAGCTGGAGTTACTTGTAAACCGTTCCCTGAATAACTTTCCAGTAATAATGGCGCTCATTGATGAGCACAACAAAATAATTTATAATTATTGAATATTTGATTATGTTCGCCAATCTTCACATTGAATACTCAGTATTATCTCGAAAAGACCAATTTAATATACCCAAATATAATCGTAGCCACGTGTTTGCAGCACTTCAAACTATGTCTTGGCAACTGGCTTCCGAGGGATTCCATGTAAACGCACGGAGGATTATTTTTTTTTTACGTGACAACGTCTAATAAATCGATGAACGTCGGCTGCACGCACGAAAAAAGTGTCCCGTTACGCACATTGTTCCCATACGCGGTGTCCCGTTACGCTCATTGTACGCTTGCGCCGCATCTATCTCTCATCCACTCGATTGGCCTATGCGTCCGAGGAGAAGAAAGACAGCGCAGCGACAGCACACAACTTACATCTATCTACACGTGAACTGTTTCGTCGACTGTTTATAAAGTGAAGTGAAAAGTTAATGTGGTTTTCATTGCTTATTACAACAACAAATTTCGGCAATGAAGGTCAATTATTCTTGCATTTTAAAAATCTGGATTACTAGTATAATTTCAAGTATTTATTCTTTTATTATTAAAATAAAAATGATTGAATTTTATTCATAAATTCATATGCAGTCATTTAATCAATGTTTTGTTATGACGTTGTCACGTTAAACTATCGTCCGTAAACCGACTTTTACAGACAACCAATTTTTTTTCCCCTGCGCGGAGCGTGCCCGGCGCGTCACGTGGTGCTCGCGTCTGGCGCGCGCCAGGAGTTCCTTCGCGCCTGCGCACACGGTCCTGAACACGGGAGGACCGCTGGGCCGCGCGACCGTGCCAGCTCGACGCGTTTGGTGGAGGGGGGAGGACCTCAGGCTGCGGGAAGCCAATTTTTTTTTAATGTGGTGCGTTGTCGCGGGGGGGGGGGGGGGGGTGTTTCTGAAGAGGTGTGTCCAAAGCATAGTACAAAATTAGTACTGTAGGACCTGCAGTTATCAAATTTTGTAACAACACGCTTGTTTCATTCCGTATTTTTTCATAAAATTACATTTAACACGTTTATCACTGTGATGCTTTGTTATTTTTATATTGCATTATTGTTTTTTTTTTTTTAGCCTAAAATATAATTAGAGTGGCTTAAATCCTTTCTAAAAAGCCATATTCACACCCTGTTGATAACTAGTCCAGGGAATTTTCTCGGTATTTTTTTTTGATAGCCCGAAATTAAGTGTATTTTAGTTTGTAGATAAAAAGATAAGCCTTCGCCATCTTGTCTTTTAACACCGTCAATTGTTTTTTTTTTAAATCAGTAATTCATAGAACGACGGTGCTATCTCATTGTAAATAACAATAAATGGAAACACAGTTCAGATTAATTGCCTCAATAACGATCAAAATATATTTACTGACTTCAAAAGCTTGATGTCAGAGGTTTCTCATCTTAATTTAACTTTTTAAATGTAACTGTTTGTGTTGATTTCGTTTCGATATGTTTTGCAGCGTGCAGGCCAGGCGCGTCCATACAGGCGAACTAGGCAACCGCCTAGGGCGCCAAGTAGCTGGGGGCGGCGCAGCACGACACATAACAGCTCATATAATATGTTTAACGATTATTGAAACTAGATGAAAATGGATTTTTGTAACAGTTTGGAATGTTTATATTGATATAGGCCTAAGTAATTATTTAAAGTCCACGGTGACCTGTTTATGATTTGTAATAAGTAAAAAAGTAAAAAAAAAAAAAAAACAAGCCTGCTTACATTTGATTGTTGGCGAAATTCTAGGCTTACGTGATGTATTTTGAGGCAAGGAAAATTTTTTTTGGGGTGTTCGGCCCGGGGGGGGGGGGGGGGGCAGTAAGGTTTTTCGCCTAGGGCGCCAATTTACCTTGCACCGGCCCTGGCAGCGTGCACGAGGGTGTTCTGTGGCCTAGGCCAGTGACCCAGGGTAAACCGAAATTTATGTCCGTCTCTCTTTTCCTGTCCTATTACCTCATAGTTACGCCGTATTAAATTTTCAGACTGGTTTTCCGTGTGCTATGTAAATACATTTTGTTTCTGTTAACCTGTTCCAAGATACGCGATAGTCGGAATGGTGCCAAATTTGAGTGATTTTTATCTGTAGACTTTGCTTCTCTGATCCGACTTTCGGGTCAGTTATGTGATCGTACAATTTTTTATTTTTTATAAATGAAGTGACCGAAGTGCATATCAATGGTCCATGTGAAGTCCACTGTAAAAAAAAAAGCGGTGCAATTTGACACTAAACGTATATGGTAGTAGAGTCTCAATTGATGTGTAATTTTACACATATAAGTAGGGCCCCCTGAAAGTGGTAAATAAAATTTTCAGATTTCGTCATTAAAAATTAGCAAAAGCGGTGTTTTAATTCACTTAAAAACACAAAAGCGGTGCTAAAAACTTGAAAAAAAAGAAGTGTGTGTGTTACTGTAAATATATCTGAAATTATTTAAGTTAAATAATTTTACTTGAACCTATTCATTACTGAATACCCTATACAAATAGGTTAAATATATTTATATGGCAAACTTTTGATTTAGACACTGATTATTAGTTCGTTTCCAAAAACTAATCTGGAAAACTATTAATGCGATCGCAAAAATAACAGGCCCCTATTATAAGTTTTCGTGTATTTTTTTACTCTTTTTATCAAATGAAATGCTATATGAAGTGTAAATGTACAATCGCTACGTTGTGACTGTTGGTGTATTTTTATTCCGTGGTGTATAGCTCTACACTAACAATGCACATATTGATTTGTACTACTTCAAAAAAAATATTTTAGTTTATTTATTAGGCAGACTTATTACAATCAGCGTGAACTAGTAGAATACAGAACCAACGAACAAAAATTAAGTGATGAGAATACCTCTTTCGTAACCTAATGTAAATTATCTGGTATTTTGTCAATATGAATTGTAAAAAGCATTTTTTTATTTTAACCTTTTTTTTTTGTAATTCTACACTTTAGTTCCTGAAATAAAAGATGTACAATCGCGTATTTTTACCGAAGCAGTAGCACAATTTAGTTTTCTAGAAACATTCGTGTAAATTACACAAAGTGTACAATTTTTTTAAAATTACACGCAAAAATGTAAAATTGCTAAACATTTTGCATAATAATTCAGATTTTTTTTTTTTTTACTTTGTTGCGGTACTGAACTAACCTTCAAGAATCCCATATTCAGCAAAACTATTTCTGGGCTCTGTTGCTGGATCTTATGTGTATTGATATCTAAAGTTAGGAGACACGGTGGCTGAGTGGTCAGACCACACGCCACCCATCAACACGATCCGGGATTTTTTTTTTCTTTCGTAAACGGGGGAAACGTGGCGGACGTTGTCGTGATGTGGTGGGTTTATCTCGGGGTACTGCCGTCTCCCTCGACGATGCGCACCGCCACATAACTTCCACCCCTCATCGTCTCTTTATGTCCTCCCTCGGTGTTGACGAGTCTTGAGCCTCAGTTTATTCATTTTTTCATTCATTCGTTATATCGATATGGTAGTGTAGCTTTGTTGTGATTTTTTTTTTAAGATTGGACCACACTTTCTCACAATGAGGTTAATTATAGACATTTGTAAATTTGTAAATTTATTTATTAAGGGGCCCGCCTACCTGGGCACACATACGGTGTGCAGAGCTTCAGGAAAAACAACGCGATTTCAAAACTACTCAAGATATCCGAGTGGGGCCTATTTACGAATAGCATTTAAGAGTTCGCTGAGGCCCGAAAAGTACTTTTAATTTCGGATTAAGTTTTTAAACTGTATTTTTAGAAGCGTTAAAATGCCTAAAACGCGTGTTTTCAGAGTAATTTTTAGGCATACAACAATCAGTACAGACTCATGAAAGCACTTAAGGGGCTTGCATAACACCTTTATCTTCATTTCTCAGCCATATAATGTTACGGTCACCGCTCAAATTTCACAGTTATCCTGTGACGACGAGACGAATGCGCGCCAGTTCAGAGCCTTGCGCTTAGAGGCTACACCGCGCTGGAAATACCAGCGAGCGTCGCGCTATCATCCCGCCTCACTAACACACATACACCCCTGACGAGGCGGGCCCCTTAACGACTGTATCACTGCAAAATAGTGTTCGGACTTACATTTATTCTTTGTGTTGTCCCAGTACTTCCATTAGGTAAAAGTTATTTGTAAACCGTTCCCTGAATAGCTTTGCAGTATTAACTGCGCACATTATAAAAGATAATAAAGCAAATTTAATTACTATTATTGAATATCCTATAATATTTTCTATAGTTTAAACAAAATTACTTGAATGTAACATCAATTATAATATAAAATTATGCGTCAATTTTCGTAAGAAATCTTCAGTATTATCCCCAAAAACGTATTTCACATATGCAAAAATAACCCTAGCCACGTGTTGTATAAGTTACAATATATTTTTTGTAGAATTACAAACTATTTGTTGGCAACTGATTTCCAAAGGAATCTTTTGTAAAAGTTTATTGCACTTTCTTTAGCAATATATTTTTTCTTCGTTACTGTAAAAAACTTGTTCTTTGTTCTGTGATCGTACATGATAATTGTGGCAATAAACATTTGTAAATGTGTTTTTACATTTTCCCTCTTTTCGATTGAATACCTATTGGATTTCTGTGATCGGACTATCAAACGAAGTGTAGGAAATTCACGACGTTCGAGAATGCCGCAAAATAACTACATAAAATGTTTTAAAACTTTAAAATTATATTTTTTTATCTGCTCTATGATAATGGTAAACACTATGCGACAGATTATTATTATTTATTTGGAAAACAATACTAGTATAATATTTTTTTCTTCTATGAAACAAAATTATTCAAAGCGTTCTGTGAAGAAGTTACAATATTGTGTGATCACTTGCGTTTTGGACTTCATGAACTACCTCAATATATACACGCGTATAGAACGACTACTTGGAGAAAACTTACGGTTCTTTAGTTTCGCTATCAAGACAAGTCCACTTTAGCACAGGCTTTCTTACACCGGTCCAAAAATGACTGATCGTCTCCAAATGAATCCTCCAGATTAACAGCGAACCAATAGCAGAAGCAGCACGAAGGTATAATTATTTGGAGTTCAGCACATCACGAAAATGAATCCGCGAATTTTTTTTTCCGGTCTCCAGACACCAGATACCGACGCAGTTTTTTCACGAATGCATGGAATTCATCCTTGCAATAGAAAAAAAAAACGCAGGTCTCTTGGCATTTCATCGTGTTAAAGTTTAGCGAGAAGTATCGACCGGGTAGGTACGAGGCCAGTATCTTTGGGCATGAAAGGTTTCAAGAGCCCGCCTGGAGCATGTTGTGGTTTATTTTTTTTTATGTCGTGGTTGGCACGCCTGCCCCGCGGGGAGACGACCGCCCGCCCTGTCCAAGGTCGCCCCCTCAGGGGGGGGGGTCTAACGCCACGTGTTAGCTGTGGGGTTACAGGGAAGGGGGGATCGGGGAGGGGGAAGACTTTCCAGCCGGCGCCATTTGCATCGCTCGTAAAACCGGCCCCGTGGGGTGCGCTGCCCGCAGGCGGAATCAATCACGCTGAAAGCCGCAACACCCCCCCCCCCCCCCCTTTTCCTGCACGAGGTACTCCACGCCCATCACGGGAGCTCTCCCCCTCCCCTCCTCTAGGAGCAGGAACCACCTCCTCTTGCAACGACGATTTCGTTTCATTCCCCCGCATGGATCACCCGAGTGTAGAGACCCGGAAAATTCGCGGGTTCAATGACCTCCAGGATAGACTTCAATATCCTCTACACACTCGGGCAAATGCCAACTGTTCGTTGGCTGCTGACTTGTGAGTCGTCTCGACTGGGTGGCCTGTGATTCGACACTTCTATGAGTGAGGGTCTCTAATTGGCCCTCCGTCCTCCAGATTAACAGTGAACCAATGACAGAAGCAGCACTAAGGTATACTTATTTGAATTTTAGCATATCACGAAATGAACCCGCGAATTTTCCGGGTCTCAACCTGAGTGCCACCGGTCAGTCAGGAACCTGCTGAAACTCGCGTCATTTTCCATCCACGCATGGGTACAAAAATAAGTAGGGGCAGGCATTTTTCGCGGGAAAAAAATATTTTGGCCCATTGGACTGCAAAAATGTATACCCACTAATTGGTTCGCAGGCTTTCGCGGCCATTGTCTGAAGTAGCTTGGCTTCTGGGTTGTAGCCGCGTCCTTGGCGAATAATTCACCGACGTTTCGGTCGACATTGCAGCCACCATCATCAGGGAGCAGTTACCTACTGAGATACCTACTGAGGCGACTGCAATGTCGACCGAAACGTCGGTGAATTATTCGCCAAGGACGCGGCTACAACCCAGAAGCCAATCTACTTAGGTATACCCACACCAGAGGTTTCTTTCTCGTGATTGGCGGCCGTCTGCGAGTGAAGTCGTTTGCCTTGTTTGACCGAGCCACTCGGAACGCGTTTGCTTCCGTGCTGAATTAACTGTGATTTGGTGTTTGCAACACTCGACATGTGCCCGAAAGAAACTCAGCCCAATCAAAGTACCACAGACGATGCTACAGTGTTTTAACTTTCAGCTAGCCTCGGAATCTTTTCGCGAAATATGCATGCCCCTACAAATATGTCAGTGCCTGTTTGTCTATCGGCTGACATCACATTTCACATTCCGTGTGTATAGCATGTGATGGGGTCATCCTAGATTTGTTATCGGTGTCTTCTGTCTTTCAGTGCATGTCATAACTAGCTGTTAGTAGATCAAGCATTTTTTTTTCAAGGAGAAGTTCTGAAATTTCATTGACCGCCGAAGGTACCCCTGCTCTAGCGATCTGTTTCCTTGTGATTGGCTGTCGTCTGCAGGATAAGCCGTTGCCATTGGCCTTTTCGTCAGGGCCATTCAGGATGCGTTTGCTTCCGCACTGGAGGGCTATGATTGGTGCGCGCTGACAGAAGACTTGTACCTGGAATAAATCCCAGACAATGCTACAAACGTTTAACTTACAGCGGGTCTGGAAATATTTTCGCCAAAAATTGCACGGCCTTAGCTGTGAGTTACGACCAGAATTCGCGGATTCATTTCACGATAGGATGTACCTCTAGGGAGCTTTGCTTTTGCTGTCGGTTCACTATTCGTCTGGACGACTCTGAGCCAATGAGGAATCCTCAACAAAAGAAACATTCGATTCACATGCAAACCAGTTGAGACGACTCACAAGTCAGCAGCCGATGAACTGGCATTGTTTTGCCGAGTATGCAAAGGGTTGTGTACACAATTCTGAAGGTCATCGAAACCGCGTCTTTTCCAGTACCTAGCTATGATCCTAATTATAACTCTGTTATGATGTTTAAATGTATACATTTTAGCGTTCCTCCAAATAATAACGCGAATGTTGGCGGTGTCTTGTCTTTGTATCCGACGTCTGAAATAGAAAGGGTTGTATATCAGTTGCCAAGAAATAGTTTCTAATACGGTACTACAAGAGAGATATTGTATTTTTGTACAACACATGGCTATGGTTATTTTTCCGTATATGAAATACGTTTTTCAAGATAATACTGATTATTTGTTACGAAAATTGGTGCATGATTGTATATTCTAATTAATGTTTTATTTAAGAATAAAATTTTTAAACCATGGAAAAGGTAATCCAATATTCAATAGTTGAACATTATTTTGTTTTATTATGCTTTTTAATGTGTGCAGTTAATACTATACCTATACCTATTCAGGTAACAGTTTACAAATAACTTAAGCTATTGGAGGTACTGGGACAACACAAAGCATTAATTCTAGTGTTACTGTGAACACTATTTTGTAGTGATAAAGTTGTTTTAGTGTAAATATACAATTATATGTAATTTTAAGATGAATAATTCAATTTATTTTACAAGGAAAAAATACAGTGGCTATGGCGTTCCTTCATAAGACTTTTATCGTGCACTACATTTGTTCAATCCAAACCCTCATGTTTGTAGACTCCCGAGAAAATAGTATGGCCATTTTGACATTCAATTTACCAAACAATTCCATGTACAGAAAGAAAACGTTATACTGTAAAGATGCTAGTTTTCCGGATTTTGGGGAATCTTTTTGTTAACTGTATAGTTGTAGTTTTTTTTTTTTTTTTGCAAAACCGGAATATTTTTCAACGAATTACATTTTTACACTAAAAAAAATTATCTTTCTTTATAACATAATGGCTCACTTAACATTTTAGAGTTGAATAGGACCAATTCAATCTATCCTCTACCAGGTGAAATTAACAAACAGAAAAAAAATTGTGTTTTTAAAAGTACCTACAAACATGTAGAAAACTAATCATTATATAACGTATGTCCACCTATCCTAAAAAACCATGTTGGAAATGAAAAAAAAAAGTTAATTTTCCAGAAATATATTTGGTTGTGATTTTTTTCCAGTGAATTTCCCTACTCGCATCTCTTTAAGTGTGCAAGTGTAATGGATAGGGACAGGAAAAATTCGCGGGTTCAATGACCTACAGGATGAACTCCATAGTACTACGAACACTCGGTCAAATGTCACCCACTCATTGGCTGCTGTCTTGTAAGACGTCCCATCGTAGCAGCCTGTGATTCGATAAAGCTTTGGTCGGGCGTTTCTCATTGGCCCAGAGTCATCCAGGTGAGTTGTGAGTCGATGGCAGAGGCAGCACTGAGGTATAACTATTTGTATTTTATCCTATCGCGAAATGAATTCGCGAATTTTTCCGGTCTCTAGTAATGGAACACGACGCCGTGGCTAGCCCGGTACGTCGGAAGAGCGTCCTCCCCCTTCCCCTCAATTCCCACCCCATTTCTGCCGGCGCCTGGCCGAGATCCCCTCGTTATTAAAGGAGTGATCGCTGCGTGAAGGCGCTCGTGAATAAATAATGGCGCCGAGGCCCGGCGCGGCTGCGCGCCCAACTCTGCAGGAGGTGTTTGTGGGGGGGTGGAGCGGGGATTATAAGTCCTCTCGGAGGACCCTACTGAGAGGGTTGCCTAGCGAGCCGCCTCGTTCAACACCTCGTTCACGGTCTCCGGGTGTCTTTGCCCCCTCCCCCTCCCCCATTCTCACCCCCTTCCCCCATCTATTCCATTCCACACGTTCGCAAAACCAACAGGAAATCACATTTCTTTTGCTAAATCAGGGTTGTCACTGGAAAAAAAAAAAGTAGCTACATAAACACTCACCAAATTTTAATTTCCAGTAACATTTTTCTACACAGAATTTAATTTTCTGAACATTTACAAAAGATTCATTTTGGAAAGCGGTTGCCAAGAAAATAAGTTTGTAATACCACAAGAAATATATTGTAACTTAGTACAACACATGGCTATGGTTATTTTCGCATATTACGAAATACAATTTTTTTTTAGAGAGAGAATACTGAGTATTATAATTGGCCCGTAATTTTGTATTTTAATTGTTGCCTCGTTCAGGAATGATTTTTTTTTTAACTCTGGAAAAGAATACCAACTGTTCACAATTTGATTATATTTTGTTGTATCATGCTTATTATGTGCGCAGTTAATGTTGAAAGCTATTCAGGGAACGGTTTGAAAATAATTTTAATTCTTGTAGGCACTGGTAGGTATAACACAACGCATAAACTAATGTCCGGATAAGAATCCGAACCCAGTATTACTGAGAGCAGTATTTTGTAGTGATGTAGTCGTTCTCATGAAATGTACACATTTACAAATATTAAATTTACAAGAATACTTGTCTGAAAGTCACCAATTTTTAATTTAATGGTTTTTTGACGCCTCATTTGAGTTAATAATCGCACATTGATAACAAACAGTTGGAAATCGTCCACTATAAATCAGATGGAGATCATTTCTGGAAAGTTTTTTTTTTAGCTATTCCACACGTTCCTGCGAATAGTAGATATATTTCGTGTCATGATTAATCTTGAAAATTATTTATTTTAATGACCCTGTGATATAAAAATAGTGATAAAACTATTTCATTAAAGGTCTCGAAAAAGTCTTCAATTGGATTAACCAGGTATTTCTAGACACCATATCTATATTATAATCAAACATAGATGACGTATTTTTACAAATTGTAAATTACAATTTTTGATCCCTATGGATATGAAGTGAGATTTTTACTAATTCTATACTTAGTTTTTAGTTACGTGTAGTAATTTTCTGACACCAACCAGAATCTCATAAAATCAGGATGGATAATTTTGTCCTATTGGAAGGACGAGAGGTTTGCTGTTGATGTGAACTTAAATATGACGATTTATCGAGACGATGTTTTGGGTTGAGGTAGTCTAATAAACACTTTAATTTTTTTGAAGTGAAGTAAGTTGAGGCAAGTCGAGGAAATGACAGATCGAAACGTAAAATACTGCCAGAGAGTCAGACCACTGTAAGACCCTTTGCAGTTTTTTCTACACCATGTTCGTTACAGTTGTGAACTTTCATTGCGAACTTCCAATGCGTGGTTTATTACGTGCTTATCAAATAACTTGCCGAAAAACACAGATGGCAGCCATGCTTGCATTACAGCACTTTAATTTTTTTTGTAGTGAATGGAACAGAAATATTCATGTAAAATTACAGATACTAGTAAATTTGTACATTTAAATGAAAACAACTTTATCACTACAAATTAATGTTCGCAGCAATACTGGGTTCGGATTCTTACCCGGGAATTTATGCTTTGTGTGCTCCCAGTAACTCCAATAGTTAAAGTAATTTTTAAACAGTTACTTGAAAAGTATTCCTGTATTAACAAGCATTATAAAACAAATTAAAGTCAAATTATTTAATATTCTATTATCTTTTCAGTTGTTTAAAAATTATGCGCCAATTTTCGTAATAAAAACTCAGTATTGTCTGAAAAAAAAAGAATTATTCTAATAGGCCTATGCAAAAATAACCATAGCCGTGTGTTGTACAATGTTGCGTTACCTTTTTTTTTACAAACTATTTCTTGGCAACTATTTTCCAAAGTAATTTTTTGTAAAAGTGCATAATTTTTTTTTCTGAGAGCTCTCTCGCGTACTTGCACACTTGTACATATGTTTCAAATATCTGAGTACCCTACAAATTTTTCATTCCGGTATCTGCGAAGTTTCGCTTCTAACGCGCGAGGCTGCCCAGCAACCATTTACTATTTACCTTTTTCTTCTCAGACTTTTCACGAACGTTTTGTAACGTGGAAGCTTTGTTCTCTTTGACCCATCCAAGAGCTTGCAAGTTTCTTTCACCGAACATATTCTTTAAGGGGTGTTTGTGTTGGTGGGGCGGGATGATAAGCGCGACGCTCGCTGGTGCTTCTAGAGCGGTGTCTCCTCTGGACTGGCGCGCAGTCTTCTCTTAGTGCACAGGAAAACTACTTTAAATAATTACTGTGGTGATAGCTATGAACATGTTGGTAATGTTCCCTGATATATATTTTTTAAATTGGAAGGAGTATAAAGTTAAAATTAAAAAAAAATGATATTTTTCACTTGAGATAGCAGCAAATGAATTCATTCTGACATACGTACTAGTGAAGGAACAAAAAGGAATTTATTGGGTTTATAATTTTATTTATTGAAATATTTCCGCGTGGCTTCGGAATCATATGAAATCACACAATTTATATCGGCAATTTTTGCCAGCCGAGACATAAAACCTTTACTTTTAAGATTATATTAAGGAATTTTCGCTTTTGCTGAAGTAGGACTAATCCTTACATGTATATATATATTATATATAATATCATAAATACGAAAGAGTTTGTTTTTACTTCTTTTACGCAGAAATAGAAAAACGGATCGACGTGATGTTTTTGCATATAGGTGGTTTATAGACTGGAGAGTGACAGACTACATATAATTATGAAATTCCATCACTTAGGGAGTAAATATGGGGTTAATTCAGTTCTATAATAGAAAATAATAGGGAGTAGGTCATTAACACACAAACAGCGAGTTTGTGTCATTTCTTTATGTACAACATACGGTCATATAGTAAGGTCTGGCAACTTCCTATCCTCCTCCTTGGCGAAATCCAACCGCTTCGTGAAGCTCGCGGCTGCTAGCGAACTAAATGCGCTAATAACAGTGTAGTTTATAACTTTGTCAATAGATGGCGTTATCGGTTTGTGCGTCCATCACATCTTACTTAGGTGTTACCTGCCTTCCCACAAAATGAAGCTGAATACGTCCTGATTTTGCAGATGCGTGTCCTTGCTACTCCGAGATTGTGAAATCAATGGGAATTTAAAATCGAAAATTTTCCGGTTTTAGTTTTAGGCTTTATGTCCTACAGACTTGAAACCCGGTAGTTATGTTGCTCATATTATGATTTTAGTCCGGGCAACGCCGGGTACTTCAGCTAGTAATTAATATATTATCAAATCGTTTTTACTTTATAAAAATAAATACTACAATATACATTATATTATGTTCTTTTAAAATCTTGAAATGTGTAGTCTCTGACTTAACGGAGGAAAATTTTCAATACTAAACGTCAAAAAAAGATTATTACGTCATGAAAACTGTTGGAACCAATATGTTGTGTTTCGATTCTTGAACTGGCTATTCTTCATTGATTCTCAGCTGGCGTGGCTCGTGTCGCGCCCGCCGGCGAGGCAGGCGCGACCTTTGACCTCGAGTTCGCTGGGAAAGAGGGGGGAGGGGAGGGTGGCGAACTGGAGCATCTAGGAAAGAGAGGAAGGGGGAAGCACACCGTTAGAAATTACAGTAAACTATACGGACTTTTCAACTAAGAATATGACTGAAATAAACGACGAGGTGTCCATTATGTTCAAATAACAAAAATTTTCGTAGAAACCACGCCGTTAATTTCTGATTCCGAATTTCATGTTTCGTTCAGACCGAAGGTGAAAGCACTTGTATTCGAAATAACGAAATAAGAGTGTTCTTGCCCTAGAGACTCAGCCGTTAAAAAAAAAATGTTTTGTTAATATTTATAGCCTACCAAGATTAATCGTTTGGATTCGTGTCCAAAGTAAGTGAACTTCGTTGTCCGTAAATCCTCGAAGATCTTTGGATGGTTTGTTAACCAGCGGCCTAAGGTGAAATGGAAGATGATGAACATTCTTGACGGTGTAGAAACTGCAGCCACTGGCCGTGTGACCCCGGAGCCTTGCCACCTCCCGGCCTGACCCGCCGCGACCTTTCCCACTTGAATATTTGTGGATGGGTGGGGTGGGGGGGGGGTCAAGTTCTCGCCCCGCCGGTCCAGCCCGCATCGCGTTCGACTCCCGATGCCTGGTTGGCTTTCCCCCCTCCCCCCTTTGCATTCCTCCCCCCCCCCACTTTACAGTGGTTCGCGTGGACCGCTGTGGAATTATTTATGCCTGGAGACCCCGCGGAAGTGCGCGTTTTTTTTTTCTCTCCTGGCATCAGGCCCGGGCGGATATGGGATGGACTTCTGATTTTTTTGTGGGAGGGGGTAGTATGGGGCAACACGAGTCTGGAATACCACTCCTCCCGAATTAAAACGGTGGGGACCGGTTAATCTGTCTCAAAAAACATTTCCCCGAAATTTAGCTTAATTGTCTTATTATCTATATAATAACAA
Source organism: Bacillus rossius redtenbacheri (assembly GCF_032445375.1). Lineage (NCBI taxonomy): Eukaryota > Metazoa > Arthropoda > Insecta > Phasmatodea > Bacillidae > Bacillus > Bacillus rossius. Next base: position 355,531,171 of record NC_086330.1, read on the forward strand.
TTTAGTCTATATATATATATATATATATATATACATATATATACGCACACACGTTACATACAGAAGATATCAGTCTTTCCAAGAGTATTTTAAATTAAAATAAAAGCCTACAAAAATTTTCTTCCGAAGTCATTCTATCTATTGCATCTAAATCTGCCTCTGTTATCAGGGTTTATTAAGCTTATTAATGTGCGCACTTAATACTGGAAAGCTATTCTGGGAATGGTTTAAAAACAACTTTAACTATTGGAGGTACAGGGACAAAACAAAACATAAATTACCGGGTAAGAATCCGAACCCAGCATCACTGCGAACATTACTTTTTAGTGATACAGTTGTTTTAATGTAAATGTAAAAAAAAAATTACAAGTTTCTGTAATGTTACATGGATATTTCTGTTTCATTAAGGAAAAAAAAAAAAACAGTGCACGTCTCCTCAGCATTAAGCCTGTGCCAGAACCGAGTAAAACATACTACTGCCCTTCTCGCACTAAGTCTCTCAGTGTCGTGTTATTGCTAGGGAAGCCACAGCTGCCATTGGTCGGCGAAGTCTTCGGCTGTCCAGCACCAAGGCCAACCGCAGCCGTGAATGATTTTCGAAAGAAAAAAAAGGAAAACGAGTTATCCAGTCGGGATTTGAGTCCTGGATCCCCTGTCCTTATTGCCGACTATGTTACTGCCTCCGCGAGCGTCGCTCATAGCAACCCGCATCACTAACAAAGATACAGCCACTACTAGACGAACCCCTTTTTATAACTTTCTTCGCCGAGATATTTCGACAAGTCCAGACGATGATGTAACTCTTGAAAACGCCGTTGACGTTCTCTACACGCCAGAAGTAGAATTTTCTGTTTGCGCGCCAATTAAAAAAAAAAAAAAATTGGTTGTCTGTAAAGTCGGTTTACGGACGATAGTTTGTGACAATGTCATAACAAAACATTTATGAAATTATTGCATTCTTTTATGAATAAAATTGAATCTTTTTTTTGAATTATCACTATTTTGTATGGATACAAAGAAGGAGTGAAATGAAATCTACAATTTAAATGATAAATATACTTTTATTTGCACTCATTAATTCAAATATTTTTATTAATTTAACGAAGAGATTATTTTAACTATTACTTTTATACATGTTTGCTATTTAACTTCTTCCAATCTGTGTTATTCTGTTAAGGATAGGACGATGATAGGAAAAGTAGGAAACGAATGGGAGTGTTTCAAGTTTAATGTGCCTCGAAAAAAGTCAAATCGATGGTTGTTCCAATCGAGTGGAAGAGAGATAGATTCGGCGCAAGCGTAAAATGAGCGTAAAGAGACACAGCGTAACGGGACACCGCGTAACGGGACAATGCGCGTAACGTGACACTTTCGTGCGTGCAGCCGGCGTTCATCTATTTATTAGACGTTTTCACGTCAAAAAATAATTTCTTTATGTGAAAAATTTTTGTTCTTTGTATACGGAATTTGGTAGGAGTAATTTCGTGAATGGAACGGAAATGTGAAATCACGGTGCTCTTATCTGTGGCTGATGGTTCGAACCCTAGTTCACAAAGCCAAAGGGAAACTTTATAGCATTATCTGTTTAATGACAGTGTAAACGCATTTCAACTCATGGAGGTAAGAATTTAAGGAGTGAGTCTGTGCCATCTTTTTAATGTATTTTTTTATTTGTGTTTTATTTATTTTTAACTCTAAATTCCTTGTAGGCGTATTAACATTTTTTCTTTAAATGCTCACTACATAGTGTCATTTTTACGAGTGTTCCTAGCGAATTCTTATCATGCTATTAAACAAACTTCTAGCATTATCCTTTGTACAGCTACGGTTCTTTTTTCTTATCAGTTGCTAACCTCGGAGTGACTTCAACTTTAAATAAAACACACACCCACTATATATACTAATAACTGCCTTCTCCAACATTCGTGTTGTAGATGAAATTTTTCTTCCGTCAACTACAGATTCCCCGTTATAATTGCAAGTTTGTATATTTTAATATTCTTTCCTTCCTCTCCACCCTTTCAGTTTTTTTCCCGATCCATCCAAAGCTTGTGAGTAGTGTTTTTTTTAAGGGACTTAGCCAGCTGTTAACTTTTGACACCCTCTTTACTTCCCCACCTTTAAGTCTGGCTTCTTTTAATCTCGCTTGCAGACTGCTGTGAATAATTTCCTTCTCCCCCCCTCCCTTTGTATTTACAGTCGACTCGGCCAATTAACGGAATTTTCGCCGAACGTGCGAGCCGTGTGCCAGGAATGGGAGAGGGGGGAAGAAAGAGTTAAGCGTTTCAATTAGCAGTTATTTCCTATGAGTCGCTGTCCCCGTCCCCCTTCCCCCCTTCTGATTATACCCGAGGATCCTCATTGATTGGGCTGAAGATTGGTGGAGGAAGGGTGGGAGCGTTGGAGAAGGGGGGGGGGGGGGTGTAGGAAACTCGAGCTGTTGGTTAATTACTCCCCAAGTTTTCCTGCAGTAGGAGGCGCCCCAAGCAAACACTCCAAGAGAATAATACCGGACATCTCCAAGATTTTTGTGTGAAAACTGACGTTGTTTTCACGTCAGACCGATATATGGCAGACCGTATGATTAGTACCAATATTATTGCAACGAGAAAAAAACTTTCGTTTCTCCGAAAATCTATTGACATATTAGGTGGTGGGGGGAAATAAACCTCCAGTGCTTCAAAAGTATTAAAAAAATAAGATAATAATTTTTCAAAACATGTAGAATTTTCATACTTTCGCCTGTGTCGTTAGTATAGGACTGTCCGGTATTAGTCTCTAGTTATTACAGCCTCGTATTAGACACTCTGTGTGCTGTTGACATTTATTTTAAGTACGCTTGCTTGGATCTAGGGGTAGGTTTCTAGAGAAGGGGGAGGGGGGAGTTGCAGCTAAGCCGGGGTGTCGGGTTAGAGAGTGTGCAAGATGGGCCGGCAAGGTTTTTGTAAAAGCTGTGAAATTAAAGACGAATAGAATATATACTAATAGTTGGGTTTTACTCATTATCAATGATCATGTTATCAATGGAGAATTTTATTACTCAGTTTCCAGCGAGTCTTCACGGCATACTTGCGTGGAGGCCGTGCTTTGCCCGATAATTATTTTCAATGTCGTAATTTAACAATGTTACGAGATTAAAACTATATATTTTTTAATCTTTTGTGATTAAATTGACCCTTGAACACGATTTCATTGTGTTAAATACTGGACGTAAAATAAAACGTGAACTCTTTAAGTCTGGTAAGTACACGTGGTTTGATAAAATTTAACTTACTTGTGTAATGTACACGAATGCAAAACAAACTATGCCTATGACATACGTTGCTGGGGTAGGGGGGAAAAAGTGGGTGGGGTTGGTGGGGGGGGGGGGGGGGGGGGAGCTAAACCAAAATTTCTGCCCCGGGCGAAGGAAGCCCTTGCAAGTACGTAGGCCTACATTAGGGAACGACAGTAACACACGGTAACACACAACGACATAGGCCAGGGTCGTTGAGGAAAGAATCGACCATGACCTACCGCAAGGGACCATCCCAGAATTTTTCTAGAGTGACTAGTTGAGCTGAATTACCAGGCGTTGCCTGGGCTCCTTGGGAGCTGATTTCAAGAAAACCTCGATCTCAGTTAATGGCTATGCAAGGAAAATAACATCACTACCGAATTTTAAGTCTGTAGGACATGCACTTAAAACAAAAGGAAATTTTCAATTTTAACGCCCCGTAAAATTTTAACAGAGAAGAAGATTGCTTAAACAATGCAATAGCCGTTCACAAGGAGATGGATGAAGCATCATAAATGCAACATCCGTTGCTATTGAGATTTTCGACTCAAAACGGGAATTTCGGTCTTAAATCTTGAGAGATTATTTTCGTAAAGTAGGTACTTTCTTAGCGTAAGTCTAAGTAGCAAAAGGAAGATACATGCCCAATTTCAAGTCTGTAGTTATTAAAGTTACTGAGAAATCGTGAATGGTTCATACAGCCTTTACCACTTTTTTTCATTCCTTTAGGGATGGAATTTAAAAAATTTCCCTCCTCAGGGCAACCCTATGGTACGAAAGGAATATTTCCTCCATGTTTCAAATCACCATGTGAAAAATTGAAATCAGTATGGCCGTTTCAGGATTCTAACACGGGTCTTCTAGAAAAAAAAATCCAATTCCTTAACACGCGCCACCTCTATTTTAAAAAAAGAAAACGACAAATGCTGATTAAATCATCTCTTTTTGGTTGTAATGAGTATGCTCGCTTGAGATAAAAAAAAACACTATGCAGTCAAAAAGAAAAATTGTTTGTACTTATACAAAATATTCCTTTGTAAACCAGCTGTCAAGAAATAGTTTGTAATACCGCAGGAAACATATTGTGAATTTGTAAAACACATTGCTATGGTTATTTTTGCATGAACGAAATACGTGTTTGGAATCAATACTGAATATTTCCTGTCGCGCTTACGATATTTGGCACATAATTTTAAATTTTGCAAATGTTTTGTACAATAATATTATTTTAAATCATGGAAAGTATAATTGAATATTCAACAATTCGCTTTTTTTTTGTTTTATCGTGATTATTAATTTGCGCAGTAAATACTGGAAAGCTATCCAGGGAAAGGCCTACAAATAACTTTAACTTATTTTGGGCACTGGAACAACACAAAGCATAAATGTCCGAGCAAGAATCCAAACGTAGTAGTAGCGAGAAATTTTTTTTGTAGCGGTCAGTTGCTTTCATATAAATGTGCAATTTTACAAATATCTGTTATTTTACATGAAAATTTATGTTTCATTAAAAAAAAATACAGCGTAATAATAGTTACGTTGCAAACGGAAAGTTACGCAATGCTGTAAAAATAAAACGATAACATGAGTTTTTTTCCCGTTGTTAAACATATGGGTCATTTGATTGTTAAAATTATACACCAGTGCTAATAAAGTACATTGAACATTTAACACACTGGTGAAAATAACAAATGTTCTAGAAACATTGTTTGAAAGACTTTCATGAGCAAAAACAAAACGGCGCATTCCTAGCTATAGCTTATCGCCAGTATGCGCGTGTTGTTTTGACCGACTTCCTTATTTTTCTCAGGCCCGCTTAGTGTGATGTAGTTCTGTAGACAAAACTAACTTTGGTCGATATTTTAAAATACAAAGACCCTAATGAAAAATATAACGAAGTTAAGATGAGAAGTTGGTGTTCTCTTCACAGTTGTCCAGTGTTCAAATAATGCGAAGAAATTAAATGTTGCATTATTTGTATCTTTTGGTGTGTCGTAATCTAAAGCTGTTTTAAAATAAATTAAACATTTTAATTTTAATGCTCTTATAAATTTTTGTAAAATTTTCATTACTATAGCTGATTGTTCTAAAGTTGCCACTTTATTTCTCCGCTAACAGTACAGGAGTTTTTTTTTTCGTGTAGCAGACAATTCATAGTCTTCTAAGCAAAACGGACTTAAAACATCTATACGATGCTTTTTTTGAATGATTGACCTACGGATCTCTTGACACGCCCTGAGTCAGTGATGAACAAGTAAAACAAGCTGTGACCCGCCCATGTACAAGCCAGTCGCAAGGTTGAAAAGCCTCTGATATTGGTAGTCACTCAATCAGTACACTGTAAAAAAAGTGTACTTTTTACAAGTAAAATTCTTGGAAACCAGTTGCCAAATATATCACTTGTAAAACTGTAAGGCAGAGTTTTGTAAATTTGCAAATGGTACAGAGCTCTGCCTTGCAATTTTAGAAGTGATATCTTTGGCAATTGACTTTTCATGGACTATTTTTGTAAAAGTACATTTTTTTTACATTGTATGGACTTGAAAAATTCGCGTTATTTTCTGGTAACAGGTTGAACTCCACATATTTTCAGAAAAATAAGTCGGTGTCTATTGTTCATCGACGTTGCCACATTGAATCTTACGTTGGATTGCATGTGATAATTTCATTTTGAATTTTGTAATTTTTTTTAATATTCATAAATAATGAGCCATGTTCTTAATTTTGCCATAACCATCATTGATATTGCCTCCTAACCGCATTTGCTAGATATCTTAGCGAGTACTTCCAGTAGCCTTTGGTGTTTAATGAGCATGATTATTCTTAAGTGATGCCTCATCCATGATTTTCAATCATTAATATTTTATGGTAACACTGATTGACCAGTCAGGACGTCTGCAGGTCACGGAAATCCTAAAAGTCACGAAAATACAAAGAAACTAAAGGACTGGTCACGAAAATCACGAAAAACAAGGAAACTGGACTGGTTACGAAAATCAAGAAGACTGAAGGACTGGTCACGAAAGTTACGAAAAAAAACAAAACAAGGAAACTGGACTGGTCACGAAAATCACGAAAAACCAAGGAAATTGGAATGGTTACGAAAGTCACGAAAAAACAAGGAAATTGGAATGTTCACGAAAGACACAAAAAAACGCAAGGAAACTGGACTGGTCACGAAAGTCACGAAAAAACAAGGAAACTGGACTGGTCACGAAAATCACGAAAAACCAAGGAAATTGGAATGGTCACGAAAGTAACGAAAAAAACAAGGAAATTGGAATGTTCACGAAAGACACAAAAAAAAAAAAACAAGGAAACTGGACTGGTCACGAAAATCACGAAAAACCAAGGAAATTGGAACGGTCACGAAAGTCACGAAAAAACAAGGAAATTGGACTGGTCACGAATGTCACGAAAAAAAGTTCTCACATAAACTGTACTGGTGCTGGAAGTCACAATACTTTAATTTCCAGCAGTCTTGCTATCTCACATTTTGGATTTTTGACGCCTCACTGCAGTTTATGGTCGCACGTTCAAAGCTCCAACCACTTGTACACAAATAATTCTGTGTCCATTTTCCATTGGCTGATGACATATTTCATCTTCCTGCCGGATTGCATGTGACTGGGTCATTTGAATTTTGTGATGATGTTATTGGTCTCTTTTTTTGGGGGGGGGGGGGGGGGGGGACCTCATGTGTTCCAATGAGCACGCTGTTAATGTGTAAAATCGTATGCAGACGAGCCTTTCTACAAAATAATAAGGCGAATTTTTTAGGTCTCTATAAACAGCTGGAGACTGTCCGCTTAAATCATGTGGGGACTATCTAACTTAAATTAGGTACTTACCTGCGAATTGTAAAAAAAATTCGTACACCGTACACATATAATTAAAATTCACCTGTTTATAAAAAAAATTAAAATTAAAAATAAATCACTTAAATGTCCAGAAAAAGTCTGGAAATCGGTTCACCGGGTATTTATCTGTAGACATCCTGTAAGTGCAATGCAATGTCTGTGCATCAAACCAGTTTAGTTCAAAACCAGCCGTTGGGTTGGAAATTTTTTTTTTGATCGTGGCTAGGGGGGTGTGGGGACACAACTTGCCCCCAGAAGTTTTAAAGTTATGCCATTAAGAAGCTGGTCCCTAAAACGTGGGAATCCCTCCGCTCCGCCCCCCTATCTCTTCGAGATGTATGGTTCAATTTCCTGGTTGCCCGCCCCCGGGACTTCCTCCGGGGGTCGCGGGGAGGGACGAAGCACAACCCCCCCGTCGTCGTCACGCAGTTTCTCCTCTGGTCGTGCGACGGCCCTTGGACTCCGCGCCATTCCCGTCCCGAGACACGACGTCACGGCGAGCTTGGCCGAGACTAGTCCTTGGAAACCCAGAGTTGCTAACGAGATCACTTGTGAAATTGCTGGACGGAGCTCTTTGCACCATTTGAAATATTTCACAAAGCTCTGCCTTGCAGTTTAACGAGTGATATATCGTTGGTAGGGCCATGCATATTTCGCGAAAAGAAACCAAGGCTAGCTGAAAGTTAAAACACTGTAGCATCGTCTGTATTCCGTGATCGGGCGAGTTTCTTTCAAGTGCACGTCGATTGTTAAAACACCAATCACAGTAAGTCAGTGCGGAAGCAAACGCATACTGAGTGGCTCGATCAAATAAGCCATCGACGTCTTTCGCTGACGGCCGCCAATCACAAGGCATAAACTGTTGGTGCGGATATATCTTGTTGCGATCTAATAGGCGTTCAGGTTTATTCGCGAAGAATTCCTGCCCCTAATCGTTGGGAACAGGTTTTCCAAGGGTTTTCCTCGTGAAAAGTAAATTTTTTTTTTACTATGCAGGGGCGCAAATGTTTAGGATTCGCAAGAGTGCCCGTTCATTACTTGTCCTGTAATGGTGTGCTGTGAATCCCCCCCCCCCTCCCCTTAACTTGCTTGGATGTGACCCTTACTGTGTCGCTAGTTGCTGCTTTGGCGAGGCCGAAGCCGACGGTGTAGGGACTCCTGAAGCAGAGTCAAGACTCGCCACTGAGGAACTGTATAGCAGGGAAGTAGCGGCGTGTTTTTATATGATGTAGGGGCTGGAAAAAAAATTCGCTGTTTGATGACCTTCGGGATAGTCTACACAATCCTTCGTACACTAGCGAAAATAACGCCAGTTCATTGGCACCTGAATTGTGAGTCGTCTGAACTGGTTTTCCCCGTGGTTTGATACTTCTTTGGTTGAGGGTTTCATATTGGCCCAGAGTCGTCCAGATGAGCAGTGAGGCAAAACCTAATTGAAGAGATGCGGGGCTAAGTGATCTAAGTGCAAAAAAAAAAGTTAGCGGAGAAATTATATATACCTATATCAGTAATTTCAGTTTTTGGCACTTATTAAATGATCTCTTATCGCTTTTGAACCTCATGAAAATATCGGATGAGCTTAGATCAGAGTGTGCTGTATTATCGATTTTTTCTAGATCACTTGGCATGAAGAAAAATGAAAAGAACGTTGCAATTTTTTTTTTGCTACTTATCTTTCCTTCGTTGCGCAAGGCTTTAATTATATGCTTGTCACTTGGAAATTATATATTTTTTTTCTTTATTTTTGTTCGTCCCGTTTCTTATTAATCGGTGCTGGTCGGATTTGCGTTTATTTGCGGCTGTGCTACCGGGCGCTCAACTTCCCTCTTAGGAGTGAACGCGGTCGCTCTTATTAAAACGCCTGAAGAAGCTTGCTAATAAGCGCTCCGTGTAATCTGCTTAGCGCACGTGAAAAAAAAAAAGTTTGGTAAGGGGTTGGTGAGGGGAGGAGGAGCGGAAGTCAGGGAAATGAGGTCACACGAGGCGTTCCCTGGTTGCAGATAAACATTATTCCGGTAATAATACGTGTTCTTTGCAGCGGGCAGAAGAGACGCGCGGAATGCTGTGCCGAGGGTTGCAGCCAATCTTCCTTCCCCCCTCCTCTCGTTTCTCACCCCCCCCCTCCCAGTCGTTCTCATTTGTAATAGTTGAACCCCAGGGACAGGGGTTGCCTCCGTGCGAAAGTGTACCACGTGCAGAGCGAGTGTGCGGTTCCACAGCTTACTGCGAGGGTGGCTCCAGACGCGTGCAAGCCGGGCGTTAGCCTGCTTGTTTACTTCGCCGACGCTCCTGACAAGCGAAATTGTACCGTCCCATTCATTACCTTACGTAAACGCTATTTTTTTTAGACATTTAATAACGATGAATATGACTCTTTAATTGTCATTGTTTTTTTTGTACTTTCGACACATAAATAAATTAATAAATTAAATAAATAAATTTAAGTTCATGGTTAGATTAAAAACCGTTGATTTAAAGAGTTTATTTTACAAATATTTCCGCGATATGGAGTTTTTTTTACGCTCTTTATATTAGCTTCACCTATATGTTTGTAACCGACTCCTTTGGGTGCGATTTTGACCCACTTTAAACGGCCAGATTTAATTCTAACTTTGTAGATTTATCGAGGACCGATGACAATACACTCAGTTGATAAGATTATTTTTACGTTCTTAAAATGATTCATGCGATGAGGAGTTTTGATTTAATACAATTTCTTAGACATACACCATTGACGTTTTGCACTGTTTGTCATGGGAATAAATTCATAAATAAGAAATAAAAATGAAAAACACAAACCGACAGATAACAAGCCTAAACCAGCTGATGTCAAACAGAAAAACCCAACGATGAACCTAGACAGGTATTGTGAACAACGCGATGACGACAGCACAAACGAACACATTCAAACTTGAAAATGAGACAGCGTTGTGTTATGCATTATATCTGTTTATCTTCATCGTTGTGTTCGAATATTTGCTGCGTTGCCCAGGTTTTGTTGTCTGTCTACATTTACTGTTATTGTTGAAACTGTCTCGTTGTTAGCCCGCCGTGTTCTTCTATGCTGTTAACGATTTTTTTTTTCATGACTAAATTTCTTCCTCGGAGATTAAATAGATTTCTTATTAAAATATTACCTGTGTATTTTGTTTAGCGAGAAATATTTTCTGTAATATGTATCGCTCGTTAAGTGTTTGTCTTAGGTAGATTAATCATGTAAATATCAAATGCTACATCATTAAAATCAATATTTATAGTTTAATAGTTATTATTGGGTTATAAATTTCATCCATTAAATATAGTAGTTATAATGATGTTGTTGCTATGAAAACATAATGTTACAGATGAGTTGCATTTCAACTGTAAAGTGATTCGCATATGAAACAGCCATAGCTGGTGATTGCATAACCGTGCTTCAATGCAGTTGATTTTTTTTTTCCTTCACAGAATCGTTTAAAATTCCCTTTTGAGTTGAATCGTGTCTGACATGGTACTAGTGCCAAATAACAAGCATATTATCTCCGCTTATATGGTTACAATCTTTTAAAAAAAAATTCCAGTTAAAGACCAGTATTTTTGCTGGTTTCCTTACAAGGCAAAATAACTGGGAGACGTGGTTTATTTATGCGCTCGGTCAGTTTCGTATTAGGAACGTGACAGGACCACCGCTGCCGGCCGAATCCAGTGTTTTATTGCAGCTTGCACCAAGGAGGTTTCATGCTTCAGGCGTCAGCGACTTCCATGTCCAGCTTACCGTTGAAGGTTGGAAGGCAAAGTAGTGTTCAGACATCTTTGGCGTCGATGCGTTCCGCCGCACGCATATGTGAACTGCGCGCGTTGCGTTGCTCACCAGCGCGTTCTCTGCGGCGACTGCCGACCGGTCAAGGCTTCGAGCGCGCGCGCGCTTCACATTGGTGCGCACACGCGCGTCATGCGTGTTGCGAGTATATCCCAACTGACATAACACTTTTTTTTACTGTGCGTCATTAATAGAGACCGGAAAAATTCGCGGATTCATTTCACGATATGATAGAATCCAAACATCTGTACCTTTATATTGCTTCTCTTATTGGTTCACAGTTTATCTGAAGGACTTTGAGCCAATGAAAATCCTTCAACCAAAAAAGCATCGATTCGCAAGCGTCCCAGTTGATAGGTATCACGAGTCAGTAGCCAATGAGCAGGTGGCATTTGACCGAGTGTGTAGGGGATTATGGAGTCTATCCTAGAGGTCCAAAGCGCGAATTTTTCCAGTCTCTAGTCATTAATCATCTCCTTCGTTCATTCCACTTTTTTTCACGCATCACCTTGTATGTACGAAAGAGAGATATTCGTGAAAATGTTATACATTGGTCTAACTACAAAAGTAGTTTATTCGAAATTACTGTACCGAACGAAATGTTGCAGGTTTTTCGTCCCAAGATTATTTCTGACGTTTCTTTAGTTAATTATTAATCTTGGGCGTTACTCTTTACACTCTCCAACCGCTATCAACTGAACGCACGTGATTAATTAATTTTCTTTCGAGTATTTAAATTTTAGAATGATTTGTTCACGATGAAAGTTTATTCGATGGGTTTTTTTCAGCCGGAGTATCAATGTTGATACATTCTTTGAACGATTTTTTTTACAAAGGAGGAACATTTATTCGATATAATATCTTAGACATGCGTCATTGTTAGAGACCGGAAAAATTTGCTGGTACTATTATTTCGTGATAAGTTAAAATTAAAATAATTATATATTTTGCTGCTTTAGTTATTGGTTCACTTTTAATCTGAGGTGCTCTGGGCCAAATAGATACCTTCAGTCAAATAAGTATCGAATCACAAGTTATCCAGTAGAGACGCCTCACGAATCAGCAGCCAGTGAACAAGTAATGTTTGCCCAGATATTCAGGGGATGGTGCACTCTGTCCTGGAGATTAAACACGCAAGTTTTTCCAGTCCTAGTTCTTGCTGATTCACGTTGGTTGTCACAGAAAAATGCTCCAGGAACGGACATCAATTATGGATACAATAACACTCGGAGGGCAAGCCAAAATTTTTCGATGTTTGGACAACATTGATAATTCCGTGAAATGAATTTTAGTCAGGGAAAAAAAATTATGGCAGCACATGCGAACACAAGAGGCTGACAATGACGATACATTTGCATCATGAACAGTAAATACAACCACAGACGAACCCAATGATTAAACTCGACAGATAATCTGGAAGACGCAACGAAGAACGGCACGGAAGAACATATTAATTAGGCTTTCTACACTGTTAATCACCTTACATTCACGAAGAACGCTTTTTACAAAATATCCAGGTATTATCGTAAATTTACGGCTTGTCTTTGAAAATTTACGATTTTGAGTTTAACAATTTTTTCCAACACGAATCAACAATAATAATCTTATTATATTTTTAAAAAAGTTTAGAATCTTGTTGAAGATACAGCAAAAAAAAAAATCATTAAGTTTTTCTCCCACGCTTGTGTTTGTCTTGTTTTCAACGAAACACTCAACGCAAAGTCTGAAACAGACGTAGTTTCTACACTGAAAGAAATTTTTGTATATTTTACAAGGAAAATCCTTGGAAACCCTGTAGCCAAGGATATTTCTTGTAAAACTACAAGGCAGAGCTTTGTACCATGTGCGATTTTGCAAGGCTCTGCCTTGTAGTTTTGCAAGAAATATCCTTGGCAACAGGGTTTCCAAGAATTTTTCTTGTAAAAGTACAATTTTTTTTTTTAGAGTGTATGAAGATTGAGCTATTTTAGATTATGAAGAACGCTTCGTTTATTTCAGGTAAGTTTTTCGTTGAAAAAATCCGTAGATTTACTGTAATTTCTAACAGTGTGCGATGAAACGTCTGTCAAGTCGGGAATAGACGTCTTGATTACGTCACCAGAACCCGAACTGTTCGTCGAGGGGCAGACCTGACCCTTCGACCTTTACGTGTTGCTGAGAGGACAGCAGCCGTGACGCGCCTGCGATGATTCAAGCGACGAGACGTGACAAGTCTTTTTAACTTACTCCTCCTCGGAGATGGGAGATGGCGCGTTTGGTGTCGCTCGACTCCCCGCGTCGACCGATGGCGTGCGATCACGCGAAACTTCCTCGCAAGTCACATCACCGCAGATATGTTCATCGTCTCCCGACAGCGACAGCCATCTCAAATATGCCGTAAGAGAACGGTACCTGGAATAGTTGACCGCCTTCCCGGAGGTTACGAAGTTTCTAAAAGAAAACATTAGTTGAATTGGAGTTTCTCACAGTGATTCCCCTAGTTTGTCATACCAGGTGACCAAATCAATTTTTAATTCCTTTATTTTTATGTTCTGTAATTTTTAAACTGTTTATCAGATGTTTTACCAACGACCAGCTACGCTATGAATAGAGTCCCGGAAATTTCGTGGATTCCTCTGGCCTCAGGATAGAATTCAATGTTATAGGTGTGCTCGACCCATGTTTCCTTTCCCATTGGTTGATTAGCGAGAACATTTTTATCCTTGTTATTTGGCACTACCTGATTCGCTTACTTCTCTCCTAGCTGGACATCGTTGGCTCACGGTCGTAGAGGGGCGTGTTCAGATAACTGCGGTCCAATCATGAACACAGTGCGACAGTGTGGAGGTTTGCATTCTAGCTTGCGACTAAATGAATGCGCGAAAATTCCGTGGCTCTAGCTATGAATTATCTTTTTATTTTCTAAAGTTTCCATAATTTTTGGTTGATGATTACGTTTAAAAGATGTTTTATTATGTTTCCCACTGGTATGTATAAACTAATGCTTAACTGTCTACAAGAGTAAGTTGTGGAACTTCTTATTGTTGTTAAACTTTTTAAGGCGAATTATTTAAGGCTCAGTGACTGAGAAAATAGTTGTAGCGGTAACCATTATTTTTGTTGAAGTTATGCCAACCAAATCGCACAGGGATATTTTGATCATAGAGTTTGGTTTTGGATTACATTATCCTCCAACAAAAATTTCAGCTGTCTTTGCTCCTACTCAGAAGAAAGAAAAAAACATTTCTATACTTTTACAAATTATTCCTTTAGAAACAATTTGCCACGAAATAGTTTGTAACACTACAAGAAAGCTATTGTCACTTTTTACAACACATAGCAATGGTTATTTTTGCATAAAAGAAATACGTTTTTCGAGATACTAATGTGTATTTCTTACGAAAATTGGTACATACTTTTATATTCTAATTGATATTTCATTCGAGCCTAATTTTTCTGATCCACACAAAATTATTGGATTTTTTTTTTCGTGTTTATTTAATGTGCGCAGTTAATACGGGAAAACTATACAGGAAACGGTTTACAAATATTTTTAACTATTGGCGGTAATGGGACAACACAAAGCATAATTGCCCAGGTAAGAATTCGAACTCAGTATATCTGCGAACACTATTTTGTAATGATACAGCTGTTTTGATGTAAATGTACAATTTTACAAATATCTGTAATTTTACATGAATATTTCTTGTTCAGTTAAAACGAAGACATTTTAATGGCAGGAGAAAATAAGCATTTTTTCTCTCTCTCGCCTCGCCAGATATAGAACCGTTAATATTTCGCCTGGTCAGATATTAGAATAGGCTCTATAGTCCCTTGTATTCTTTGTTGGAATTAACATTTTTACTGATCCCCGGGCTTGTGAGACGTATAAACGAAATAGTAATATTGTGACTGTTTTACTTCTTCATTGGCCCAGAATAATTGGGGGGCTTCATTGTGAGCCAATAGTACAGGCAGAAAAAATGTACACGTGTTCTAATTAAACTTGTCTCTGTATATGTAAACAAGTTTGGTCTAACCGGGGAGTGAAAATCAACAGAGACTGGAAAAATTCGCGGCTTCATTGACCTCTAGGATGGATGGACTCTACAATCCTTTACGCACACGGAAAATGCCACCTCTCATTGGCTACTGACTTGTGAGACATTGTGTCTGAATTTCTTGTGATTCGATACGTCTCACGTTGGAGGTTTTTCAAAGTCTCAGAGTCCTTCTAGCCAACATAAGCAGGGAAAAAGGTAAACGTGTTAGGCTTCTAGTCTGTCGCAAAATGAATTAGCGAATTTTTCCGGTATGTCCTCATTGTCTTATACATAGAGACCGTTAAAAATTCGCGGATATGCACAAAATTCAAATAATTTTATCACTGTGCTGCGTCTGTTATTGGTTAACAGCTAATCTGGAAGAATGATGCCCAATTAGAGACCCTCAGTCATGGTAGTGTCGAATCACAAGTTACCGAGTTGAGACGCCTCACAAGTCAGCAGCCAATACACAGGCAACGTTTGCTCAAGTATGCAGAGGATCGTGGTGTTTATCCTGGAGTTCATTAAACCCGCGAATTTTTCCAGCTCTTAGTTATACTGTCTCTGCCTGTGTACAACTTGTCTAATAATTAGGGACCGGAAAAATTCGCAGGTTCAATTACCTGTAGGATTAACTCCATAGTTCTACGTGCACTCGGTCAAATGCCACCCACTCATTGGCTGCTGTCTTCTGAGACGTTCCAGCGTAGCAGCCTGTGATTCTATAAAGCTTTGTTAGGGTTTTCTCATTGGCCCAGAGTCATCCAGGTGAGTTGTGAACCAATAGCAGAGGCAGCACTGAAGTAAAATGATTTGTATTTTAGCCTTTTGCAAAATGATTTCGCGAATTTTTCCGGTCTCTACTAATAATTATAGAATGGAAAAATTCGCGCTTTCAATGACCTCTAGGATAGACTCCACAACCCCCTACACACTCAGGCAAATGCCACCTGCTCATTGGCTACTGACTCGTGACACCTGTCAACTGGGACGCTTGCGATTCGGTAATTTTTTTGGTTGAAGGTTTTCCATTGGCTCAAAGTCCTTCAGATAAACTGTGAGCCAATCACAGAAGCAATATAAAGGTACAGTTGTTTGGATTCTAGCATATCGTGAAATTAATCCGCGAATTTTTCCGGTCTCTATTAATCATTAACTCATGTATAGAGACATGCAAAATTCGCGGATTCATTGCGCGATAGGCTAGCATCAAAACAACTATACCTTCGTACCGCTTCTGCGATTGGCCCACATTTTATCCGGGGAACTGTGAGCCAATGGGAAACATTAAACCAAGAAAGTGCCGAATGATGGACAGCCTAGTTGAGACGTCTCACGCGTCAGTAGCCAATGAACAGGTGTCATTTCCGCGAGTATTTAAAGGACTGTGGAGTCTATCCTAGAGGTAAATGAATCAGCGAATTTTGCAGGTCTCTACTCATGTATTAAAGAAATAATTCCCCCCCCCCCCCCCTTGAGTGTGTTAACCAACTGGCTGCGCGTGTGACTGCCCTGATTGTCGGCCGTGACGTCGCGGTGAGTGTGTGTTGGTGCGGGGAGTGAGGAGGGGAATGACCTCCGCGCCATTAGGCCCCGCGTGCCTCCGGCGCCGTGTCCCGGCATGCCTCGCGGGCGCCACGGCCTCTGGCACCGCCTCCTGCCTCTGGCGCGGCCCCCTGCCGTACCGCGTCGTCTAAGCGTCAGGTAGAGACCGGAAAAATACGCGGATTCATTTCACGATATGCTATAATCCAAACAACTGTACCTTTATATTGCTTCTGTGATTGGCTCGCAGTTTATCTGAAGGACTTTGAGCCAATGGAAAACCTTCAACCAAAAAAAGTACCGAATCGCAAGCGTCCCAGTTGACAGGTGTCACGAGTCAGTAGCCAATGAGCAGGTGGCATTCGCCCGAGTATGTAGGGGTGCCGTGAAGTCTATCCTAGAGGTCATCGAAAGCGCGAAGTTTTTCCAGTCTCGAGCGTCAGGCAGGTTGCTCTTGTCGGTCAAAACTTTAATAATAATAATGTGAGCTAGTTAGTCTTTCAGTACTCGGAAAGTTCACGTGTTCTCATGTTGCAAATACACTTGTATAGTGCGAAACTCGGACACGAAATTTTAGTTGAATTCTTAAAAATAATGGCGAGCGTGAAGAATATAAGCGAGTTGTATTTTCAACTACATTTCTGGACGCGAATCACACGTAGTTTCCGCGACCGCCGCTAGAATTCGCTGCCGGTGCAGCTACGTCGACTATCGAGTCATTCCATTTGGCAGACAGAACTTTTAAACTGTTTATTTAATGAAACGGCTCCGATAAAAGCGAAAAACACATGAAAAAAAGATACAAAAGCCCGGCTTTGGAGCCGATTTTATACAAGGAATTTTATTGAAATTTTGTTGAAATTCATAAAACAGTTAATAAAGAACGTTTCCCTTTGACTTATTGAACTTTGGTTTCGCCATCCGCCCTCCGCTGGCAGCACCATGGTCATACATTTCCGTTCCATGCGACTTTCGTTTCATTCTCGCATTTACTCCTACCAAATGCCGTACATCGAGAGCTCAGATGTTACGCTCCAGCAAGATTTACCCGAGGATCCTCTGGACATCAGCGCTGCAATGCGTTTATGCGTAACTAATGCCAAGGCCCGGCATTACCGCTGTCGTCAGCAACATTAACGTTGGACGCAATTTTAATATTTGCGTCAACATTTACTCAAGCCACCTTGCTAATGCTTTGGCAGCGCAGTCGTCGGTAGGCGTTCTATTTGACAGTTTTACTCCTGTATCTTCGTTAACGTTATTACAGATTGTTAGAAATCATGCTTTTTTTTTTTCGGTACTGTGTTCGTGCCTACAACTTTTCGTCCGAACTTTGGCTGCTTCTGAAGTCATTTGTACGCTAAACCTTAGCCAGTGCCGTATTTAGCAAGACACGTGCATTTCGAAAGGAGCACTGCAGTGGGTGTTCAAGTACCTATCGTAAACTGTGGATGCAAATGTTACCGGGGATTCCTAGTTGTTGTGCTAAGCGATGTTTCTTACTTACACTTAGCGTAACTACTCGAATTTGTTATGGAGAATGCTCATAACAAACGGATTGGCCTGGATTACGTGTGACTATAGCAACAGTAACTCGTTAGCAAATTATCCTCGATACATAATGGTAATGGTTGTTGTTTGTAATCCCCGAGCGAGTAGAAGCATAGCGATTGTCGAGAGAAATAAAATACAATAACATTACATCTCCAGCCCTCGAACACCGTAGGATATTTTAAATTTGAAGGATTTGAGATTAGGTAGAGAAAAATGATTCCAAGAAAGTGATTCGCGTAATAGTTGTAAATTAAAAAATTCTATAATGACAACTCTGAAGGTTTATTATGTATATAAATGTTTTTATTCTTACCAATCCTAATACAGTTTCTCAAATTTATTGGGTTTTTTTAAAATATTTAATATAAATATATAAATAAAATTGCAATACATAATGATTCGGAAAACTTGGTTCGTGAAATGAGCATTTATGTTGTTGACAGTTTTTCTAATACCATTAGTTAATATTTGATTTCGTATACATTATTTTATTTTCATCCCTTGACAACCAGATCCGGATTTGACCCATTACGGCCATTACCAATTAAAACCCGAAAATTAGGTTGCTGCTAGCAGAATTTCCTATTGTGGAGGGTGAGGGTTTATTTTAATAACTCGTTTCATAACGATGATTTGATTGAGAGTTTTTCCAGCGGTTGTCGGTATGTTAGTACGGATCGTGGAGAGAGATATTTTACCACGTGTTCACTGCAAATGCGGGAGGCTACACGGCTGTGCCTTTCTTTGATAGCGCGTGGGAAATGGCACAAGGTTTCTTCTTTTCACTAGAAGCTGCCATTTTAGTTGCGAACAGCAATCCCACGGACGACCTTCCACTGTTTTCCGACGCTACGTTCGCGAATGCAATTTCGCGCGCTGAAGCTCTTCGCAAGGCCAGGGAAGTGAAGCGATGTTTGCAGGCGTTCTTTGTATTTGGCCGCAGGAAAGTCGTTTACAATTTGTTTGTTTGTTTGTTTTTCGCTGCAGCTTGCGCGTTGTAAATGCGAAGCGCACGTGTTGAACTAACAACTGCGCGTCGGCAGCTTTTGTAAACTACCTTACTCTGCAGCGGAAGGCGTCCGTCTCAGGTATGTGTGTGAGTATGTGTCTGCATCCTCCCTCCGAAACCAGTCGAAATTTAATCTCGATCAAATAGATGAACGAAATATTATCTTAGCTGTATCATTTACTTATTCTTAAAAAAAAAAATACTATCAAACATTTAAATCATGCAGTAGATTACCATACGTAAAAAAATAGGAAAATTATTTTAAGGAAATAAACCTTTACAACGAAAATTTTCAGTTTAAATCACGTATGAGTAGGGACAACTGTATTTCGCGATTTCATTTCGTGTCAAGGTACTTCACAAAATACTGTAGCTTTTCTCCTGTGGTTATTGGCTGAGGTCGGGGAGAGGTGTCGTCCCGCTCTTGACGGGGCCAATGAGAATGTGGTCACCGTACTGCTGCACCCTCACAATTTGTCATGAGTCTTAGAAAAAGCTACAGTGTTTTGTGAAATACCTTGACATGAAATGAAATCGCGAAATACAGGTGTCCCTACACATATGTATTAAAACAATATATATTGCATTTATAAGCTTTTTAAATATATATATGACTTGAACAAATGAAATCACCTTAAATATTTCATTCGGTTTTGTTCCCTTGACATATTTCTGCTGCTCTGTATTTCATACGATAGTAATTAGATAACACACATTAGTGAAAATTTGGATTCTTTTTTCTATTTACAATTTTATGCGCATGTAAATTATACAAACAGTTTATATATTGGATATATCACTAAATTATCAATATAGAAAAATGAGTACAATATGTCGTTATATTTTCATTCATGTAATTTTTTTGAATTAAATAATATAATAATTTTTTGAATAGCTATATATTTTGTAATTTACTATCGTAATTTTTTTTTACTAGTACGAATATAAAGTATGTAGGCCTACAAATATTTGTAACATCCTTATTTTTGGTTTAGAGCTGCTATTGGCAACGATTAATAACACTGTTTTAATCCGACTCTGAAAACACGCCAGTCGAAGGTCAGTTCGCAATAAGTAGAGAGAGACCTGTGCGAAATTCGTTTTTGAAGTTAGCCTTCTTTAGGCGCGTTATAAAAAAAATGATGCTATTGAATTTTACGATGCGCGCGCAGCATGCAACAGAAATTGATAGGATGGAGGAAAAAAAGGCTACATACCAATAAAATTTATACATGTGCTTTTAAATCATATACTTTAGTGATTTATATTGAATAATAATATAATTAAAAGCATTTATTTAATATGAATATTAGTGATAGAAATTGTGTTTATAAATCTTTTCAAGTTTATTTATATAAGGGAGATTATGTTACCGTGCGTATAATTCAGTGGCATTATACATTAAAAATATTACATTATAATTTAATAAATAATTAAATTAGAATAAACATTCAGTATATTTGATTGAAATCAATTAAAATATTACTCGATTATTTTACTAAGTTAAATAATTATTTTTTACATTTTATATTAATATTTAATAGTTAATTTTATACATTTTATATCAATACTAGCAGAACCTGGCAGAAGTTTTCGTGCCAGATGGATGGTTTGTATTTAATCTAAATTCTATAAAGTGTTTCAAATGGTACCTGATCCATTTTAAAATCACTCACCAATTAATAATCACAGTCACAATCACTATTTGTTGTTAGGTGTAAGGACAATAAAAATCACAATATACCAATTTTCATTGCGATCGTTTGAACGGTGTAGAAGTTGATTCGCTGCAGCGTCATCTAGCGGTTAGTTACAAAAAAAATGTACAGCATAAAAACCTTCTCCATGAAAAAAACACTTCAAATGTGCCAACTTTCATGATGATCGGTCAAACGGTGTCGGAGTTTATCATAGTCATACATACATACCAACATTATATATATTGAGCACTGAGCATTAAATTAAATTTCTTTAATTTGATGGAATTTAGAATATCACTTCAGTCCTTTTACTATTTTATTTCTCTTAATTATTTGCATTCAATATTAGAGTTAGTTTTTTTACTAGGGTAGACCGGGGGAAATCGGGTCAATTTTTTGAAATTCCTGAATAAGTATAAAACCAATATTAATTTACCATAAAATAATCTACAGTAATATCAGTCATACATTTATGTACATATTTACATACAAATATTAGCCAATCTTCCTTACGAATTGACGTTAAACTTGATAAAAGGAAAATGAAATGTTTTGACCCGATTTGGACAGAAGTGGGGTAAATCGGATCACAAGTGGGGCAAATCGGATCAACAGATTTTCTTTACTGTTTTGACAGACACATTCCACATACAAACTGTTTACACTGAAAAGCATTGACACAGCGCTCATGGTACCACATTTTACAAGACTGGCACTGAATCCAGTCTCCAGCAGTGCAGCTTCTGATGTCTTTGTATGCAATTTTGCACATGTTGCAGAGAACATCTTCCTCATCATCCTGGCCTTCTTCCAAAAATTTCCAACTCTGATGTGTTTTTTGTTTTTGTTCGCTTCTTCGTCTTCAGAGGTTCAATTTAGCTTTGCTTTGAACTTAATTTAACACCTGCTTCTTGCTTTTCAATTTCCTGGATTCCAACAATGTGCAATTCTCTTTTGACAGTAGCCTGAGAGAAGCAACAGTTTTTCGTTCACCTATTCTCTTTGGTGTTAATTTTTCCGGTGTTGGTAACAGGCATCTCACTTCTTCTGTGGTGCTCCTTCCACTTACATCTTTGGCAGTGAACTCGTAATTCTATATTTACATGGATAATATTTTCATTATTTTAACATGTACTAAACTTCAATATTATTATAAGTACTTACAAATTTTAACTAAAGTTGAAGTCATGTGCCTTAAATTCATTTTTTCCACTTATTTAGAATAGGTCTTAACTTAAAAATTGAGAAAGAAGAATAAAGTGCTTCACAATATATAGCAAATATATGAAGCGACCCGATTTCCCCACTGTATGCAGTGACTCGTTTTACCCCAACGGCAGCGACCCGAGTTACCCCATTTCGCACTTTAAAAAAAAGAAAAATATTATAAATTCTGTCAAACATATAGAGCTTCAGTAATGCAGAAGAATGTTAATTGGGTACATATTTTTGTACTCCATTACTTAAACTACAATACTATTTCGAAATGCGAACGTAAAGGCTTATTTGAAACAAAATAAAACTTACATTGTTAAGAATTTTCCACTTCAGGACTACACAGGTTCGGGTTCATGTCGCACAGACTACCAGAATGTTGTTACAGACGATGTTTGCCTTGTAGTGGACGGTTGTATAGACAGATAACAGCACTCCTTGGTAGGTTCCGTAGACTCCAGTTCATTATTTCGCCGCAAGATAGCAGATCTTGTTACGATGACCCGGTTTACCCCGTGACCCGATTTCCCCAGGTCTACCCTACGCCAAGTAAGTAAAACTTCAAACGCGCGTACGTAAGTTCAAACGCTTATTTTTTTACAGGTACCGGGATGAACTCCACACATTTTGCACATATAAGTCCGTGTCTATGTTGAAAGACTAGAAAATTTCGCGAGCTCAATGATATGTAGGATAGACTACACAGTCCCTTGTATTCTTGGGTTTGAGTCACGTGATCATCGGATCCTGACTTGTGGGACGTATAAACTTGGATAGTATGTGATTGTACTTATACTTCTTCGGTTGAAGGCTTCTCATTGGGCCAGAGTCTTTCGAGGTTCACCGCGAGCCAATAGCAGAATCAGCAAAAATGTATCCTTTTTTGAAATAAGGGCGCGGGTTGAGTCCTTATTTAGAATATTTAGTTGTTCACTAATTGCATTTTTATGAATAATTATTGAAAAAAGATACAATAAAAGATTTTTACTATGCGTTAATTGGCTGTAAACACACAAAAATTTAACTTCTCGTGAGTTACCTTACGCTGTTAGTCTGACAAAAAATTTAAATATTGAATATTTACCCGACTACTTGTGTTTTGGGTTTTTACAGCTGGGGTAACATATATACCGAAGCGCTTCAGTATTGTTCTCATAACAATGTCAAATCAGTAGAGACCGGAAAAAATCGGGGATTAATTTCGCGGTAGGCTAAAATTAAAACACACATACCTTTGAGCTGCTTTGCTATTGGCTCAAAGTTCATCTGAACGACTCTTGGCCAATGAGAAACCTTCAAACAAAAGAAGTATCGAATCATATGCAAACATGTTTAGGCAACTCACAAGTCAGCAGCCAATTAACTGCCATTATTTTTCCTGAGTATAAGTAAAGAAAAAGGATTGTTTAGTCTATCCTAAGTGTCAACGAAACAGCGAATTTTTCCAGTCCCTTAAATCAGCAAAAAAACAAAAATACATATATTAATTGAAGATGTCTCGTAGTAGAGCTGAGCGAAATGAATACGTGATTTTTTTTTTTTTTTTTTTTTTTTTCGATATTTACGTATCTTCCATTTTTGTGCTGCCACCTTTTACCTTCCGTCCGGATTGCTTGTTGAGTGGGTCGTTTGAATTTTCGGAAAGTTGTAATTGGTAGGGACGGGCATTTTTCGCGAAAAAAATCTTAACGCATATTAAACTGCAACAATACATACCAGCACTAACAATTTCTTCCTTGTGATTGGCGGCCGTCTGCGAGAGAGATCGATGCTTTATTTGACTTAGCCACTTAGGACGCGTTAGCTTCCGCACTGACTTACTGTGATTGGTGCTGTAACAGTAGACATGCACCTGAAAGAAACCCACCCAATCACGGAACACATGCGATGCTACAGTGTTTTAACTTTCAGCTGGCCTCGGTATCTTTTCGCGAAATATGCATGGCCCTAAGTCATTGGTTCCTCGTCCTTTGGGGGGGGGGGGGGGGGGCGTGTCAGACATACATATCGGTCCATTTAGAACGCCCTGTTGTTCGGAGAGGTACGCTGGCATGCAGCCCAGCCTCCACGCAGATGCCTGGGCTCCCTGGACGCTCGTCCGGAGGGGTCGCCCCTCGCCGCGCGACGAGATGCCTCTCTGCGACGTGGGGCTTGACCGTGGGCGAGCCGTGTAATTGGGAAGGTCGCGCCGTCCGCTGCTGGGTCGCGCCGTAACTCAGGTCCCGGGGCGGAATTACCGCGTTCCTCTATGACCCGCGCCCCGCGCAGGCACGCGGCCTGCATACCCCCCTAGCCCCCCAACCCCCCTTCGCTGTCGAGGGGGGAGGTCGACTGCCGCTGACTTGCCGCGTGATGAGTTCAACCTCACGACGGCCGGAAAGTGCGGTTCTCCCCGCGGCAGTCATTACGGTCATGATTACGTTGAGACCTGCAAAATTCGCGGATTCGTTTCGTGATATGCTACAATTCAAATAATTATACCTTAGCGCTGCTTCTGCCACTGGTTCACTGTTAATCTGGAGTAATGAGGGCCAGTTAGAGACCCTCGCTCAAAGAAGTGTCGAATCACAGACACTCAGTCGAGACGACTCACAAGTCAGCAGCCAATGAACAGGTGGCATTTGCCCGAGTGTGTAGAGTGTAGTAGAGTCTATCCTGGAGGTCATTGAACCCGCGAATTTTGCAGGTCTCTAATGATTAGTAGAGACTGGAAAAATTTGCGGTTTCGATTACATCTAGGATAAACTCCACAACCCCCTACACACTCAGGAAAATACCTCCTGCTCATTGGCTACTGACTCGTGACACCTGTCAACTGGGACGCTTGCGATTCGATACTTTTTTGGTTGGAGGTTTTCCATTGGCTGAAAGTCCTTCATATAAACTGTGAGTCAATCACAGAAGCAATATAAAGATGCAGTTGTTTGGATTGGATTATAAAATATCATGAAATGAACCCGCGAATTTTTCCGGTCTCTAATGATTAGAGACCCGGAAAATTCGCGGGTTCAATGACCTCCAGGATAGACTCCAATATCCTCTACACACTCGGGAAAATGCCAACTTATCATTGGCTGCTGACTTCTGAGTCGTCTCGACTGGTTGGCCTGTGATTCGACACTTCTATGAGTGAGGGTCTCTAATTGGCACTCAGTCCTCCAGATTAACAGTGAACCAATGGCAGAAGCAGCACTAAGGTATAATTATTTGAATTTTAGCATAACACGAAATGAACCCGCGAATTTTCCGGGTCTCTACTAATGATTAGGGGCAGGTATTTTTCGCGAACAAATGTGAGCGCCCATTAGACTGCAACAAGGTACACCCGCACCAGCGGTTTCCTCCTTGTGATTGGCGGTCGTACAAGTACAAGAGAAGTCGTTGCTTATTTGATCCAGCCACTCAGGACGCGTTTGCTTCCTCACTGAATTACTGTGATTGGTGTTGTAATAATCGGCATGTACTTAAAATAAACTCACCCAATCACGAAACACAAACGATGCTGCAGTGCTTTATCTTTCGGCTGGTCTCAGAATCTTTTTGCGAAATATGCATGGCCCTAATCATGATCGTTATTAGAGACTCAGATATTTCACTGATATATTTAACAGGTCGAAAGAATGAAAAAATTCCGCGGTTATTTTGCGATTGGCTAAATATTCAAATACACGTACCTTAAAGCAGCTTTTGAAATCGGTTCACTGTTCATCTGGACGACTTCTTTGCCAATTGAAAAACCCTCTAAACAAAGAAGTATCGAATCACGGGTAAAACATTTCTTGAGATGACTCACAAGCCAGCAGCCACTGAACTGTCGTCATTTGTCCGAAATTACAGAGGACTGTGTAATCCATCCTGAAGATCATAGAAGGGGGGAAAAAAACGAATTTTGCCAGTCCATATTTATCGACATCCTGGAAAGTCAGGGAAAATCAGGAAATAGTCAGAGAAAATGGAATATGCCAGGGAAATTTGACTTGAAATCCTGGAAGTCAGTGATGGTAATTTGAGGGGAATGTCATTCTCCGTAGCATGCCATCATCCAGACTGTAAAAGCATGGTGTCTAGTGCATAGTTACACACTATAAAATGGCGTATGAAGGTTGTGTATGAATATCAAAAACAGATATATGTTTGCGGGTGGTGGAGGCTGGGTGTTCTTTGTTTAAAAAAATTGCAAAGTAGGTGAATTCTTTTAAAAAAACGATGAAATAGTCAGGGAAATTTAAAACTTACATTCAGCGAAATTCGGGAAAAAGTCTTTAATGATAACTGTCTGTCAAACGACAAGTTAAACCCGAACACTTGTATGTTTTTTGGTACGTTCTCAATTTGAACACGCACTGAGCTAGAACAAACAAATAACTAGAGAATGGGAAAACTCATGGTTTCGATTGCCTTTAGGATAAAGTACACAGTTATGGCGGATTCGTTTTGCGATAAGCTAACATTGAAAAACGTACATATGGCTTTAGGCAGCTTTTGCTATTATTGTCTCCTCACTATTCATCTGGACTTGAAGGTCATCGAAACAGCAAATCGTTCCAATCCCGAATGCACTACCAACGAGCCAACCATCCCGCCTCGATTGACTCGTCATTGACATTTAGGCAGCGGGACAGTTTGTTTTGACATTTTTATTGACTTAGACTTCTTTGTGAGCATTTTAGACGATTCTAATTCACAAACTTGCCCTATCCGGGACGCTAACCCAGAACCCTTCGCACCGAAGGCAGGCGTGATAACTAATTAGGCTTCGGTGGCGTTTACCGTTAGAAGCTATTAAGATAAATCACCTGAAGATACGGGCTGAATTCCAAACACCCCCCCCCCCCCCAGGGCCTAAGATTGTACTCGAAAAGTGCGTTAATGCCTGTTGTGAAGTTATTGCGGCGCGGCGTAGAGGTCTCTCTGTCTGTCCCTATCTCTCTTTTTCTCAGCCTCCCACGGAAAAGTTAGCAGTTGTTGACTCATCACCACTAACGACTGAGAAAGTCCTCCAACAGTTTCAAGGGAAAAAAAAAGACCAGCACTCTTCTGACGCGCTTCTTAGAATGGTTATGGTCGCGAAGAACTCTCTTGGCAACGAGGCGTACTTCCATTGCCTCGCCCTAGCGTCATATCTTCGGTCTTAGCTATTTCGTCTCTGCAAAGTTAAAGTTTCCGCAAATGTTTAGTGTTTGCGTTTGTGCGTGTGTTCTGGGTGGGGATGAGGGAAGATGTAATAATCGTATGAACGAAGCATGCGAAGGGGAACTTCATAAGTGAATAAAACAGTACTGCCAAGGACGTTCATTAGATTTCATGGTGTGAATTTATATAAAAAGAAATGAGCTATTTAGTTAACAAATATGACACCAGCATGGCAGCTGAACAATTCGGTGAAGTGTCTTGTACTGGGATCACAGGAGTGCAATGTGAGTGCGCATTGCCATGGACACGATGTGAATAAAATATTTTTTTCCAACCAATTCTCCTTCGACACATCTGTGGCGTCAGTATGACAGAAATGGCGGATGCGACAAAATTTCCGATTTGTTAAGTTTTCTATTTCTATCGCGTCGCGGGCAATACGTTGCTGAAATGAGCGTAAGTAAAGTATTTGGGTTTTCTAATGATGGTTGCACTGGTGCATTGTTTATTATATTAATACGTGTTTTCTTTTAAATATTTTGTTTACTAAATTAATCTGCGAAATTTAGAAAGGTATTTACACACAGTCATTTTTCCGAGTGAATGTTAAATTTGAAAAAATATATGAAAACATGGGTTTACGGAAAGTGTTACGTGTTACTAAGAAGATTCATGAATCACCTCAAGGTGACAGCACACATATAATGATCGGTAATTTGAAACCTTTTACCACTGACTTTGTTCGGCGTGTATAAACTATCATGCCAAAAACTGAAATATTATTTTATTGGCAGCCTAAATGAGTATCGTACATGGCATTTTGTAATTATCTTAGTGACATGCAGTTAGACTTCAATTTTAATTTTAAAAATACAGGGTCACCGCTAAAGTCACGCAGAGGTAAGTTACTGACTAAAATACTGTATCTCAATTCACTTCTGTACGGAAAATGTGATTGTAGGCTGTTTGAAAAACTTTGCGTATTCGCAAACCTTTTAAGCGTGAAAAAAAATCCAGATGCCATATGATGCATATTCGTAGGACACCGGGTGTTTGATCAACCTTTATTCGAAGCCAAGAGTCTATGCAGGTGGGAAAAAGGTTTTTTTTTGTGGGGGGAGGGGGGGGGGAAGTTGCCCTCTTCTCGAAGTGGAAAAAAAAAAAACGAAAATTGTAAACAACTAATTTTTATTTTTTTTTTCTATGTTGCTTATTGGTATTTCAACACTTTGAAATAAGCTAATTACAAAATAGAGACACTGCAGTCTCTGTGAAAGTCATAAGAACAATAATCTTAGAGGTTTTTTTTTTTTGTAATTATTTAATATTGTATAGCACCTTGAACCCTCTTCAGCAAGATGATGAATTCCGAAGGAAAAAAACCCTCCCTAATTTTCCATTTTGAGCTGTATAGCCTACACCCTTGTTTTCTCTAGAGCCACTATTATTTCGCGGATTGATTGGGTAACAAAATAGACTTGAAGCAAATATGCATCTCCCTCACTTTGATGACTGGACTGCAGAGCTCTTGACACGCCCTAGACTACCCTGAGCCAGTTATGGATAGGGACACTTGTATTTCGCGAATACATTTCGTGTCAAGGTATTTCACAAAATACTGTAGCTTTTCCCCTGTGGTTATTGGCTGAGGTCGGTGAGAGGTGTCGTCCCGCTCTTGACGGGGCCAATGAGAATGTGGTCACCGTACTGCTGCACCCTCACAATTTGCCATGACTAGGGACACCTGTATTTCGCAATTTCATTTCATGTCAAGGTATTTCACAAAACACTGTAGCTTTTTCTAAGAGTAATGGCTAGAGACATGCAAAATTCGCGGATTCATTTCGCGATAGGCAAGCATCAAAACAACTATACCTTCGTACCGCTTCTGCGATTGGCCCACATTTTATCCGGGGAACTGTGAGCCAATGGGAAACACTAAACCAAGAAAGTGCCGAATTACGGACAGCCTAGTTGAGACGTCTCACGCGCCAGTAGCCAATGAACAGGTGTCATTTCCGCGAGTATTTAAAGGACTGTGGAGTCTATCCTAGAGGTCAATGAATCCGCGAATTTTGCAGGTCTCTAGTAATGGCAAATTGTGAGGGTGCAGCAGTACGGTGACCACATTCTCATTGGCCCCGTCAAGAGCGGGACGACACCTCTCACCGACCTCAGCCAATAACCACAGGAGAAAAGCTACAGTATTTTGTGAAATACCTTGACACGAAATGTATTCGCGAAATACTGGTGTCCCTAGCCATGACTCTTAGAAAAAGCTACAGTGTTTTGTGAAATACCTTGACATGAAATTAAATCGCGAAATACAGGTGTCCGTAGTTATGGACAAGGAGAATAACTGGCTACACAATTACGTGTAACCCGCCAAAGGTTGTGACTTTTCTTTCGACAAATGATTATTCTAAAAAAAAAAAAAGGTCAATTATGTATAGTCAAGTTGAGTCCATCCTGGAATGATATGTATTCGTTAAATAATCGTGAATCTACCTTCACATTTTACAAACTGGAAGAAAAAACACGGAATCCACCTGAAAGTAGAAGAGCAAAACCACACAGGACATAACCCTAATAACAAACTCAGCCAGTGAGAAGAAACCTAACAGGATTTGCCCAGTCAAAAGCCAATGGCAGGAAAGTCCTTCCCTTATGATTGGTTAACACCTTAGCCAGTAGGAAGAGGCCTGGAGACATCTGGCAAAATATTAAAGAGCCTTGCTTCCTTCCAGCTGTCAGTTGATTTCTCAACCCTGATGATGCCTGCTGAAACGCAGAGCGAAACGTCTGTTCAATCCACCACTTCGACGCGGCTCAGCCTCGAAAACCAAGATAGCTCATGCTTAGAGACCAGAAAAATTCTCGGATTCTTTTCGTGATAGGCTAAAACTTTAAGCGGCTTTTGCTATTGGCTAACTGCTCATATGGACGACTCCGCGCCGATACGAAACCCTCGACCAAAGAAATATCAAACCACAGGCAAACCATCTCAGACGACTCACAAGTCTTCAGCAAATGAACTGGCGTTATTTTCCCTAGTATACAAAGGATTGTGTAGACTATCCTGGAGGTAATAGAAGCCGCGAATTTTTCCAGTCCCTACTCACGTTGAATATTTTCTATAGCGTTCGATCATAAAAGTAGCGACTATACAGGCTGGTTCTAATCGTATCGGATTTAATCCGGCACCAACCTTCACCAAAAACTTTACGTTGGTTGGGCCTTTCGTGTTCCCCTGCATTCAGTAGCCTGTTTTTTGTATGTATAACATTTTAGCTTTCGTTATAACCTACGTCATTCGTTGGGAGTAATTTCGTGAATCGAACGGAACGCTGCTGCCATCTGTGGCGCGAACCAAAGTTCACAAATACAAAGGGAAACTTTATAGTATTAACTGTTAAATGAGTTTCAACAAGATTGAGTACTAAAATTCCTTGTCGAAAATCAGGTGCAAAGTTTTTTTCTCGCTTTTATCTTAATTGTTTCAGGTCAGATGTTACACATTTCTGGTGAGTACGAAGGACTCCCTCACTTTTTTTTTACACGTCACAGAATCGACAGATAACCCGGTGCGTGCGATGTAGATCCTCACAGGCGATAATCCATCAAGGCCCTGATTCGTTCACGCCGCTCCAAGGTGGAAAATTCGAGGAGCATGTGACGTAAGAAAGACGTTTTCGTCGATACAAAGAATAACAACATTACTTGTAATTAGGGGCAGGTATTTTTCGTGACAAGAAAATTATGTTGCCCTCTTAGACTGCAACAAAGTATACCTGCACCAGCGGTTTCTTTCTTGTGATTGGCGGCCGTCTGCGAGGGAAGTTGTTGCCTTATTTAACCGAGCCATTCGGGACGAGTTTACTTACGTGCTGAATTACTGTGATTGGTCTTGCAACACTCGATATGTGCCCGAAAGAAACTCTCCCAATCACAAAGCACAGACGATGCTACAGTGTTTCAACTTTCAGCTAGCTTCTCGGAATTTTTTCGCGAAATGTGCATGCCTCTACTTATAATTTAATGACCGCGCATAATTTTTTTCCAGGGTTGTGTGTACAACTCTTTCATTATTTTGTACGTTTTTTGTTGCAATTTACTTCACAAATTGATACAAAAAATACAGCTTTTCCTAATACAAATGATTGAAACAAATTAAAAATCATTTTAACAAGAACCTCCGCAAATTTATGTTCCAAGGATTCAATTTTTGTTTAAAATAAACACATTGGCAGTTAAAAGCAATGTTGCATCGTCATTTAAATACAGTCCAATTTTATGTCAAAAGTTGATTACAATTGTTATAAATTAAAGTTTGTGTTACAAGACAAAACATTGTAACCAAAAAGAAAAAAAATACCAAACATAAAAAAGAAAATTTTTCATGAGTTAACATGTTTAATTAGTGTTATCATTGTTATAACGTTCTACTGAGTTCATTTTAACAAAAAAAATCGCTAAAAGTGTTTTTATTTTTTAAAAATATAAGCGTGTTGACAGCGCAGCTTTTAATTCTGTTACCTTGCGAAGTTGCCACCGTGTGTTTCACCTGTGTGGGAGGTAGCCTACAGCTCATAGGTAGAGACCTGCAAAATTTGCGGTTTCGATGACCTACAGGATAGACTGCACATACCCCTGTACACTCGGGCAAATAACGCAAGTTCATTGGCTGCCGACTTGTAAGTCGTCTCAGCTGGTTTGTCTGTGATTCGATCCTTCTTTTGTTGAGGGTTTTTAACTGGTTGAGATTCGTCCAGATGAACAGTAAGCCAATAGCAAAATTATCTAAGAATTATACGTGTTTGAATTCTAGCCTATCACCGAATGAATCCGCGAATTTTGCAGGTCTCTAATCATAGGGATGAGAGCCACACCCGTACAGAATCGAAGTTCTCCGAAGTTTGCCGATCGTAATAAAAAACAAACAGACAATATTGCAAGGTTTTATATTTTACGGTCACAGAATATTTTAAATAACGTTAACCTGACCTCACCATTTCAGTTACAATAACCAAACATATCCTAACGTACTCTCCCGTAAAACATTAAAATAACTATTATCTGTTACACTGACAGAACCTAACCGAACACACGCAGAAAAAAAAATCTGTACAATTATAGACGCTTCCTTTGTAAAACATTTACCAAGAATTAGTTTGTAATACTAAACGAAAGATATTGTAACTTTTTACAACACATGGCTATGGTTATTTTTGCGTATATGAAATACGTTTTTCAAGTTAATACTGAGTATTTCTTAAGAAAGTTAGCACATAATGTCATTCGAACCTAATTTTTTTGAACCACACAAAAGATAAACGAATATTCAATTATTGGACTTTATTTTTTATTGTGTTTATTAATGTGCACAGTTAATACTGGAAAGCCATCCAGGAAACAGTTTACCAATAACTTTTAACTATTGGAGGTACAGGGACAACACAAAGCATAAACGTCCGGGTGAGAATCCTAACCCAGTATTACTGCGAACACTTTATTTTGTACTGACAAAGTTGTTTGCACGCAAATGTACAAATTTGCAAAGTAATTTTACACAAGAATTATTGATCCATTTAAAAAAAAAATTGGTTGTCTGTAAAGTCGGTTTGCGGACGATAGTTTAACGTGACAAAATCATAACAAAACATGGTTAAAATGATTGCATACTTTTATGAATAAAATTGAATCATTTCTATTGAATTATCACTATTTTGTATGGATACAAAGGAGTGAAATGAAATCTACAATTTAGTTGATAAATTTACATTAATTCAAATATGTTTATTACTTTAACGAAAATATTATTTTAACTATAACTTTTATACATGTTTGCTATTTAATTTCTTCCAATCTGTGTTATTCTGTTAAGGACAGGACGATGATAGGAAAAGTAGGAAACGAATGGGAGTGTTTCAAGTTTAATGTGCCTCGAGAAAGTCAAATCGATGGTTGTTCCAATCGAGTGGAAGAGAGATAGATGCGGCGCAAGCGTACAATGAGCGTAACGGGACACCTCGTAACGGGACAATCTTTGTTACGGGACACTTTTTCGTGCGTGCAGCCGGCGTTCATCGATTTATTAGACGTTGTATTGTCACGTCGAAAAAAATTTCAGTGTAACTTTTGACTTCGGTGAATTCCGGAACTGTTCGGGTTGCGATTGTGGCACATCCCCCGGGAGCTGTAGGGTGTCCGTGTGGGGACACCGCATGTCGGCGGGCTGAGGTTTCGGACGATATGTCGCTCGGCGAGAGCCGCGGACGTGTTATTGCCGCCTCGCGTGTCGGCGCGCCGTTCCCCCTTCGACAAACAGCGGACCCGTCTCGGCGCGGCGGTCGGCGCCCATGTGATCCGCTCGTTACCGCTGCGGAGCGTGAAAACAACTCCAAGCGGACTGTCTGTCGGCACGTGAGCACGACGTGCATTTGTTTTGTGTGTGCACGGACCGTCTCACGGAAACAGAAGGTGCATTTGTCTTCATCCGCTGGATGTCCGCATCGCGACGTCTCTGGGAAGGGCCGGATGTGTTTGTGAGAAAATACGCAGGGGTATCTTGCAAAAATTCACGTTATTATTATTAGTGACCGGAAAAATTCGCGGGTTGAATGATCTCTAGGATGAACTCTATAGTTCTACGTACACTCGGTCAAATGTCACCCACTCATTGGCTGCTGTCTTGTGAGACGTCCCAACATAGCAGCCTGCAATTCGATAAAGCCTTGGTTGGGCGTTTCTCATTTGCCTAGAGTCATCCAGGTGAGTTGTGAGCCAATAGCAGAGGGAGCACTGAGGTATAATAACTATTTGTATTTTAGCCTATCGCGAAATGAATTCGCGAATTTTTCCGGTCTCTAATTATTAGGGCCATGCATATTTCGCGAAAAAAGATTCCGAGTAAGTTAAAAAAAACCACTATAGCATCGTCTGGGCTTTTGTGATTGGGAGAGTTTCTTTCAGGTACACGTCGAATGTCACAACACCAATCACAGTGACTCAGCACGGAAGCAAACTCATTCTAAATGGCTCGGTCAAATAAGGCAACGACTTATCTCGCAGACGGCCTCCAATCACAAGAAAGAAACCTTTTAAGCGAGTATACCTTGTTGCAGTCTAGTTGCCTGCTCCTAGTTATTATTTTTTGGAAACAAATTGAACTAAGAAATCTTATCGATATTTACGGATACATACGCACTTTTTTTTACGAGCCTGATTTTACACTTAGTTAATATCTGTCAATAATATTTTTGGCAGAACAACAAATACCAGAAATGTCAGAAATAACCCTTAAATAATATTAATGGTTATGGACTGGAAAAAATTCTGTTCGGATGAAGTTCAGGATAGATTACACAGTGTTCTCCGTATACTCTAGCAAATAACGCCTGTTCATTGGATGTTGACTTTTTGAGTCTTATCAACTGGCTTGCGTGCTTGTGATTCGATACTTCTTGTGTTGAGGGTTTCTCACTGGCCCAGGGTTGTCCGGATGAACTGTGAGCCAGTAGCAAATGCAGCATTAAAAGAATATGTATTTGAATTTTAGCCTATCGCGAAAAGTTATCCGCTGATATTATCAGTAGGGACAACTGTATTTCGCGATTTCATTTCATGTCAAAGTATTTCACAAAACACTGTACCTTTTTCTAAGAAGGAATAAAACCTTTGCTGTGGGCAGTCTAATGGGAGTTCAGATATATTTTTTCTCTCGCAAAATTGCCTGCTCCTATCAATTTCCCAACTGTCCTTTACAAAAGCATCGCATGGTGCTGTTTAAAAACTCGGTAGACCAATGGAGCTAATTTTGAGAACCGACAAATTGGGACAGGTCACGTGACGCAGTCTATGCTGTGCATAGAGGTGACGGTGCATCTAGCCACGCGTTCCGGTGTCGCCCTTATCGCCACGTCACTCCAGGACCTCAAACTCACGTAACAGCTCCAGCGACCGGTTCGTTGCACACGCTGAAAGCAACGTGCGGGCAGGCCCCGAACAGACGCCCAGAGACCGGAAAAATTCGCTGATTACTTTCGCAATGGGCAAAAATTTTCAAATAAGTCTATACAGTTGTTTTGCGTCCGCTGTTGGTTCACGGTTTATCAATAGGACTTCTTTTGGCCAGTGATAGAGACTCAACCAGATAAATATCGAATCACAGGCAACCCAGGTGAGGTGTCTCGCAGGTCAGCAGCCAATGAAAGGTCACATTTGCCCGATTGGAATTTTTCGACGAGGAAAGCGCTTCAAACGAACGAAGGTTCTTTGCAGCCCTGGTAGCTGGACCTTCGCAAGATGTACGTGCTGATACCGAGTCCCATTTCTTACGTGCTGTTGTACACACAGCAAACATGAACGTGTTGGGGGAGATGGTTGTTTTTGAAGTAGACTTCACAAGTTTAAAGTTTTGATAACATACTGTAAAAAAAGTTTTTTTTTGTACTTTTACAAGGATGGTACTTAGAAACTCACTTTCAAATTTGCAAGATAAAGCTTTGTGCCATTTATAATTTTACGAAGCTCTGCCTTGCAGTTTTACAAGTGATATAGTGGGCAACTAGGTTTCCAAGGAATTTCCTTGTAGAAAGTACAAAAAAATTTACAGTCTAGGATGATTCTTGTGAGTTCATGTTAACGGTATTAACATTCAGTATCCTTAAATTTACGAAGATCCCTGGATAGTTTGTTACCAGTATTTTCCTAACATTGTCGTAGAAAGATTAGGTGCATTTATATTGGTGGGATGTATGTTAGGATTCGAAAGGGGAATCTAATGTCCAAGGGTTTTGCGCGTGGAAGTGACCG
Source organism: Bacillus rossius redtenbacheri (assembly GCF_032445375.1). Lineage (NCBI taxonomy): Eukaryota > Metazoa > Arthropoda > Insecta > Phasmatodea > Bacillidae > Bacillus > Bacillus rossius. The sequence goes on from NC_086330.1 coordinate 355,567,102, forward strand.
ATACTAAGTTATCTCACTATTGACAAACATTGCCCCTCTCTGGCTATGCACTTGCATAAGGATAGTGTGCACCTCTGCACTGTAAAAAGCTTAGTTTTACTGGGGGTGGGATTATAGTCCGCCAGTCGGGGCGCGTTGCACACACAGACGCACATACGCACACGCACGCATGCATACGCATGCATAAACACATGCACACACGCATACAAAATTGCGCGCGCATACACGCACGTACACACACGTACACACACACACGCAGCGCGAGCTGCATCGACCCACCGATTTTTGTGCAGAACCCGATGAGTATGTGGTGCGCTTGGCCAATCGCGCACGTTTGTTTAAGCGAGCGTGTTTTGTTTACGGAGCGTGTTTGGCAATGCGGCAACCTACATGACTTGCGTTCGGGATGCGAACATCGATTGCTGCTGACAGCACTGCGAGCTGGCTTACCCCTTCTCTCCCCTCCCCCTCATGTTCATCCTCTTTCTATCCAAATAGTTCTCCATCCCGATTACAGGAAAATAATGGAGGCAGTATTTAATTTTGCCGCTTGATTCGCGCTTAGTCAGGTTATTCAAGGAGGGGAAAAATATTTGCCACAAACATCGAATCAGCATTTAAGTCGAAGAATTATGATGAATTCTCATAGTAACTACTAAAACCCTTTTATCACTACATAACCTTTGATCTAAATAAAGGCTTGGTATACATACGTATAGGCTTTACCTAATTTCAAGATAAAAATATTTGCCTTTCCCTCATTTTTTTCATGAAAATTTTTTATTTTATGATTATCTTTCGCATGCGTATTTAAAATTAAATCGCTCCACTGACATATAATCCGCAGTATAGATGTAATAATATGAATTATGATATGTCTTCCGGAAATCACCTTATTCGTCTCGTGTCTTGCATTGTCATCACTATAACATAGCTGTATTTGCTAAACATATTTTTTTTTGTGGACAGTAAGAACGTTTACATATGAGCCGCCGCTGAGAGCAAAACATGTTTTGAGGTGTTTACTCACGGTAAAAGCAAGCTCAACAACATTATTAGTTATGAAGTAAGCCACTGTTGGCTCGTAAATTTTTTTTCTTAGAAGACTAATTATTGTAACTTCACATAAATACATATTTATGTCCAAATAAACCATCATAATATTATTCTTTAATATTTTTGTTGATTAAACGTTAGATTTCTTTAATGTGAATCGATTTTTTGAATTTATTCGTTGACATAAAGAAAGTAATTTTACAGTGTTTTCATATAAATTATTTCAAATTTTATACTCATTTAGAAAATAAAAGGTTTCTTGGAGCCAACAAAATATTTGTAATTGCGCGGCTATTAAAATTCAGTTTCAGTCAGCTAATAATTAGGGACTGTAGAAATTCGTGGTTTCGATGATTTTCATGATAGACTACACGGTCCTTTGTATACTCGGGCAAATAACGCCAGTGCATTGGCCGCCTACTGGTTTGCCTGTGATTCGATACTTCTTTGGATGATAGTTTCTTATCGGACCAGAGTCGTCCAGATGAACTGTGAGCCAATAACGAAAGCAGCTTTAAGGTATATGTATTTGAATTTCAGCCTATTGCGAATTGAATCGGCGAATTTTTCCGGTCTCTACTAATAACGAATCTATTATTATTTTAATGTAATTTTATACGTAACAAAATATAGTCTATTGAAAGAATATGTATTTGAGCTGATGAAACTGTTTTGTTAAACCGACATACTTTATTCTTTAAAAACTTTATTTGTTTTAATTATCTAGTACCTGGGCGACCGAGCTTCGCCCGACGTCTTATTTTTTTTATTGTAAAAACGTGTTTTTTTCAGGGAAGACCCTATTTAGATAAACTTGAAAAGCAAAATGTTTTCAAACAACAAATTTTTATCCAAATCGGTAGATACTTTTTACGAGATGACAATGTATGTGTGTGTATATAAATTTATATATATATATAAGAATTTATCGTTTAATAGTATTAGATATATAATTAATCATATCAAATATATAGAGGCTTCTGGTTTGAGAGTTTCAACTTCCTTTGTTGCAGCCATTTTCAAGGGTAATCTGACAGTCAGCTAATTAGTTCAATTTATTTCGTAACTCTTCGTCATTTTCCAAATAGAAATCAGACTAAGTAGCGAAAGTACGCATATTAACCATAATTTATTTTTTGTAAATGAAACAAATACTCGTGTAAAATTACAAATATTAGAAAAATTGTACATTAAAACAACGGTTGTGTGCTTTTACAAAAAATAATGTTCGCAGTAACACTGGGTTCGGATTATTATCGGGGTAATTATGCTTTGTGCTATTTCAGCAGCTCCAATAGTTTTTTTTTTGTAAAATGTTCCCTGAATAGTTTTCCAGTATTAACATTGCGCATAGTAAGAACAATAGATAGAGACGAAAAATTCGCGCTTTCGATGACCTCTAGGATAGACTCCACAACCCCCTACATAGGGGAGCCCGGGGCTAGTTGGCACACTTTTTAATAAAACATTTATATAATTTTTTCAATGTTGTTAATGTGAAAATTTTTTATGGCAGTTCAAGTATCTACATTTCAGCAATATATTTGAGCCACAACAATCGCAGTTTGAAAGTCATAAAATGGTTTATTTAATAATGAACTGTCCCACTGCTTGTGTGCCAACTTGCCCCTGGAACGGGGTAAGATGGCACACACGTAGGGGCATGTTGGCACACATTACAAAATTGAGCATATATGTGTATATATGTGCCTATATGTATAGGCTACATATATCTACATATATACAGGGATATATAGAATAATTTTACAACTAATTACTTTTTTGCATGTATCTTTATTTTATTTCATTACTAAATTTTATCGATTGCCTTCAAGTTTTTTTAACAGATATCACAAATTTATGGAAATACAATCATAGATAATATTACGAATGTGTTGCTTATTTAAGCTAAATATATAACATACATTAGCGCGCATATATATAAGTATACATATATATATATATATATATATATATATATATATATATATATATATATATATCCAATTTCCGTATTTTTTAATGCTAATAATACAAAATCTTAAAATCTTAGCAATTTTACCTACAGTATTTTTCTCTGTATAGCCTATCATACAGTAAAATGTTAATAGAATGCCAATTCTGATCATGAAAATATTTATACTAAATTTTAACTGGTTGATCCAACATGAGCCAAAGTCTTCTAACATTTCTTACAGTTGTGGCACAAAAATTGCACGCTATTATCCGAACAATCTTCGTGGGCCCACATTTTGCAACCGACGCACTGCACCCACTGTTCACCGGGCCGGCTTTTGGAATATGGTCCTAAACAAAGAAGACATAATGTATCCTCCCTACTGGCTCTGCTGTTTGCTGTGTTGACACATATGTTTTTCTTTTTCTTGCATAACATTTTCACCTTAGACTTGCGTGGATTCTGAACTGTATCTTTCGAACTTCCAAACAAGTTTTTCTTAGCTCCTTTCTTCTTATCAATATCTGATTTCTTTTTAGCTAATTCATTTCTTATTGGAGTATCTGTCAACACTTCACTCTTCCTTTTCCTATTATTTACCCGGTTATTTTTCCTTGGACCAGCTTTGGGAAATGGTCTCACCATTTCTGGGCTTATGTTGCACGTAGAATCAACTACAATTTCCTTATCTTGTGATGCGATTTCGTGTAAGCCCCTGCTCGTTACGTCCATTGACGTTTCCTGATCAGCTTCTTCCTCAGTTAGTTGTACAATCAGCATATTTGAAGGGCCTGCTTCCATGATTACAGGTTCATTTGGTCTACATTGAACAGTGTTGTCTGAATTAGGCAATTCTCCACTGTCAACATCATTTTCGTCAGGTGCTGGGCGGTCTGTTACGTAACAACCAAGATAATCTGTATCCTTAAAGACATCAGGGTTGAAAGGTGATACCCCACTTACTCTGAAACCAGATAAAATATTTCTCGGCGTAACCGCACTAGAAAAAGCAGCATTTACAACTTCAGGTATGTCATAAATAGTCATTGTTTTCCCAGGATGGTTCACCAGCCAAGAATCACAGGCACTGTTCACAAATTTCTTTAAAGGGCCAAATACACTCCGGTCTAATGGTTGCAGTTTATGGCTGCAGTGTGGAGGGAAAGAAAGGACAGTGACCCCCTTATCTTTAAGGTAGTCCAATGCTTCAATTGAAAGATGTGAGTCGTGATTGTCAAGTAGCAACAGACATGGGTTTTCTTTGGAACACTTAACATTTGTTACGAAGTGATGTGCAAATTTGACGAAATTTGCTTCCTTCATCCAGCCGGTAGCATTTGCATCTCCAGAACTACCTATAGGCGCTCCTTTCAGAAAATATTCACGAAAATTGACGCGAGGGAAAACAAAATATGGTGGCACATGATTTCCTGTCGCAGATACTGCAACAGCTACAGTAACTAGAGTTCCTCTTTCGGCAGAAGTAATTTTACCTACTTGCTTAAAACCTTTCCGTGCAACTACTCTGTCTGGTCTTTGCACTGTAGTGATACCAGTCTCGTCCATGTTCCACACATCTCCAGGCCCAATTTTCAATCTATTCATAACGTCTTTCAAATTGTCGAAAAATGCTTTCACATTAGTGCGATTGAAACACGTAGCCCTTGAAAGACTGGTCGCTTCAGGTGTTCTTATAGAAAGTGTAGGATGCCGTTTTAAAAATGCAGAAAACCAATCCGCACCTGCCATTTCACAGTCAGCCCAAGAAGAAGGAAACCTTACCTTAAGTCTCACTGCATATTCAAATGCGAATTTCCTGACTTCCTTTGGTGACAATCCATAATAAATATCAGCTGCTTTCTTCAAATAATCAGCAAACTCATTCTCTTGTTCGTTTGTAAAAACCTGAAAAAAACAACCACAAGCCATTAAGCATCTTTAAATTCCTAATTGATATATTTATTCAGGTCGACAACATAACATTTTTTTTAAAAAGCCCTTACCTGTCTCAGTTTCTTGTAGCCAATTGTAAGAGGTGGGGTATCTTGTGGAGCAATAAGTTTTTCTTCAGTTACTTTGCTACAATATCGAGCCAAAGAGCGAAATGGAATTCCAAAATCCTTTGCTACGCTTCTGATGGACTTCCCTTCGAGTTTAACTTTCTTTACTGCTGTTAAAACAACGTCTTGGGAAGTCTGGCATCTATTACTTGTTCTTTTGTAGGTGCGCATGTTGAAGCCTAAAATAAAAAATGATATCCAATTAATAAAACTATAATATTTTGTTGTCTTTCCTACTTGTAATAATGTATGTAATGGTTTGAATTTCAAAAAAATATGCTATTTCATTCCAGTGCTAGCTTATACCTTTTACTCATAACAATGCGTTTCGTTTTGGAAGATCTAGAATCGCGAGAAAGTGTCCGGGGCATGTTGGCACATGTGCCAACATGCCCCGCCATCTATGTGCCAACTAGCCCCACAGCAACTTTTAAAACTTACTTGAGTGAACGAAAGAATTGGAATATATTTACATTATTTTAGTAATTGCTTCTTAAAACTAGCACGTTATAATGTTATACACAAATATTGTTTTAAAAATATATAATTTATTATAAAAGTTATATCCAAGTCTTTGTAAGACAAAATTTTTACTCACCAAACGTAGAAGTAAAGAAAATGGTCTCCTGTTTGTAATAGTGAAGACTCGCGGCGGAAAACAACAGGATCTAGGGACCTGGTCTGTGTGATCCTACATACAAGAGCGTTATGCTATCTGTCGGTAATTATTCGAACTATTAGCACTGTGCCAACTTACCCCTGTAGCCAACTAGCCCCGGTCTCCCCTACTCAGGCAAATGCCACCTGCCCATTGGCTACTGACTCGTGAAACCTGTCAACTTGGACGCTTGCGATTCGATACTTTTTTGGTTGAAGGTTTTCCATTGGCTCAAAGTCCTTCAGATAAACTGTAAGCCAAATGTACAGTTGTTTGGATTCTAGCGTATCGTGAAATGAATCCGAGAATTTTTCCCGGTCTCTAACGATAGAACAAAATAAGTGTCAAATTGTTGAATATTCGATAATATTTTACATGGTAAAAAAAAATAATGGGTGAATGAATCATCAATTAAAACATAAAATTACGCGGCAGTTTTCGTAAGAAATCTTTTTTTTTTCTGTGCACTCTGCCGTTCGCTCGCGAGTCTTGGCGCGGGAGCAAAAAAAAAGGTCTGCATTGCCGATGCGTGACGCGTGTCTGCGCGTGTCTGCGACGTGCTTCTCGTGCGCACGGCACGTGTTGGCTCCGGTGTAGCCACGAGCTGCTCTCGCGATGTCGACGCCTGCAGTTCGTCCGTCCTCTTACCAAGGCCATCTGCGATCGCAAGCAATGTGGTGTTCTCGTAACAAAACACTTGGGCGTGGTCGAAAGAACCTGCAAGAACATGTTTGTGATGGTTCTGTTTCTGGGGTCTGGGTAGATGGGGAAATATATATATATAGGCCTATATATATTTTTTAAATTATGATCCTTGATAATGCATTCTGAAGCTACCTGAGCAATCTTTATAATTTCAAAAGTTTTCTTAAATTCTTAAACAAATGTGCCACTAATGAAAGGTAGACAGAGCCTTACAATACCACCGCATAAATAATCGTGTTCTTGTACGTGTTTAAAGAGAAAGCTTCTCTATAATTTTGCATATTTAGTGGCCATAAATTGAACCACACATAGATTATTTTAAGCTGCTTGATTAGTTACGTTACTATTGTGAGGAAATAAGCTTTAGAGGGGTCCCTTACTCACATATATGACTACGCCCTTGTTAAAAAAAAATATCGTCAGAAAACAATGATCGCCGATTTGCAAGGCAAAAAAAAAAAACTTTTATTTTGGACTCAATCGGCCTGCGTCTTGTAAAGTTTACAATTCCACGTGGGAAATCATATTATGTCCGCATTTTTCTCGAACGCAGCGTTTAAGTACGTTGGGTAAAATTAAACAGTTTTTATTTAGGGTAGGGCGTACATGACGCTGAGTTTTGTAAACTGGAACGCTGGTAGTTGCGATACCCAGATACCCAGCGCTTGAGCGTTTCCTAATACCACTGTGATGTACGGTACCTTTTATTCTTAGCGCTACGATCCGCCGCGCGCAAACAGGGTTGCCAACAGACACAGTTTCATCCTGCTTCGTGTTAGCCCGTACACAATCTGTAAATTAGATGTGGAATGTTGTATTTACGAGACCTAATTAAGGCCATGTATTTAAATTACCGCCTCTGATGACTATAACCAATAGGGAATTTAAGAAGCAGCAGTGGTTGGTATAAATGCATTGGGGTAAATAAACGACACCGCAGGTGTCAATATCGTATGCGCATGCGTACGCTTGTATAAAAGAGGCCTTTATACTGTAATGTTTTTGTAAATGGAACATGAATTTTTATGTAAAATTACAAATATTTGTAAATTTGTACATTGAAATGAAAATAAATGTATCACTATAAAATAGTGTTCGCAGTTATACTGGGTTCGTATTCTTACACGGGTGCTTATGTTTTGTGTGTTTGGTTCTAATAGTTATTTGTAAACCGTTTACTGAATAGCTCTCCAGTATTAACTGCGCAGATTAATTAGCACGGTAAAAAAAGTAAAATTGTTGAATTTTTTATTATCTTTTACGTAGTTTTAAACAACGGTAGAATGAAGCATAAATTAATATTTAAAATTATGCGTCAGTTATTTTCAGAAATACTCAGTATTATATCTAAAATTGTATTTCATAAATACAATAATAACCATAGCCATGTATTGTACAAAATGACAATATCTTTCTTGTAGTATTATGAACTATTTCTCGGCAACTGGTTTCCAAAGGAAGCTTTTGTAATAGTACAGAAAAATGTTTTCTGTTTAGACACATACAAAATGCCGCATTTTGTTTGGGGAGAGAGAGGCTGGAATTCACGCCATTATACACTTGAAACGCGTTCTCATTGATTCATAAGTAGGGACACCTGTACTTCGCGATTTCATTTCATGTCAAGGTATTTCACAAAACACTGTAGCTTTTTCTAAGAGTCATGATGACAAATTGTGCGGGTGCAGCAGAACGGTGACCACGTTCTCATTGGCCCCGTCAAGAGCGGGACGACACCTCTCACCGACCTCAGCCAATAACCACAGGAGAAAAGCTACAGTATTTTGTGAAATACCTTGACACGAAATGTATTCGCGAAATACAGGTGTCCCTATTCATAAGTAGTTTAGACACCCCCCAAAGGATAATAAACCAAAACATCACAACGTTCAAATGACCCGTGCAGTCCGGCCAGAAGGTAAAGTGAGGCCGCAGAAAATGGATAATAGACACCGAATTATTTGTATACGATAATGTGCAGCAGAGCAGCCAGGTTCTAGGTTTGCAAGTCTCTTTAGTACTTTGCGTATTCACCACAATGATGGTAGAATAGATGCCAGGAGGAATCTCAAACGCCGTGTTTTTTTTTGTTTTTTTTTAAATAATTTTCTGGTTGTTACTTTTAGTTAAGGGTTATTTATAGAGACATGCAAAATTCGCGGATTCATTTCGCGATAGGCAAGCATCAAAACAACTATACCTTCGTACCGCTTCTGCGATTGGCCCACATTTTATCCGGGGAACTGTGAGCCAATGGGAAACACTAAACCAAGAAAGTGCCGAATTACGGACAGCCTAGTTGAGACGTCTCACGCGCCAGTAGCCAATGAACAGGTGTCATTTCCGCGAGTATTTAAAGGACTGTGGAGTCTATCCTAGAGGTCAATGAATCCGCGAATTTTGCAGGTCTCTATTTATTTATGTACATTTAAAACAATACCTATCTTGCATTTGTTGTTTCAACACCGATATTTTAAGAAATATTTTCTACGTGTGATATGATTGCTGTAATAAGTCGCGCAGGTGATAACAATTACAAACGATTTTAACAAAACCATGAAACGAAACATGTATAGGCATGTTTAATGTCTAGAGACCGGAAAAATTCTCGGATTCATTCACGATATGCTAGAATCACAAACAGCTGTACCTTTATATTGCTTCTGTTATTGGCTTACAGTTTATCTGAAGGACTTTGAGCCAATGGAAAACCTTCAACAAAAAAAAAGTATCGAATCGAAGGGTCCCAGTTGACAGGTGTCACGAGTCAATAGCCAATGAGCAGGTGGCATTTGCCTGAGTATGTAGGGGGTTGTGGAGTCTATCCTAGAGGTCATCGAAAGTGCGAATTTTTCCAGTCTCTATTAATGGCTCTTGAATGCTTTTCGTAATCAGTAGGGGCAGGCATTTTTCGCGAATAAATCTGAACGCCTCTTAGACTGCAACAAGGTATACCCGCACCAGATGTTTACTCATTGTGATTGGCGGCCGTCGGCGAGAGAAGTCGTTGCCTTATTTGGCCGAGCCACTAAGGACGCGTCTGCTTCCGCGCTGAAAAGCTTTGTTCGGTGGTTTAACAATCGACAGGTACCTAAAGGAAACCCACCCAATCAGGACACACAAACGTTGATACATTGTTTTGACTTTCACCTAGTCTCAGAATCTTTTCGCGAAATATGCATGCCCCTAGTAATCAGACATCTTTATAAATCTTGAGTGGTTTGTAATTAACGCGTTAACACGCGGAGTTCTACACGCCGTGTGGTCACCTAACCAGGCGGCAATCGTAATGAAATATGAGGTGATCTTTCAAAGAATTAAATATACATTTGAAGTAAAGGGGTTCTCTTGAAGAAAAAACACAGCTATATTTCGTTAATATGTAGGCGCGTGCCTAGTCGTGGGATCGTAACAAGCTGTGAATGCCAGATAATGATGTTTATTCTAGTTTTGTTTGTTTATTTCTTTTGTGATCGCTTCACGGACGCTGTTTTATCATCTCATCGTTTCACGGTTTGTTGTTGGGTAGTCATTAGCGGCTGAGCATAATTTCATGCATCTTCTAAAGGCGGCATGAAGTTGTTAAAAAAAAGGGTACACTTTACGCTCATTTGTCTGGCGGCAACTGCCGTATTTTTTTCCCGCTCAACTACACCTGCATGGTTAGTCGTTTTGATGGTTACCACGCTCATTAAAATCCCTTGGCTCACATTACTTTTTTTTTTTTATTTCGTCGATATTCTTTGCGCCCAGAAAAAATTTATTCCTTTGGAAACAAGTTGCCTAGAAATAATTTCTAATACAAGAAAGATATCCTAACTTTGTTCAACATATAGCTACGGTTATTTTTGCAAATATAAAATACGTTTTTCAAAGTAATAGTAAGTATTTCTTATTAAAATTTGCGCATAATTTTATATTTTAATTGTTGTTTCATTCAAGCTATTTTTTTAAACCATGGAATAGATAATCAAATTTTGTTTTGGACTTTATTTTCTTTTATTATGCCTATTAATGTTCGCAGTTACCTAATACTGGAAAGCTATTCAGGGAACGGTTTACAAATAAATTTAACTATTGGTGGTACTGGGACAACACAAGGCATAAATGCCCGGGTAAGTGTCCGAACCCAGTATTACTGGAAACACCGTTATGTAGTGTTACAGTTGTTTTCATGAAAATGCAGTAATTTAAATATATCAGTAATTTTAAATTAATATTCTTGTTCCATTTACAAAAAAAAATATAGAGTGGGAATTTTTTTTTTCAAGAGTTACGCTCCTGGCTCGATGGACTTACATTGCCGTAAAACTTGTGAACACCACGTTTTCTCGTCATCATGAAAATTTGGAAGTAATTTGCATAGTGGACTGTGGTATAAGTTAGTTTACAACTGAATCCACATACATATCTCTAGCCTTTTTTTTTATTTATTCAGTAAAATTCGGTTTTTTTAAAACTCAGGGGTGCGTTATCAAATTAAAATAGTGCACTGTATAAATTTGTTGTCACGGTATCTTATAATTGGAAGCAGGTTGAGGATTTAAAAAAAAAAACATTATTAGAAACTCTAATGTTATGACTTTTTTGTTTTATATACAAAACCGTCGTTAATTGGCCTGTGAATATTAGCTGTTCTCGGCTTGATGGTGATTCCTGTCACGAGTGTGTGTGTATTTTTTTTAATACAAATATACAGTATTTCTCAAAGCTTGGAGAAAATTTGCAAACCTGACTTTCAAAACAAGAGAAAGTCACGAGAAAAAAATACATCCCCTATCTTCCCTACCCACCCCACTTCTTGATGAAACATTTTGCATACTTGGCTTTCAAATAAGACATATATTACTTCATACATATCCGGATGGACAAAGCGAAAAACACCGTGTACCCTCAAGCTTTGCAATAAAAGGTTCTCAATATACATAAAAAATAATTTAAATTTATTTTTTTTTATCTAAATATAATCTACAATTGTATTAGATCTCGGTAAAATTATGCGAAAAAATCCCTTGGACCGAAATAAAAGGGAAAATCATGGTCTATTTGGGATAAAAAAAAAAACTACCCTCATCTCCTTTTAATGCGTCCTCTTTTCTCCTCTTGAAGCCCGAGCAACACCGTGCACTTTAGCTAGTGTGTTATGTAATTGCTATTTGTGGGTTATATACTAGTATTCCTATTGCTGTGGAAATCATTTGAAGGATCTCTTGCACTTTAATTTATTTTTGTAAATGATCAAAAATAGTCATGAAATTTACATATATTAGTACATTTTTTACATTTACATGAAAACAACTACATCGTTTTCTTACCCGGGCAGTACCTCCGTGGTTAAAAAAAAAAAAATCACGCTTGAATGAACATCAATTAAAATAGGAAATTATGCGCCGATTTTCGTAAAGAAATACTTAATATTATATTGTAAAATCGTATTAAATATATGCAGAAATAACCATAATTATGTGTCATACAAATTTACATTTTTTTTATTACAAAGCACAGAAAATGTTTTTCTTCGAATGGAAGTAATTTTTTTATCGACTTGAATTCTAATTCATGCCCACTAACATACGTCGGGAGTAATCAAGCAGCGATACGTGAAGGGGAGGAGGGGTTAGAGAGAGTTACGTGAGCCGCGCCATAGCTCGTCATCTCCCGACAGTCAGTCAGACACCGAGCTTCAGTGTTGCAGCGGCGAGTGTACCTTGGCTCGTGCGATAGCGTCTGAACGGCGCCTCGTAACCTTTATACGCGCGCTGTCTCGTCGTGTTTACGACGCGGCGGCTAGGCTTGCACCTAAGAGCTTCGAGCCGGAACGGCGCCATTCGCGAGCTCTCGCACCAAGCGGTCCCGCGCCTGCAGGAGAAGGGGAAGCCTAAGATGTGCATCGAGTTCTGTCTCTGCCCGAACACACCCGAATATTCACCTTCGACCAACCTTGGGTTTATTTATATTCATTTATATTTCTCTGTTTATTTTAATGTAGCTGTACTAACCTAACTAACCGTCCATGGTGCTTTAAAGTGTTTTAATGTAGCTAACCTAACCGACCAATTTTTTTATATTTGAATTCATTTTTCCTGCGCAAAAATAAAACAAATCCCGAGGTTGGCCGAAGGTGAATATTCGGGCGTGTTCGGGCAGGGACAGAACTTGATGTACATCTTTGGCTTCTCGCAGGAGAAGACACCAGAGAAGCGGCGGGTGCGAGAAAGACTAAGGCAAAACCTGAGCCTTCGTCAGACGTTCCATTACACAGAAAACACAAAAAAATATTTCTCTGGTAACGACTTCCCAATAAATAATAATGTTTGCGCAGGCTTTCACGGCCATTGTCAGAAGTAGCTTGGCTTCTGGGTTGTAGCCGCGTCCTTAGCGAATAATTCACTGACGTTTCGGTCGACATTGCAGTAGCCATCATCAGGGAGCAATAGTGAATTATTCGCCAAGGACGCGGCTACAACCCAGAAGCCAAGCTACTACCAAAAAGTGAGATTTGACTGGGCAACGCAACTGTCGGCATATGCAAATGAACTCTGACCCAACATGCGAGATTAGCATAATTTTTAAACATCCCACCAGACAGCTGTTAATGTGAGCCACTCAGCGCCGCTGTTTTGGCTACATTAGTAGTTAATTGCTACAATGGGATAATCAAATGTGCACTTCTTTTTGACACAACATTAAAAATAACTCATCATGTGGGAAATGAGCATGTAGTAAAGGACTCGAAATTTGGATAGCTGCGATATATTTTTTTTTAAACGCAATTTTTTTTTACGCGGTCGAGGTGGCACAACGGACCCGCAACAGTAATTGTTTGCCGTTCGATGTTAAAACGTATACTGTGATAGCAAGCTTATTAATGTAGTGTTCCTGTATTTTATTCTGTGATCCGTTCGTGAAAGTTTAAGGTTCTATTGTAACAAATTCCAATGCCAAAAAGATTCGTTAGCATATTTAAGAAAATATTAATGTGTGTCAAAATTTGCTAATGTGCTTCAGTGTTATTGTCGTCGTTCCGCCCCCCGCCCCCCCTCCATCACCAGTTGCTATGTCGATCTAAAGTAATTTCGTTACCTATCATTAGAGACCCGTAAATTTCGCGGATTCAATGACCTCCAGGATAGACTCCAATATCCTCTACACACTCGGGCAAATGCCAACTGTTCATTGGCTGTTGACTTGTGAGTCGTCTCTACTGGGTGGCCTGTGATTCGACATTTCTATGAGTGAGGGTCTCTAATTGGCCCTCAGTCCTCCAGATTAGCAGAGAACCAATGGCAGAAGCATCACTAAGGTATAATAATTTGAATTTTAGCATAACACGAAATGAATCCGTGAAATTCACGGGTCTCTACCTATCATATATATATTTTTTTAATTTTCAACTAGTAACGTAATATATTAATTTTATTTTTACTTTCCTACTTTATTTTTCCGTATTTCATACATTTAGTAAAACTTAGAAATATCTATTAGGTATATATCGGATTTACCATTAACTGGAAATCTATTTTAACACCGTTAAAAATAACTTTTCTATACAGCTGAAAAATTCGGAAATATTAAAAAAAAGTATTTGAAACTTTGTGCTGTGCAGGATTGTTACCTATTTACTAGCACCATTGATTCAAATGCCCCGCACCATTATAAGGCGTCCCCGGTAAATGATAAAGGCAATGTTATACGTCTCTCTGCCGCGCAGTGAGACCTCGTAATTAAACCTTGTCTCGTCCTTAGTTTTTAGAGTGCACTTAATAAGCATTTACTCTCTCTTGCCAACGCACGTTTTATGACATCAGTGCTGTCCTTATCTCGGCGTGCTCTGTCGCCAGATGTAACCGCACAGTGCACACAAGTTTTAGATACAACTTCATAATGTAAAAATAAATAGTGTACCTGAAACCATAATATTGTTTTTAAGATCATTTGGAAATGAGAATTTTGTAAATATATTTTCTTACTGCATTTCCTTAAAATTCAAATTTGTTACATCTAAGGATACGTTTTTACTAACAAACATTTTATACCTTTAAGTATTCAAAATTTTGGCAGTGTTTGTGAAAAGCACATTACTAAATGGAAAGCCTTATTATTAATAGTGACGGACAGCTACAAATAGTTTATTCTGTAAAAAAAAATATTAATATTTTTATTAGCTTTTATTTCCTTTTTTCTTTCTAAATGACTACGGTGGTATATAATATTACTGTCAGTAGACACTTGAACAGAAAAGAAGAAGAAAACAAATAGCTAAATCACGGAAGTATGCAAAATCGTTACAATTAATTGACGATGGTATGCAACCAAGTATATTTTTCCCCGTCAACGAGTGTGGCGGTGTCACTCGATCCGTGGGCGCGTTGTTCACTCAGCGCTGCAGTGACGCGTCAGATAGGCGTCCGGGACTCGAACCGCCGACCGTCGCCCGCGCCATCTCAGCGGCCAATAGGCCAGCCTCCTGGCGCGTGGCGGCGAATAAAAAAACGGGAAGCCTAAGATGTACATCAAGTTCTGTCCCTGCCCGAACACGCCCGAATATTCACCTTCGGCCAACCTCGGGTTTATTTATATATATTTATATTTCTCTGTGTTTATTTTAATGTAGCTATACTAACCTAACTAACCGTCCATAGGGTTTCAAAGTGTTTTAATGTAGCTAACCTAACCGACCACTTTTAATATTTGAATTCATTTTTCCTGCGCAAAAATAAAACAAATCCCCGAGGTTGGCCGAAGGTGAATATTCGGGCGTGTTCGGGCAGGGACAGAACTTGATGTGCATCTTAGGCTTCTCGAAAAAAAAAAAAAAAAAAAAAAAAACGCTATTGCCCGCAGGAGGTCGTGGAGTAAATTTCGTGGAGCGGAAGAGAAGGTAGAGGAGTGGCTTTGGTAAGACTGGTCGTGGGCTTTACGATTGTGGGGGGGATGGGGTGGGGGAAGGTAGGGGTTAGGAGACGATTCTGCCCGAGGCCTGCGGTCGAAGATCGGACCTGGCGGAGGGAGGACTTCTGGAAGTTGTGTGCTGCGGGTTGGAATGGCAAGGAAGAGAGAGAGAGAGAGAGAGCGAGCGAGAGCGAGAGCGAGAGCGAGAGCGAGAGCGAGAGCGAGAGAGAGAAACAGATAGAGGTGGGACCGTTCGGGTCGGCGGAGCGGGTGGACGCTGAAATCTCGTTAAGGAAAGTCAATCGACTCGCTCGTGATAAGCGGTCGGCTTGTAACTGTTAGGCGGCGAGAGAGGAGGTTTCCTTTTTTTTTTTTTAATCGGGTGCCTGCCCACAAGGCCCGGCTAGGCTGCTTGGAGGTATTCGCCCCGCCGGGCGCTTTGGATGGCTTCCGGCCTTTTGCCCCTAAGCCCGCAAATGCCCCCTCCTCGGAACGCGTGCTTTAATGTAGCGGGGATTCGGCGCTGAAGCGTCGCCTTCCAAGTGAAATCCGATCACCCGAACATTTTTTTTTTTTTTGCAACGGTCCTGCGTGATCACACCTGGGTGCCGAGCCAAGCCAGACCACAGGTGATTCAGCCAGCTTTAGCGATATCTCTTTTAATACAAATAAAAAAAAATACTGTTAATTGCGGACAGACTATCGTGTAAACGTGAATTTAAAAAAAAGTTAGAGAAGGATACTACATATTTTGAATTTGTGTTTCTTAGTGTTTAAAATATTGGTAATGTACACTTCTTTAAAATTTATCGGTGTAAATCTAAAATAAAGTTTCCCCACTAATTATGTAACATTGTTTTTTTTATGGTTAAAACTGCACTGTAGTATGATGACTTCAATTTTGGAAATATTATTTTATTCTCTTATGAGATTAAATGATAGAAAAACACCCTGATCTGATACAAAAAAAAATTTTTTCTTCAAAATCCTGGATGAGTATGTGTGTCTGTATTTAATTAAAATAAAAATATATATACGTATATTTCAATCTTAAAATTTTGACTTTTAGCTTATTAATGAATTTGAAACACGCATTGAACTAAATTAAACTTTTTTTTCTCTACTAAGAAATTCATAAAAAAATTAAAGTACGTTGATTGACTATATCAACTTAATTTGTATTTGTGTTAGTATTGAAAATAAGAATACCTTTTTAAAAAGAATATTGTATGGTATTCCTTACACCATAGATAGAAGAAATTCAATTATTCGGGTGAGATATGAATATTATCACTACCTATTTTATATATATATATATATATATATATATATATATATATATATATATATATAATAGGATGTTGGAATGTATGTATGACGTTAATGACGTTTTACCTTTCGCCATGAAGTTGGCACATCGAAGTGATTTTTCATGGAGAAGATTTTTATGGTAGCCATTTTTTTTGTAACTCACCGCTAGATGGCGCTGCAGCGCATCAACTTCTTAATCGTTCAACCGATCGCCGTGGGAAAATAGAACATCATATGTCATAGATATACAAACAGCAATTGTGTGTCATTTCTCTATGTCCACCACATGGTCATACAGGGCTATCCATTTTACTTTAACTCACGGACTATATATCTATCACTCTGTGTTCATACTGGGCAACGCCGGCTACTGCAGCTAGTACAGTAAAACCTTTAAAAAAATATAAAACACTGAGTATTAAATCTATTGGAACACGTAATTAGTTTCCATTTTCTACTGACAGCACCGAAAAAAAAAGTTTTGGTCACCGCAAAATAGTTTTGTCAATAGGGACGCTACCAGATATGTTTTTTTTTTTTTGGTGGCAGCAAATTTACTGGCTTTAGGTATTTACTTTAATACGAACTTTACAAGAATTATCTTGGAGTATAATAAAAGAACCTTCAAAGTCTACAAAATAAAATTCTTCCTTCATGGTGATTATTAACTTGTTTGAAACGGAACACAGAACTAGGAAGTTGAAATATGACGTAGTTCATACAGATTTATGTCTATCTGGATCGACGATAAACCCATCTGTGGTCTTGTTCAGGGGATGGTACATCGGCAATGTATTAACATGTTGCCGGATATCTGAAATAAAGCAAAGCTAAAGATGTTTTTTTTTGTAATAATTTTACCTTAACCATAAAAAAGTAATATTTCAGTATTTAAAAAAAATGAAATTTTACTGGTTGTGCTTTAAGTAAAATTTAGAACATTGTTTATTCATAACTTGGCTTAAGAAACAAACTTTTTAATACAGGCTGGATTATTTAAAACTCTTATTTTTTTGGTGTTGAAAATATGTTAAAATATACTTACTGCCTGCTTTTCCCGCCTCCTACTTGGTCTTTCTTTTGGGTCTTATTCCTGTGTACTTCAAATCCATCATGTTCCCAGGCAGCCTCTCTTTTCCCATTCTTGCTTCTTCAATGATCTCATTCAAGTCCTGTACCCCTTGCTTTCACCGTTTCATTCCTGATCTTTGCCCTGTAAAAGTTTGATCCTTTAATTGCAAGAGTGAGAAGGGATTACAATTTATGTTTTTTTTCCGTAACCTAACTTCAAACTAAGTGTATTTGGGAGGGGTACAGGTTAGGGGAGGGACCTAAGTTTTGTCTCAGGCCGAAGCCTATACGCCTAGTCATGCTGGGATCAACCATGAAGGGAGAGGGTCGCATGCATCGTGTGCTAGGAGGATATTGGCCAGCAATGGCAGCGATTGATGCCATGACTAACTCCCCTCTCTCTTAAATCTAGGCTATAACTGGAGATAGGTTGGGCCCAGGTAAAACCTGCACGGACGCGGGGAAAACCCTGTGCGCAGTCATGCGGGGTGAAGGGATCACAGTGGCTTGCAGATTGTGGTGACGGTGCAGACACCACGGCAGTGTTGCGTTCCCGCAAGCCCTGGTTGTTTTTTTGAGACGAGTGGCGGGGGGTGACGAGTCCTGTCTCGCGACGACGCGAGGTGTGTCTCCTCGGCGCGGCGAGACACGGGCGGAAACGGGCACTTACGCCTTTCGCGGGAGGACGTCGTGGGCAGGCCGCCAGGGCTGACCAAACACCACGTGGACGACGACGACGACGACGCTGAAGAGCGCCGACATACAACGTAGACAATGAGCAGAGAAGCAAGCAACACAATTATTCTTTTAAAGGGGCGATAATGGAAAACTACCATAATGACAGAATTCCGCCTGGCCTCTTCGAAAAAGGCGGAAAAGTACCATAACGGAAACCTGCCATAACCATTCGGAATTCTGCCATTTTTATTTATATACTCCATGGAATGAGAACAACTGCTTTGCTCTCGAAGTAGCGTATAGAATACGTCGCTAGGTAGCGCTTTTAACCCCTAGCTGTTTCTTAGGTTAACTTAAAAGGCTACAGATAGCACTTCTGGCGGTGATTTTCTGTAGTTCGTCATAAATCAAATCAACAGATCGCGCACTAGTAGAAACAAATGTTTCCAAAAACGGGTTATAGAAAGCAGCACTGTATACTTATAAACACGATCTTTAAATAAATATGGTAGTTTTCCATTATGGCACTATTTATATTCCTCCTGTTTTGACGGGGGGCGACGGAAGACTGTCATACTGGGAAACTATCATAATGGAAAAAAATTCTGCCTGGGGGGCGACGGAAAAGTGCTGAGGCCAGAAGTTACACTTCACTGACGAGTACTAAAGGACTCGTTCACGTGTTTTTTTTTTAAATCGTGCAAGGCCCCGAAGAACGCTCCACTCGGGCAGCACGCGCCCCTGGACCACAGTCCCTTGGCCGCGAGTGACGGTAAGTGAGAGATTTTTATCGTCACGAGGAGCCGCGATGTAAGTGGCCGAGGGTCCTGCGATCAGCAGCAGTCCCCACCCCCCTCTCCCCCTCCCTCACTTCCTCATGAATAATTCACGAACCCGGGGAAGAAGAGAGAGACTCTTTCCGGCGACCGTTCCGTTTTCCTCCGAAGGGAAAAGAACTTTTTTTTTTTTTTAGTTTCTCAGCAGGTTGCACAGGGAAGAAAATTTTTTTTTTGGTACTTTTACAAAAGATTCATTTGGAAAACATTTGCCAAGAAATAGTTTTTGATACAGCATATAGCTATGGTTATTATTATTATATTTTTGGATATATGAAATAAACCTTTTTTTTTTTAAATTTAACACTGAGTTTTTTCTTGCGAAAATTGACGGATATTTTTGTTTTGTTTCATTGTGCTTCTTAATGTGCGCAGTTAATACTGGAAAAAGCTATTCAGGGAACGGTTTACAGACTGTTGGAGGTAAGTACTGGGACGACACCGACCGTAATATTCTCGAGTTGGGAATCCGAACCCTTGTGTTGCCGGGGGACTCTTGTTCTGTAGTGGTGCTTGCAGTTGTTCTCGTGGGAATGTTAATTGGATAAACGACGGTGTTGCGTCGACTGCGAGGACGGGACGCCGGGAGCGCGCCGGGCGTAACGGGATACGAACCACGCCCGTGGGAAGGAGAGCAGCGAGGGGTCGTCCGGAGGCGGGGAAGCCTAAGATGTACATCAAGTTCTGTCCCTGCCGGAACACGCCCGAATATTCACATTCGGCCAACCTCGGGTTTATTTATACATATTTATATTTCTCCGTTTATTTTAATGTAGCATTTTGTCATGTACGGTACAACTGCGATATTTGAGCGGTGACCGTAACATTATGAAGCATTGAAATGAAGGTTTTTTTTTTAATAAATGATTCGGCAGTCAGTGATCGTCGGTGATCGTTTTAATGCATGCATAGAGACCTGTAAAATTCGCGGATTCATTTCGCGATAGGATAGAGTCCAAATACTTTTGACATTATTTTGCTTCAGTGATTGGGCCACAGTTTATCTGAAGGACTCTGGGCCAATGAAAAATAATTTAACAGGAGAATTAGCGAATCACGATCATTCCAGTCAGCAGGTGTTACGAGTCGGTAACCAATCAGCAGATGTAATTTGCGCGAGTGCATAGAGGATCATGGAGTCTATCCTTTAGGGATTTGAATTCGCGAATTTTTTCCGGGCTCTAGCCCATGGAATATCAAAGCATTATTAACTTAAAATAACATTTATTCTTTTCGTAACAAACTTAAAAGAAAAAAAATTATATCGTTATTTAAAGAATATTGGCGCATCAACCACATGCACTAGCACACACACACACACACACACACAACAGTTCGGTCACAGACTGGCGACTGACTCACATCGCCCCGCAAGGATCACTTCGCCAGAGGAGACTACCAGATGAAAGTTACCTTAGCGCGCAATTAAATCGAAAACTTTTATGCTTTCGATGTCGAGTCCCGAATCGATTTTTAAAATCCCTGGTTCGTTTACCATGTCGAAAGTACCGGGCAATTTCCGCTACTTTCGGGTCCCGGTTGTTTCCCCGGTTCTGAACCCGAGTGCAGATCTCCGGGTGTTAACAAACACGTCGTTGACAAACAGCCCTAACGTTCACTGAATCTGTCTGATCACAAACAGCATTTAAGAGCCATTGTACAAGTTTCGTTCCATTGTCTAGTCTTAGACATGCATTTATAAGTTATTCAACTTAAGGCGCATTTAAAAAAAAAACAATGTGAACGAATTTCTACGATGCGCGCACAAAATGCAACATAAATGAACAGGATGAAAAAAGGGCTACATACAAATAAAAATTATATCTATTTTTGATATCTTATAACTAGGGGCAGGGATTTTTCGAGAAAATATCTGCAGGCCTATTAGACTGCAACAAGGTATACCCGCACCAGCGGTTTCTTCCTTGTGAATGGCGTCCGTCTGCGAGAGAAGTCGTTGCCTTATTTGGCCGAGCCATTCAAGACGCGTTTGCTTCCGCACTGAATTACTGTGATTGGTGTTGTTGCAATCGACATGTACCTGGAAGAAACTCACCCAATCACGAAACACAGACGATGCTACAGTGTTTTAACTTTCAGCTGGTCTAAAGATCTTTTCGCAAAATCTGCACGGCCCTACTTATAACTTAGCGATTGATTTTGAGTACTGGTCAATATCATTGAAAAACATTTATTTATTGTGAATATTAGTGATAGAAATTGTGTTTATAAACTTTTTTAAAGTGTATTTATATAAGTTCCTGCATTTATTTGCATTATAAGTTATATATTATTATAGTATTATTTGATACATTTTTAAAATTAAAAAATTAGAATAATCATTTAGCATATTTATTGATATTCATTATGAATTAAAATTTATCTCGAAAATATTACTAAATAAATAATTGATTTGACACACGTTTTTTATTAATATTACCTATATATTGAGTATTTATTTAAATTTTTATTATGATTGGATTTATTCTTTGCCTACCGTATTTATAATAAATTCCTGTCTTTTTATTATCTTTTTCTATTAATTATTTACATGAAAAATTAAAGTTAGTTTTTTTTTATTACACCACCAGTAAGTATAAATTCTAACGCACGTACATAAATAAGTACACGCACCCATTTATTTGTTTTACTGCGAATATGCTAAAGCGGGTGTTTTCACGGAAGTTTTAAGGAATTACAAATTCTAAACACAGTGTTGTAAGTGGTTATTCCAGCATAAAAGTAAATGGACCCGGCTTAAAGTCCCATAGAGGCTCGTTAACCGACGCGATGACTGTATTCAAAACTTGGTGCCTGGCGCGTAAAGGCGAAGAGGCGTATGATGCGCTAGCCAGTGCCGCCCTTAAGCGCCCCGGAGCTTTGAGAGTTCGTGCGCTCGGCCAGGAATGACTGCAAGGCCGGCTTGCACAGTTCTGACTTGAGGCAAAGTAAAGAAAATTTCTCCATTTGATTAACCTGCAAAGTTTTGGGCTTAGATTTTACTTACCTGACTCTGGAAACGGTTCTTAGTGTAGCGAAACATAAAAGCTCATCTGCGAACCACTGCCCAGTACTAGGATTGCTTATTTGTGTTTTTGATGTATTCGTTCATTTGTGCAAATATATCGAACGAATAACTGCGATCATGCATAGGGATTAGAAAACAGTTCCTTTTATCCTTGGGTAAAAGACAATAATTTATTGATCACTTTGTATAAACTGAGAAGCCTGTGATTGTATAATTCTTTTTTTGAGGCTTATCCATTGGCCCAGGGCTGAAATTGAACGCAGCATATATATATATATATATATATATATATATATATATATATACACATATACATACACATACACATACACACACGCATACGTTTTTGAAACTCGACTTATCGATATATGGACCCGCAAATTCTTCCTGTTTCTAATAATACACATTGTTTGTAGTTGCCACACGCACTGAAAGTAAAAAATTCACCCTTCACTAAGGTAAAACTAAATACGCAGTACACAATTGGAGGCTCACACTTGTAACAAACACGGCGACGAAAGGAAAAAAAAAATCTGCTAATGGTATTGGAATTTTTGAGACTCTATTCGATATTCCCTTTCTCCGTCCCACTCGTGAACGTTAAACATATTTTTGTTACTCTCTGATGAGAGTCATCGTCTCGAAACCTGACGGCTGTAAAGAAAATTTTTTCACTTCAAAATAATTGTATGAAAATGGGATGATGGAACAAGCTAGCGCACCTTGTCGGGCAGGCTGTGGTTGTGGTGAGGTGTCGGGCGGGTTGCGGGTCCTTCAGGGAGCGAGAGAGAGATGGGGCCTGCCCTTCCCTCAACCACACGTGGGCTTGCTTGTCTTCCAGCGCGGCCCCCCGATAAGCGCGTCACTCGATACCTTCCAGCCTCCAGCTTCAGTCTGGCTGCCGGACACCTGGGAACCTGTTCTCTCCCCGCTGCGGTGGACTACCTTCCCCCACCCCTCCTCACTCTCACCAGCTAACCCTTTACACCGCCAGTAGACAATCCCCTCCCCCCTTTCATGTGGGTCAAGACTCCCTCGCAGCAGTGGCGTGTCCGGTTACAATCCACGAGGAGGGCTGGTGGAGGGGGGCTAATGATGGCGAGCACTAGTTGTGCCCCCCCCCCCCCCCCCTTCTCACCAACCAAGGCAACGGCGTGGCAGTGGAAAACCACACGGTGAACTCTGCGGCGGTCTTCCGTTGCCTTCCGTAGTGCAGAGGTGAAGAGACAACTCGACACCCAGTCTTGGACCCGTGAAAGAGGGAATATTCATTCCACTAGAGCGAGATCACCGAGCAGGAGAATATTTTCGCGTGTGTTCCAAACTTAGCCTTAATTTGTGATCTCTAACGTCAAAGCTCTCGGTATACGGCATTTGGTAGAAGTAATTTCTTGAATGGAACGGAGATAGCATGGAACGGAAATGTGTAACCGCGGTGCTGCCATCTGTGGCGGATGGCGTCAACCAAAGCTCACAGAGTCATTGGTAAACGTTATAGTATTATTTTTTTTACAATGATTTTCAACAAGGTGGGCAGTAATTTCATAACACTCATTGTAGAAAATCCAGGTTTAAAATTTTTATCTGCCAGGTAAAATGATTCTATAGTCGACGTATCTGCTCCGGCTACGAATTCTAGCGGCGGGTGCGGAAACTACGTGTGATTCGCGTCAATAAAACTAGCTGAAAAAACAATTTGCGTATAAATTTATAACGCTCGGCATTATTTTGAAGAATTCTACGTTAAAATTCGTGTCTGCGTTTCGTATTATTGGTTTATTTGCAACATGAGAACACACGAATTTGCTCGTTATCGAGGTTATATGTTACACATCACTGGCGAATACTGAAGGACTCGTTCACATCTTTTTCTTCACAAAATATAGTCTGATTTTTAACGGTTTACAACTATTAATATAGTCAACAGAATTAGGGATCTTTCAATAGTGCTTGGTTCAATCAACGGTTCAACACCGTAGGAAATAGTTGGGAACGAAAGCTATCACAGATTTAAATCATTAATTTGGACATATGACGTTGATAGTTTATACTGTATGTCATAGAGTAAACCCGATGAACAGACAGAGAAAAATCAATACCCAAACACACAGAAGACGTGCCAAAATCAGTCGATTTTAAATGCAAAGACAGCACAGATAATTCCGAGGAACGAATTAGACAGAACAACACCACAGCACAGACGAACACAGTGGGCTAACAACGACGAGTCAGTTGTAACAAAAACAGTAAATACGTACAAACAGCTAGCTACTTTAGACAACACAAAGACATACAGGAACCCAACGACAGCACCAACTCTATAATATGCACTAAAAAATGCTGTCCAATTTAACGTTTTCTTTATTCGGTGTACACCAAGTGACACGCGATAATTACTTTTTTAAGTCTTTTTAAAGAAGGGTAGATTGCCCTGAATAAGAATGACTCCCTTGAGCCAGGGTAATGTATAACATGTTTCGCATTTGTTTGTATCATTTCTTTTTTTGCGGTATTTCCCCGCTTTTAAAGTTTAAACGGCAAATTTCAGCTTCGGACGTGAAAGTTAATTTCCTCGTCCGCCGAAGCTTTGTGTAGTTTGTGTATAATCTCAACACACACATCCGGTAGGATTTCCTCTCTCCGAAAGCTCTTAATGAGCGAGGAAGCGAGAGAGTGTAATATAGTCATTAACTAAACTCCCCTTCGCTGTTTGGCTAGAATATTGTATTTACTGAAGAAACCAACGATTTCTGCAGAGAGAAAAAAAAATGTAATCCTACAAAATATCCCTCTGGATACAACTTGCCAACAAATACTGCAAGAAAGATATTGTAACTTTTTACAACACATGTTTATGCTTTTTTTTGTTGCATATATGAAGTACGTTTTTTCGAGATAATACTGAGTATTTCTTACGAAAATTGGCGAATAATTATAGATTTTAATTGATGTTTCAGTCAAGCATATATTTTTATAAAGCATGGGAAAGATAATATAATATTCAACAATTTGACTTTATTTTGTTTTATTATGCTTATTAATGTGCTCAATTAATACTGGAAATCTATTCAGGAAACGGTTTACAAATTGGAGGAACTGGTACAACATGAAGCATAAAATGTCTGGATGAGAATCCGAACCCAGTGTTATTGCTTGTAGTGATACAGTTGCTTTCATGTAAATGTACAAATGTACAAATATCTGTAATTTTACATGTTTATTTCGGTTTTTATTTACAGAAAGAAACGCAGTGTAGTTAGATTGAGTTGTGCTGAGGGTTATGACCGAACCAGCGACCCTCACCATTAGACGCCTCTGCGATTACAGCCGCTGATAAGAAAGAGTCTTAGGGCCGAATTCAGATTAGTCATTCGAAAGCGCAGTCTTCTCTCATTATCCCGGCAGCGTCTCTTCTCTTCTCGTACTTCATAAGCGCCTTTCGAGAGACTTTCAGCTGATAGCTATAGTTCCCATCCCATCCGCTGGCGGCAGACATCTGGCAACAATGCACAACATTTTCTCGGATGAGCGTGTGAGAAAGCACTCACTCTATCGCTGTTGTCCGATGTTTGTTTTGCTATTGCTTTTGTGTCTATGTTTACGGAACCTAATATTGTAGCATTTACTCCCAATAAGAAAGCTGTTTTTTTTATCTGGTAAGAAAGTATAAAAAAATGTAATCTAAAAACCGTCGAGATTTTCAAACTTTTCGTCCAAATGTTGTACATACAATACAACACTTCTCTAACTATAGTTTTTTTTTTCAACGATATATTTTTTTCCCAACTTAGCATTACGTCAGCGCTTTATTTCTATTAAAAATAAATGTGAGGGAATCTTCCAGTACTTTCCAGTGATGTGTAAACATCTAATCTCGGGAACGAGCAACTTCATGTGTTTTCATGTTGAAAACACGAAACTCGGACATAAAAATGTAACTTACAATTCTTTAAAATAATGACGAGCGTGACAAATACACGAGAAGTATTCATTTTAGGGTCAAACAGTAATTTTCCCCCCTTTTTTTAAACCTAACTATTATTCTGTTTAACAAGATAGTATTATTAATTTCTCAGGGATAGCCAAACAGGAGTACCGAATGCGTCGCATGTAGGTATATGCCTCGACGCTGAATATGTAACATCCCCCCCCCCCCAAGTCAGGAATTATCATCGCCTACGTTTTTTAATGTTATACTTCTTTAGGAGTGTTCAGGGTGAAATGTTAGTATGCACCGAAACTGCAATGAAATAAGCGTGCAATGTACATTGAAAATTTAACTGGTTGAAGGTCCAATGCATCCAGACACTGCTATAGCTACTAACCGAAGTCATCAAGATGGCGGTGCTACGTGTGGTAAATCCAGTAGATGCATTAAAACAAAATAAACTTGAAAAATTTTAAAACACATATTGTAACACTAAGTATATGCACGTATATTTGTTTTTGGTTATACTACAGGAATCGGTCTGTAAATAATTCATACAAACAAACCTTATTGAGATGATTCAACATTTAAGATTTAACTGTAAAAAATTCGTTACGAATTAATTTTATTCTACATGGCGACGAATATATGTAGGCTAACAATTTCTTGGGTCTCTATAGTATGGACCACGGCTACCGTTACATTTCACTGTTAACTGAGGATTGTCAAAATTGTTGTGCATATTTTTTTAATTTGTCATTATTACTTTCTTGGCTATAAATTAGGTATACCACAAAGTATTAAAGGGTAGTTGTACTGCTGGAAAGTTTAGTTTGGCACACCAATACACTTAGGCCGGATGTTCGCGAAAGTTAATATACACGGATGAATCACGTTGGTCCTCTATATTTTTAAAGATTTCTTAGACTTCCACAGATGGAAGCACCGTATTAACACATTTCCGTTCTATCGACTTCCGTTCAATTCACGAAATTACGCCTACCAAATGCTGTATACCGAGAGCTAAGATGTTTATGCATTAAAAAAATTGATTTCCTGTGTGTGCCACGGCGCGTTTAGCAAAAAAGTAGTACTTATACGCCCCTTCGATAAGCACTTGGAAGTTTTGCGAAGAATTCCGAAGCATCCTTCGTAAAAATTCCCATATGATGCTAGCGGTCAAGGAAGCAAATAAAACTACGCCAAAGTTTGGGCGTTACAGTTTCCCCATTGAGAATAAAATCAGACAACGTCGTATTCCAGCGCTGTTGCAATGTCATGCTCTTTTTATATATTTTTATTTTTTTATTTTCGCTGTTTCACTTGATGGGATTGGACCGTATTCCGTTCCTAAGCCCGGCACTGTGAAGTTATCGCCGTTTCTGCAATAACAGAGAAATCTTTTCCATTTTCCGGCTTATTCTTCAGCGGTTTCATTTCCTTCGCTTCCACTTCCATTCTTTTCGTTCACGGAGAGCAGATAGTTTTTGTGTTGCCATGGCAGGAGGAAAAAAAAAAGGTCCGAAACCTGAGATGGTGTAATGAAATCGTCAGACCAGCAGAGTGGTTGTACGAGACTCACAGAAATGTGACTGTTTTTTTTCTAACGAGCTCGTGGTGCCCACATCTTATTCCTACACTGTCAAAATGAAATACCAAATCTTAGAATCTGGCGGTGCTGTTACATTTTTAGCGGGTTTCCCGGGGATAGGTTTCATACATCCAATACTGAAAACAAATACATACAAAATCGCCTTGGCATACATAATACACCATCCGACTTATAAGTTGGTATTCAAGTCATTGCTGTCTTTTGCATAACAAATTGTTTCGTAAGTGTTTCCTGAACATTTTTAAATGTGGACATTCTCTTATGTAAACTGGCAATTGTTATATTCCTGGAGACCTTTAGCGTAGATTGACTGTTGAGCTGAAGCAGTCCTCCTATATTGCAAATGGAACTTATTGCAATTACGCAGTATTCACATGCTGTATGCGGTTTCTGTGCACACCGTTACAAATTGAATAAATTTACGAACTTTCCTACGAAGAATTCACCTCGAATCAACAAAGAGTGCTTCGTAGAAACCACTCCGTATATAAACCTTGGTATAAACAGGTAAACGCACCCGTGGAAGAAATTAGTATGTTTTCGTGAGAGTCGTAACCAGTTTTTGAACATTATTCCTGTAGATTCGTGTTCGAAGATAAAGCTAATTTTTTTTGAAGATCCCCGAATAATTTGTAATCAGTGTTTTTCGTAAATTTAAGGTGTAAATTTTTAACAGTGTACGATGTGTATGTGTTACGCTCTCATTGAAATACGTTAATTTGTGTTAAAAAAATATCATTGTAGTAATAAATTACAAAACCGTGCAAATGAGCACAGTTACGACTATCAAGTTGTGTGTACAATTTATTGTAGGCCTATACAGGATAAACCGGCAGAGGAATGTTAGAAAAAAATAAAAAGGTTTTGCTGTGAACTAAACAATTTTATGGAGGTTCTGTTTGTTGTCCTAGGTAATTCTTGTGAGTTCATATGCGAAGTAAGCGAATTCATTGCCCTAAATATTGGGAGATCTTTTGATACATTCTAACCTGGATTTTTCGGAAATTTGAGAGGTCCATCTAGTCATGCGTGTATTTGCGATTGTGATGTAGCATGATAAGTCCGACGCTTGCTGGGCGTGTCCACAAATAATTTAATAATTCGGTGTTGTTATATTACAAAATGTCTAAATTCTAAGAATCTTGCTACAATACTAGCAAAACTCTGTGGAACTGGATCTCTGGACGGCGAGAAACAGAATTATTGGGAGTTTTATGATTTAATGCAGTTTTTTTTTGGACTTACGCCATTGCAGTTATAAACGTTTTGTCATTGAAAAATTCCGAAAAAAAACAAATATGAAGATAAAACATTTACAGAAAACTAGACTGAATCAGCTAATCAGTGATTTTTTTTTATATTCATAATTTTTTTATTTTCGAAATTTTTCCATGACAAACTGTGCAAAACTGCAATAACGTATGTCCGAATAAATTTCATTAAATCAAAATTCCCCATTGCATTAATCATTTAAAAAAAACAAGTTTTATGATCTTCTAACTTGTAAGAAGTATCTCGTATGATGGTATTAAAAGATGCTCAGTGCTGTAATTGTTCATCGACTGGAGATAATAATTACAAACGAGTTCGAAGAGTCACAGTTTCAATCAGTCGCGGCAAGAATAAGAAGAGCAGCGCGGAGACTCGTACAACGAGACACGTCTTAAGGGCTCCGCCTACCCGGGCACACATACGATGCACAGAGCTTCAGGAAAAACAACGCGATTTCAAAAATACTCAAGATATCCGAGTGGGGTCTGCTTACGAAAATAATAGTTCGTTGAGGGCCGAAAAGTACTTTTGATTTCGGATTAAGTTTTTAAACTCTCTTTTTTAGAAGAGTTAAAAGTGCTAAAACGCATGTTTTTAGAGAAATTTTTAGGCGCAAAACAACCGGTACAGATTCTTGAAAGCACTTAAGGGACTTGCATCCCACTTTTATCTTCATTTCTCCGCAATATAATGTTACGGTCACCGCTCAAATTTCACAGATATCTTGTGACGACGAGAAGACTGCGCGCCAGTCCAGAGGAGACACCGCACTAGAAGCACCAGCGAGCATTGCGCTTATCATCCTGCCTCACTGACTTACATACATCCCTGACGAGGCGGGCCCCTTAAAGATGCTTCGCCTTAACTGCCTGGCGATGAATCCAATCAGATCACGTAGCGATCTCTTCGACTCGCTGCCGACGCCAAAGTGGTCATGAAAACCCGCTTTCCTAGCTTTATGTGTATGTAAGACATCCAAAAGCGTCCTTAAGACACGTGTTTTCCTCCGCTAGTCAGCAATTGCCAGGGGCTTAGCTAAATACAACTACCTTAACACTTAAACTTTTAAGGGGCCCACCTAGTAAGAGGTGTATTTGTGTTGGTGAAGTGGGACGATAAGTGCTACGCTCGCTGGTGCTCCCGGCGCGGTGTCGCCTCTAAGAGCATGGCTATGAACTGGGGCGCAGTCTTCTCGTCGTGCATGGCAAAACTCTGAGATTTGAGCTGTGACCATAACATTATATGGCGAAGAAATGAAAATAAAGGTACAATGCAAGACCTTTGAAGTAGTATATGAATATGGGATTCTGGGACAGGGTCCAGGGTGTGGTACCTGTGGTGCCGACCGCCATCTTGGATTGTGACGTCACGGCGGCCATCTTGGATAAGTTTGACCTAAACCCCGGTGGCCATTTTGGATCCGCCATTGCAACGGTGACGTCATAATTCAAAATAGCGGAAAACAAAATGCCTGAATGTCCGAGAAAACATATTGACGTCATCCAAAATGGCGGATCCAAAATGGCAGATGTGGTCAAGGTCAAGGTCAAATGTCAAGGTCACACTCATCCAAGAAGGCCGCCGTGACGTCACAATCCAATATGGCGGTTGGCACCACAGGCACCACACCCTGGACCCTGTCCCAGGAGCCCCATTCATATACTACTCTTTGAGTGCTTTCAAAAACTTTACCGGGTGTTTAATGCTTCAAAATTATGCTGAGATCATCCGTTTCAGGCATTATCACTCTTATAAAAACACAGTTAAAAATATACTACGGAAACACAACTACTCATCTGCTCTCAGCGTGTTCTTAAAGACTTTATAGTAAACAGACACTACTCTAATGTCTTCAGCGGGTTTCAAATCGCGCGTTTTTTTTTCTCCCGAAGCTCTGCGCACCTATGTGTGCGAAGATAGGCGGTGACCTTAAACCTTGAATTTCCGAAGATCATTAGTTACATAGTTTCTAGGTGGATACCTTCGTAAATTAGTCAGCAAAGTTCCAGCTTCTTAATTTGCATATGATATCCCAGAATGAAATTGGAGTATCGAAATAATTTGTCATGAGTAGAGACTGGAAAAATTCGCGCTTTCAATAACCTCCAGGATAGACTCCACAATCCCCTACACACTCGGACAAATGCCACCTGCTTATTGGCTACTGACTCGTGACATCTGTCAACTGGGACGCTTGCGATTCGATACTTTTTTGGTTGAAGGTTTTATATTGGCTCAAAGTCCTTCAGATAAACTGTGAGCCAATCAGAGAAGCAATATAAAGGTACAGTTGTTATTCGATCATATCGTGAAATGAATCCGCGAATTTTTCCGGTCTCTAGTCATGAGTGTTGACATGAATAGTTTGTCTACAGCAAGGACATTAGCGTATCTGGCTGGTGGGCCAATGGGGCGCGGGTTCGATTCCCGGTCGGGGAGGGTATTTTATAAACCTTTCACCCTGGGTTCAGGACCGGGTGTTTGTGATGCCCATTTCACCTTCATCTCGCCGAAGACAATGGCAAACCACGCCGTGGCTGTCATCACCCTGGCGTTGTCGGTAAAACGTCACTTCATCAGCATCATCATCATCAACGAAACAGAACCCGCAAGTTGGTATTCAGCGTTGTTTCTACGGCGATTCAGTTAACAGGAAGCACGGAAAAAGCCTTCTTTTTAATTAAAGTAGGCCTATTTTTCTGCATTGAAAATTTCAATTTCACTGATTTTTCTAGCTTTGTGACTTTCATTTTCGCATTTCAAGGCGAATCTCAACTGATTTTACCCTGGCATAGTTAAAAGGTTTAATTACTTACGCAGAAATTTATTTTATTTTTACAAAAAATTCATTTGGAAACCAGTTACCAAAAATAGTTTTTAATACTACAATAAATATATTTTAACTTTTGTTTAACACATGTCTATGGTTATTTTTGCATACATTAAATACTTTTTTCGAGATAATACTGAGTATTTCTTACAAAAAATTGGCGCATCATTTTATATTTTTATTGATATTTCATTTAAGCATAATTTTTTTAAACAATGGAAAAATAAACGAATATTCAATAATTGGGCTTCATTTGGTTTTATTATATGCTTATTAATTTGCACAGAAAATACTAGTAAGCTATCTAGTGAACGGTTTATAAATAACTTTTGGAGGTACTGGGACAACACAAAGCATAAATATGCCTGGCTAAGAATCCGAACCCAGTATTGCTGCGAACAATATTTTGTAGTGATACCGTTTGTTTCGGTGAAAATGTACAAATGTACAAATATCCTTTGATTTTGTATGAATATTTCTGTTCTATGTATACAAAAAAAAAAGAGAGTTTTGTAACTCCGCGCTCTCTACGGCATTTTGGTGGACCACCTGAGTTCCCCTGCCGCAAACTTTGGACATTCGTCGCCACCCCTTCTTCCCTCCTTACTCACCTTTCTGAACCTTGTCACACCCCCCCCCCTCCTCTTGCAGGGTCCGACCCTCGACTTCGGCATTAGCCGCATGTTTGCTCGTAATTTTTCCCCAGGCGCAGCGCCGCGCCACGACGCCGGGACATCGCTCAGGCGTTATCCCATCTCGTCACGTGACAACCCCTGTCCCTCCCAGGGGGGGGGAGGGGGCTGGTGGTAATCCCCCTCGTGGGAGGAGCAGCTGGGAAGATTAATCTCGGGGGCTGTAGCGATGTGTAGCGGCTTCCCGCTGGGCGTGCGTGTGTGTGTGTGTGTGTCTGTCGCTTTTTGTTCTTCTCCCCCCTTAACCCCCGTCTACACTTCGCACCGCTGGAATTTATTCGCCGTGGTTTGCTGCGCATTAATTATTGCAAATAAGCGCCGGGGACTGGGGCAAGGAGGGGATGTTCCCGAAGTGGCCCCTGAGGTTTGCGGAGGGGAGTTTCCAACGCGGAGAAGAATAAAAACTAAGTTTACATAGGATATAACGTTGTACTTTTTATTACATCTCCTTGACTTGTATTAATGTCACAATTACGTTAGATCTCTTGGCATGTTTTTGTGTAGCTTCGCTTGTTTGCTCTCACGATGGCTTTTATGATAACAGGACCTTCGAAGCCACAATCAG
Organism: Bacillus rossius redtenbacheri; assembly: GCF_032445375.1. Lineage (NCBI taxonomy): Eukaryota > Metazoa > Arthropoda > Insecta > Phasmatodea > Bacillidae > Bacillus > Bacillus rossius. Next base: position 355,600,253 of record NC_086330.1, read on the forward strand.
CGGGTTTCAAACCATAAGGTTTTTTGACTTAGTGCCCAGAAATTACAAGACTCATTCTAGGTTATGGAAGGAACAAACACAGAAAATAAAATGTAATTCTACAAAAGAAGACATTGGAAACTAGTTGCCAACATATATTTCTTAATACTACAAGGGAAATGTTACTGTGCTTATTTTTGAGCGTATGAAATACTTTTTATAAATTATATATTATTCGCGTCGCGTCTATCGCGTCACTGCCATCGCGCCATTGTGATATCAGCACGTCGTTGCATCTAGTGAGCGGCATGCACTTCCAACATGGTGGGCGAAGTTCAAAAAATAATTAAATAAATAAATGTGAGCGAGTCTTTCTGTACTCGCCAGAGATGTGTAACATCTAACCTCGTAAACGAGCACGTGTGTGCTGAAGTTGCAAATACTCATAGGCTACAATTCGAAACTCGTAGAATTCCTTAAAATAATGCCGAGCGTTGATAAATATACGCAGGTTGTGTTTTCAACTACATTTCTAGACGCGCATCACACGTAATTTCCGCACCTGCCCGTATAGTTTGCTGCCAAAGCAGCTACGTCGACCATCGAGTCATTCGATTTGCAGAGCGGAATTTTAAATTATTTAATGAAACGACTCCGATAAAAGCGAAAAATATTTAAAAAAAATACTGAACCCCGACTTTGGACTTGATATATAACAATGAATTTTATTAAAACCCAGGCCTTCTTGTTAAAATTTATTAAACATTTAATATTTTTAAGTTTCCTTTTGGCTTTGTGAACTTTGGTTCGCGTCATCCACTACACATTTACGTTCCATGCGACTTCTGTTTAATTCACGAATTACTCCCGCCAAATGCCTTATACCGTGAGCTAAGATGATACACATATATTTTTTTTTTTTTCAAAAGTTCAGTTGGCTGCATGGAAGTGACATTTAGACTGTGCATACTGTATAATGCTAACGTTTCACCGCCTTCAAATCTTGGATATACAGGGATATGTTTGCAAAGCGTGAAATAAGGGAATTGAGTGAAAAACGAACAAACAATTCAGTTAATTAGGAAGGGAAACGTTTCTGGAAGAAGGTCTTAAAAGTGGAGGAATAAACCGATTTTTGCCTCGCGATAACAGGTAGAGAGAGAGAGAGAGAGAGAGAGAGAGAGAAATATTTGTAGAGGGTTTGCAGGGAAACTGATGTCTTGTACGTTCGGGACCACGGCCATGCCGGTCTAGGGGTCTTGCCGGATAATCGAATGTCAGTTCATATAAACTCATTAAATTAATCAACACTTTAGCACAACTTTACTCAAAAAAGCAAAATTATTATTTATTGTATATTAGTGGATAAAATGTATTCGTAATAAAATTTGTACAGTAATGTAACGTCTAAATGAGCTGGCATAATTAATAATTTTTTTATTTTGTGGGAACTAGCACCTATAATGAGTAATCATTTGTACATTCCTGATGATGGTTGTTTTTTCAAACACATATTAATTTTTGTTGTTCCTTAGACGTGCTTATATTTTATTGTTAAAGTGATTTATACATGATTCAAAATGACATTATTTTGGTGAAATGTGTTTTTAGTGTCATATTTATTGGTTAATACATTATATAAGCAAATATATTTGTAAATGTAAAAAAAAATTGAAATATTTTAGTCTAAAAACTACATATTTTATCGACAAGGTCAGGACTAAACGACTTTGATATTCTTTTCTTCAATCTCCCATCGTTATATCAGCTAAATAAGATTTTACAAAGCTTTTAAAAAAAAATTGCAGCGGTGCTACTCCACATGCTAACAAAAAATCTCCAGTTTCCTCATAAACATTTTATACGCATTTTGGCCATTTTTGTTTACCTACATAGAAGAATAGCATTTAATAATGCAGTTTATGAATAACACACATTATATACTTGGAACCCGCTTTATGTCAGTTAAAAGCGTGACAAAACCGCACTCATGTTTGTCAAGTTTGCAATCTTGTAGCGCAATTAAGAAAAAAAAAAACGCGGAGAATCAATAGTATTGAGTGTACCTGTACTTTGTTTACTCTATCTATATTACAAATAAAACGTAATTTAAGTAATATTCCAGCCTCTCTACAAATAGTAGCTCGAATTTTAAATCTTTCAATATTTATTACAGACGGGTCACCTATTGTCATGTGTTTGATATTGTTTGTTTTGAAATTTAAATGTTTACGAACCTTTCTCCATTGTTTGCTCTTTTTTTTTTAAATTTCGTATAATGGTTGGAAGATGTGCTGCTGTTTTTTTAGTTATACTTCTTTAGATCGTTATGAAAAAATGGTGGGTGAATTTTTACGATGCCTGCGTACCATGCAACGAAATACATACAAATAAAATTATTTGCTATATGTGAATTTAAATCATACATTTAAGTTATTGTTGTTGGTTACAGTCCATATAATTCAAAACATTTATTTATTTGGAATATTAGCTTAAAGTTGTGTTTATAATTGTATTTTAAGTGTATTTATATAATTGAGATTATATTCTCATATTTATAGTTTATTTTAATTATAAATTATTACATTAATATTTAGTAAATAATTAAAAGTAATAAATTAGAATAAAAATTCGGCATATTTATTGATTTTCATTGCTAACGTAAATTTATTTCGATTATTTTACTAAATTAAAAAATTTAAACAAGTGTTTTTATTAATTTTGAATACTGAGTTTTTATTGTAAAAATATTATTTATTGAATTTATTCTTTACCAACCGTATTTATATTAATTATTTGCATGCAAGTAGTATATACATGTTCCTCTTGCTGCTGGAGCTGGAGTTTTGTGTGTGGTGGGGTCAATGACCTACCGCTCTGACATCAATGCGGCCATCTTGGATGAACTTGACCTTGACCCCGGCGACCATTTTGGATCCGCACTATTGGATTCCGCCAGTTTATTTTTCCGCGATTTTGAACTTTAGAACCTTCCTCCATCTTGCACCACTCCCTAGTGTTAGCAATTTTCGTTACGGCCGACATCTTGAAAATCCGTAATTTCCAACCGAAAAATCGGGGAAAATTTTTAAATTCTAAAAAAAATTAATCAATACAATTTTAATATAAAAATCTTCCGCCATCTCGAAAATTGTCTGCCATATTGCAAATCCGTAATTTTTAACTTAAAAATTCGGGGAAATGTTTAAAAATTATAAAAATTGTAATAAATAAAATTTTAAATTAGAAATCATCATGGAGTCCTTGGTTTGAACCTGGTGAGGGAAAACGATTAAAAATGGCGATGGATCCTCCCTTCACACAAGCCACTGGCAGACTTACCTCGCACCACTATTTACAAGGTAGATATTACGTCTGTCGGTATGACGTCAAAACGTCCATCTTCTTCGTCTGCTAGATGGCACTGCCGCCATGTTAGTTTAATGTTTACCCACTATAGTGGATTATTCATTTATTGCCAGAGCGCTCGCTATCTTGGCTGCCATATTGTAATTATTAAGCTTGAAATCCGGAAAAAATTCCGAAATTTATCAAAGAAATCACTTGTTCAAAATAATTATTTATTCGATTGATTTACATCCTTCGTTAGATCCTTGCCTGATGCAATAAAATATAATTTAATGAAAATTACGAAAAAAACACCAGCCTCGAGAGAAAAAAACAACAAAATTACAAACAAAAAAAATTACTGCATAAATTCTACAAGTACAAAAAAAAAAGTACTAATGTTTCTCGATGTCCACAGTCTTCCTAGAAGGCGAAGCGAGTCCTTTGCATGCCTTGACATGTTTTTTTCAGTACATTTCCACATGTAAGTCGATTAACCTGCTACGTCCTCTGGGTGACCATGCAAATCACTCGTTCGGCCAGACACGCACCACCAGTCGGTTGGAAAGGCTATCACGTTCAGTTGGTGGTGGCAAGGTACGCCAAGTCGTTGGCCAGATACTGCTAGTCGTTGGCCAGATACTGCTATTCAGAGGCCAGTAACGCATGTTCAGTAGGTGGCCAGCCACGTCCGGTTGGTAGCCATATGCATCCAGTAGGTGGTCAAACACATCCAGTCAGTAGCCAAGAGGTATTTTTCGTCGTTACTCGGCGAACATTTTGAACAGTCACGCAAAAAATCATGCACATAGTCCAAGCGTCTCCGAACCACGAGGCAGGTCATGCACACGTATAGGCCAAGTGTATCCGAACCGAGAGGTGCTATTTGCCGATACGCGACCAACATTTTAAACACGTCATGTTCAATGCCAGGCGTACTGACCAGACGTTTCTGAACCACGAGGCCAATCATGCCCTGAGTACAGACTTATCGATGCTCATTCGTCTGCCTTGGTATTAGTGGTGGGAGGTAAGTCTGCCGGTGGCTTCCGTGGATGGAGGATCCGTCGCCATTTTTAATCGATTGCACTTGCCGGGTTAGAATCGAGGACTCCATGAGGATTTGTAATTAAATGTTGTTTATAAATTTTTTTAAATTAATTTTAAATTTTTCCCGAATATTTAAATTAAAATTTACGGATTTTCAATATAGCGGACAGTTTTAAAAATGGCGAACGTTTTTTACAAATAATTTTATTAATTAAAGTTTTTATTAATTTATCATTTTTACCGATTTTTTGTTTGAAATTGCGGATTTTCAAGATGGCGGCCATAACAAATGTTACAACAATATGGATTGGAGCATTATATTCCAATATGGCGGAAGTTATAGAATTTAAAATGGCAGAAAAAAAAACAAAATGGTGAAATCCATGATGGTGGGTCCAAAATGGTCGCCGGGGTCAAGGTCCAGGTCATCCAAGATGGCCGCCGAGACGTCAGAGCGGTCGGTCATTGACCCCAACCACACAGTACGCTCCAGCTCCAATAGCAGGAGGAACATTTATATACTACTCATGCAATGTTACAGTTAGATTTTTATTACGCCCAGTAAATAAGACTTCTAACGCGCATACATAAGTACACGCACCTTTTTTTTATAACAAAAGAGACAAATATCACTCAAAACTTGTACCTTCCCACCAGCTCCGTAACACTTATTTATTTTTTAATTACTGTTGTGATATAAACAATAGGAAGAAAATAAATAAATGTTAAACCCGGAGCGTATATTCATCCATGTAATTCAGTACCACAATATCGTTTTCCTGGAACAAACAATATTTTGTTTTTGCCTGTGTTCGCAGGAAACCCTGTTACAGCTGGTGAATCCCGTGATGCGGCCTGTTTTTCTGCGGGCATCTTCAGTGGTGGTTTTAAAGGTAAAATTACTTATTATAAATAAAAAAACTTTTTTATAAAGTTGTAAATACGTTACCAGTACAACGCTGCCTGATTGACGGGTAGAGATACGGAAATTGTGTGCATTCATATAGTCACAAGTTAGAATTCAAATCTTCATACTCTCGCACTGTGTCCATGATTGGATCGCAGTTATTTGGACACGCCCCTCTGCGACCGTGAGCCAACAACGGTGACCAACTAGGAGAGAAGTAGACGATTGAGGTAGTGCAAATTAACAAGGGTAAAAACGTTCTTGCTAGGAATCAAACCAATGGGAAAGCAAACCTATGATTTTGAATTATACCCTGAGGCCGGACTAAACCGTGAAGTTTCCGGGTGTCTATTGATGAGTCAAGAAGTCCGGGCTCTGGAAATTTTTCAAATCCACATCGCAGAATAGAGTAGAAAAAAAAATTACCTTACTTTTTTTTTTTTTACCAACGCCGAGTTTCCGGATAGGCTAAAAAATATATTCTTAATTTAAAAAATATATATATATGAATATAATTTTAAACTGTAAAAATCGACATGGCGGTTAATGCATGATCTCCTTGTAAATATTTGCTTAAATTTTTTTATCCTAATATGGAATAATATATTAAGTTTTCTATTTCTACGGTAAAAGGAATATCGATAGATTTAAAAAAAAAATCACGAAATGCAAATTTAACGATTTTCACTCAAATTTGATCATAAAAAACATGTAGGCCTACGTGCCGTGATCCGCCTGTACGGAGAATGGCCGCGACTGTCGTTGCCATGGCAACGCTGCCAAGTACGGCTCGTCGCGTGCTCAACAGGAGGGACACACCGTAACAAGGGATGATGTCCGTTGCGAGGCAAGTGCCGGTGGGGGGGTGGGGGGGTGAGGGAAAGGGGGGAAGCGGAGCAGGAGGAAAAAGGAGGGAAAGTGATCCCTCGAGATGACATTCGCTCGCAGAGTCCACGTCGTTCCGCTGACCGCTCGTCCGGGCGCGAGTAGTGGAGTCGAGGCCGCTGTTGTGTCGTCGTTCTCCTCCCGGCTCTATGTCTCTCTGGTTCTAAACCCTGTCCCTTCCTTGTCGGTAGTAAACTGGTGCCTGTCTGCCCCCTTCTCCCTCCACTCTGTCTCTCTCTCTCTACTCCGACCTCCCGCGTTTACGAGCAATCCAGGTAAGTAAGCCACTGTTGCCGCTTTTACGTCCTCCGACCCCCTCCTCCGGCCGTCGGCAGTCTCGCACTCCACAAAGCCGCCCCCCCCCCTCCTCTTTCAGATGTCGGCCGCGGCGACGCCGTCGTCGTCGTGTTAGTCGTCGTCGCGGACGATTAAAATTTACGGGCAGCGCGCGGCGTCTCCCCGAGAGCCGTGAATCACCGCGGTCTTAAGGGGGTCGTCGTCGCCGACTCCGAGGCCTTCGTCCAATGGGTTGTTCGTTTCAACCCCCCCCCCCCCCCCCCACCTCCTCCCTTCCCGGCCAGGGTGCGGCTGTGCTACCTCTGGGGGTGTGTTCCCCCCTTCGCGTGATGCTGGTTTTTGTTATATTCATGAGCACGCAGTCTGTACGCCGAGCCGTAAACGTCCCGCTATGAACTTGTGGAAATGTACGGTTATATTACATTAACTTCGCATGAGACCGAAACGTGGAGATACCACATGGTTTAGAGACCGGAAAAAAAAATCGCGGATTTATTCCGTGATACGCTAGAATTAAAATAATTATACGTACCTAGCTGCTGTTTCTGTCATTGGTACGTTATTAAGTAATAAGTAGAGACCGGAAAAATTCGCGAATTCATTTCGCGATAGGCTTCTGTGATTAGCTCACATTTTTTTTTTCTGTAGGACTTTGAGCCAATGGAAAACCTTCAACCAATGAGCAGGTGGCATTGGCATTTGCCTGAGTGTGTGTGTGTGTGTTTGTGTGTGGGGGGGGGGATGGGGGATTGTGGAGTCCATCCTAGAGGTCATCGAAAGCGCGAATTTGTCCAGTATCTATTAATAAGTAGAGACTGGAAAAATTCGCGATTTCGATGACCTCTAGGATAGACTCCACAATCCCCTACACACTCAGACAAATGCCACCTGCTCATTGGCTATTGACTCGTGACACCTGTCAACTGGGACGCTTGAGATTCGACACTTTTTTGGTTGAAGGTTTTTCATTGGCTGAAAGTCCTTCAGATAAACTGCGAGCCAATCCGAGAAGCAATATAAAGATACAGTTGTTTGGATTCTATATCATATCGTGAAATGAATCCGCGATTTTTTCCGGTCTCTACAAATGAGCTAGAAGTTCTGGGATCCGGTGGACTCCACACACACACACACACACACACACATAGAGAGAGAGAGAGAGAGAGATAGAGAGAGCGAGAGAGAGTGTGTGTGTGTGTGTGCGGCGAGTGTTTCCCTGACGCGCCCGACTCGGGGGATGACGAGTGGTCCGTGTCGGGTCGTGTCGCGGCGGGCCTTAACCGCCTGCAGCGGCGTGGGGAGACCCCGGGGTCCGCACGAATGGCCCTCCTCGGCGGTCGTTAAGGCCCCTGCCCACACCTTGCAGTCCGGCACCGCTACGCTGTCACCCTTACACAAGTAGTTATCTGAGAGATACCCGTGTATTTACAGTCGCCTGAGGACATCCACGGGCACAACAAGTTCACTTACTTTAAACCCACAAGAATAATATTAATATATATTATTTATATTAAAAAATTCATTAAAAAACCCATTTGTTTCTTCCACGTGTGCATTCGCCCTGCCTAAGCCGCTGGAAATAAAACAACCTTCGGAAATTCTAAATTCGACGTAGTTTTTTTGAGAAGATCGAATTGTTTTAAATAAACTAAGGACTATTGGTTTATTTGAGGTGAAATCTTCGTTGAAAAGTCCGTAATTTTACTGCAACTTCTAACAGCGTACCTCGCTCGTAGCTCGCTGGCTAACGAGCGTTCGGTGGGCAGCTCGCTGTTTTCATAAGTCCCCCCTTACCCCTACTCAACCCCCCTTCCTGTTGCCGTGATACCTCCGCAACCTCTAACAGCTCCAAAATGTGAGAGGAGGAGAGAACGGACGGATGCTTTTACATCCCCCTCACCCCAAAGAACACCTTTCAAAATTTTTTTATCTTCCCTTGGTAACTTCGTTTGAACGCTGTCGACACTAAAGGAATTTTTTTAAAAATATATTTTTAAGCGGAAACGCCATATAATCGTAATAATTTGGGGCAATTTTCGTTAAAACTTATCGCTCATTGAATTGAAAAATGGTATTATTGGGCTAGCAATTGTCCGCCGTCTGCAAGAGAAGCCATTGCCATTCAGGACGCGTTCGCTTCCGAACTGGACGGCTGTGATTGGTTGCGTTGACAGAAAGAAACGTATCCTACATGTAACAAACCCAGCCAATCACGGAACACAAAAAATTCTACACAGTTTTAACACTCAGCTGATCTGGAAATTTTTCCGCGAAAAATAAAGAGGCCCTAGTAATATTGTTTATTGTACATCACGAAGACTTTCGCTAGGTTTGAAACTGATCAGGGAGGAAATATTTGAGAGGTATTTCATAAATGTTTTGAATGCTGCCTACGAGATGGAGCGGCAGTGTGACGCAGTTTACAGCAAAGACGTGTTCTGTGCGAACCTCTTTGTTTGTTACCTGTTACTATGACGATGCCAGTTAAAAAGAAAACACTGATTGACATAAGTACCATTTATATATATATATTTTAATTTTCAAGGTCAAAACACTGGTGTTTGTTATTTAAAAAAAATTTTATGTGTAACATCTTAGCTCTCGGTATACGGAATTTCGTGGGAGTGATTCCGTGAATGCGACGGAATTAAAGGAACGGACATGTGCAACCACGGTGCGAACCAAAGTTCACAAAGACAAAGGGAAACTTTAAAGTATTAACTGTTCAATGAATTTCACCAAGATTGGCAGTATTTTAATAAAATTCCTTGTCGAAAATCAGGTTCTAAGCAGGGATTTAGTTGTTTTTTGAAAGTCTTTTTCGCTTTTATCGGAGCCGTTTATTTATTTCGTTTGAAATTTCATTTGAAATCGAATGATTCGATGGTCGACTTACTGCTCCGGCAGCGAATTCTCACGGTGGATGCGGGAACTACTCGGGATTCGAGTTCATATCTATTGATGAAAACACAACTTACGTATATTTATCACGCTCGGCATTATTTTAAAGAATTCTACGTTAAATTTCGTGTCCGAGTTTCGTATTTTAAGTGAATTTTCAACATGAAAACACAATACTTTGCTTATTACTGAGGCTAGGTGTAACACACCACTGGTGAGTACGAAAAGTCTTGCTCGCAAGTTTATTTATTATTATGCCACATCCCAAACAAAAATACGTAATCTGCTCATCTCCGTGATTGGTGAACAGAGCAGAGTGAATACATATAATGTTAATCAGTATTTCATATGTTCTCAAATAAATCTAGTTCTCTTTCTCTGTCACTCTGAACAAATGGTTTCAGTCAGTGGGGTTATTATCACTATTTTTTCTTCGAGACATATTTTGCTTACAAACCAATCCTTAGCCTTCACTTGAAATAAAAGTCGAGGGGAACTGCAGTATCAGTGGAAATCACAGAAATGTTCAGGAATGACAGATAAATAAATGTACGTATTTTAGTCTCTGTAATAAATAAGTACGATTTTTAGATGTAAGCTATCTGGTATGGGGCGATTGTCATATTTAAAATCTAGTATCAATGAGGCCATGCATTTTTTTTCGCGAAAAGATTTCCAAACCAGCTGTGTGTTAGAACTGTGTAGTATTGACTGTGTTTCGTGGTTAGCTGGGCTTATTTCAGGTTCATGCGTGCGGTCAGCACACCAATCACAGCCATCCAGTACGGAAGCAAACGCGTCCTGACTGGCCCGGTCAAACAGAGCAATGGCCTCTCCTGCAGACGGCCGCCAATCACAATGGAACCATCTTTAGCGCAGGCATACCTTATTGCAGTCCAATAAGCGAGCAGATTGTTTCGTGAAAAATACATGCCTCCAAGTATCTACAATACAGGTTTTACAGTTGAACAGTTTTTTTTTTAATGACACTTAACATAACCAAACCAACATTTTAAAAGGTTTTACGGTGTTTCAAATTTCAATGACAACCTTACAACGGGTTATTTTACAGATGCATCACTCAGTAGATAACTTTAAATTTCGAACTGACGCACCTGCAGTGTGAACGCATTAATGAATTAGGGTCAGTCATTTTTTCGCGAAAAGAGTTTGCGATTAGCGGAAATTTTAATACACCGTAGCATCGTCTGTGTTTCGTGATTGGGAGAGTTTCCTTCATGTTCATATCTACTGTCACCATACCATTCACTGTAATTTAGCGCGGTGGCAAACGCGTACTGTGTGGATGGGTCAAGTAAGGAAACGGCTTCTTTTAGCAGACGGCTGCCAATCACAGGGAAGAAACTATTGACGAAACTATTGCACTCTAGGCAGCGTTCAGATCTTTTTCGGGCAAATTACTTTTCGAAATACATTTCGGAATATTGAATTCCGCTGCTCAACCAAAACTATCTGAAAATTGATGAGAATGAAGACCGACGCATGTTGCCTGCAGTAGTTTATTTCAGCGCCGAGCTGTGATGGATCCCAGGAGCGGGGAAGGCACTCCAATCCCGAGCTCTTCGCCATCCAATAAGAATCATTGGCTACTGGCGTCGACGCGCGCTCGGCGCCAGCAGCCACCGGCGATCCCCGTCTGCCTCCGTCGCCATGGTTACCGCGCGCGAACGAGCCTGCCTGCAGCCGAGAGACCCGCAGAATTTAGCCTTATTATTAGTGACCGGAAAAATTCCCGTATTCATTTCGTGTTATGCTAAAATTCAAATAATATACCTTAGTGCTGCTTCTGTCATTGGTTCACTGTTTAATCTGGATGACTGAGGGCCAATTAGAGACCCTCACTCATAGAAGTGTCGAATCACAGGCCACTCAGTCGAGACGATTCACAAGTCAATGAACAGTTGGCATTTGTCCGAGTGTGCAGAGGATATTGGATTCCATCCTGGAGGTCATTGAACCCGCGAATTGTTCCGGTCTCTACTTATTATTAGAGACCGGAAAAATTCGCGGATTCATTTCACGATACGCTAGAATCCAGACAACTGTACCTTTATATTGCTTCTGTGATTGGCTTACAGTTTATCTGAAGGACTTTGAGACAATGGAAAACTTTCAGCCAAAAAAATATCGAATCGCAAGCTTCCCAGTTGACAGGTATCACGAGTCAGTAGCCAATGGGCAGGCGGCATTTGCCTGAGTATGTAGGGGGTTGTGAAGTCTATCCTAGAGGTCATCGAAAGCGCGAATTTTTCCAATCTCTAGATATTGTTTTGGAGATAGGCTGGAGTGTCTTCCATTACCTGTACATAGAGACAGGAAAAATTCTCTGAGCCATTTCGCGATAGGACAAAATTAATGTACACATACCTTTGAGCTGCTTTTACTGTTTAGTTTTTCAGTTCACCCCGATGACTCTGTGTCAAGTAGATGCCATTAGGGACTGGAAAAAAAATTCGCAGTTTCGATTATCTCCAGGGAAGACTACACAATCCTCTGTACACTCTTGCAAATAACGCCAGTTCATTGGCTGCTGACTTGTGAGTCGCCTCAACTGGTTTGCCTTTTATTCGATACTTACTTGTGTTGAGTGTTTCTCACTGGCCCGGAGTCTCCCAGATTAACCGTGTACCAATATCAAAAGAAGCTTAAAGATATATTTATTTGAATTTCAGCCTATCGCGAAATTAATCCGCGAATTTTTCCGGTCTCTAGTTATCCTCAACAAAAGAAGCGTCGAATCACACGGCTACCCATCAGTCGAGACGCCCTACAAGTAAGCAGCCAAATGAGCAGGTGGAATTTATCCGAAGTAAGCAGAGGATAGTGGAGGCTATCCTAAACGTTTTTTTATCGAGAAAATGCCGAGGTTTTCTAACGACAGTTGGAGCTTAATTTTGTATTTAAATTGATATTTCATTTAAGCATAATATTTTTAAATATGAAAAAAATTAATCAAATATACAATAATTGGACTTTATTTTGTTTGATATAGTTACTTATTAATGTGTGCAGTTAATATTGGAAAGTTATAAACTATTGGAGGCACTGGGACAACACAAAGCATAAATGCCCGGGTGAGAATCCGGACCCAGTATTACCGCGGACTGTATTTTTTAGCGATAGAGTTACTACATGAATATTTTTAGGTTCCATTTAAAAAAAAGAAAATAAACTTGGAGTGTGTTTCCGGCGAGTGGGACACCCCTGCGGGGGCCGGCTTCGTGGCTGGGACACCCCTGACCGCTAGTTTACGACTAGCTTCGTGACCGCATCATTCAAGCCCGATCCCATTGTGTTAATTCAGGCGGTGCCGGAGTTAAAAATATAAACGAACTTTCCAATAAAATGGGGTGAAAATGTTTGCGGTCGTAACGCTGCGGTTGTGTTTTATTTTGTTTCCCACCCCCGCCCATCTCTCCAGTTGGTTGGCGGCTGTGGCCGTGTTAGCGTAACAGAGGGGTGCGGGGGTTGAAGCTTCCTTCCTCCCCCACCCCTCCCCTCGACCCAACAGGTTTTTATTATTATTAAAAGCCACGCGGTCGGCGTGCTGCGAAGGGGGAGGTTTTCGAGTGGAATGCTCCCCGTGTTTATAGTGCGCCGTAAAGTTCATTACAGGAATGAAGTGGGCCGGGCGGCGTGTAGGGTTGGAAGAGCGTGGAGGAGGGGGGGGGGGTGTTTGAGGCCTGGGAGATTCTCCGTACCTACTACCCTCTGAGGCTAGGGTGAAAAAAAAAAAAACGCGGTCGTGTTTTCCGGGCTCAGCTGTGGTGGAGCACGCTCGCGCTTGTGTGTGTACGTTGTGTTTACGCTTGCACGCTTCTTCTGTTTGTGTTCGTACGAGCGTCGTAATAACTGCCGAGCCGCGGTTGGGAAGCTGCTGGAGTAGGATGAAGAGAGAGAGAGGGGGGGGGGGGGGGTAACACGTGGAAGGATACGAGTATATCTATTATCATTATTACGGATCTGTAAAATTTGCGTCAATTTTTTTTCTGGCACTAGAATGAACTCAGCACACGTGTACACAGATAAGCCGGTGTCGATTGTACATTGACTGCAGACATATTATTTACCTTCCTGCCGGATGTAATTATGATATTTTATTGTTACAATGTTGCTACTGGTTTCTCGTCATTCGGGCGCGTGTCCAAACTGTACCTATGGTTAAATTAGAACGCTGCTTAAGTTCTTAAGTGTTTGTACACAGTATGTTTTCTTTTTGAAACGGAATATGACTATGCAGGTCAAATTACAGATATTTGTTAAGTTGTTCAGTTACATTAAAAAAACAACTGTAGCTATAACAACAAACTAGTGTTTTCGCAGTAATACTGGGTTCGGATTCTTCTGTTTTCCAGTACCTCCAATGGTTGAAGTTATTTTTAAACCGTTTCCTGAATATCTTTTTAGTATATACCTTCTGCGCACATAATAAGAAAGATATAAAAAAAGGTCATATTGTTAAATATTTATTATCTTTTCAAAATCAAAGGATTAAAAAATTATTCTTGAATGAAAACTTAATTAAAATGTTGTGTACAATGTTATAATATTTTTACTGTACATACTTAAATGATTCATGATATGGGGAATTTTGATAGTTTTGAACTGTATGTCATGGAATAGAATTAAAGATTGTAAAATAAGAAATAAAAATGAAAACATAAATTTACAGGAAAAAAAAGCCTAAATCAGCTGATGTCGAACAGATGGACCCAACAATGAAACTTAACAAATTATTATGAACAACACAATGCAAACAGCACAGATGAACTCATTCAAACTTTAAATATCAGTCACCACAGTAATTCTCGTGGAAGAAATTTAGTCATGAAATCGTATACAGCATAGACGAGCACAGTGGGGTATGAACGACTACATTTTCAAGAACAGTAAATGCAGACCGTAGTGTTCGTATGTTTGCTACGTTGTCCCTGTTTGTTGTCTGCTGCAAAGTAAATGAGATTGACTTTTTTCCGCTGTATCGCTAGAGTGCAACATTCGCCCGGCGTTGGAACACCCATGGTCGTCGCCAGCTGAAACCAGCATCTGTCATCTAGCCTCGCAGCGGTGGTTCCTGCGCGTTATGCAGCCCGCAACGCGCGCCTGGTGCGCGGGCGTGCGGCTAAGTATTTGGTCGGGCGCTGCAAGGATACGAAAACTGTACCTGAACAAAGCCGAACCATTATCAAACGTTTAGGCCACCGGAAAAAAACAACTCATAACTCATTTTATCACGATTTGCGATGCAAAGGCTGTGATGCATTTACGTTCCTCCACGGAAGAAATTTCCATGCGCTCGCGAATTCTTACCTTATTTTTTCGTTCGTATTGCTTAGAACAGTTATTTATTTATCTCCATTTATATCATGTATTAGATTTTGGCTTGGGAATAGTGTATATCAACTTGGCCTTTTCTTTTACGTTATTACGAGTTGTATACATTTTTTTTTTAATAATTCCCAGCATATGTGTTCAAATGTTTAAGGATCACGATAATCTAATGTGTATTTTCCAAAAGATATTGAAAAAGCGAAAAAAAAAATGTTATATGTAATTAATTAAGCATTCAATGTTGTTGTATTTTAGTTCAAATTTTTTTGATATTGTGACGAAATGCCATAAAAAAAGTGCTTGCTGGAATTTCGTTTATTTATTTCCAAACATCCGCATACGTTACATTCGTAGCTATACAATTTTATTTTTTAGCTGTTAGTTGATAATTACACTGTTTACAATGGGACAGAAGTAATTTGTTCAGTTTGTCACATTCCGTATTATCGTGAGAATAAAACCGCTCGTCGTTTTCTTTAGTTGGCTCCCCCTTCCACCTGCAGACCCAGCATGTAATTTAGGTTCACACCTCACATAATTCACCAATACTCCCCCAGGCATATGATCCCGTTAGGGTGTGGTCCTGGTTAGGAGAAAGATGGGTCTTTTACATGCCTGACACTGTTACCAGAGCCCAACATGGGTTCCTAGAACCGGGAAATAGATTCGCCATTTCCAATCGCAGCATGTTACTGGAGAGCGCACGGCTAGGTCGAGAGGTTGAGAAGACCCATCCCAACATCGGCCCCACCGACCCGCCCCCAGCTCCGCCGTAAACCCCCAGACAAACATTATTAGGGGAGTGTATTTCTCGCGAAATGATTTCGAGATCATTCGTGATTTCAAACACTGCAGCGTCGCCTGTGCTTCGTGATTGGTAGAGACCGGAAAAATTCGCGGATTCATTTCACGATATGAAAGAATCCAAACAACCGTACCTTTATATTGCTTCTGTTATTGACTCACATTTTATCTGAAGGACTTTGAGCCAATAAAAAACCTTCAGCTAAAAAAAGCATCGAATCGCAAGCGTCCCAGTTGACAGGTATCACGAGTCAGTAGCCAATGAGCAGGTGGCATTTGACCGAGTGTGTAGGGGATTTTGGAGTCTATCCTAGAGGTCATCCAAAGCGCGAATTTTTCCAGTCTCTAGTGATTGGTCGAGTTTACTATCAACACACCAATCACAATAATCCGGTGCGGAGGTGAACGCGTCCTAGGGCGTGGCCTCGCAATACAGAATGTACCAAATAATGTTGCAGCCCAAAATATTTTATGAGATCTTATTGTAGCATTACAGAGGAAATTCTGAAATTCTCTTTCTCGAGAGCTAGTGATTGTATGTACTTTCGTAGTTCCTGCTTTAAAGAAATTTGGAATTGAGCTGCTTTCTGGGAGGTTAATCCTTGTAAAACATCAATATCGTCTTCTGATATTTGTAAGAGAAGTTGTGGTAGGCTGTGTCGCATTTTATAGTGATTTTACAAATACGTTATTCGTGTGAATTTGTGAAGAATGCGCTAGCAATGGCTTGCCGTTGATTGTGTTAGTTTCCCGTGAAGTTCATGCTTTTGTATCGATTTTTTCTCTCGATTGGTTAGGTGTTTGTACTTAAAGGATTTCATCACTTAATTTAAAAAGTGCTTGGGTAAGATCAGATACATGGATTATACGTAAAATCATTGTTACAAAAGTTAAACTCTCAAGAAAATTATTTTTTTTTTTTTTTCGGGAAAGGTATGTTTTCGCACGTCTATATGAGTAACTAAAGTGAAAGGGTGGGTAGGTTATGTTTGTGACATTTAAAAGACTATTAAATTGTGAAAAAAGTATGGATGCTGGCAAAATGTTGTTTTCTTATTCCTTCTTATTCTTCAAAACTGGGTATTAGTGAAGGACTTTGTAGTTGAATTAAAAATGTTTCCAAGCGAATTAAAACCTAGTAAATATATTGTGTAATCTATTTGCAATCACTTGTTATCTTCATTTTATAGCAATTAAAATAATTTTTACTTAAATGTTTTATCTTTTTTAATACTTTTATTATGTACTTTGAAATTAAAATTGTTGCCTTTCCTGCTACCAAATATTTTAGAATACGGTGCGAATTAAAAAACGCTCCTTTGCAGAACAATCAAGCAAAATTAATAGAACATAAAAAATACAATGTTTGGACATTTTTTTCCATGGTAAAGGCATTCTCATAAACAAAAACCTGCATGGATAATTGATCGTGTCATTCCAGTCTAATATTGGACATCTCGTCATGTTATATAGCGCATCCTGAAACCGTGGCCCAACATGAAACTTCCTGAGGACATCGCTGTTGCGCACACCCTAGCATTGATTGCCAAGACCTGCAGTGGCGGATACAGACATTTGTTTAAGGAGGGGTTTTTGAAAAAAAAAAAAAAAAAAAAAAAAAAAAACAAATCTGTACTAAAAACATTTTACGTCTACAAAAAAAAACGTTTTGGGCAGTTAAATTATCATTATCAATCAACACGTATCAATGCACAGGAAAAAAGGTTTTGTATATGGCGAAACAATTATGTAACGAAATATTTGTTTTTCCGTACCAAATTTTGTGTGCAACAAGATTGAGTTTTACCCCTAACTAGTTGAGTTGAAAAAATGATATATCAACCACACACATATATATATATATATATATATATTTGTTTGGCAACAAACAAATAATTATATTGTTGATGCAAACAATTCTTTTTTTTCATTGTGCCTGTTTAGTTTGTGATTCTTGTGACGCTTACCTTGCCTCACCCAAAAGTAACCTACTACCTTCACAGAGACGTCGCAATTTTTTTTTTCATAGCTTGAATTCCGGGTTGGGGTTGGCTTATATAATTCCCCCTCTCCCCCCCTCCTCCAAACGTATGCCACTGAGACTTGGTTGCCTCCAACTATGGTTCAGAACCGAAAAAATCCCGGTCTTGAAAGTACCGGGAATCCCCGGACTTGTGATACAGTAAAGGAACCGGGAATTAAAAATCGATTCCCGGTTCTTTCGGTGCTTTCGGGACTCGACATCGAAAGCGTGAAATTTCGTTTGTATTTCGCGCTGAGGTTACTTTCATTCGGTACTCTCCTCTGGCGAGGCGATGTAGGGGGCGGGTGAGGGGAGTTAGTGCGCGCCTCAGTCGCCAGTTGTTACATTATTTTTTACAGAAAGATTATTTTTTTCTTTATTTTTCTGATGAAAAGAAAGAAATATATATTTTAAGTTAATTATGTGATTTTTCATACGTTAAAATTATTATTTTTTTATTTTTTTTCTCCCGAAATATAAATATTGAAAGACTGAGAATAAAGTGCTCAATTCACGTTATTAGATACGTTTTGCAATAAAAATCGAAACACTTTTGGTCACTTAAACCTTTTTGATCGTTGAAAATTAACTACGCATTACCACTTCAATCACCTAATGCTGCACCATTAATAAAAAAAAAATATTCCAAGTACCGAAAGTATTGAGAATTCTCGGTACCGTTGAGTCTTGTACCGAAATTCCCGGATCTGAAAATCAGTTACGGTTCTGTTTATACCCTACCCCAAACGAAGTTAATATTTTAGGATGTTTTTATGGTAACACGCCAGTGCTGATTGGACTTTATGTCACAAGCAACCTAAAAAAAAATGAACCAAAAGAGATTAATATGCAAACACGCGGAAAAGAAGACAAAATAAACCAATGTAAAAATTCAAAATCCATAGACATCACAGATAATTTATTCCTTGGACCGAATTAGTCAAAAAAAAGTATTATATCCTACTACGTTAGTCTGTGCTGTCGCCATTGTGGTGTCCAAAATATCTGTTTCGTCACATCGCGTGCTTCTCTGTGTTGTCCACATTTTCTGTTTAGTATGATCGTTAGGTTTGTCTGTTTGTTGCTGTGTTGTCTCAGGTACTTTTTTATTGCAACTGTCTCTTCTTTGCCAGACCGCTGTGTCCGTCTGTGCTGTGTACGTTTTCTCAGTTTTTTTATATAGGCCGATTTTGGCTTATTTTCCGTGTGTCTGCGTATTCATCTTTTTTTTTTGGCCCGCATTTGAGATTTTTTTATGACAGTCGGTATATCCAGCAATGGCTTCTGTCCAACAAAACGTTGTAAATCAGTAACTTCGCCGTTTGCGAAAGTCATTCAAAGGAACGTCCCGGGAAAAGTTACAGTCCTTCTTCGGCTCAAGTAACGGCCGTGCCTAGGGACCGGAAAAAATTCGCGGATTCAATGACCTGTAGGATAGCCTCCATTATCCTCTGCATTTTTCAAGTAAACACGCGTGTTCATTGGGTACTAAATTGTTAGGCGTCTCCACTGGGTAGCTTGTGATTCGACGCTTCTTTGGTCGATAGTCTCTCATTGGCCCAGACAGCTCCAGTTATAACTGCGAGCCAATGGCAGAACCAGAAGAATTGTACACATGTTTGAATTTCAGCCTATCACGAAATGAATCCGCGAATTTTTCCGGTCTCTAGCCATGCCCGGCCTTTACCAGCTCTCCGCGCTGTTAATTATAATCACTGCCCCGTCGCATCTCCCTGCACTCCCGCCTCCGTTGCAGATAATTAAAAATGTGCCGACTTCGCCCGCTAACGGAACCCTTAAACTGCTGCCTCAGGCGTCGTCGGGCGGCGAAACGTTTTAAAAAAGTAAATAACAGAACTTCACGCTTGAGAAATCCTACGCTTTAAACTCTCCCGCCTTTTTTTGCTTTATTTCCTAACATACATTAGAAGCAGTATTTTACGTTTAATTATGAAGTAACGAGCTCAGGTATTAATGGCTCGAATTTCTGTTGGACATAAATTTTTGTTGAATTATTAAACAGGGTAGAATGTAACGCTGATCGCACAGCGCTGTGTCGCGATGAAACGACTTCGTTAATTTTGCATTTTTTTTTTTTAAATTATTAATGTGACGGGGAAAAAAAAACGCGTACATTTCCGGACAAAGCGAGAATTTGTTAGTAGTGGAAAGCGTATTTTATTCAACCCTGCAGATAAAAAAAAAAAAACACGATAAAATTATAGCTTTCATGAATTAATGTTAAACCTGGGTGAAATAAATTAAAATAATTGTTCTACGTTTCGTAGAGGTCAGACTACAGCACAAACATTATGCATATTATATGATAGTACGTAATAAAGCCATATGTTTGGTTTAAACTCTTTATTTTTACTGCTCTAGATTCATTTAAAACATCGTGTCTGAATTTTAAAACAAGATACATTTTTTTATGGCTATACGCTGATTCCTTTTGGTTCTAAGAATTTTTGCGTATTATTTTTTTTTAATTGGCCGTTAGATATGCCAATGTGTGTGTAGGTATTACTTCTTACCTCAAATGTTTAATAAATATGTAGTGCACTAGTTTTTTTTTGTATCGACTTTTAAATGTAGTTTTTTTTTCTTTCAATTTATTATTTAGATCTTTTCTTTACTTACTGAAAATTTTTTTTTGTATTATTGCTTAGTTAGCTTTTGTAAAAAGATTTTACTTAAACTAGATGTTTTCTGGAATTATATTTGCGCAGTTTTTAATGTGTGGTACTAGGCAATAAGTTAAGCTATATATGTGTGGGTGTGTGTATGTTTATATATGTATATATATAGTTTTTTTTTTGCGAGAATCGAGGTCTTGATTTAGGGTCATTAAATGTCAAGTGGTCTAAACATTTTTTGTGACCAACTTCAATCTTAATGAAATTTGGGGTAAGTCAATACTGTTACGATCGCGCTTGGCTGCAGTGCTTGGCGTCGCCGCGCTCGTTAGGCCTGTCTGCGCCCCCTTCCACTTGCATCCTCTCCCTGGTATCTCGCGTCATACTATCTCGCGACATCCTGACCGTCGCAGCGCGCACCTGCCTCAGATCGAGTTACTTAAAAGAGGCCGCACTGCAGAATAAAAGGACTCAGACATGTTTATCGGCGCGTTTTGTGGGAACCCGATGCTTGTTGCGTTTATCGGCGTTCTTTGAGCAGCCACCGCGTCCTTCGACAGGACTCACGACGCGTTACTGGACATTTCGACGGCGAAGGTCGCGCGATATCTCGGAGACATTCCCATTGTTGACATTCTCAATGTTTACCTTAAACATTGAGACACAAATATGAAACACGATGATTCTTAAAGCAAAAAGGCTGCTCTTTCTAACCATGCCAGAAAGAACTCAATCAGAGAAGATAGTTTTGTGCTATGTCAATTTAAAAAAGGGTAAAATTCAGTGGGTAGAACAAAAATCCCTAGTTTAGAGACAAATATCTGCAAAATTTAATAAGCTTAGAAGCTGCTCTTTTGGCAAACTGACAGTAGCTATGGTCTTGGATTAGCTAGCAGAAGCACAGGCATTCAGGCAACACTGTTGTAAAGTTATGGACAGCAAAAGTCAGCTATAAATTTACGGTAATGAATATTTTTGCCAACTTTGGGAGGTGCTAGCAATAAATGTAAGCCTTTTGAATAAGTGATACTCTTACCATTGTGTAGAGCACAAAAAGTTCTCTTAGGTTACCAATTTTCAGGATGCTAGGTGCTGTAGTTGTGCCACAATAGCATTTCAAACTTGCCATTTTATTCAGGCGCACGCTGGTGTTGCAACGACCATCTTTGTGCAGGAGCCTCTAGAACCCAGACTATATTTCCAATCAAACTGAAATTTTGTGTAAGATCCTCCTAAGTATTGGTATTGACTTAACCCAAATTTAATCAAGATTGAAGATGGTCACAAAAATTTTTTTTCCTCAAATTTAGACCACTTGACATGGAATGACCCTTTAACTCGACTGTTCGGCATTTCGTCTGTTTGTAGAGAAAGCACGTTATGCGAAAATTATATATATATATATATATATATATATATATATATATATATATATATATTAATACGGCATGAATGTTTTTGTAAGTCAGTAATAACAACTATGTGTATGTATGTATTTTAATTTTTTAAATCGCGTTTCAAGATGGTGGCCGTATTTGTGCCTTTTTCAACTATTCTAGCGAAACGGTTCAAGCTGTAAAAACTTGAAGACTAGCTACACCTACCATTGTAATGTTTTCTGCAACTTGGCTCCAGCTCATTTTTGACGTATATCTAATCGTTTACCGGCAAGCAAAGGACAAATCGTAGAAGCAATGTTGTAGAAAGTGTTTTGCTGATCTATCGAAAGTGAGCGCTTGAGAGTGGATGCCTCCCCTCCCCACTAACAACCTCCCCTTCCCTTATCAAGAAATAAGCCGCGAAACACAGTTCACGTCACATCCACAAATTTTCTCTATTAGTAGCGTCATGGGGGTGAAACTCCAACTGCCAAGACTGAGGTCTAGTTTATTTTAAAGTATATTTGGGCCAACTCGCTAGATAGTAGCTTTCATAATACATAGGGACACCTGTATTTCGCGATTTCATTTCATGTCAGGGTATTTCACAAAACACTGTAGCTTTTTCTAAAAGTCATGACAAATTGTGAGGGTGCAGCAGTACGGTGACCACATTCTCATTGGCCCCGTCAAGGGCGAGATGACACCTCTCACCGACCTCAGCCAATAGCCACAGGAGAAAAGCTACAGTATTTTGTGAAATACCTTGCACGAAATGTATTCGCGAAATACAGGTGTCCCTAATAATACATTACCAACATTGCTACACTGACAGTGAGAAATATCGCATCAGCTTTTATCAGGAAAACGAAGCAGTGAAAATTAATTTACTCTATTTTGGTAGCCACATATGTCGTGGTGTGTCATACCAGATATACTTCGTCTCCTGCTAATTTTTATGTAAATGTTTTTTTATTATAACACAATATTTTTTTTTGCTCTGTTTAAATCTCTTCTTCAAAGAAATTACAGTGTAAACTCTTTATAACGTCACTCGATTTACGACAAACTCCCTAAAACGTCGAAATTGCTTGACTTTTGGTTGGTTTACCTTGTTTTCTATACAATAATACACTCTATATAGCGTCACGCTCGCTCTATTTAACGACAACAATACGGCATTATAAATCATTAAGCAGTACTTTCTATGTTGCCGAAGTTGATAAGAACTTCAGCTGTGTACCTTCTTTTGTTTGCTGTATTGTTGTATTATCTAGCACGTGTTTACTTCGACTGACGTACCGGAGATTCTGAGAAATTTTGTCTTTGGTTTTTGTATGATGAACTTGCACATGTTTACCTCGGTTAAGTTGTTAAGTTGTTACACGTTATCATTATCGCAGTTGCTTACAAATTTTTGGACTGTAAACATGGCGAGTAAACATAGCACGTGTTTACTTCGACTGACGTACCGGAGATTCTGAGAAATTTTGTCTTTGGTTTTTGTATGATGAACTTGCACATGTTTACCTCGGTTAAGTTGTTAAGTTGTTACACGTTATCATTATCGCAGTTGCTTACAAATTTTTGGACTGTAAACATGGCGAGTAAACGAAAATCTTTGTGTATTGAAGAAAAAGTTTTATTAATACTCTCGATAGAGGCGGGAGAAAATACCAGTGATGTTGGAAGACGCTTTGGATTTAGCCGTTCTACCGTGTCTACAATATGAAAAAACAAAGAAAAAACAGACTATACGCAATAAGTGTTGTTATTTGTATGAATATTAATGTTCGTGAGTAAAATGTGTACTATATTAGTAAATACATATTATTATAGAATAGTAAAATGATATCGTTTATTTCTCGCCATTTAACGACCACTCTCTATAACGCCGAAAAATGCTCAGTCCGTTAAGTGTCGTTATATAGAGTTTACACTGTAGTTGTAAAGTAGTTGAAATAATCATTATAATGCTAAGGATTTAAACGTCCCGCCCGAGTTTTTTTTTTTTTAGTAGTTTTTGGCCCGCCCAACAGATAGCGTCACATGTCGTGCAAAACATGGTTTCAGTTTCCACTTCTACATCTCCCTCCTGGTTCTGTGGGTAGCATTTGGTCAGCTGTGGTTGTGGCATCGAGCTGTTTGTTTGCTCCACGTCATTTTTGTTTCCATCGCCGACTACAAGTTATTGTTGAGTCTTAATCACTACATAGTATAAAACGAAGTCGCTTCCCGCTGTTTGTCTGTCCCTATGTAGCTATGCTTGGATCTTTAAAACCACGCAACGGATTTTGATGCGTTTTTTTAATAGATAGAGTGATTCAAGAGGAAGGTTTATATTTATAATACATGCATAATAGAGTAAAGAAACACTGATAATTTTAGAGGTTTCTAATGTGATGTCATAAATAATCACTTTTTTTTTTTGCGTTTACATTGCAAACGCTGGCTGAACCCTACGAGATAGATATAAATAATGTACCTACTACAGTGTTGTGCACCTTAAAATGTTCTACAAAAAGGTCCGTGATGGTATATGTAGGGATAACCCACAATGACAATTTTTTATCCTTTACTTTTTACGAGAAATAATGGCTTATTTACGAAGCGATTTTTAGCACTGCAGTATTAATCCTTATCCAATTAAGTACCTTAAGTACATTGTTCATTTAATGTAGATCAATATGGCCCTTTACAGAATGTAATTTAAATAAATATTTTCGAAGATATTGCAGATTTAAAATGCAGGGACATAGCGGTTGCGGCGGTACAGGCCGGGGGACCGGCGGCGCGTTCCTATAAAGAGCGCGTCTAATGACAAAAACGTTGTGACCGTTGTATATAAAGACATTCTGTAGTATATTTAGTATCAGCATTGCACCCGTGCGAAGCCGGGGCGGGTCGCTAGTGCAAGTAAGTAGTATATAATAGGGGCAGCTGGGACTGGCGCTGGCGCGTGGTGTGTGGCCGATGGTGTTATCCGCCATCTTGGATTGTGACGTCACGACCGCCATCTTGGATTGTGACGTCACGACGGCCATCTTGGATGGTTGTGACCTTGACCTTGACCTCGACCCCGGCGGCCATTTTGGATCCGCCATCTTGGATCCGCCATTTTGGATGACGTCATTGTGTTCTAGAAAATTCCGGCGATGTGTTTTCCGCCATTTTGAATGATGACGTCACCGTTGCAATTTCCGTTACGGCCGCCATCTTTAACTTTTTTATTTATTATCCGATTTTAATGAGATTTTTTTTAAAAATTAATAAAAAAATCCATTTAATAAAATTTTAATAAAAAATATTTAAAAATCATACATTAACGACACGGAGCTCGGAGTCCACGGTTCGAACCCGACGAGTGCAAAAAAAAAATTAAAAATGGCGACCGATCCTTCCCCCTAGGTGACTGCAGGCAGACTGACTCCCACCACTTTTTTTCAAAGCATATATATCGTCACCTAGTATGACGTCATGTCCGCCATCTTGTCTTCGATGCTGGAGACCACCATCTTGTTTTCGGCCGCTAGAGTACGCTGACGCCATGTTAGTTTAACTCTTACCCGCTAGAGTGCAGTAATCATTTATTATTGCTGTGACACCCGCCATCTTGTCATTTGGCCGCCATCTTGAAAATCCGTAATTATTTAGCTAGAAATTCGGGAAAAGTTCCAAAATTCATTAAATAAATCACTCATTAATTTACGTATTGATTCGATGGATTCCAGTCCTCGGTTCGACCCTCGATCGTTACAATAATGTTTAATTTTATGAAAAAAAAAATAATTTCAATAAACCATGTTCAAAATTCATTAAATAAATTTGTAATCTATATACTGACTGATTAGATCGACTAAGCTCCTTGGTTCGATCCCTGGATGATACATAACAACTTTAATTTTAAAAAAGTACCACTAATGTGTAAGGTTTGAGAAAATAAAAACACCGCAAGTTCTATTAAAAAATACTTTTATTACATACATACTACACTACTACAAGTACAAAAAAATTACACAGACAAATTACTAAAGCCTTGTGGATTTCTCGATTCAAACAGTCTTCTTACTATACAGACTAAGTCCTTTACATGACTTTAAATGTCTATTCAGTTTATCAGGTCGACATATTGGTACACCACAATTTGCACACAAAGCAGAATTATCGACTTCATTAAAAGGACAGTGATATAATTCGTGTCGTTGTGCACTTTGAATATTTGCCAATGTTTTGTTACAAAATATACAGCTTGATTCCGATGAATGTACAGCCAGTCTATCACAATTCCTGAGGTGCCGTTTTAATCTTCCATATTGTACAAACTTGCTTAAACATCTGTTGCACTGATATTTAATGCGTTCAGAGTTATCACTACAATTGTGTATTACATAATCACATAATTTCAAGTTTTTGATCTTCTCGGAGTACGTGCAGCCGGATGATGGAACACCGTTGGATGCACCTTCCTTCATCAATGCCACTGGAACTGTTGACAACCATTGTAACACTGCTGACATGTTAACTTCTGAAGCCGTTGAGGTCTGCTCTGCAGAAGATGTTGCACGCGTCGAAATCTCCCGCTGTGCTGAGAGAGCAGGTGTAGCTGTAGACATCGTTGTCATCGGACTCTGCACTGATGATGGTAGACCTTCGATCCAGGTTGGTGTTGATACTGGTAATGATGCCATCGAGTTCTCAAGAATAGATAGATACTGGTCCATTATGTTATACAAGTCTAACTATCCGAGCCGTTCATCACCGCAGCCAGAGACGGACTGAAGTCCATATCACCTGGGGTCTCACTTATATAGTCTCATTAGCCGGTACAACACATGAGTCAAATCAATAACCATGTTCATTATACGTCTCGGAGCATTTTTTATAATGACGATGTAAGCTATCGAGACGTGAAATTAGTTTATTGCACTTTTTGCACTGAAACAGTATTCTTTGAGCATTATTCTGACAGCTGCTTCTTTCATGTCTGCGCGCATTTGAAGTGAAAGTAAATGATGCGTCACAATATTTGCATTGATGCGATGTATGCTCTTCATGAATTGAAGTCTGGAATGCAGATGGTGAAACTTCAGCTGATGATGGAACAGCACGTATCGTTGTCTCCTCTGCAGCAAGTATCGGGATCTCCACCGCCGCCGTGGTCTCCTCTGCAGTCGGTATCGGGATCTCCGACTCCATCATCGTTGCTGCCATCGAGGTCCCAGCTGCTGTCGGTAAACATTCTATTCCGGTCGACATAACTAAATCTCACGAAACTTAATGGAGAGAGCACGTCCGTACTGCACCGCGACCAGAGGTGAACTGCGGGTCCAGTCGTCTGAACCTCGCTTATATACCCGTGGTCTACTGGTATACCTCATGAGTCAAAATAATGTCTGTATTTAAAATTATTTTTTTTTCCTATTAGGTACCTAAAAATTGTAGAAATAAAAAGCATACGAGTTCAAGTTTTACACATTTATTTATAAAAATTACACAAATACATATTAGGTTAAGGAATCAAGCATTTTCACAAGCAAAGTCTTTAATGCCGCACGAACTGACACGTTGACTCCGGTCCCAACTGGTTCGTTGACTCCGGTTCCAACTGGTTCGTTGACTCCGGTTCCAACTGGTTCGCAGGCCACAGGATCAGGAACACAGGTTTCCAGCTGGTCATCTTCTGTGACGTTGACAACTCCGACAAGACATGGTCGATGACGTCTGTGACCACGTCTACGCCTGGGCTTTGGCTCAGTGCTAGTTGGGACAGATTCACTGCCTGAACTGCGACGACGAGACACACACCGTTTGGGCGTCTGCGTAGAAGCATCACAGGTCGCAACAGGTTGCAACACACTCATGTTTGGTGTTGCACATGCAGACGAGGCGACTACCTCAGCGATGCTAGCAGGAAGGATTGTGTGTGGTCTCATGTGATAGACGGCACAGTTTCCAGGTTCGCAACAAGCTACCAGCTGCTGAGTCGGTTCGTAGGACACAGGAAAGTGCGCAAACCGCCAATGCTGAGCACCTCCATCACAGGTTTCTGTATATGTACGTAGATATCCGGAATCCCAGTAGCTGTACTCGACACTGCTGAAGCTAGGTCTTGCGCTCACGTACACGTTAGCAGGATGAAACGTAAACATCTTCTTGCAGGTCGAACGTCAACTGAAGGCACGTACATATGTACGCCATTTATATATGCAGGCTCCTACTAACATTGTGTGTGCCATTTCTGCATTAGCTGCGAGTTTGTACAGGCAGAGACACGTTCAAACTTGTCACATGGCTGCATGTCGTATATTGCACTAAGCTTGCGCAGGGAAGGACAGCCGTAGTCGGTCTGTATATCTACGATTTCAGCTGCTCCAACGTCGCACAGTTCTCGTAGCCATTTCTTCTGTTCAGGTCCGGCAACGTAGATTATTTCGTTTTGAACTAGTAAATCTCCAATAGTGTTTTTCACTTGGTGGTACGGAATTTTTCCTTCGTCCCACTCTAGTCCGTGATAATATTTACATAGCCATTCGTTCGACCGTTTACTTTTTTCGTCTAGTAGTTTCCACGGATACGGAGGTCGGAAGCTGCGGGTTCGAGTCTTGTCTCCAGAGGTGACGCTAATTTCCTTGAGCACGAATCCATTTTGACTCTGGAAACCTTGCAGGTTGCAGTACATCTTGTCGCTAGCAATGCTCGGTCGTAACTAAATTATTATCGAAAACGAAACAGTATTTATGTCAGGATTTTCACAAGTTTGTCTCGACAATTGTACGATGCAAGCCGATCGTGAAGTATCAGACAAAAAGCATAGGTGTTTGATGGAATATTTCCGCTAGTCGTTATCTCGATCCTACAGTCGATGATGTTTGAATTTATTCGATCATCCTGTTTGGAAACGTCAAACACCATTAACGGTGCCTTGTTCTTGAAACTGTCAGGACTCAGTATCGGTGACTGTCTCCGCCCATAGTAAGCTTGCTGAAACTTGGCATACATTTGATATGCTAGAAGAAATCTTCCACTTTCAAAGTCCATGTTCATGTCAACGTACGGATAACTTTCGCTGTTTAAAAATATTTTTACATTATGTATTTTACAGTTATCGAATACGGAGCGACTTACTCCTGCATTGAGCTGTCTTCCGGTCTGAAGCCCGACGATGATGTATCTTGGTTTTTCCGTAGCGAAGCTGGACTTTACTATCCAATTGATACGCTGACTATGAGGCAAGCCAGGATAAGTTTCCAGACTCCAGGATCGGAATGGTACATCGAAGTTCTTGCCATTTTCTATGTTCTTCAACATCTTGACTCGTTCAACGGTGCTCACTTGGATGTGGGGCAGCATCCACTCGATAGACTGTAGTGTTAGCGAGACATCTTGAGGGTTTTCTGCAGCGGCGACAATTGCATTAATGTGCGTGTTGGCTAGAAGCAGTAGCTCTTGTTTCGAATTAATGATTATATGCTTGTAGTCCTCAGCGAATCCAAGAAGCATGGACAGAGGAACACAAACTTCGAACTTCCCTTCGGCATAAACCGGAAGCTTATATTCATCCTCGAGAGCCCAACCGGCCATCTTTGCAGCAGACAGTTCATTTGGCGTGAGCGAAAGGTAATTTTTCATAGCAGATGTTATGCCTACATCTCTCGTCTGGTCTACCTCGACGCCATTGAGTACATAAGTAATGCGTTCGATTAGGTGAAGAATACCATTGCAGGATATTGACGTCGTTGTCGGATGTGTACCATCCGCTTTTGTAAGCGTGCCTCTTATATGTAGAAATGACTGCGAAGGTAAAGTACAAATATCTTGGTGCTGTACTGCAATGCGTACTTCCGATGGTAGTGCGTACGGCCCGAGCAGGAAAGGCTGGTACTCGTGCAATTCCATTTTCGTAATGCTGTCATCAAAAATGACTGGATCTTCCACGTTGAGGATTTCGTCTTCCATATTTATTCGGCACTTGTCCAATACTGAGAAGATACTTTATGTTGTCAGGTGTTAACACACCGATGTCTGGTAGAGAACTGTTCTTATTCACGGCAATACGATTTCTTTTATAACTGTTCGGTGTTACGAACTTTATGCCCATCGCTTCAAGTGCAGACGTAATGTAATTTCTTCGTCTTGAAAATTCACCAATCGTCCTCGCTGGTCAACGATTCGGACGACGACTTCGTGTGCGCACTTCACGACGACTGGAACGTAAATGATACTTTGCGGTACTTCTACCAGTTTATATCCTGGCGGGACCATCGGCGAAAACTCGTGCAGCATGTTGCTTAGTCTTCCGTTGAGATACGTTCCACTTGCCAAATTACAGTTTATTCTTATGACATTCACAGGCAAAATGTTTACTGCGCGTGTAGATTCGTACGTTCTTCCCGTATCATAAACCTTTGATTCGAATCCGAGCATCGTACCTATGGTGCCAGATTTCGTAAAGTCGACATTTTCACTGCATGTTAGAATGCTTTTTTGAGTGTTTGGATTTCCACGCAGTTGAAAGTCTACATCCTGTGGTAACATATCCCTGATGTAATTTGCAATGTCGTCAATTTCGTAAGAGCCAACAGGTAACCGTATTTCATGAGCGGTCCCATCACTTTTCAGGAAGCAGATCTTGCAATTTTCTTCGTCGATATTAGGTATGGCATTATACGTTTGAAAATCTACGAGTCCGATACACCATTCTCCGTCTAAATCCAGAGGCGGGAAATGAACCGCCCGCAGCTCAGATGCGTGACCTGTCAGGGTAAGTGTTATCGACATGACTAATAAATTAACATCACTGCACACCCTTTAAGTAGCAATTTTTATTTGTCAGCTAATTTTTGTTTGTTAAAAAGCGAAGACACAAGTGTCCGCAGTTTGTTTGATTAGGCTTCTGTTCCGTTTCGTAATTGTAAAACAACGTAGTGGACCGGCCCAGGTACTGTCGCAGTTCGGGCGGACGGCGTAAATTTCCAAAACTGTCGTAGTAAGTAGCTTTTTTTCCAGACTTTATGTACGCCACCCAGTGCGTGCCGCGACCCGCCGACGTGTCTAAGTTAATTATGGCGCACTCACGTGTATTTGGCTTGCTGGGCAAAGTGTCTCGCATAAACACGCCGCGGAAATTTGGTATTTTCAGTTTGCGTGCGTACTTTATTAAATCTACGTTGGTGAGCGGTCGTTTCGGTAGGGAACTTAGGATTTTCTCTTTACACGTTTCTTTCTCATGCCTCGTCCTGTCTTGTGAGGATGCAAGTACAGTCCTGCGCCGTTTTTTTTACCGATGGCAATGGCTTCCATGCTGGCATTGTGTCGCTGTGCTTCTTTTAACTGCTTGTGTTCATTCTTCGAAGTGTTGACTGCCCGCACTATACCGCTCGTTGCACCGATAAGGCCTCCGAGAGCACCCAATGCAGGCAAAAGCAAAGGAAGAAATCCTCCTATAATCTTCTTGTCGAGAGTCTGTAGTTTTTGCTTGGCTTTTTGCACGCCTGCACCGATCTTGCGCTTCTTGGTCTTGCGTGAGTTAGTCTTTGACTTGATGTAGCTGGTTCGACGAGCACCCAGTCCTAATTTCGTCTTTGCCTTCATGATCTTAGATACGCCCCACGCTGCGATTTTCTCTCCTAGTCCCGCGTTCGACGATTTACTTATATCTTCGGCTTCCTGTGCCAATATCTCGTCGGCCCGGTGCCTGGATTCCAGATCCTTGCTTAATGAATATGCGATATCGTGCTGCTTGCACTTTTCGTCGAGAGAATTAATGCCCACGTCACCACGAGCTAACCTTTTCGATAGTTTCGTGCCGGGACCGCAAAATCTGTAGCCGGGAATGTGTAGCTCGAATGGTAGATTGTTTATCAGAGAGTTCACGAGTCCTGCGCCGATGTGTTTTTTGTTCTTACCTCTTCGAGTCATTACGCACAACTGACCAGAAAGTATAAATGTGTTTGATTTTATACAATTACTTTAGTACAATGCAGGTCGTCAAGCAAGACGTGTGTTTGCCCGTGCGCATTACGCAAGACGATGTATTTAGTGCGCGTGAATCACGACATGGCTTACTGTTGCCTTCTGCCGTACGTTGCATAATGGCGGGTCCGTCCAACTGCGGTAAAACGTGTGTTTTACTGAGTTTACTGGAGGAACCAAATGGTCTTCGGTTCGAGAACGTTTACTTGTATTCCAAGTCGTTGCAACAGCCAAAGTACCAGCGCCTAGCAACTGTTCTACGATCTGTGGATGGTCTGGAGTATTTTCCGTTTAGCGATAATACCGATGTTGTACCTCCAAGCGAAGCAAAAGCCAATTCCGTGTTTGTTTTCGACGATGTAATGTGCGAGAAACAAGGCATAATACAAGAGTACTTTTCCATGGGCAGACACGCCAAGGTAGACTGCGTTTACCTGTGTCAGACGTACAGTCGTATTCCAAAACATCTCCTACGAGACAACGCAAATGTCATAGTTTTGTTTCGCATGGACGAACTTAATTTACGCCACGCTTACGACGATCACGTAAACACCGACATGTCGTTTCAGGAATTTAAAGACATGTGTTCCTTGTGTTGGAAAGAAGAACACGGATTCCTAGTTATAGTCAAAGACTGGCCTCTATATAAGGGCAGGTACAGACGAGGTTTCGATCAGTTTATCACCAAACATGAGTCATAGCATTTCGAAATTCGGTCGTAGCAGTCGAGACTTACGTACTGCTCTCAAGTCTCATGACGACGTTATCCGCAAATACATTTCGCTACTGGCTCAAAAAATAGACGGGGTGAAAAAGGAATTACTTGAGTACCTCGTAGCCATAGACCAGCGCGTGGAAGCTTCGGATTCTCGCATTCGCGACATGATCGAAGTTTCGAATGCACAAAGACGGGACGATCTGAGGACCTTTCAAAGTAGTCTGAAAGCATCACTATCTCAATCGTCAACAAATTCAGATTTGGCCAAACACAAGAAAGAAGTTTCTGCGAACGAATAGAAAAGTATAAAAGGAGGTCTTGCAATAAGTTTTCAGCCAGTACAATGTCGGACCTGGCCAGTGACCTTCATCGAGCTATACAGTCTGTTCGCGAAAAATATTTACTTGCTAGACGAACCAGACTTGCACGTGAGATGGAAAATGAGGAGATATTTAAACCAATCACTAGTCGCCTCGACGAACTTAAAAACAAGGAAGAACCAGCCTTCATTGTGAAGACAGAAGTTGAAGATGAAATGCCGACTGTAAAGAAGAGAAAGTATGAACCAGATCGAGAAGAAGAGGACTTAACAAGTACAGAGTCCATGCACAAGAAAAAAATACCGAAAAAGGGACATCAAGTTAATGCAATGGTCCGACCATACCTGATATCGTTTACGAGCCGGAATAATGACACGACCTACGGAGTGTACAGAAAACATAATAAATGGTTCCTCGGTGCTAAAGAAATAGACTTTCTACCAGGAAATATCGTGCGCGTAGCAGAGTTCAAAACGCGCGGGACTCCGGGTCTGTACGAATTGCTGTTTCGCAGGGAGCCTAAAGGATATTCTCACAACGACTTACAAGAGTACAAAAAACTGCTAGAGCTAACCAATGCACATTTTCGCGATAACGATCCAGATAGTGGTGTATATAAAGACGTAGATCATGAAAAAATCGACATTCTCGCTAATCTCTTCAGTGAACTAACAATACATGGCGAAGGTTTAAAAAAGCTAGAAAGTGGTCAGACATTTGACTATGTATATTGGGACGACCCTAATGAATTAGTTGATCGCCTTAGAATTCTACATGCATCGTTTAGTGTAGGAAACTATTCGCACATCAACGAAATAGTCTCCATACTTGAAGAACTGAAGGAAGCCGGCTACATACAATGAGTCGAACCGGAATCGCTCGCGAACTTCATGCTCCTGCTAGACGGAAATACCTTCGTCGCAAAGTCATAGTTCGTGGAATTGATGATTTATTCCAGGCGGACCTTGTTGAGATGATACCGTATTCCCGATTGAATAAAGGTTTCAAGTACATGTTGACAGTCATCGATGTTTATAGCAAGTTCGCTTGGGCTAGACCTGTCAAATCAAAGACTGCAACTGACGTAGCCAAGGCCATGAACAATATTTTGCGTGATGGACGTGTACCGTCGCACCTGCAAACGGACCTCGGGAAAGAATTCTACAATGCGACCTTCAAGGCTTTGATGAAGAAGTATGGCATCAAACACTACTCTACATTTAGTAACGTCAAAGCCTCCGTTGTCGAAAGGTTTAACAGAACTTTGCGTTCCAAGATGTGGCGGCAGTTCACGGCTAACGGAAATTACAAGTGGCTTGACATCTTGCCGAAACTAATAAGCGAGTATAATTCCACTGTGCATTCTACCACGAAAATGAAGCCAAAGGACGTAAAGGATAATCGCCTGCTTCAAACAGTTTTTCCCAACACGAAGAAGAAAGATCCACGAAAGCGTAAAGCTAACGTCGGCGACATTGTGCGAATCTCCAAGCAGAAAGGTATCTTCGAGAAAGGTTTCACTGCGAACTGGAGTCCCGAACTTTTCCGTGTGACACATGTTCGTGAATCAGAGCCTAGGACCTACTACCTCGAAGATTTGGACCACAAACCTATCCATGGCGGCTTCTATGCCGAAGAGATTCAGCCTACGTTGTATCCCGATACGTACTTGGTGGAGAAGATTATAAAACGAAGAAATGGACTGTCCTACGTCAAGTGGTGGGGCTTTCCACCTCGCTTCAATTCGTGGGTGGCAGATGCAGACGTCGAGAAATCCACAAGGCTTTAGTAATTTGTCTGTGTAATTTTTTTTGTACTTGTAGTAGTGTAGTATGTATGTAATAAAAGTATTTTTTAATAGAACTTGCGGTGTTTTTATTTTCTCAAACCTTACACATTAGTGGTACTTTTTTAAAATTAAAGTTGTTATGTATCATCCAGGGATCGAACCAAGGAGCTTAGTCGATCTAATCAGTCAGTATATAGATTACAAATTTATTTAATGAATTTTGAACATGGTTTATTGAAATTATTTTTTTTTTTTCATAAAATTAAACATTATTGTAACGATCGAGGGTCGAACCGAGGACTGGAATCCATCGAATCAATACGTAAATTAATGAGTGATTTATTTAATGAATTTTGGAACTTTTCCCGAATTTCTAGCTAAATAATTACGGATTTTCAAGATGGCGGCCAAATGACAAGATGGCGGGTGTCACAGCAATAATAAATGATTACTGCACTCTAGCGGGTAAGAGTTAAACTAACATGGCGTCAGCGTACTCTAGCGGCCGAAAACAAGATGGTGGTCTCCAGCATCGAAGACAAGATGGCGGACATGACGTCATACTAGGTGACGATATATATGCTTTGAAAAAAAGTGGTGGGAGTCAGTCTGCCTGCAGTCACCTAGGGGGAAGGATCGGTCGCCATTTTTAATTTTTTTTTGCACTCGTCGGGTTCGAACCGTGGACTCCGAGCTCCGTGTCGTTAATGTATGATTTTTAAATATTTTTTATTAAAATTTTATTAAATGGATTTTTTTATTAATTTTTAAAAAAAAATTCATTAAAATCGGATAATAAATAAAAAAGTTAAAGATGGCGGCCATAACGGAAATTGCAACGGTGACGTCATCATTCAAAATGGCGGAAAACACATCGCCGGATTTTTCTAGAACACAATGACGTCATCCAAAATGGCGGATCCAAGATGGCGGATCCAAAATGGCCGCCGGGGTCGAGGTCAAGGTCAAAGGTCAAGGTCACAACCATCCAAGATGGCCGTCGTGACGTCACAATCCAAGATGGCGGTCGTGACGTCACAATCCAAGATGGCGGATAACACCATCGGCCACACACCACGCGCCAGCGCCGTGCGCCCGGAAATACTTTCCTATACTACTCAAGTATATGTGTAAAATGTTTTCTGCGTGTTGTGAATACATTTAAAATTTTTACAAAATATGTTTGTGAAATATTGTACATTTTGTGGTACTAAAATTGTAAGTAAAGCTTTGCAAATTTAGTGTGTATATGACGGGGATCACGCAAACATCTGTGACACAGGAAAAACTCAAATAATTGAAAAGGTGTCTTCGAAACCTGGAAAACAGGAAATTCCACACCTTGTTAATTATCTAACTGGATTAGTAATTTTTTGGTACTTGTTTTTTATGTCCTAAAACCAGTTTGTATTTCTTTCAAAAATTCGTGTGTAGTTGAAAACCAATCTGTTAAACGAAATAACAACGAACGAATCAATTGTGTATTGATTTAATGATTTTAAGTACGATGAAATGTCTATAGTCACAATGCAATGTTTGAAAGTAGGGGAAAAAAATTAGTGGTTTTATGTTACGGGCTGGCAGCTTTGGTTTTATAGCAGTTGATGGAAATGATGACAGTGCAAACTGTGTAGAGGGGAAATTTTTTTATGTCAGTTTGACATGTAAAATGTGGTGGAAACGTGTTTCGATAGTGTTTGCAGTGTAATATATTTCAGTTGTCTTCCAAAATCAATTAACGAGACAAGGAGTTTTTTTTTGGCAGGGAAAACAGGAAAAATTAAGGGCAATTGTCTAGTTTAAGAGCATGGGAACCGTGTATGGGGACAAAGAAGGTAGTTACCTCCTCGAGAGACAAATAATTATGTTGACCGGTGGCCCTGTAAATAATGTTATCTTCGCAGTAAATAAATTCTACAGACTGCGGTGAAAAACAGTTCTTAATTTTCGGTTTTGAACGCGAGGTCGGTTTACTTTCCATGAACTACTATAACATTACTATAAACGTAATTTTAGTATAATATTATTGTTTTGTCATTTAATTTGTGTGTTTTCTTGATAATTTTTATGAATACATACATTGTATTGTGTACATAAATAAAATAATTGTTTGACAACTGCACCATTCACTCGTGACTGTTTTAGAAAACGCTGGAAAATAAAATTCTATAAAGCCCAGAAATTAGGCACAGTTTTGTTCTGTAAATTCAAATGTGTGGTGATGGTTTTTATGTTTGGATTATTCTCATGTCGTTCTTTAAAATAACCTGACGAGTATTTTCTTTCACGCAGTCAAAGGGGGAAAAAGAACCCTTAGTAATTATTTATATATATATATATATATATATATATATATTGGTATTCAGGATAAAAACGCCGTGTTCAAATACTAAAAATTCGGCCGCGGCGGGGGAATTAAGCTCTCGGAGGATTAGAAATGAGGACGTTATTAAATTTCGGCGGGGAATCATGCTTTCTGGTCACGTCTTTGTGTAACATGGATAAGTCGGCTGACGTTTTTACGTCGTGTTTTTGTTTCAGATGAATTTATTGTGGGCGGAAAAGAGGAGCAGGTGACTCCCGCCTACAATTCTTTCCCCTTCTTAAACCCCTCCCCCACTCTTTTTTTTTTTTTTACCTTTACGGGTGAAGTGGCAGCTGTCTGTCCCACTTTCGCCCGAGATGTTTTAATGCGGGATGTTCCACGAAAGATGCTGGGAGAGCACACTGCAAAAAACCACTTTCTGTGTGGCAAAAGATAAAAACTTCGAAACAATTTTTGAATTTTCGAAAAATTTATTTATTTTTATTTTTAGAATTAAATAAAGCTGACATTAAATAACTACGTAACCTCGCAAAAACCACATTATTGAAGATAGCAGTTTGAGGAATTTTAAATAATGCCTCGCTTTAGTATTCAACTATTTTCTGCCCAAAATATGTGAACATTCGACATGTCGTAGATTTTAGTTTAGTGTGCCAAATAGAAAGACCATAAAACTTTGATCATGTTAATGGTTAAAAGTGCATTTTCCCCCAAAAGTGGACACATTGTCTTATGCCTCTGAGGTACAGCACTATAATATTAACGCATATGATTAGTGGTTGTTCATTTTTTTTTTCCGGTGTTATATCGTGTTTATTTGGACATCAATACTTGTGAACCGCCAAAGGATGTGACTCTGTTTCGACCCATGATCGTTCTAAAAAATGTTTTGAACTCATAATGAGTCAGAATTTGACTTACGAACTTTGGCTGCAGGTTTATCACGACAAAATAGGCTGAAATAAGATCACACTAATGGTCTATAGTGCTTCCCAAAGCTGGTATACGTATTTGAAAACAGAGCTGAACAACATTGTTACTTTAAATAATCAAGTTTTTCAGATGGAACACTGTGTTTAATTGAATACAGTTCTACAACCACCGCAAATATTGTCGCTATAGTAAAATTATTTCACTGAAATAATTGTTGTAGTAACACGCTACAAAAAAAATTGTGGAAAATAAAGGTGTTGCCCCAAATTATTGAAATGAAATTTTTTTTCTACAGCTACAAAATTCACGGTCGTTCTAGAACTTCGTCCAATTAAACATAATGCAGACGCTCATCGTTCCATCTTAAATACTTTATCTATTATTTGCAATAAAAATGTTATTCAGATTCAATTTCAAATATGCATACCATCCCAGGGAATAACTTTAGACCATAAATCGTATGGATGTTTTTCAACGTATTTTTTCGGGACGAACTTGCAGTCGTCGTTTGTATGTCGAATTCTGACTCATCCTGTATAGTCAGTATGAGTCTACCAAAATAAACCGGAAAGTAGTGGTCACTGCTACCTTTATAACCTATTCAAGAACTATTATGTCGCCCTTTCATTTCGCATTTTTATCAGTGTAAAATGTCAACACCAGTTATAGTGTAGATACACTCCTATAAATTACAGTAAATTTACGGAATTCACAACGAAGAATGCCTCTCGAGTAAATGAAGTTATAAAGTATATTACAGACTTACACGGTGTTCGTCTAATAAACTACGAATTGCTCGTAGTTCCTTATAAATGGATCCTCGCGGAAACTATTCCACATTCCGTCTTCAATATCTGTGTTCTGTTGTAAACAGGGTAAACGGGTATACGTGAAAGGAACATGTAGTGATAGTTTTGTTGGTGCTGTAAGACTAAATCTCGTGAGTTCATGTTTAAAGCCAGTAAATTAAGATAAAATTGCGAAGTTTTTACCCGTTACCTTTAGCGTAGGGATGGCAACAATATATCAATTTATCGGAAATTTAGCTAATTAAGGTTTCAAATACAGTGATTTTGTTACGATAATATTTAATTGTAATAAAATACTATTATTGAAGTAAAAAACAGTGTTATTAAAACTAAAATGCTTATGCCGTAACCTTTAACGTTTGAATAGCTTTTTCTTTGTATACATTATTTTACTTAGGCTTCTTAGATAAATGAAAAAAAAAATTTACGAAAAAAAATTACGAAGAGTTTGATAAACTTACGCAGACGCCTTGGATGTTTTGTGATCTGTTCGTCGTAAATTTGAAGCGGAGATCTGTAACAGTGCATGACTCAGTGGTGGTCTTGCAAAGTTTTGTCTTCATGAAATAGCATTGTTAATTTATCAGTTCAAAATAATATCGTGTGGGACACAGAGAAGAAAAACTCATAACCAATTGGACATTTACCAGCATTCGTTCAAGACGCACGTATATTTTGATAAAAATTATTTCGGTTTCCCGTCGTTATTTCAGGATAGTTGTTGTTTACTTTCTAAATGGAAAAAAATATTTTCCTCGCCGCCGGAACGGCGGACAGTTATCGGCTCGGAGGTTGGATCCCCTGTGCCGGCGCTGCAGGCCTGGTATTGGTGAAGGAGGGGGGGAGTAGGAGGAGGTTGTGCTTAAGGGCGATACCTGCGCGCGAATCACCCGCATGCCCGCCTCTACGCACAAGGAACCGAACTGTCGCGCGGTCTCTTCGTCGGGCACACCCCTCCGTGGGTGACCCCGAGGTTTGTGAAAGCTTTTTGCTTGCCGACCCTCTCCGGCGGCGTGTTTCGAGTTGGAGGAAATGTCCGTGCGCCTGTAGCGAGAGACGTTTCGGCGAGTGAGAGAATATGGCGGCGAAGTTAAGTTAACAACCTGTACTAGTTACAGCATAAACCGCATTTCAAAAAAAAATTTATGTAAATTTTATTTAAGTAACTGACTTAAAGAAATATTACGATAAAGTGGTTCATGGACAAGTGTGGATCTGAACCAAATGTCTGATCGTGTAATTATTATTTTTTTTAAAATATGATCATTTAGTGATATTTCTGTTCTTGATAACAATCATTTATTTAAATATTTTTTTTAATTGGTGGTAAAGAAAATACTCTATTACCTGTTTAAGAAATTTTTTTTAACAAATTATATTAAGTGTGTTGATAAAGTGTAAGGTGTTTTTATAAACAAACTAAGGCTTTCCGTGGAGGAGGCTGAATTCCTTAATAGATCCCGAATTACGAGCTCTACCTAACGGACTCCAACCCCCAAACCTAAAATTGTTTTTATTGTTTTGTGTGGTTTAGCCTTTATTTTTCAATTTACCCTTTTTTTAATTTTTTTTCTTACTAACTCTTTGTTACCTTAAAACGTTCTTGATAACTCACGCTTAAGTGCGTTTTAAAGTTATAAAAAAGTGCATACACATTAAAAACGAAAACAAAATGTGGAAATTGTTTGGAGCAGTTTAATGATGGCGTGTTTAAACTTGAAATATTTCACGCAGTTTTGGCGATCCATGGGTCCATCTAGGCGGCCACCTTAAGCTTTTAAGTAGCTGAAAGACAATTGACTACGAAAATGTTCATATATTTCGCTTAGTTAAAAAAAAAACCAAACTATATTGATTAAAATTACAAAGAATTAAGGTCTGCATTGCCTCTTTAAGCCTTATAACACAATTACCACCTTAGTAAACCCTAATGGTAAAAAAAAGCCAATTGGCAATACTCTTATTTCATAGCTTAAATCGTGTTTATTTTAAGTTTCAGTTTTGGTTCTTACTGTTAAAAGTTTAATGTAAGTATTAATGAACAGTAAATAAGCAATCAGTCATTTACCAGTATGTGTTTATTTTGTCTTAGTGTTATTAATTCTCAATGAAAATTAAATATAAGGTGTCATTTGGTGTGAAAATTGTTTCTACTAGTAGGGAGGGTGGAGTTACGATTTTTTTCCTCTCTCTCTCTCTCTCTCTCTCTTTCTATCTTCCGTAAAATTTTGTCTTAAGAGAGTTAATACGGTGTTTGCTAATTATGTCGACTATATACGTACTTGTGATCCGGTCTAGTTGGAATTGTGTGTTTTAATTAATTTTTTTATTTTTTGGTGCGCGTCCGGTGGTTTTGTTTTCTTTAATAGTAGAAGGTGTTTCGGAACACTCGTCCGTGCAGTTCGTGCGGCATTGGGGGTCAGCTGCAGTCTGAGGGAGGATGCTCTCAGGCCCGTGACATGAGGGAGAGGAGGAAGGAGGTGATGGTTTGCTGGCGGAAAGAGGGATGTCTGGAAGGAGGGAGGGAGAATCCGCCGGAATTGATAAAATGTCGCGGCCGGAAAACACCGGTGCGTGATGAGGCGCCGAAGTGCGGCGCCGAAGGGGGTCGGGAAGAAAAGGAAGGAAGGAAGGAAGGAAGGAAGGGTAAAGAAGGAAAAGGGGAAAAAAAAAAAGAATGGAAGAAGGCGAAACGCGAGAGGAAACGACGGCTCGTAGAGGACGCACGCAGGGTAGGAAGACGGGCGGCTATATTCGTCACTTCTTAGCGGAATCCGACCCTCTCTTCTTCTCACGAGCACACAGAAATGATTATGGAGGGGGAAGGACTTTTCTTTTAATTAAAAACGCAGGGCGGAGGACGAAGAAAAAAAAAAGAAAAACCCGGGGACTCTACGAGACGATGACAAAGATTCCTTCAGGCGATTGTAAATACGAGAACTTGGGAGTTGGGTGGGATGTAAGAAAGGGGTGAAAAAACCTTGGGAGCAGGAAAGAAAATATGTCTGGGAAGGGATACAGAACAGCAACTACCATGAACACACTGAAAAAAAATATATATATATTTTGTACTTTAACAAAAGATTCCTTTGCGAACAATTTGCCAAGAAATAGTTTGAGATACTACACGAAACACGAAATATATTGTAACTTTGTATAACACATGGCTATGGTTCTTTTTGCATATATGAAATACGTTTTCCGAGATAATACTGACTATTTATGACAAAAAATGATGCATAATTTTATACTTTAAATGATATTTCGTTAAGTATAATTACCTAAACCATGGGAAAGGTAATAATTGGACATATTTTGTTGTATTATGCGTATTATGTGCGTAGCTAATACTGGACAGTTATTCAGGGAACGGTTCACAAATAACTTTGTGTTGTCCCAGTACCTCCAAAAGTTAAAGCATAAATTCCCGGGTAAGAACCCGACTCTAGTATGACTGCGAACACTATAGTGTAGTGATACGTTTGCTTTCATGTATATGTACAAATTTACAAATATCTGTAATTATTTCATGAATATTTATGTTCCTTTTACAAAAAAAATCTACCGTGGTTGTCACGCCGTACATCGCGTGTGTTCATTGAATTTTTTAAAAAAAAGTAGCCAGTCTCAGTTTGAAACATTCATTTGGTTCGAAAAAGGTTTTCAAGCTTTTATTTACGGACCGATAAAATAATTTCGAATTTTCGTTTCGCGATAGGCTGAAATGCAACCAAATCTACACCTAGAAAAAGGTTGGTCTTCACAAACAAATACGTCTTTGTATACGACGCAAAACAAATTTACTTTAAGTAACAAATATTTTTTTCTAACCAAGCCAACATTTTGCGTCTGTCAAAATGCATTTCGTATACCAATAAAAATTTTACAGTTTGGTTGGCGTAACCATTTAGTTGGGCTGACAAAATCTTCCCTTCTTCGGGACATTTGTTTCAATCGAACACGCTTGTATATTTGTTTCGCCATGCACAAACAAATAGTTTGCTACGCAAACAATATTTTGCATAGCAATATATTTGTTTGCACGAGTACACAAGCATGTTGGATTGAAACCAGTATCCCACAGAAGGGAAGATTATTGACTAAAA
The DNA here is from genome assembly GCF_032445375.1 of Bacillus rossius redtenbacheri. Lineage (NCBI taxonomy): Eukaryota > Metazoa > Arthropoda > Insecta > Phasmatodea > Bacillidae > Bacillus > Bacillus rossius. The sequence goes on from NC_086330.1 coordinate 355,642,787, forward strand.
AAAGCATAAAATAATTTCTCCCAGCCCCATACAGTTTTAGTTACCCCATAAATATTGTAGGTACTGATGATTAGTGATTGTGAATTTTTAATAATAAATAATAAGTATAAGATTTAAAACGAAAGATGCGAGGCGCATGCGATAGACAATTGATGCACGAATAGTTCATCTAAGTCACAAACAATTGTGTTGCACTGCAAATGATATAAACTGTTCTGTGAGTTTTCTCATCGACAGCTACTCCCTACACTCCTTACTATTATCTACTGCATGCGCCCCGCGTTTAAAAAGTATTTTCATAGGTATTAAAAATTCACAATCACAAAGTGTCAGGATAATGGTTAGGAATCTGTATGGGGCTAGGAGAAATTATTTTATAATTTTCAGTCTAATTTTTTAAAAAAAAACGTGGTATTTAAAAATATATATTTAATAATTATTTTCTGCTTTTTGGTCTTGTGTGTGCCTTGCTATCCAGTTTAGCGGTATGTTTAAAATCTCTAGCTCAAAGGGAAATCAGTTTGAAATCGATTGAAAAATTTGTACCGAACAGACAAATAGACAAAAATACGAGTTAGTAAAAAACGGGATAAAAAGAAGCGTTCGCCATAAAGGTAGTTTTTTTTTTTGGGGGGGGGGGGGGGGTTAACCGCCATACCCGAGAATTTTGAGCATGGGGTTAGCTGACACAAGTCATACATCTCTCGATGGGGTGCTTGTATGTTGTATACTGCCCATGTTTTGGCCTAACTTAGTTTTTATGTTTACGTTTATCAACCCATTTTTATATGTAGGTCAAGCTTTTTCAAGCGCAAGAGGGCCCCTTCAGTGAGTGGCTGCTGAATTCCAAAAAGAGGCGGGGATCTACCCCCCCCCCCCTCCACGGATCAGCGCCCATTTGCTGCCAGACGTGTGTGTCAGCAGTAAATCGTAACTATGCTTGCTTATGGGCACCAATCAAATTATTCCAAAAAAAAATATTTTTTTATGTTAATAAATTTCAAGATGTTGGAATCAAGACAGTTTCTGTTGGTACTAATTTTCAACATTGAAAACGCATGTAAAATACCCTCGTAGCAGTTTTTTTCCCCCTCTTGTAATTACAGCTGCGTTGCGAACGCTCCGCTATCATACCGCGGCCAGTTTCTACTCCGGCCAGTAATTTCGCGTTTTGCAGGCCCGTTTGATGTATCCTGTCCCCCCTCTCCCCCCGCCTGCAGGTCTCGGCGCGAGAGATGACCCCAGATCACAAGGGTGCGTTCCGTCAGCGGCTCTCGGAAACCAATTATGTCCGGGTTTGATATTGGCCTTTCGGAAAGTGCCCCCTCGGTTTGTTTGTTTGTTTGCGCCCGGGTCGAATAGTTAATTAGCTGTAATTGGCAGGCGCGCGCGTCCTTTTTCCACCCTGACGCTCGGCAGGTGTGTGTGGTCGTGTTTCGACACGGTATTCCGGACGTATCGCGCGCACGTCAGTTTGGAGAACGTTGTGAGCGCCAAGCTTCGATTGCATTTTTTTTCCGTGTGCCCGGCCGGATATAAATGATCTTGGCCGCAACAAACGCAGTCACGTCATTGCGAGAGGCTCTTTTGTAAAATGTGTGCGAATATTCTTACACGAAAGTATCTCAGTGTACCACATTTTTTCATTTCAATATTTTCAATAACACTATAAGGGGCTGTTAGGTCCCGACAAGTTGGATTTTTCCAAATTTTGTTTTCCTGTCATTAAATTTTTTAGTTAACTTATAGAATTTTTTTTTGGCACGCCAGGCTATGGAAAATTAAGAGACCTAAAAATAAATTATTCGGAGTCCAACACCCATATAATTCGCGTTCGTGCATCATCAGATTTTTTTTGTGTTGCAAAAGTAAAAGTAAAGTTCGGTTCTTCCAAAAATTCACTTTTTAAAACGTAGGTAGGGATAGGAAAAATTCGCGGGTTCAATGACCTGCAGGATGAACTCGATAGTTCTACGTACACTCGGTCAAATGCCACCCACCCATTGGCTGCCGTCTTGTGAGACGTCCCAACGTAGCAGCCTGTGATTCGATAAAGCTTTGGTCGGGCGTTTCTAATTGGCCCAGAGTCATCCAGGTGAGTTGTGAGCCAATAGCAGAGGCAGCACTGAGGTGTAACTATTTGTATTTTAGCCTGTCGCGAAATGAACCCGCGAATTTTTCCTATCCCTAAACATAGGGTAGGTTTTCGCTCGTCTAGTTGATCGTTACTAACATTTAAGTTTGTTTAGATTAGGTAAGCGTCATTTTAAATACTCTAAAACCACAAAAAAAAGTGTACGAAATACAAAATGGTTTTCTTTATTCCGACCACGAAGTTACACTAGCGATCGGCTAACTTCGAATATGTTCGTGATTGGAGTCGATGTAATGTAGGCTTCCCGTTTAAAATTCTCATTTGCAAACATGTTACATTCTGGCATAATTATCAAACCAATCCTTGGGTGGTGAATATGTTTACAAAGCTAATTCCTGAAACATACAACTTGCAAGCTTTTATACGGGGTGGATAATGGCGAAGATAATAAATATGTTTTACGAGTAGGCCCTATGCATAATATGTAGGATAAACTACAGTTCACAGGGATGAGAGTCACACCCGATCAGTTCCGAAGTTCTCCGAAGTTTGTCGATCGTTCGTGAAAAAAAAAATTACAAAGATTTATATATTTTACGTTATTTTAAATAACGCTCACCTAACTTAACCTTTCATTTTAGTTACGACAACCTAACCTATCCTAACCAATCCTCCCTGAAATAATAACGCACTATTATTCATTACACTGACCGAACCTAACCTGACATGTCACATCGGTAAACTTCGGTAAACTTCGGAACTGTTCGGGTTGTAGTTGTGACTTCCTTCCCTGTGAACTATAGGCTATCCCACTACTCTTACCTTACTCACAGTTTTTCCCATGAAAATGATTTTGCTTTTATTATTCTCGCCAAACAAAAATACTACCAAACAGAATAACATGTTATGATTTTTTTTATAAAATTTTATTTTGGTTTAGTGACTCGTCGACAGCGAGTTAATTAGTGATGCTAAAAACACTTAGCATAGACCTATACTAAGGAACCATCCTCGCATTTAATTTTCCTGGAGGGATTTCGGAGAAATACCGACAACAAGAAAAATTGCCAGACCTAGACTGAAATGCATCTACCTTCGTTCTCACCCCTTATTTTCCCCCCAGGTACCAAATTCATAGTTTTACTATTGCGTTACTTCTTCTGTGCATTTAGGTGCTTGGATAAATTTGAATAAATATTTGTTTCTTCGGCTCAATATTTGAATAGTCTTATTCCTTCTTTAGATTATTTAAGTAAGTTTACGAAATTTGCGCTTGTGGTGTCATTTTTATTTTAGTGTTACAAGTTATTTATTGTAATTTTCACAGTCGAATTAGTGATTTTCATGTCCCAAGGTTATTTTAGTCGTTGCCACGGCTGTTCTTGCCTTTCTTGTTGGAGCCTTTTATCAGTAAAGAGTTTATATTCCCATCTCAAGTGATAAATACACTACTGTCCTTTTTATGCAATAATTTGTATACTATTGTAGATGACACGAGGGAAATTATTTTATCGCACAAGTAAAAAGATTAGTTAAATTTGAACTGTATAGTAAATTTTTTTACTAGTATAATGCTAACTTTTTTTAATAACGAAAACATTTAACTTTACGCATGTGAATCTCAGTTAATTAAGAGCAGATTTTTTTACAAAATAGAACCATAATAATATTCGGTCATTTTTTTTCTCAACATTAAACAAAACCGTGTAGGAAACCAGTATGATTAAATTTTTTTCTCTACGTTTTGGGCTTAAACCACCTTGACTTTTATTTACATGGAACATTCTTGACGCTTTAGCGACTGAACACGTGGCCATGTTCTCTAAAGTGTTCCAGTAGGCCCGAACGCACTGAACAAGTGCCGGAACGCCACAGAACGCACTATACACGTGCTTGCACGCACTGTACGCGTGCCGGAACGCACTATACGCGTGCCGGATCGCACTATACGCGTGCCGGAACGCACTATACGCGTGCCAGATCGCACTGTACGCGTGCCGGAACGCACTATACGCGTGCCGGATCGCACTATACACGTGCCGGATCGCACTGTACGCGTGCCGGTACGCACTATACGCGTGCCGGAACGCTATACACGTGCCGGATCGCACTATACACGTGCCGGATCGCACTATACACGTGCCGGATCGCACTGTACGCGTGCCGGAACGCACTATACGCGTGCCGGAACGCACTATACGCGTGCCGGATCGCACTATACACGTGCCGGATCGCACTGTACGCGTGCCGGTACGCACTATACGCGTGCCGGAACGCTATACACGTGCCGGAAGCTGTGCCGATTGTGCCAGGCCCCCAAGGGAGCGCGCGCTGAGAGTGACAGCGGGAAACACATCTGTCATGGCGGGCGGAACCTCCTGGGGGTTGGCTCTGGGAGAGGGGAAGAGAACTAGGCGTGCACGAACCCCTCCCTCTCCCCTCGTCCAGGGGAAGACGTCCGTTCGCTCGCGCCGAGAAAGGAAGCAAAATAAACGGGAAACGCCATTTGCGTTTCGCTTCAGGGAAACTTCCGAGTGTTATTTATTTACGATCCGTCAGGCGTAGAGAAAGCCCCGTCGCGAGGCGGGAAGAGACCAACAGCTCCTCCAATGAGACGAGCAAACACTAGGCTACATTTTCCTTCCCCCTCCCTACCGTCTCCCCCCTTTTCTCTCCCTTGCGAAACTGTGAAGGGTAAAAGATACGCGTGATATAAGGTCAATACTTTTGTCGATGATGCTCATTTAAGCGACCAATCCTTAGTGCAGGAGGTGATTGACGCAATATTCCACATCGATGGATGTACACTCGTGATAGTTTCGATTGAAGAACATTGACGAGCGCCATCGACATCGTGTGAAATACGTATTCCTCAATAACGGTTAAGGCACTTTCGTCCAAGACAGCAAACATCGGGTCGCACAAATAGCCCGGGAATCGCCAGGTACTTCAGCTGGTTTTAAAGAATTGGATCTTCGTAGAATGTTCACTGGATTTGGACTTATAAATTGTGTTATTCGTTCTAAACAAAGGTAAACACACACGTTAACAAACGAAGCGTGTTCTTGCCGTATACTTAGCCAGTTTCTGAATGTTTTGCTGATATACCAAGAATATTCTTTTGGATTTACGCTCAAAGTAAGTGGTCTCAGTTTCCGTACATTCTCGTAGATAGCCGTACATTTACGAGGATCCCTGGATAGTTTGTAACCGGCGTTCTTCGTTAATTGGTGGTGTATAATTTTAACAGTGCAGAACCGCTTGTCTTTCAAGGCTGAGTTCACTCAGGCGTGACCTGTGCACGTAGATCCGGGTTAAAAGAAATAACGTTAGGAATTTTATTTTCGTTTCGTAAAGTTCAAGGTTAAAGTGATTCGAGCGCGAAACATACAAATATAAAACGTCGTCTGCATGAAGAAAAAAAAACTGACGAGACCAGTTTTTGATATGGTTTTGTTTACAAAACTATGGCCTAATCTGCTATAGTTTGGTTTTCAATTCTCCCCCCCCCCCCCCGCCCCTTTTAACCTAAAAGTATGCGCTAAAAAGGGCGATTTCGTCACTTAAAAATATATATGTAGTGTTGCTGTAACAATCTAACATAGCGTTTACATTATATATAAAATATTGAAAACAATCGTTACTATATTTTAAATAAGCGTTAAAGTGATTACAAAACAACAACGCATTAATAATAACTAGAATTGATACCTAGGTGATTATTTTAACGAAGCTCTATTGAAATCCGTATTGAATATATGTGTAGATATGTCATATATTTAAACACTAAACAATATATACATTTGTGTAACTTAATACTTTATTTATATGAGTAAAACTTGTTTAGGTATTTTTAGTAGCTGTGTATTTTTTGCTAATTATTTTACATAACTAAATAGGCAAAACTTTTTTTGCTAAATTACACTTAAATTATGCTTAACCTAACTTTTTGCAAAGGTAACGCTTTTCACAGATCCTTTAATTTTTTTGGTCTTAATGAAGGGTTTTTTTCCAATTATGTTATCGGGTGTTCTACGTAGTGTTGGGAAACGCGCGCATGAGCGCTTGGGTTGATATGACAGATGTGTAGGAACGGATGGAGATAGAGAGAGAGAGGAAAAAATAAAATCCGAGCAAAGAGAAACCAATTTATCTCTGTCCATCGAGCCTGCAGTGTTGAAGTGAGAAGAGTTATTTATCTGAGAGGCTGGGACGACCAGAGAACTCCTGAAGTCTGACAGGGATATTTATGAAATGTAAGCTTGCTGCGCCAAGACCTTCAGTAGCCCTGGCGTACTGAAGGAGTAACTCGAACCGAAAGTAACAGAACTAGGACTGGTTTACATATCCTGGGTTGTTCTGTGGCGTCATTTCAAAATACGTCTTTGCTCTCGGTGTACGGCATTTGGTGAGATTATTTTCGTGAACACGCCGGAAGTCAAGAAACGGAAATGTGTAATAACCACGGTGCTGCCATCTGTAGCGGATGGTACGGACCAAAGCTCACTAATGCAAAGGGAAAATTTATAGTAGTAACTGTTCAATGAATTCAAACAATATGCGCAATATTTGAACAAAATTCCTTGTCGAAAGTCAGGTCCAAAAACAAGGTTTAGTTTTTTTTTTTTCAAGTTTTTTTTCCGCTGTTATTGGAGCCGTTTCATTATATGGTTTAAAATATCGGTCTTCTAATTAAATGAATCTATAGTCGACGTAGCTTCTCCGACAACGAATTATAGCGGTGGGTGCGGAAACTACTTGTGATTCGCGTCCAAAGTGTAGTTGAAAATGCAATTTGCGTATATATTTATCATGTTTGGCATTATTTAAAAAAATTCTACTTTAAAATTCGTGTCCAAGTTTCGAATTATAACTGTTTATGCAACACGAGGACACATGAATTTGCTCGTTACCGAGGTTAACTATTACACATCTCTGACGAGTACTGAAAGACTGCCCACGGTTTTTTTTAATGAGCTAATTTTGTGGATAGAGACGTTTTGTTGAGTATTTGGTACTGACGTCAGTCACCAAATTATTAAGAACATTTTCCATTTGTTGTTTTAGGCTAGTGAACGTCAGATGCCGGATAGAACTTCACTTTTGTGGCCGATAATAATTTTTTGTTGTTTATGTTTTTCACATGAGTTTACAAATGTTTATGCACACAGTGAACTGGGTCGCTTAACTTTTAAAAATGCTTGCTACGAAATTGCACATTCTGAAAGGGAATTGATTTCACGGGTGCCTTAGCATTGGAGTTACTTAGGTACCTATATAAGGAAATCACTGCGATTTTATCGTGTTGTGTCACGAAGGATATTTTATTGGTGTAATATAATCAGCTGTGATCCATTAAGGTGCAGTCTGCATGTGTGTTTGACTTTTTGAGAATTTCAATACCAAAATTATGTTAAATAATTTTCTCTTAGATAAGTGTTTATCGTGTTTTAGCGTTTAATTGTATTTTGAAAACTGCTAGTCCTGTTTTACATTGGGTTCTGACTTAAGAGACACTTAAACGTCAATTTGTATGCATTCGGGGCTATTATGCTCAGTGTACATGGAGCAATTGCGCTAAAGTAAAATAACGTATAAATTTTATTTTCAAATGACACCTAGTTATAAGTGAGTGGGAAATAAATAATAAATACAGAAAGTACTTTGTGTAGAAATCATTGAAAGGGCAACTCGGAGGTGTTTAGTAAAATAATAGTCTTCGGTGAGTACCAACTTTTTTTTTACCTTTTCAATTTCCACTTTAAAGGGTATATTAATGTGAAAGAAATGCAATTTAAGATGGATAAATAAACTTTTATTTTATTAAGTACTAGCCCTGAAATCCAGAAGGCGGAGAAAATAATGTAGCTACGGAAACAAGAAAAGCAAAATGGAAACATTGTCGAAAACTTTCCACTGGACATTTCATTTTCAAACGATAATTCCTTACACAGAAACTAATGTGTTACACAGTCTCAGAATGGATTAAAAATGGATTAGCGTAACAATATTTCTGCAGCAACGAAGTTAAGATGTAGAGGATGAAAATCCATCACGTGGTTTCTGTGTTGTTTCTTTTCAGAAAAAAATGTACAAAAAAGTAAATTGTATTGTATTACAAGTCAAGGTGTCAGATGTGGTTAAATGAAGTGCGCGCAGGAGCTAGAAGCACGGAAAAAGATATACACGCAGAAAATGTTTATAAATTGCGGAAAGTCTCTCTGTTAGCGGATTTGCCCCAAAAATGAGAATTAATTAAATTTTGTAGCTGGTTTTCATTATTTCGTACAAAAAAAACTTCAGATATTTTATTGGTTAATATGACCGCAATTTCACTGGACTTTGAAAATTTTAGCATTTATAAATCCATCCCTTAAGATACATTAGCAAAACCATAGTAGAAACTGAAGTTAAAGGTTGGCCTGAAATTAAAAAAATTATTTAAAGAAGATATTTTTGACGTGACGTCTAATAAATCGATGAACGCTGGCTGCACGCACGAAAAAGTGTCCCGTTGCGCACATTGTCCTGTTACGCTGTGTCCCGTTACGCTCATTGTACGCTTGCGCCGCATCTGTCTCTCTTCCACTCGATTGGAACAACCATCGATTTGACTTTTTCGAGGCACATTAAACTTGAAACACTCCCATTCGTTTCCTACTTTTCCTATCATCGTCCTATCCTTAACAGAAAAACACAGATTGGAAGAAGTTAAATAGCAAACATGTATAAAAGTTATAGTTAAAACAATCTGTTCGTTAAAGTAATAAACATATTTGAATTAATGAGTGCAAATAAAAGTAAATTTATCAATTAAATTGTATATTTCATTTCACTCCTTCTTTGTATCCATACAAAATAGTGATAATTCAATAAAAATGATTCAATTTTATTCATAAAAGTATGCAATCATTCATCAATGTTTTGTTATGACGTTTCACGTTAAACTATCGTCCGTACACCGACTTTACAGACAACGATTTTTTATTTATTTATTTTTTTTTTTAATTTTTCGGGTAAGCGCTCCTGAACATCGCCTCGCGTAGGCTCTGCCCCACAGAAGTAAACCGCCAAGGCACCGCAAATTCTAGGGCCGCCATTGGTAGATAGGAACAGAAAGACACCTTCACAGTTCTCGTTTGATTTTCAATATTTGTCTTTGTTAAACCATAGTGTATAATTTAACGATATGCCTGAAGTTAATAGTGACTGACGAAGTCATTAGTGTTTAGTATAAAAATAACTTTTTTTAATTACTCAAACTGTTATAATACTACTATCTGCACTACTCGGCGTTGCCCGGGCTGAACACAGGGTGAAGGGGACTTTTTTCTTTCGAAATCAGATGTAGCCAGTAAATTGTCTTCTTAATTTGAATGTCAAGTGTGCAAAATAATTTATATTACTGACAGATCCCGGCAGTTCTTTACCTCTATACACCTATAAATGGAAGGTCTGTATGTAATCTAGACTCAATAAATCACTATAGAAAAAAACCATAGAAAAATGAAGGATTACAAAATGCTTGGAATTCGTTGCTATACCTCAAGCAATTTTGCTTATAATTTGTTTAAAACAGGTACACAATACAAAGCATCTCCATCTCTTTTCATCTCTATCTGCATATATATATTTATCCCTGTATCTCTACATATAGATCTATATTTCCCACTACCTCTATATATGCCTCTATATAGCTCTATATATCTTTATCTAACACCATTTCATTCTCTATACCTCGCTCTGTGTCCCTATATCTGTCTGTCTCTATGTAGCTCATTCTATATCTATCACTCTATCTCTCTTTCTATTTTTTATATTAAATTAAATTCATTTTCTGTCATACGTGTGCACTCATACAACGAAAACAGACGAACTGCAACTATACAATATTAAATAAACACATTTGTTGAAATGACTCTCGGGCTACCTATTGTTTATGTCACACAGGAACTGAAATGTCGCTGTTTGTATTTTATTCAGTTCAGTTCTGTGAATTATCGCTGTTTCTATTTGATTCATTACAACTCTGTAATGTGTACAGCGAACAAACACACGAACTGCCTCTAAACTATACGAAATACACATATTTGTTGAAACGATTCATGCGCCACCTATTGTAAAATGGTTGTACTAACTCAGAAACCTTCGTGGGCATGCGCATTTTAACAACTCACCAAAATTTCATCGCAATCGGATGAATGGTATAGGAAGGCATACGGGACCAACGAACGAAAATTCAAGACGTGACGGACGCCCGAAACGATGGTGCGTTTAAAATTCAAGGCAACGCCATCTGTTGACGAAGTTCAGAACAATTAATCTGTTTTTAACGCCGTTAGTTCTGTAGCCGCCGCGAGCTGCACTAAGCGAAAGGGTTTCGCCAAGGAGGATAGGAAGTTGCCAGACCTTACTATGTGTATGACCTTACTATGTGTCGGACATATAGAAATGACACAAACTCGCTGTATGTATATCTGTGACCTATGATTTTCCGTTATAATGATTAATTGACCCCTTTTTCACTCCCTTAGGGATGGCATTTCATAGTAATATGTGGCCTATGTGTTAATCCAGGTTATGGGATAGCTGTATGCCAAATCTCATTCAAATCAGTTCAGCGGTTCGGGAGTAAAGGAGTAACAAACATACAAACTTTCGCTTTTATAATATTAGTAGGATTATTATATACTATGTTAAAATGGCTTTGACAAATGTGTATGTATTTCAAATCTCTTAGTGCATTAATTTTCTGTATAGCAGTCGTTTCTAACGGAATGGATTAAAGAAATATTGCTTTATTGGACAAGTGGATGTTCCTGAAGTAAAGTTGGGTGGGTGGAAAGGATACTATAAAGTGTTCAGATGAGGCCCGTTCTTCAATTAAACGGAAACGGATCATGTAAACAGAGATCCGATCTCACGGAACAGATTTTCTACAATGGCACGCAGACAGAGACAGAACCGTGCGGATTAGCTCTTCAATGCCTAGCTATTCTGTGCGACCGATGGATGCCAAGTATTTGGTTGCGGTGATAGACATGTTTGCTTATGTTCTAAATATGTTTTTTTTTAAAACTGTTTCAATATCAAGAATATCTAGTGTGATGTTATTAATTTGTGATTTTATTTTCTTTATATATGTCAATTCTGCAAATTGGTATGATCTCGAAACGTAATTTTTTTTAAAAATTAAATTAATATTTGGAAATCTTGAAATGCAGTCTCATTTGTCGCCATTTGTTACGTTCCCAAGCATCGCGGCAGCAGCAGAGACGCGATAGTGAAATATCCCGGGAGATCCGTCTCCGGTTTCCGTTTGGTAGTCCGTGAAGCCAAACCAAATGAACCAGATGCCGTCGCGCCAAAGGGAATGCCCGGTGGCATTCCAGCAACGGAAGGCGTAAGCTGCAGCTCCGAGCAGTTTTTTTGTTTTTTTTGTTTTAACGACAGTCCGTCCGACGCCGGCGGCGACTCATGTCCCGCGTCCCGCGGTCGTATTTCAGTCCCGGTTTTAATTTCGGCCGGTGTTAACGCCTGGTCTCACCCCCCATCCACCTCCCCCTTTCAACCCTTCAGATCCCTTTCATTTTGTTCCTCCTCTCATTTCATTAATTAACCACCCTGTTTATCGCCCGCGCGCTCATTTCAGCGCTATGGCCCTTTTTTTATTTTGTTCCTTTTCTTTTTTCCTTGGAAGTTGTTTATCCGGGCAGGAATCTGCGCGTTGTTTTTCTTGTTTCTCCACCCCTCCTCGTCACTAATTCTTTCCCCCTCCTCCCTTTTAAGGTGGATAGCCATAATGTTGCAAACGGCCGTAACGTAGCCCCGTTGCGTAGCCAAAACGAGCAGCGTTGCGTGTCAAAACTGAACACGAAGAAGATAAACGCAACGGGCTCGATACGTCATTTGTCAGTCTTTCGCAGTCGCATCAAAGGATGTCAACGGCTCGACGAAAGAAACCAGCGTGGAAGAGTTGCGTGTCATTCTCCTTCATTTTTCGGCCCAATTGAATGCAGAAAAAAATATTTCTAATTCCTTCGGATGCATTCTCGTAAAAATTTTGAACAGTCCACCCAATGCCTGAATCTTCAAATCAGCGAACAAACTCGAACCTCCGTAAAGCTCCCTAATTGTAAATACTTTTGCCATCCACCAAAGAGGTGATTTTTCCCTTATTTTAAGAGCGAAGTGGCTACTGATAAACTGCCCTTTTGGTACATCTACGGAACGTAACATTGGTTTTTTATACGGGTACGTTGTAACGGATGTATGACGCGGTGGGAATTCCAGCCTCGTTGCACCGTGTCGTCTCACAGTGTTACACGTAACGATGACACGCAACAGATAACATGCAACATATGGAGACCCACTTTTACATTCTTAACCACTCCACGGCTATGGTCTGTCCATATAACCTGTCTCAGTTCTGACAGTTCGCAAAAATATTACCAATGGTGAACATATCCTTTGCCACTGTTGTTCATTTTTTATTTCAATTTTAAACACTTGTTGCCAGTGTTCGAAAACAAACACAATTCAATGTTCTGTACGTGACAGTTGGTACCAATGGTACTGCTTTTAAGAACTTAAACAACTTTAGACAATTTACACGAGACACAACTACATCCAAGTACGCCCATTGTATATCCACTCATTTTGTGCGACGGAAAAAAGAAAAGTGTTCATGGTTTTACTTTGCACCGTTAACACACGCGAATGTGGTTGATTCAGATTATAGTGGGTTCCGAACCCTAAATTGATAACGATTGATGCAGCGATTTGAAATCGAACTGATGGCCCTTGACAAATGTTGTCAATGCTGCGTTGTTTTTATTAAAATAAAATCGTCCCGAACTCTATTATTTCATACTTTCAGATAAGTGTACTATTTTCGAGACTTTGGGGTCGTATTTACTATTTCTTTTGCTATGCTGTTAGAAAGTCATCAAGAAATACTTGTATTAACATTATAGAAATTACGACACAATAAGTGTGTTACATAAAGCAACAAACAATTGTGGTTATATTATTTCTTAATTATGTTTTATTCTTACATGTAGTTTTTATATTTTCAAATACAAAATATGTTGTATCTGAGTAATAAATTTCATTCCGATTCGGCTGTTCGAACAAAAGAAAGAAAAATTTGTCGTTTGTTCTTCATCAGTTTACCTCTCTGAGAGCTATTTTTATCCTGGTTTCATCTCAGGCCATAGGAAAACGTCACCAGAAATAGAAACGTTAACGAGTAAGTTACAGTAATTTTTACAGACAGCGTCTTTCAATTAGCGTACATCCGGCGACAATATTTTCTGTAAAAACAAAACACAACACAATGCAATGCTTGTACAGTGGAACATCCGTAGAAATTTCCCCAGTAAAAAAAAAAAAAAAAAAAAAAAAGGCTGATCAGCGAGTCTCACTGTATTGCCAGTCAGCGACGCTTTTTTTTAATGTTGAGCTACTCTCATTTCACTGATTCAAGGAGTTCACTTACTCAGATTCAGAGTAATGGCTTTGATAGTATATCATCAAGTAATAAAACATTTCCTATTTTAATTAAATTCGATTCTGCTTGGAAACCACGCTCGACAAGGCTTAGGAATATATGCATATGCATATATATATATATATAAATTAGTGAGTTAGTGTATTGCGTGAATCTTTACGGGAAACGGAGGGGATGGGAATGACCGTATCATGTGCATGTTTTCACCTGGCGTATTTCATCCCCCCCCTACCCCCACTCCTGCTCGTTTCTCTCATGCTTCAGCGCTCACCCTCTCCCTGTTCCGTCATTCATCACCAATTCCCTCTTCCTCCCCCTTCGTACAGCAGCAGGTGACTCCAGAGCGCAGAGATGCCATTGCCGCGTGGCTGGGCGCGCGAGCTCTGAAATCGCAGGGGCGCGTAGACGCTGTAAGGGCGACTCCGGCTCGCTCATCACACTCCTGTTCGCCTGTACGTGCCAGGAATCCTTCTTTTCACAGACGAGAGAGCCTAACGCCCGATCGTGCATCTTCGGTTTTTTTGACGTGACGTCTAATAAATCGATGAACGCCGGCTGCACGCACGAAAAAGTGTCCCTTTACGCTGTGTCCCGTTACGCTCATTGTACGCTTGCGTCGCATCTATCTCTCTTCCACTATATTGGAACAACCATCGATTTGACATTTTCGAGGCACATTAAACTGATTTCATTTCACTCTTCATTGTATCCTTACAAAATAGTGATAATTCAATAAAAATGATTCAATTTTATTCATAAAAGTATGCAATCATTTCATCAATGTTTTGTTATGACGTTGTCAATTTAAGCTATCGTCCGTAAACCGACTTTACAGACAACCAATTTTTTTGGTTAATTTAAATGTGTTGATAAAAGGATACTTATGGTCAATTAGGTTAGGTTAGCTACATTATAAATACTTTAAAACATTGTGGACGGTTGATTTGGTTAGGATAGCTACATCAAAGATACGGAAAAAGAAAAGCGAGCATGAACTTCGGGGAATTTCGGGTTTTGGCTCTCTCGTCTATGAAAAGAAGGCTTCCCGTACGGGCCAGGTGCCGAACTGAAGTGCAGTCTACTCTTCGGTAATGTGCCTCTGTGGGACTTCATGTGGTGACTATGTAATTTTGTGCTGCAATGTTAAAGACACGCGCTATTTTAATCACTTCCCTATATCACTTACAATAGTGTTTGGAAATTTCTATCTTCAATTTTTTTCAAGCAACTTCGGGTCCGAATGTGGGTGTGGTTGGCCTACATATTTTATGTGATAAGTTAATTAGCTTTATATGTATTGTTAAATAATGAATAAATGTTAGTTTTTTAAAGTAATACTGTGTATTTTACATAAGTTTTTTTGTAAATTTTAATTATTTATTTTGTTTATCTATGTAATTTTTAATGTTAGTTAATATTTTGTATTTTTTCTCTGTAGGCAATCAGATCACCATTTAAGAGCAGATATTGAAATAAAGAAATTAATTGATTATACATTTTTTTTTCCGTTCAATGTGAGCTATTTTTTAGTTTAGTCATTTACTTAAAGATACCACTTCTTTGTTTTTCGAGTCAATGTTTATTTTTACTTGTAAAATTATTATATATATTTTTTAAATTTGTGTTTTAGTGTTTAAGGAGGTGTCCACGCCTTACGTTCACTAGGAACATGTGAAAATAATACACATAAATAAACAAATAAGAAACGTCCGTGAAAAAATGCCCATTTAATCTTTTTATTCAATGTCCAAATATACATGTTAAAGAAAAAAAAACTTATACTAAACTCGACTAGACAAGAGCAATGGTTCTTTAATGCTATTCTTAAACATACACTTAAAAAAAAAAAAAAACTTGAGCCGGTTTGCAAAGTGGCCTAGACGTCCGTGCGTAAATGCGCGTTATTCTTCCTTAGTTTCTTACATCTAGTTACCTCGTATTTATTTATGAAACCAATTTCACCCCTTTTTCACCCCTAAGGGTCGAATTTAGCAAAATGGTCGAATTGTGATTAGTAGTTTTCGTATGTTTATTATTGGAACCCCTTTTTTATGCTTGAATATATTCTTAGATATAATTAATTATCTAATAAAAATATATTTACCTCCCTTTCACCCAATTGATATTTAATTTCGTGATATGGTTAGATTTTTGTTGGTAATTTTGGTATATTTATTATTGGTGCCCAATTTTTACATGCTATTTTAGATTCCATTATATAATTAATATTATTAAAATTATATTGACCCCTTTTTTACCCTTTAGTGGTTTAGTTTTGCAAAAAGTTAAAATTGTAGTAGGTAGTTTTTGTATTTTTATTATTGATATAAAATTTATTTCTTTTATTTTTATTAGACTCTTAAATACAATTAATTGTCTTAAAACCTACTTACCCCTTTTTATCCTCTTAGGAGTGTAAATTTGTAGCTGTGTGTAACCCAAATTTTAGTTAGCAAAAGACCTTACTTATAAAGTTTCATCAAAATTCGTCTTGTAGTTTTTAATTGAAGCTGGTACAAACAGACAAAAAAAATTGAAAAAACAATACCTTTGAGTTATAAATAATAATGCTAGATTTTTCATCGTTTCATCTAACGTACAGACTTTTCACCTCAAACAGTTTTATTATTATTTCACAGATAAGCAATCAAAATATGCTAATACACGACAGTATACATGAAAATATTTTTTTTGTTAAGAGATTACCTTAGCGGGGTTTGTCCCGTTCCAGGTGATTATTTTGTACTTACGTACCACACGGTAAAACGTGCTGACTTGTTGAGTAATTATCGCATACATCTAGCATAATTAGCTAAAAAAAAAATTGGCATTTTTAACGTTTTCGTGCAGTATGGATAAGGATAATAAATTGAAATACAAAACTGGAAATTTTTATGTTTAAAGTCAATTGTACTGGCGATACGGTTTTAATTTCTTTCAGAAAAATAAATATTTAATTTTTTGTCGCTTTTTAAAAAAATTCGCATTTTTTCTGAAAGAATTAAAAACCGTATCACGCAGCAGACACCAACATTGCCTTTAAACCCCCCCCCCCCCCCTTTTCCTCCCTCCAAAAAAAATATTTCAGTTATTTATTCAATTTGATTGACAAAATGTCTACAAGTTAAACCGTGTTAAGCAAATATGTGAAAACCCCTGTAATGCGACCTGGAACGGGACACACACCCTTTAAAGCGCCCCATACATATCCGCTAGTGTATGGGGTGCTTAAGCGGTACGCGAATAACCAGAGACCGAAAAAATTCGCGAATTCTTTTCGCGATATGCTAAAATACAAATAGTTATACCTCAGTGCTACCTCTGATATTGGCTCACAACTCACCTGGATGACTCTGGGCTGATGAGAAACACCCGACGTTAGCTTTATCGAATCACAGGCTGCTACGTTATAACGTCTCAAAAACACAGCAGCCAAATGAGTGGGTGACATTTGACCGAGCGTACGTGGAACTATGGAGTTCATCCTGCAGGTCATTGAACCCGCGAATTTTTCCTGTCCCTACGAATAACGAAGTCGCGGGCCGGACCCCCGGGTCCTCCGCTGCTGCTGTGGCGGGTCGCGCCTCGCCTCGAGATGAGCGGCTTGGTGGGCTTAGCGGGCCGATGTCACCGCGTCTCCCGCGCCGCTGCTGTCGTCTCCCCCCCCCCCCATCCCCCCCCCCGGCATCCGGCTCGACCAGCCCTCGTCGACATGCGCCGTCACGCGTCCACACTCAGGGACGTCTGTCTAGTCCGGCAGGAAGCGGCCTGCTGAGGGAGGGGGGGTGGGGGGGGGGGGGGAATGCAGGGGCGAGCCTGGCTCGTTGCCTCGGCCAGCTGCGCGCACCTACCTGCATGCCCGGCGCACACCTTAACAAACGAGTTTTCAAGATTATACGTTACATTCCTAATCTATTAAAAAAAAAAAAAATTGGTTTGTCTGTACAGTCGGATTACGGACGATAGTTTAACGTGACGACGTCATAACAAAACATTCATGAAATGATTGCATACTTTTACGAATAAAATTGAATAATTTTTATTTCTATTATCACTATTTCGTATGGATACAAAGAAGGAGTGAAATGAAATCTACAATTTAATTGATAAATTTACTTTTATTTGCACTCATTAATTCAAAATATGTTTATTAATTTAACGAAGAGATTTATTTTAACTATAACTTTTATACATGTTCGCTATTTAACTTCTTCCAATCTGTGTTGTTCTGTTAAGGATAGGACGATGATAGGGAAAGTAGGAAACGAATGGGAGTGTTTCAAGTTTGATGTGCCTCGAAAAAGTCAAATCGATGGTTGTTCCAATCGAGTGGAAGAGAGATAGATGCGGCGCAAGCGTACAATGAGCGTGACGGGACACAGTGTAACGGAACAATGTGCGTAACGGGACATTTTTACGTGCGTGCAGCCGGCGTCCATCGATTTATTAGACGTTTCACGTCAAAAAAATAAGAAAAGCTCTTTGGTATCAATAGTAGCCCAAACATTACCGAAACTACCAACTACAATTTTTCCATTTAGCAAAATTCTAAAAACCATTAGGGGCGCAAATGTGTGTGTTTTTTGAGATAAATAATTATAGCTCAAAGTCTAATCTATTACAAAATATTAATATTGGGTACCAATAATAAGCATACGAAAACTTTCAACCAAAATTTTACAGTTTTGCGAAATTTAATCCCTAGAGGATGAAAATGGGGCATATATATAATTTTAAGATAATTAGTTACATTTGCTAGCCTAATCAAAAATAAGGAAAGAAATTAGACCTCAATAATAAACATACAAAAACTACCTACCATTATTTTACCATTTTGCGTAATTTAATCCCTACAGGTTGAAAATGGGTAAATGTGGTTGCTAATTAATTTCAAATCGTGTTTATGTAAGGGTGTCTGTACATAAAGATATGCAGTCAAGTTTTCCGGACTTTTCCTGAACAAAATTTCACATTTTCCTGTCTATTTGTTTTAGTTATTTATCTATTAATAATTTTCTGGAAGAAATAAAACAATTGGCCTCCACCAACCAAATAGCGGGCCTACTGTTCTCTATACTTAATTCAGTCAAACAAATCCTTGCATAAACAATTTTTATAGTGTACGTGACTATGCACTAAAACATCATTTGAAAAAAAAAATTTCACATTCTGGGTGATGGCAGATTGGAGCCTGAATATTTACCCATCAACTTGCTATCACTGGGGAATTTCGATGACTTTTCCAAGATTTAAAGTAAATTTCCCGACTTTCCCTGACCAATCCCAACTTTCTTGACCTTTCCCTGATTATCCCTGACTTTCCAGAATGTGGAAGACATGTGTTGTGTGTGCGCGCGCGCGTGTGTGTGTAGAGTGCGTATACTGCAAAAAGTGACCAAGTCGAAAATTGAGGCTTGGTCAGGATAGCGACATTTTAACTCATAGTCTACTGATTTCAATTTTTTTCTTTAGAAGTACTTCCGCTCTTTATTTGGCAGATTTTTAATCAATCTCAATTTTTTAAACTATTTCCTTGGTCACTTCATGTCTTTTTGTAATTATCTATGTTGTCATTTCCACATATAATTGGTTAAATAATCTTTAATTAGAAGGTCAGATTCGAAAAAAAAAAAAAAAAAAAAAGGAGTTTGAACTTGACGTTAATGCAACTCGGTCTGCTAATAATTTTTATATGCCCGTGCGTAGAGAACATGTGTGTGTGTGACTTTGTATAATAAATAAAGACGTGAACATGGTTGAAGCTTCGATAATTTCAGTTTGTCCGTCGTATCCTTTCCTGGCTGGGAGCGAACAGCGGGGACTTGGTTAATCCTGCTACGACGCGGCTTCGTAATTAGCAAGAAAGAAAAAAAAAACCTTTAGTAATTTTTGTTTTGTTTTTAAAGTTCGTCAGTTTGTTCGTGGTGTTTGATCTCGAATGCGCATGGCCCACATCCATCCAGCTGCGATGCCGTTACCAGCGGCCATGAATGCAAAATATTCGCTCTCGTATTCACCCTACATTTTTACTACCTTTTCTTTTTTTAATTTAGAACCTCGCCACTCGAACGCTCTAGTGATCCTCTTCGTTGGGCCACTCTGTTCCCCCGCTGCCCCCCTCTCCGCTTAAGTATCCGGTTTAGCTCGGTCGCGATTACACGAGCGAAGAAGTTTCCGACGTCGGAAAAGCGGAGTATGTTAAAAAAAAAAGAAGGCAGGCATCCGTGCGGTTTACCCCTCCCCCAATTCCTCCTCTTCTTATTACTTTTTTTTTTTTAATTTGGATGCTGCGGGTGGCATTGCGTGATCTCTCGCCGGCCCCATTGTGCGTATCCGCGGCATCTCCGGAGGGCGGCCATTGTGCCGTGTGGTTTGCTGCCCGGGGGGGAGGGGGGTCAGGGGCATTACTCTCGGAACACAATGCCCCCCCGCGCTTTTGTTGCTCGGCCTTGTGGGTGAGGGGGGGGGGGCTTACTCGCGCGCTGTGACACGCTTGTTAGCGCCCCCGCCGTCGGCCATTGTTGGTGGGGGAGGGGGGGTGGTGATAGTGGAGTGCATTCCCTGGTGTCTCCCCCTCCCACTTCCACCAGAAAAACCCCCTCCTGCGGGATATTAACAATCGCTCCACGCCACCTAAACCACACTTCAATACGGTCGAGTTAGGGGGGTATTCGGACGATGTTATCAGCCCGGCAAGTTGATCCGTTGCGCTGTGTCCCGGAAACCGCGCTCGCCGCATTCGAATGTAACTGTTTTTTTTTTGCAGGTTGATTAGCATTTTTATTACCGCTGTGCCCGTAAGTGAAATGTGAAAATTACAGATAACTTGTGAAATGGTGCATTTGCATGAAAACAACTGTATCACTACAAAATAGTGTTCGTTATATTTTGTCCCAGAACCTCCAACTTTTAAGTTTTTTTTTTTTTGTAATCTGTTCCCTGAATAGCATTAACTGCGCATAATCAATGAGCATTGTAAAACGAAATAAAGTCAAATTGTTGATACTCGATTAACTTTCACTATCATTGAATTAAATACCAATAAAAATAAATAAATTTTTGTGCGAATTTTTTTAAAGAAATAGTAGGTATTATCTCGAAAAACGCATTTCGTATATGCAAAAATAACCATAGCCATGTGTTGTAAAATTCACAAAATCTTTCTTACTTATAGTGGTACAAACTATTTCTTGGCGACTGGTTTCACAAAGGTGTCTTTTGTTAAAGTACGGAAAGAGTATTTCTGCGTGTAAAAATAGATGCCAATGCAGATGTGTTTCCTTCGCCTGAAGCCAGTGCCTGCAGTAGCGGAAGGGTGGACCGGGGGGGATGGGCGAGGGGGGCACTCTCGCGAGCGGGCGAACACGCTGATTGGCCAGCAGGGGCGGACGAGAGAACGAGAGCGCCCCTGGTGGTGGACAGCCGAGACAGTGGACCGGCTGGAACTGCGTTGCTTCCATCACTTTCTTCCAGCAACCTTTCACTGCCGCGCCGAGGGGGAGGACCTGACCAGTCCCCACCGTTCTGCCCGGGATCTTCTTGTTCACCGGCAGTAGCAAGGCGCCATCTACTTTCCGGATATTCCCGACGCTCCGCAGTTCGCATGGCTCCAGCACACACCGGGACCCCCAGCGCTTCCTTCGCCGACGAGACTGCTTCATGCTGCGCGCCGACCTTCATCCGGGCCGGCCAGTGGTCCGCGGACTGCTACTGGTTGTCCACGCCCCCCCCCCCCCCCAGCACAGTGAATAACTGGGAATCCCCGTGTTTTGTCACCGGTAGCAGGTGTGGCACTGCCGGGTCGCCCCCAGTTGCAAAGCACGGTAACCCGAAATATCGCCGGTTACATCCCGGTTCACGATGCTTCTTACACCTCGGAAAGACGACAGCCAATCGTTACAAGTACCTAACGCCTGATGAACACACAACCTGTGCCGCATTACATCAGTGTTTTGCTAATTGTATAACTTGCAGGGGCTGCCGTATAGAACCCACCAGCTATTTATTTCTGCTTGGAGATCTTGTCTAGACTCTGCAGGAACAAGGTATATTGGGGGAAAATATATAATTGTTAGGGACCTGCAAAATTCGATGTTTTGATGTGTAACATCTTAGCCTTCGGTACACGGCATTTGGTGGGAGTGATTTCGCGAATGCGACGGAAGTAAAGGACCAGAAATGTGTGACAGCCACGGCGCTGCCATCTGTGGCGGATGGCGCGATTCAATGTTCACAAAGACAATGGGGAACTTTAAAGTATTTACTGTTTAATTAATTTTAACAACATTGGCAGTATTTTAATAAAATACATTTTTCGAAAATTAGGTTCGGGGTTTAGTATTTTTTTTCAAGTCTTTTTTCGCTTTTATCGGAGCCGTTTCGTCACATAGTTTAAAATTTCGTTCTATCAGTCAAATAATTCAATAGTCGACGTAGCTGCTCCGGCAGTGAATTCTAACGGCGGATGCGAAAACTACATGTGATTCGCGTCCAGAAATTTAGTAAAAAATACAATTTGCGTACATTTATCGCGCTCGATTTTATTTCAAAAGAATTCTGCGTTGAATTTCGTGTCCGAGTTTCGTATTATAAGTGTATTTTGCAACGTGAGAACACGTGAAATTGTTCGTTACGGAGGTTAGATGTTATATATATATCTCTGGTGAGAACTGAAAAACTCAATTTTTTTTTTAAATCTGATACCAAGTTTAACCTTAAAACACTTGTACTTAAATAAGTCGGTGTATTTTGTCCGTTGGTTGCTGCAACAATTTTAACTTCCGGCCGTGTTACATTTGATTAGGTCGTTTAATTTTTTTTTAATTTTTGTTATTGGTTAATCGTCCTTCGGGCTGTGTCAAAACTACCTGCAGTCCCAGGAATACGTTTTTTTTTTTAAATTAATGCTGTACAATACTTTTATTTGAGCTGTTCGTTAGATAATAATGCTAATTTTTACAGGTCTCTTATCACATTAAATCGAAGACCTCTGTGACTAGTATTATATGTCCGCAATCGACGAAGTCTCATCCTATCTCTCTCTTTATATATGCACACATATGAATAATATGTACACATGATAGTTAATGCACACGCGCTTCGCTACGGTAGTCCATAGGCATAACACTCACACTCATTATGCATGCTTGCCCTTTTGGATACGCCACTTCCGTGCCTCGAATGAAAAAAAAAATTAACTGAATAAAATTTAGGAAGTCAACTTATGAAACAAGAAAATTATTTAGAACTAAAATAACCCGTAGAAATATAAACCAAAGACGGAATCGTGTATTCATAAGTTTTCAAACCCCCTTCTAATTCGCACTTATTAAAACCAACAATGCCGTGTTGCTATGTTGGAAAAGATGATTACAGAAAGTACATGAAGCATCGACAATGCAATAGCCGTTGACAGAAGACGAAGTATGCATCATCAACAATGCAAAAGCCGTTGACACGGAGATTATCGGGAAAAATTGTGCTCGAACATCATAATGAAAAATCGAAAGTAAAAATAACTAAGATGCGTTTAGAAAAATCTCTTCTACCCATGAGTATCCACGTACCAAATTTCTCGGCTTCAGACAGACTACCGACGGACAAACTATATATTGTATTAATCTGTATAAATAAAAATGTAATCGTTCGTTAAAAATCTTAAATCTCTGAAAGTTCTTCACCGATTGATTTTAATTTTGGACACAACGTTGCATTCAAATGCGCGCGTAATTTTATATACATATGTCACACATATGACCGGTAAAAATATATATAAAATATATAGGTGTAACAAGCATATATTAATGAGTGTTTGTGTGTTCAGCTACTGTTTTGTGAAGATAAATATATTTATATGAAGATACAGAAATATATAGCTATAGCTATAGAGAAAGATAGAGCAAGGGCTATAAATAGACGTATAAATATGTAGAGATATATAGATGGGAGATTGATATATAGTTTAAAACATAGTTTACATAGACAGATATAGAGATATAGAGTATTGTGGATATATATATGTAGAGATATAAAATATTTAAATATATAGAGAAATATAGTGGATTTATAAAGGGACATATACAGAGAGATAGAGAGAGAAAGAGAGAGAGAGATGTTTTGGATATGTGTACATACTTCTAAAAAGTTACAAAAAAAATTGTGTGATTTCGCATCTCTTTCTTTTACATTTAACACGTCTGAGCCACAACAATCTGTGGCCGGTACAGCTAGTACTTACATAAAATCAATACTCACGCATTAATGTGTTCGTGTTTGGAGTCGAGCCTAATGCCGTAAACGCCCCTGTTCCGCATGCTCGACTTCCACGCAGGAGGAGTATGTTTCCGCGGACTGCAAGCGGACCGTCGCAATTTCGCTTTTACAGACCCCCCCCCCCCCTTTTTCACCACAACCCCTATCCATGCCGCTTCCGCCTCGCGTTCCTCGCGTGTTTTCCTGGTGAAGTCACCTCCCCCTCCCCCTCTACCAGCCAACAACCCCCCTCGCTATATTTAAATTCATAATATATTGCGAGGGCCGGCGTCGGCAGTAAACCTGCCCGCGGCAAATTGTCGCGTGCGGGGCTGCCGGGTTTGGGGAAGGGGTTGGTTAGGGTCTCCACGAAATTAGTCGTCATAACTCGCAGAGGGTTGAGGGGGTTTAACGTCGGGCGGATTTCTCGTTTACATCCCGGTCTCCGCGGGTGTGCCGGCTGACGAGTGAGGATACAGCAAGGAGGGGGGGCTAGCTGCAGGGTTCTCCTCCGGGGTGGAGTAGTGGAGTGGTCGTCGCTCACCAAGCTTTTATTAAATTTCTTCTGTGCGGTTGTTATGTGCGGGCGCGCGCCTCACCTCCCCCCTCCCCCCATTTTCCATTTTTTTCTCTCCTACTTCCCTCCCCCTCCCCCCCTCCGGCGACAACGGCTCGTCCCCGCATCGCAATGACTTGCTTGCTATCCCCCCGCCCTTTACCCATTCCCTTCATTTCGCGTTTCCATTCCGAACGGATTTCTGTTTTTTTTTTTTCCCCTGCTCGGGCCTTCGTTAATTCTTAAGTGAATGTCCATTACGAATTCCCACCTTCCCCCTATCAGCCACTCTTTCTTGGTAAACAAGCGAAAGAAAAAATATAACATTAATTAATTCTCTTCCTAATGTCGAGCCCCCCCCCCCCCCCACTTTTTTTTCTTTGCCCCTACGTCCAACCCCTTGTCCACGTCGTGCCGGAGGGAAACGTTACGACGTAGGGGACAGTCTGTAAGGGCGAAGTACAGCGGGGACCTTGTGCGCCTCAGGACCGCCACGGTAGCTGTGAAGAACTTACAAGAACCTTGGGACATAATTTATGACGCCAAAACCTAACATGAACTGACCAAAATATATCAGCCCGAAAAAGTGCAACTCGTCCACATGAAGTGTGTAACTGAGTATTAGGGTATTCGGAAATGTAACCGATTTTCAGAACGAGGAATCACGGTAGTGCTAGGTAATTTCCTTTTTATTAATCGTGCATCAGGATTTCCGGTGAAGTCATTAACGGCAACTGTGGCGGAGGAGAAAACACTTTTCTGTTGGGGTTCACTAAAAAGGAAACCCACTGCCCTTGTGGTAAGAGGGATCTTCAAAGGCTAAGGGAGACCGCTCTAACCGAAAAAGAAGCAGGCTCGAAAGCTTCAGTTTCGAGACCTGTGGGCTGATAGCTCGCACTACCTACGGGGCATTAAACCCCACCATATTGGATTTTTTTTTTTTCATATTTTTGCTGTGATTCTAATACTAAACTCTTCATCCCATGTCAAGACATTAAGTGTATCTCCCGAACCTTCTGTACCTTGTTGCAACCACATATTCACTAACAGCCTCTAGTCTGTAAGCGCCGCGTGGAAATTACCCTATTATGTCACCCGGCCGACTACTACTGTCATGATAGTCACACCAGTGTACAAGTGTTAACTTCAACTCGTAGGCAAAGCTAAGTCCTATGCCATGTCAGACAAAAAAAATTATCACTGAATCATGTATTGAAAACGGTATCAAAATATTTGTAATTTAAATATGGAGACGCCCAAATCCCCCTTAAACAAATATATTAAAGAAACATCAACAAAGGAAACAAACGTACTTATCTAAAGACGACGACTTTCGACTTGTAAAGGCTAACGAAAATTGGGTTATATAACCAGCCCCGCCCGAATGGTTTTCCGCTGGTCTGACGAAACCACTCCAGGAAAACTTCTGAAATGATCCATTCCTTTTGGTTGCAGGCCATGGTTGTCTCTTTACGCAGTTTTCTTGCACATAACTATGCCGTACTGTGTGCGCGACTCAAGAAAAAAACACAAAAAAGTTATATAATGTCCAGACTGTTTCACGTCGCATGCTTTGTTTTGGACGCGGAACTACATTGTAGTTATTGAATGACAGAATGGCCGCCTCCAAATATTTTTTGTTGATAGCGAAGTGATTTGTAGCTTTCAAACCACACATATAAGAGACAAATGTAATCATTTTGTTACTAATAAGTTTTGACCAGCAAGTTTTCGTTATATTTTGGTGACATTTTATATTCAAATAATTAACTGACACTTATGTAATTGGATCACGATTTATTTGACTATTAACACCCAAAAAGGAAAGGGTCATCTAAGCAGGAAGATCAGCGAACAGTGTGGAAGATACGTCTCAGGTCAAAATAATTAGGGGGTTAGACGAAAAATATAAGTGGATCAGACGAAAAAATAATGAAAGGGTTAAAACCAGATCCTTTACAGAGACTAATTTCAGTACGATATGCTGACAGATAAAGAAGAATTAGCTCGTTATTGAAATTGTACAGGATGTCGCGTGGGTAGGCCAGCACACTTAACAGACGCGAACACTACATCAAGTCTGCTAGTATGGTGTATAGTCTCCCCGAATGGCTAATAATGCTGCACACCTGCTTGTCATGGACTCGATGTGATAATCAGTGAGGATTTTTGGGGGTTACGTTCCAGTTTTGTGGGAGAGGTCCTGGTCTCAGCTGCGATGCCTCCTCCTGATGTGCTCAACAATTGGATCAGACTCCGCTCGTAGCTCGTACTTACGCTGAAACCTCATCTCGTGTGATTCCATGAATCTTTTTGACGTGTTTCAGATCCCCTAACTATTTTGTTCAAAGCGTTTGTGTCTCTGTATTCGTCGAAATAAACAAATATAGCTTTTTCAAAGAACAATAAATTTGTATGGGTGAACAAAAATCGTCGACACAGTAAAAAAAGGTTTCTAAACCCACGGTATATTTTGTTACGTGTACGAAATCAGTTTTGTTGCGCACCAAGCACATTTATTTCATTTTCCCCCGTCTGCAAACAAATATTAGTTTTTTTTTTTTATGGAAGGAATTTTCTTCTCGGCGATGGGGCCGTGTTTCAGCAGGGGCGCGATACTCTTCTCGTTTCTTTCCTTCAGCACCCCCTCCCCCCCACCAACATACTCACCCCCTGGGACCGAACGGGGTGCTGCCACTATGTGCTCACGTGGTCTTCAAGACGGTGACACCTCATTTCCACGTCTTTCCCCCCCCCCCTCCTTCCCCGCACTGCTTCCTGCTCCCCTCGCCCGCCCGGTCTCGTGCCGCGCCGGGCTATTCCTGTCTGTCCCCTTCCCGCCCCGGGGACTCCGCCGCCTCCGCCGCCTCCGCCGCCTCCGCCGCCGCCGCGCAGTCGTCGCGCGGGCGAGCAGACTTCCGTGTCGTCCCGCCTCTCTTCTCCGGAGGGCGGCAGGCCTCAAGGTCAGTCCGCGCAGGCGCGGCGCAACAGTCGGTCAACCCGTTCTGTAGATGGGTCACGCATTCGATACACTTCTCTTGGACATGCGCCATTGCGGTTGTGCGCTGTTTGGTCGTCAAATTAACGAAATAAAAAAAAAATGAAAACATAAAACCCTCCGTGGAACAAGTCTAAACCAGCTGACGTCAAACAGATAAACGCAACGACGAAAACACCTATATCGACTGTTTTCGTCGGTGTTGTCGTTGTTTTGTCCGTGATGATATGTTCATCTTCATCGTTGCGTTAGTATATTTGCTGCGTTTTCCAGGGTTTTTTTTATTGTCGAAACTGTCCCGTCGTTGTTAGCCCGCTGTGTTCGTCTATGCTGTTATTATTATTTTTTTTCATGAATAAATTCCTTCAACGAAATTCTTGCTCTGTCTGATATTCAGGTTTGAATTTGTTTGTCTGTGCTGTCATCACTGTGTTGTCCATATAGGTACATCGTTGGGTTTATCTGTTTGACATCAGCTGATTTAGGCTTGTTCTCTGTGGGTTTATGTTTTCATTTTTATTTCTTAGTTTGATTTCTTGAATTTTTTCCATGACAAGCAGTGCAAAACTGCAATGGCGTATGTCCAAGAAATTGTATTAAATCAGTCAGTTAACCCTTTCGCTCTATTGGTCCACTGAAGTGGACAATTCATATTTCGGTGTCACACGGAGTAGCTAAATTTTGAATGTGTGGGTCATGGTGTAGCCTACATTCTAGTCGACATTATTATTTAGGAATATGAAAGAAAGTTATATGTTGTTTTAAAAATTATATAATAATATTTAATTTAATTAGAGCTTAATCTTACAACCACATAAAATATAACTGAAAGGTTTATTGTTATTTTGCTTCTAATGTTTCGTATTTTCTGCACTTGTTTTTAAGTAAATTCGTGACAAAACAATTTTTAATTTTTTTTTTTAAATTATTTGCTAAAATGTGCTTATTTTATGGTTCTTACTACCTTAAAGGCAAATTCTTATGTATTGAAACGTGGAATCGTGTGGTATACAGTTTTGTATTAACCGCTCGTAGGATGTAGTTTTCGTCTTCAAACACCTTATTTTTAATACTTCATTCATAAATCAATGGAAATTAGGTTTTCCCAATATCACCGTAACCTTTGCTTTTCATGGCTTTGAGTAAACCTAATTTTTATTAATTGATGATATTGGAGCATGCGAGAGTGTTCTGCCTGTGGACTTCCGTAGAGAAGCATGGGCGCATGTGCCAGTTGATTATAATATATTATTGTCAAAAAACTAAATGAAAACATGCACACTAAACTTGCACACTAAAAAAGGTCATAAATTATAGTTTTAAAATACGCGCTTTTGTCAGTAACGAACTTTGTTAAAAACAAACCAAAAGTGCCGAAACTCGAGGGAATTTGCTAGTTGCCATTGAAAATTTCCACTATTCACCTCCTGGGACTCCATTGTCATATCAGTTCGAAGAAACCAAATTATTTTATGGTCAGAAGACGTTCGTTTGCATATGGTTCGTGAGTTAGTTACATAAAACTAATAAAAGCGTGCTAAAATAGCCCAAAATTTACTTCTAAAGTTTTTTTTTTTGCATTAAATATTTTAGCCTTCTTTTTTAGGGTGAAAAAAAAGGGGGGGAGGGGTATTTCACGTGACGTGTTGTGGAAGATCCGCCTCTGGATTTAGCGCAGGGAAATTTTAATATTGGTTTGGCTTTACCTCACTGATTATCCAGTAAAATAGATTTATAAATCATTCGGCATATCGGAGTGCAAACAACAGATAACCGTTGGAAGTAAAAAGTGATAACAAAATTCTACTTTGTAGAATGAATATGTCGCGTGTTTCTGTCTGGTTTTGTGTACACGCGTAGACGTATCAAGTAAATATGGTTTCGTACTATCTTTGAATGATTATGGGAGCACTATAATTTTTTTTGTACTTTTTACAAGGAAAATCCTTGACAACTCAGTTGCCAACGATATCACTTGTGAACTACAAGGCAGAGCTTTGAAAAATTGCAAATGATACAAAGCTCTGCCTTGCAGTTTTACAAGTGATATTGTTAGCTACTGAGTTTTTTTACAATGTAATATTGATTGAAAACTTGTTTTGGACATACGCCATTGGTGGTTTACACTGTATGTGGAAGAAAAACTTCAAGAACAGACAAAAATGCAGATCTGTTTGTGCATGATGACGGGAACAGATGTCAGTTCCAGAAACGTCGCAAACGTTTTGTCACTTGTAGCCTTCTGCATGTGTGCATGTGTGTAGCATAATCTCTGAGTTCGCCTCTGCGTCGCTGTGTGTAGTTACGTTGTGCACATTACCTGTTTAGTATCATCTTTGGGATAGTCTTAGGTTGTGTTGTCCAAGTTTGTTGTTTATATTTACTGTTCTTGTTGAAACGTCAACCCGCTGAGTTGTCTGTGATGTGATATTTATCTGACAAATTCCTTTCTTCTTTGTTGACTAAGCATTTAACTTCTGACATCTTAGCTTATTTTATGTATGTATTCATCTTTTTTGTCCGTTCTTGACAGGGTTGGCACGTTTAAAACAAAATGTTTAAAACAATATGTTAAAAATTGTTTAAAACAATACACTCTGAATAAAACAAATTTAAAACTCAATGTTTAAAACATTCTGTTCTAAACATGTTTTTTATATGTATTTTAAAAAAGTTTTATTTCTTACGAAAACGAAAACTGCATATTGACATTTTCATCGCAAGCATCACTGTCTCATTGTAAGTCACCAATTGTGATAAATATCCAGACTAGGATGAGAAATTTTGAAGTGAAACACATTCCTCACGTAAACATAAAATACCAGCACTGCTTGGGGTCAAACCAGTCATACATTTTAGGGTGCCAGTTCCACTAAGTTCATCTAACCTAATTAAAAATTTTTGTTAGTTAAGTGCACGTTTGGCAGCCTTCTCTGTTCCTAGCAGGTTCCTTACAGTACTATGCACAAACTCGAATGTGGAGAAAAGACGTGCACTGTGTAACTGATGTACCAGGTTCAGAGTTGCATGATGAGTACTTTTCTCCAAAGCCATCCACCATACTAGAGGTTTAATCTCTTTTAGTGTTACAGGACTGAATAAGTACTCCTTGAAAGGTGAACTTTTTGCCTTGTACTTAATAATATCCGGAATGGCTACAGTCAGCGAAAACCGGGCAATGTCAGGGAATTCCATATTCAAAAATGTGTAGCAATATATGTACCTTACACCTGATGGGACTTCTGCTGAAACCATATGTGCAAAACATATTGTGGTGGTTTTTATTAAAATTAATATTATAAACAAAAAAAAGTTTGAACTTAAAAAAAACTCTTTAAAACATGACAAACTGTTTAAAACAAAAAAAAACAGTTTTAAACATTAAAAAACATGTTTTTTGATTTTTTTTTTTAAAAAATGTTTTTTTTCCCAACCCTGATTCTTGAAGTTTCTGCAAGACATACATTGTAAACCAAACTGTTTTTTATATTTATACGCAAGGTGTATTGTGTGTGTATATATATATTTTTATATATATATCCTCTAAGTCGTCCAAAGTAAAATGGTTTTTATTTATTAATTTGAAAATAATAATTAGCTCATTTTTTTTGCATAACTGTCAACGTCACTATTTCAGCTATTATGAACCAGCACGTAATGAAAATTAAATATATTGCATAGAAAAAATCATGTTATTATTAAGTGTAACCGATTACTTCCTAACACAATTATTAGAATACCTGTGAGGGAAATTGTAAGTAACTTTAGGCTTAAAAATCGTGTGAATTGGCAAGTTTATTTTGGCGCAAAAATTAATCAAACGGTTCTCAAATTTTACTTTCTGTTAAGTGTAACTTCATTACATCTGGTAGAGTGTGTCGAAACGATGAATTATCAGAGCGTAACGAAAAGTGCAACGTTCAGGAGTGAGGCGCTCAAGGGTAGGTGGAGGGGACATATATGTATAAGTCTCTCTGCAGTATTTTCTCCGACGTGTTTACTACAATAATTGTGAATCTTCAATTGCGAATTTTTAATTTTTTTTTTTTTCGTTAAGACCGAGTAAAACGAAAATAATTGTTTTATTTTTCGTTTAGTTTAATGGATGATCATTGAAGTGTGAGGTTTCACTTTGAACGAGTCATTTTGAGTCAGGAGTCTCTAGATAATATTTTTTTTTCCGTCAGCGTATTCCCGTGACGGTGGGAAGGAAGTGAAATGTTTTTGGCGGTGTAGGGTGTCCGACTCGGCATGGGCTCTCGGCCGTGGACGTTTGTTTGGGTCGCTCCAGCATCACCCGCCAGCCGGTCCATGGATGTCTGAGGTTGTGTGGGATGGGGCGGGGAGGGAGGACTGCGCAGCGCGCGCTATCTGGCTCATCGGGCCGGAAACACGCCCGCCCGTGACGTCACGACGGTGAAGGGGCGCGTCCGGTCCTCTCTGCTACATGTCTCTCTCTCTCTCTCTCTCTCGCGTGACCACGGTGGAGTGGTTGGGGGGGGGGGGGGGGAGGTGAAATGCCCAGGCGGCTCGCATTGCACAGGGAGAAAAAAAAAATATTCTCTGTGCTTTTACAAACGACTCCTTTGGAAACCAGTTCGTAGCACTACAAGAAAGATAATTACATACTTCATATGCAACACACGGCTATGGTTATTTTTTGCATGTATGAAATACGTTTTTCGAGATAATACTGGATATTTCTTACGATTATTGCAGCATCATTTTTATTTTTTTATTTTTATTTGGATGTTTCATCCGAGCATAATATTTTTTAACCATGCAAAAATAATAAGTAAATTAAATAATTCGCCAATCTAATACTGTAATACCCGGCGGTCAATTCACTATTCAATTTAGTATAGCGTCTGCGTCCACATTTATTTTTATTTTTCTGTCACCGCCAAGCAATACTTAAACCTTTTTTAATTTTTGAGGTTGTGTGTCTGTTTATTTTCTTCTGTGATGGTTTTTTGGACGTTGATGCTGAAGGTTATATTTTACTTTCAAGAGAATTTTGTAATTTAGTAGAAAATTATGTGGATCTTATTACTCAAGTTTTCCCGGACTTGCAACAAAATTTGAATAGTGATCAGTGGTTGTGCGCAAGAGCAATATTGGGGCCAACAAATTATATCATTAATAAAATCAACACTTATATTTTAAAAGAGTTGCAAGGGAAAATGAAGCAGTATTTGTCAATAGATACAATCGTGAATACAGAACAAAGCACTTCATATCCTGCGGAGTTATTAAATTAATTTGAACCTTCGGGAGTACCCTCACATAAACTTCAAACGAAACTAAATGTACAAGTTATACTTATGCGAAATCTAGATGCTCCTCGACTATGTAATGGAACGAGGCTTCGGATCACACAATTGGAGCAGAATATACTTGGTGCCACTATTTTAACAGGTGTCGGTAAAGGGGAAAGTGTTATCATACCTCGAATTCCAATTATCCCCACTGTTCTGCCGTTCTAATTCAAAATAGTTCAGTTTCCCGTCAGGCTTAGTTTTGCTGTTACCATTAACAAAGCGCAAGGGCAACATTGCAGGTAGCAGGGGTGCATTTTGAAAAGCCATGCTTTTCCCATGGCCAACTATATGTAGCCTGTTCGCGTGTGTCCAATGCCCGAAATGTACACATATTTGCACCGGACAGATAAACATATAACATAGTATACAGGAGTATCCTAGAATAATACTCTGATTTAAGCTCTTTTCAAGAAAAATTAATTTATTAAACGTTAATGCTTTGAACTTTTTAAAATGTTAGTATTTAAAATTATATAATTTTTGTAATAGTGAAACATATTTCAATAAAGCATGTCTTCAGTTTTTTAAGCTAAATTGTATGTTAGAATATTTAAATGCTGGTGATCCCATTCATGCAATAAAAAAAAAACAATTACCATATTATTGTGATCTTTGATACTTATCTAAGGACATGACGCTAGCGAAGCCGCGGGTAAAAGCTAGTATAGATATAAATTATTTAAATAAATATTCCACCTACCTGCTGCAACGCTAACACAATGGGTGTGATAACCTTTTTATTCATTTTTTGTAAACCATAGTTTTTTCATTTAGTAAAAGGTTTTAATTAGTCATTTTAGGAACTTTTTGATTTATGTATTTCCTTGGTTCCCATAGCCTCTCCCCACTCTTAAGTAGCCTATAATCCATTTAGGTTGGAAAAAAATTTCTGATTTGTTTTAAAATAATCACGGAACTTCACCTATACTTGTAGATATGAGGTCTTTACAGCAGTATTTCAATACACACTATTAAAAAAAAAACATTTCCTATAAAACGTTATATTATAGCATAACCACGTTGTACAAAGCAGGGCTGAAAATCTCACTTTTATTTTTAACTACGACAGTACTTAATAACTAATGACTGAATGTGCATCAAACCATTAACCCTTAGCGTATTGCGTTAGCATCATTTGCAACATAGCATTCACAATCCATGTTTACCCTGAGGAGAAAATGGAAGTAAAGGCAATGCTTCTATATCAATGGGAATAAAAATTAATTAATGTAATATACAATTTTATTTTTAATATAAATGCAGGGCTAGGTTAGCCTAACACCCATCTTGTAGACATTGTGTGACCTAAGTGCTTTCTATACATATCCCACTTGAGTGTAATGTTTAACCCCCAAGGACTAGAGTTCATGTATTATCAATGAAAGAACTTTATATTACAGTAATTTTATTTTCAGTTTTACTATTACCTGCAGTTTTTATACATAATCGGTTATTATTATTAGTCCCTCTAAAATACACTGAAATTTAATATATGTAAGTAAATATGCATTTAAGCAATCGTGTTTCATTTAATGCCAAATAAAATGAAGGTTGGGCATACCTGTCAATACCATCTGGGTTGGATCACAAATACGTGAAGAAGGGGGAAAAAAAAACATACATTTTTAAAACTACTTCACATCAAAGTATTTTTTTTCAATGCACATAATCCATTTAAATACTTTTTCAAAATTACACATTTACGATTGTAACCGTGTTTGTCGAGAATCGAGGTCACAACACTGACAGATTTATCCGTTTCCGTGAGTAAAATAAATACTGACATTACGCATTATTATATTTGAAAATAAAATAAAAACTATTCTTCCTGCAGTATAGGCAATTTATTATGTCATAAAAAATTTTTTTCGAGCTTCTACAAATTAATAAATGACATGCCACACGCTCCCGTTTACATACAGTAAACTGTCTACGTCAGCGCACATAGCGGCAGAATATTTCCCTGAGCCAAACTGTCCCATAAGAAAACTCGTTTTCTTCCTAACCTGTAGTTGAATTAACCTTGGCTGAGGGCCATATAATGTTATGTGTACCGCTTAAATTTTATAGTGGCCCTATGCACGACAAGAAGACTGCGCGTCAGATCAGAGCCTTGGCTTGCGCTTAGAGGCGATTACGTTCTAAAAGCACCAGCCAGTATCGTACTTATCATTCCGCCTCACTAGCACACATACACTCCTGACTAGGCGGCCCCCTTAAGCAGCCACTTCCTTTGTTTTCACAATCCCAACTCTATACTTTGGGCCAATGTTTCTGGTGACCCGCGAACACACACAGAAAACAAAAGTATCTGTACTTTTACAAAAAATTCCTTTGGAAACCAACGCCAAGAAATATTTTTTTAATACTACAAAAAATATTGTAACTTTCTACAGCATATAACTATGATTTATTTTGCAAATATTTAATACATTTTTCAATATAATACTGAGAATTTCTTACGAAAATTATCTCAAGATTTTATATTTTAATTGATGTTTTTTCAAGCATAATTTTTTAAACATTGGAAAAGATAATCGAATATCGAATAATTGTACTTTATTTGATTTTATCATGATTATTAATATGGGCAGATAATACTGGAAAGCTATTCACGGAACGGTTTACTAATAACTTTAACCATTCAAGATACTGGGACAACACAAAGCATAAATGCCCGGGCAAAGAACCAAAACCCAGTATTACTACGAACACTATTTCATAGTGATACAGTTGTTTTCATTTAATTATAAAATCAACTAATTTCTTTTAAGTTTATATGAATAATTCTTTCCATTTACAAAAAAAAAATCGTTAGTGTGCTGTTAAACACGTATCGGTAAAGTCTGCTTGTTTAAAAACGCATAATGTTTCTGTAAAATTACACATACCATGTTTCTGTATTATTATCATAACACACCGTGTTATTTTATATCATGTTGATGTACTTTTACTAGGACGTTGTGGGTGTAAATCTTTTACAATAATCGTTAATTTACACGAGAAACAAATTATTTATTGGGAACTAGTTTCCAACGGTCTTTTGTAAAAAGCACAAAATTTTTTTTGCGTACCTGGAAAATTTACGTCAGTCTAGAATGCTATTATTGTTTCTACATTTCATCAGCCCATCGGTCCTTGTCTTATTACGCGTTGTTTGACATGCTCTGACTGGCAAGCTGCTTAAAAAAATACTCATAAATTTAAAAAAAACAAGACCGTTCAACCGAATAATGCGTGACCCGGAGGAAAAACAAATAAAATATGGCAGCAGCCAAAGAAGACAGGGCGTTAAATGGATTATGAATACTTTTTTTGAGTCTCAACTTATCACGAAAAAAATTTGAAGTTTTTTTTTAAATTGTGTTTATTTGCGTGATGAATTCCCATTCGCCATATAGGTAGTGGATTTTTTTAATGCTTATCTGAGCTTTCGTTACGAGAAGATGTGTTTTCAAGTTTACGAAAAAAAAAAATACTGAAAGTAAACTTTTTTTTTCAAATGGTGTAGCTAATTTGTGTTTGGGTTTGTGTGTATATGTATATGTATATATAATATTCCGCAAATATATTTTTTAGTAGATTCAACAACATATGCTTTGTCATGCGTTCAAAATATTAACTTTGCTACATCTCATATCTGGCTGGCCCAAATTAAAAAAAAAAAAAATACGAACGACTATTCTGTTTGTATCGAACAAAGATATATTTTGCAGTGACGCCATTTAGGAACTGTACATAGTTTTTTTTTTTTTAAATGGGATTGAACTATTTATGTAAAATTACAGATAATTGCAAAATGAACTTTTATGTAAAAACAACAGTATCACTACAAAATAGTGATACTGGGTTTCAGATTCTTACCCAGCCATTTATGCTTTGTGTTGTCCTAGTACCTGCAATAGTTACAAGTCATCTGTAAACAGTTCGCTGAATAATAAGCTTAATAAAACAAAATAAAATCCAATCATTGGATGTTTATTTATTTTATTTTTAATTTATTTGTTTCATATTCTTTGACCCCATTTCTGGGGTATGATACATGTCAAGTACATATATAAATATATATATAAAGTTTCACAAAAACAAAACAAAAAACATACAATTAAAAAAAATTTATAATTTCACAAAAAAAAAACAACACAAAAAATACAATTACATTTTACTTCAAAGTTATTCATTAAAGCATAGTTATGAAACTACTGAAAGTATAATTAAAAGTGAAACAGAACATATAACACATAATTAGTATGCTATAAAGATAGTAATAGCATAAATTACAAGTGGGTTTGAATTTACCCTATAAAATCTTTACTATTAATTTTTTTTTATAAAGTCTTCAACATCTTTGAAGGATTTGTTCGATTAATTTTTTCCCCATGGTTCAGGAAAAAATATGCTTAAATAAAAACATAATTTGAAATATAAAATTATGCTCCAATTTTCGTTGGAAATATTTTTTTTTTATCTTTCTTGCAGTGCAACGAAATTATTCCTTGGGAACTGGTCTCCAAAGGAAAATTTCGTAGACAGTTCTGCGTGATATCTTCCGTCTTTGTAACGGGTGTTGTGTTGTTTTGTTGCAGACGCAAGAGGGCACGCGCCGACTCAGACGTCGTTAACTTCGGCTGTCGTTGAAGATAACGGCCGCAAGGGCTGTCGCCGGCGGTGCCATTTGGGACTGCGCGCGGCGGGATCGCTCTCCGAAGAATAACAACAAAAAAATAAAGATGCTGCAGAACTGCTCTCCAGACAGCGAGAGGACTAAGTATAGAGACACACCGTGCTGCTCGAAATAGGATTTGTTCATAGCTTGTCTAGTCGGATCTCCTCCCCCTCCCCCCTTCAGGCCAACCCGAGAGCGACACTCTTTCCCCCCTCGTAATGGAAAAAATATATTTTTACCAGTAGGGGAAGATATCGGGGTAGCTCACAAAGTCATTTGGTAGTCAAATTTTTAAGCTGCGTCTGCAGTGTGTGTTTTTTTTTTTTTTTTTATCTGGAGAGGGTGCAAGAAAACTCTAAGAGCTCGATTTACGGAGGAAGGATATATTTAAATGTATAATTACTGGTCTGGTTTCCGTAGCTCCCCTCGCTTTCTTTAATTGAAACAAGAGCTGCAGAGGCGAAGAGGACGACTCGGGGGATGGTTTTCGCGGGACTTGTTCGGGGAAGCGGTGCCGCGGTGGGATGCGGCTGCTAATGACCTGCCTGTGCCGCGGCGAGGCCGGGGCCGTGTCTCCAGGCGGAGCACCGGGCCACGGGGGCAGCGGGTTGGATGCGATCTGCGATCAGCTGTGAGCTCGCCTTCGCGGGACGATCGTCGAGCCGCGCGAGCACGACGCGGGGTGGATGACGACGGCCTAGTCGCGGGGCGAGCAGACACGGCCCCCATGGCAGACGAGCCCCACGCCCGCGGAGGCGGCGGCGGCGGTAGCCCCGCGCGCCGCCTCTCGCAGCTGTTCGACCCGCTCGCCAGGCTATCCGAGTACTCGGGGGCGGCCGGCGGCGGCGGCGGCTCGGCGCCCGCCAGCCCGCGACTCCTGCCGCGGCGCGCGCGCATCGTGGGCGCCGCCTCCCCGCCGCCCCCGCCGCCACCGCGGCCGCACGCCTCCGCCGCGGCGACCCCCCCGCCCCCGCCGCCGCCGGCGCCGCTGCTGCTGGACTTCATGGAGCTGGAGGCGGCCCACCACTGGGGGCTGGACGGCGGCCCGGCCATCAACTGGCAGGAGCGCTGCTTGGAGCTGCAGCTGGAGCTGCACCGCTTCCGCAACCAGGCGGGCCGCGTGCGCGACATGCTGCGTGAGAAGGTGAGTCTCTTGCTCCTGCGGCAGCCGGTGGCTTCCTCTGCTGTCTGTGCTCGCCCTTTCCTCGGTGGCTTCCTCCTCGGGTAGCCTTCGTCCTTTCCTGGTGGCTTCCTCTGCTGTCTGTGCTCGTCCCTTCCTCGGTGGCTTCCTCCTCGGGTAGCCTTCGTCCTTTCCTGGTGGCTTCCTCTGCTGTCTGTGCTCGCCCTTTCCTCGGTGGCTTCCTCCTCGGGTAGCCTTCGTCCTTTCCTGGTGGCTTCCTCTGCTGTCTGTGCTCGTCCCTTCCTCGGTGGCTTCCTCCTCGGGTAGCCTTCGTCCTTTCCTGGTGGCTTCCTCTGCTGTCTGTGCTCGTCCCTTCCTCGGTGGCTTCCTCCTCGGGTAGCCTTCGTCCTTTCCTGGTGGCTTCCTCTGCTGTCTGTGCTCGTCCCTTCCTCGGTGGCTTCCTCCTCGGGTAGCCTTCGTCCTTTCCTGGTGGCTTCCTCTGCTGTCTGTGCTCGCCCTTTCCTCGGTGGCTTCCTCCTCGGGTAGCCTTCGTCCTTTCCTGGTGGCTTCCTCTGCTGTCTGTGCTCGTCCCTTCCTCGGTGGCTTCCTCCTCGGGTAGCCTTCGTCCTTTCCTGGTGGCTTCCTCTGCTGTCTGTGCTCGCCCTTTCCTCGGTGGCTTCCTCCTCGGGTAGCCTTCGTCCTTTCCTGGTGGCTTCCTCTGCTGTCTGTGCTCGTCCCTTCCTCGGTGGCTTCCTCCTCGGGTAGCCTTCGTCCTTTCCTGGTGGCTTCCTCTGCTGTCTGTGCTCGTCCCTTCCTCGGTGGCTTCCTCCTCGGGTAGCCTTCGTCCTTTCCTGGTGGCTTCCTCTGCTGTCTGTGCTCGCCCTTTCCTCGGTGGCTTCCTCCTCGGGTAGCCTTCGTCCTTTCCTGGTGGCTTCCTCTGCTGTCTGTGCTCGTCCCTTCCTCGGTGGCTTCCTCCTCGGGTAGCCTTCGTCCTTTCCTGGTGGCTTCCTCTGCTGTCTGTGCTCGTCCCTTCCTCGGTGGCTTCCTCCTCGGGTAGCCTTCGTCCTTTCCTGGTGGCTTCCTCTGCTGTCTGTGCTCGCCCTTTCCTCGGTGGCTTCCTCCTCGGGTAGCCTTCGTCCTTTCCTGGTGGCTTCCTCTGCTGTCTGTGCTCGCCCTTTCCTCGGTGGCTTCCTCCTCGGGTAGCCTTCGTCCTTTCCTGGTGGCTTCCTCTGCTGTCTGTGCTCGTCCCTTCCTCGGTGGCTTCCTCCTCGGGTAGCCTTCGTCCTTTCCTGGTGGCTTCCTCTGCTGTCTGTGCTCGTCCCTTCCTCGGTGGCTTCCTCCTCGGGTAGCCTTCGTCCTTTCCTGGTGGCTTCCTCTGCTGTCTGTGCTCGCCCTTTCCTCGGTGGCTTCCTCCTCGGGTAGCCTTCGTCCTTTCCTGGTGGCTTCCTCTGCTGTCTGTGCTCGTCCCTTCCTCGGTGGCTTCCTCCTCGGGTAGCCTTCGTCCTTTCCTGGTGGCTTCCTCTGCTGTCTGTGCTCGTCCCTTCCTCGGTGGCTTCCTCCTCGGGTAGCCTTCGTCCTTTCCTGGTGGCTTCCTCTGCTGTCTGTGCTCGCCCTTTCCTCGGTGGCTTCCTCCTCGGGTAGCCTTCGTCCTTTCCTGGTGGCTTCCTCTGCTGTCTGTGCTCGCCCTTTCCTCGGTGGCTTCCTCCTCGGGTAGCCTTCGTCCTTTCCTGGTGGCTTCCTCTGCTGTCTGTGCTCGTCCCTTCCTCGGTGGCTTCCTCCTCGGGTAGCCTTCGTCCTTTCCTGGTGGCTTCCTCTGCTGTCTGTGCTCGCCCTTTCCTCGGTGGCTTCCTCCTCGGGTAGCCTTCGTCCTTTCCTGGTGGCTTCCTCTGCTGTCTGTGCTCGCCCTTTCCTCGGTGGCTTCCTCCTCGGGTAGCCTTCGTCCTTTCCTGGTGGCTTCCTCTGCTGTCTGTGCTCGCCCTTTCCTCGGTGGCTTCCTCCTCGGGTAGCCTTCGTCCTTTCCTGGTGGCTTCCTCTGCTGTCTGTGCTCGCCCTTTCCTCGGTGGCTTCCTCCTCGGGTAGCCTTCGTCCTTTCCTGGTGGCTTCCTCTGCTGTCTGTGCTCGCCCTTTCCTCGGTGGCTTCCTCCTCGGGTAGCCTTCGTCCTTTCCTGGTGGCTTCCTCTGCTGTCTGTGCTCGCCCTTTCCTCGGTGGCTTCCTCCTCGGGTAGCCTTCGTCCTTTCCTGGTGGCTTCCTCTGCTGTCTGTGCTCGCCCTTTCCTCGGTGGCTTCCTCCTCGGGTAGCCTTCGTCCTTTCCTGGTGGCTTCCTCTGCTGTCTGTGCTCGCCCTTTCCTCGGTGGCTTCCTCCTCGGGTAGCCTTCGTCCTTTCCTGGTGGCTTCCTCTGCTGTCTGTGCTCGCCCTTTCCTCGGTGGCTTCCTCCTCGGGTAGCCTTCGTCCTTTCCTGGTGGCTTCCTCTGCTGTCTGTGCTCGCCCTTTCCTCGGTGGCTTCCTCCTCGGGTAGCCTTCGTCCTTTCCTGGTGGCTTCCTCTGCTGTCTGTGCTCGCCCTTTCCTCGGTGGCTTCCTCCTCGGGTAGCCTTCGTCCTTTCCTGGTGGCTTCCTCTGCTGTCTGTGCTCGTCCCTTCCTCGGTGGCTTCCTCCTCGGGTAGCCTTCGTCCTTTCCTGGTGGCTTCCTCTGCTGTCTGTGCTCGTCCCTTCCTCGGTGGCTTCCTCCTCGGGTAGCCTTCGTCCTTTCCTGGTGGCTTCCTCTGCTGTCTGTGCTCGTCCCTTCCTCGGTGGCTTCCTCCTCGGGTAGCCTTCGTCCTTTCCTGGTGGCTTCCTCTGCTGTCTGTGCTCGCCCTTTCCTCGGTGGCTTCCTCCTCGGGTAGCCTTCGTCCTTTCCTGGTGGCTTCCTCTGCTGTCTGTGCTCGTCCCTTCCTCGGTGGCTTCCTCCTCGGGTAGCCTTCGTCCTTTCCTGGTGGCTTCCTCTGCTGTCTGTGCTCGCCCTTTCCTCGGTGGCTTCCTCCTCGGGTAGCCTTCGTCCTTTCCTGGTGGCTTCCTCTGCTGTCTGTGCTCGTCCCTTCCTCGGTGGCTTCCTCCTCGGGTAGCCTTCGTCCTTTCCTGGTGGCTTCCTCTGCTGTCTGTGCTCGTCCCTTCCTCGGTGGCTTCCTCCTCGGGTAGCCTTCGTCCTTTCCTGGTGGCTTCCTCTGCTGTCTGTGCTCGCCCTTTCCTCGGTGGCTTTTTCCTCGGGTAGCCTTCGTCCTTTCCTGGTGGCTTCCTCTGCTGTCTGTGCTCGCCCTTTCCTCGGTGGCTTCCTCCTCGGGTAGCCTTCGTCCTTTCCTGGTGGCTTCCTCTGCTGTCTGTGCTCGCCCTTTCCTCGGTGGCTTCCTCCTCGGGTAGCCTTCGTCCTTTCCTGGTGGCTTCCTCTGCTGTCTGTGCTCGCCCTTTCCTCGGTGGCTTCCTCCTCGGGTAGCCTTCGTCCTTTCCTGGTGGCTTCCTCTGCTGTCTGTGCTCGTCCCTTCCTCGGTGGCTTCCTCCTCGGGTAGCCTTCGTCCTTTCCTGGTGGCTTCCTCTGCTGTCTGTGCTCGTCCCTTCCTCGGTGGCTTCCTCCTCGGGTAGCCTTCGTCCTTTCCTGGTGGCTTCCTCTGCTGTCTGTGCTCGCCCTTTCCTCGGTGGCTTCCTCCTCGGGTAGCCTTCGTCCTTTCCTGGTGGCTTCCTCTGCTGTCTGTGCTCGCCCTTTCCTCGGTGGCTTCCTCCTCGGGTAGCCTTCGTCCTTTCCTGGTGGCTTCCTCTGCTGTCTGTGCTCGCCCTTTCCTCGGTGGCTTCCTCCTCGGGTAGCCTTCGTCCTTTCCTGGTGGCTTCCTCTGCTGTCTGTGCTCGCCCTTTCCTCGGTGGCTTCCTCCTCGGGTAGCCTTCGTCCTTTCCTGGTGGCTTCCTCTGCTGTCTGTGCTCGTCCCTTCCTCGGTGGCTTCCTCCTCGGGTAGCCTTCCCCTGAAAGTCGCTGCCTCCTCTGGATACCTTCACCTGCTTTTAGTGGTGTGCTTTCTTTGTTGTCCGTCTTCGCCGCTTCCTGGGGTAGCTGAAGGTGAGTAGCTTCCTTATCTGTTCAGGAACATATGCAAACTTTAATTCCTTCGGAGAAAGGGGGGGGGGGGGGGGGTAGTGTAGAAGAATGAACCACTCTGCCCGCAGTTTGGTCTCAAACTCTTTTTTTTTTTTGTTTTTTTTTTTTTGTTTGGGAATGGTAGATTTGTATAGATTATAGGTAACTAACTGCCTCTGTTGACCTTCGCCTTTTCCTAATGGCAAGAGAGTGTGTCTGCTTGATTCACTGGCTATCTTCACCTATTCCTCGATAGCTGAAGGTGAGTCAGCTTCCTCCTCTGGTGTTCTTTGACTGTTTCTAGTAACGTGAAAGTGTGTTTGCTTCCCTACACAAATTGTCAAGTAGAGTGTTTCAGTCCGCTTCCTGTGTTCGTTTCCTCAAGAAAGTACAATAAAGTATTTCACTGCTTTTTTTTATTGATGTACTGAAATTGAAATTAATCTTTCACATCTACAAATTTTTTATTTAAACC
Source organism: Bacillus rossius redtenbacheri (assembly GCF_032445375.1). Taxonomy (NCBI): domain Eukaryota; kingdom Metazoa; phylum Arthropoda; class Insecta; order Phasmatodea; family Bacillidae; genus Bacillus; species Bacillus rossius. The sequence goes on from NC_086330.1 coordinate 355,685,877, forward strand.
GGAACAGAATTATTCTTTGTAAAGTTGTACATTTACAAAGTTATTTGTAACCGTTCTCTGAATAGCTTTACAGGATTACCTGCGCACATATTAATCATTATTTAAAAAAAATTAAGTCAAATTGTTGATTATCTGTTATCTATTCCATGATTTAAGAAAGTTATGCTTTGAATGAACCACGAATCTAACTAACATCAGTAATGCCAAAATAAACTGCTTTACCCCATACTCATTTAAGAAATACTTTTACTTAAGGAGGGTGTCAGTACCGTAACTCACATAACTTGCATGCGTTAGAGCCCGTGTTAGAATACCGATCCATTTATCTTGATTTTGTGTCCCCCCTTCACCCCCTTCTCACAAATTTTCCCCCGAAGATCCCAACAGACAAAAGCTGGAATGGCTACTTATAATCGACCCAAAATATATGCCTCCCATTATGTTATTTTAACGTGTCCGTCTCCACACAGAAAACGTTTTATTGTACTTTCACAAAATATTCCTTTGACAACCAATTGTCAAAAAAATTGTTTTCATGCTATAGTAAAAGTATTGTAAATTTGTACAATTCATTGCTATGATTATTTTTGCGTCTATGAAATACGTTTTTGGAAACAAAACTGAATAGTTTTGTCGCGCTTACGAAAATTTTCGCATAATTTTAAATTTTGATTGATATCTTATACAAGTATTAATTTTTCAAACCATGGATAAAACAATCGAATATTCAACAATTTTACTTTATTTTGATTCGTTATCTGCGCAGTTAATACTGAAAAGCTTTCTAAGGAAACGGGACAACACAATGTATAAATGCCCGGTCAAGAATCCGAACCCAGTATAGAAATGCGATAATTTTACTTGCAGCGATACTGGTGCTTTTATTTAAATGAACAAATTGACGAATTTCTGTAATTTTACTTTATAATTTTCTGCTCTTTTTGCGAAAAAAAAATAGTATAACGTATCCACTGTCAACAGGATGCCATTGTATGTTGGGTTGGTGGTGGGGGGTGGGTGGAACTTCTTTTTTTTTGCGTCAGAAATCTTTGGCCAAGATTTCTTGTCGTCGCTTCCCTCGACTACCAGACTCCAAACACATAGGCCCGGTCGCTTGATGGGGACTTTTATACCGCCCACGACAAACTTTCCACTCGACTAAATGCGTATTTATGACTCAGATTTTCCCATCTAGAGGCCTCCTCCCCTTTCCCCTTCAACCCCCCACCCGTGACCTCGACGTTTAATCCAGTTGCCGCTGGGTTTATCTTCATTTGCGCCGCCGTCATGAAGCCTGATTTCAAAATTAGAAAGAGAGAAAAAATACGGTCGCTAACCACACTTCCGTTAAGCCAGTTGTTTTGACCGATACATTCCCTTAACCACCCTGCCTTCTACTCGCATCAAGTGCTGTCGATAACCACCGACACTGTAATTATTTTTTTTTTGTAAACGGAAAAGACATTTTTACGTAAAATTACAGATTTTGTAAATGAAAAACCACTGCAAAAATTGTGTTCGTAGTGATACTGGGTTCGGATTCTTTCCCCGGGAATTCATGCTGTGTGTTTTTTCCCCAATACTACAATAGTTAGTTATTTGTAAACAGTTTTCTGAATAGTTTTCCGGTATTAACTTCGCACATAATAAGCATGATACAACAAAATGAAGTCAAAATTTTAAATGTTCGATTATTTTTTCCGTTATTTAAAGAATATCATGCTTGAACGAAACATCAAATAAAGTATAAATTTGTGTGCCAATTTTCGTAAGGAATATTCATTATCTCTAAAACGTTTTTCATATGTGCAAAAATAACTTACTTAAGCCATGTCTTTCTTGTTTCTTGTAGTTTCCAAAGGAATTTTTTGGTAAAAGTACAGACAATTTTTTTTTCTGTGCAGTGGCGTTTTATGCAGACGAATGCTTCAGCTGAATTCATAAGAACTTATGTTACGATATTGAATGTAATACATATCAAGATTATTTATCCTAGTGATTCGTTTTTTTTTGTCGATGAAAGAATATCGTTTTTCAACAAATTAGGCATTCCTGACGTTTCTATCCTTTCTCTCGCGAAAGTGACTTGCACTTTTGACATTGAAGCGCTTTGTTTCATAATATTTGTGGTTTTAACTACTTATTAGCAGTAAGTCAAAACTATCCGGCATTATAGTAATTAATAGGGTCTGTTAGAAGAACAAAACATTTTTAAGTCCCTACAAGTCTTATCCTTTCATTCGAGGGCAGTAATGGTTTTATTGCTTGCACCTATTTAATTGTACCATTGCCAGAGAGACAAGTATTTTCAACCGATTAGCGAACTGATAGAATACTTAAAAATTAATAGTTTGAGTTATTTTTTAAACCGATTGTGCAAGATCTGTGAATCTTGGAAGATGCGATTGTTATGTTCTATAGTGCCATTTATTTAACTTTTTTTTTTTTTTTAATCTTGGATGTATTTTACATTTTTCTACCGGTACAATATAGCTGTTTTATAAAAATTAAATCAAATTGTTCTCATAGAAAATAAAGTTACTGGCTGTTTGGAAAATCACCTGAAATATTCGGGGTGTGATTCATTATGGAAATTAAGGTATAGTTTACATAAGCCTCCTGCAGCTTTGCAAAGAAATGCCATTTAAGGAACACTGTACTTCATCCTATTAAACAACTTTTTATAATAAGATCTCCCCTTTAGTAGAATAATGAGTGGCTTCCGTATTTCTTTCAATGTTTGTGCCTTCAGGGGTCGTTATAGCTATTTCGTAATCTGCTGTCAAACACATGGCGTTATTTATTTATTGTGGCCACATATGTAACCGCGCCTGCTATGTGTAGGAAGTTTCAGTGTACATGTGTGCCTATATCTGTTAAGCTCTCTTGATGGTATAGTCAGTGCCATGTAACTTATTTCTCAATTACGTAATACCAGCGATACCCTTTTCCCAAATGTCGTTTGCAAAAAAATAAAATAAAATATGTTTTTTACGAGCATTGACAACCGCAGGAAGAGATGTTTACAAAAACTCTTGACATAGCAAGAGTGGTAGAAAGATACGTCTACCATTGGTAATCCTTTTGGGAACTCTCAAATTTGCGGAAACTTACACAACGCAAAATATTTAATGTAGTTTACTCCACAGTTAAACGCATCTCACTTTTACTCACAACTATTATTTTATGAAGGACACAATACATTACGATGTATATATATTTTAAATATTGCTTTTTTGACTTCAGTTGAACAAAACCACTTTCTTACCCGCGCGAGTCCAGCCACAAACAAATAAATTTCATCCGCACGCTGTACGATCCTTCGTCGCTCGTATAGTGGTTCATAACACCTTACTTCGTTGGCGAAACTTTGCTTCCGCGAGATATGCGCGGGAGTCGTTCTTTGCGATTTAGGCCTTAAAAAACAACATTTTAATATAATATTCGTTGGTCCACTGAGTCTTCCAACGCTCCCCCCCTCCTTTCCCAACATTTCCCTCCCCCCCCCCCCCCCCATTTGTCGCTAATAACGCTGTGAACATGAAGGATGAACACTAATTTGCAAAGTCATAGCTAGGTTTGGCCGTGTTCCAAAACTGCTCAACTTCTCGTTAACGTTCGTGTAAAAATATATGGTGTAAAAAGGGGGGGGGGGGGGAGGCGGTTGGATAAGCATCTCTTGGCGTTGTGTAAAGATTACTTGGCTCAAGTGCCGCTTTTTTAAATTGCGGCGTGGAAACTTGTGGCGGCTTAAAACTTGGGTTTTATAGACTCTGCGAACCTTCAAGGCGTGATTTCTTTATGAGCTGTTTAGAGAATAAACAGTGGCAAGAAATATTAATCAGATTTGTTTTTTTTTTTTTGTTTAACAGCTTATTACGCGCTATGTTGGCTAGCTATTTATTTGTAACTACTGCCATTTAGGGACTATTTCTGTCAATCTAACACATATGTTTTTCTGTCTCACATATTTTCTAAGCGTAATATAATGTGTGTAAAAAGTCGCGTAAGTGTGAACCGCTAATCGCAGGAGCAATACAGGGGCACAGCACCTTAACCTCAGCCCTAATGGCGGAACCCTCCTTTACAAAGTGCCCTACAATTGGCAGTCACTTGAAATTAAACTTTAATGCCGCCATACGCATTGAGCCAATCGTCCTACATATGTTGTGCATCTTACTCTTAAACCCAATAACATTGAACCTCTGTACTCTTGAGAAGGAAAACATTAATTGTTTGACACTCTTTTATGAACTTGCCTCGCCGAGCAAACATAAAACAGAAACTTCTCACACGAAATATTACAATATAATGTTCAAAAAATTACAAAAGAGTTGCATAGTTTTTGCAATATATTTTACAATGCAAAAAAACATTTGATTTACCAAGATATAGCTTTACAGGAATGGACTGTTAAATTATACTAATAGTAAAATTACGTATATACAAACAATTTCCCATACAAGAGTATTCGTTTACATAAATGGCTCTTAACAAGGAAGTGGGCTGAAAGTCCTTACGCACTTTACTTACAAAGGCGACTACCTAAGCGTGTTTTAAGCATTGGCAAATATTCATCCTGACTTTCTCTAACCTCGGTTCAAATTGTTTACAAACTAAAAGTACAGACTCATCTCGCTCATATTGTTTTAAACTACACCATGTAGTGGGACAATTGATACGACATGTTGTTGCCACGCCGACGAGGCATGATAGCAAGCACCCGCGCCGTGTAGCATGGAGTTACGCGCCCGTGCGTCGCTCACACGCCTTGCACGCCGCTGACTGCTGCCGTCTGAAGAAATGGTTTGTAATTCTTTCAGAAAATATTAATTAATTTTACCTGACCTTTCAAAATTCTCAAATTTGATACGATTTAATGAGTTTTAGTGATTAAAAAAATTGGTTGTCTGTAAAGTCGGTTTACGGACGATAGTTTAACGTGACAACGTCATAACAAAACATTAATGAAATGATTGATGCAGAAGAAAAGGAAATATCATATTCGGCCTGAGACTGAGCCGTAATAGGTTTTTGCAACCAAACCATTTAGGCATTAAAAATATTATATTCTTTGAGGAAGAAATTGTTTTAAAATTTTTCTATCTTTTGTATGATAAAATCTACCTCACCATACTTTTATGAATAAAATTGAATCAATTTTATTGAATTATCACTATTTTGTATGGATACAAAGGAGTGAAATGAAATGTACAATTTAATTAATAAATTTACTTTCATTTGCATTCATTAATCAAATATATTTATTACTTTTGAAATGTTGCGTGCGCCGTATTTATTTTTACAAGTACAAAAAAAAATTCGCAGCTGCCGAGATTGGATTGGAAGTCATCCATGCTAACCACACGGCCACGAGACCATATTGAGAATAATTGTTTCAAATGGTATAAATTAATAATATTCCACGCACGATATTTGTTTGAATTTCTGTTAACTAGCATATTCTCTGTTGGACTCGAAATATTTACACGCTCGTGGGCTCGTAACTATAATACGGTGTGTGATTTAGTTGATTAAATAATAACTCATGACAAATAATTACCAATGTCAAACTAAAGCGTGAACAGTATCATACCAGCAATACATATTTAAGTTACACAGATAAAACAATTCTCATACAACACTGTTTAAATATACTGATTTATACTAGTAATTAAAATAATACGTACTTGTAAGAACGCCATTTCCTTGCGAATATACTCCCGTGGCGCGGTGCACAACAATAACCTCGATCCGTAGTGGGACATCCGTAGTGGGACATCCGTAGTGGGACAATTTTTCGTGCGTGCAGCCAGCGTTCATCGATTTATTAGACGTTGTCACGTCAAAAATGCAAACCATATCATGAAGTAGCCAGTGGCATTGCAGTTAAATCTAAAAAGTTTCAGTTCTGCAATAAATTAAATTCTCCTTATTTGTACAACCCAAAAACGTTCAAAAATGTAACTTTGGCAGCTAATTATGCAAAATGTTTGCGCTGTATAAATTTTTCAATTCGTGAAAGTTAAACAATTGAAAAAAGTTTATAAGTTAATCAGTGATTAACATAAATATATAATCATGACCTGAAATGGGAGGCAAGCCTTTAAGGCATGGTATGTGTGAGGACTCCTTCCCCTATTCAGATCTCCGAGAGCTCTGCGCCCATGCGGCGAGGCCTTTATCAGGCCATCCTTCACGCCGCGGCTATCGTCCCCCAGGGCGCAGTGTCCGGCGTCCGCGCGCAGTATTTAATCCTTCGGCCGGCCCGGCTCTAGCGCCCTGAACCACCCCCTCTCCGAGCGACCCACCCCTATTAGCGCCCGCGCGCGACGCAAATCATGGCGCTAAAGCCGCGCGCCGAATGGAATCTAATTGGCGTATAATTCCTCATTTTTGGACCCCCCTGCCCGCCCCTGCCTTCTGTCCGGGCCCCGCGCTCTGCGGAGGTAGATAAGGCGGGGAAATTCCCACCCTTCCCCCCTCCCCCATTCCACAAAGCAGTTTCTCCAAAGCCTGTGGGCGATCGTCCGCCCGCCATTTTTAATCCCCTTCCTTCCCGCGACGCGGATTTTCGCGCGCGTTATTTTCAATTCCCCTTCGTTATCGCTGCTTTTGTCTCCCCTCCCGACCTGTCCCGGAAAGAAAAGAGTAGTTAAAAAAAAAGAAAGAAGAAAAAAATAGAGTTTCGCTTTCAAATCGCGACAATAATACCGAGGGGGTGTTAAATCAAACCCTGTTTTCGCGCGTTCGATAATGTGGAGTCGGAAGGAAATATTTTAGGCTTCCCACCGCTCGTAATAATTGTTGCTTCATCTCCATTGGTTCTGTGTTTTGTTTCGTTCCGACCTTCGCCTTTGAATCCAGTGCCGTTGCGTTTAATCTGATAATTAATTATCGTTCGAACTGGTTTTAGAAATTTTAATGAATTCATTTGTGTATATATTAGATTTTCCTTGTGTAGGCCGATGCTCTGGGGGAAAATAAGCTATAGCAGTGTATATCACAAGGGAATTTTGGAAAATCAGCCCTACATCATGGGTGATTTTTTCACGTGGAAAAGATTATGATTAGTTGAAAATTTTTATATTGGCTTTGCTCACGTAGATATTGACGCGTTATTCTGACTCCTTTTTTTTCCTTCGTTAAAAAAAACACATCGACCGTTTCTACACTTCGAAGCGAACGCTTTTTAATATAAACTGTCGCGTAGACTCTTAAGATAACTAATAACAAAAAAAATATTACAATAAAAAGGTGGTGATACTATTGGAGAACTTGCTCGAAGACTAAACTTCCATACTGGGAAAAATTTGAAATTGCCTGGAACAAAAGACTCACGTTTGCAGGTTTAGTTAGGTCTCTTTTTCAAAGGGAAAACAAACCTACAATAATAAATTAATAGTCCCTATGTTTTGAAATGTTGGAAAGATAAAAATATATAAATCTTGTCTCCCAACGAAACAAAATTTATTAACCACTGATTCCCTTTGGCGGGCATTACACTTTTGAATATAAATACTGAAAAGTATTTATATTAGTAATGCATCTACTAGATTTTACCTCCCCCCTCCCAAATAGTATCAGAACTTTAGTATTCAAAATCTGATTTTGGGAGAAAATAGTTCCGAAGAAAATATTCGTGGACGAGAAATAAAGTAATTTAAATAATATCTTAATTTGATTTTTTTAAAAACAAACATCATTGATGCCATGTTTCTACCAGAAATGGCGTATGTAAAATACTCTTTTAATCAATCTTCCCCATTACAAAAATCATTCAAAGAACGATTCAAATATCATCACACATGTAGTGAACAGTGACTAGATACTATATTTGTCCCTTAAGGGGCCCGCCTCGTCAGGGGTGTATGTGTGTTAGTGAGACGGGATGATAAGCGCGACGCTCAATGGTATTTCTAGCGCGGTGTCGCCTCTAAGCTGAAGGCTCTGAACTGGCGCACAGTCTTCTCGTCGTCAATTGATTACTGTGAAATTTGTGCGGTGACCGTAGTTTTATATTACGGGGAAATGAAGATAAAGGTGTAATGCAAGCCCCTTAAGTGCTTTCAAGAATCTGTACCACTTGTTTTAGACCTAAAAATTACTCTGAAAACATGCGTTTCAGCCATTTTAACTCTTCTAGAAATACAGTTTAAAAACATGATCCAAAATTAAAAGTACTTTTCGGGCCTCAGCGAACTCTTAAATGCTTTTCGTAAACATACCCCACTCGGATATCTTGAGTAGTTTTGAAATTGCGTTGTTTTTCCTGAAGCTCTGCACACCGTGTGTGTGACCAGGTAGGCGGGCCCCTTAAGGAAGTATCAAAGAAATATTTGTGTTGTCCCAGCGACTTTTCTCTGGGAACGTTTGGTTATCACTTAAGGGAAATTTCTTACACGAAAAAAAGCTTATATTCTATTATTTTATCCCTGACTTAGGACATCTAGATTGGGATTAAAAAAATTATTATAACAATCGTATTCGAGAATCGCTTTTGAGAAAAAGTTGACTCAATCCACTAATGTTTATATTTAATAATACCACAGTAGACACAAATAATAAATTGCTATAGTTAGTTAAATATTAAATGGGATGAACCTAGAGTTGTGTTCAGTTTTTACTGTCACCAAAATTTGAATTTTAGTCAATGTGAACTACGTGAAGCTTTTGTAAATAAATCACTATGAGAACAAGTGATCTTTCCTTTTTGCGCTGATGTTATTGTCTAGAGGGCTTAATGTTGCGTGGTTTTGCTCGTATGCTTAAATATAACGCATCTATAAAATTCTGTTTTTGCTCATGAGTATTCTGAAATTATAAGAGTTTATTTTATGTTTTTTATAAACTTAAAGAATGAGTTATTTTTTTTAAATCTAGCATTAACTTAGAGTATGTGGTCGTATGGCATAAAGTTTTATAATAAGCGTTTTTATCTTTTAACTGTAGTAAAATTAAAAATTAGGGTAAAATTAATTCATCAATAAAAATTTGTTTTACATAAATTTTGACACCTGATATTGTTTGGGTTTTGGAATAACAGAATATTTGTTTATGATTTATATCCTAAAATAAACAGTTTTACAGCAAATGCTATATATGACGGTTAATTAAAATAATATCAATTTAAACTAGGGTGAAAATATAAAATGGTTTGTAAGTTCTAAATACCACTAAATATTAGTTATTGAAGTGATATAACTATTTATAAATCATGAACTATAGTAATATTTTTTTCATTAATTTTGAACCATGTGGAAAATACAATATTATACATGAAAAATAATTGATACCGTAAATATTTGCATATTACCTTCGCAACAAGACAGCACAAACGTGTATTCAATGTGAACAATACTAACCTTAAATTTACGATTAATGCTGGCTAAAAATTATCCAGGGATCTTCGCAAATTTAGGCTATCTTCGTACATGTACGCGTAATGTTTTAGCTTTTTTTTTTTTTTTTGTAGTACATGAATAAACAAGAATAATTTTGGTCTACAAACGAAACATTAAAAACAATTTTTTAGACTACTGCAAAAACACTTTTATTTTTTCCACGTGTGAGTTTAGCTTGTTTACTACGAATCAAGAAATTCGGAATTCTGGACTCAGCGTATTTTTGAGAAGGTCCAGTTATTTGAATTTTTATTTCTTTGAACATTCCGTATATTTACTGTTATTTATAACAGTGTACATACAGTTTTGCTGCTTGTGCTATTCGCTCATAATGCACAATTAACCTTTAACTGGAGAAGTATCCACTCGCGTTCTACACAGTTTATACGTAGAAACCTGCAAAATTCGCGGATTCATTCGGTGATAGACTAGAATTCAAACACATAGGTATACCTCTTAGATAATTTTGCTATTGGCTTACTGTTCATCTGGACGAATCTCAACCAGTTATAAACCCTCAACCAAAGAAGGATCGAATCACAGACAAACCAGCTGAGACGACTTACAAGTCGGTAGCCAATGAACTTGCGTTATTTTCCCGAGTGTACAGGGATATGTGCAGTCCATCCTGAAGGCCATCGACACCGCGAATTTTGCAGGTCTCTATTTATACGTCTCTGAGTAACTTTAACCCAACACAAGGACTGTGGAGCCTGTCCTAGAGGTCACGAATGCGCACGTATTTTTTTTTTTCATTCCCTACCCCATCTAACCAGGGGTGTGGGTACTTGTGTCAGTAAAGCGGCATGTTAAGTGGAGTTTCTAGCCGCTATCGCCTCTAAGTGCAAGGTTCCTAACTGGCGCGCAGTAGTATCGTCGTACTTAGGGCAACAGTGAGCTTTGAGTGGTAACCGTAGCATTATGGGTGTGAAAAGAAGATTAAGTGGTAATGAGATTTCCTTGAGTGGTTTCAATAATAATACCGAAAACACGCGTCCAAGTCTTAATCACTCTCATAAAAAAATTGGTTGTCTATAAAGTCGGTTTACGGACGACAGTTTACGTGACAACGTCATAACAAAACATTGATGAAATGATTGCATACTTTTATGAATAAAATTGAATCATTTTTATTGAATTATCACTATTTTATATGGATACAAAGAAGGAGTGAAATGAAATCTACAATTTAATTGATAAATTTACTTTTATTTGCACTTATTAATTCAAATATGTTTATTACTTTAACGAAGATATTATTTTAACTATAACTTTTATACATGTTTGCTATTTAACTTCTTCCAATCTGTGTTATTCTGTTAAGGATACGACGATGCTAGGAATAGTAGGAAACGAATGGGAGTGTTTCAAGTTTAATGTGCCTCGAAAAAGTCAAATCGATGGTTGTTCCAATCGAGTGGAAGAGAGATAGATGCGGCGCAAGCGTACAATGAGCGTAACGGGACAATGTGCGTAACGGGACACTTTCGTGCGTGCAGCCGGCGTTCATCGATTTATTAGACGTTGTCACGTCAAAATGCAATCTAAAAACTAAATTCGGAAACAGAACTACTCATCTTCCCTCAGCGTATTCTTAAAAGCTTTTCGTAAAACAGACCCGACCCGGATTTCGTGAGCAGTTCTCAAAATCGCGCACCGTGTACGCGCGCCCGGGTAGACAGGGTGAAGTACAAGATGGCAGGTAGCTCAGCTACAACTGCGTAATGTGTTTAACGTGTTGGGTTCGACGGCAACTACTGCCGGGTGAGGGCTCTGCGGGGGACGCACCACAACGCCGAAATACCACAACGCCGAAATACCACAACGCCGAAATGCCAAATTGACCACAACGCCAACAGCTAGAAAACTTCTGTGTACCACAACGCCGAAATACCACAACGCGGAAATACCACAACGCCGAAATGCCAAATTGACCACAACGCCAACAGCCGAATTGGAGTGTTTGAAGTTTAATGTGCCTCGAAAAATTCAAATCGATTGTTGTTCCAATCGAGTGGAAGAGAGAGAGATGCGGCGCAAGCGTATAATGAGCGTAACGGGACAATGTGCGTTACGGGACACTTTTTCGTGCGTGCAGCCGGCGTTCATCGATTTATTAGACATTGTCACGTCAAAAAAATATCGCTAGTTAAACTTGGTCGATGGGAAGCACCAGACTAGCAACAGACGGCGAGTAAAGAGTCCAGTTGGACCCCAGTGTCGGACCAGCCAGGAAGCCCGCGGCCCGACGAAGTGGCCTCGGAGGCCCAAGCGCGGATGTCTTCCTGGTCGCAACGGCCACGCGCGCTATCGACCCGCGGCGACCTGCGTGGCGGAGGATTGTTGACCTTAGCCGCCATCGCGGGCGTGGGGATCAGCTGCGGGTTTACCGTCCGTTCTGGAAACATCGCCCCTGTGCACCGACGCGTTGACGGGTGCAGCAAAATACTGTCAGTAGGTGTATATAGTAGATATGTGGGGCACCGGCTCATGGCTCGGTAGCCAGGGATCCACGGCGGCCATTTTGGATTACGTCACATTCGGTGGCAAAAACACATCAAAAGACCTCATTTTGCAGCAAAATTTCCCTTTTTGGGGGTGGGGGGACAAAGTTCCCTTCTCGAGAGAAAATTTCCCTTTTCAAGAAAATATTTCCCTTTTCCCTCTGAAAAAAGGTAAATTTTGGTGCAAAATGAGGTCTTTTGATGTATTTTTTGCCGCCGGAAGTGACGTACTACAAAATGGCCGCCGTGGCTCCCTGGCACCCGAGCCATAAGCCGGTGGCTCCATACCTACTATATACACCTACTACTGTCTTATATCGTGAACCCCGCGACGAACGGAAACAAACTTTTAGGTGTGAAATCTTTGCATTCACACTACATTTACATGTTTTGTTTGAAAAAAGTTCTATTTTACCAAAATAATTAATATTTATGTTAAAAAAAAATATTGTATGTTAACATATTGAACGATTTCACAAAAGTTTCTTTGTCAACGAAAACAATCAAAAAGGAATATTTATTGTATTAGTAAATCCGTGTCCAGTTTAACCATTATTGGAAAGAAAAAAAAATTGTCACAGATTTAAGTAAATTCGCACCCGCGACGCGATGGAAATAGAAAAAAAAAACTTTCCAGTTGGAAAGTCTGTTTCACCCTCTATTTTTATCATGCTGACGTCACAATAGCTGTGTCGAACGTGATTGGTTAGAGAATTTTTTTTGCTTGTGTCCATCGCGTCACGCAAGCCACTCTATTGTAGGTATTAGGAGTTGGGAAAAGAGGGGAGGAGGAAGATTAATTAATACGTAAATTATTATTTTTAAAACCTAATTGAATAATTGCAAACGGAGGATATGTTATATTGATTTAATCTTCACAATTCTAAAAATAAATTTTGAAAAATATATAGGCTTACTTTTAAGTTGATTTAGTCAGGGCAAAAAATGTCTGACTTCAAGCAGGCGTTAGTAGAGTATTGCCGGATTACAGGACTTGCCGAGCCAAAGTATGTTAAAATAAAGATTGCAGACTGTAAAATTGTGTTGGAACTAGTAGTCACCAGCGGAAAATAAATACCAAAGTAACGAAAATATAGGACTGGTCATGAAAATTCATGAAAATGACCCGAAATAAACATATGGTCCTGGGAGACCCGCAACTTTAGTTTCCAGCAGCATTTTTTCAACTTGCATGTTTTTACGGTTTTATTGTTACGTTGAAGTGTCCATAAATAAATGGAGAATTTTCACTTAAAAAATTTGTGAATTATTTTGGAATAAGTTTTTTTTTTTTTGTTTTCTAAAATAAAATAAAAATCGTCACATTACTATTCATAGTAAATCTAAAATTTATGTTGTTAAATTTTTCCTATTACATTTATAAAAGTAACCTTCTGATATAAATAGTTCTAAGAAAACTTTATGAAATGTCATGCGTACATCACGATTTTGCAACTAAACTAATAAGTTATGAAGAGTTTTTTTTTTTTTTTTTTTTTTGGCAGCCAGATGTAGTGTTTGTAGTGTGTGAAAAATGGGAAACTGTCAGTGGATAGAGTATCTTGCTCTTGTTCTAATGTCAGACAAGCAGCCATTTGCGCAAAGTAGTTTTTGTACTGATTCAGTATAATTCATTTAGTTTATTCTTCATCACATTTCTGAAAACAAATCTTCTAGGAAAGCTAGTTAGTGATATTTTATTTAGCGCGACAATTTTTTTGAGTTTGAATTTATGAAAGTTGTGCGGAATTGTTTGAATTTACTGTACTGTGTGTAACTAACAATTAGTAACAGTGATCGGAACTCATTAGTCATACTGATACAATTCCCAATTAACTGATAATTTACAATTAATTTATTTATTCACGTCAAAATCAATTCTTTGGCTGTTTTGGGTAGATTTCGAAGAAATACTACGTATTGTAACCGTTACCATGATGCTACTTCCGGAAAATTATGTACTTTTTCATCTCATGGTCCATGGACCCCAAAAACATCTACAACTCAAAAGTACACATATTATGTTTTTATGGACATGATAACTGCCACAATTTTGCACAAATCACTCACAAACTGATACATAAAATATAATAACAGCAAATACAAAAAGTAATTGTGCAAGCTACAGACGCCACTTCGTTATCTTTTTTTTTTTTTGCGGCGATGTTACGGCGCTGTGATACGCACCCCATTTCCCCCCCTCCCCAAACGATGCCTGCTCTTCCCACGAGAGTTTTGATAGTGTGATGGCGCCTGAGATATCAAGATAACTCGGTTGAAACTCACGGCGGGTGCTTTTCAGAGTTTTCTTTATTTTATCTCCCCGCAGCCGTACCTAAGGGAGAAGGAACGAAATGCGCACTTGTGGAGGCAATTCGCTCTTGCCAGCCAGCTCCGGTTTTCCTTTTGTTATCTCGCGAAACGGAGGATTTTCCTCCTGTAGCTTTTTTTTTTCTTCTGCGAATGCAACCAGCCATACGAACACTCGTTCAGAGAAAGTATAATTTGGCCCGTGGTCAATCGAGGAAAAGGACCAGTGAAAGAAACTTACGAGTGAATATGAACAGCTGGGTGGAAAAAGGTTAATATTACATATATACATGTTTTGAGAAAAATAGGAAAAACTGATTTGTACGAAAACTACAGTTTGGATCAAAAAACTTCACTATTGAGCAACTGTACAAAAGTTCACAATTTCCGAGTCCATAGTCAAAGTAAATTAAGAAATACGAATAATTGAAGTGCCGGAATATTATCCTTTTTCACTCAGCTGTTCATATAATATTTTTGTTATGCATTGGGAAAAAGACGTGGTTATAATGATTGTTTAAGTATTTGTCTATGCAATCACTCATATTTACACGTCTTTGTTCCACTACCTTAATAAATTTTCTCCATACTAAATCTCAGTTAGTCTAAAAATGAATTATAACAATCTAATTAACTTTTTTTTATAATTAACTGTTCATCACATGCCGGGCGGGAGTTAATAGTTACAATATCTCAAAGACAGCCGGCGCCTATTGCTTCTTGCCGCACGATCAAAAAAAAAAACCTCGGCTTGCTCGGTGATCTCCTGGTGGCGTCGAGAAGACTGGCTTTCTCTTGGACATTTGTTCCAACAGTAAATTCCAGGTAATCCGAACATTTTTTCTTTTCGAATTGTTGCAATTTTGACGTGACAAAGTCTAATACATCGATGAACGCCGGCTGCACGCACGAAAAAGTTTCCCTTTACGCACATGGTTCCGTTACGCTGTGTCCCGTTACGCTGTGTCCCGTTACGCTTATTGTACGCTAGCGCCGCATCTATCTCTCTCCCACTCGACTGTTTATAAAGTGAAGTGAAAAGTTAATGTGGTTTTCATTGCTTATTACAACAGCAATTTCGGCAATAAAGGTTAATTATTCTTGCATTTTAAAAATCTGATTACTAGTATAATTTCAAGTATTTATTCTTTTATTATTAAAAAAATGTTTCAATTTTATTCATAAAGTATGAAATCATTTCATCGATGTTTTGTTATGACGTTGTCACGTTAAACTATCGTTCGTAAACCGACTTTACAACCAATTTTTTTTATGTGTAACATCTTAGCTCTCGGTAAATGGCATTTCGCAGGAGTGATTTCGTGAGTGGGACGGAATTCGAGGAACGGGAATGTGAGGCAACCACGGTGGTGCTGCCATCTGTGGCGGATGGCGTGAACCGAAGTTCACAAAGGCAAAGGGGAAATTTTACAATGTGAACTGTTTGGTGAATTTTAACATGATGAACAGTGCGTCAATAGATAATTCCTCGTCGAAAATCAGGTCAAGTCTTTTTTCGTTTTTATCGGAGCCGTTTTCATTATGTAGTTTAAAATTTCGCTCTACAAATAGAATGTTTTGATAGTCGGTGTAGTTCTCCGGTTGCAAAATCCTAGCGGCGTATGCGAAAACTACGTGTGATTCGCGTCTAAAAAAAGTTTTTGAAAAAAGAATTTGCGTATATTTATCACGATAGGCATTATTTTAAGAATTCTACGTTAAATTTAATGTACAAGTTTCGTATTATATATGTATTTGCAGCATGAGAACACGCGAAATTTTCTCGTTACCGAGGTTAGATGTTGCACATCCTGACGAGTACTGAAATACTAGCTCACGTTTTGTTTTTATACAGTCTATACTACTTGAAATACAAAGATACGCCCCATAATGCGTCCAGAAACAAAAGAGCCTTCTCGGATCTCGCTGCGCCCATCGACCGCTTCCCCTCCAGCCGCGAGTATGATGAGGGGGAGGGGGGAACAGACCGCTACCCCTGAGTCAGTCTCACAAGAGCAGCAATGTCGCAACTGGGGAATTTCATGTGACTACTCGTTTGTTAACTCAGTCACACCCGAACATTTTAAGATTGCTGTCGAAACAAAATATGAAGATCTTGGCAACTGCAATGTCGTCCGAAACGTCGGTGAATTATTCGCCAAGGACGCGGCTACTACAACCCAGAAGCCAAGCTACTTCAGACAATGGCCGTGAAAGCCTGCGAACATTAGAGACAATAATATGTCTATCAGGGTTTCATGCGATTTTTTTATTTTAATATATTTTATATCGATTTGACTTAAAAACTAAATTTATGTTTCAATTCGTTGTGTAACCCACAAATGCTCTTTCAAACTTTTCTCAGGTACCTATTCTTAAATTGAAAGGCCCTTGCAATGGCATGGCTGAAGAAACGTATCGACTTAACAAAACTCTTACTGACACTTACTGACAGACAGACAACCCACAGCCTAAACCGGTGGGTCTAGAAGTATGAAATGTTGCGGAAGAGTGTTCCTTATATAACGTTATGTGAGCACTAAGAAGGGAATTTTTGAAAATTCATCCCCTAAGGGAGTTAAATAAAGGATATAAGTTTCTATGGAGCGAATTACACTCAATGACACACTCATCACGAATTCTCAGAAACTGTAAGACCCACAGACTCGAAATTTGGCACGTGTATTAATTTTTGTACGTAGACATCCGCTATGAAAGAATTAATTTTACTACAATAATTCCCCAAGGAAGGTTGCGGGGTGATAAAAATCAAAATGTCCTTTTTTTTCAATGCTTTCTTTGTGTCCATGGTAACGGCTATTGTAGTGTTGATGCCTTCTGCGTCTCCTTTTTGATGTTTTTCACATTTTAATTTTTTACTCACTTTCAGATCTTAATCAACTGCCAAGGTGAGTTGCGGGGGCGTAAAAATTCCCGTTTTTAAAGTATAGGCCTATGTCCTACGAACTTGAAATTCCGCAGGGATGTTCATTACATAGCATACACATTAACTCAGCACGGGGTTTTCCTGAAAACAACTGCTGTGCCGGGTACTTCATCTAGTTGATTCATAATATTGTTTACATTTCGAAAAATTGGGGGGGGGGGGGGGGTTGGGAGGAGTATTTAATATGTGTTGAAGCTTCTGCTAAAGGAGACGAGAAGGATTTCGACTAGGTATATCCATGTTCCCTTGGATCCGTTGCTTCGAAGAGGAATATTAATTTAGCTTCCCCGGTGTGTTGAACCTTCATCTCGGATCGCTATCTCGCCTCTCGTCGGCGTTTTTCGAGGTTCCTCATCTCTCGTCGGCGCGTTTCGAGGTTCCTCGCCCCAGCGTTGTTCTTGGCCGACGGGGGTATAGTCTGAGCCACGCGGCTTGCCTTAACTTTGACAGTTCTCAGAAAAGTAGCTTACTCTAGGTAGCGACTAGAAAAATTCGTAATTTCGACGATAATCCAGGATAGACTACACAGGCCTATGTTTACTCGGGCAAATGACGCCCGGTTCATTGGCTGCTGACTTGCGTGAGTCGTCTCAGCTTGTTTGCCTTTAGTTCGGAACTTCTTTGGTTGTAAGGTTCTCACTAGCCCAGAGCCCGTCCAGATTGAACGGTGAGCCAATAGCAAAAGCAAATTAAAGGTTTGTGTGAATTTTAGCCTATCGCGAAATGAAGCCGCGAATTTTTCCTGCCTCTAACCATCGATAGCCTTCCCGACTGACACTCGTAATGTCAACACATGTCGTGGTTTTACACACTCTTGCTTTGAACGATTTTCGTAATGGGGATCACTGAAACTGTTTTTTTTCACACAAGGCTTACTATGTATGTTCATCCGTACTGTCGTCGTTGTTTTCTTCTCTATACTGTTACTGTTTCTTACTAAATACCTTCCTCGGAATTATCTGAGCTGTTTTGCTACTTAACAGTTGACATCACTTGATGTTGGCTAGTCCTCCGTGTGTTTATGATTCGTCTTTACAGTTAAGGAATTACGGAACATTTACGGATTTCTCAACGAAAAATACAACTAAACAAACCGAGGAGTTCTTCATAATTTCAAATAACTAAACCACGCCGTATTTTGACTTACTTTTTGTATATTTTTTTCTGAACAAAGGTAAACAAATAAGTGAACAAAAGAAGAGTGTTCTTGCTGTAGTCTAAACCAGTTGTTAAATGTTTTGCTGATGTGCCAAGAATATTCTTTTGGATTCAAGTTCAAAGTAAGTGAACTCGGTGTCCGTAGATTTACGAAAATGGCCGTATATATATGACGTTTCCGGGCTAATGTACAACTTGTGCTCTTCGTAAATTGAAGGTGAAAATGTTTTAAAGTTTTTTTTTGTTATGAAAATCAGCTGAAAACCTTAAATGGCCCATGCATATTAATAAATTATTTTGAATTTACAAACATTGTCATTTGAACAAAAGTTACATGAGTGTACGTAGATCATTTGTACTACCTTAGAGGACTGTCAAAGTTATAGACAAGTTATATGGCACAGACTGTAGTGTTCTCGTCTGCTCAGTGGGGTTTCCTAACGGCTCAGGCGCTCGCTAGTTCATGCGGGACCAGCCTGTATCCTATCACGCTCCGAAAGGTGGGTTGGTTTCGAGATTGCGTTCCTAATAAAACCGGGACGGAGGAAATTGAGATTAATTCTTCCCGCGGAGAAAGAAAGATAAAAAAAAGGTTCTCCGAGAAAGTAGAAAAATTGGTATTCTACGGGGAAAATATGCCTGTCAGGTGGAATATTAGTTGCCAGCCGGATGATCCAGCGTGGTGAGTTCGCTACGTTTTGGTTTATGAGCGTAAGAGATGCTTGTTTCAAACATGCGGATTGCCGGGACTTCAAATCATCTTGTTTCACCGAGTATATAATGGATTGAAAATGTTTAGTTTTTATCACTGCAAGCTAAATTTACAAAATTTAACTCTAAAAAGTAGCCTGTGTATTTTTTTACTGGTTTCTATTACAGGTAACTCCATCGGTTGTGATAGATTATTTGTATGTACACCAAGATAAAAAAACCTATTGAACTAAGTTCGCAATACCGTTTTTAAGTAAAAATTAAGTATTTTGTCTTAATCATAGTTTGACATTACATATAAACTCTATAGCTGCTAGGCCTGTGTCTGAAGAGACAATATATATTTATCTGTATAGTGTCTTTTTAGGCCTAGAATTTCTAAATTACGCGATTTAAAACATTTTTCTGGACATACGCCATTGCTGGTTTTCACTGTATGATTTTATTAACACTTTTAGTTTACTACTTATCTACTTCACATTTTCATATAATCGCCATTCAGTTCCAAGCACCTTTCGTAACGTAGCACTGATTTCTTGTACTCCTCTGGATAGATGTTCGTCGCCTGGGAATGGAACGTATGCCTTGGCCATAGGCATCCTGGACTTCGAAAACGTAATGCGTGTAGCCTGAGTAAAGGCGCTTAGTCAACATCTCCGGAAAACGTCTAAGCATCTCCGTACTCGAGTCGAGAAATGAAGGCTACCGTGTTTTGGAACGAAAAATGCCTCATTTTCGGTGATTTCATGAAACGTTGGTGAACAATTACAACAAACATTACAAAATTACGATTATCAACTGGTTTAATTTCTAGGCGACGAACTTCTATGCAGAAGTGTTAAAGAAACTGGTGCAGCGTTATGAAAAGTGATGGGAATTGAATGGCGATTATATGAAAATGTAAAGTATATACGTATTAAACTAAACCTGCCAATATAAACTTTTTCTCAGAAGTTCATTTTTTTTTTTAAATGAACAGTCCGACCTTACTTTAAGAATATTCCTCGTATGTATTTTTGTTGTCCAATCTTGAGGATTTTCAATGAAAACCAGGGTAAACCAGCAATTACGTACAGTCAAGAAAATAATTTAAACTACGTTGTTTATGCCGGCACATTTGTGAGTGATAATGTAGACATGACTGTAAATCCGTTTAAAAAACTTTTATCACATTGCGTTCGTGCTTACCTGCAGCTTTGAACCCGAACAGTGTCACCTCCTTGCAAGTCTTAAGGTAACAGTAAGTATACATCAACAAGTGATAAATATCTGTATTTTACATTCTCTACGTCGCTGGCTGGCACTGATATTTTGAAGGAATCAGATTAAATTTAAAATTCATTTTGTTCGCGAACTTATCGACCAGTGTTTAAAAAATCAACGTTAAAAGGTAAAGATTTTCTTTTTCATTTGTGCACTGAAAGACTGATTTGTGCTTGTAAGCTAATAATGAATAAACATCCCTGCAATTTCACGTTATTTCCTGGCTTCAGCTCGAACTTCGCACAAATTAGTCGTGGCGTACTGTCCATTGGCTGCTGCTACATTCTACCTTCCAGCCGTATTTCATTTGGTCGGGATGTTTGACTTTTGTGATGTTACTGTTTTTTTTGACGTGACAACGTCTAATAAATCGATGAACGCCGGCTGCACGCTCTAAAAAGTGTCCCGTTACTCACATTGTCCCGTTACGCTGTGTCCCGTTACGCTCATTGCACGCTTGCGCCGCATCTATCTCTCTTCCACTCGATTGGAACAACCATCGATTTGACTTTATCGAGGTACATTAAACTTGAAACACTCCCATTCATTTCCTACTTTTCCTATCCTTAACAGAATAACACAGATTGGAAGAAGTTAAATAGCAAACATGTATAAAAGTTATAGTTAAAATAATCTGTTCTTTAAAGTAATAAACATATTTGAATTAATGATTGCAAATAAAAGTAAATTTATCAATTAAATTGTAGATTTCATTTCACTCCATTGTTTCCATACAAAATAGTGATAATTCAATAAAAATGATTCAATTTTATTAATAGAAGTATGCAATCATTTCATTAATGTTTTGTTATGACGTTGTCACGTTAAACTATCGTCCGTAAACCGACTTTACAGACAACCAATTTTTTTTAACGAAAAACCTACCTCAAATAAACGGAGAGTTCTGCGCAGTTCCAGATAACCAGATCTTCTTCAGTTGCGACGTTTCGGGAACTGAATCGGCCCCACCCCCCTTCCGTCCTGAGGCACAAAAATCATATCCGTATTTTGTGGATGGTTTTTTTGGGGTTGAAACATTCATCACCTCGTGAACGTGTTCGCCCCGGAGATGCCCGACCCTGCAACCACGCTGCTTCCCGCGGTTTTCCAAAAAAGATCCCGGAAAACACGTCGAGGGCTAGGGAAGGGGAGGGGGGGGGGTGGGGTTAGGGTGGTTGGAGAAAGCAGGAAATTTTCTGGAAAGAATTGCAGGTACAGCGCATTGAAACATGGCCAGTTTGTTTGCATCGTAAAACACATTTAAGTATTTTTTTTGCACGCCTGTGGAGATACGATGCCATTAAATCACCCGGCGAACAAGCGTGGTATCGTACGTTATTGTCGGTTCGCCCCCTGCCCTCCCCCCCTTTTTTTCCCCCCAAAATTCACTAACCCCCTTCTACCTCCCGACTTCCCCTCCACGTTCTTCCCAGCAGCGTTGGCGAGGTCGTCGCAAAGTGTTATCTCCCGTGGATGGCTTGGAGGGGAGGGGGGGGGGGTGATGGAGGCCTTAGAGGTCTTCATTGTGCGGCCATTTTTTTTTATCCCTCCGCCGTTTCATTGTCCTCCCAGCACCTCCAATGGCCAACCGTCCACCCTCAATGGACAACGGCCGACAACATCATAATTAAGAGCCCGCAAGGAAAAAGGAGGAGAGGTAGGCCTTATCACCTACACCCTAAGGCGTCGATACGGGGACTTGCGAGCGGCATGAGCTATCGCCAGAGAGACAAGATTGCATGGTTTCATTTTCAGTCCAGTTTCCGAATTTTTTTGAAAATAATAATTCTTTCAACAGTTTTACTTTTTGTGAATTCTGTTTATTTATTATGATAGATTTTTTCTAATGCTATTTTCAAGTAAACAATGTAGTTTTGAGTGCAATACAAGTTGCATTTTTAAAAAAAGAATTGGTTGTATAAATATCTGAGGTAAAATTACTAAGGAAAAAAAATAATCGGCACGCATTTTTGCATTTTAAGTACCCATCAGAATATATTTAAAAATTATCTAAATAAGAGGTGCGTCATTAATCGAAAACGTAATCAAGATTCACATAGTCTAAACATTTAGTTACAAACGTCATTATAAAACAATTGCGTTAGTTACATTTTAGACTTAATTAAGACAGTGATTGTGATTTCAGTAAAGTTTTTAAAATAAATATTATTTCATGAACTACCATGAATTTCGGTGTTACGTGGTTTATTAACCTGTTTTTCTGTGTAATGCGGTCCATTGGCTCACATTTCAGTGTTGAATTTCTATTTTTTATTTTCTACGATCGACTCTAGCTATAGCCGGTCTGACGCTATGGAATAGCCAGGCGTACAGAAGCATACTGGCCGCGTTGACAATTTCTTTAATCTATTTTTAAAAAAAACTATGTTAAATAAATAATATTATTTTGTGTGTGTGTTTTTTTAATGAGACCAAATTTTTTCTAACGGGATATTATTATTAGCTTACTGTTTGTAGCACCAATGCAGAGGCATGAGTTATATCTTCGGACTCTTGTTGGAAGTCAACACTTGTGGCGGTTGTAATCGTCCCCTTGATAAAAATATGTTATTTCCACCCGACCGTTGGAGACTGCAACATGTTGGTGAATATCAAATTTTACCAAGGCATAAAGCGCAAGACTTATTTAAAAAAAACTGCAACAATAATTTAATCTTTACTTTTGATATAGGTATGCATACGTATTCCCAGCCAAATTGTTAAAATTATTTAAATTAAAGCAATGTGACAAAATGACAAATGAGACAGTAAAATGTTTCGTACTAAGTCATATAATTTTAACTTGTTTTACACATTATACTTTCATTTGACTATTTAGTTTTTAAAATATTCCGTCGTGCTATAACATTGAGACAAATCATTTAAATTTAAAAAAAAAAACTGTGGATTCAGTTGCAGTCGCTGGGATCCACACATAACTTCGAAACACAACTTATAGCAGTCATAAATTAGAATTATCGAAAAAAAAATACACATAAATGAGAATTGTAATAATTTAGAACGATCATTACTTAGAAACACAACTTTTAAATGTCACCACTTAGAAACACTTAACTTAGAAAATCATAATATATAACTATCAAATTAGAAAAAAACAACATAGAATTACCATTACTTTGAAACACACAACGTCGAACCACATAACCTAGAAACGACGTAACTTAGAAAATCATAATTTAGAACAGTATTAACTTGGAAGGTTCTATCTAGTGTGTTTGTAAGTCATGACAGCAGGGCCGGATTTAGGGGAGGGCAACCGGGACGAAATCCCCGGGGCCTCCACAAACGGAGGGCCCCCACAAACGGAGGGCCCCCACAATAGAGACTTCGGGAAAAAAATCTTTCAAATTCCGACAAGTAAACACTAGTAAACATCTTTTCCTTTGATATTCTTTTTTAGCTGTTTTACCTTTACCTACAGTACTTTGTACATACATGATTATATTATTGTTAAATATTAACAGAAATATTCATTAACACTAAAATTTAATTTCATATAATTCTTGTCTCCGATTATATTTATGTATGTTTTTTTAAATACCAAGAGAATCTACTTGATTTCACAATAAATTATTTATTGGAAAACTCGACTGAAAACTATTGTTCATTTTATTTGGAAAATAATTTGGGGACAGGGGGCCTCCGCTCCTCTGTTGCCCCGAGGCCTCCAGACCTCTAAATCCGGCCCTGCATGACGGCAACCCGCGGTCGCGTCCCCCAAGGACCCTTCGGCTGGGGAACCCGACTGTCCTCTCTCCAAACACGCGTGTCGCAAGTCGCGCGGTGCTCTCAGCAGCGATCCCCCGGCTAAACAAGACGGCGAGGAGGTTCCTTAGAGCCTACCTGCTCTCCCCCTCCTCCCCCCTTTTCCCGTGACTCCCGCTGCCCCCCCCTCCCACGGACCCCGCACGTACTCACGCGGAATTATACATGTGGACCCCCAGGGGCCGCCCCTGCGCCTTGATTAGAAGACGTTACCGCCGGGCCGGGCTCGGTACGCTCGGTCTCGCGGAAAATGGAGCACGCCGCTGCTGCGAGCCTGCACGTTGCATGTCGGGAAAACCTTCTTTTCACAGACGAGAGAGCCAAAACCCGAAGTTCATGCATTTCTTTTCCGTATCTGTAATGTAGCTATCCTAACCAAACCAACCGTCCACAATGTTTTAAAGTACCTATTTGTAATGTAGCTAACCTAACCTAACTGACCATTAGTATCATTGTATCAACACCGCCATATTTATTTACAATGAACAAAATAAAACCTAAGATGCACGATCGGACGTTTGGCTCTCTCGTCTGTGGAAAAGAAGGTTTCCCGTTGCATGTCGAGTCCGCGGCCACATAGGCAGTTCTTTGCCTTGGCGTGTCTCGTCGGCTTAGTGAAGCTCGCGGCGGCCTGGGAACTTAACGGCGCTAGTAGTAGTGGAACCCATAATTAACATTGTCTTAAATAGGAGTTACGAATATAATACGTTATTCATAGTTTCGTCTCAGTTGTTGAGATTCTTACTGAGATTACTTTTTTTTTTTGACGTGACAACGTCTAATAAATCGATGAACGCCGGCTGCTCGCACGAAAAAGTGTCCCGTTACGCACATTGTTCCGTTACGCTGTGTCCCGTTACGCTCATTGTACGCTTGTGCCGAATCTATCTCTCTTTCACTCGATTGGCTTATGCGTCCGAGGAGAAGAAAGACAGCGGCAGCACACAACTTACATCTACACGTGAACTGTTTCGTCGACTGTTTATAAAGTGAAGTGAAAAGTTAATGTGGTTTTCATTGCTTATTACAACAATTTCGGCAATAAAGGTTAATTATTCTTGCATTTGAAAAATCTGATTACTAGTATAATTTCAAGTATTTATTCTTTTATTATTAAAATAAAAATGATTTAATTTTATTCATAAAAGTATGCAATCATTTCATCAATGTTTTTTTTATGACGTCACGTTAAACTGTCGTCTTAAACTGAGTTTACAGACAACCAATTTTTTTCTCATTCGTTTGGGTGCTTGGTTAATGCCCAATTTGAGGCGCGAAAAAAAGAGACAAAAAAATTTAAGGTATGCGAAAAATAATTTTTTTTAAACGTTTTTTAATGATTTAATTTTCAAAAGAACATATTAAATCCTACAATTTAAAGCAAACCAGAAACACGTTAATATCCCCGCCATAACAAATAATACTGCCATGGACAGAATAAAGGGGAAATGTTAGTTTATACTAACTATTGCAGTATACTATATAACTATACTATACTATTAATATACTATTCTGTATACTATAACACATGTTTTATTACGGTATGTATAATAATATACTATAACATATGTTTTATTACGGTATGTATAATAATATACTATTCTGTATACTATAACACATGTTTTATTACGGTAGTTATATCAGCCGAATAAACTGCAAAAACCATTCATTAAATTTAAATAAATGGAAAGTCAAACAGCCTATCTTTGATAAACCTTAGTGTTTAGTTGCATAATGTGCTGTTTTAAAATTTATTGTAAATAATATTGATTTTGTGAAATTTTATGATGTTTGGGGGGACGGCTAAAGATTATGTGCCCAGACCGCTAGTCTCTTTACCTCCTTAATATACTTAAAATGTCCTTTTTTTAAATTTAATAAATGCCTCTTAGAAGTCCTTCAATTTGACTAAGAATAACTTATTTAAAAACTCCTTAACAGGCTGAAAGCGTGCAACGTAACAGATACACGCGGGTACGTTAGTGTTCTTTTTTTTATGACTTGGCAGCAAACTAGGCTTTGCGCATGCGGCAGTATCTAGAACTGGCGAATTTCGGGCCACGAGATTAGATTTGATTTATAAAACATTTTTTAGATTAATTTTTTATATTTTGTATCTCGCTTTTAAACTAAGGTTTTTTTTTACCTTCCTAATATGAACTTGTAAAGTAAATGTAGTTACAAATCAAATTAAATGTTGGGGCTATAATTTCTGAGAGACATGTGCTTGGGTGAAATAGATGTTCCAGAGTTAATTATGGACAATAGGGGCTTATTTGTAAGGATTGAACTAAGTTATTTTTTTTTCACTAAAAGTTTAACAGTTTTTTTTCTGGAGGTATTTTGTGGTATTACAAATGGTTTGCTACCCCTTGATAGAGGTGAATGAGATGGATTAAAAGGGTCCTTTCATAACTCCTTAATTTTTTATTTCCCAAAAGAGTACGAAATATGTTTATGCTACGAGTGGAATATTTGGTATATAATCCATATAATAAAAAAGATAATGAATTGTTGAAAATAATTAAAAAATTAACAAAAATACAATTTTTTTTGAATTTATTTAAAAAAAAGAGCCAATAGTTTTCAGCAAGGAAGTATTTCATTCATTTAAAAAAATACAAAATTTTTAAATAAATATTAATGTACATATGCTACCAAAGATGTCTAAAGAAATTAGTTCGAGCTACTGAAGAAATATTTTTCCTTACATGAAGTAAAAGTATTTAGTTGTCGATAATAAGATAAAACTATAATTGGCAAAATATTCAGCGTTAAAAAAAATCACGAGAAATTTCGCTGTTTTTTTTTTTGCACTCAAATACGTTTGTTACATCTCCTGATATCCACGAAATTGAATGTAATCGAGTTAATGGCGCCGGACACGGATCCGCCATCTGCACGAAATCAACTAAAAAGTGAGCTCTGCGCATGCGCGGACCTTGGTAAACAGATAGGTCACGGATAGGAATCCGAAATCCGTTCCCTAAAAATAAGGGACTGGCCGTGCATTAAGAGTTTTCAGAACACGCTCCACACTTCAAAAATATGGAAGGCGGACAACGCAAGCCTTTAACGCAAGAATTTGGAAGTTGGATGATGCTTGCGTTGCGTTTTTTTTTTTCTTTTTTTCCTGTTGCGCAGTTCATGAACGACTACCTGTAATTTGAAAACATCGTATTTGAACTTTTTGCGTGTTGTGTTTCTCTTGCGTTGTCGCGGGCTTGCTCCACGCAGCTACCCGTTGCCAGGAGTGTCGGTCTATTTAAAACACCACCGGGTGTGTGTGTGGGGGCTGCTCTGCTCGCCGGAGTGAAACGGAGCCCCCGGGTGAAACGACAGGAGTAATAGTTTGGAAAGAGGCGGCAGGCTGCCAGCGGCCGGGACAGGATGGAGGAGGGATTGTTGCAGTCATTTGTCGTCGCGCGGCGCCTCCACGTCGCCACTGAATATCGCGTCGCGTCTCTATCTTTGCGTCATCCCCCCTTCCCCTTCCCCTCTCCCAGGCCCCACCCTTCACGGCTGATAGATCGCTGGGCAGCGTCCAACAACTACCAGGGTGGCCGCGGATGAGACAAGAGAGAGTAGGAGCGGGGAAAAAAAAAAAAAAAACGAGCGGTTGTTTTTGCCATTTTGGCGTTGTTTGTATATTGCTTCTGGTGCATCCTGTGGGGTAGTTTGTAAAACACGTCGCGTCCCCCGCCCCTCTCCCCCCTCCTGCAACTCTATTCTCTAATCCACCCTTTGGCGGTCCACCACGTCAGAGATTTATCGTCGAGCCAAAACAGTAACTTCTCATACCAACTCATGAATAATGTGGCGGTCAAAACTTGAGTCTTGTCCAGTAATTTTTTTTTTAACTATATGTTTAGTTTTTCATCTTCTCTTGTTTTACTATTTTATGATGGCGAGCTCAACGTTAAAATGTAATCAGATAGGCGAAGAGGATATTTCCTTATCAGAAGAAACATTTATGAAGATGTTTAACATATTAGGTATCGGTCTGTGGTATTCGGTGGGAGTAATTTCGTGAATGGAACAGAAGTCGCGTGGAACGGAAATGTGTAACCACGGTGCTGCCGTCTGTGGCGGGTGGTGCTAACCAAAGTTCACAAAGCCAAAGGGAAACGTTATAGTATTAACTGTTATTATGAATTTTATTGACACTGGCAGTATTTTAATATACTCATTGTCAAAAATCATGTCCAAAGCCGGGGTTTCAGTGTGTTTTGTTTTTCAAGTATTTTCATTTTATCGGAGCCTTTTCGTTGTATAGTTTAAAATTTCGCTCTAGAAATGTAATGATTCGATAGTCGACTTAGCTGCTCCGGCTGGCAGATTCTAGCGGCGGGTGCGGAAACTACGTGCAATGTAGTTGGAAATGCAGTTTGCGTATATTTATCACGCTCGGAATTATTTTTAAGAATTCTATGTTAAATTTTTGTGTTTGAGTTTAATATTATAAGTGTATTTTCAACTAAAAGGGCAATGAATTTGCTCGTCTTCGAGGTTAGATGTTACATTTCATTTCTCCGGCGTTACTGAAAAACTGGCTTACATTTTTTTTATTGTTTTGTATTTTATTGTTTGTATTGTATTGAAGGTTTCGGCTCAATGCTGGAACCTGTTTTTTTTTCTGCTCGCTGTATTTTTACGGATCTTGCCGCCCGCAACGCACCCTTTCATGACTGGGAAGCCTTCTTTTCACAGACGAGAGAGCCAAACGCCCGATCGTTCATCTTCGGTTTTTTTTTTTTGTTCATTGTAAATAAATATGGCGCTGTTGATAAAATGATACTAATGTTCAATTAGGTTAGGTTAGCTACATTATAAATATTTTAAAACATTTTGGACGGTTGATTTGGTTAGGATAGCTACATTAAATATACGCAAAAAAAAAAGCATGACCTTCGGGGAACTTCGGGGTTTGGCTCTCTCGTCTGTGAAAAAAAGGCTTCTCTTCATGAATTGGGTTCATAGACGGACACTTTAAAGTAACTATGTTTTTTCCTTAAGAGGTTTCTCCGTTGTTCGGTTTTCTTTGGAACATAAATTTGCTCTACATTTTCAGAAGTTTGTTACTAACTTGACTAATAGGGGCGTGCGGCGCTACCACGCAAGGATGGGACGCTCTAGTAGTGATGGGAAGAATCGATGCAAAAATCGATGCTTTGATTTTTGTTGCGTAATTGATATATCACTTCTGTAAAAAACTGTGTGTGCATTTGACTGTACATTTTTAAAAAAAATTATTAAGTAATTTTAACTCTTAATGAAACTTGTTTTAATATTGTCAATGTAGTTATTTTTTAGTTTCGTTTTAAATACACCAAAAAATTAGTTCTACTAGATTAAAGAAATTCGGGAGGCGTTACATTCACAAAATTACTCTTAACAAATGCCTTATACCGAGAACTAAAATGTTGATACATCAGATCTCCAATATTCCTTATACGTTCGTAGATTTTGAGTTCGTCACGTGATTTATCTTCCGAGGATCGATTCAAAGACCGATTGTTGAAATTATACGACTTTGACCGTCCCCAGCACACGAAGCATAAGGGATAAGGAGAGCGCGTTTCTTCCTTCCTTTGTCTTTGCGTTTCTGTGTTGTCCGTTTTATCTGTTTCGTATCATCGTTGGGTTATTCTGTTTTTTCGTCGTGTTGTCAAGGTCGTCTTTTGTCTTTATTTACTGTTCTTGTTGCTACTGTCTCTTAGTTGTTAGCCACAGTGTCCATCTGTGCTGTAATAATTTTTGGACTAATTTCTTTTATGGAATTTTCTATGCTTTATTTTTTAAAATTAATAATTAATTATCTTCATATCGCCTGATTTTGGCTTGTTTTCTATTTGTTTTCATATTTATCTTTCCTGCTTGTTATTGAGGTTTGTTTTGACTACAATGTAATCAGCAGTGGCGTATGTCAAAAACAATATCTTGGATTTTTTCCCCCTAAGTTTATTTACAAAGTTCCAATTAGTTTTTTTTTCTGTCGGTATGCGCGGTAGTGGCACACCCTCGATTCGGGTTGGGGGGGGGGGGGGCGCATGCTTGATGAGCAGTGCTTAACCCGCAGACTGCCGTAGTGAAGTACAGGTGATTCATTTAGCAGCACAATACGCGTGGAGAAGGAAATAGCTACAGTAAAAATTTCTTGGATCCAAAATACACCACACAGATATTTGTACATTAGTACATTTACATGAAATCTACTGCATTACCAAAAAAACTAGTGTTCGCTGTGATACTGGGTTTCTGATTCTTACCGGGGCATTTATGCTTTGTGTAGTCTCAGAACTTTCAACTGTTCCCTGAATAGCTTTCCAGTATTACCTGCGCACGTAATAAACTTGATACAAGAACATAAAGTCCAATTATTGTATATTCGATTATCTTTTCCATGGTTCAAAAAAATATGTGTTTGTATGACACATCGATTAAATTATAAAATTGTGCTCCAATTTTCTTAAGAAATACTCATTATATGCAAAAGAAACCTATACCCATGTGTTGTAAAAAGTTACAATCTCTTTCTTGTAGTGTTACAAACAATGGAAACTTTTGTGAAGGTGCAGATAATATATTTTCTGTGCAGTGGTGTCGGTGTAGACGGAGAGAGACACCGTCGAGTGTTCTGAAGTGGTGTTCGTGTTTTCCCGCGGAGGGTGCGGCCGGTAATCGGATCGGGAAACACGGTTTTCTCGTCTCCTCCTGAGGGCGTGTCTTCTCACGTTTCTTTGCCCTCTGGTCCTCCGTTCTTTTCTGCCCGAGATCCGCGTTCCCTCGAAGCTGTCATTGCATCGTTGAGAAATATGACAAACCATCCTCAGGTCTTTTTAACGTGACAACGTCTAATAAATCGATGAACGCCGGCTGCACGCACGAAAAAGTGTCCCGTTACGCTGTGTCCCGTTACGCTCATTGTACGCTTGCGCCGCATCTATCTCTCTTCCACTCGATTGGAACAACCATCGATTTGACCTTTTCGAGGCACATTAAACTTAAAACACTCCTATTCGTTTCCTACTTTTCCTATCATCATCCTATCCTTAACAGAATAACACAGATTGGAAGAAGTCAAAAAGCAAACACGTATAAAAGTTATAGTTAAAATAATCGCTTCGTTAAAGTAATAAACATATTTGAATTAATGAGTGCAAATAAATATAAATTTATCAATTAAATTGTAGATTTCATTTCTCTCCTTCTTTGTATCCATACAAAATAGTGATAATTCAATAAAAATGATTCAATTTTACTCATAAAAGTATGCAATCATTTCATCAATGTTTTTTTATGACGTTGTCACTTTAAACTATCGTCCGTAAACTGACTTTACAGACAACCAATTTTTTTTAAACGAAAATCCCACCTCAAATGAACGGAGGGTCTTCGCAGTTCCAGATAACCAGATCTTCTTAGAAACTTCACCATATTCTGACTTCCGAGTTCTGTTTCTCCTTTGTAATCAGTAAGACATAAACGTGAAAGGAATAATATTTTGCCCTTTTTTTTGTTGTAGATTTTTCATATTAAAAAAAGTGAGCTATTCTTTCGGCACTGGCCAGTGATGTAACCACGGTGATGAGCATATACGTGTGTTCTTGCCAAAACACTTACAAGACGAAACTCGATCACGGAAATCAACGTGAAATTCTTTAAAATAATGTCGAGCGTGATGAATACTGCTATAATTTATACTTCTACGATAGTACTAAAAATTAAACCTAAAAATATTTAAAAATTATTACATACTATCGCACTGGGTATATTTTTGTATGATAATTTTTGTTTTATCTTTGAAAGATTTGTGCAATGGGAGTGCATGACTTGATGTAAGTTTTTGGACATACGCCATTGCTAAGAACTTTTTCTGTTGTAGAAAAACTAAAAAATATAAAAATAAATAAATAAATAAATAAAACCCAAACAAGACAATAAAACACAAAATTAAGCAAAAAATTGCTGTTGTCAACAAGGATATAAACACCACAAAATATTCCGTAACAGGAATATGGTCAACATAACAAAAACAAAGAAAAATGTACTAAGAGAACGAAAAAACCCCACAAATGATGACGCCACAGAAATATTGAACCCAAAAAAATTTTGTTTTGAACGAATTATATCAGTCTTTAAATATTCCCTACACACATCTTAACCTTATTGAACTGATTCAACATTTACGATTTGACAGTAAAAAAATTCATCACGACATTCTGCCATTCAACATGGCGTCGAATAAATGTAACAAATTCATGAGTCTCTACAGTATGATGAGTACAGTATGATGAGTACAGTATGAGTAAAGTATAATGACCACAGTATTAGTGCAGTATGATGAGTACAGTATGAGTACAGGATGCGTACAGTATGATGAGTACGGTTTGATAAGTACAGAATGATGAGTACAGTATAAGTACAGTATGAGTACAGTATGAGTACAGTATGCGTACAGTATGATGAGCACAGTATGATGAGTACAATATGAGTACAATATGATGAGTACAGTATGATGAGTACAGTATGATGAGTACAGTATAATGAGTACAGTATGAGTAGAATATGATGAGAGTATGATGAGTACAGTATGAGTACAGTATGATGAGTACAGTATGAGTAGAATATGATGAGAGTATGACGAGTACAGTATGATGAGTACAGTATAATGAGTACAGTATGAATATGGTATGATGAGTACAGTATGAGTATGGTATGATGAGTACAGTATGATGAGCACAGTATGATGAGTACAGTATGATGAGCACAGTATGAGTACAGTATGATGAGCACAGTATGATGATCACAGTATGAGTACAGTATGAGTAGAATATGATGAGAGTATGACGAGTACAGTATGATGAGTACAGTATAATGAGTACAGTATGAGTATGGTATGATGAGTACAGTATAATGAGTACAGTATGAGTATGGTATGATGAGTACAGTATGAGTATGGTATGATGAGTACAGTATGAGTATGGTATGATGAGTACAGTATGATGAGTACAGTATGATGAGTACAGTATGATGAGTACAGTATGATGAGTTCAGTATGATGAGTTCAGTATGATGAGCACAGTATGATGAGGTGCGCGAGGCGGTAGGTTAAGCCCGCGCAGCCCGGCGCGGCTGCGACCTCCAGCTTCCACTCTCCCGCCAGACGAAACCCCTTCCACCTTCACCCCGCGTGTCGCAGGAGGGCTGTTTGTGCCAGCGGTTGACGTCGCTGCCGGCGAAAACAAAACTTATGTGGGTTTCGTATCTCGGTAACCCGCGCCGGAAGGGGGAGGGGTCGGTTGTTCCCGGCACTTTGGTCGGGCTGGGCCGGAAGGGAAGACGGCGATATTTCACGGCGCCGCATACCGCACTGCGTCCCTGGGGAAGCGTCCGCCGCGGGGGTTGAGGGTGGAGGGGGGGGGGGAGAGGAAGACGCCGCGCCGCGCGCACACGCGACGTCGGCGTCGCGGGCCGGAATTAGCCTCGCCGTCGCGTCGGAAGAAGCAACATCGGCGCCTTGTTTTAGTTACCCCCCCCCCCCTCCCCCCTCTACACCCCTTCTTTCCCTTTTCATCCTGTTTGATGCTGTCTGCCGGCGCGAGGGAGGCTCTCGTTAAGAAAGGTTTTTTTTTTTGGGGGGGGGGGGGGGGCGGGTTTGGGGGCCGAGAGAAGCTCCCCTAACCTTTACCTCGGTCCTCGGAGACCTCCCACGTCTCCGGAGAGAAGTGCAGCGTCTGTGATTTCACGGAGAGAAAAGAAAGAAAGAGAGAGAGGAATACAATATGGCAGTTACCAAATTACAATAGGCCTATCCCATCTTAAAGTTGTTTAAGGGGCCCGCCTACCTGGTCACACAGACGGTGCGCAGAGCTTCAGGAAAAACAACGCGATTTCATAACTACCCAAGATATCCTAGTGAGGTATGTTTACGAAAAGCATTTAAGAGGCCACTCCAGTGTTTCAGGGGCAGTACGCAACCTGCGTTAACCTCATAAGATTCAATGCTATTTTCATTATGCTTATAACTAATTAACTAATATAGATTTCGAAATGATGCTTGCTTGATATGTAAGACAACGATGCTCTCATCAAAGCCCCTTTCTTCAAAAACGTGCATAAATTATGGTTTTATACTAATCTTTACTAATATCCATAAGTGTATTGTCTAGGTTCGAACCATAATTTATGCACGTTTTTGAAGAAAGGGGCTTTGATGAGAGCATCGTTGTCTTACATCTCAAGCAAGCATCATTTCGAAATCTATATTAGTTAATTAGTTATAAGCAAAATGAAAATAGCATTGCATCTTATGAGGTTAACGCGGGTTGCGTAGTGCCCCTGAAACACTGGAGTGGCCTCTTAAGTGTTCGCTGAGGCCCGAAAAGTACTTTTAATTTTGGATCATGTTTTTAAACTGTTTTTCTAGAAGAGTTAAAATGGCTAAAACGCATGTTTTCAGAGTAATTTTTAGGCGTAAAACAACCAGTACAGATTATTAAAAGCACTTAAGGGACTTCCATTACACCTTTATCTTCATTTTTCCGCCATATAATGTTGCGGTCACTGCTAAAATTTCACGGTTATCCTGTGACGACGAGAAGACTGCGCGCCAATTCAGAGACTTGCGCTTAGAGGCGACACCGCGCTAGAAATACCATCGAGCGTCGCGCTTATCATCCCGCCTCACTAACACAGATACACCCCTGACGAGGCGGGCCCCTTAAGATATTTTGATACCGCTTGCAATATAGCTTCCGTGCAAATTTTTGTTCGTTTGTTAGAAATGTCGTATGACTTTGCTTTGGTTGTTTGTAGAAGTCAACAATTGTGAACTGGGTGTGATTATCGTGATAGCTGTAGTTGCCCGCGAGAAATAGTTAAGTTATTTACTCGTGGCGCTTACAGCCTGTTAGTGAATACGTGGTTGCTACACGGTATAGAAGGTCTGGGAGACATGATTTATGCCTTGACAGGCCAACAAAATGGGGTTTAATCGTTCCAAATTAGATTTATATCAAAAAAGATGGAAAC
Source organism: Bacillus rossius redtenbacheri (assembly GCF_032445375.1). Taxonomy (NCBI): domain Eukaryota; kingdom Metazoa; phylum Arthropoda; class Insecta; order Phasmatodea; family Bacillidae; genus Bacillus; species Bacillus rossius. Next base: position 355,720,994 of record NC_086330.1, read on the forward strand.
ATCCAAGATGTTGGGGTTCTAATCCCCCTTAAACTGAACTAAAGATCGTTGCGTGTCTGCCATGCGCGTTCAAAGTGAATCTTTGACACTTAATTATTAATCATTTGGAACGATAAACAAAGTGTTCCATAATTCACTTGAACGATAAAACTAAAGAATGGATTACACAATGGGATTTTCTAGTGTAACGAACGTGGTGACAAATAAACACGGAAAGAGAGTTACATTAGTTTTAACTGTATACTTTATTTTTAATTTTCTCTCTCTCTCTCTGTCATTGAGGGTTCCAATCATGAGCGTTGCGCTTTTAGTTACGCTCTGATGAGTTATCCCCTCGACTTACCCTAGCAGCTGTCAAGAAGTTATATTTCAAAAATACTTTAAGTGCTGCAAATAAATTTGTAGAGACGGAAAAAAACTTTTACTCTCATCAAAACTATAATTTATTTGTAAAGATCGCAGGCTTTCGCGGCCATTGTCTGGAGTTGTTTGGCTTCCGGATTGTAGTCGCGTCGAAGGCGAAGATATCACCGACGTTTCGGTCCACGTTGCAATCGCCATCATCAGGGAGCAGTTACCTACTGAGGTTATTACAAATTCTCCTGCCTTTTAACACTCTCCCCTGAGAGCGGAGTGTTATCCGATTGGCTGCAGCTCTCAGCTTATCAGAGTCTTCCTTTCTCCTGATTGGCCTGTTGGTTTGACCGATCGGAGCTGGGCTTCTGTGATTGGATTGGGGGTGCTGGCCAATCAGTGGCTTCTTTTCTTCTGATTGGCTTGGCTGTTTGGCCAACCAGAGGCGATATGTCCGATGTTGGATGCAGAGCTAGGTTTTGAAGATTTCTGAAAAATTGGTTCCATATTTTGCTTAATTTTCATTCATCCTCTCTTTGTGCTCGTTGGATGATTTAATATTCAGGGTGAAATATTAAAACACCCATCGAATATAAATTATTTGTTACAAATTTTTTTGGAGACATTTATAACACGTTTAGATCTCATAGTTATTTTTTTCAATGTCAGCAAAATATTTTTTGTGTGGTCTATATCGACAAAAAAATTATCTTTGGCAGACACGATCAGTGTGTCACGATGTAAATTATTCAATTAATATTTTTAAAAAGGCATGTGTGCTTATTTTTGCTAATTGTAAGCCCTCACTTTTATGTTTTCGTTAAAATATTTAAAAGTAGAATAGTGGTTTAACGAAAGAAAAAATATGCGTACAAACTTCTAACTAATGAGTTTTATAACGCACCAACCGAGTCTACGCTGTTTGGCCACTAAAATGGGCAAAACTGCCGTTTAATTTTGAGCTTTAAAATGATTGTAAATGTTTTTTAAATATTTATTCCCAGCATTTTTGAGAGAAAAAAAAATTATTGCTAGCGCTTTTCTCGCTGTTTGGATACCATCTAGCGTATAGATAAAAATACTGATGTTTGAGTAATGGGGAAGTATAAATGAATCCTACGTGGACAGGATGTACTTTTCCTAATTTGGATCATGGGTAACGATACGGCGAAATTGCTCAGAACGGGGATATGCGGGGATAAATCGGTCATGGCTATCGTGAGTAAATATTCCAGCATTCGCTTAAGGCACTGCAAAAATGTCAAATATATTTGACAGTAAATTTGGAGGGGTAGTATGGACGGGTAATGACTTCCAATTTCCACCATCAAATAAATTTGGATAGATAACCTCAAATATGTTTTAAATCATGTGACACTATCAAAGTTTTTTTTTTTTTGCCTGAGCTATCTCAAACATTATATTTTAACCCAATTTTGAAATTAAATAATGCACTACTGTGCTGTTTGGAATTTTTGAACTTGTTATGCTATTTGTGTGTTTTTAAATTTTCTTAACATGTATTAATTTAAATGGCATTAGTATTCGTAACGTAACAAAATTTCAGTGATATATTAAAGTTATATAACCATGCATTTATTTCTAGACATAAAATTATTTCGCATAACACATTCATATTAACATTATATTAGCGATTCCAAATTTATAACCTTTTTAATCGCCCGTGTTTTGTTCGCCGTTTTTAAATATTCGCTGTGACGGAAACGGGACATTTCCGTTTTCGCTAGGCACGATTTTGATTGGCGTCACATGTTTTATAACCCGTCCGATGTACAAATAAATCTGATGGAAACTCAAGTCATCCAAATTTCCAAGCAAACATTGCTGTGCTATTGAGTTTTTTGGCGACGTCGTAACCCTCCAACCTTGAAACAACATACACAGAAATGAGTCGGAAACCTAATACCTCAAACAAAATCACTCGATACAACAGAAATAAAATGTTTTGTACCGAAATGAACTTAAATAAGTAAAATTAAATAAAAAAACCCCTCAAAAAGCATCAAAAGAACACATTTATAACGAAATAAGTGTACTTTAATAGAAACGAATTTCAATGATTAAATGCATGAATTATAACGAAATAAATATAAAGAAAGGACTTAAATATGTGGAAATGTTATCTACTTGAACATATTAATGTGAAATAACCGAAATAATCTTAAACGATACCAATAGAAATGAAATATGTCCACATATACCGAAATGAGTCGGAAACCTAATACAGTGTGGATTCGAACTCCAAGTCTTCCCCGCTACTGGCGGGCACGGCTAATATTGTGTCTCATTCATAAGCCGTGTTCACACCAGTGCAACATTGCTGACAACACGTGGTGCCGACACTTTCTGGCAAACTGCAAACGTTGGCAAAACAGATATCCATTCTCCCATCAGTGAGCGGTAAACATTAAAGAAATGTTGTCAATAAAAATGTTTGTAACATTGTTAGACACGTGGAACTTTTGTTTTCGAGATAGCGATCAGCATTTAGTTGTGCTCGAGGTTCCACTAGAAAAGGTTGAGTGTGCAGTAAAGCCCCTCTGACCTGCCACTTATTCGTCAATACGGAATTGAGTCGAGAAATGGTTTCTTTTTCTTTAATAGGATAGTATAGGGATCGGTCCGTTTGTGCCCTGCTTGCTTATTTTTCTCCCAGTGTTGATAAGCATAAACTCTCAAATCTGAAGTAGTTATTTTTTTGAAATTCTTAAAACTACCTGATAATCTACTTTAATGCACACACAATCCACAGTCATCACAGTTTGCATCTCGCAATAAATCTCGTTCAGAATACTACCGGCGACTCTGGAAAGAAGGAAGAACCCAAAATTGACTTTTGACGTCTATTGTGATCGCTGACTAAAAATGACCCCAATTGTCACGGCCGATAAAATCACATGTTCCTCATACAGTATCCTTTACTCAACTGCGTTCTGACAAAAGTCTTTGTCAGTTTTTTTTAACGCCGTGTGTTGTCAACACTTATTGCCAACTTTAGTACAATTTGATGGCAACTAAGTGGCCAACTGTTGCCAACAGTGTTGCGTCGGTGTAAATGTGATTTTAGTTTGCAGTTTGCATTTAAATGGGTATTTTTACCCTCTGTTTCGAACAATACACGATATCTGCTATTGCCGCTGTCCTTGTTTCAGTGTGCTGCTGCCAGATGTACACAAAGACCACGAAAGTTGTTTCACACAACTTTATAATTAATTGAAATAAATTTGAAATGTATTTTTTTTAAAATAAGGGTACAATTGGAATGAGCATTTGGGAAATTTATTTTCTTGTTGTGCTTCATCAAGACCTTTGTCTGATGATGTTAAATTTTGTCTTCTAATGAAACGTAACAGAAATACGTCATCTTGGTTTCAAAAATTTTGTCGTCAAATTATTTTTTATCATTTGATATAAAAATTTTAGGCTCTGTTTGACTATAGGAACCAGATAATGGAATACCTCACTATTTATAATGACGAATAGCTACAAATAGTTTATCCTGTAAAAAAATTGTAGGTGGTTATAATTGATAATTTTTCTTTCATAATGTACTTAAACAATTTTAATACAACTATCAAATATAACTATATTTTGGTTTTAGGGAAATCAAAAATAGGTTAAAATAATAATATACACTAAAATATAATCGATAGTACACCAAAAGAAATACACATGTGAGCGAGTCTTTTAATATTCGCCAGTGATGTACAATATCTAAACTCGTTATCGAGAAAATTAGTCTGTTCTCATGTTACAAATACAACTTATTATACGAAACTATGGCACGAAATGATGCCGAGCGTGATAAACAACGCAAATTGTTTTATTCAACTAGAATTTTGCGGACGCTAAATCACACGTAGTTTTCGCACCCGCCGTTAGAATTCGTTTGCCGGAGCAAATACTTCGAATATGATATAATTTGATTGGCAGACCGAAATTTCAGACAATGTAACGAAACTGCTCTGGTAAAAAGAAGAAAAAAAGGATTATATATGTATAAATCCCCGGCTTTTGACCTGATTTTCAACAAGGATTTTTTATTAAAATACTGCCAAGTTTGTTAAAATTCTCACTTAACAGCTTATAAAGTTTTCCTTTGGTTTTTGTGAACTTTGGTTCTCTCCATCCGCCGAAGATAGCAGGCACCGATCTGTGGATCATTTCCGTTCCTTCACTTCCGTCGCATCCACGAAATATTTCAAACCAAAAACACCGCACACCGAGAGAACATGCTGCGCATCAACAAGAAGTGCCATTGTTGAGCAAGCAGGGCGGTGCAGATCTGGCATCGCTGCAATCAGAGCGCGGGCCAGACGGGCAGCGCCAAGCTGGTGATGGGCGTAATGAAGCGAGGCGCCGCGACGAGCGGTCAATATGACCTCGGTGACGTCACGGCTGGCGGCGGCCTGGTGCTCCAGGGTGGAGTAGGGGGGGGGAGGGGGGACAGCCAGTCGCCTCGGGGCCGGAGGGGGTCGGAGCGAAGGGTGTCGCGCCCACCCCTCCCCGACACCAGCGCCCCTTGGTCCCGACGGCCAATATCCGGGTGGAAACAACCCTTATCCCGGTGGAAGCCCCGGCGAGCTCCCGGCTGGGGCAGGCGTCGCGCAACCACTGTTTGTGTCGTCTGCCTTCTCTGCTCACTGCCCTGCCCTTGTGATCCTGTAGTTTTATAACATCAACCAATCTGGTCCGGAGGTTTTTTTTTATAATGAGTTTTGAAAGACTTCATGAATGCGTCCAAATAGACTTTTAACGTCATTAATCCGGAATTTTGTGTTTCGGCACGTTCTCTTATCCGGCAATTTTTTAATTTCGACGTATCCTGTAATCCGGCATTCTGTGTTTCGGCCCATTTTTTAATCCGGAATTATTAATTTCCACGCATTCTGTAATCCGGCTTTTTTTGTGTGGTTCGTCACATTCTGTAATCCGGCACCAATTCGAACCCGGCCGCGTTCAGTATTTTTATTTTTTTACTTTCGGATGGATTGTGGCTGTTTACATTTTGGTCGCCAGGTCGCAGTACTGCGTTCCGGCGTTTTTTTTTTTTTTTTTTTTTAGTTCGCTCGGAGTTTACGTTTCTGTCGGTTTTCATGTTCGGTTCAGTGTTTTCCTGTTTTAAAATTTTCTATCGGGTTGTATTTCACGTTTCGCGTGTAATTTTTTTATTTTTTTTTTAAAGAAGACCAGCGCTTATCTGTAATTTTTTTTTTCCTTTCCAAGTATCAACTTTTCTTCATTTCCATAAAAACTATATTAACGTTCGGCAAATAGGTAGCGCGGCAAGGCCGCGGACTGGCTTAAAGAACTTTATTTTTATTCTCTTAATTATTTTTCAAAAATTCCGTACCCCCTCCCGTAAAAAAAATGAAACTAAGCTGAGTACGTCCCTGCGTCTATTTACTAGATCCACAGGGCGAATACGCTATCTACGCTATGCTATGTAAAGGTAAAGTGCGGTGAAATGACAATAGCACGAGCATTTCTGTAATAGGTGTAGAAAGTTAGCACCAGCCTGGCTTATGAAACAGCGACAGAACGATACATGTACAAAACATTCCAAACCATGCTTTATTGCAATTCTATGGGCAGAAAGGTTTTTTTTCTGCATCTCCAGCCGTCCTTACACAGGTTGTATCTAAAATACACTTCGAGACTCGGGTTCACGTGCAGAAAAAAACATTTAAAAGAGGTCCAAATATGCAGTGTCTGGTACAAGATTTTTTTTTTTTTTCGCGAAAGATTAGGATAAAGAAAGAAGTATTAACATTTGTGTATTAAAATAAACTTAAGGCAACACGGGGTTTGGACTGTAACATTATCAATGTCAACACAGGTCACTTTTGGCATATTTTGTTGCTCCATGCAAAAGCTCACCCCGCGTCATCAAACATAACATACCACCTTCACCGAAATATCACAAATATTTTAACAATTTTTTTTGGGGTGGGGGTTGGAATATAACCCACAATCTTCCCCCTCTTGCGTCCGCCATTGCGCATATTATTCTGTTCATCACTTCAACCGTCACCGTATACGACGCAAAACATTGGATCTATGTTATGCTAAACAACAGAAGATTGCGGACAGTTTGCACAATTCACTACTCACCAAAGGTATTGCTGATTCGCTTTTTTTTTATCTTAAGTGTATGACGTTTAAAATAAAATTGGTATGTTGTCCCTTCTTATCCCCGGTGACGGCTGCGATGATAAACAGAAGTAGCGCCTGTTTCTGCTTATGATAACTGCTACTACTGTTAATACAACTGTTACTGCTATTAGTGTTCGCTTCTATCACTGCTTATGTGTAGAGACCTGAATTTCGCGGGTTCATTTCGTGTTATACTAAAATTCAAATAATTATACTTTAGTGCTGCTTCTGTCATTGGTTCTCTGTTAATCTGGAGGACTGAGGGCCAATTAGAGACCCTCACTCATAGAAATGTCGAATCACAGGACACCCAGTCGAGACGACTCACAAGTCAACAGCCAATGAACAGTTGGCATTTGCCCGAGTGTGTAGAGGATATTGGAGTCTATCCTGGAGGTCATTGAATCCACGAAATTCACGGGTCTCTACTTATGTGGTTGATAATGTACTTCAAATGCTTATACTACTGTAGCTACCGTTACAGCTGCTACTCTTACTACTGCTGCTGCTGTTATAGCAATGTTATTTTCTTTACAACGTAAAATGCGGTTTTTGGTGGAAAGCGATATGGTGAATAATGAGAAGCCTAAGATGTACATCAAGTTCTGCAACTGCCCGAACACGCCCGAATATTCACCTTCGGCCAACCTCGGGATTTGTTTTATTTTTGCGCAGGAAAAATGAATTCAAATATTAAAAGTGGTCGGTTAGGTTAGCAACATTAAAACACTTTAAAACACTATGGACGGTTAGTTAAGTTAGTATAGCTATATTAAAATAAACAGAAAAATATAAATATATATCAATAAACCCGAGGTTGGCCGAAGGTGAGTATTCGGACAGAGCTTGATGTACATCTTATGCTTCCCGTGAAGAATGGCTTCATTGCGCTTAGTTATGTTCAACGCGTAAAAACCTACCCCAAACCACGGCTCGGTCTCCAGGTAGGTGGACCCCCTTACTAAACAAACTTGAACCAGATACTTAGATTGCGCCGCGAGAATATTTTTCAAGACTCTTGTCTCACACGCCATGTTGATTTTTTTTCCGTCTTTATTTAAATTATATTTATAAAAGTTTCAATGTATTCGTTGCTCTGCCACAATTATTTTCAAAACAGACGTTCACTAATTGTAATGTCATAGGTGTAGAGAGGCACGCAAGTCTTCGTAATTATCATCAATTGCGCAACATTTTGCACACATTATGTTAACGCGTTTGTCGAAAATATTTGTGGCGGAACAAAAAAAAAAGCGAGTAAGGTATCGAGTTGATTTTAGAAATAACCCTAAAAAAAACAACAAATTCAAAAAAAAAAAAATTAACATGGCGTGAGAGACAGAGCCTTAAGCTGGGTGCACAATTGAAAAACAAACAGTAACAGTAGGTCGTGCGCAAAAGAGTTGACCGCCGTGTTTTCGAACCTACTGGTTCACAATAGCGCATAGGACGGTCGTGTGCACGGGAGACAGGTCGTGCGCAAAATAGGGAAACTAATTTATTTCATTTCTGTTACGTACGCATGGCGCAATAACCAATGAGAGTAGAGTAATAAGCCATTTTGTAGGGACTATAGAACTGTTTATAATTATCAATCATACTGTAGCAAGAAATTGTCGAGATGTTACAATTCTCAGGTGTAATTCCTGCTTTTCAAATTAGTTAATACTATTTCTTTCATGTCACGAGTTAAAAAAAAAGTGCCGCGGTTAGAATGGTTAACTAAAATTTTATATAACCCTTTTATTTATTTAAATTTTGAATAACTGTGCTCACAAATTGCTAATCGGATGACGCGGGATAATCATTAGGCGGTTAATATAGTTACTTTCTAACACTGCCGACAGATGTCTGAAGCACCGCGAAATTTCAGCGGCTGGAATTGACGGTAAGATTTGAAATATGCGCTGACCTCGCACAGGTTCGTGTGCGCACAGGTCGTGCGCGTGGCCTGCTGTGCACTCCTCGTTATCTGCAGTCTTGCACCCAACTCGCCTCTGCACAGAGTCGCGGTGTCTAGCAGCGGCGGATTGCCGTTCGCGTGGGGGGCGACCCGACGCGAAAACGGAACGGGACTACGTATGCGAAGGGGTTTAGAAAGGATTTTTTTTTTGTCGGGGAGGGGGATAAGGGATGGTCCGCATTCCCCCTCCCCCCTCATAAACACCGCTGCCGCCCCGCTCTCGGGAATTGAATACCTGATCCTTAACCGCCCCCTCCGGTCTTGCCCGAACCCCACACGTCGCACACCGAGTGTGTGTGTGGGTGTGCGCGCGCAGCAGTATTTCTCCCGCGACTGTTTAGCATGTATAGGATTCCCCGAAGCGCCCGAGAGAAAATCTCGTCCCCCCCCCCCCCCCTGTGGCGAGTATGGTTGTGGGAGGGGTTACCTGTGGCTGTTGAGGGGCCGTTAAATAGGTGAGAGGAGGGGGGGATAAATACTGCCTGGGGTTTCCTGCGGGAACATTATGTATCCCTCGGGTGGCTCAGCGATAATGCATACCCCCCCTCCCTTCCAACGGGCAGTAATGCAATTTCCCATCGGCAGATTTCATTGCGAGGGGACGTGAGATAGCGCGGGGGTTGAATGGTTAACCTCTTGCAGGCGGTGGGGTAAAATAAATAAATACATTCCGTGGCCTCCACGGAATGCTATTTTATTTATATCATCATCATCATCATCATCGCCTCCAAGACCCGTTCCGCAACGGTACGGAAACTTGGAGACGGATCAGTAAACGGAGACGCATATTCCGGAACATTTACTATCGCGTCTGCCGCTTCCACAATTCACGGAAACGTACAGAAAAAATTGCAACCAGTGGGATTGCGTTTCAAGGTTCCGATACATTAATTTAATAAAAAAATATATATTCTTCGAAATCATTGCAAGGGCAGAATTAACATAGAATAAAAATAATAAACGACAAGGTAGTAATATTAACACTAGATGTTCTTGTAATTGAATCAATTTTTAACATATTCACAGTATAAAAAAACATGGCTACCACCGCAGCCAAGTACTCGGCTTCTATTGGTACGCAGCATTGCCGAGCTAATACTACTGGTCCACCTTTGTCTAATTGCTATTGTATAAACTGTGTTCCATAGGATACGTATCCGTTTCCATGTCATTGTAGAACATGTTCTAATGGTGTCCAGAATACGAACTTGTTTATTAGTCAGAACAAAGTTTTGTTTTTGTTAATAAACAGTCTTGTGATCACAACAAAAATTTATTTGTGTGCGGCGAATATTTACTGATTATATTGTGGCTGCCTCTCAAGTGCTAATCTACTCTTTTGAAACTTCTGTCATTTAGAACAAACTATTTCGGTGTAGTTTATTCAAACAGAAGGGTTTACAGATTCCCCGAGTTTGAACGTTTCTGAAGCATCGTCCTCGAAAATTAAACTCTTGTCCGTCGTAAAACGCCCAATTAAAAAAAAAAATAGATTTTAATAAAAGTCAACTGATTTTAACTTCTTGCTCGTATTCCAATTGTCGGCTTCACCGGCTCAAAATTCTTGTAGTAAAACAGAAGTAGCGTTTATTTAGCTGACAATGAATTTTTTAAGATGTCTGATTCGACGTCAGAAAGCCAAAGATTTTTCAGGCGAAGGGTGACGCTTGTTATCTAGCTATTCCACGAGATTATCACTCTCTCTTTCTCTGTACCACTCTCTGCACCCTTTTTTTTTTAAGTTTTTTTCGCGCCCCGTCCGCCATTAAAGAAAAATTTGAGAAACAGTATCCCAAGGCGTGGCGGAACTATTAACTGTCGCGGGGGGGGGGGGGGGGGGGTGGAAAGTGAGCGATTCTTTCAGTACTCGCCCGATACGTGTAACATCTAAAATCGGTAACGAGCAAATTCACGTGTTCTCATGTACAAAGACGCTCATTATTATACGAAACTCAATTACGGAATTCGACGTAGAATTATTTAGAACAAAGCCGAGCGTGACGAACCTACGAAAATTTGTGTTTTCAACTACGTTTCTTGACGAGATTAACACGTAGTTTCCGCATCCGTCGCTAGAATCCGCTGCCGGAGCAGCTACTTCGACTGTCGAATCATTACATTTGCAGAACCGAAATTCTAAACTATTCAATGAAAAGGCTCCGATAAAAATTTAAAAAAAAAAAAAAAAAAACCAAACCCTGGCTTTGGATCTGTTTTTTCGACAAGGAATTTTTTTTTTTGAAATACTGGCCATCTTGTTAAACTGTTAATACTATAAAGTTTTTGAGATGGAAGCACCGTGGTTGTTGCACATTTCCGTTCCATGCTACTTCCGTCGCATTCTCACGAAATCACTCCCACCAAAATGGCGTGTGCCGTGAGCTAAGATGTTACACACATTAAAAAAAAGAAACTTCTGGCCGAATAAATAGCCCGGCTGGAGTGGAGGGAATTAATTTCGCTCCGGCCTCGAGGGTTTGTTAAATAATTGAACGGCGTCCCGCCGGGCGGGCTCCGCGGAAGTGCTCGGGCCGCTGGAGTGGGTACGGGGGGGGGGGGGGGGGGGTGGAAGTGCCTCGTGCGTGTGCCGAGAGCCGATGGAGGTCCTCGGAGGACACCGCGCATGCGCCGGCCGGCGTCGTTAAGAGGAAGGAGGGGAAAAAAGTAAAGAGCTCGATTTTTATTTTTGTTTTTACGCCCGCAGATGCTTACACTGTTTAATACTCAGCAAATTTGCGGACTTTTAAACGAAGAAATCGCCTGAAACAAACGAAAGAGGTCTCAGTAATTTCAGATACCTGAATATACGTAATATATATTACGAATATTCAGATATATATATATATATATATATATATATATATATATATATGTATGTATATACACACACAGTACCGTATTCCAACTTCCAAATTCCCGTGATCCGCTGCGAGCTAGGCAAACAGGCAAGTTTTTAGGGAAGAAAGGTGTTGCTCTTGCTGTTGACTTAACAAGTCTTTGAATGTTTTGTTTATTTTGCGGTGTGCCAAGATTGTTCTTGTGGATTCGTGCTCGATGCAAGTGAAATCTTTGCGCGTTAATTTTCACGAATATAACCGTAAATTTTCGAAGATGCCCTGTAAATATTCTGACCCGCGTTCTCCGTAAAATTTAAGGTGAAAATTTTTGATAGCGTAGTTGCAGTGGTTGGTGCCCTGCTACGAGTTTGGGGAAGAGAGTGACCTCCCAGTTTAACGGGTGGGTCCGGAATTTTTAACGGCTTCTTTTAACGCATTTATGACGTCATGAAAAGAGTAGTTAAAATTAAAAAGCAATATCAAAGAAATGGGATAGGCTAATCAAAAGCTTTAAATTCCATCAAATCCGTAGCTTTCGAAAAATACGATATTTGAGGAAAAAGATTATAGAAAAAATATAAAAGTAAACTAAAAAATTGCTCACTGATAACTTCTAAAGTTTACTAAATAATTCGTTTTCTTAATAACTAACCTGTTAACTTTAACTAATATACTATTGTACTTTTAACATTTAATTATATAAATAAAATTACAATTATTTATTGATTCTGGAAACTTAGTTCATGAATAAAACGTTTAATGTGTTGAATGTTCCAACACCATAGTTTTTAATTTCTTGTACATTGTTTTATTTTGGACCCGTGAGACCTAGATTCGGATTCGAGGTGTTTATTCTAAGTTCTCTCTTTGGGATTCGAATTAGAGATTTGGATTCGATCCATTTATATATATATATATATATATATATATATATATATATATATATATATAATGTTACGATCGCGCTTGGCTGCAGTGCATGGCATCGCCGCACTCGTTCGGCCTGTCTGCGCCCCCTTCCACCCGCATCCTCTCCCTGGTATCTCGTGTCATACTATCTCGCTACATCCTGACCGTCGCAGCGCGCACCTGCCTCAGATCGGGTTACTTAAAAGAGGCCGCACTGCGGAATAAAATGAATCAGACACCTTTATCGGCGTTCTTAGAGCAGCCACCGCGTCCTTCGAGGACTCACGATGCGTTTCTGGGCATTTCGACGGCGAAAGTCGCGCGATATCTCGGAGACATGCCCGATTGTTCTGGATGGGAACCCAAGGGCTATTTAAGGAGGTTGGGCCGACCTTCGAGTCCAAGTCAGAGAGTCTAAGTAAGGAGTTGAGTGGGGAGTTCTCCCGCGGCGGAGTTTCCGGGCGATAGTGCCGCGGGCGCGGCAGAGTGGCGAAGTCCCTGGACGAAGGTTCCAGGGCAGGGAGTGAGTGAGTTCAGTGGAGTCGGGAGTTTCCGGGCGATAGAGTCGCGGGCGCGGCGGAGTCCCGAGTGAAGTTGCGAGCGAGTCGTCGTGTGGGATCTCGGCGAAGGGTGTGACGGCGGCGGCGGAGTGTGGCGACGGAGTCCCGCGGCGGAGACCCACGAGGGGTGCTGCGGCGAGAGTTGCGCCAGAGGTGCGGCCCAGCGAGGTGTGTGGAACGAGTGACTGGGGAATAGACATTTCTTTAAGTGTAGTTAATTATTTGCCATCTTAGAAGATTAATTGTAAGGAACAAGTAGTGGTAATAAATAAAACTGTGTGTGAAATAAAATCTATTAATTGGGCTATCCTTTACGAACCCCCGCAGGGTAATCGTAACATTTTGGTGTCAGAAGTGGGATAGCCCTAATTAATAGATTTAGGATTCAGTTTTATTATAAGAATAGTTAAGAAATAGAATTTAGTTTACGAGAATATAGTTAGTGTTTAGAACTTTAGTGAATTTGAAATTTTCTAGAGTTAGTTTGAGTATACTGTAGTCAGTGTTAGTTTTGAATGTAAGATATATTTTTAGTTTAATAAGGTTCGGCTAGGTCATTTAAAATTAAGATCAGTATTAGAAAAAAATTATTTAGGTTGTTTAATTAGTAAATCCTTTAGAGAGAGATGGCTGCTGAAGAGTTAAATGCAGAAGATATCGGGAAGATAATGGTTGCCCTAGAAAAGATCAATAATAAAATGGAAGAAATGGTGGCCAGTGTGAAGAAATATAACAAAGAAATGTTAGCGAGTATGAAGAACTTTACGGAAGAAATGAAGAGTGGAAGGAAGGAGAGTAAGAACCACCATGAAGAAAAGAAGAGCGGGTCAAATAATAGCCTAGAGGAAATGAAGAAGGGTCAGGATGAACTGAAGCATGGCCAAGAAGAAATGAGGAATGAAATGAAGACCGAAGGGAAGATAAGCATAGAAGAGAAGAACAGCCAAGAGAAAAACAACGAAGAGAAGAACTGCAAACAGAAGACCAGTCAGGAGAAGAACAGTAAAAAGAGAAGATCAGAGAAATGAAGACCAGCCAAGAGGAGACCAGCCAAGAAGAGACCAGCCAAGAAGAGACCAGCCAAGAAGAGACCAGCCAAGAAGAGACCAGCCGAGAGAATAACAACAAAGAGAAGAACAACAAAGAGAAGACTAGCGAAGAGAAGACCAGTGAAGAGAAGACCAGTGAAGAGGAGACCTGCCGAGAGGAGAACAGTGAAGAGAACAGCGAAGAGAACAGCGAAGAACACTGCGAAGAGGACATTAGCCAAGGAGAGGAGAACAGCCAGGACATGAAGATGAAAGAAGAGCTGAAGAAAAGCATAGAAGTAGTGAAGATGAGTTACAAAGTAAGGAATATTGAACAAGGAGAAATGAAGATAAACCAAAGAGAGAGGGCTAAATGCACAGAAGAGCTGAAGAAAAGCCGAGAAGAGATGTACATGAGTCAAGAAGAGATAGAGAAGTGCAAAGAAGAAACGAAGGAAGACCAAGAAGAGACACAGGAAGACCAAGAAGAGGTGAAGAAGGACCAAGAACAGGGGAAGAAAGACCGAGAAGAGAAAATGAGAACACAAAGAGTGAAGAAGATGGTGCAAGGAGTAACTGAGTACAGTCCAGACGATATTCATAAGAACAAAGAGGGAATGAGGAACCAAGAAGTGACGAAGAAGAGCTGGGAAGAAATGCTTTGTGAACGAGTAGCTACGAGAGAACAAACAGAGAGAAAAAGGGAAGAAACAAGCGAACCATTGGGAGGCAACGAGCAATGCTCTCAAAAGTATCGAGTCCGTCCAAGGCAATGGTCGGTCCGTCTCGGGCAGCTGGCTGAACGACATGGGGAATCTGCGACCCAGAAGTGTCGCCGGGTGACAAGAGAAGCTACATCTAATGAGAGAGAGGGTTATCTGGTGAGACTGTACAGCCCGCGATGGAGGAAAGGCAGGAGGCCTAAACTTCGAGTAGCATGGGGACCTCCAGGAGGAGATGCATTACCTGTTCGGGACGAACAGGTTTAAGGAGGGGGCAATGTTACGATCGCGCTTGGCTGCAGTGCATGGCATCGCCGCACTCGTTCGGCCTGTCTGCGCCCCCTTCCACCCGCATCCTCTCCCTGGTATCTCGTGTCATACTATCTCGCTACATCCTGACCGTCGCAGCGCGCACCTGCCTCAGATCGGGTTACTTAAAAGAGGCCGCACTGCGGAATAAAATGAATCAGACACCTTTATCGGCGTTCTTAGAGCAGCCACCGCGTCCTTCGAGGACTCACGATGCGTTTCTGGGCATTTCGACGGCGAAGGTCGCGCGATATCTCGGAGACATGCCTGATTGTTCTGGATGGGAACCCAAGGGCTATTTAAGGAGGTTGGGCCGACCTTCGAGTCCAAGTCAGAGAGTCTGAGTAAGGAGTTGAGTGGGGAGTTCTCCCGCGGCGGAGTTTCCGGGCGATAGTGCCGCGGGCGCGGCAGAGTGGCGAAGTCCCTGGACGAAGGTTCCAGGGCAGGGAGTGAGTTCAGTGGAGTCGGGAGTTTCCGGGCGATAGAGTCGCGGGCGCGGCGGAGTCCCGAGTGAAGTTGCGAGCGAGTCGTCGTGTGGGATCTCGGCGAAGGGTGTGACGGCGGCGGCGGAGTGCGGCGACGGAGTCCCGCGGCGGAGACCCACGAGGGGTGCTGCGGTGAGAGTTGCGCCAGAGGTGCGGCCCAGCGAGGTGTGTGGAACGAGTGACTGGGGAATAGACATTTCTTTAAGTGTAGTTAATTATTTGCCATCTTAGAAGATTAATTGTAAGGAACAAGTAGTGGTAATAAATAAAACTGTGTGTGTGAAATAAAATCTATTAATTGGGCTATCCTTTACGAACCCCCGCAGGGTAATCGTAACAATATATATATATATATATACGCACACACACACACACATACAAAAAGGAAATTGTACCGACTTCAAAGTTCAGGTGCTTGGTACGACCTGGAGTAGATTCTAGTTTTGGGTTTTCTGTTTTAGGAGTGAGGGATCGCTTTAATTATCCTCCCCCCCTCCTACAAGGGAGGTATTGTGGCGAAGTCAATTAATATGGCCTGTAAATAGTTGGACACTTTCAGTTCATTAGGGAATTTTCTGTGAAGATTGTTTAAGCTCTCTAACGTTAAAATTGGCATGTACTAGACCTAGTTTCCGTTATTTATTAATTTTGCTCATTGTATCATTGCAAAAATTAAGCTGTGAAAATAAAATTGGTACCCCCAATTAGTTCAATGAAATAATTTTGCTACGGCGTCAGAATTCGCGGTGGTTGAGGAACTGCGTTCGATTAAACATCCTACCAATATTATAAACGCGAAAGTTTGTAAGCATGGATGGATGGATGTTTGTTACTCTTTCCCTTAAAAACTACTGAATGGATTTGAATAAAATTTGGCCTACAGCTAGCTTATAACCTGGATTAACACATAGACCCCATATTAATTTGAAATTCCATCGCTAAGGTAGTGAAAAAGTGACAATTTCATTTTATAACAGAAAAAATCATAGGTCATAGACATAAAAATAGTGAGTCTATGTCTGACACAAGATCATACACATAGTAAAGTCTGGAAAATTAATATTTTTCTCCTTGGTGAGACCAGTCCGCTTAATGGAGCTCGTAGCGGCTAGCAAAATAAAGGCGTTAATAACAGTTTTGTTATTAACTTCGTCAATAGATAAAGTTGCCTTGAATTTTGAACGCACCATCGTTTGATGCGTTTGTCATGTCTTTAATTTTCGTTTGTTTCTGCCGTATGCGTTCCTATACCATTCATCCGATTTCGATGAAATGTTGGTGATTTGTTATGCGCATGCCCATGAAAGTTACTGAGACGGTATAACTATTTTTCAATAGTTGGAGCACGAATCGTGTCAAAAAATGTGTTTATTTTATTTTATATAGCCGCACTTCGTCTGTTTTTATTGTATAAGTGCGCACGTTTGACAAAATTTATTTAAATATAAAAGAGAGGCAGAGATAGAGTGATATATATATATAGAGTGAGATAGAGAGAGACAGAGAGATAAGTTGAGATAGAGAGAGGTATAGAGAATGAAATGGGTTAGTTAAAGAGATATATAGAGCTATATAGAGACTTATATATAGAAGATATAGAAATAGGGGGAAGTATATATGTAGATATAAAGAAATATATATATATATAGATAGAGAGATACATAGATGTGTATAGATGTAGATAGAGATAAATATATATAGAGAGATGGATAGATGATTTTTATATGTGGAACTACTTCAAACATATTACAAAACAAAACTGAATGAGGCATTGCAATGCAGGCCGAGCATTAGCTAGATAATGGAATCTTTTCAATATTAGTATCTCTTATATTTCAGCTTTTTTTCTATATTGCTTTATAAAGTCTAAATTATATACAGACCAGGTAAATAACTATAAACTGGCAGAACAACGTCTGTCGGGATCTGAAAGTGATACAAATTAATTTTCACACTTGACATTCAAATTAAGAAGACAATTACTAACTACATCTTATTTCGAAAAAGGTCCCCTTCACCCTGTGTTCAGCCCGGGCAACGCCGGGTACTGCAGCTAGTAATTCGTAATTCTTCCTCCAGTGCCTACAACCTCACGGACGTGTGCGAACCTCGGGAATGCGCTTCAGACCTGTAAGTCGTACGGGATGTTTTTAAACTTGTTTCGTCGCGATGAACCCTTGAAGTTCGTCGGTGGGATCCGGGCCCCACGCTTGCGCGTAATGACGTGAAATGGCACAGCCCGACGTGTGGCGCATGTGTTTGGAGAGTTTAAGTGTAACGGCTGGGTTTATTTTCCTCTCTCTTCGCTTGCGAGTCGCTCTCCTCGGAGCGAGCAGCCACGAACGAGGAATATTTAAGCCCCCCTGGTAGGTGGGGGGAACCCTACCCCAGGGGAGAGCCGTCCTCGCAGACGGTGCTTTAATGGCCCGCGTCAAACGTGCGTCTGTCCTAACTCCCCCCCCCCCCCCCCCCCCTCATCCCCTTCACCAACCCTAAAAACCATCTTGCCATTCCACTCTCGCACATTAATACCAGAATGATATTTCCTTCGTATTCGGGAAAAGGTTGCCGAGAAAGGGGGAGGGGGGTCCGAACTGAGGTTTCCCTCCGAAATGTTCCCAACTTCAGAAGCGGCCAAGTCTTCTTTTTTAGCTTCAGTTTCTACGAATTAAAAAAAAAAAGCCAATTTTGTGTCAACATTTTCTGGGCCACAACAATGTTCGATATGTTAATTTTTTAAATTTTGGCTTTCTCCAAGCATAGCCTATTATGTCTCGGAAGTTAATATTGGCAGACTTACTTCGAATAGTTTCCCGCGTGAATATATCGGCGCTTATTTTTTAATTGATTCTTTTGGGAAGTGCTTACATCTGAAATTAACATTTTCTATAGGCATTATGTTGTGGTCTTTGAAAATCTATTAGAATACAATTCCGGCCTTCACAAATGCAAATTTTTAATGCTAAACGTTGAACATATAAATATATTGCATAAACACAGATGAGACCAGTATGGTGAATTTCTGCTCGTATGATCCCAAGATCGTCAAGATAAAACTCGGCTGTGGCATTGTACGGCTCCAAATCACAGATGTTTCCCTTATGAAATATGCCTGTTTTGAGTAGGATGCCGACAGTTTCTCACTTGTTTGGTCATTTAAACAGCACGGATCAGGGTAGCTGATATTGGGACGGCGTAGTTGTAGACAGACAGTTAAAAGAAGAAAAAAATTAAGGATGTAGATTACTGATATTAATAGGGAGTGACGGAAACTTAGCAAATCCACAATTCAGAGAAAATGAAAACGAATCTATATAGTTATTAATAATAGGCTGCTGTTTTTTATTACTTTTGTAAAACATCTGAAACCTTTTACTATCATTAATAATAAAACTTATGACTAATAATAAAGCTGCTCTAAGTAAAAATACTGGAAAAAAAAAGTATTCGAAATGGTTATTAACATTATTTAAAAAAGAAAATCATCGTTTTAATATTTTGTCTGTTGGTTCCAGCAGCAACCAAAACTTCGTGACGTATTTTGACAAAACATTTTTGTTAGTAACGTCTGTGGATAACTTAAAACACTAGGCAGTAAATAACTATAAATTTAGATCCCTAAGGGGGTGAAAAAAAGGGTAAATATGATGTTAAGATAATTAAGTGTGTACCAAGCTAATCAAGTGTAAGAAAAATATTTGGTATCAATAATAAACTTATCAAAACTTCCAACCGCAATTATACCATTTTGTGAAATTTAACCACTAAGGGGTGTCGAAGGGGTAAGTATGGTTTTGAAAGCAAAACAAAAAATTAATACTTTCGAATCTATTGAAATCGTAATTAAGTAACTAAAGGACAACGTGCAGGTAGAATTACGTTATCGAAATTCATCCTTTAGGGGGTGAAAACGGGGGTATGTTTTGGTTTATTTCTCTCTTTTTTTTTCTTAATCCCTCTTGTAACGATCACTTGAACGTCTTCAGCTCATGGCTCATAGTAATTTTTTTTACGTGACAACGTATAATTAAACGATGAACGCCGGCTGCACGCACGAAAAAGTGTCCCGTTACGCACAATGTCCCGTTACGATGTGTCCCGTTACGCTCATTGTACGCTTGCGCCGCATCTATCTCTCTTCCATTCGATTGGAACAACCATCGGTTTGACTTTTTCGAGGCGCATTAAACTTGAAAGACTCCCATTCGTTTCCTACTTTTCCTATCATCGTCCTATCCTTAACAGAATAACACAGATTGGAAGAAGTTAAATAGCAAACATGTATAAAAATTATAGTTAAAATAATCTCTTCGTTAAAGTAATAAACATTTTTTAATTAATGAGTGCAAATGAAAGTGAATTTACCAATTAAATTGTAGATTTCATTTCACTGCTTCTTTGTATCCATACAAAATAGTGATAATTTAATAAAAAATATTCAATTTTATTAATAAAAGTATGCAATTATTTCATCAATGTTTTGTTATGACGTCACGTTAAACTATCGTCCGTAAACCGACTTTACAGACAACCAATTTTTTTTTTTAACTGCACTCATCAACTGTTATACATCGATGTCTGATGGGCGAGTAACGAGACGGGCGAACTGAGAGACGGCCGCTCTAATATTTGTCGGCAGGTGTCGCGTCTCGCTCGGTGTTGCCACCCAAATAGATAAGAAAAAGCATTGTCTTGCTCCCAAATGTATGCTCGTCGCCTCGCTTCTCATCTCGTAGCTCCAAGCCTACACCCATAATCGCGTATTGTTCTTTGGGCCGCTCTTCCGCCGCGCACGGCTGCGCGACGCCTGCGAGGGGCCCAGAGGCGCGAGAAGTGAGAGGATACGGAACTAGGCTGCGGGAATTAGGGTCGTAACCACGTGGATGTGGGGATGCAGCTTCACTGTAACACGGCCGATGATCGCGGCGCTGAAAGGGTTCGGGTAGTCTGTTTAATTTCGACGATAACTACCTTGCACTAACCTTTTCTACAAAACAAAAAAGCAAAAACGTTTTTGACGTGACAACGTCTAATAAATCGATGAACGCCGGCTGCACGCACGAAAAAGTGTCCCGTTACGCATATTGTTCCGTTACGCTGTGTCCCGTTACGCTCATTGTACGCTTGCGCCGCATCTATCTCTCTTCCACTCAACTGTTTATAAAGTGAAGTGAAAAGTTAATGTGGTTTTCATTGCTTACTACAACAACAATTTCGGCAATAAAGGTTAATTATTCTTGCATTTTAAAAATCTGATTACTAGTATAATTTCAATTATTTATTCTCTTATTATTAAAATAAAAATGATTTAATTTTATTCATATAGTATGCAATCATTTCAGCAATGTTTTGTTATGACGTTCTCACTTTAAACTATCGTCCGTAAACCGACTTTACAGTCAACCAATTTATTGTAGAGTAATTATATTTAATTATATTTTCTCTCGGTATGCATCATTTGGCAGGAGCAATTTCGCGAATGGAACGGAAGTCTCACGAAACAAAAATGTGTAACCACAGTGCTACCATCTGCGGTGGTTGGTGAAGAACCAAAATTCAGAAAGCCAAAGGGAAACTTTATAGTTTTTAACTGGTTAAATAAATTTTAACAAGATGGGCAGTCGAAATGCAGTTCCAAAGCTAGGGATTGGTAATTTTTTCTAGTTTTTATTTTATTTTAATTGGAGCCGTTTCGTTATATAGTTTAAAATTTCTCTATGCCAATGAAATGATTCAATAGTCGACGTAACTGCTCCGGCAACGAATTCTAGCGACGGGTGTGAAAACAAATCTGATATTCTTGCCAAAACTTTATTGACTTTGATAGTCCGGAAAAGAAACCAGATCAAAGGGCTATTACTACTTTATGTCCATAAAAGAATGTCCAAGTTATAAATTTTAAAAGTATCAACTGTAAGCGTTGTAATATTTTGGTTCATGGCCACAATTAAAGAGTAGATGAAAAATTAAAGAGTAGCTGAAACAGTTTTAGGTAAGCGCATGAGCGAATATTGCTCGGTTGTTTTCTCGCTTGCAGCGCGAAAGAACTGGCTCTTTCCCAATTAGTAGAAGGTGAAACAGTAAACTTTATTTGGTGACAGAATGGAGCCCCTCCCCATTGTAATCTCTTTGTACGAGAGTGGTAAAACTCCGAAGTCCCTGGCCGTTGGATTGGTCGTATTGGTCGAGACGACAGAGCCTTTTTTTCGTTGGCCTCCGCGTTCACATGACATAACGCCATGAATTTGTTTTTCTTTTGGGGTGTTTGTAAAATACCGTGTCTACGTTCCGCCGCTACCTAGTAATTTGCCAGATTTGAGTCACAATTGAAAAGGCTTTTGCTTCAATCACTCCGTAGTTTTTAACCAAAGTGTGGGAAGAACTGGTCTTAGGTTGGATGTGTGCCGTATAACTAAAGGTGCACATATCGAACAATTGTGTGGAAAATTAGGTTTGTTTACCTTCAATTTGATGTATGATTTGTTTTAAATAGTAAAGAATTATACTGTTATAACGTACATTTAAACTGGGACATTCTCCCTGTATTTGAAAAATATGAATTATAGCAAAATAAAAACTTCAAGATGTCGGGGTGGTGATACCGCCTTAATTTCGGAGAACCGGGCACGGACTCTTGTCGAGTTACGTCGCGAAGTCGCGTCACTCTTTCTTCGCGCTCCTGGAGTTCCACCTGCTCCGCCGCGGGAAGGGGAAACGACATTTCATGCTTACCTCCGCCGGCGGTGGAGTCGCCCCGTGGAAAGAGGCCCGCGGGTGTGTTCATAACGTTTCCATCCGCCGTTATTTCTCCGCAGGTACGGCGCCGAAAAAAAAAAAAAAAGGTGGTGCTGACGGAGAGCGCTGAAGAAGAGAGAGGACAAAAAAGAGAGACTTGACTGGAGGCAAATGCCGGGACTGAAACAGAAAACTGCCTCGCCGTTTCGATACATAAATATTGATGGCGTTCGCCTTTATGGTGGAGGTCCTGTTTCTTCCTCTTTCCTCCTTACCTCACCACCATCATCACCCCTCCCCTCCCCCTCCACTCCCCTTCCTCCTGTTACTCTTGGCTTCAGCGCGTTTCGCCGCCCGGACCGAACAATACAGAGATTTATTTTACCAGCAGGCCATTTTCTCACGAGTGGAAGCTCTTTTTTGATAGGAGAGGGGAGGGGGGTGAGTGAATTCGTTCACTTTTCTTTTCCGCTGGCGGTTCCGCGAATGCAAGAGAATAATATCTCGCCGTTTAAGGATTCTCTCTACATGAAGCATTTGCACTGAGAAAAAGAACTTCAGAACTATTATTTGAAACGTGCACACAGTGCAGCAATTCGTGTGCAGGGAAGTCCGAATTCGGACCCATTGTTTATCACTGGAACGTGTACAGGCTGGCTACAGGCCCCGAATGTCACGAAAAAAGTATCGAAAATTAAAGGCTGTAATTTTCTTATTGTCTTCTTTTTTTTTTTTTTAATCCTAGAAGGAGGGGTTCAAACCCGAAAGACCTCCCCCCCTGGCTACTTTCCTGACTTAATTGGTTACAAATTCAACATTTCCCTAAATTAGTACCAGCGGTACACATTTTCCAAGTAGAACGTGGTGTTTTTTTTCGCGAAGACCGACAATCACATTATATTTTTTACACACACGTTTGACCAGATAAACTGTTACGGAAGACTCGTAGACCGTAGATACCACTTTTGATGAATGCCAACTGTAAAATAAGTTGCACGACGAAAACTATGTCGTATTGTTCCGAGGCGGCCAGAGATGGCTGGAGTGGCACGCTGGTCAGGTATGCCCGTCCCTCCCCCTTCAACTACCAGTACACGGACTCCCCATTAGTGGACCACTTTCTGTCCCGCGAGGTCCAGGCGCCTGCCTGTCTCGTCTGGAGGGTTCTACGGGTCATGAGAGCCCCATCGCGTTAAGTGACGTAAATAGGGCGCCATTGTTCTCGTGGCTTCGAGCAATAAGTCAGGGACTTTGATGACGCGACATGGGACGAACCGGTAAGTTTAAAGGACGGAGCCTACCTGCGTCGAAAGAGAGAGAGAGAGAGAGAGTGAGAGAAAGGCTGGTGGCGATACAAGCGAATCCTCGGATCTTAACAAGAGTTAAGGGAAGAAGGTGAGTGATCCCTTGGCGAGCGATAGCGGGCGACGAGAGACGCGAAGTTCGGAACGTCAGGGACGTCAGGGTCGGCGCGGCGGACCAGTGAGTGAGTGAGTGAATGAGTGAGTGAGTGAGTGAGTGGTGCGAGGCAGTGTGCTGGGATCGAGGTGCGCGGTAAGAGGCGAGCAGTAGGGAGAACCACTGTCGAGCCGAGCTCCGGTGGAGAGAGTGAATAGTGGTCTTATGAAAGTGTGAATAGTTTGTGAACAGTCATTTAGATTGCTGCAATTTAAGGGGGAAAAAAGTGTACATAGTATTTAATAAATAATACTCTAGTTAATTAATTGGGATATCCTTTCGAACTTGTATTCCCACATTTGTAACAATTTTGTAACGCTTTCTTGGGCGAAAAAAAAAGTTTAGTAAGAACAAATATTATCCACCTACGGTAAGAATTAATAAGTGTTGATATTAGCTGCGTGGCACGTAATATGTTTTCGCAATTTATTTCATTCATACGCGATTCGCAGGGTTTTCCAGAGAGAGAGAGAGAGAGAGAGAGAGTGGGCCTATCGTCTTTGTCTCTGAGTCACCCGGCGCGATTCTGCAGTTTCGTCTCGTGAATGTTAATTTTTTACACCCCCCCCCCCTTCTTTTTTCCTTGCCTTTTCCCTTTTTCCCTTCCACACCCCGAGAGTTCCTCCTCCTCCTCTTCTCCGCATCATCCGAGATTGCGTCGTGCTCGGACGAATGCCGAAACTGCGCTCGTTTAGCCCCCCCCCCAATTCCCGTCAAGACTTCCGCACACAAGTAAATTGAGTTTTGGGGCCCATTTTCCGTCTCCGGCGCGAAAGCCATGGGTCCTTTCCCCCCCCCCCCCCCCCTTTTTTTTTCGTGAATTTTGGGTGAGTGTGGAGGAGTTGGAGGGGGGGGGGGACACACGACCAGCGTGGCATCGTAATTAAAGACATGGGAGAGGGGCAGTGATCCCCTATATCCTCTCCCCCCCCCCCTCGGTGAGATGGACGACGTTAATTGAATCGTGCGGACGCAGTTTATGGTAGTTCTTCGTAGGGTCGGGCAGGGGGTTGGAAAAAGTAGGGGCGGGGGGGTGGGGCGTGAATTGTGGGGCTTGTCTTACTGCGTGGCGGGCGAGATACATGCGTCCAATATGCGCTGCGTTATTTTTATACGTGCCACTTCTTTTTTATGTCTTGTTGGAACGCTCTCTTCGGAATTCGGACGGTGCTTGTATCCTCAGACAAGATCGCTTAGACATTGAATTTAAGTGGTTTGACAAAAAAAAGTATTAATAAACATTAGTACTTAACAAACCACTTGGGACCGACTCGGAATTTTTTTTTAAAATTTGGTTTAGGAGTTGGCATCCTACCCGCACGCATATGCGTGGAAAATGCCTATGCACGTCGATAATTACGTGTTTTAACGACCACGTTATCCATAAAATCCATTAAAAAAATCGATTTGGCTTTCGTACCGTGTGCTTACCTTCAGAAACAAAACACGAGAATATTTTCTTGAAATATCCGAGTGCGGTCTGTTTTTTCTATTATTCTTTAAGGAAACGTTGAGGTCGCACTAGTACTTATGTTTTCGGATTTCTTTTTTTAAACTGTATTATTTAGGAGAAGAAAATGGCCTAAACGTCAGTTTTCAAAAATAATTTCTAGGCATTACAGTTTCAATAAAGATTCTTGAAAGCACTAAAATGACTTCCATTTCATATTTATTTCTATGCCATAAAATGTTATTGTCACCTGTCAAACATCATAGTTACCGTATGCACAACGTAAAGCCTGCGCGCTTATTAAGATTCTCCCACTTAGACCCGCCTAGCCGAGAGAGGAATTGTGTTACTTAGGCGTTATAAGTAAGACGCTCGCTCGTGCTTCTATAGCAGTATCGCCTCTATGGGCAAGACTCTGAACTGGCGCGCAGTCTTCTCGGCGTGCATAGGGGCAACTATTAAATTTGAGAGGTAACCATAACATTAAATGGTGGAGGAATGAAGATTAAGATGTAGCTAATGCAAGACACGTATGTGCTTTCAAGAATATTTGCCGGGCGTTTCATGTCTAAAAATTATTCGGAGAACACTTTTTTTTTCCACTCTCCTGAAAATACAGTTCGAAATTTGAAATCCGGAGTCAGAACTAGCCATGATTCACGTTAAGACACACACGCCATTTGTATATCTTGAGTGGTTTTCAAATCGCGTGGTTTCTTGTAAATCTCTGAACAACCTGTGTACGCCCGGTCGGGTGAGGCCCCTTAAGGGGGTGCCTCCCATTTCAGGTCACGATTTTATATTTATATTAATCACTGATGAACGTTTAGACTTTTTCAATTGCGTAACTTTCAGGAAATAAAAAATATATACAGCGCATACTTTTTGCGCAATTAGCTGCAAAAGTTATATTTTTAATGTTTTTGGGTTGTACAAATAAGGAGAATTTAATTTATTGCAGAACTGAAACTTTTTAGGTTTAACTGCAATTCCACTTGCTACTTCATGATATGGTTTGCATTTCTTTCACAAAAACTCATTTCATGTTTCTTGGCTGTCAAAATCGTAACAAATTTGATAATTTTGAAATGCCAGGTAAAATTAATTAATATTTTCTGAAAGAAATTCAAACCATTTCTTGAAGTAGCCAGTAGCATTGCAGTTAAACGTAAAAAGTATAATTTTTGCAATAAATTAAATTCCCCTTATTTGTACAACCCAAAAACGTTAAAAATGTAACTTTAGCGGCTAATTATGCAAAAAATTTGTGCTGTACATATTTTTCATTTCGTGAAAGTTAAACAATTGAAAAAGTCTATAAGTTTATCTGTAATTACTGTAAATATAAAATCTTGATCTGAAATGTGAGGCACCCCCTTAACGGCTCACCTGCTTGGCTCAGGGACAGGGTGCTTGTAAACTGGGCAAACGATGGAGCGAGGCGTCGCAGCGAGAATGATGGTGGAGCCGGGTTCGAGTACCATTTCTCGTCATCCTGATTACGGTTTAACGATTAGTTTCCGGAAATTTCTCCAAACAGAATTGTGAGATGGTTCCGTACTGTAGACCACGAGCGATCCCTTTTTTCCGATTTTCCTGATCTGCGCTGTCTTTAAACCGTGTCTAGAGACCTCGCTGTAGACGAAAAAATCTCAAAAAATGTGAAAGTTTCAAAGTCCTTTAAGTTGTTTTTGCCTTTACAAGAAATAAATTTTCCCAAAGTAGCTTAAATACCCCATCTAAGAGCCGCCTGTGAGCCGCTGAGGACCTTTGACCTTGACATTTTGACCTTGACCTTCAATCTGTCCGCCAACTGGGTTCTGACGTCACAACGTCCATTTAGAACTAATGACGTCATGTCCGCCATACTGCGAACCCGTAATTAATTGGAAAAAAATTCTGCTATAAATTAAAACGTCATATCGTATTTCTAAACCCCTCTTCTTTTTTCAACAAGGAAGTCACTACTAAAAGTTCTTGTCTACACAGACAGAATTACATTTATATAATTTTTTTTGGAACTACCACATTTTTAGCCTTAAACGAATGCAAATTTAAATGTAATTATTACTTTCTTTCCGGATGTCGACTTCTTCTTTCTTAATTACTGGGACGGCCTTCGCGGTGTTAATTTTCCGTTCTTGTTTCTCTGCCAGAACGCCGGAGGGCACGACAGTTCGCCGACGTGAAGTGAAAGCGGGCGCGCGAACTTCAACTGTTTCAACGCTTCCCAGGGAGACGTGGGAATCCTGAGGCATGGGACCAGACGCCAGAACAGTTCCGAACAGTTCCGAACAGTTCCGAACATCTCCGAAGTTCGCCGCTCGCTCGTTCTACTTACTGAGCAGGTTCATGCATTTGTACGGTCTTAGAGTACTTATTTTAAAAGTTGCTGACCTGGACCTGAGAATAACCAGCTTTTAACATTTAGTAAAAGATCACCTAAACGTGCGAAAACAACTGTTCCCGAAAATTAAAAAGATTGAATGTGTTTGCAAACATATAACATTTAAAAAATGATTCCACATATAATTTATGACACTGACCTAACTTAACCAAACTTCACATTCAAATCAACAAAAAAAAAAAAAAGCTTTGAGTACTCGTCAGTGATATGCAACATCTAACCTTCCGTAACGAGCAAATTTGTTCTCATTTTGCAAATACCCTTATAATACGAAACTACGACACGAAATTTAACGTAGAATTCTTTAAAATAATGCCTAGAGTGATAAATATCTACGCAAATTGTGTTTTCAATTTCATTTCTTGACGCGAATCGTACGTAGTTTCCGCACCTACCGTTGGAATTCGCTCCGGGAGCAGCTACGTCGACTATAGAATCGTTCGAGTTGTAGAGCGAAAGGTTAAACTATATAATGAAACGTCTCCGATTAAAGCGGGGAAAAAAAAAACTTTAAAAATACTAAACCCCGACTTTGGGTCTGATTTTCGACATGGAATTTATTTAAAATACT
This sequence comes from Bacillus rossius redtenbacheri, assembly GCF_032445375.1. Classification (NCBI taxonomy): domain Eukaryota; kingdom Metazoa; phylum Arthropoda; class Insecta; order Phasmatodea; family Bacillidae; genus Bacillus; species Bacillus rossius. Next base: position 355,748,959 of record NC_086330.1, read on the forward strand.
GTTAAAATTCATGAATCAGTTAATACTTGAAAGTTTCCGTTTGGCTTTGTGTACTTTGGTTTTGCGTTATCCGCCGAAGATGGCAGCACCGTAGTTTTAACACATGTCCGTTCCTTGAATTCCATAGTAATCAAGAACCTACTTCCACGAAATGCCGTATACCGACAGCTAAGACGTTACAAATAAAAAAATGGAGTGGTCTTTGGGGCCCACGGTCGTTTATTTAAGGGGTCCGCCTACCCGGGCACACACACGGTGCGCAGAGCTTCAGGTAAAACAACGTAATTTCAAAACCACTCAAGATATCCGAGTGGTGTCTGCTTACGAACTGCATTTAAGAGTTCGCTGAGGTCTGAGAAGTACTTTTGATTTCGAATTAACTTTTTTAACTGTATTTTTAGAATAATTAATTTGGCTAAAAAGGATGTTTTCAGAGTAAATTTTAGGCATAAAACAACCGGTATAGATCCTTTAAAGCACTTAAGGGACTTGCATTACACTTGTATCTTCATTTATCTGCTATAAAATGTTACGGTCACCGCTCAAATTTCACAGTTATCCTGTGACGACGAGAAGTCTGCGCGCCAGTTCAGATACCTTGCGCTTAGAGGCGACACAGCTCTAGAAGCACCGGCCAGAGTCGCACTTATCATCCCGCCTCACCAACACACATACACCCCCTGACGAGGCGGGCCCCTTAACGTGAAACGTCCAATTAAGAGCGTCGCTTGTAGCGTATCGGACGGAAGTGAAAAGGCAGACGCTTACCGCGGCAGAGGTTTTCGCGTCTTCGTTCATCGACGTCGCGACGTTCCGGAAGCAAGCCTCGCTCGCTCGCCACCGGAAATTGGCGCGCCTGTGTGTAGCCTAGAGCCTCCAATTTCCGACGACATCGGTGATGTGTATTGTCGGCTGAATCCTGCGCGGGCTGAGGATGACATACTGATGTTTCATGTGCAACATCTTAACTTTAGGTTACGCCACATGGTTGGAGCAGTTTCATGATGAGTGCGACGGAAGTCAAGGAACGGAAAATGTGTAACAACCGCGGTGCTGCCGTCTGTGGAGGATGGCTCGAACCAAAGTTCACAAAGCCAAAGGTAAACTTTATAATATTAACTGTTTAGTTAATTTTAACAAGACGGGCAGTTTTTTAATAAAATACCTAGTCGAAAATCAAGTTCAAAGCTGGGGTTCAGTATATTTCAAGTCTTTAAGCTTTTATCGGAGCCGTTTCATTACATAGTTTAAAATTTTGCTCTGCAATCCGAGTGATCCGATAGTTGACGTAGCTGCTACGGCAGCGAATTCTAGTGGTTTTTGCGAAAAACTTCTTGTGAATCACGTCTAAAAATTTAGTATTTTTTTTTATCACACACAGCATTATTTTAAAGATTCCTTCGTTAAATTCCGTGTCAGAGCTTCGTATTGTATAAGTGTTTTTGCATCATAGAAGACATTAATTTGCTAATTACCGATGTTATAAGACTCGTTCACTTTTTAAAAAGTTTTTTTCCCCACATTATCTGAAAGTTTTTTTACAGAAAATACACTGGCCAAAGTACACTTATTAAAAATTACGTCGATGGATCTCGACAAACTATATGCACAGATACCCGAATGAATCATCACGCTAAAGCATCTGGGACTGGATAGAAAGGGCCGAGACCACTGGTTTAGACCGGCTCGTGCAGTGCCTCACTCTTCCCCAGTGCTCGGAACACTCGCTCTACCGCGACGCAAAAACATTGCCGTATTAGTGTGCTGACTATACACGATGATGAACGACACCGTACTTGCGTCTTCGCTTCCTGATAGTTAAGAAGGTATTAGGGCGAGTCGAGTTATAAGTTTTCTTTAAAGTACAGTTTTCTATCCTGGTACTAGCGTGTTTCCGGTGTGACTTTAAAGACGTTTAGCATCAAAAAAAAATAATAATCCGATGTTGCACGAACGTTGTTTCTGTCGTCTGACTCGGGAGTAAGTGATTATCTTTTTGTTCTCTTTGAGGAGTGGGGGAGACGTGTGGGCAGTATAAATACGCTTAGCCAATATTTTCAGGCGGTGTCCGAGGCGGTACTTTAAGGTGCTCGTCTAGCCATGAGTGCATTTGTGTTACTGAAGTAGAATGATAAGTGCGACGCTCACTGGTGCTTCTAGTTCAAGGCTCTGACTGGCTTCAAGTATTCTCGTCGTGCATGAGATTTGAGCGGCAACCATAACATTATACGGGGTAGAAATGACTGTAAAGGTGTAATGCAAGTCCCTAGAGTGAATTTGAGAATCTGTAACGGATGTTTCATGCCTAAAATTTATTCTGGGAACACGCGTTTTAGCAATTTTATCTCTTCTAGAAATATAGTTTCAAAAATAAAAATTGGGGAACATCTACTCATTCACCCTCGGTGTATTCTTAAATGATTTTCGTGAACAGACGTCAGTGTGATGTCTTGAGCAGTTTATAAAATCGCGTGGGGTCTCCCTGAAGCCCTGCTCTCCGCGTGTGTGCCCGGGACAGGCGGGTGGAGCTAGTGTCAAGCTCTACCGGGGGAGGTGCGTGGTTCACCCGAGAAGCCTACTTTTCACAGACGAGAGAGCCAAACGTCCGAGCGTGCATCTTCGAGGGTTTTTTTTTTGTTCGTTGTAACTCATGATAACTAATGGTCAATTAGGTTAGGTTAGCTACATTATAAATACTTTAAAAATGTTGTGGACGGTTGATTTGGTTAGGATAGCTACATTAAAGATACCGTGAAATCACGTAAACTGTTTCCTAGCCCTGGATAGCTACATATTAAAAAGTTATTTGCTGAGCAACCATAAAATGATTTTACAGTATTTTTTAATGTAGCCATACTTACCTAATATAACCAACCATCCACAATGTTTTAAAGTATTTATAATGTAGCTAACCTATCCGAATCGACCGCAAAATTTAATGCCACACCGGTTTATACAATGAGATAGAACGGGGGGGAAAAAAAAGCGAGCATGAACTTCGGGGAACTTCGGGCGTGGCTCTCTCGTCTGTGAAATGATGGCTTCCCATACCCTCCCAGGTCGTGTTCCCCTGGCGGCCGCAGAGGGAAACAAGGGCCAGTGAACAAGTCCCAGGGTCCCCTCGGGACACTTGAACACCGTGGCTGGAGCCACTTCCAGCCAGTTAGCATCCACACATCCATTACTATCTCCCCGATGATCAGAGATCTGCGAAATTCGAAGCAAGACGTCAGTTCGCATGGACCTCCAATCCTGTTTATCGCTGACAGTTGACGATAGTGGAGCAGTTGGTTCATCCTGGGTACCAGAAAAATTGCGCATTTATTTCAGGTCTCCCACACAATGATTTGTTTGTATACATGTTGATGAATCTAGCTTCTTGACAGTAAAAAAATAAAATGCAAACTCTTCAGGTTTTTAGAATTTACTGGTTTTTCTTCAATTTTAGCATTCGGCACTGGTAATTTATGCGAAAATTTCAGCTAGTTTTTTTCGCGTAGAGGCGACTTGGCACTTAGCGCCCCGTGCGGGTGTCGCCCTTACCGCCGCGGACCGCTCTGCGAGGTGATGGTAAGGAATAACCCCTCCCTTCCCTTCTTCATCAAGGAGATATCTGGAGTGCGTTTGGGGGGAAAGAAGATTCCCCCCTCTAGCTTGTTGCTTCCCCCCTCGCGTTTATTTTACTGCCGCCGAGAGGCGCTGGAGGGAAGCTGCGTCGGCGACAGAGCGGCGCCGCGGCGCGAGGCCGCGTGCCCATCGGCGGGGGGCAAGCCTGCCTGGGCGTCGCTGCCGTCGAGCACACGGCCCTCCCGCGCTCATTCTCCCCTGCAATGTGATCCATGTTCCGATATTGACTTAAGGCGGCTTAAGAATCGATTACTTATTTGTTTATTTAACATCGTCTTTGTTAATGGCCAAGTTCTTACACTTGACCACATTTTCTGCTAATACATCATAACTTTGAAATTTTACAAAAAATAAATAAATAAGCATTACATAAACATAATAGATGATAAATTATGTAATGATACAGAATTAAGAATTAAGCTTTAACGAAAAGTTCAAAGATAAGAGGCAACCATTAAAAATATTTAACAAAGAGTCTCATTTACAGGTAACTAAAAATTGAGCGTAGGCATACACGTATTGGAAAGTAATTAACCTTGAAAATATCCGGCGTTGTGAAGGCAAGATAAGAATAAGTAGTATTACTACTGTTTGGTGTGATGGATACCTCGAAAAGTCACGTTATTTTGTAGCTCCATTTTTAACTTCACTCGCTCATTTGGGGTGAAGCACCTGGAGAAAACGTTCCAAATATTGAAAGGAATAATCAGGAGGACACAGAGAAAACCACCATACGTTTTGCTAAATAAAGCTCAGTAAATCATTAGATATTACCTTAAAAAAAAAAATACAAACAGCATTTCTGTCAGCTTGTGAACTTCTACTTTTGTTCAGCAAGGATATAGTTTCTAGCACAAACCAGGAATTTTTTTTGACGTGACAACGTCTAATAAATCGATGAACGCCGGCTGCACGCACGAAAAAGGATGACTCATTGTCCCGTTTCGCCCATTGTCCCGTTACGCTTTGTCCCGTTACGCTCATTGTACGCTTGCACCGCATCTATCTCTCTTCGACTCGATTGGAACAACCATCGGTTTGAATTTTTCGAGGCACTTGAAACACTCCCATTAGTTTCCTACTTTTCCTATCATGGTCCTATCCTTAACAGAATAACACAGATTGGAAGAAGTTAAATAGCACAAACATGTATAAAAGTTATAGTTAAAATTATTTGTTCGTTAAAGTAATAAACATATTTGAATTAATGAGTGCAAATAAAAGTAAATTTATCAATTAAACTGTAGATTTCATTTCACTCCTTCTTTGTATCCATACAATATAGTGATAATTCAATAAAAAATGAATCGATTTCATTCATGAAAGAATGCAATCATTTCATCAATGTTTTTTTATGACGTTGTCACGTTAAACTATCGTCCGCAAACCGAATTTACAGACAACCAATTTTTATTTTTGTTCGTGGTTTTACCGCGTGCGGCGGTGTGCGCTAGACGCTGGTCATATATTTCGTTTCCCCCCCGCGGCCGATATGCGCGCGCCCTGCCGACGGGGAGTTCTCCAGCCCGTGATTCATGTGACGAGCATGCATCCTTGCCACCGGCAGCGCGCGTCTCGCTCTAACGACACGGCCGCCCGTCCCTCAGGCTCGTCGACGTATCAATTTTCTGCCAACACGCCATCCCTCCCCCCTTTATCCTCTACCCACTCGTACCCTTCTGGACACGCCCACTCCTCATGCGTCACGACTGCTGCAGGTCGCTGCCATCCCCCCCCCCCCCCCCCCCCTTTTCCATATCGAAGATCCGAAACTACGATGGAATTTCGCTATTGAATTTGTTCTACACCACAAATAAAAAAGAAGTATACAATTTTTTTTATTAATGTTACGGCATTGCTCATTTTCGTTACGCATCATTTCTTTGACCAAAAAATATTAAGCTTAATTGCTGAAGGGAAGACGGAGCACGCTCATTAATTCCGTGCCTCAGAGACGGACAATATTTTAAAAAAAAAAGGTGCAAATTTTAGGCGTTTTTTTTATTCCGGGTTATGTATTACCATAACATCGTTACTCAATTTAAAAAAAAAAAAATTCTGAAGAATTTTAGCGAGCCTGCATCCGAAAGCTTAATTTGAACCACGCGAACTGGAGCAAATTAGTTAGAGTTTCTTTCCTCTTGTCCGTCGCACTCTGATGGAGGTTTATTGAAAAAACTTTGTGTAATTGAAATGTCAGTTTGGTTACTCTGCTACAAACATACCGCTGCGGTTCCAGATATCTCTGCTAGTATACCTCGTACCCTTTCACTCTTTCTCAGTCACATTTTCTCTTGCCCTATACCCCTCCCCATTCATTATCATTAGAGACCGCAAAAATTCGCGGTTTCATTTCACGATACGCTAGAATCCAAACAACTATAAGTATCTTTATATTGCTTCTGTGATTGGCTTACAGTTTATCTGAAGGACTTTGAGCCAATGGAAAACCTTAAACCAAAAAAGTATCGAATCGCAAGCGTCCCAGTTGACAGGTCTCACGAGTCAGTAGCCAATGGGCAGGTGGCATTTACCTGATTATGTAGGGGGTTGTGGAGTTTATCCTAGAGGTCATCGAAAGTGCGAATTTTTCCAGTCTCTTATTATCATCTTCCATCTTGCTCTGTCGCCTTTGCTGCCCACGGAGGAAGAAGTTGGCGCTGATATAAATGACGACCAATAAAATGTGTGCGTGAGTCCATGCGCGTCGGAAGTGAAACTTCTTGCTTATTATGTGTGGATAGAAATATGTTATTATTATTTTAATGAACAAGAGATAATAACTGAGAATAGTAAGAATGCGGGCATGATTCCAAGTGAAAAAAAATTGCCTTTTCCTGCGTTCTGTACTGTTACATCCATTCACTGGCACTTTTTGGCGTCTCTTTGGGCATTTTATTCCCACGTTGCCTTTGATATCAATAAAAAAAATTATGCGCCTATTTGCTTAAGAAATAAGTACTCAATATTATCACGAAAAACGTATTATGTAGGTATATGCTAGCATAACCGTAGCCATGTGTTGTATAAAGTTACTATACTTTTTGTACTATTACAAACTATTTATTGGCAATTGGTTTCCAAAATCAATCCTTTGTAAATTTGTTTCTGTGCGCTCCGAACTACTACAGTGTAATTTTTCAATTGAAGATCTTGCGAAATTATCGTTACTTTCTGTCACCAGTACAATTACGTAAAATAAGCCGGTGTCTTTTGTCCTTTGATCGCTGCCGCATTTTCCCTTCCGGATGGTTTACATGTGATTGTGTCAATTACATTGTGCAATGCTGTCGGTGCATTCTTTTTCGGGGCGAATAAAATCTGTATGTAATATTATCTAAAATATTGTGGAATGCAGCTCCCCTCCAAATAGCACAGTGCGTTTTGTTGGTCTGTGCTAATTTGGAAATAAGTTCGGTGTTTTTCAGCAAATAGTTTTAGGTGGCTTCAACCTAGCATTTTGTTTAACTTATATTTTGGCATAGAGGTTTTTAGGTAGGTCTATAAAATTGTAGATCCTTCGTACAAATTTTTCCCTCAGTTGTTTTCTAGTTTATGGCGCTAAACTTGGTCCGCGGTTTTATGTGTTTTTTTTCAAGCAGTCTTTCAGATATATTTGTACAAAAAATTAAGGGTATTTTGCCTTGTATCTATACACGCAGTGTATTTTTTAGTTAATATTCTTTCAGGTACTTAAAAAATTCTGGTAAGCGTTTTTGAGTAAAATATATTTCTTTTATTACTCAAAGGTGGTCTGATACACGGCAAAATCAGTCTGACGCCAAACTAAAAAAATATATTCAATGATAAAATTAATATTTCACAAAAATCTTCTATATATGTGTAGCAGAACATGAATTATCCTCGGTTATCTACAGCGCAGTAATATATTGTTTTTTTTTAAATCAATTAAAAAGATTCTTGGAAACGATTCTATTAACCACCCGTAAATTATTTAAGTGCGGGAAGGAGGGAATCAAAAATAACTTACACAAGTCCCTATACGGGTTCATTATAGTACCTTTGTATCATAACTCTTTTCATTTTTCACTTGGGGCACATTTGATGAAGGGTAAGGACAAGCCGCCGAAAGTGATCGATTAGACGCGAACCATATTCCCCGTCGTAACGCGTTTTGAATTGCGGCTCGCGCATCCTAAATTCAAATGCCTTCCTTCCCGCCGAGAATCAAGGGGGGGGGGGGCCTTGGGGGGTTGGTGGGGGAAGATTCGCGGTTGATCGCTGACGGCGTCTCGTCGGCGCAAGGTGTCGTCTCCCGCGCCTTGAGCGTCGGTTAACGAGCCCGCCCTCCGTGTTTCGCGCGAGGTTCGCGGCTTTTAATGGATATTCCCGCAGAGATCAGTTCAAGCACCGCCTCGCTATCGGGTCCGACGATTACCTACCACTTCCCCCTTATCCTCCTTCCACTACTGTTGATCCCCCTGGTCTTCCCTTCTGCTGCCGACCTGATCCAGGCCCTCTTATCGTGTCCCGATGGCTCGCGGTCGTATCGGCGGGCGAGGTCCGGTGATCCCTGGACCACAAAGCAGTGATAGCACGCGGGAAGGGGTGCAGTTGCATTTGGCTGGTTCCTCCCTTCCACTATAACAGTGTCAGTAATGACTATCGCCCGTCATTAAGGTCGGGATCGGACAGGGTGGAAGAGGGGGTGGTGACGAAGTGGCCCCAGCGCCCAGGTATTTGCGGTAATGCAAGGCGGCTCATCGCGTCGCCGCCTCTTTTATTCATGAGTGCCTGCTGCTTGCTTTGCTATCTCTCTTCGCCCCCCCCCTACTCACCGTACCCCCATTGAACTAGCTGATTGCGTATCCGCGCGCGTAATTTGTGGACGATCCCCCCCCCTTCCCCCCCTCTTCACCAAACACTCTCTCGCTGTAAACATCCATTTAACCCCATTCGATTTCCAGAGCCGACGGGTAATCTAGTGCGTAGTTGGCTTGTTGCGCTCATAATTTATTTGGAACCTCTTCGCGTGACGGGTCGGTGGCTAGCATCGATCCGCGTGATGTTTTCGGTCCTCTGTCTCCCATAATGGTTGGTCCCAAAATTGCAGTTTTACGGTTACAATAAGGGGATATGTAATGGGTGTTTCCACAAAAGCTTTTTAAGTATGAAAAATGTGGTACTCGGTCATAATGGTGTAGGAAAACTTCAGATAGAATTCTCCGCTTTAATATAATCGTTCTTTAGTATCATCCCATCATTCAAAGTAAAAAAAACAACCAATTTACAACATGATTAAAAAGCGACTGTACAAATACGTACAATTTTTCAATTATTTTTTATTAATTCTGTTTATGTAATTTGTTGTTTCGACGCAGTTTTCGCGCAGAATATAAAAAACTAAACACGGAAAACTACGTGCTGTAATTTTTTTCCCTAATAACGCGTCCAAAAGAGGGAATTAAGGGGGTTAGTTTTAGTGTACTGAAAATTAAGGCAGCAGCTTCAACATAACCTACGTTGATGGGATGTTCGTCGAATCTTGTATTCTGCTCATGAGTTCATCAGTGGTTTACAATTTGCCTACACAACTGTCAAACTCAGTTGAAGTAAACGAGAATGTATGCGTTTGGTTACAATATGTTACTGAAACAGTCATAATATTGTTAAAATAGATGTTTTGTGAAGTAGATATAAGAAGGAAAACGTATTTAAATGCCCTAGTAATGTAGTAACAGAACACTTGAAACATGAAATGTGCTATGAAATTTCGCGGCAGCCGTGTTCGCCATGACACGTGTTTTTGACCGCCATTATGTCAAACAAAACCATTAAACGTTGTGCGATTTGTCTGTATCCATACTGAGGTCGTGTCTGAATTCGTCTGAAGTATTTACTTATATGTAGAGATCGGAAAAATTCACGGATTCATCTCACGACAGGTTAAAATTCAAATGCATATACCTTTAAGCGGCTTTCGCTATATTGGCTCACTGTTCACCTGGGCGACTCGTAGCCAATGAGATACCCTCAGCCAAAGAAGAGTCGTATCACAGGCAAGCCAAAATATGTGTGCCAGCAGTCAGCAGTCAATGAACTGGCGTTATTTGCCCGGGTATACAGAGGACAGGGAAGTTTATCCTGAGGTCATCGAAACAGAAAATTTTTCCAGTCCCTACTTGTATGTAGGCTACTTATCCCCGGATGTGACATCACAAAAGCTGTCCGAATCGGAAGTTAAGTATGCAAGTACGTGAGTAAACGAATCGGCGTATTTCTCGCGTGTTTCTAGTAACGAAACGTCGCATTGTTATAAAAAAAAAAAAAAAATAATTATGTTCAATTTAACATTGAAGTACTTTACATACTCGGGACAAAATTTTCTTTATATTTTACCAGATTTAATATATATATTTTAAAATTTAATTTATAGAAACGTTTCAACAAATGCATGCACAATAGCGACCTTGACACCTGAATAAAAGATAGATACTGAACTAGATTGTCATAAATTATTGTATTTGCGATAATTTAAAAAAAATACCATAAAAAATTACATTTTTTTTGTTGGTATTAAGTTTGTTTATTTAGTAAAAGAAATGTTAACAACCTGTTTACCTGGCTTTATGCAGTTTATGGAGGCCAAAAATTGTATCCGTCCCAGCTTCTCTATTGTTTAGTTCCCCGACAAGGGCAAGTGGCAAGTGAAGTGTACTCCGTCGCAGATGTGTAGGATTCCGGTGGGAGATGTGTGTGGTGGGGGGATCTGTGGCCCAAGGGTTCTGCGTGTGGAAGTATTCGACACGAGTCATCTCACAAGTAGTCTAGGCTTATATGCATGCTATTAGCGGTGAACATTATACACTGTATTTTTTGTAAATTTAACTGAGATATTCATGTGAAATTACAGATATTTGTTAATTTGCACTTTTACATGAAAACAACTGTATCTCTACGAAATAGAGTTCGCTATAACACTGGGTTCGAATTCTTTCCCGGGAATTGAAGATGTATGTTGTCCCAGTACCTCCAATAATTGTTAAACTTATTTGTAAACCGTTCCCTGATTAGCTTTCTAGTATTAACTGCGCAACATTAATTAGCCCGTTTAAAACAAAATAAAGTGAAATCGTTGAATATTTGACTATCCACGGCTTTAAAAAAATTATGCTTGAATGAACCTTCAATTATGATATAAAAGTCCAATTTCCGAAAGTATAATTATCTCGAGAAACGCATTTCATGCATGCAAAAATAACCATGTGTTGCACAAAGTTACGATATATATCTTGTAGTGTTATAAACTGTATATTGGCAATTGGTTTCCAAAAGGAATCTTATGTGAAAGAACAGAAATTAAATTTTCTTCGCAATCAATAAGTTTTTCTTAAAACATAACTTTGATTGCAAGCACCTAACAGTGCTCTTGAGTTCGGGGCGACCAGTAACGGTCCCTAAGCCGTCGCGCGCACAGACGGACTTGTCCGACACTAAGGGTGACTCGCTAATCATATCACCGTCGCGGTCTGCAGTTTCGCCTTGGGGCCCCGTCGCCTCTGGGCGGACAGCTTGGAAGGTTTGCGCTGGGGCCCGAGGTGTGGAGTTGCTGGACCGCTTCCCCCCTGGGAGGTAGCGCAGCCCGCCGAACAGCGGGCCAACCACCTTGCCTAACGCGCCAGGGGCACGCATTAAGCTTGCCCCTGCTCGGCCACACAGTTTTGCACGTCGATTTTACCAACAACACTGTTGGTTACAAATTGCCCAGGGATATTTGTGAACCCACTTATATTTTTTTAAGTTTGCAAGTACTGATTTGCCCCCCCCCCCCCCCAACACGGATCACGAATCTACATCTAATATTTCGCGTGAAGAAAAAAAACTTTAAATTCTTCAGAAGTTTACGGGAAAAAAAACATTTCCTTTTTTTCACGTACATTTTTTACCCTGTTCATTACAGAACGCAGAATTAGGAAGTTGGAATATGGTTGAGTTTATACGAATATCCAGTTATATGTGGCTAAGAAGAACGTATTGTTGAAAATTCCGCAAATATTCTGTAATTTCTAACAGTGTACGTCTGTACCGTTTTGAAGGTGTCTTGTCGTGTTTGCAGTTTTTTATGGGTCATACATTTTCTGACTTTTCAGTATTTTTAATATTGTATTAGTAAAAACCTCGTAAAACCCATTAAAAAATAAGGCTTTGCCTAAAATGTATAACCTAGTTATGAACGGAGCGAGGAATTGAGATAGAGTCTTGGTATGGAAACCCTAATTTCAGTTTTCTGTGATTTGGGAAAATCATTCCGGGAAATGTGAGGATTGTAACATACCAAAGTCTATGGACAATTATATTCACTACAACCCAGTTTCGTATTTGTATTTTTGTTTTGAAGGGACGTAAATCTAGTTCAAATTAATTTTAACTAGGAGATTATTTTGCGTTTATGTTGATAGTATTACGTAAGTTACTTGTTTTTGATACTAAATACGCATTATTTTTCATAACACACTTTTTTTACTTTTTCTCCCTGAGGAAGATTCTATCTTTTTTTCTTTTAATTGTTAGTGTGCTGTAAATTAAAAGCTTTAGAGATTCATTTTAACTTTTTTTCTAACAGAGTGTAAGTTCTTACAGTTGTCAATTGTTACCTGTTCTCATACACCTTGTCAAACTGACGATGTCGCTCTTTTAAAGTTGGTTTAACAGCGTTTCGTCTTTATTAAACGTCCCCTTTTTTTTATTAAACCGTTCGTTTTGTCTCTAATACTCTTCTTTTTATTTACAAAAATGTTATTTGGTAGTTGTTTGCCTCTTAGAGCATAGAAATTTGCCCGGCGTTTAATGGCGACGTTTGTAGTCGTGTTTCGCCTTAATTTTGTTGACGAAAATAAGATTTCTGTTATTTGTTAATTAATAGTTAATCTTCACTTTTTACTTATTTATTCAACGCTTTATGTCAACTCAGGGACCCCACAATCTTACTTCATGAAACATCACTGAATTTTCCATAGATTTCTTTGTTCTGCTTAAGAGATATACTACATCACACATAATAAAAAAAATTCAACAAACAATTCATAGCATGCAGAATTGACTTCGGAAAGTTTTTCTGCACCATATTCCGTTCTTACTGTTATTTTCACCAACAAGAATATACTTGAGTGAAAAAATATTCCAACTATTCGTTATTGATTGTGATCAGGCTAAATAAAATATTTATGATTTTAATTTAAACTAACACAAAGTGGTTTCAATTTATTTAATGTTTGATTAAATTCATTAAAAGTAGCGTACAGATTATTAACGGCTACAGCATAAGCATGCTATAGAAATTTACAGATGCTGTTTCGATTTTTTTTTTCCTAACCTAACTAAAACTAAGTGTATTTTGGAGGGGTCCGGGTTAGGGAGGGACCTAGGTGCGTCTCAGGCCGAAGCCTATACGCCTAGTCATGCTGGGATTAGCCATGCAAGGAGAGGGTCGCATGCATCATGTGCTAGGAGGGGATTGGCCAGCCATGGCAGCGATTGGCGCCATGACTAACTCCCCTCACTCTTAAATCTAGACTATAACTAGAGATAGGTTGGGCCCAGGTAAAACCTACATAGACACAGGGAAAACCCTGGGCACATTCATGCGGGATGCAAATTGGCATGCATTACGTGTAGGAATTTACAGGAGACACAGATGCTGTTTCGTGATGGAAGATATTGTCGATTTCCCTTTGTTTTCAGGTTATGATTTTTTTTTTCTTCGATTCCGCGTCATCTTACTTCAGCAAACATCGCCGAATTTTTCCTATATTTCTTTTGTCTGCAACCATGTAATTATATTTTTTTTTAGAGACTTTGCGGGATACTGACGGACACGAAGGTTGCCGACTCCAGCCGAATGGCGTCTCGAGGCGACGTCTTTCTTGCCCCTTGCGCCGCTCTTTATCCACGAAGCTCTCCCTCTCTCACTCTCCCCCGGGGGAGGGAGGGGGGACCGCGACAGTCTCTCATTAGGCTAATTAACAGATGGCGCAGTAATTGCAGCGTACCTACCCTTCTCTCCTTGCCCCGCGCGAAGTCCACCCCCGGAGCGAACTTCGTCTTTGAGGAGGACTTGTCCGTGGCTGCGCGCCGAACTTCTGGGCTGAAGTGGCGAGCCTGGAGGTGGTTTGGGCCTGACCTCCCCTCAGTATACCATATGTATATTTTTTTCTCCCTCTTTGTAAGCGTACGCGTACCATGAAGTTTCTCTTCGTTACATTGTGCGTACCGTGATTGCGTCGTGCACACCCGCGATTCGTGGCACGACGTACCGTAATCATCGCGCGCACTGCGGAAGAGAGTTCCGGAACCTCTGGCTTCCGCTATAGGGTCGTTACCACAACGCCGAAATTCCACAACGCCGAACGTACAATAACGCCGAATGCCAAATTGACCGCAACGCCGACAGGAAGAAAACTGCTGTGTACCACAACGCCGAAATACAGTAACGCCGAAAAATGTTGCTGCGAGGGGGGGGGGGGGGACACAGGAGCAAAATGAAAAACAACTGAATGAATTTGTATGCTAACCTTACCTAACCTAACCTTTGTGGCAGTCCTGCAATGACATTTTTCGGCATTAATGTATTTCGGCGTTGTGGTACACAGCAGTTTTCTAGCTGTCGGCGTTGTAGTCAATTTGGCATTCGGCGTTATGGTTTTCGGCGTTATTGTACGTTCGGCGTTGTGGTATTTCGGCGTTCTGGTGCGTCCCCCCGCTATAGACCACTCCACTCTGCGAGTGCCGGCGACCTTCGGTTCCAACTACCTTTATAGCGCGGTCCGCGCGCCTAAAACATGTGTTTTCAATCATTTATTTATTTTTCCTTTTCCAAATTGCAGCATTTTAAGGCTATTGACTAAAATAAAAACTATCTTGGCTTAAAAGAATTCCATGGACATGCGCCAGTGATATTTTGCACTGGTACTGGTGCTTCTGGCGCGGTATCCCTTCTAAGCGCGCAGTCTTCTCGTCGTGCATAGCATAACTCAGAAATTTGAGCGGTAACCATAACATTAAATGGTGTGGACATGGACTTAAAGGTGTATACTTTCACGCTGGGATATTCCATTCCTGAAAATTATTTTAAAAATAAAGTTTAAAAGCGAAATATTCAAATCGACCAACTCATACGCCCTCCGCGTATTCTTAAGAGGCCACTCCAGTGTTTCAGGGGCACTACGCAACCCGCGTTAACCTCATAATATTCAATGCTATTTCACTTTGCTTATAAATAATTAACTAATATAGATTTCGAAATGATGCTTGCTTGATATGTAAGACAACGATGATCTTATCAAAGCCCCTTTCTTCAAAAACGTGCATAAATTATGGTTAAAACCTAGACAATACACTTATGCATATTAGTAAAGATTAGTATAAAACCATAATTTATGCACGTTTTTGAAGAAAGGGGCTTTGATAAGAGCATAGTTGTCTTACATATCAAGCAAGCATCATTTCGAAATCTATATTAGTTAATAAGTTATAAGCAAAATGAAAATAGCATTGAATCTTATGATGTTAACGCGGGTTGCGTAGTGCCCCTGAAACACTGGAGTGGCCTCTTAAATGCTTTTCGTGACCATACACCACTCTGACGTCTTGAGCATGTTTTCAAATAGTGTGGATTCTTCTGAAGCTCTGCGCACAGTCTGTGTGCCCAGGTTGGCGGGGCCATTAAAAAGGTTTTGGGTGGAAAAAAAATACAACGCTAGGCCTGAACGAGCGCGGAGGAGCAACATCGCGCGCGGAGTGTGTGCGAACTGGGGCGAGAAAGAGACGCTTGCAGAGAGAGAGAGAGAGAGAGAGAGAGAGAAGGACGAACCTTCGTGGCCGCAGCCGTCGAGAGCGAGACGCAGGGTCCTCCTCTGATCCTACAAGGGTCCATCGCCGTAGCGGGACCAAGACCACTCACTTTCCCCCAGCGCGAATCCTTACATGCGCGCGCACGCTCTCTTTTGCGCCAGGGGACATTATAATCGTCCCCGTGTCCTCTTTTGCATTTTTATTATTTTTTCCCTCCCGCGCCCTACGGTCTTTCCGTCGCCCTAAACCCTTCGTTTTGTTCCCTTCCTCGAAATAAAAACTCATTTC
Organism: Bacillus rossius redtenbacheri; assembly: GCF_032445375.1. Classification (NCBI taxonomy): domain Eukaryota; kingdom Metazoa; phylum Arthropoda; class Insecta; order Phasmatodea; family Bacillidae; genus Bacillus; species Bacillus rossius. The sequence continues at coordinate 355,764,685 of NC_086330.1, forward strand.
ACCCTCCCCCTCCCCCCTTCAACCTTTTTTGTCCCGTTCGCCCGGGCGGAATCGTTACGTGGCATCCTGCGTCGCGCTGAGCTCGGGAAGGTTTCGGCAGGGGTGGGGGGGGGGGGGGTGTTCTGCAAATGGAAGGGTTAGGTAACTACGTGTGTGTGTCGTGGAGGTGGTTGGGGGGGGGGGGGGGGGGTAAGCTCCGAGCGCCAGGTCCGGCGATGGGTCTCGGCGCTATTAACATTCTTCGTCGCACGGAGCCCGGCAGCTTAAAAAATCAATGGGAATATTTCTTTCTTTCTCTCTCTCTCTCTCTCTGGGCGTCCCTCGCGAGAGAATATTCCCTGGAAAGGGGAAATGAAGGCAAAGGAAAGGGTTGCACCTCCTCGCGTTTTGTGCGAGCGTTGTTTCTGCGCCAGGGACATGTCTCGTTTTCTCGGCTACACTTTGCGAGACCCTGGGCCAGTTACTTTTGCGACACCTTGATATTTTGAATAAGGACCTTATTGGGGTGCTCGTGGGTGTTGAATAGTCCGCTAAAATAAAAGTTCTATTACAGAGGTCTTCCCCGGAAATTAGGGGGAAAAAAAAACCTTCACAAAACAGTTTTAAGTAAATCTGGAACTTAAATTTCGACGATGATTTTACCAATTTCTCTTTAAAAAATCTTAGTATTCTTTCCTCATAGGTTATTAAAGGATACGTTTTATGAATAACAACGATCAATATCGCGTCAACAATATCAGTATCGTGATATCGCTTCATTATACGAAGCAATAACATTTTTGAAAGTGTTTCTAATACGAAATCATGAGAACTGAATTGAAATTAAAATGGATTGACCAAAACTTTGAATTACACGACAATAACAATTCAACACTTACTTATCCCATTAATGTCGATCAGTTTTCGCAGGAAGCTAGATATACAAAAAAAATTAATGAGCCAGTCAATACTCGTTCAGTGATGTGTAAACGAGCAAATTCACGTGTTCTTATGTAGTTCATGTAGCTAATAAACTTATAATACGAAACTCGGACACTGATCAATAAAATATTTTCTTTTCAAGTCAATACGAAAATATCTAGCCACGAATCACACACTTTCGCTGCCTCAATCGCAAACTTCCACGGCATAAAACAATATAAACTAATATATAAAATTTTGCGCCAATTTTCGTAAGAAATACTCAGTACTATCTCGAAAAATGTATTTCATATACGCATAATAGCCATAGCCATGTGTTGTACGAAGTTACAACAACTTTATTTGTAGTATTACACACTATTTCTTGGCAACTGGTTTTCCAAAGTAATATTTTGTAAAAGTCCAGAATGTATTTTTGTGTGTACAATTTACACATAATTTCATGAGTCCAGCCGATATAAAGGTTTTGGGGTTTTCCAGAGTCAAATTTGGGTTGCTATGCTATGGTTTACTCACTGTGTGACTGGCTAGGCGAAACACCCCAGCTTGTACGAGCAACGAGTAATCTCATTATACACCATAAAGCATATTTTCTGTCAGAAACGCATTCGCCCTCGTAAAATTTAAAAAAAAATTATATGCAAAAGAAATGGTTGGTAGTCAAATTTCGGACTCCTTCAACGAAATGTTTCAGCAAAGTCTCGGTGACACGAACTTTAACTTCTCGCTGATTAGTAAAAAAAATATATATATGTAAAACTGAAGCCTTATTTTCCGTCTCCCGTGTGAATTGTCTACTGCGTTTCTCATTCCCCACACGGAAAACTTGGAAAGTTAGATGGAATGTTGCCAGCAATCCCGTTGGCCAATGTTCAGTCGTGCAACTCTTTCAATAGTCTTCCATCTTCTGAACCCGCAGTGCTTCGCTAGACGAGAGGTAACATACTCTTCCCCTTAATCTGCGAAAATCCTTCTTTTCCGTATTAGTACTACTGGTGGGGGGGGGGGGGGGGGGAAGCACTCTTGTACAAATTGTGGAATTTTCCAGTTTTGCAAGTATTGGAATGATTTATCGTGAGTACTAGAGGATAGCATTGCCGCTCTTCCAATCGATTTAACTTGGCGTTTCAAGAAGCTTCTGTAAAAAAAGTGTGTCTCAGTCTGTAACACGCTTCGCTGATTAAAATAAAATGACATTTCTTTTCCGAAGTATCCGTCGGTGCTCGATCACAGAATGTTCCGTGTTCCGAACTGAAGAACACCGATTGAGCTTACAGAAACCGCTAGTACTTCAGCGAAAGATTTTGATGTAATTATTCATATCGCTGTAATCTTAAAAAAAAGTATCCGTCGCAAAAATAAACCTTTTCTATTGAGGTTGCTAATCATTAAGCAGGTGTAGAAATTGATTTTGATTACAATGAGTTCTATTATTTTTCTCTCGTTTTCGAATGTGGAGCCGCCAGGTAGCGGTTCAGAGGTAAAAGCCAAGGCTCTATCGAGATCTCATGGCAGGGTGTTTGCGCGATAGTTTTAATGTGGTTTCGCATTTCGGGGTTGAAAGGCAGTTTAACGCCCGCGATGGAAATTTCATAAAAGTGTAAAATTTCTGCCCCAGGTAGAGAGAGCACTGAATTTTTGGTTCAATAATAATAAGTGCCGACCACTATACAATTTTTTTTTCTATTTTTTATTTTTTGGGAAATAATAAAGTTTCTTTTATGGGTATTTTCCATCACCCATAGTCCAACCACTTCCCTTTATGGCTTTTTATTGGCATTAAGTTTAGTTTGTTATTTTTTTTTACTTTGAGTTAAATTCTTGTGATGAATCTAGTCTAGACTGTACTAATCGACACCAATGCCTTACTTGGGACTCGAACCCAGAACCCCATAACACCGTTAGTAGGCCTATACGTGCGTCCGATTTGGATACCAACCTTCGCTTTTCCGATGTTCCGTATTTTCCCACGACCCACCACGGAGTTAGGGTTCTAGATTCTGCAATTAAATAAACAGAAACTAATTTTGTGTGTTTTTTTTTTTTTTTACAAAAGTTTCATTTGGGATCCAGTTGCCAATGAATAGTTTGTAATACTACAATAAATATTCTGTAACTTTGTACAACACATGGCTATGGTTATTTCTGCATACATGAAATACGTGTTTCGAGATAATACTGTGTAATTCTTATAAAAATTGGCGCATACTTTTTCTTAGATTTAATTTTTCATTCAGCATGGAATTTTAAAACATGAAAAGATAATAGTATATTCAATAATTTGACGTGAGTTTGTTTTATTATGCTTATTAATGTGCGCATTTAATACCGGAAAGCTGTTAAGGGAACGGTTTACAAATAACTTTAACTATTAGAGGTATTAATACAACACAAAGCATAAATTCCCGGGTAAGAATCCGAACCCAATATTACTGCGAACACTATTTTGTAGTGATAGAGTTGTTTTCATCTAACTGTTAAAATTTACAAATATGTGTAATTTTACATGCTTTTTTATTTACAACAAACATATATACATTGTACATTTAGCAACAAGAATAAGCTACAGGAATCGACGAAATGCTGCAACTATGGCGATGTTTGGCAGAGAAAAAACTGCACTCGTCGGGAAAACAGACTATGATAAAAAAAATGTATTTAAATCATCACGGGACTCAACACTTATCAGATAGCCTATATATTGTATTTAACTTCAGATAATACTGCAACTATACGTAATTTCAATTTTTTTCCGTAACTTGTCCTGTTTTCTTGTAAAACATAATTATTATGTTCTTATTGTGTAAAAGTTTTTTCTTAAAACATCTCTATTAGCCGACCTTTTCGCTTATCGCGCGTTTTGCTGGCCCGTTTGTGTCGGCTTAAGAGAGACTCTACTACGTATGATTTATTTCCCACCACAGAGGCGCGACGTTGTTTGGGGCTTCTCTAGCGGAAGTGAGTGTACTGCATTTGTGCCCGTAGCAGTGCCCGTGGTCCCACGGGTTTCGAATTCTGGAGTACTTCACTCTCTCTCTCTCGCTCTCTCTCTCTCACTCTCTCACTCTGCTGGTACTCGGGGATGACCACTGCTTCCTTTTGGGTCGCGAGCTTTCATTAAATCGTTATGAATATTCAATCCGCTCGCTGCTTTGAGTTTCACCCTTCACTTTTAGAATAAAGGCTAGTATAGGTCGGAGGTCACTTCACTTTATTTTAGGTGCAACAAAACAACAATAAATTACGTAAATATTTTTAAGGACACCTTAGTTCCGATGCAAATGAATTTTTTTTTCAAGTATGTACATTCTTTTCAATATAAGGTGAGGCCTTTTTCGACAGCTGCTGCAAAGAAGTAACATTAAAGATTTCGAAAGTTGCAATATAACACCAATGTTACTAATAAAAAAAATAGTATAAAATCGGGTTTAGACGGAGGAATCGAAAGACGCCATTTGGTTTCAAAGGTTTTTATGCTATATTGGCTTTCAATTTAATTTTTAAAAAATTGTTTCTTTAAAGCGTATCTACGATATAATTTAATTGGTTGACAAAAATTCATAGTGTCTGACTGCTACAAATAGTTTATCTTGTGAAGTCATTGGCGTTTAATATTGATTTTTTTTTCCCTGGAAGGACTGAGTAGCAACAATACTATGCCATTGTGTTTCAAAAATCACTTAGAGCGTTATCTTTGCCTTAACGTGTTCCGATTTCCAATTTGAAACTAAAAAAGAAATGTCCTGGGATAAGAAATACATTGTCAGACATCAAATTATCGGGGCCCCAGGATTGAAACCGGAAAATATTCAAAACCATTCGAGACGTGACTTAGAACTCTGGGCTTAGGACCAAGTAAAGGTTTGTCGCGTAGCCCTGAACATTGACGTGCACTTCATACCCGCACGATATGACGTCACGGAACTGTCTCTGTGTAAACACGGCTGGTACGCGGTCAATTGTAATTTTTTTTAAAGAAAAAATTTTTTCTTGGTTTCCCTCCCCCTCCCTTATCAATCTTTGTCATTGCGTGACGTGGTACCATGTTTTAAGATAAAAAACTGTGTCTTTTCGTACATTTTTTTAGCAACGCGAGTATATTAATACTTCAGTTCTTATTCTATTGCATCTAATACTAAAAAAATATGGCGACTTAAATTCATAAATTCAAAACTTCAGATAATTGATAATAGTGTGAAATTATAGTTTCTTTCTACCGTATCTTAACGCTTGGTCTTACACGCAATTTCGTTTACTTTATTTGCATGACCCTTATTTAAGGACTATACTTGTAAAATACATCATGTTTTGTTAATATCCACACTACTAAATATTGAAAGGCGAATTTTTTTTTACTGTCCACAAATTTGGCTATTAGTATTCATTAAACGGTTAAAACATACATTTTGGGAAAATATGTTTTTTTTAATTATGTTCTGAAGTAAAAACTAAAAGAACCTCAACATGTTTATCTCCAACTGAATCGTTAGAACATCAAAAATATAATTGTACCATTTTTTGTTTGTTTTTTAAATGTCGTCAGGACACAAGTCGCTAGAGGCCACAAATTTTAAAGTGGTCAGGTCACTCGTCACTCGTCTCCAGCCGAGGATGAACCTGGTTCGATTCCCTGCGGCGTATAGCCAGTGTTTATCGTCAGTGTGAGAACGCGACGGACGTTGCCGTGCACCGGGTTTTTTTTCTCTGAGGTATTCTCGTCCTACTTCCCTCCCCCCACCAAACCAATACGTCAATGCTTCTTCTGCATATAAATCACCCCTCATTATTGATGAACGACCGCGGTGTGAACGAGACTCCATTCATTCAGTTCCCGAGCAACTAGACTTAAGGTCCCCGCCTACCCGGGTGCACCCACGGTGCGCAGAGCTTCAGGAAAAACAATGCGATTCCCAAAATGCTCAAGATATCCGAGTGTTGTCTGTTTACGAAAATATTCTATGAGTTCACCGAGGACCTGAAAAGTACTTTTGATTTCGAATTAAGTTTTTAAACAGTATTTTTTAGAAGAGTTAAAAAGGCGTGTTTTCAGAGTAATTTTTAAGCGTGAAGCAACCGGTACAGATTCTTGAAAGCAATTAAGTTGATTGCATTACTCCTTTATATTCATTTCTCTGCTATATAATGTCACGGTCACCGCTCAAATTTCACAGGTGTCTTATGGACGACGAGAAGACTGCGCGCCAGTTCAGGGCCTTGCGCTTGGAGACACCGCGCTAGGAGCAAAAGCACCCCGCCTCACTAACACACATACATCCCGACTAGACAGGCCCCTTAATAATAAATGAATTGTTGCGACCAGGTGAATGACTATCGAAATTTGATTGTGCTTCCAATCATCAAATGAAGTGTTTGCGTAAAAAAAAAGATGGAAACTAAAGGTTTTCCAAGTGCAAATAGATTTTTTTAGACAAGAAATGCAGACTAGATTTAATACATAAAAAGAACGGATTAGTATTAATAATTTCTAATGCAGACTCTGAACTAAATGTTTATCTGTATCTCTTTGTTATCGAGGTTTTAAAATACATTTTTTTTTTAATTCCCCGGAATTTCTTTCTCCTGTTTTCTGGAAACGTACCAATTTATTATAGCCCAAAGATAGGGCTTGATCTCAGGCCAACTTAGGGTTGAATCCTCGACGCAAGGGTGCGAGCGGGCCAATCACCGCTGGGCTCTGGGGAGCAGAGGGGCGTGGCCGTCGGTCGGTAAGTCACCCAACCCGCTCCCGATTCCCGGAATAAGAGAGATATCCCCACCCCCTTCTCACAAACGAGCTTTGCCCAACCACGCGCTTCCGCAACCATCTCCGCAAACCGAACATTAAAAAAAAAATCCCCATGGTGTACTAAAATAAATAATTTGTGCGGTAACTATAATATATATGCATATGTGTGTGTTTATTTAATATATACCTTACAAATATTCTTAAATCTGTCTTGCGAACATTAGAACATTAATTTTTGAGCATGTCTCATATTGAATTACTTTAGGCAACGAATTTTTTTCTTAACTTCGACAATTTTTATAGTAGTCCAAGCCCGAAAACTTAAGGAGGTATGTCCCATTCCAGGTCATTATTTTATTTTTACTTTTATCATGGTTAAACTTGTGGACGTTTTATGTGTCCTAACTCCAACAAAAAGAAAAAAATATATATATAACGGGAAAAGTTAAATTTTTAACATTTTTGTGCAGTGTGGATAAGAAGAACACAAAAAACACCTTTAAATTTTTGGTTTTAAAGGCAATTGTGGTGGCTACTGCGAGATATGGTTTTTAATTATCCAAGGAAAAAACTATGATTTTTTAGCCTTTTAAAGTCATACAAATTCTGATTATTTTAAGAGGCCAGGTAAAATTAAATATATTTTTTTTCCTGAAAGAAATCAATCCGTTTTACATAGCAGCTAGTAAAATTGCCTTTAAACCTAAAATGTTCCAGTTTTAAATTTCATTTCATTCTCCTTATCCATACTGCATAAGAGCGTTTAAAAGGCAAAATCTGCCAGATAATTATGCAAAACGCTATATACAAACATTTTGTGAAAGTTCTGTCACTCAAAAGGTTGGAATGTTTAACTGTGGGAACGAAAATATAAGATAATAACCTCTAATAGGACATAAACCATTAATAATATATTGTGAACTATATCGTTTGTGCACAATTTAAGCCCAGGTTAAATAAAATTGCTGTTAGTTGCAGGAATATATAATTATTTTCTTAATTCTTAATGTTGATATTGAGATTGCGAAACAATGACGAAAGAAAGTAGTTAAAATGCGGTGAACTATTATAATATAACAAGCTAAGTTCTATATGATCTCGACGCAGACACATTATAACAACAGCCGTACCATCAGGTGAAATTGGTGGCATTTAAGTGACGTAACAAATAAAACGTCGTACCAGAATTTCCTATCTGTTTACGTCGACGATGTTCATCATTACGGTACGTGCAGGTGTGAGGCCGGGCCCAGGCCGTATCATTAGGCAACTTGTTCTGTCAGCAGTTGCTTGTAAACAAACAACACGTGATGCTTTGCAAGTGGCAGGAACTACCTTTCTGAGATCCGTCAAATTTTGAGACCACTCACATGGGACGACTAGAAAAGAATCATATTTATAATATAATTTTCCCAGTCTTCTCCCCACACGTTTAATGGGAGGATGAACAAATTGTTATCCTCCATCCCGTGTCAGCGGGGGCTCTCTCTTGCTCCGTCATTCCACTCCTCGATGTGTTTTATCCCTCCTCCTCATCTGGCTGTTCGCGCATCTTCCGTCGCGCCTCGCGCCTTGGCATGGCCTTGTATTCGTATCTGGTGCTCGCCAACCCCTCTCGTGGAAAATATAAAAAACCCTCTTCTCTCGCGCGAGTGTTTTATTATTCTCCTCCCCTCCTCATCACCCTTGCCTCGCACAAACACGGGGTTTCCGTGTCCCTCCCTCCCCCTCAAGACACCGCTCATTATCTTCCCCTCTTCGCAACCAAACTTTCCAGTAAATGTTTATTTTGAGGAGTGGTTTTTTTCCCCCCCCCCTCCCCCTACTCCCTTCCACGTACCATCTTCCAGCCCAGACGCGAGCTATTTTCGCCGCTTTGACACGTGTTTCCGCCCGAGTTTTTTTTTGTTTTTGTTGTTGTTTTTATCGACTGGTTGCGCGAGGCCCCCGCCACGTGTGAGTGGGAACAGGTGCCTCGTGTGACTCGGGGTTTGAAACATCCGTTCCCGGGTCGCGCGGATCCTTGGCCCGTCCTTCAACCAGCGACCGCGAGGGATCCAATCCGGAATCCAAACGCAAGTGTGAAACGTGGCGGACGTTGCCGTGAGTCGGTGTTCTCCCCCCCCCCCTCTCCGGGCCTGTTGAACCCTATGAATTTCGCCAAAGCCTTATTATCACATCACCCAGCTCTCGTCGATGTCAACGAGAAGTTCGTGCATTGACCAGTAACACCTATAAAAACATTTTCCTTTCACATCGATAGAAGTTCGTAATTGAGAGAGAGAGAGAGAGAGAGAGAGAGAGAGAGAGAGAGAGAGAGAGAGAGAGAGAGGGAGAAGCGTGAAGGAAATGTGCATTTATCAACCGTGACGAAAGCTGTAAAGAGCTCCCAAATGACACGCGTTTTTTTTCCTCCCTTCCCAAATCGTGTCTAACTTTGCAGTAATAAAGTGCACACTGCATACTTGTGATGGCATTAATGTGAGCATTAATTATCTACTCTAACTTCAGCTCATAAATGGACCCAAGCATTGTGTTTCTGTTCCGCTCATCCTAACCGCACCCACCCTAGAACATACAGTGGGCAGAGCTTTCAGAAGAAAACTCTTGATTTAAAAAAAAATGCCCAAGATATCCGAGCAGTGTCTGTTTACTTTTTCTTCAGCTTTCTGCATTGAATCTTCAGTATTGACAGAAGATTGTCCACTTCGTTCCTCATCATGACGTTTCGTGCGTCCACCTTTAATAGCTTTTTTTTTTTTTACCCATTTGAGTACCATTCCATCGGCCAAAATGTTTTCTCCATACGCTCCACTGATCTGACGACTAATTTCAGCCGCTGTCACGCCTTTAGCACTAAGAAAACGAATCACAGCGGATATCGGCGGGATTTTTAATCGTCGGAGGCATTTTAAATACTCAACAAACAAACGTAAACCTGGTCGAATGTTTCCGAAATGGCGTCTGTGGCTGGCCAACATATGTTGGTACACATGCCGACAGCAGCGCTGCCGCGGCCGAATTTCAATGCTGTACTACTTACTTAAAAATCATCCTTCGTATTTTGCAAACGCGTTGAGATTTTTTTTAATATAACAATTGTACAACCTTTACTGCGTTTTACCAGATGTTTCTTACACCTGTAGAAAATTTCTTTCTCCTAAATGCAGTACATCTCACGCTTGTAACAACATAATTGCATTTATTTTATGTTCAATGCCATACTTTCATAGTTCTCGTAGTTTTATATGCTATTGAGGAAAATTTTCAACCTCTATAGTAAATAAAATAGAATTTTTTAAATTTCTAGCATTTGGAAAGCAATTTCAATCATTTATATCATAATAATCTGCTTACATTAATGTGATAAAACGCCTAGAAATTTACTTAATTTATAATAATATAAATGGCATAAATAATTTTGTTTGGTGATTGTCACAATTTTTTACTGTCGCAATAACGCCTACTTATGTGCATAACTGTAATGAAACACATTTTCTGAACGACACTTCAGTTCCCTCTGTTTCATTACTGAAATGGTAGAAACAAATTGAAAGTAAGCAGTATATTTGTTTTCGTCTCTTTGTGGCGTCCTGAGAAGAATTTTTTTTATTATTGTTATTATATGTTCGCGAAGAGAGACTTAGCTCTTTGTTCCTCGAGAGGGGAGTAAAAGATCCAGCACCATTCACTGCAGTTTCGAGAAGAGAAAAGTTAATATTGCTTGATCCTACTTTTCTTTTATTCCCTTTCTTCCCTTTGCGTTTTCCTTACATTTTTTTTTTTTTTTTGCTATTTTTCTCTTTCTGCTCGTTCGCCATCAGCAATTTCTTTACTGGCCTCCGCGCGCGCCTGGAGTTGCCTCGTCTTTTACTTCGCCCCCGCCTGTTACATCTGCATGGCGCCCCGGCACCTGGCGGTGAGGGCCGGCATTAGCGCCGCTAACAGCCTCGCGCGGTCGTAACAGCGGTCGCCTGTTCCCTGTTCCCTGTTCCCTGTTTCCTCCCTGTCGCCCGCGCGGGGAAGCCTTCTTTTCACAGACGAGAGAGCCACACCCGAAGTTGATTTCACAGTATCTTTAATGTAGCTATCGTAACCAAATCAACCGTCCACGATGTTTTAAAGTATTTATAATGTAGCTAACCTAACCTAATTGACACATTAGTATCCTTTTATCAACACCGCCATATTTATTTACAACGAACAAAAAAAACCGAAGATGCACGATCGGGCGTTTGGCTCTCTCGTCTGTGAAAATAAGGCTTCTCCCCCCCCCCCCCCCCCGTTTGCAAGCTCCGCCGCGGACCGCGTATAGCTTCGTGGATGTACAGTACGTCCACGATAGAATGCCCCAGCTATAAATTTTGGATAGCATCAGCTGTAATCGTTGTAGAGTTTTTGGTCCTAGGTCACAATTGAATAGTGACTCGAACAATTTTTAGATAGGTACGCGCACGAGCGAGTACTGATTTGTTTTTGTTTTTTTATCGCTTGCCTTGCGACCTACGGGAAAATGGCGACTTTTCGTTTTTTTTTTTTTTTTTTTTTTTTTTGCGTTCCGCAATTTCTCTAAGGCCGAATCCGTCATTTCGGGTTCAACGTGCGTTCCCCATCGGAATCTCTTTGTACGAGGGCGGTTGAACGTCGAAGTCCCTGACCGTTTGGATTGGTCGTAATCGTCGAGTCGACAGAGCTCTTTTTCGCTGGCCTCCACGTTCACCTGACATAAAGCCATGCTATTTTTTCCCCCTTTTTGGGTTTTATAAAAGATCGTGTTTACGTTCCGCCGCTACGTGATGATTTGTCAGAGTTGAGACACGGAATTGAAGTGGCCGTTGCTTCCATTACTCCGGACGTTTTAACGAAAGTTTGGAAGAATTGGACATATGGACATTGGACAGTTGGTAATATGCCGTATATCTGAAGGTGCACATATTGAACGTTTGTAAGAAAAACTAGGTTGGTTTACATTCAATTTGCTGTATGATTTATAATTTAATTTACCATTGAAATTGGGACATTTATTTATGTACATCCTGTATGCTCAGGGAGTGGAAAATGTGTCTTTAAAAACCACTGGTTGCTAAACAGTATCAGTAATAATACATACCATGTAGTACCTTAAGCCTCGGGTGAAAAGAACGGAAGACGCATGGAACGGAAAGGTGTAACCACGGTGCTGCCATATGTGCAGGATACACGAACCAAAGTTCACAGAGCAAACACGAAACATTTTTAGTAGTAACTATGTAATGGATTTTTAAAAAGATTAGCAGTATTTTAATAAAGTTAACTATCAAAAATCAGGTCCATAGCGGATGTTTAGTTTGTTTTTCAGTCCTTTTCACTTTTTTTATCGAAGCCGTTTCTTTATATAGTTAAACATTTTGGTCTGTTCATCAGATGATTCGATAGTCGACGTAGCTTTACCAGCAACGAATTCTAGCGGAGGGTGCGGAAACTACGTGCGATTCGCGTCAAGAAATGTAATTGTAAACACAATTTGCTTATATATTTATCACGCTCGGCATTATTCTAAAGAATTCTACGTTAAATTTAATGTCCGAGTTTCCTATTATAAGTGTATTTGTAACAAGAGAACGCCAAAATGCGCTCCTTAACGGGGTTAGATGTTCACATCTCCGGCGAGTACTGAAATACTCTGTCGCGTTTTTTTTTTTCGCTGACTATATCAGGGTAGCCACTATCCTCCTTTAGCCAACTTCCCTGACATTTATCTTTTCTATCTAATTATTACTCCCTGTATCACTAGTATGACAAGATAACAGATAAATTAAATTACACAGTTTTCACCGTTACTTTTTATTTACATTACCACGTATTACCACCAATTAATCCACGTTGTTTGTACCATTCGTTAAGTTAAGGTTAGTGTAACCAGTACAACTGTTTACAGTTATATTATTATTATTATTATTATTATTATTATTATTATTGTAACATTAATTGTGTATTTCATGAACCAATATTATGTATTTAATTATGTTATTGTAAGGAGGACAACCAAAGTATAACATATATTACACCTCTGATTGCCAGAGACAACGCACTTTTAACTTCAGGGTCTTCTAAGCATTATTCTTTGGAAACTTTATTCATTTGGTCATAGTTCAGCACTCTTACACGCTAACATCCAAGTTTTATTTCACTATGCAGTTAATTTGGTTTGCTGATAGCTCCTTGGTTGCTAGGGACTGAAAGTAAATAGTGAGAAGAAGGAAGGAAGGAGACGCCATCGCCATCTTGCAGCGGGAAGACGTTTCTCGGGCTGGGGCGAACCAAAGCCTTGGTTGCCGCCCGAGGAATTGAAGATTCGCGTCATCCGCGGTCGTGTACTATCTAGAATCCTCCATTCTACGAGTTGGGAGAATAGTATCTAGACTGAATAAGTCTTAGATAGGGAGTATCGGCGACATCAAGTGCCAACTTCCGCGTCTGTCCCGTTTCGTCCCGTAGTGGTTCCAGACGACTGATGTCAGCGCCAGCTGCGATCGGCCACGATGATTGGTGAGACCAATCCAATTTAAACCAGGCTTTCTAGGACGAGAGGGAAGTCGATTCTTCAGCCAGACGCCCGGCTACCTCAGATCTTCTGTAGTTCGCCAATTACAGCTTACAGCGTCCAGTGTTCCAGCGTAGCAGCAGACCACCTGGAGGTCCTGGGAAGAGAGCCTCAAGCCTCCGACATCGTATAGCTAGACCCGGCATGGTATTCAATGTGTTCCAGTGAAGTCATTTGCATTTAATTACCGACACCTAGGTCTGAACAGAAGTTAACATACAAAATATATTATTTTGGTTGTTCTCGCTTAATCACATGTTAACAGTAACTTCACGCCCATATTCAAGGACCCATTAAAATCATATGTTTTTCAGTTATTACTATTTCATTTATAACAAACGTCAGTTAAGTAATGCAAATTTCCACTATTCACACAATACTACCAAATTTTCCTTTTAATAATTACTCTCTGGACAGTAACACAGTGCAGTGACGTGCTAGCTGGATTATCAGTCTGGTAGTCAATCCAGTAGCAGCATTCCTGGTATCTACTGCGAAGAGGGTAGGCGCCCAAAACCCCGCAAAAACCTATAATTATTTACAGTTCAACACACAGGAGCAGCATTTAGTTGACATTAGTGATAAATATTATTAATGGATAACTAATTTATCATTAAAATAGTTATCAATTTTAAGAAATAAATCCTCGGTCTCACAATAAGTACCTACACCTTCTTTCCGTTTATTTGTCATTACTTTTATTTAAGGGCTATTCCAAAATTTTTGACTCGATTCCTCCCTTGCATTTTGTTGTTCTATATAAATATTTTAAACAGATATTCATTTGCTTTAATATCATGGCTGTAAAAAGTAACTCATGCGATTATAACTACGAAGACTTGAGCACCTTTTTGCATCTGTGATATTATACTTCGTGAATATCTGTTGAAAATATTGGAAGCGAAACAACCATTAAGGGAGCTATCGATTTAAAGCTTAGAACTAGCCCTTAATAAAAGTAATCACAAATAAACGGAAAGAATGTGTTTTGTGAGACCGAGGATTAATTTCTTAAATTTGATAACTATTTTAATGATAAATTAGTTATCCATTTATAATATTTATCAATAACCTTAATTTAACGAATGGCTACAAACAACGTGGATTAATTTTGAGCACAATTATGAAAGTTTGATTATACAAATATATATTTTTTTTGTCTGACAGTGTTGGTAAAGAAAAGTAACGGTGAAAACTGTTTATTTTAATTTATTTGTCTGTTATCTTGCCATACTAGTGATACAGGGCGTAATATTTAGATAGAAAAAGAAAATATCAAGGAAATTGGCTTAAGGAAGATAGTGGGAACCCTGATATAGTCAGCGTCAAGGTACGTGTCTTACAATACTATCTACAGTTTGTCCATCGAAGGGTTGCACTTTTCGTAACATTGTGTTTTTACGAGTCGTCGCCCTCGACTTGTACTTACCGGCTGCAATGAAGTGTCACTTTGATGGGGATGGGGGAGGGGGAGGGAAAAGAAAGAAGCGACGATCCCGTGCGAGAGCGCGCGCCCGTTTTAGCAGGCTGTCCCCGCGAGAAACAGGTCGAGACACGCGTGATCAATAAACCTGGTGGGTGCTGTCCCCCCTCCCCTCCTTCATCCTCCACACCGTGGTCCCCTCTCCCCTTCCCCTCTCTCGCTCTCGGTGGAGTGCGGCGCTCGGGGACGCACCACAACGCCGAACGTACAATAACGCCGAAAACCATAACGACGAAATGCTAAATTAACCACAACGCCGACAGCTAGAAAACTGCTGTGTACCACAACGCCGAATTACCACAACGCCGAAATACATTAACCCCGAAAAAAATGTCATTGCAGGACTGCCACAAAGGTTAGGTTAGGTAAGGTTAGCACACAAATTCATTCAGTTGTTTTTCATTTTGCTCCTGTGACCCCCCCCCCTCCTCCCCTCAAGAACATTTTTCGGCGTTACTGTATTTCGGCGTTGTGGTTACACAGCAGTTTTCTAGCTGTCGGCGTTGCGGTCAATTTGGCATTCGGCGTTATTGTACGTTCGGTGTTGTGGTATTTCGGCGTTATGGTAACGACCCCACCCGCTCCTACTGACCCCCCCCCCCCCCCTCTCCATCAGTGGAGAACACGGAGGCAAGTTTGTTCAGTGAGTAGGGCTTGCGCGTCTCCTTAAAATCCTTAAATAAATATATAGCCTATATAATTTGGTTTTTCATTGAATAAAAGCCCTTAAAATAAGTCCTCAAATTCCACCAATAATTCTTTAAAAACTCCTTCATAAAGACCGCTAGCATGCAAGTAACGGATAAACGCGGGAATTTTTTTTTTAATGTTTTCTTTTGTTTCCGACGTGACAGGAAAACAGCGTTTCGCGCATGCGCAGTACATTTCGCGAATTTCCACCTGATTATTGTTTTGTAAGTAAAAAAAATGATTTTTTTGTGTATTTTCTGTTTCACTGTCGTTCTTTGAACTCATGAATGTAAATGTTAATGTGATCCAATTAAATTTTATGGCTTCAGATTTCAGATTGATACTGTGCTTGCGTTAGATTTAAACAAATAATTATTTTTTTATTAAGTATTTAACATTTTAATTTTCTTGACGGATGTTAGGATACAGAAATATTTTTCTAACTCATGATACTGGTGAAGGTGATGATGTAAAGCGGTCCTTAAAAAATTGGTTGTCTGTAAAGTCAGTTTACGGACGATAGTTTAACGTGACAACGTCATAACAATACATTGATGAAATGATTGCATACTTTTATGAATAAAATTGAATCATTTTTATTTTAATAATAAAAGAATAAATACTTGAAATTATACTAGTAATCATATTTTTTAAATGCAAGAATAATTAACCTTAATTGCCGAATATGTTGTAATAAGCAATGAAAACCACATTAACTTTTCACTTCACTTTATAAACAGTCGACGAAACAGTTCACGTGTAGATGACTTGTAATTAATTTTTAAAACTGGCGTTTAGCTATAAAGTTTAAATATAATTATGAACAAGTTTTCATATAAATAAACTGTGATCAAATATCTATCATCAATTATATGAATCACCATAATTTTTTAGTAAATTGTAACATAACATATTATTACTGCACTCGCCGACAGCGTAACGGAACACAGCGTAACGGAACAATGAACGTAACGGGACACAGCGTAACGGAACAATGTGCGTAACGGGACACTTTTTCGTGCGTGCAGCCGGCGTTCATCGATTTATTAGACGTTTTCACGTCAAAAAGTGCCTACTTTTTGATTGCACGAGAAGGTTCAAACCGTTTGATGAATTGTTAAGCTGGCCGCCTGTCCGGGCGCACGATCTCGACAACCACGAGGTCGCTAAGGGCGACACCGTATCGCGCACCGCCCGTCTCTTCGCCTCTACAAACCAGCCGCAGAACTGGCGTGGAGTTTTATCGTCGGTAATGCGCCTCTATGATTCTTGCAGCGGTGATCCTACAGTTTTATGCTGGAATATTGAAGAGTAAGGCTTCCAGCACCTACCTATACCATTTACAATACCGTGTAAATAATTTTCCATACCTAAAAAAGTGTGCGAAAACACGTGATTTAGCATTTATCACCATTCAAAATAAAACAACACTATAAACACGAAACCATGAAACAAAACTTGTATAGACCAGTTAGGTGGCTCTGAAATGCTTTTCGTTATCGGACACATTAACTGGAAATGTATTTCACCCTTCAATATTCCCACGTAAAAATAAAGCCATACAATGTATAGTGCGCTGAGTAGACTATACTCACGTTTAAAACAAACCCAGGAAATTTACTAAATTTTCAACTGAGAATGCATCTCACATAAATGGTTGTTGATACCAACATTGACCATGTGTGATACGAATTAGAAATCCATATTTACGAATATTTACTTTTGCAACTATTGAAATATTGGCTCATCCCTGATCTAGACAATTTATAATGAGATCTGTTTTTCAATCGGCCCTAACTCCAGCTGCGCTTAACATGTTGCATTTTCGATTTGAGGTACTGCGTGCAATCAGCGACACGATAACAACTGATGGATATTAGAAAAATAAAGAAAGGCAAGGTTGGCTTTGATTGACAAGTAAATAAGAAGGTTTCAATGAGAATCAGTGCCTAAGTTTGAGAAATACTTTGGAGAACTAATGGAACTCACTTGCACATCAGTAAATGTTGTTTCTGAACAAAATGGGAGAATCCACTTACTCAAGGGCAGAAGTTTAGTTTTTGTTTTCTTTCAAATTAACCATCGAATCTCACTGGTTGGGAAGACATGAAAAAAAAAAAAGTATTTTGGTGAAATAAAATATTATTTTCTTACTATAGACCCAAACAAATATTTTGTGGTGACAGAGTTTTTTTTTGTTCCCACGAAATCCATTTATTTATACGTGATGGTCAACGCAGAATTATGGAAAAACATAATATTCATTAACCCTGAGCCAGACTCCCAACTATTCTGCGCTCGTGCGTCATAGTTTATTATTTCTTTTTTATGTAGTAAAAGTAAAATATATGTTATGTCTATTACGTAAGTTAAATTCTCACAATAATTCTTTTATTTGGTGGGGGGGGGGGGGGCTTTTAGCTATTGTGAAACGTTTATAGGGTTGTTTTTTATATATATGTATGTCACACATATACACGTTAGGTATCTGTTAAAGAATAAACAGACTCGCGAAAATTAGTTTTTGTTTGTTTTCTGGGAGGGTAAATTTTCAAACGTCTAGGCGTTCGGGACTAAAATGAAAGGATTATTGGGTTATGCAGCGATATTTGAAGTACTCTAAACTTGTGTAAATAAAGTATTTCTTGCAAAATGTTTTTTTTTTCACGAGCTTTTGTTCGGGATTGATCGTAGGTTAGTGAATCTTAGATATCCCCAGGATTGTGGTGGTTCGGAAGCTGTTTCATAGTTGAAGCGTGTGGCAATTCGGCAGTGACGCGTCTTGGGTGCGTGTTGTCGTGAACGACAGAAGTCCCGCCCGTCCACACTGGAGGTTTTCCAACCTTCTCTCCTGCCCTTCCCCTTCCCACAACGCCATTTTCCTCTTAAAGCTATTCTAAGCCAAAGGGAACTTTCGAAACAGAGCGGTCGTGTATGTGTGTGTTTGTTCGTGTGCCTGCGTCTTAATTCCCGACTCCCCTCTTCATCTCTACTCCGAAAACACGCACAAATAAACATTTAACAGAGGATGCGAGCCCCCCCCCCCCCCCTTTACCAACCGAGAGTTGCGGGTAAAGATGCAGGCAGTGGCGTAGCTAAGGTGACTGACGCCCCTGGCCAGAACTGAAAATGGCGCCTCCTCTTGGATTCAAAGAGAGTGGGGGGAGGGTTCAGTAAAGCGAAACCGTCGCCCCTCCCCCCCCCTCTTCTATGCTCCGGCGCCCCTGCCACCCGCTTGCTACGCCACTGGATGCAGGAAGGGGTGAGAGGGTTTCACTTGGACTCATAATTAATCATTAATCAATTATTTAGATTATTGAAATCTTTAGCTTCACTCTGTAGGTACAATTTAGATGGTTTATTTTGAAAATGGAACAGAAGTATTCATGTACAATCTACAGATATTTCTAAATTTGTACATTTACATGAAAAAAATAAATTGAATCACATTAAAATGGTGTTCGCAGTAATACTGGGTTCGGTTTGTTACCCTGGCATTTATGCTTAATTTTGTCCCAGTACCACCAATAGTCAAAATTATTTTTAAACCGTTCCCTAAAAAGCTTTCCAGTATTAACTCCGCACATAATACGCATGATAAAACAAAATAAAGTCAAATTATTGAATATCCATGGTTTTGAAAAACTATTTTTTATTATAACATTAATTAAATTATAACATTATGAGCTAATTTTCGTACGAAATACATCGTATTATTTAGAAAAATGTGTATCGTGTGTGCAAACAATAACCATAGCCATGTGTTGTGCAAAGTTTACACTATATTTCGTGTAGTATTTACAAACTATTTGTTGGCAACTGGTTTCCAAAGGAATCTTTTGTAATGTGTAATCTTTAATTTTACATAAATATTTATGTTCCACTTACAAAAAAAATTACAGTGTGGTTAACAAATTTTTCTCCTTGTTTATAGCTGGTTCAATGGCAGGAACATTGCAGACCAATCATCAACGTGATAAGCAGAAGTCTACTTCGGTATCCAAGGACTCTGAGAAATAATCATGGCTCTGAATATAGGTCGCCTCCCCCTCCTTACCATACAGCGTGATTCTTTTTTTTTTTTTTTTTCGCACACTTGGTCGTTACACGCTATTGGTTCACAGGACCTACTGAAATACCCGGGAGTTCTGTCGTCTTCAAGACTGACTTTGCTTGTACCTGCACCCCACCTTTTCAACACGTCCCAGCTGGAGTCACATTGGCGCGAAAGACTCGATGCGATACATATAGGCAAAGTATATTTGGACCACGAGACCATGTCAGACGTATAGGCCAGACGTATCCGAACCACGAGACCTTCTTCTTCGTCGATAGCTAATAAAATATATTTCAAGCAGTCAGTTATTTTGAACATACGATTTTATACCGCGTGACGTACGGAAACAAAACAGACTAATATATTTATTTTGCCATTACATTCGCATTGCATATACGGCATACACAAAGTTTACAAACTGTAGCAGGGGAAAAAAAATTTCTCTCTATTCGCATATTCTGAAGGTCAATCAATCCTGAAATTACTACAGGCAAATTCCGTGCTGGTTCTTTAACGATTGTCTGTCGAAAAGGCGCAAATCTTAAATAAAAAGAACGAATCTGTTTCGCTTGCCACGATAATCCCCAGTTAAAGTAGTAAGCAAGTTATATCACTATATTTTTTATAGTTATTTGCTTGGCAGAAGTTTTTCCATCGTCCAGAATGCATTCCTGCAGCAAATTCATTTCACACCTTTTCACCAAATCGATGATTTTTCTAACGAGTAAGTGATAACGTTTTACTTTTAACACGATTTTATTAGCTTCATTTGTAACTGACTAACGAACTATGTTAACAAATGTTGGAAGTCATTTTAACATACTTATAACTGTCGTATCGATTTGAAACTTTACAATGACAATACAATAATTTGGTAATATCGAACTGATCTGATGATGAGTCCGGAGTTGGATAGTGGAGCACTTCAATGGCTACTAGTAAACTGTACATGTTTTGTACAATGTAACAAACAATGTAATAAACAAGCGTGATGTTTAGTTTTTTTTTAACTAATAATATTTTTTAAACTAACTACGTCATACTAATTTCAGTTTCACAGCTTTAAAAATAATTTATCGTTACGGAAATTTGTGACTTGCTTGATGACTTCCTTGTGGCTGGTCTTTGAGTGCGTCCAATCAGCGCAGAGCTTCGCCATCAGATAAGATGAGAAGCGACAAGATGGTGCGTAGGGTGCGTAGCGGTAAGGCACTGAGCTCGCAATCCAGGGTTCGAATCCCTGTATAGGTGTCCAGATATTGGTTTCGCCGTCATTTCCAGGAAACATTCCGGGCAGTAATTCTGGAATGCTTCGTTGCTATATATACCATCTTCTCATCAAGACCGTTGGTCTGAGTGAAATGATTTACTTACAACGTGGGGTTTTAAGGTTTTATACATTTAAGGTTAGCCGCAATTTGGCTTGTTAAATAGGCCTACTCAACCTCAACGCCGTACCAATAACGTGTCGTTAAAAAAATAAAAACATTCCTTTTTCCTTTATAATAAACCTTTGAAGATACAGCAGTATGACTAAAAAGTTATTATTAAAATTTTCTACTTTTTTTAAATTTACAATATAAACAAAAAAAACAGTTCGTGCTACGATAACATATTTAATCCACGAAAAAATTACAAAGTCAAATGTTTCCAACTATATATTGTTATTTCTTCTTCGTTGTTTCGTTTATCCGAAATTTGGGGGGGGGGGGGGGGACATGTCTGGGAGAAATAAACACTTTGTTCTCTGCAAAGCGCGGCGTAGGCCCTGAGCCTCGCGAACGCCGGAGTTATGTCGATCGACGCTTATTTCACAGGGAAAAAAATTCACGTTGTAAATAATCGTTTTACTTGGGCCTCGTCAACGAAACGTTCCAGAATTATCGCCCGGAGTGCTTCCTGGAAACGACGGGGAAACCAATATCTGGACGGCCACTCAGGGATTCGAACCCTGGATTGCGAGCTCAGTGTGCACCCTTGTTTCTTCCAGTATAGTGATACAGTGCTAGGCCTTAACTTCGTATGCCTTCCCGAAACGCGCTGATTGGATCGGTTCACACATATTTGGTCCAGCTGGAGGTTGCTGTGCGTAATTAACTTAACTGAGTATTTCAAAGAAGATTTTTTTCACGTATTTTTTCAGTGGACTTAATTTAAAGGGGTTGCCACTGAGCCACAGATCAGCCAGAGCTAACCAACTGAGATTTAATTTAAAATATGAATTTTACTTACATAAATCGTTGTTTCTACGATAAGCCAGAGGTAGATAAATGGTAACACATAATTCGTAGAAATGATGGGTTCGTAGAGAAGACGCACTCGCTGAAGTGACTTAGAAGCGGCTCCTAAATGAAGAGTTTAGGAAAGGTTGGAGAGGGGAAGGGGGTGTTTGTGGTGGAACATTTGAGTCGGGGGCGGAAGGCAAGGCAGTTGGTGGATCCGCCTCCCGTCGCCGGCGGCGGCGGCGGCGTCGTCGTCGTAAAACGCGGCAGGAACGACCGGCCGCCGGGCGTCTGGAAGCACCGCCTCCTTCCGATGTTTCCTCCCGCCGCCCCCCCTTCCCCCTTTTCCGATTTATGGCCCAACTTCCGGCGCGGATTGAACACTTAAAAACAGCCGGATTGAGCACCCTCCGAGTTCGCTCTTCCCTCTCTTCTTAACCCTTCTCCACTCCCACCATTTCAGCCCCCCTCCCCTCTCACCAAATTCTTTCCACGTGACTGTTCCTATTCCTAGCTCTCACTCCTAGAATACCACCCCCCCCCCCCCACCTTCGCCCTCGACTCGGCTGGGTTCGAAAGTTCGCCACTTTTCCAATTTCGTCGTCTGATAAGAATTTTTTTTTTTTGCTTCTTTTCCTTGCAAGTTGTAAAGTCAAGTTAAGAATCGAAACCCGTTTTGCATATAGGTTACGCGATTTACATAATCCTCAAGTTTGTAATAATATTTTTTTTATGTTTCGTTACGCTACGATCGGGAATGTACGTGCTGGCGTTCTTAGAATGAAATACACGAGACTTCATTCAAGTCAATTAAACCAGTTTTTAATTTCAGCGACTTTCGGCGACTAGTAAAAATAAAAATTAAATCAGATGAAAAAAATGTATTGAAAATATAAATGACAAAATAAAATCATCCCCTTTTAAATTCTGGAAATATTTTAAAGTAATGAAAAAAGTCAACAGTCTCCTGAATTTATAGAAAATAATTTGCTATTAATCGATCCAGCTGCTGTAGCCAATTCCTTTGGTAAACACTTTGCTGAAGTTTATGATCAGCTAAATGATATACACCTGCAAGCACAAATGTATGGGTATGAAACTAACTTAATGCCACCTGCTATTACACTCAACCAGGTCTTTTGGAGAATTAAATGTCTAAAGCCAACTAAATCAACAGGAGATGGTATTCCCAAATTTATTATTAAGGGCTGCAAGGAGATTTTAACACCTGTTTTAACTCACGTTTTCAATAAAAGTTTGTCTTCTGGAATTCATCCAAATTTATGGAAACAAGCTGTGTAGTGCCAGTAAAAAAAAAGTGATGGACAATCAGTTACAAACTATAGACCAATCTCACTGCTTTGTAGTTTTTCTAAAGTTTTTGAAAAACTCATACAGCAACATATATCTTTTCATACATCCAATTTAATATCGGACTGTCAACATGTTTTTGTACCAGGTAAACATACTATTACAAATTTATTTGCTTTTGTTAACTATACGTACGGCGAAATTTTCTCTCTTAAGCAAGTGGATGCTATATATCTTGACGTAAGTGAAGCATTTGATACATGCAATCATTCTTTATTTGTAGATAAATTAACTAGATATGGTTTCAACGCTTTTAAAACTAATTTTATTTCGTAGCTATCTAATGAAAGCTCCTTCGCTGTTCGAATTGTAAATACTTTTCCTTCTACTTTCAGTGCACCATCAGGAGTGCCTCAGGGTGGAGCTGTGTCACCTTTTTATATTTGTAATTTTTATAAATTAAATATTTGATGTAGTATAGCATACCAGAGCTCTTCTTCATGCTGATGATCTAAAAATATATACTACCATTAGAACACCAGTGATTGCATATTGATGCAAGAAGATATAAATTATGCAACTAAATGATGTCAAACTAATGAAATGAAACTAAATGTAAAAAAGATTAAAGTTATAACATACTCTCAAAAGACTTATATAGACAATTTTAATTACGTAATAAACAACATGATACAGAAAACTCAGTGTATGTATTCAAAATTTTACTTTCATCACCATGTTGACAATTTAACTGCAAGTACAAACAAAATCTTGGGGCTTATAAAATGTTTAACTTATTTGGCTCTCTCTCCTAATTCTGTGCTTAGTCTTTATTTCAATTTAGTTAAGATCTAGATTAGAGTATGGCTTGGTCATCTGGAACTAAATAACTGGAACTGATTCAAATAGACTAGAAAATACAGAAAAATAAATGTTGAAATATTTTTTAACAAATATTTAGTAAATTATAATTCAGAGCAATTTACGTATGACATTACCATAAAAATCTTGAACACGCATACATTACAGTTCAGGAGAAAAGTGGCAGATACTGTTTTTGTAATAAATTACTTCACTAATGTTTATCACAGTAGTGAAGTACTAAACAAAGTTGGGCTTAGAGTTCCTACCTTCAAACATAGAACATCGCAATTTTTTTCGAACGTATCACATAAAAAATGAGTTGTCCAAACGTTTCACATATAATTGCAATGATTGTTTAAAATATTCGGACCTGTTTGTTAAATCAAAAATCCCATTGAAAGACATTTTCAGCTCTTAAATTGTATACAGTTAAGTTACTTTTTTATATGAATATTGTATTGTTTCTTTATTACCTAGAATTAATTTAAAATTGATAATGTTAATTTTAACTTTTTACATTTTAATGTTTGTTTTAAAAGTTTTGAGCTATTTCTAAAGTCAATAATCTCAATTAAGACATTTGAGCTCCTAAATTTTACGCAATTTATATAACTTTTTATGTAAATATTTTACTATCGTTATTTCAACAGTTAAAATTAATTTAAAATTTATAATGTTAATCTTTCTGCTGTAAATGGCTATTTTATCTGTTATTTCATTAGTTAAAATTAATTTTAAAATAATAAAGTTAATATTTCTGTTTTCTTTATATGTTGGCTTTTTGTCTTTGTCATGTGTTTGTTTTATCATATTTTATGATTATTTTTGTGACTGTCTGTGTACTATTTGTGTTAATTTTACATTATTTTATTTAATATTTGTTAAGTGCCTAACTATGAAACGTCATGACTGTTGGCAGGCACCTTAATAAACAATAATATAAATATAATAATAAATAAAAATTTCGTAAGTTCTGTGAAAGTGGTTGAAAATTTAACTTCACTACATCTTGTGTGATTGGCTTCGGTTTTATTTTCTGCATTAAAACTTAATTTGGCTATCCCTTACGAACCCAGTTCTACCCACGTAATACCCCTAACAGTATAGCTATACATAGTCTTGGAAGAACACAGCCAGCGGAAGTCTGCCACTAATGCCCATGTCCCTTTCTCCCCCCCCCCCCCATCCCCTATTTACCCTTTTCCGCCCCTTTCGTTATCACCTTCCACGTGCCGTCGTCCTCACAACCTCGTTGTCACCCCCGTCTTGTTGCCTCCCATCAGCCGACCGCTTTACTCTCTCGACGTCGCCCGACCGCCCTTGTGCCGGTGTTGCCCGCGCGGGCCGGGGCTGGCGCGCTGATGTACGCGCGCAGACACGGAGGCTGGAAGGAGATGTATTAGGGTGGGGAGGGGAGGACGGGTTGTCTTCTCGTCGCTGATTGATCACGTCACTCCCGCACCACTCCCGATAAAACAGATCGCCGTAGTGTGTGGGCGAGGGGCGGGGGAGTAGTCCCGGTAAGGGGTTAGAAGGGGGAGAGGGCGGTCGTAATAAGCGCTTCGCTTCATATCAGTAAGTGGCGGGATGTCTGGCGTCGGAGGAAGGTCGGTGAGGGAGGAGGGGGTGTGTCACGACGCTCGCTCAGACAACGTGTGCGCCGCCAGAGACAAGAGATGATGGAAAAGGCCACGCTATATCATCTCGCTCCGTGGTGGTACCGGCTGGAGTCTGCTCTCTCTCTCTCTTCCGTCGGACGTTCGTCGTTTTGTCACCCGATACCGTGTGTAGAGGACCGACAGTGTGTGGTCCTTCGTGTTCCTCGTCGGTTACAACGTGTCAAATGGCTGAATATCTTCGTAACGATCACAGGGATCTGTTCTTTACTGCTTTCCGCTTGAGTGGTTTCAACAGTTCTCAGGCATACTATAGATATATATATATATATATATATTTTTTAAAGTCTAGAATTGAAAATTTCCCTTCTCCAAGGCAAAAGTCGCACGTTAAGAGATTTACAAAGTCCTTAACAGTGTCTGTTAACAGTATTATTACAGTTGTAGGCTTTCGAAACATAAGTTAAATACGAAGTACTCAATACTTCACGGGGATTTTTCGATGTGTAAACATCTTAGCTCTCGGCATACGACATTCGGTGGGAGTATGTGACGGAAATGCGTAGCCGCGGTGCTGTGTCTGCATTGAAGTCTCAGAAATCTCTAAAAAGATGGCGGACCCGCGTGATTCAGTCGTGTGTGTGTGTGTTATGGTCACCCATCAAAATCAAAACTAACGCACACGCTTTTACCTTGCTGGGCCACCATGACACCATGACATCTTATAAACGTATATATAAAATTAGAATATCGTAGAAAAAATTTTCAAGTTTTACAAGTCCTTTAACTTATAACTCTTTTAAGCCACCCTGCCCCTGAAAATACCCGAAGCGCGTCAAATACACCAACTAAGAATTTTTTTTAAATTGAAAATAAAATTAGCTTAAACTAACGTGGTTTTGGCTGGCTTCTGTTCGGTTAGGTTTTTTCTCTCTTGTTAAATAACATTTATGTTAGGTTTTAAAAAGGGGAAAAAATTGTTACCAATTTTCCCTGAAACGAATAATTTTTGTATATTTATCACTCTCGGCATAATTTTTAAAAACTCTACGTAAAATTTCGTGTCACAGTTTCGTATCATAAGTTTTATTTGCTGCATGAGAACACTTTAATCTCCTCATGACCGAGGATAGATGTTAAACATCACTGGCGAGTACTGGAAGCCTCGCACACATTTTTTATTCAAATCTTTTTCACTTTTATCGGAGCCGTTTCATTCTATAGTAACAATTTCAGTGTGCAAATGGAATGATTCGACAGTCAACGTAGCTTCTCGACCGGCGAATTCTAACGGTGGGTGCGGAAACTACTTGTGTTTCGCGTCTGGAAATGTAGTTTAAAAAACACAATTTGCGCATAGTTATCACGATTGGCATTATTTTAAATAATTCCTCGTTATATTGCAAGATTAATTGCAATTTTGCCGAGGTTGTATGTTACGCATCTCTGAAGAGTACTGAAAGCCTTGCTCACAATTCTTTTGACGTGACAACGTCTTATAAATCGATGAACGCCGGCTGCACGCACGAAAAAAGGATGACTCATTATGCCGTTACGCACATTGTCCCGTTACGCTTTGTCCCGTTACGCTCATTTTACGCTTGAGCCGCATCTATCTCTCTTCCAATCGATTGTAACAACCATCGATTTGACTTTTTCGAGGCACATTAAACTTGAAACACTCCCATTCGTTTCCTACATTTCCTATCATCGTCCTATCCTTAACAGAATAACACAGATTGGAAGAAGTTAAATAGCAAACACGTATAAACGTTATAGTTAAAATAATCTGTTCGTTAAAGTAATAAACATATTTGAATTAATGAGTACAAATAAAAGTAAATTTATCAATTAATTTGTAGATTTTATTTCACTCATTCTTTGTATCCATACAAAATAGTGATAATTCAATAAAAATCATTCAATTTTATTTATGAAAGTATGCAATCATTTCATCAATGTTTTGTTATGACGTTGTCACGTTAAACTATCGTCCGTAAACGGACTTTACAGACAACCAATTTTTTTTCTCCGATGTGTACGGAGTGAGTTAAATAAATAGCTGTTGCGGTAATTGCCGTCTGTTGCGCCTTGCGGGAGTCGCCAGGGGACTTTGGGGGAGGAAGTCTGAAGGCACGATGAATCACGGCCGAGGGAGGGGAGGTGCCACTAACGCCGGCGTGCATAATGCAGACGAACTGCCCACGAGGGCGTCATAACGGTGCATACCAGGTTGTGGTTCTCCCCCCCCCCCCCATCACCCCCGGAGGGGTCCGGCACAGCCCGAACCGCGGATCGCGCTGATCGAGGGCCTCGGTAGAAGAAAAAAATAACGCGATTTTAAAACTGTTGGGCATGAAAAATTCAAGTACAGATTCTTAAAAGCATTCGTAGAGACTGGAAAAGAAATAGCGTTTTCAATGACCTCCAGGTTAAACTGCACTCGGGCAAATTTTCACCTGTGTTCATTGGCTGCCGGCTGCATGATTATTAGAGACCGGAAAAATTCGCGGGTTCATTTCACGATATGCTATATAATCCAAACAACTGTATCTTTATATTGCTTCTGTGATTGACTCACAGTTTATCTGAAGGACTTTCAGCCAATGAAAAAACTTCAACCAAAAAAGTATCGAAGCGCAAGCGTCTCATTTGACAGGTGTCACGAGTCAATAGCCAATAAAGCAGGTGGAATTTGTCTGAGTGTGTAGGGGATTGTGGAGTTTATCCTAGAGGTCATCTAAATCGCGATTTTTTCCAGTCTCTAATAATTATTTGAGCATTTCTCACCGGCCAGGGGCAGGGAGGCAAGTTTGTAGGATTCGCAAGGGGGCCCAGGAATTTTCCCGCTTTTGAGGGAGGATGGCCACGATGCCCGACAGACAAGGCCCGCGTGGTTAACAGATACAAGTCTTCTCTGGAAACGGTGCTTGTATGCTGTACACTGCCCGTGTGTTTCGGCCTGCATGCATTCAATAAGTAGATTCCGGAAAAATTCGCGAATTCATTTAGTGACAAGATGAAATTCAAACACGTGTACGATTCTGCTTGTCCTGATATTGGCTCGCAGTTTAACTGGAGTTTTCTGGGCCAATGAGGGACTATCGACCAAAGAAGCATCGAATCACAAGCTACCAGTGGAGACGCCTCACAAGTTAGCACCCAATGAGCACGCGTGTCTGCTTGAGAAATGCAGAGGATAGTGGAGGCTATTCTAGAGGTCATTGAATCCGCTAATTTTTCCGGTCTCTAGCAATAAGCAGGAAACTTAAAAGTTACCCATGAAACATAGTCCTGATATCAAACTCGTTTCACAATCACGCTTTCGCAAGCGCGAGTGGACCTCCTCTGCGATGAGCTTCTTAATTCCAGGGTAACCCACCCACCCCCTAGCCCTAAACGGCATCTATGCCAATGGCCTTGAGTATTCCTCGTGTTACTGTAAGCCAATAGCAGAAGCAGCATATATGTATACATATAAACAATTTATATTATCGCGAAATTAATCTACGAAATTTTCCTGTTCCTAAGCATAAGCACTTACCTCCCAAGATTTTTTTTTTATCTACTTACATGCCTTACGTGCATCACAGAGAAAAAGGTTTGTATGAATCAAACAAATATTTGTTTATGTATGGCGAAACAAATATTTATTTGGTGGAACAAAATATTTTGTTAGTTTAACCAAACTCTGTAAGTAACAAAAATAATTTGTTACTCCTAACGAAATATACATTTTAGTTGACAAAATCCTTTTGCTGGGTTAACAGAATCCATCCTTCTACAAAATTTTTGTTTCAATTAACAAAATATATTTATTTCGCCATATATAAACAAATATTTTGTTGAGGCAAACAATCCTTTCTCTCAGTGGAGTCGCTGATAAACTCGCCCAGTGAAAGGCCACGCATTGTTTGTTGCTCGACTCCCGAAGAGAGAACGAACCAATGAAAACATTACCACAAATAAAACGACCCAATCACACTCGGTCCGGCCTGAAAGTATGTTTTTATTAACAGGCAGTGGACAATGGACCCCGAATTATTTCCTGGTGCCATGAAAAGAACCAAATTTTGCAGGTCTCTAGCTATTGCATGTCAATGTCAATTTCAAATTAAATATATAAAAAATAAATAAAGGGTTTCCCCATATAGGTCAGACATTAACCGCCAGGCAACCACAACTAGCATATGTTGGGACTGGCAATATTCGCGTTTTCGATGACCTTCAGGTTGGGACTACACATTCCTCTGCATAGTCGGGCAAATAACGCCAGTTCATTGGCTGCTGACATGTGAGTCGTCTCACCTGGTTTTGCTTGTGGTTTGATACTTCTTTGGTTGATGGTTCCTCATTGTGTCCAGAGTCGTCCAGATGAAAAGCTTGTATGCTTGATTCAGTTACCTTGCACAATGCTGTTTTTTTTTTTTAAAAAAAACTGCATGAAAGAATGAGAAATGGTACATAATGTTATATGTTCCCAAGTTTTGAATATTTAGCAGGATATCCAGTGTCAGTGAAAACCTATGTTACGATATATATATAAATATAAATTACAATCAAGCTGTTTCTCAATAAATTATCCTGTACCGCTGACCCTTTAACTGTTTTATGCATATTGTATTTAGTTTCAGTCTGAATTTGTTGAGATGCTGCTTTGTTAAAATGCTCGGGTTAGTATCCGGACCCAGTTTTACTGCGAGTTAATTTTTTTTGTATAGTGATACAGTTTTTTTCCACTTAAGTTTATAAAATTACAGTGTTGGAAACCAATATGGCGGTTTTTCGGGTTCGCATCTGTTGCACTCATTCGCGCGACGTCATAAATATCCTAGTAACCTTTCTCGCCGTCGACTACGGTGTCTCTGACGCGAGGACGAGCTCTTAGTGTGTGTGTGTGTGTGTGAGAGAGAGAGATAAAGAGAGAGAGAGAGAGAGAGAGAGAGAGAGAGAGAGAGAGAGAGAGAGGAGAGGTTCCGCCGGCGAAGAGCCACTCTTCGAGAAATTCCCCGGGAGTGTTTGCGGAAGATCGCGCCAACTGAAGGGTTTTTGGGGTGTGTGGAAGGGAGGGAAAGGGGTAATCCGCCGAATATTGCAGGTGAGAGACCGAGGAGGATGTTTACCGACACGACACCCATTGCGCGAACAGGTACAGATAAAGGTCTGATAAGGGGAGAGGAGGGTTTAGAGCTGTTTGCTCCCGAGGGCTTCAACGCGGGAGAGATGAGGTCGGCGGATGCGACCGAGAGCTGCAATTAAATTCCGTCTCCCGGTCTTATCGCCGGGGGTAATCACCACCAGGTCTACCGCCCCGGGGGGCAGGGCGAAAACCCCGCGCCAATCCGCGGCCGCGATCCTTCATGACGTCCCCGAACCACTCGGCGACGACTGCGCTCGGGGCTCACCCCTATTGCCGTGATTGGCGGTGCTCTCGCGCCGCAGTCAGGCCCCGCGTGGCCCGAGCCAGCACGACAGGGAGAACTCCAAGAATTTTAAAAAAATGGGTGCGTGTACTTATGTACGTGCGTGAGAAGTTATACTTCTTTGGCATCATTAAAAATAGTTTTTGATTGCATGCAAATAATGAATTACAATAAAATAATGAAAAGGCTGGAAAAAGATGGTCAACACAGTCAAAGTTCAGTTTAAATTTGAAAAATTAAATAAATAAAATTTAGAGAATAATGAATATATGTGACATAATTTGTACTAAATATTATAAGATTCCTATTTTAAATATTTATAGTTGTTTATGTAATATTTTAAAAGAAAATAAATAAATGTAATAATAAATTCAAAAAAATTAATTTAAGTTTATTCATTTTTTAAATATTTATTTTTTTCTTGATTTAATATTCACTTTTCATTTTTATCAAAACGTTTTTATTAAGTTTGTTCATGTATTTTTATAAATATTTATTATTAATTCGATTTAATAATAAATATTTAAAAAAACATAATATTTTAATTTGATGTTCCATTTTAATTTTCATCACAATTTTTTTATTAAATGTTTTATTAAGTTTATTTCTTTATTTTGTAAATATTAAATAACCAATAATAAATATTTAACATTAATAATTTAATAATATTTAGTATTAATTTTATTAATTAATAATATTTAATTTATATAAATAAATAATACATATAGATAATAACTTCAAGTATATTGGAGCACTTGAAAAAGTATATAAGCACATTTTTTACTAATATTTACGAATAGTAAATATTATTAATCAAAATATTCAATTTAAACACTACTGAATATAATTTATTAGCACATATATAATTCGCACTTGTATGAAACTAAAACACGTGTTCTGACTGTAGAAACTAGAAACATGTGGATAAATATTATAAATATAAAAACAGTGATCAGAGGCGACGAGCGCGCCAACATGCGCGACTAATAGAGGTTGTATTTATATTTTGTTGGTATCTTTTTTTTCGAGACTTAATGAGCGCTTTAGCGGCCAGCTTCAACCTGTTGATTTTGTGTTACAGTGATACGCGCGCATCTTAAAATTTCACTCTCACCATTTTTTCATAATGCGCCTAAAGAAATATAACTTCAAAAAAAATTGTGTACAAGTTTTTCAGTACTCGCGCCAGAGATGTGAAACATCCAACCTCCCGTAAACGAGTAAATTCACGTGTTCCCCTTGTCGCAGACACACTTAGAATACGAAACTCGGACATGGAATTATTTAACAAGGAATCCTTCAAAAAAATTTACGAGCGGGATAAATATGTTTTAGCTTAATTGTGTTTTCATTTACGTTTCTTGACTCGAATCACACGTATTTTCTGCACCCGCCCGCTGGAATTAGTTTCCGGAGCAGCGACGTCGAATATTGAATCATTCGATTTCCAGAGCGATATCTCCAACGAAAGCGAAAAAAAAAAAAAAAAAAAAAAGACTTGTAAATACTGAACCCAGGCTTTGGATTTGATTTTCGACGAGGAATTTCACTAAAACACTGTACATCTTGTTAAAATTCATTAAACAGTTAATACTATGAAGTTTCCCTTTGGCTTTGTAAGATTTTTTAATTCGCGCCATGCGCCACTGATGGCAGGACCGTGATAAGTGATTACACATTTCCGTTCCATGCGACTTCCGTTTCATTCGCGAAATTACTCCTACCAAATGCCGGGTACCAAGTAGGCCTACAAAGATGTTACACATAAAAATGTGTGTTATAAAATGGAAAGCACAGGGATATCGATACAACTTCGGTTTTCAGAACAATGTCAGCAATTATTCATACTATATGAAAATGAAAATCTACATGTAGCTTCCCGCCTGAGGCAGGGTCTGCATGGATATATTGTATCGTAAGATCATAAACTTGATATATATTTTTTAATCTAAATTTGTAGGTCGTTAATAATCCGTATCATTACCATTAATTAAACTTGAAGGGATGTAAACAACGCTATGTTTATTTGAATCATAATCAAATATTAAAGTTTAATGAAACAAATATTTGTTTTCTGTTTCAGACTGGTAGGGATGGTTACACAAAAAAATTGGTTGTCTGTAAAGTCGGTTTACGGACGATAGTTTAACGTGACAATGTCATAACAAAACATTGATGAAATGATTGATCCAGAAGAAAATGAAATATCATATTCGGCCTGAGACTGAGCCGTAATAGGTTTTTGCAACCAAACCATTGAGGCATTAAAAATATTATATTCTTTGAGGAAGAAATTATTTTTTAATTTTTCTATCTTTTGTATGATAAGATCTACCTCTGCATACTTTTATGAATAAACTGAATCATTTTTATTGAATTATCACTATTTTGGATGGATACAAAGGAGGAGTGAAATGAAATCTACAATTCAATTGATAAATTTACTTTTATTTGCATTCATTAATTCAAATATATGTATTACTTCTGTAGTGTCGCGCGCGTCGTATTTATTTTTAAAAGTACAAAAATGAAGATTCGCAGCGGCCCGGATTCGATCCGTCAACCTTATTTGGATTGGCAGTCAGCGATGCTAACCCCATGGCTACGAGGCCATATTGTCTGGGGCGAGGCGGCTCTGGGTACTGAAACGGCCTCCCTCTCTCTGCTCAGACTGTTTGCTTATCAGACAACACTGCGACACAGTGTGCCGCAAACTGTATTGTCATCATAGCAGTTGCGGGCCTCGTGGTCCGTATGCCAGAACAAAGCATCGAACCAAGGGCCCGCGAAGAGTTCCAGGCCGCGGATTGCCGCCCACTACCTCTTGTTTTAAAATTCTCTCTCTCTCTCGCTCTCTCTCTCCCCCCCCTCCTCCACTCCTGGTCCGGGCTGGGTGGAGGGGCGGCTCCGGAGTCGCGCCGACCAAGTGGCGCGGATTCCGTCGAAACCCCCGTATTCCCCGCCGCGGAGTTTCCGCGCGCGCCCGTCCACGTCCGTGAATCCGATTACCTGCCGCCGTCGTCTCCCGCGTGTTCCTGGAGCCCGCGGGGTGGGGAGAGCAGGCGGAAGGCAAGTCGAGAGTTTCGCAACGTCGCGTAGGGGTCTAATAAGCTCCTGTTCCTCGCATCTTTCAACAGAAGATGCCTTTGGAAACCAGTTTGCATTACTACAATAAATATACACAGTAACTTGTACAGCACGTGGCTGTGGTTATTTATGCATATGTTTTTTTCTTCTTTATTTTGTTAACGTGCGAGTTTAGAACTGGAAATATATATTCAGGTAACGATTTACAAAAATAACGTTTTAACTATTGGATGTACTGGGGCAACGTAAAAACATCCATTCCCGGGTAAGAATCCGAGCCCAGTATTTCTGCGAACACTTTTTTTTTTTAATGTAGGGATGCAGTTTTTTCATGTAAAAGTACAAATTGACAAATATCTGTAATCTATTTACATAAAAGTGTACGTATGACGTCCATGAACTCCGACACGGTTTGACCAAAGTTGGCACATCGAAGTTATTTTTTATGGAGAAAGTTTTTATGCTATCTATTTTTTTTTGTAACTCGCCGCTAGATGACGTTGCAGCGCATCAACTTCTAAACCGTTCAACCGATCGCCATGGGTAAATATAAAATCATAGGTCATAGACATATAAAACGAAAATATGTGTGTTTTTGTCTCGTTTCAACTGTTGTGCTGGCTTATTTCTGTTTTGGAAAACTATTGTGTTTGTTTCGTCTTTTCGTTTTGTTTGTTTTTGTTTCGTTTAAACTGTTGTGCTGAATTTTTTTTTGGGGTTCAATTAATCATTTGTGAGTTTTTTTTCGTTCTCTTAGTCCATTTTTCTTTGTTTTTCTTTGTTTGTTCGCCATATTCCTGTTATGGAATATTATGTGGTGTAAATATCCTGTTGACAACATCAATTTTTGCTTAATTTGTGTTTTTTGTCTTTTGATTTTTGTATTTTTCTTCTACAGTCATACATGTGCTTAGCAATGGCGTATGTCTAAAAGCTTACATCAAGTAAACAAATAAACACTTGCAGGATAAAGTCTGCCCGGTTCTGCTTGATTTACGTCCTATGTATAATCCAACCTATAAAGCGACCTTCCTCGTTTTTATAAGGTCTAGTGTGCAAAATTTCGTCGAAATCGGAACAAAACTGTAAATTTGTATAAGGAACAAACAAACGGAATCTCTTCACCATAATCTCATTGTAAACGGAGCTTAATTCTTCACTTCAAAGATACATATATTTGTAAATTTCAACATTTACACAAAAACAAATGTATCACTACAAAATAGTGTTCGCATTGATACTGGGTTCCGATTCTTGCTCGGGCATTTATGCTTTGTGTTGTTCCAGTTCCTCCAATATTTAAAGTTATTTGTTTACCGTTTCCTGAATAGCTTTCTAGTATTAACTGCGTACATTAATACGATTATTAAAACAAAATTAAGTCGAATATTTTGATATGCAATTATATTTCATATGGTTTTTAAAAAAATTATGTTTGAATGAGCCAGTTTTCGTAAGAAATACTCAGTATTATCTCGAAAAAAGTATTTCGCGTATGCGAAAATAACCACAGCCATGTGTTGTAATAGTTACAATATGAGTATACTTGTTGGCGAAGGAATCTCTTGTGAAAGTAGGCACGTGCAGAGTGGTCGTGCAGGGTTGCCACCCTTCTCCGGCCGGACTGCCGTGAACGTGTCCGCCACATGTGCGCGCGGCGCGGGTTGATTGGATTTATGCGCAATTAAGCCCCGTTATCCACCGCCGCAGCCTTCTCCCCGGTGATGAGGATCGACTGCCGGGGCGCCCTATGCGTGGGCGGGGCCGACAACTAACAGCCGTCACCTCTTCCCCACCCACCACCACCCAACTGCAGCCTCGGTGGAAGGGGCAAGTCCATCGGTCAAGAAGCGAGCGTGGTGTCGCGACTGCAGGCAAATGATGGATTGTTCCCGAACCACGCGGAGTTGGGAGTCGCCGGGAGACGGCGTGCTGCGACGTAGTTGATGCCACTTTTTTTTAAATCTCGCGATCGCAATGTCGTCCCGCCCCCGGAACATTGCGGGAACGGTGTTTGATACACCTATGATAAAAAAAAAGTCATTTGAAACTGTTTCCGCCGATGCAGACATTACTCTTCAATCTTGGACGTCAAACCAAATATAAGCCGAAAGGAGGGGGGATAAAACTGCTTCACCCGGCTATCATGTATTTATTCATGGCAGACGTCGCAAACCCACCAAGTTCTAAACACACCATAATCTGATTTAAGATTTTTTTTTTGTGGACAAACGCCATTGCTGGTTACACCGTATGTCATAAGAAACCTCGATGACAGACCAAAAAGATGGATATTCAAATCAGAAGAATGCGCAAACACGTAGAAAACAAGCTCACATCAGCCGATGTAAAAAAAAAAAAAAAATTGAAGGTAATAGACAGCTCAAAACATATCTGAAATGAGTTCGTCGGAAACAAATGAATAAATAAAATAAAAATTACCACACTGACGAACACAGAGAACTGTCAACGATGAGACAGTTGCGAAACGAACAGTAAATACAAACAAAACAAAAATTTTGTATTTTTTTATTTATTTGTTTTTGGCTAATTCATTTAATTTCATTTCTGTTCTATCTATTTTCTTTAATTTTTTTTAGATGGTTTGATCTTGGCTTGCTTTCTATGTGTTTCTATATATATCTTTATTGTATATTCACCTTCTTTGTCTGTTATTGAGGTTTTTTATGACATACAGTGTAGCCAGCACTGGCTTATATCCACTCAAAGGACACTACAGTCTGTCTCACGATTAGATTCCAATACAGAGCAAATTGCATTCACTGTTGTCAGTTTGATACTACCCGGCTTGTAAGCATTATAATTATTAATTTGCAAATCAACAATAATAATAAGTTTCAATATTTTTGACATTTTATATACATTTATTTTCCTAAGAGCATAAAATCGTGTCTTTTGAAAGTATTATCACGGTTGTATACATTCTAAAAGAAAAATTATTAATTCTAAACACAAATTATTTCACAGGAGAATCTACAGGTAGCAGTTGGTCACTATTAATAACTAAAAAAAAAATAGTATTGTTACAAAAAGAGTTTTTTTGTAAAAAACTGTTTAAATCAAGATGGCGTCTTTCAGTTAAGTTTTCTTAGAAATAAGAATTCAATATGATCATATGATGCTCTTGGTGAAATAAAAGAAAATGTATTTTTAAAATTCTCATTCCAAATTTATACATTCAAAATTAAGAATCTCATTTGAAAAAGTCATCACATTATAAAGTTGTGTCTAAAACTTTGTGCTGTTTGGGCATGTCTGGCCGCAGCACACACCGAAACAAGGTCAGCGCTGATAGCAGTTATAGTGCATTGGAAGATGAGAGAGTAAACTGAAAACTAATAATGAGACATTCTATGGAGACCAACGCCGTACAGCCAGTCCGACAGATCGCAATTTGGGTAACTAGGTTGTATATGTTAAGAAAAACGGTTGTGCTAACATTTTGTTTTTCTAGCCGTTAATCGAATTTATACTTGTCTTGAAAATAAACCCTGAAACACTTCACGTATCCAACGAAAAGTGATATATGTTTGCCTCCAAACAATGTAATCTGAAGTTTAACTATTTATCTTTACATATAATAAATCAATTGTACATCAACACACAGACTATATATTAATAAGAATTTCTACCTTTAACCAAACGAAAAGGAAAAAAAATTAAGATAAATTTTATAAACAGGCAACATACCTGCGAAGCTAATGAAGCGGATGGTAAATAATTGGGTGTGAATTATTAATTTGCAATACTGGTGTTGAAGCAATATCTAATCTTTGCTTCTCACTAATACTGTTCCTGATGTGAACTGAAACTCAGTTCCCGTTTTCACATCCGCATCATCTTGACTTTCCTTCACCATCTGCTTTCTCACAGCAAACTCATTTGGTTTCCGTTTTCTACTGCCTTCTCAGGGAATTAAATTTTCATTCTCCTCTTTTTGAATATTCCCTTTGTGCTAAACTTTCGCAGGGGTAACTTTTTTTTATATGTATCTTCCCTCTTTATCTTTCCGTTCGGTCGTATATTCCTTCCCTCGCGCAGATCTGCAGTTTTGCTCCCCCCCCCCCCCTCACACCGCGCTAAATCCATTCTTTATCGTCTCCTTCTGATAGGCCGCTGCTCTCTCGCCGCGCGCTCCCATCTTTGTTCTTCCGCGGAGTTTACGTCACACATCATCCCTTCCATTACCTCGGAACCTGCTCTGTTTCGTCTGCAGACGGGCCCCGTCGGTTTCTTGTCGTGTTTGCGACCTTTCTCCGAGCTGGATGGGGTTCGTACAGCCGTTCTTTACGTCGGTGTTCTGGATACCTTCGGCAGCTTTCGAGGGGCTGTTCCGTTCCTCTCATGGGCCCATCAAGTGTAAAGAAACATAAAAAAAAAAGTTAAGAGTTTGATAACCCGGAAAAAAAAAGTTACCTCAGAAATAAATTGAGAGAACTTTCATCTTGCTCTTGTATATATGTATAACTACTAGCTGAAGTATCCAGCGTCGCCTACGCTTTCCACAGCGTGAAGAAGATTTATTTAAGGGGAATGAGGGTAGCAGACGGTAAGTTTTCTTTTCTTTTTAACGTCGAGTGTGTAAAATTGTAAAGTATTATCAAAATTATGCTGTAAGTGGCGTGCCTAGTCGGGGGTGAATTTGTGCTAGTGAGGTCGGATGATAAGTGCGATATTTGTTCTTGCTTCTAGCACGGTGTCGCCTCTAAGTGCGAAGGCTCTGAACTGTTAAAGATAAAAGGTGCAATGAAAGTCCCTTTTATTGCTTCCAAGAAGCTGTACCGGGTGTTTCCAGCCTAAAAATTATTCTGAAAACTCGCGTTTCAGTCATTTTTACTCTTCTGTAAATACAGTTTAAAAAATAAATACAGAAATAGAACTATACTCATATGCACACGGTATATTCTAAAATAACTTTTTGTTTCGGATATCTCGAGTAGTTTTCTTCAAATCGCATGGTTTCTTTTGAATCTCTACACACAGTATGTACGCCCAAAGAGTTTAGTTGTACATAAAAGGGGGGTGGGGAGGTGGTATGATTTTTCTCAATATCATCTATATGGTGACCTTTTTCTTACTTTGAAGGTCGTGTGCAAAATGTTATCAAGGTAGGAATAAAAGCAAACAGAAACTCATATATATACACATATATATATATATATACATATATGTATATATATGTATATGTATATATACACATATATAAATGTGTGTGTGTGTGATACTTTCAAGATAGGCACGAATTTAACATGATAATATAATTATTTTTGTGCAAACGTTGAACATACACACACACTGTCGTTCTAAAATACATTTACTCTCTTTATTGTTTAAGTAAGCAATGCATCAAAATTGATCACTGAGTTTTGATTTTGATATATTGCTTTTTAATGGCTTCCTCTAAGTTCTTTTCCAACGATCTGCGTTGACATTCGTGAAGCAGTAAGTTTCATCGCCAGTAAGTTGTATGTGAAAATTTTCTGTTGAGACATGTTCGTAATAGTTTTTAATTATAAATTTATGTTTAAGTAAATTGCAATGCTCCATCCCGCTTTTTTGATTAGTTGATACACTATAAAAACATAGGTTATAATAAATCAAATAAAAAAAAGATCGTTTGATTTTTGCTTATTGTGAATCGAAAAGAAAATTACTTAAAGGAGGATAGTCTTGTATTCCCTAAATATTCCAAAATGTGCTATATTTATCGTGACTTGTATTTGATTGACTTAGTTGTGGGATGGTTGTAAATACTGAACTGTAGAATAGTTTCACTTCGTTCAGATATAAAAATACCCAGAAGTTATGCGTTTATTACTTTCCCGACGAGTTTTTGTTACAATACTGCATCGTTTTATTCTTTCACACATCGTTTTATTCTTTACCACATCGTTTTATTCTTTACCACATAGTTTTATTACTTTATCACATCGTTTTATTACCTTTATGACGCGATTTCATTACTTAGCATGCTTTTGGTTACGTTTTCGGGTTATATTTGGGTACACAGAAAAGATTTTCTGTACTTTTGCATTAGATTCTTATGGAAACCTGTTGCCAAGAAAGAAAGAAAATTTTACTTTGAAAAACACATGGCTATGGTTATTTTTCATATACGAAATACGTTTTTCGAGATAGTACAGAGTATTTCTTTCGAAAGTTGACGCATTATTGTCCAATTTAATAGAATTTTAAAAACCATAGAAAAAATAATCGAATATTCAATAATTTGTTTTATTATGCTGTTAATGTTAGCAGTTAATACAGGAAAGCTATTCAGGGAACTGTTTGCAAATAACTTTAACCATTGGAGGTACTGGTACATCACAAAGCATGTATGCCTGGGTAAAAATCCGAAACCAGCTTTAGTGCGAACACTAATTTTTAGTTGTTTACGAATGTCTGTAATTTTACATGAATATTTCTGTTACATTTACGAAAATAGTTTACAGTGTACTGGTTGAAATAGGTGTGGTGCAACCAGCCCTGTTTTGTGTTTATTTTTTGTTTCTTCTAATTCCCTGTGGTAACAGCAATTATTGAGGTTTGACGTTAGGGAGTGGATGTGTCTAGTGTCTGCCATATTAACCAGTTGAAGTAATGACAGAATGATACCCGCCCCCTTTCCCATCTGGATAGCACAATGTTTTTTCTGTTATGTGTAATGATGTCTTAACGTATGTTCCCAGCTGGTGTGTCACTGGCATCTTTGTTTAACAATATTTATTAATGACGACATTTGTATGATTCTTCCTAGCAAGCGGATTCCAACTTTTATAACACTTCTAGCATTATCCGTTATACAGCTACCGTTGGTTATGTTTACCAATTGCCAGCCACGACGATTTGTACTTTATAATAGACACCCAATCCATGGATTAATACATTATAGGTGTAATATCGTTTCTGCATTCTACGGGAATTAAATTTCATTATTTGTAGAATTAAATCATTTATTTGTGGTCTGATGAGTGTGAATTTCTTCTCTGCCTCCGTCCCTAGTATTTTATTTATTTTTTATGTGGAACATCTTAGCTCTTGGTACGCGGAATTTGGTGGGAGTATTTCGTGAATGCGACCGAAGTCAAGGAACGGAAATGTGTAACGACGACGGTGCTGCCATCTGTGACGGATGGCACGAATAAAAGTTCGCAGAGACAAAGGAAAACTTTATAGTATCAACTGTTTGATGAATATTAAAAAAAGGGGGCAGTATTCAAATAAAACTCCTTGTCGAGAATCAGGTCCAAAGCCGGGGTTTAGTTGTTTTTTTTTTTTTTGCTTTTATTGGAGCCGTTTCATTATATAGTTTAAAATTGCGCTCAGCAAATCGAACGATTCGATAGTCGACGTAGCTGTTACTACGTGTGATTCGCGTCCAGAAATGTTGTTGAAAACACAGTTTTGCGTATATTTATCACGCTAAGGCATTATTTTAAAGAATTGCAAGTTAAATTTCGTATGCGAGTTTCTTATTATAAGTATGTTTGCAACATGAGAACACACGAATATGCTCGTTACTGAGGTTAGATGTTAAACATCTCTAAAGAGTACTGAAATAGCGACATTGAAAACTCGATGATGAAGCGGCTCCTCTAGGAGGAATTCGCACGTCAGCTTGCCTAGCGATAAATCCCCACTGAGTTTCCTTCCCTTTTATCCTTGACAGCCGCCCGCCCCCATTGGCTCGCGCGGCCTGTTGTGATGTTGTGATAGCTAACGAGTGGCTGCCTCGTCGTAGCCACGCCCTCCATTGTTCCCCCTCCCCCCTCCTTTTCACCCCTGGACCGGAAGGCGAGATTAATTGCGTGGATCTTCTGCGAGGAATTTTAAATTCACGTTGTTAGCGATGGTGGTGGTTGAGGAAGGGGGGGGGGGATGAAGGGTTTGTAGGTGCCTGCCTCGTGATGCGTAGCGTGTACAGCCGAGCAGGAAAAAAAATATCTAACTACATTTGGCGCATTGTAGAGTGGTAGCATTCCTTTTGGCATTCTCGCATCAGGAACCGCACTTACTTGGAAACTCACCTCAAGCAGACAAAGTACCCACTGTTGCCTGGTTTTAACCACCCATGGGATCTAATTTTCGGAAAATGTCATCCTGCGTAACATAAGGATCATTACTGTGAAGTTTCAAGTCTGTAAAATATATATACATGAAAAAAAAAAAGGAAATTTTTGATATTTAAAGTACCCTTAAAATTTCAACGGTTATGAGGACTGCACTAACAATGAAATAGTCGTTAACTTCTAGCGCCTGCGGCATTGTCAACACACACTTCGTACGTGTACTGCATGTTGTATCTAACCCCCTCCAACGCATTTGATTCTAAATTGGACTTTTAGTAAGGATCCCTAATGTTATTGATAATATAATATTGTCACGGTCTGAAAATTTCTTTACTTTTTTTTCTTAAATTTATTTTACTTTTCTATCTCGTCAGATTAACGTGTTGGTGTACGTGCGCGTTTCCAGGCTCGGCCGGGTGTTTGCGACACTCGGGTGATAAAATA
Organism: Bacillus rossius redtenbacheri; assembly: GCF_032445375.1. Taxonomy (NCBI): domain Eukaryota; kingdom Metazoa; phylum Arthropoda; class Insecta; order Phasmatodea; family Bacillidae; genus Bacillus; species Bacillus rossius. The sequence continues at coordinate 355,807,222 of NC_086330.1, forward strand.
TAGATTGCTACGTCCGTAGTTTGCTCGCTTGGCGGGTATTACAGGACTGCGAGGTTGGCGAATCCTACGGGTTACTGGCCAGGGCTCGACGGGTTGTTGCCACACGTCGTCCTGAATTTCGCGCTAAGCTACGCCAGTGTTTCGTTCTGTTTCTTTTTGCCGTTTGCCGTTTTTGCTTCGTTGTCCTTTTGTGAACGCGCCCCGGAGACTCTGCGCCGGGCAAGTGTCGCCATCCATCGGCCGGTTCCAGAGACTCAGCTCGAACAAGAGGGGAAAGGGGAAGTGGGGAGGTACGCTCGCACAGCCAGGGACTGTGAACGTGGCCCTTTTGTTTTTCCTTGTGGAGGGGGTCGGGCACCTCTCCCGGCTTTTTGTTTGCGCTGCTGCTGTTCTTCGGAGTGGCCTAGTTTTGTAGTTAAAACCTCTTTCCAGGGAGGGACCTAGGCTTTTTGCCTGGGGACCTCTCTGGAAGCCGGGTCCACGTCGGTTTGAAACAACTTTTCTCCGTCTCAAGTCAGAGGGTAAGTGGTTAGCCATGGCTCGTCCGCTACAATCTTTTCCCGGGCGGTCTCCGTCCCGATTCTAAATTCAATGTTGTAGTTTAAAGTAACTAAGCTTTTAGCCTTATCTTTTATTCTTTGTTTTCGGTAATGTAGTTAAAGGTAAACAGACGCGGTACCTGGTTGCTGTGAGTAGTTATGTGCTGGGTTGTAGCACAACTAATCTGAGTGGGTGCTAATGGCTAGCGGGCAGCCATGTTACGTAGTAAAGCGTGCTTAGTGAGTACACTAGAGTAATTTAACGTACTGTTATTTATTCATGACTCTATTTGTTAACTTGTTTGTTATTAATTTAATGATTAAACATTTTCCAGAGTTTAATTATTGTTATCCTAGTATGTGGCCTAGTAAATAAAATCTGTGCTTGAATGAATTAATAATGTTTCTTTTCAGTGCATAAATCTTACCCTACACTCCCTGTATGGGGAGAAGACTTGGTCTCGGGTACAGGAGCTCTACCATCTTAATCAACCCCCAATGTTATAGCATATCTATTGTTTTATGTATAGGAGTACGTGGGATGTCTGGCGGAGTCCCGTCACAATATAGCCTATAGCCTTCCTCGATAAATGTACTATCAAACACTGAAATAATTTTTCAAATCGGACCAGTGGTTCCTGAGATTAGCGCGTTCAAACAAACAAACAAACAAACAAACAAACTCTTCAGCTTTATAATATTAGTATAGATAACGTAGGAATATTGATGTTGGTTTAATTTTTTTAGTATGAATTAACTTTATTGGTTTCATGGTATTTTTTTTTGTTAAAAAGAAAATACCTTTTATCAGTTTTACAAAAAAAACTTAAATATCATGTCAAGTGCAGTAACATAAGAAAATACGAATCTTGTAGCTTTGCCTGGCGTGTTAGATTTGCAGCACTGATTCCGAAAAGCGAATCAATGGTGAGGTAGAAATATATCTTTCTGAGCGGAATCAATTTATGCATGTTCCGCATGCCGAGAGTTTAAAAGCACCTAGCTTAACCATAACGCTTGAATGAGAACGATTTATTACTTCGTGCTCTGCCGAAACTCGTGCGTTCGCTCTTGTCGAAAGTTTTTCCCTTTTTTTTCTTTCTCTCTCAGTCTGCATTTTCTTCCGTGTCCGCCAACCTCCGGAAGTAAGGGCGCGACATAATGAAGGGCGCATCTGGCCTATGTCGCTAGAACGCTGCAGTATGTCACCTGACCAGATATGGTCCCTTGCCCTCCGCCCTTTTCGCCATTAAACTAATGCCCCTCATCCTCTCTCTCTCTCTTTTCTTAGTTTTCACGGAGATGGTTCGAATCTGTTACCCTGGTTGAATTGAGGGGTGGTTGAAGGAAGGGGGAGGCATCCCATTACACCCGCTTTCTCTTCCCTTCTCTGCTATCAATTTCTCGTCCCGGGCCACGATTCGGAGCCTTAGGACTTCCTGAAACTTCGCCCTGTTTGGGCGGGTGGAGGTGGAGGGAAAGGCTGGGAGGTGAGGGAATGGTTAGGGTGCAGAGAGCAAATAAAACACAGAAGGGAACGCGCCCAAAACAAAAGGGTGGAGAGTCGTGGGAGGTATAGGAATAAAGTGGCTCAGCGCCGGATGGATCTTCTATCCTCCTCGGCCCTTCCACCAACCCCCCTTCCCTGCCCACCATCCATTAAACCTTCTCGTCTTCACTCTTCGTTTTGTTTTCCCCCTCCCCTCTCCCCTATCCGCTCCTGCGTCGTTGCCATGACATGACGAATCGGGAGAAATGTATTCCCGGGAGCCTGGGATCAGCTCGGCCTAGACGGATCCCTCCCGTCCCCGGAGAACCTCCCGGAGACGCCGGACCATCCGGACGTCCGCCGGCGCCGAGACGGATGCGTCCAACCGGCAGCGTGCGGATCTCTGGGCGCCGGGACGCCGCCTCAAGCGTCTCACCTTCGGGAAACTCCGCGGAAAGAAAGAAACTCCTCGAGCGTAAGCGCGTCTAGTTTCGTAGTCGCGGGTGCGAGTGATACTTCAGGATTGTAGCGTGATTGTTGTTTTGATCCCAGATGTTGGGGGGGAAAAATGCAATTCCCTACGCGTGAACTACAAGAGATTGCATTTCAATGTTGTTTTTTTTTTTTTTGTTTTTCCAAAGTGTAACTATTTTACGGCCTTCAGGCTAAGTCGAGATGATAGCGTAGCGGCAAAATAAAAGTGCAACTCTATGAGTGGGGCGCTCGTTGTCGTTGAAGGGGAGAGGGAAGTTGAATAATTGATAAAGTAAAGAGTCAGACAACCGTATAGCATGTTTTTTTTTTTCATCGCCATGTTTAGTACAACTGGGGGATCTCCTGTGTGAACTGTATTGTTTAGTTTTATCGTTCAAGAGTTTCATTGAATATTTTTTTGTTTTTGTTTTAGTGGTTTAAGTTATTGGTTTATTTCAGTTTCCATTATGTAGTCAGTTCCTACACAGAGAAAATGGTTTTGAGACAAACAAATATTTATTTGTATGTGTATGGCGAAACAAATATATATATACTTGATGTAATAAAATATGTAGTTGACATAACCAAATTTTATGTGTAGCAAAATTCATCTTTAATTGAGTTGACAAATTCATTTTATCGAGTCAAACAAATAATACGAAAAAATGTATATATTTTTAAATAAACTGTAAGTTTTCATTTGATTGTATACAAACAAATATATATTTTTAGCAAACTAAAATTTCTTTCAGTGTAATATATTTATAAATATCTTAGCTCTCTCGCCTAAATGTCTATTTTATTACGTGAAATTTTCCGCTGCAACTGTTGCCTCAAGGGACAAGGAAAAATATTTTATCTTTTGAACCAGAGATTCATAGTAGATGAATACATATGGCACGATATCTGACAATCATTTAAATGTCACGTTAGTACATTTTCCGGGAAGGGTTTTAGCCTTTCTTTTAATATTAAAGCACATCGAATTATTAAGCCACTTTTTTTTTTCAAACGTACACAGCGTTTGCGATTGTACGTAAAAGCCCTCAATATGTTGCTAATGAAGTGTTAATTTTATTTCTAAGTGTCTCTTTCTTCATATGTGTAATTTATATTTAGTTACTAAACCAGTTGTGTAGAAATTCTAACATAATGTTGTAGCTCTGCACGTCTCTTATCACGGTGATAAGCGTTCCCAAAAAATTAAAGGGTGCTGATTATAAAGCGGGCTGCTTACTAAACATGTTTGAAATTACATCTATTTATTTTATCAAATCTGTGAGTTTTCCTTTCTTTGAAATTCATGTTAAAATATAAACTAATGCTTTTGACCTGGTGCGTATGTAAATACTAATTTTCTCCTGCGATTTTTTCTTCTTGTATAATTATAACTTATGTTCATCACAGTGACCTTTTCACGCTGGTTTCATTAGTATTTTTTAATGCTTATATGTAAAAACAAATAATGAATATATTTATTTACTCAAGGCAGCGTTGTTTCCATAACTTAAACTGTGAATGTTACCCCCATTACATGCATACTTTTTGTGAGTCAAAATGTTTTTAAAACTTGGCTTAGAAGTCTCTCAAGCAATATCTTAATTATTATCCTGGCCGTACTGAGTATTTTAAAAGGCTTTGGCATCCCGATGAACGTCCTTCTTTCATGGAACCTGTGTTAAAATAAATATGAAAATGCACGTTTTGATATGTTCCTGGATTTCAATCAACGTGGTCCACTCTTGCGCACTGCTCATTGCGAGGACTGAGAAAATAATTGGATTGAGATACTTCTGAATGTTGCTGGTCGAGGCGTTTCGAAAATCGTGCAATTTAAATGTCTCGCATGGCGACATCTGACACTACCTCTCGCGGTGTGACAAAATTTAAATGTTACAACTGGTGCTGGATTAATTTTTTTTTAGTTCGAAGATACAACATTTTAATATGGAACCCGTTGAATACTACATTTAGTAGAATAAAAAAAAGTAATTGTTCTGGCCATTATAGGAAATTATTTCTTGAAATGGTCATTGTAATATAACATCTTGGGCAAACGTCAATTCTGGTTGACGCGCCAGCTTTCGCAGGAAACACTCAGTATTATCTCGAAATTCGTATTTCATATGTCTAAAAATATCCATAGCCACGTGTTGCACAAATATTACAATATATTTCTTGTGGCATTACAAACCTTTTATTGTCAGCTGGTTTCCAAAGGTATCTTTTTAAAAAATTACAGAGAGTGTGATTCTGTGTGGGACTCTCCGCAAGGGGTTCGCGATTCGACGCCCGGATCACGAGACCCGCTGCCACCGTGATGACGTCACAAGTCCGCGGCGTCGTCGGAGCAAGCGACGGGGGCTGAACAACACGGTCGAGCTCGGTCTCTGGGGCCGGTATTCCAAGAGGACAGGCTGGCGTAGCGAATAAGCACTGCCCTGTTGGGACACCACTGTGACCCAAGTCGCGAACCGTACTCCAGTCAGGAAACAAATCGGCGACAGTTTTAATAAACGGTGCCCTGCGCGAGGCTAGAAACTCATTCCAGCGGACGTTCGGCAAACATCGACGCAATTGTTACGGCAAAAATACTAGAGATAGTAGCACCATCGCAGAAAAAAAAAAATAGAACGACTATTCTAATTTTCCAATTACTTTTTTTTAAGTTGCGATTGTTTATTGTTATGACCATTAAAGTTCCAGGGTAGTCTCGCTATCGTAAATTTTATTTTGGCACACCAACACGCTTGGTACGTCCCGTCCCCCCGTCCCCCCGGATAAAAAAAAAAGTTTCTGTGTACGCGTTAATGGCACCAGACGCGGAAACGCCATATGGACAAATAAACGAATTTGGGCAACAGATCGGCAACAGATAAGACACATAAATACGTTTCTCAGAAATAAGGGACTGGTTGTGTCCTATCGTGCCCTAGAAATACGGCTACGGTACAGGTGTAGCATATTCATAGCCTAACCTCTTTTTTTTTTTGTGTTTTGGAATACCGGCCCGTGAGGACGTACGGTGTTTGTGTATTGAGTGTGTGGGAGGGAGGTGGCTTTATCTCTTCCTTCCGGTCTCCCTCCCTCCTCTTTTTATCAGGCGTTGTCCATTGCGCTCACGTCCCGCCTTCGGACCGTGTCCCGTCCCATTCAATACCTCCCGTCTCCTTCCATGCCACGTCCTCCTCTGCTCTCACGGGGGGAGAGAGGGCTTTCTATTAGCGGCCTTGTGGCCTCGTCGCTCCGTCAGCAAACAAGCCCCCGCGACGCTTCATTTTTTTGTTCACTTTTTTGTGCTACAGCAAGGTAACTTAAGGCGGGGTCTCACACTCCATAATTAATGTTTGTTTTCGAAGTGAAAACTTATACGGGAAGGTTTGGTTAGGGAGTAATTTAATGTAAGTCGTCATCGACGTGGTCACGTGACGTGGAAACGATAACACTAATATCTGTTCCTAGTAGAAGATTGTACACAGGGATTGACAAGTCATCAAACTCAATATTACAATAAAAAAATTAATTAGTATAAGAGGAAAAAAATGTATATGCACTGAACACTAATTTTACAAATACATTGTTAATAGAAAAATATGCCATTAGGAAGTATTTTTGTTTCTTAAAGAACTGTCCATTAAATGTAATTTTTATTGTAAATTTTGTGTCATGTCAGCTTGCAGTCCTTTGTGGTCTCGATCGCAAACATTTCACGCTTGTTTGGTGAGGGTCACAGATCACATCATTACTGCGCTTTTAAATCTTAAGTATACGATTACTGTGCGGTAAAAATATATTATAAATTTATATTAATATTCTCATTTAGATATATAGTTTCAATAACGAAGAAAACGGAGTCTCTGCAGCCATATAAACTAAAAATTAAGAATATCATTATTTAATTTTTTAATATCTACAATTACTATGCAATGCGTATTTTATAGTAATGTAGGAGTTATTTTACTAACGTGATAAAACAAATTTGTAGTGTGATAATATTTTTTCGTAAAAATTGCGAAAAGGTTTTCACTTCTGTCGGCTGTCCTCATGACTGCTTTGAAAATTTTTTTCCGTCATTATTATCATATAAGGACTAACAGGCGTGGTGGTCTAGTGATAAGAAGACTCGCCTCACTCCAAGGCGACCGATTTTCGCATGTGGGAAATATGGCGGATGTTGCCGTGGCCTTGTTGGTTTTCTCGGGGTACTCCCGTTTCCCCATTAATTCATTCCGTCGCTGCTCCACACCCTACCTCATCTGGCCTCGTGCATTCTTCAGGCAGCTGGCTCCTGTGAGTCTCAGCTCCGTTCCATCCATGTAGACCCTGCCTCAGGAGGGAAATTACCTGTCGGTTTTCTATTAGTTTAACTTATACGTCTCTTACATTTGTTGTTCCGTCACAAATATTTTCAACAGTCAGCGTGTAATCACTTGCGTGTCTTTTCACCTTTTATGTTACTTTTAGCTGGAAATATTTGTGACACAACAGCAATAATGCAAGAGGGTTATAGTGTTAAATTTATATTAATATCCCTTAGATAGTAGTAATGACGAGAAAATGAAAAACAAAATCAAAATGGCATGTAGGACCCCACCTTAAGGGGCATGTATAGGTAAAAAAAGGCGCTATATTAGATTTTTTTTAAAGACAATAGCCTTTTTTTTTTCAGTGCTTTAATTTTTCATGATTGGCTTCGTTGAAGGATAGTGCATAACTTTATGGATTGCCTGAAGTTTAATAGTGACGTCTGCTATAAATACTTTCTCCTGTTATAATGTTTTTACTGTTATAATGTCAGTAAACACTTTTGTAAGTTCAAATAACCTCTCATTATCCGATTTCTGTCTCAACGAAAGCAATTCTTGGGTTCTGAACGGTGAAAATTGTTAACGTCCAAATGGCTTATATTGATCTTATTCCCTGTTAAAAAGCCAGCGCATTTAGGAAAGTAATCGGCCATGTCACGGTGCAAAGAAACTATCCAACAATTTTCCTGCTGGTTATTTCAAGAACCATGAAAAACTGAAATAAGTATGGGCGGACCAGTATTTGATCCCGGGTTCTCTGAACCATCGTCCATAATTTTACCAATGGCAACACTTTTTTCAAATGCCGAGGTCAGCATTTACTTTATTATTTTACGACTGTACACTCTGCATGATTATGCAATGGTAGTTTGGAGGGGGGGAGGGGTTGAGACTGGTTTCAGATCCTCGGCTATCGCCTTAAGAAATGGAAAATGTTCAGAGGAAAGTGTTTATAGCATATGTCACTATTAACGTCGGGCACTCCGCGAAGCAAAATATCCATGGAAAAAATGGTTATGGCCTAAAAAACTGATGAATCTAATAAAGCGCTTTTAGGTTACATATCTATGTCCCTTAAGGTGGGGTCTCAAAATCCATGTTGATTTTTTATTTTATTTTCTCGTCATTACTATTAGTTAAGGGCTATTACTTTAAATTTAACACTATGTATCTCTTGTTTTATTGCAGTTGTGTCACAGATATTCACTAAGTAAAATGTCATGCAAGTGATTACAAACAATTGCGTGACTTTTTATACCCATTGGCCATTAGAATCGTAAAAAAAGTTTAAAAAAGCTGTTGAAAAATATTTGTAACGGAACAAAAACTGTAAGAGAGGTATAGTGTTAAATTTAGAGGAATGGGCACGGCGCAGCGTTGCCAGACCACACTAGGCGAGATGATTGTGCTATGGGTCGCCGTTGCCTAACGCGGTACGGTTGCGGAGTGAAAACACAGACCCAGGCCTAAATCTCCCAGCAGGGATATTTTCCACAAGTAGGTCAACCCCCCCCCCCCCCCTTCCCTCCTTGACATAACCGGTAATAAAACCTGGAAACTTTGGCTCTCTCAATAAAATATCTAGCCACTTTTTCAACAGACGCTTATTTGAATGATCGACTAGAAGTGTAAAACAAAATCACATACATACATTATATATGTATATTAAAAAGTGCAACAATAGTTTTACATAACACAGGCCAACGCTGTCCCAACCGTAGAACAAATGTGTGTGATCACAATCAACCCAGCGTATTTTCTAAAAGTTACGATTAATTACTATCTTGCAGATCCATAAAATGATTTTATTAAACCTTGTTAGTTTCCTGTCTAATTAACATGTACGCAACCTGTCTCCAAACACCACACATAATGCGGCCAGGACACGCAAAACTACTGCGGTTTTCGAATAGTAAGAATTGTCCTTTGTACATATAGATTATCTAATTTTCCCGAATCATGTGAAATCAGGATTGAACTAATAATAATGATAGCTACCGATCTTCACTTGACATACACTTGATAATGTACCAGAGTGCAAAGTCTACCATTGTGACAGTTAGTGACACGATTTAAGCACCTTTTTATGGTATAAAAATGCAAAGAAATATGCATAAAAATATTTATATTATGGTACAACCATGTTGCAGATGATTGCAGAAAGTAATAGCGCTGTAACGAGATCTGTTGGTTGTTTTAGAATTTTTGTGAATTACCTTTACTGATATTTTTTAAAAATTAAAAAAAAAATTAGTCTTAACGAATATTGTTTTGGAGCCATTTAGAACAGCCAAACACAATATTTTTTGACTGTTTAATCTCAAAACGTACTATTCTAATCCAAACAAATCCCCGACATACTTCGGGAAGGTTGATGTACTTTAAAATGTGAAGTAAGATTAGACCCTGGTGCTCTTCTATACACAAACAATCCACTTAGGTTAGGTATTTTTCTATTTGTTCAAACTGGGTTTCGCACATAATTGGGTGACTGCTTATTATCATAGTTTAGTTCTGGTTGACTCAGGTTCTCCAAGGACGTGTCAAGAGAACATTAGTTAAACATTTAAGCAAATAATATGTTAAAGTGCTTCAAATCTACACTTTGTTACCGAACGTTGTGTGTGTTGGTTGTGGTTGTTAAATTCCCTCGAGTTATTGGAAATCGCAGCTAAATGAATGAATGACTGTGACTAAAATCAAATTTTCTGTAATGATCATTGAAAAGCCGGGGTTTTTTTTGGGGGGGGGGGGGGTTGCTATTTATTCCATTACTTATTTGACATCTCTCTCTCCGTCCATAACCTAGAATTAATTTTTATACGTCACTTTTACCATCTAACAGTTATTAAATGTGATGCCATATTCTATTTAATTCACATTATACTTGTACTAGTGTTATTTCATTGGCTTTGGAAAATCACCGTGATAATATCAACTTGAATACTACTGCTACTCTTGTAACGGCCCACGCAGAACGACGTTTCTTCGACAGTATTGGCCACGTGTGTGTTGTGTGTGTGTTGTGTGTGTGTGTGTGTGAGAGAGAGTGTGTCCGCCTATAAAGTGAACATTCTTCACGAACACCTTGCTTCGCTTCCCAAGTCTGCTTCCTATTCCGCGCGCGCGCGCCACACTCCATTAATCCCGCACAGACACGGTTATTGCACTCCATTTACTATGTTATTTATGGCACATAGCTGACTGAAATATCTATGCGAAACTGAATGCTTCAGTGGGAAAATATCTTATTAAAACTATTTATGAAAGTATATATTATGGAGACAAACGAACAGCCGTTACTCAATTATTTTTTTTTTTGTTTTCGAGCTGGATTTTGACAGGAAAGGGAACCGAATGTTTTACACCATGTGGGGAGTTAAGAAAGTCGTAATGGCGATTTTCGTGTTATTAATAGATTAAGTAGTTGACTTTATTTTGTAACTATGTGTTTCGGTAAGTGATTTAAATTTATGTTCAGTGTTAATTGGAGTTCTAGAAGGCTCGTGCATATGTAGGTTTTTTCTTTTTATTTTAGACTCGATCTCTGGTATAACTGATTTTTCAACAGAATCATTTTTTCTCGAAGTGTTTGGAACTCATTGATGTTTGCTCAGTAAAATATTTCTGCTATATTACAAAATAATCCATTGAATAATATGTGAGATTTTTTTTCCCTACGTTTCAGGAATAAATATACATTTACAATACGTTCGTTTCTCTTTATGACCCGTTTATTTTTTCTTTGATAAACAAGAAAATATATTATAACTTTATTGTGATCCTCGGCAGTGTGTTAAGAAATGTCCAATTTTTAAATGATAGTTTTTACAAGAAGTGTTTTATAATTTTGTTCCTAGACGTTTATTTGGCAAATAATACGAAATATTTTTAACTCGATGTGCACAACGGTGCGAAAGTGAAATCTATTCTAATAGGCTGTTCACGAAAAACCTCCCTTCTTCAATTTCCTTCCTTTCACACTTCTCCCTCCTTCCTTCCACCTTTCCTACCTTCCTCCATTCCTAATAAAACAACCTTTTTACTCCAAATGTTTCTTGAAAAGTGTGTATTAAAGGACGTCAGTGGTTTTTGTTAACCTGCTGAATAGTTTCAAGGACCCTCGCAGAATCGTCGACGTGAAAGGACGAATCCTTACACGGATCCTTGTGTTCTTTGAGGAGTTTGCAGCGCTATCTCGTAGCAAAACTGTTACGATAGTCTTTTGCTTAAGGCCCTGTCACGCTACCAAATTTTCGCCTCCAACAGCTTTCAATACGTGTTGTTCCATATAAATTTGGTGGGTATATTGACGTCACCGAAAACGTCACGTGCCCGGCCATGTTTGTTTGACGAGTAAAATGACTTGAAGCTCGATCAAATATTTTTCATTTAGGACAGGTTCCAAAATAGGCTGTGTGCAGCTAATCAAAATAGTGCCTATCGAAAACTAAAATTACTAATGTTTCCGTCACAAGGAATCTTTAAAATGCCAAAGAACACATGGGTGGTTTAAGAGGTTATAAAAGTGAAATAACTAAAATAATGATAATACGAATGTCGTATGCGAAATCAATTTTCGTTCAAACAAATTATGTTTCTATAACTTTAAAAAAAATTCTGAATATTTATTTTTATCATATAGAATAAATATTACTATGATTTAAATTAATATATATGTTTATATGTATGTTTGAAATATAATTATTTTAAAACTGTACTTTACAAAAAAATAACAGTAAATTTATAACTATTATAGGCATCGCTACATTTGGACCACTGTCATTGACGGCTAGCTCTGTTAAAATTGCTCACAGTTACTGGAAGAGAAAATGGCGGCGCGGAAAGTCCTCGCAGCCTGCAGTAGCGTATAGCGAGAGTAACGTCATCCTTCACAACTTTGATGAATGGTAGACCCTCTTTGTCTTCTGTGGCCCGTGGGTTCGTAATAGGCAAAGGGTTTTCGAGTCTGTCCGGGGGGGGGGGGGGGGTGGTGGTGGTGGTGGAATGAGTGCGGGTAGTTGGAGGGACGGACGAAAGTGCTCCTTATACTCCTTTACCTCCCCCCCCCCCCCCCCTCCTTTCTACACACAATGTTATACAAACTCTATTGCACCGAGTTTCAGGAGCACGCTGCATTCAAAATCGCTTTATCCGGAAGGCTTGTTTCTCTCTATCTCTCCCCCCCCCCTTCTTCAACTGTTGTATACAACTTATTCAGCCTCTCCACGACCCACCCTCGACTATATTCTGCGAAATCGCAACTTTCCTCTTTGCGCAGCACAACAGAGCTCTCGCATTACTCGGCGCTTTGGGTTTGTGGGCTTGCGAAGCAAGCCGTCGGAAACCACTCTGCATCGTACTCTGAATTCACGAAAACACTGGTTACTAATTATGCAGACGTTTCTAGTACATTTAGCTATAGGTACGGAGTTTACTTAGGTATTCAGAAAATTAACTCGCAAACTATCAAGCTTGATTGTTTTGGCAAACTTTCAACGTTTTTTTAATGTGTAACATTTGGTTGGAGTAAGTAAAGGAACGGGAAAAAAAGTGTAACAAACGGTGCTGCTACCTATGGCGGATGGCGCTAACAGAAGTTCACAAAGCCAAAGGGAATTTTTTTTAAATATTAACTGTTTGATAAATTTTAACAATATGGACAGTGTTTTAGTAAATAAATTTCCTTGTCGAAAATCGGAACCAAAGCAAGATTTTTTTTTATGTTTTTTTTCAAGTCTGTTTTGCTTTTGTCGGAGCCATTTCATTATATAGTTGAATCTTTTGTTCTGCTAATCGAATAATTTTATAGTCGACGTGGCTGCTCATGCAGCGATTTCTAGCGGTGGGTACGTAAACTGCGTGTGATTCGCGTGTAGAATTGTAGGGTAAAACACTATTTGCTTACATTTATCACGCTCGGCATTATTTTAAAGAACTCTACGTTGAATTTCGTGTCTGAATTTCGTACTATAAGTGTTTTTGCAACAACAGAACACATGAAAACTCGTTACCGAAGTTGGATATTACACATCTTTGGCGAGTAGGTACTGAAAGACGCGCTCACTTTATTTTTCTTTTTTCAAATCTACAGCAATAGCCCTTATTCTCCTTTTCCGTGCTTATCTACTTGTTCACAACATAACACCGAGCTATAAGTTGGAATCTGGCTTTGTTTAGACAAAGATCCGGCTATTTGTATCTAAAAAGTCTTCTTTGTGTATTTGACTCGCATTCTTCGTTTGAAAAGTCCGTAAATTTATTTCAATTTCTGACAGTGTACTGGAATTCAGTTTTTTGAATGATTTTTCCAATAGGGAAGATTGATTTAAAACATTTTTTGTGGACATACGCTATCGCTGGTTTATACTATAGGTCATAGAGAAGACCTACAATTAATATTTGAAATAAAGTAATACGTACTTAATTTACGTTATATAAAACCTTAGTTAAATATTAAAGACATTTCTTCATCGGTTGAATTATCCAGCCAAAGATTGACTTTTTTGCTTGAATATATTTTTGTTTTCCTTTTAATTTTTCAGGTAGAAATAACAACAATTTTTGGAAAGAATTTTTTTAAAAAATCTGTGTGAAATTGTTTTATGAAATAGACGAATATGTAAATTTATGTTTTGTCTATGCGTGTAGGATAATTATGCGCTACATACTTTGAATGATTTTCTCTTCTATACGTAATTGTTATTGGAGTTCTAATATACAATATTTTTAAACTTTTAAGAGTATTTCGTATTACAATTCCTTGGTGTGTACGTAAGTTTTTTTTTTTTTTAATTTTTGTTTGTAAGACTTGTAGGATTTCGTGGCCATTGTATAACGTCACTTGCCTCGAAGGTTCTGGCCGCGTCGAAGGCGAAGATTTCTCTGGCGTTTCGGTTGACATTGCAGTCGTCATCTTCAGGGTAGCAATCCTACCGACTGTCTTGCCTTTAAATATTCCTGCCTGAGATGTTGTTTCCGGATTGACGCACAGCTGCAGCCAATCAGGAAAAAATCACCACTCAGACGAGCGTATATTAAAGCAAGATAACTTTGGAGTCTGTCAGAAGAGACTGATACTATGAAGATGGCAAATGCAAGGTCAACCGAAACGTCGGTGAACTATTCGCATTTGATGCGACAAGGCCCCGAAAACCAAGCAACCTTACTAAATGGTTCATTTGCGCTGTGTGTTGTTGTTATTATTCCTTTATGTGTCACAATTTTGTAGTCATCCTGTAGCAAACTCTCGAGTAATCACGTGACCAGCGTGTTGGGATTGCTGGGGGGTGGAGTGGGGCGCCTCTCTCCGACCACAATGGGGCAATTTTCGCTCACTTTTACTGATGGCCTCTCCCCCTGCTGGCTTTTTTTTCTCCTGTTCCCTCGGCCCCTTTGAAACTTGCGGCACAATGCAGCAGCGGAATGGGACGAGTCCTTGCCGGATTGATACGTCACGCTGGGGCGAGGAAGGCAATCCGCTTCTCTCATCTGCAATGCGTGTTGCATCTCCGCCAGGCGCTACCGCCAAACCTCTTACAACAGTATAGCGCATAGACTCCTGAGTTTGCAGTGTGCATTTAAGTAGTCAATTACGTACTCTCTTCCCAATGCACGGTATATGCCATTAGATCTATTTTTGTTTGGGTGTGCTCTGTTGCCAGATACACCCAGAGAGCACAAACGTTTTGGACAGGACTTTATAATGTAATGAAATTTGTTAAATGAAATTGAAATAAAAATTATTTAGAAAATGGAAATTCGTAATGGAATGTTAGAAATAAATTTTCTTTTTTTATTTGATCAAGATCATCGTATGATAATATTCAGCTCTTTGTTCTGAGAAAATTGAAGGACTCTCTTTTGGTTTCAACCTTTATTGTCCGCAATTTTTTAATTTTATTTTGATATTATCTTTGTCTGTGTATGAACATTGCACATAATGTAACGGGGTGTTTTGTTATTTACAGTGACCGATTACTTCAAAATTTGTTTCGTCTTTGAAAGAACTTTTTTTAGCATTGAATTATTATATTGTTTCTTTCAGAATGACTTCAACTGTAGCAATACTGTCAACAGTCACTATTTTATGTTCTTAGAAAAATAAACGTAAGGCAAACTAACAAATATTAAATCTTTTTTATAGTTGATTAACGATGGTATACAGAATAAGATTTCTAGTGTTAACATGCTGGTTAGTATTCGTCTGGCAACAGTGTGAGCCATTCACTCTGTACTGCAATCTAGGCGTGATACACACGTTACATACAGTGAATGAATTTATTCCACACGCCGATATTTAAAATGGTTTATTCACAGTTTTGTCTTTCTTTAACTTTTTGTAGTATAGTTTGTCATAAGTCAGTCAGTCAATGGTATTGTAGGAATGATTTAGACTTTTGAAATGATTGATCTTTTTCATGTGGCAAATGGTTACGTAACTGTTCAGTAAGTGAAATGTATGACTACTTTTATGCATTCGCTCTAGTTAAAAATGCACCCGTGGTTGCTTTTTAGTTAAATAAACATATTAATTATTCTCATAGTTTTCTTTCGGCCAGTTACAGTCAAAATAAGAAAAAGCTTGAAGCAATATTTTGTCTGCTGGAATTGTTGTATTAGATATTTTAAAGTTAAACTTTTTTTCGGCCGTAGACTCGAATAATTTCTAGAAGTTGATTTCAGGATTTCACAGATTCTTTCTGTGATCATCATACTCGTAGAAATACTGTCATTAAAGTCATTGTTAAAATTAATTTTTGTATTATTTTGGAACGGAATGTATTTTGTTTGTTTTATTGATCAGGACTCGTAAACAACATTCTGGACAAAAACTTTCAAGCCGAGAAGCATTGAGGCAAAAATTCACAGTGTTTACTCAGTGAGTTTTTAAAGTTTTTTTGTATATTATTAATGCCCTGTTTTTCAGACTAGCTAAGTTATATTTACACAATTGTGTATCTTTCTACACCACTTAGAGTCAGCGATTTGAGATTCGCTAGTCACAAATTATTCAAGGATATTCACAAATTAACCGTAAAGGTTGTAATTTTAATTAGACCAACTTTTACGCGTGTGCTTACTCTAAAAAGAAAACTCGAAAGTCTGTGTACAGCGTAGTTCCTATACTTTTAAAAATTATCACGTTAAATTTACGAAGAACGCTGGTTACACATTATCCAGGGATCTTTGTCAATTTACGATTATCCTCGCAACTGATTTCACTTACTTTGATCATGAATCGAAAATAATTTTCTTGGTATATTAACAAAACTTTGTAAAAATGATTGAGTCTACAAAACTCGGAATTCGAAATACGGCTTAGTTTCTATGAAGATTAAGTCATTTGAAATTACGAAGAACTCTTCGGTTATTTCGTGTAAATTCTCTGTTGAAAAACAATTTAGTTTAATTTTCACAAGTATACTGTGTGATACAACTATTTTGAATTAGTCAGAACTCTTTATGAACTATTCGTTTGTTTTAGGTTATGTGTTCGTTGAGACGACCTTAGATATCACTGTTCTTGTCTAAGAGTGTTCCGGTAAGCTGGAGCCACCGCCGTCCGACGACTGTACTCGGTCGGCGAAAGTCACCCTTATGTCCGGTAGTGAAAGCTGGCCTTGACGAGCTACGCCTTATCTTACCGCAGAGAGAGGGCGCGCGGGTGTTCTGTTATCGCCCGGGAGACGTCACCCCCTCCCCCCACCCCCAAGTCACCCCCTGCAGTGTTGCCAGACTGCTGCTTCTGACGCGGACTAATCACCCCCCTTTTGCCTCGACCATCCCTGGTCTCCAGAACCTCTTCTCCTCTTCCCAAAGCCCTCGTCCCAACAACGAGCCCGCTCCCTGGGAAAGGGTTGGGGGGGGGGGGGTTGTGATGCTTTATGACGATGAAAAATCATTTCGCTCAATCTCGCAGCGGGCCGGTCCGCGCCGCCCCTCGCATAACCCCCTCCCCCCCCCCCCAAGCCCTCCACCCGAGAGAATGTTCGCGAACTTCTCCGCCTTCCCGAAGTAATTAAAATCCCATTCCACGGGCCGCTGGAAAGCCGCCTTCCTTATCTCTCCGCGCGCGGACGTGTTCCTTTTCGCCGGGAAGTCAGTGGAGAAGCGTTTTTTTTTCTTTTGTCACGGCTCGTGAAAAGTGCTCGAGTGGTTTAAGGAGGAGTGGGGGGAGAGAAAGAGAGAGAGCTGGGTTTTCGGCTGTTTCCGGAACGCGCCGGAGAGAGTATGGGTTCGGCCGGTTAAAGGATTTGAAAAAAGGCGGAGAGGGGTGGATTGGGGGTAATAAATGTTGCGACGGAAGGTGCGGGGCCCTTTTCGCGCAATCTCTGGGTGGTGGGAGTCCAAAGGGGGTGGTTTGAAGAGGGGTAGGGGAAGAGGCAAAAGGGTTTAAATGCTCGCCCGAGGACGGTCGACACTGCATTAATCTTGTCGGCAATTTTCTTTTATGGACCTTGAGGCTCTCTCTTTCTTACCCCCTAAGAGAGAGAGGGAGGAAAGGGTGTGAGGTCCCTCCACCCTTCCTCCTCCTCCCCCCCCCCCCCCTCACCCGCTGACGAAGGCAGTGAGTGCTTTCCGTTACAATCGACGCGCTGGAAATGCAGCTGCGGTCACCCCCGGAGTGCCTGTTTCTCAGACCGCGCGTTGTACAGCTGCCCCTCCCCTTTCCCCCCACCTCACCCATTTCTTCTTCTGCTCAACCCGCTGGTCCTATTGGCCAATTTTCCTCGCTGCTCGGTGGTCGAGTGACCAATAAGTAATGGCCCTGCTTGATTTGTTGCTCGCCTCTCGGTCCGAGAAGGTCGGATCCCGCGAGAGACGTCCGCTGCCCGTGTCGCACGCACACACGCACGCACGCACGGATTTAACGTACTGTCCCACACACCGTATTGATTTTTTGACGTGACAACGTCTAATAAATCGATTAACGCCGGCTGCACGCACGAAAAAGTGTCCCGTTACGAACATTGTCCCGTTTCGCTTTGTCCCGTTACGCTCATTGTACGCTTGCGCCGCATCTATCTCTCTTCCACTCGATTGGAACAAGCGTCGATTTGACTTTTTGGAGACACATTAAACTTGAAACACTCCCATTCGTTTCCTACTTTTCCTATCATCGTCCTATCCTTAACAGAATAACACAGATTGGAAGAAGTTAAATTAAAAATAGCAAACATGTATAAAAGTTATAGTTAAAATAATCCCTTCGTTAAATTAATAAACATATTTGAATTAATGAGTGCAAATTAAAGTAAATTTGTCAATTAAATTGTAGATTTAATTTCACCCCTTCTTTGTATCCATACAGAATAGTGATAATTCAATAAAAATGATTAAATTTTATTCATAAAATTATTCAATCATTTCATCAAAGTTTTGTTATGACGTTGTCACGTTAAACTATCGTTTGTAAACCGACTTTACTGACAACCAATTTTTTTAAATGTTTTCTTCGTTTCTTTTATTTAAGGTTTTTGTTCTTAAAATTGTAACTATATACCTTTGCGTTTTTTATTCTTCCACAAAATATTTTCTAACAAATATTCACTGAGTGCACTTGGGCGTAAGAAGTCGCGCATGTGATGATAATTACGAAGACTTTTCGCGCCTTTTTAACACCCGTCTTATTACAAGTGAATATTTGTTAAAGTATTTGTGGCGGGGAAAAAAAAAACAAATGTAGGGGAAATATTTAATTAAAATTTCAGAATTAGCCCTTTAGAGAAATTAGACCACGTTATCTTTTTTTTATAAAAAATATTTTTAACTGTAATTACATTTTGAACTATTTATCCCAATTTTTGGCATGTCAAAGCATAAATCATATCTCCCAAACATTGTTGCAACCACATATTTACTAACAGGCTCTAATCCGTTAGCGTGGAAAGGAAATAACTTATTTTTTCATGCAGGACATGATAATGACACCAATTCACAAGTGTTGACTTCAACAAGTAGACAAAGCTAATATCTATGCCATGTCGGAGCAAAAGATTTAGATCTGGATAATTTTTTCAAGCGGTATCAACATATTTGAAATTGCAAGGTGGATAGGTCTCAATTCCCCTTAAATAAAAGATGTTACAAAAAAAATCAACATAGTGTTGAGACCTAGCCTTAAGGGGTCACATAGGAATCGAAAGACGCCATCTTTTTTTTCAACAGATTTAAGTAGATATCTCAACTCTGAAGATGCCTGCTGCAATGCAGAGCGAAACGTCGTTACACTTAGATGCGGATTGATCTCAAAAGCTAAGGTAGTTTCAGGAGAAATTGTTGGAGTGTCAGCAGGGAAGAATGTTTTGGTTCCCCTCGCCGAACTTAGGAGTACGTGTGATTTGATTCATAAACGTATAGTAGTTGAAAACAACAATCTGCGTATATTTATCTCGCTCGGCATTATTTTTAAAGAATTCTATGTTAAATTTCGTGTCCGAGTTTCGTGTTGTAAGCGTAGGTATTCGGAACACGAGAACACAAATGAATTTGCTCGTTACCGAGGTTCGCTCACGTTGTTTTTTTGTTTGCGTGACGGACGCCGTTGGAACGTCGCTTCCCGCGCTCATTTCGCTCTGCGGCGGCGCGGGAGGCGGGAGGGAGGCGGCGCTTCGCGGGTCGACGCCCGCCCCCGAACTCGAGACGCAACGGTTACGGCGTCGCGGCGCGAGTCCGCGCGTGTGTGTTCGCTCGTGGACGCAGTCTCGGAACGAGCGGCGAGAGAGACATTTCGACAATTTGCTTGCCGCGGGGGGGTTCAACTATGTTTAACTTTCCAACCTTTCTTTTCATCTGTGTTTCGAGAGTCCAACCCCATCGCAGAGAAGTAATTCTAGAGCGGACGGTTGGCATAACTACCGCGTGAACTCGCGGCTTGATGCAAACATTTAAAAAAAAAAATCTGTTTTCGTTTTTATTTCTGCAATTTTCGTTTTATTTTCTCCGACACTCGGTACTCGCCAACATGAATCCTACACCTCTTAAACAGCCCCCCCCCCCCTTTTTATCTATTGTAGTCTTTACCGTTGTGGGACTTCCGGAAAATATTTATATTGTTTTCGTTTCATGGGTTTTAGAACCCAAAACCATCGTCAACTAAAATGTGTGTGTGTGTGTATGTACATATATATAACTTTAAAGGGTATATTAAGAGGAATTAAAATACAAAAATTTATTTATAACTACCGTACCTTAGTTATCACACCATCAAATCTGTTTAAATTGTTTGTAAAACTTATAATGTTTATCTTAAATTTTTATTTCAAACAATTTTTGATTACATGAGCCATTGCTGCAGGAGGTTGCAACAAACAGCGGTAGAATTAAAAATAAATTCCTTATTTCCGTACCGTGTACACTATCAAATTCGTTCTAATTTATTGCAAAACCATGATTTATTATCTACAAACCTCGTCTGAAATATTTTTTATACGCCCTACCATTACTGCAAAGGGTGGAATAAACAAGGGTTGAAGGACAATAAATTAATAGCTCACTTAATAATAACAATATTGAATATGTTCAAATTGTTTGTAAAACTTATAAATATTATCTAAAACTTATGTCTGAAACACTTTTTGAGACAACGAACCATTGCTGCAAAGGGTGCATATAGAGGGGTTAAAAACACGAATTTTAAATTCAAATCTCCCTTAGTAAGCACGCCATAAAATACGTTGAAATTTTGCGTAAATCTTATAATTGTTATCTAAAACTTAACTCTGGAACAATTTTTATAATGCAAACTATTATTTCAAGGGGTAAGAACAACCTACACTTGGAATAAGAAAATAAATAACACTTTACTACCATGCACGCTATCTAATCCCTTCTTATTTTTGTTTAACTTTCTAAATATATTTTGTAACAATAATTATGTTAAAATAAATTTTATCTTACCAACCATTACATGAAGGGGTGGAAATAACAAGCTTTGAAAATTTACTATCAAATCCGTTATAATTTATAGAATGAATCCTAAACTTTATTTAAAATTTTGGCTCAAACAATTATTTATGAAACTAATTATTACTGTAAAAACAGTGGTTGATATTTTAAGAAAATCAAAACTTTCTTAGAATAAAATCCGTTCGAATTTATTCCAACTATCTTATTATTATTTTAAACCTTGGTGCAAAGCAATTTTTTATACAACCACGTTAATAGTGCAAGAGATGAAAAATAGTTTTTGTAGGTCAAAAAATTTAGACTAACTACTTTAGTTGTCATAATGTGTAATTCGTTCGAAGCTATTAAATGCTGGATGCATTGAGTTAAAATCATTCATAATATTATCGCTGCATGTAAAATGAGAAAATGTTTAATCGATCATTTAGTAATATTGGAGAACATAAATATGTTATGTACACCAAGTTTTTAAAATGTTCCAGAATTTTATAGAATTTCCGAAATATTTCCAGAAGAAATGGGTACTTCGGAATCTACCTGCGCCCGTAGGCTGTGCCGAAAGGTATTTTGTAAAATCATTTTCGTTCCGCTGTCAAATATTTTTAACAAAAGTGCATTCTTTCTTCCAGCCAATCTGAATATTTTACAACTGAATTATGACAGTCGTTCCTGTCAACGACTGTACAAATACTAACTTAAACACTGTCTGACGTGTTTTTGGTTTAACATATGATTGCCTTTTTTTTTTTCAGTCTTGAAGAAAAACACAAAGTGTTATTAGCACTCCGGTCAGATGTAAAGCATGTCGAGATAAGCGATTGTTTCTCCTGAATTACTGATACTGAACCTCTGGTTTGGTTTCGAGTGTTCCTGTGGGGAACAGAAAATCTAAGGTCGAAATTTGACACCCGTTCGCTGATGTGGTCCTCTGGCGTATTGTGTCGGTGCAAGGCACTATAAAGACTGATTATAATCAATCTAGCTCCAGTTTTGGTCCCGCGCGATAAAGGATACCGACACCAGGACGGCGCATTAGAAAGAAAAAAAAAGCCTTTTAGCCATTATAACTCTTTTTAAAATACAGTTTAAAACTTAATTCGGAAACAAAACGACTTATCGGTCCTCAGCGAATTCTTAAATGCCACTCGAATATCTTGAGCAGATTTTTTCCTAATCACGATGTTTTTGCTGAAGCTCTGCGCACCGTGTGTGTGTCCAGGTAAGCTGGACCCCTATGATACGTAGCTCCCAATGGTTCAGTTAGTAACACTTTAGTCCCTATAATACAGTAGGAAAATAAATTTATTTATAAAAAAAGAGTTTATAAGGTTTGTCGCATGATTTAGATTCATTTTGCGCTCGTCTATAGTCTGTTTATTACCTTTATTAAATGTGTGGACATTTTCAGGAAAAACCAACGTAACCACGTATTTTTCCCGTTAACTTCACTCTCTTTTTACAATACAAGCTTAGATTTACCTAATTAAAAATAAACTTTTATACTAAGATAGTACAATCTATCCATGCTTTATCTGTACGTGTGTATACTGTTTAGTGATAAGTGTGTTTTTCTATATCAACCAACTTTTTAAAACAAGTGTACAATTTTTGTTCTCATTTTATAACATTACAGGTAAAAATTATTGGAGTTAAAAAGTATGTATTGCTTTGTGGAATATTCTCGAATGTAAAAAAAATTACATTGTGCCTTTCTTTAGCTTACATTGGCTCACTTATCTTCTTATTTATTTGTTGTTTTTATAAAACAATTGATAACATTTGTTTGTGGTGCTGTGAAATTATAAATCATTGGAAGATTTCTTGGTTCTCAGAAATTTTCCTGTAAACTATGGGGATACTTTCCAAAAAAATACTTTTGACGTGACAACGTCTAATAAATCGATGAATGCTGGCTGCACGCTCATTGTCCCGTTAAGCTGTGTCTCGTTACGCTCATTGTACGCTTGCGCCGCATCTATCTCTCTTCCACTCGATTGGAACAACCATCGATTTGACTTTTTCGAGGCACATTAAACTTGAAACACTCCCATTCGTTTCCTACTTTTCCTATCATCGTCCTATCCTTAACAGAATAACACAGATTGGATGAAGTTAAATAGCAAACATGTATAAAAGTTATAGTTAAAATAATCTCTTCGTTGAAGTAATAAACATATTTGAATTAATGAGTGCAAATAAAAGTAAATTCATCAATTAAATTGTATATTTAATTTCACTCCTTTGTATCCATACAAAATAATTATAATTCTATACAAATTATTCAATTTTATTCATAAAAGTATGCAATCATTCATCAATGTTTTGTTATGACGTTGTCACGTTAAAATATTGTCCGTAAACCGACTTTACAGACAACCAATTTTTTTCAAGGAAACGTAACTTCTCGGGCAGTGAAAATGCGTTAAACGAGTGTTATCAGAATAATTTTGAGGCACGTAACTCCCGGTACGTATTCTTGAGAGCTCACAAGGGACTTGCATAACGTTCTCTGGGATATAAGGTTATGTTTACCGCTCAAATCTCATGAATGCTCTTTGCACGACGGGAAGACTGCGTGTAAGTCCACATATTTGCGCCTAGAGTAGATACCGCTTTAGAAACACCAGCGGGCGTCGTACCTATGATCCTGCCTCGCTAAGGCTGTGTTCCAAATAATCCGCACTCGCACTTGCACTCGTGCTCATACTCACACCCGCAATTCCTTGCGTGCAAAGAGCATGCTCCATGCGTGCTCGCCATTTGGAACACAACCATACTCCGAAGTAAACACACCCATGTGTATGAGGTTTCCTACAACAATGTACAATGCTAACAGCTTCATTGAGACATGTACGTTGGTTTATCAATCACCTAAATGCATGTATGTATATGCTTATTTTTCATCATGTTAAAATTAACTATCCTAACCTGTACCTCCGGGTCAATTTCCGTGCTATTACCGGTATCATACTTGTTAATCTTTGTTGCATGTTTGTTCCACGTCTACAGATCACATGAAGACATCGCGTGTTGTTTAATTACGAACAGGTACTTACAATGAAACGTGCATTGTTCATTTGCCATTGTTTTAGATCAATAGTCCAGACGTAAACGTAAACAAACAATGGTTACGAGAGTACGCAACGAGCATGCATTCAAACGCACTCGATATGCGCACTCGTTCACGTGCTCGCACTCGACTATATGGAACAACACTCTCGTGACGTCTCTTCCGAGAGCGAGCACGTGAGCACGCATGTTTACCTATTTGGAACACTGCAAGACAGATACGCCCCTGACGAGGC
The DNA here is from genome assembly GCF_032445375.1 of Bacillus rossius redtenbacheri. Classification (NCBI taxonomy): domain Eukaryota; kingdom Metazoa; phylum Arthropoda; class Insecta; order Phasmatodea; family Bacillidae; genus Bacillus; species Bacillus rossius. The sequence goes on from NC_086330.1 coordinate 355,831,247, forward strand.
GGGCCCCTTTAACTCCTCGTGCGCGCTAAAAACACGCCACGAAATAAAAAGCACGGAAACAAGCCCCTGATCTTTGAACAAAAGAAAAAAAACCCTAACAGTCTTCAGCTTCCCTTTGTGGAAATAACGATCTGAAGGGGAAAAATAATGGCGAGGATCTATAATAAATTCACGACTTTTTTTACGTTCTTTCTTTTAGTTTTTAAAAGCCATATTTACGAGGAAAAAAATTTTTCTTCCCGCCCTGTATCTTTCAGCTATCAAAAGAGGATACTTTTTTTTGCATTTATTTTATGGCCTCGTTATAAGCATGAACTGTGACTTACAGATACGAATCCGTGGATAAGAGAGTTAATATTTTGTTACCAGGAAAATATAATAAAGGCCTTTGGTGGTTGGGACGAGTCTGCGCTGTTTGTGTTTCGTCTTTAAAGACACGCTGTTTTTTACTTTATTAAAAAAATCTTCATATAGCCAGTTGAGGAGAAGGGAATTTCTACCCTGCGTTATATTACAATTATCCATGAAACATTCACCGAGAATTTCTACACAGTTTCTTAACAATAAAAAATACACGCCCACAGCTTGAATCCCTTGTACGCTTTTAGAATTACGGACATTCCTACAAAAAATTCAGCCAAAATAAAGCTAAAAGTTATTCCTTGTACCAGACAACTGGATCTTAGTTTATAGGTTTTCGCATTCCGACGTATAAATTGTGTTTTCCATTGCAGACAGGGTAAAAAAAACAGCGACGGTTGTTTTTGCTACGATATTAAACAGGGGTTTGAAAGTTTTTGTCGGTACTTGGAGATGATTCCCGTAAGTTCATTGTAGTATTAAGTTATAAATTCAATATATGTCGATTTACGCAAGTTCTACGAAGATCCTTTGTTAAGGAGCAAAAATATGTACGCTGATACTCTGTAATGAGTCTGGTTGAAACCCCTGGATCTCGCGTTGATGCTGACCCGCAACACACCACCTACCGAAGAAACACACTGCGCGCCGGAGAGAAGACAAGCTTCGAATTTTGGCGCGGTCGTTTCGTGCCGGATTACAGAATGGATTGCCGGATTATAGACCTCTCACTGTACTTAAATATTTAGGTCCGTGGTGACTGCGAGTACTAATGCTTCACGTTGGTGTTGTGATCCCAATACCCCGGCACGGAAGCTAAGCCACGCTACGTCTAATACGGAATCATTTTATTAGAAGAACGAAATTTTAAATTATACAATGAAACGGCTCCGATTAATTTGAAAAAGACTTGAAAAAAATTCTTAACCCCGGCTTCGGACCTGATTTCCGACAAGGGAATTTTTTTAATTAAGATACTGCCAATATTGTTAAAATTCCTAAAACATTTAATACCATACATTTTCCTTTTTGTGTGTGAAACTTCGATCCACGCCACCCGCCACAGATGGCAGCACCGTGGTTACATATGTTCGTTTCATTCGACTTGCGTGGTGGCATTCGTGGAATTACTCCCACGAAATGCCCTATGCCGAGAGCTAATGATGTTACACGCAAAAAAGGGCTCACGGTAACGTCCGTCAAGTTTTACTCTCGCAGATTAAAAGATTTCAAGCAGTCATGAGGACTGCCGACAGAAGTGGAAACGTTTTCGCAATTTTTACGAAAAAAATATTATCACACAACAAATTTGTTTCATCTCTTTAGTAAAATAACTCCTAAATTACTATAAAATACGCATTGCATAGTAATTTTAGGTATTAAAAAAAATAATATTCTTAATTTTTAGGTTATATTGCTACAAAGACTCCGTTTTCTTCGTTATTCAAACTGTATTTTTATATGAGAATATTAATATATTTTATACTCACTTTTTTACTGCACAGTGATCGTATACTTAAGATTTAAAAGCGCAATAAGTTATACCAATAGGAAAACGATATAGTGTTATCGTTAACACGTCACGTGACCACGTCGATGACGACTTACGTGAATTTACTCCCTATCCAAACCTTCCTATAGAAGTTTTCACTTCAAAAATAAAGAGGATCGGGTCCTGTCCCGCCGGTGATCGAACCTCGGTCCAGCCCCGAGGCCGTCCCGCTGCGGAACTACTGCGGCAGTTGCCGTAGTTGCCTCCTCATTAGTCGCCTCGCAGTAATTACACACTTCGTTAATTACTCGGCGCGCCCCGCCGGCTGTTCGCCTCGCGCCGACGCGCTACCCGCGCGAAAGAAAAAGGAAGGGGGGGGGGGGGGGGGGGGGGCAAGGCAGGTTGGTTTGCGTGGGGGAAAGGTGGCGGCGGTAACGAAACCTCCGCCTCTGCCCGCCTCATTTCGGCAACTTCCGTGTGGCGAGAAGTTCGGGAGTTTCCGGATTATTTTTTTGTTTGTTCCAGTTTTTACTTTTAAGTCTCGCCGCCACTCGCCGCACGTGCGAAAGCGTATTTCCTCCTCCTCCCCTCCGCTCGAGACACTCCGGGCTCGCTGGGAGCGTATTCAACACTTCGAGGAGGAACTGGAAGTTTCCTGCAGAACCCCCCCCCCCCCCCCCCCCTCCTTACCGTTCCTCACGCCTCGCGGGCGACGCAGACTGCTCCAGGCCTGTGGCGTGCCCGCGGGGGGGGGGGGGGTGGGGGAATCCGCCCCACTCCCCGCTGCGCGGCACGTTGGCTTCAAACGGCTCAGATTTGCATAGAGCGGCGCTGGAACGCTTCCTAATTCCAAACACAGTCCCCGCTCCATAATACGGGGAAAATTCCCAAAACTCATAATAAAAAAATTAGCATTAAATTAATTGATTTATTCGATCGATTACAGTGCTTAGTTATATCCTTGCTCGATCTAAATAAAATTATTCTAGGTAAAAATATATGTATGTATATATTTATTCAATTTAAAATGATGAAAAATCCCACCAGCCGCAGTAAGCCGATAATGACATATATTGGCCGTGACCTTTAAAATTCATAATTATTAACCTAGAAACCGGGAAATATTCTAAATATCATCAAAAATATAAATAATTAAATTAATGATTGACACGATCGATTCCCGTTCCATGGTTCGATTCTCGGTCAGTGATAAGGGTAACTTAAGCTTAAAAAATATATATATATTTTTAATTCAGTTTCCCCATTGCCTTCCGTGGAATTAGTTCATTAATCACTCTCTCTGCGATAAACGACTCTACACGTATCACCTGACAGTCTGCAATCCGGTTCCGCTCGAGCGGCTCGCTTCCAGGTCGTTGACCTCGGCGGCCAGGTGATGTCGGAATTCAGTATCCAAGACGGTGGAGAAATTCTCGAAACGAAAATAGTGGAATCCAAGTATTATCTTTGAAAGATTTTTTCAATGGGAGTACATGACTTGATGTAAGATTTTGGACATACGCCATTGCTAAGCACATGTAGGCTATGTCTGTAGAAGAAAACTACAAAAAACACAAATGACAAAAACACAAATTAAGCAAAAAATGGCTGTTGTCGGGATATAAACACCACACAATAATCCACAACAGGAATATGGTCAACAAACAAAGAAAAACAAAGAAAAATGGACACAGAACGTTATTTTTGTGCTGTCATCATTTGTGGGGGATTTTTCGTTCTGTTAGTCCATTTTTCTTTGTTTTTCTTTGTTTGTTGACCATATTCCTGCTGTGGAGTATTGTGTGGTGTTTATATCCTAACAGCAGTTTTTATGCTTAATTTGTGTTTTTGTCATTTGTGTTTTTTGTAGTTTTCTTCTACAGACATACATGTGCTTAGCAATGGCGTATGCCCAAAATCTTACATCAAGTCAGTGGAATCCAAGGATGGCGGCCGCGGTTGATGGCACACTTAATACCTGCCGGGATCAAGATCTGGATCAGAGGTCACGCACGGCCAACGTTATCTTAGATGGCCGCCGTGACGTCACATTCACAAATTTTGATGAAACATTGTGTGCTTAAAAGCTTATGATTAAACTTAAAAAATTTTATCTACATATTTTAATTGCTTGAACACGAGACCCGCTGGAAATAAATTAGTAAAAATTATGTTGAACAAACATGACGTCAAAGATATTTAACAATTTGTTGTTTCTTTAAATAATTACGAACAAGACGCTGTTTTTTTTTTAACTAAAAGTTGCACTTCAAATGACAGCAGTTTAGTGTTTCACTAAGTTATAATAGTAGCAGTGGTTTTTACGTCACATATCACCTAGAATTGAAAACATTGAAAATTTTGCAAAAAATACTACGGGAATTCAAGATTTATTGAATGTTGACCATTGGCCCTCGATTGAATTTCATTTCGACTGTCTATGACTGTTTAATGGCTAATATTGTAAGGAAAGATACGATTTAAAAATTCCGCAAACAAATAAAAAATAATAATATGTTTTGCAAGTATTTCAGTGCTCGCCAGTGAATTGTAAACATTTAACTTTAGTAACGAGCGGATTCATGTGTTCTCATGCTGCAAAGTAACGTATGAAACGAAATTTTAACGTAGAATTCTTTATAATAAAGCCGAGGGGGATAAATATACGTAAAGCATTCATTTCAGGAAAATTAATTTTTTTTTACTTTTGCATTTCGCATCTGAATCGAATAAATTTAGTTTAGTAATAAAAATCTAATATCCGAAGTAATCAAGCGGGAGGTAATAAACAAAGAGCGAATAATGTATAACTGATAAAGAATAACCTTCAAAATAAGGTGAAAAGTAAGTAAGCTTTGGTTTGTAAAAAATGTCACATAAATGAATCGATTAATCGATATATATTGAAAATTTGATTAATTAGTACCAAACATAGGTAACTATTAATTTGCTTAAACGTATACGAAAAGAAAACTGACACCTACATTATACATTTAAAATTAAAATGGGAATGTTTCACAAATCTTAAAATAATGAAGGTGTCTGTAATGAAGTTAAAAATGGGGAAGCTAAATTTTAATAATTCTGTGCATAAAATCAAATTAAAATAAGTGGCCATGTAAGAGATGACAAAAATGTAAATAAAGTAAAATAGGCGCGTGTTTCACAAATTTTAAAATAGGCTATCTCATTAAATTAAAAAAAAAGTGTGAATTTATCAAGGTGTACTTAAACTATATTTAAAATGAATTAATATTACTTATTACAGCAGTAATTGCCGCGTTGGTTGAGTGGTTATAACATTCTCCCCCCCCCCCCCTTCATTCTCTCACACCTAAGGTGACATGGGTTCGATGCCCGGTGGAGTCGAACCTGGATTTTCGCAAGTGGGAAATGTGGCGGACGATACCATGGCCTGTGGGTTTTCTCGGGGTACTCCCGTTTCCCCCACCAATTCATATCCCATCCCATCCCCCTCATGCATTCTCCCTAGGATAGAACAGCCGGCTTCTATGAGTCAGCCCCATTTCATCCATGTGTCGATCCTCTATGTGTATATTCTCAAGGTACTTTTTACAACATTGCAAATTTCAACCTTATTTAGTTTTGTTATGAATGAAATCTTAAATATAGATAATTTTACTATGATTTTTTAGTTAATGAAGTATTGGAATTATTCACAAATCTGACGGTAGTGCAGTATCGGTAATATCCCGAAGTTTCTACGAGTCATAAGCTAGTTAGACTATAATATCAAACAATAATGGCTTAACCTAATGTTGTGATTTGTATCCTATGAGCTGAAAAATCTTATGGGAATAAAATTAATAATATGTTTTCTGTATGTTCTTTAAATTATTAATTCAATATTTTGGACATACGTCATTGCAGTTTTGCACTGTTTGTCACAGGGGGAAAAAATGTGTTCGCCTGTGCTGTCGTCATTGTCTTGTCCGTAATACCTGTTTAGTTTCATTGTTGTGGTCCATCTATTCGACATCGGCTGATTTGTGCTTGTGCTCTGCGAATTTGTGTTTTCATTTTTATTTATTATTTGCGTTCTTGTGATTTTTTTCCCACGACAAACACTGTAAAACTGCAATTGGCTAATATCCCAAAAAATTTATTAAATCAATATATACTGCATTTTTTTTTTGAAATTGAGAAATAAACGCTGTTTTTCATGTGGAGGGTTTTTTTATATAAATTTGTAATACCTTTTTTCTTATGGTTTGTAGCTGCGGTTTGTATATTTTTGCCCGAGCACGAATTTAATTTAGCTTAGTTTAGAAGAGGTCGCGACTTTTATGGGGGGATATTTTGGAAATTACGACAATAGCAAGCGTACGCCGTCGCTCTGGCGAGGGAAGGGGTTTTTAATCACTCCAGGGCCGGGATCCGCTAGAGTGGCTGGGTGATGGAATATTGCAAACAAAGCAGACAAACCCCCCTCAACTCTCCCTCCATCAGCAAACTGATCCGTGCGCTGCCGGGATATGGAGGGGGTCGGGAGAGAAGGTTGGAGGTAGGAGGGGGCATATTTCACGACCCTCTACTGCGTCGCAGTGTCCCGGGGCTGATAAGCCCTTGGCCCTCGTGTGATGGACTTCGTGACGCGGCATAAACCATGCTTTATGGCGTCGTGGGCAGTAGGGAACTCCGTCGGTGATGGCTTTAACTCCCCTTCCATCCCCCCTCTAAACTTATATTCTCTTCTTGTCATCATTCTACCCTTCCCCATCCCCACCCTTTTTCCTCCAACATAGCTCTAGTTATTTCCATGCGCCAACCCCTTCTCGGTACTACGTCTACCGTAGGCAAATCACTCATAAAAGACCAACCCCCCCCCCCCCTTTTTCCACTTATCCTTTCTACTTCTTGTTGCGAACTTCACTTCTGAAAACAAGGATTTAATGTACACAATTAATACACCGTTGAGTAGAATTTTATATGTAATTTTCGAATTTATACGGGTAGCTGTGATAGTAAAAACCCAATTAAAAATACCTATACTACTTATTTCGGAAGGGAAAAAGAACGGTCTGTTTTTCGGTTTGCCTGTGTGCAAATTAAAGTAATTTCATTTTTCTTAATCAATTTTTTTTTCTCTTATCACAACCAAGTAAAAGTCTGTATCTTGTGTTTGTTTTTCATACGTGCTACCTCAATAATTTTTAGTCCTACTGGAGATGTGTATAATTATCTTAAAGCCTACTAGAATACGTAGTTGTATAATTACCGCGGGACTATCAAAGTTAGGCTACTTTATTCCTCGATCCCTGAATCCAAGGAGTTGCATCCATATCGACAAGGAATTTGAACTAGGTGATCCTGGCAAATTAAACTCGAAACGTCTGTATTTAGTGTGACGTCTGAAATTTGACCATAGGCCGTATGTGCTCCTTTCTCCTTAAAACCTTGCTCGTAGTTATCTGTTATTAAACGCCAGGAGATTTCCTAGTCTAGTCTGGTGGCCATCGAAGCCGCGAAATTTTCCGTTCCCATGTTATTTCCTGTACCCATAAGAAGAGGCCCGAAAATTTCGCGCTTTATTTCCGCTCCGAAGTACTCTCGAGACCAATGGCGGCTTCAGGATGACTTTTCGGGAGGGGCTATCGCACAAAGAAAGGTCGTAGTTGCAAAAAATAAAAGTGGTCAGATATTGGCCTTGGAATATTATTTACAAATTACAGGTTTCAAATACAGAACCTTAGTAGCTCCATGCAACTTTTGATGAGATTTAAGTTTAATATATGAAATTAAATATTTAAGTAAACATAAATATACACTAATCAATAAAATTGGTCTCGGGAGGGGCTATAGCCCCCCCCCCCCCACCCCCCGCCGACCCTTCTGGAGCCGCGCTTTCTCGAGACCCATGTGCATCCTCTTGTATAATTAGCTGAAACTTCTATCTATAAGCCTAGGCGAGGGTGTCCTCCTTTAATATGGAAGGGGGAGGGGGGAGAGAGCAAAATTCCCGGGGCCCGGTTGAGGTTAGTGATTTTTTTTTTATGTGTAACATCTTAGCTCTCGGATTAAAGCATTTTGCAAGGAGTGATTTCGAGAATTGAACGGCAGTCGCATGGAGCGAAATGTTTAACCGCAGTGCTGTCATCTTTGGCGGATGGTACGGACCAAAGTTTACAAAGAGTGAATTTTAACATGGGCGGTATTTTAATAAAAATTCGTTGTCGAAAAAACTATTTTAAAGTCGGTATTTAGTTTTTTTTTTATTTTTTCGCTTTTATCGGAGCCATTTTCAAAATAAAAGTTTAAAATTTTTTGTTTGCAAATGAAAGGATTCAACAATCGACGTACCTGCTCTGGTAACAAATTCTATTTGTGGGTGTGGAAACTTCGTGTGATTCGCGTGCATAAATTCAGGTTTAAAACCATTTTACGTATATTTATCACTCTCGGCATCATTCTAAAGAATTATACTTTAAATTTCGTGTCAGAAGTTCGTATTGTAAGTGTATTTGCAACATGAGCCCATATGTATTTGCTCGTTTACCGAGTTTAGTACCGGAAGACACGCCTGCAATTTTTTTTCTTTCCAATTGAATTCACCGAGACAGTAGGAAGAAAATTAAAATTCTATTGCGAATAGAATCGATTGGAAATTTTACAAGTTACGCAGTACGCGTAGTTCACGTTTACAGCTGTGGCCGGTAACGTTTACAGTATATTTATATATAATATTAATTGTGATCACTTGAAAAGTTTTTTTCATTGAGTAAAAGTGATGTGGCGCGACTGGATTATTTGCGTCGGGCTTGCAGGATCCTGAGCCAGCAGTTAAACAGAGAGGAAAAAGTATAGAACCACGATTTATTACATGGATTAATTTCACTGCAGGCCTGACTCAACTTACCTTGTTCACTTTAAGTCTTTCCAGAGTGCTCATTGGTCGATAGGAAATATATACGTAATCCTTTTGCGGGTTACACTTCTTGGTTTACAACTGGCTGAGGGTAGTCAAGGGCGTGTAAAGAGAACTGCAGTCTTAGTCATCCACGTGAAGATGACGTGACTGTATTTTCAAGGCTACTTTGCTACCCGATGAATCCCGGAATGAATCTCTGCCCCAGTCATTGTGCCACCCTGTCCGGTGAATGAATCAACTACCCTCCGAGTTTGAAGGCAGGCCTAACGTTTATAAAAAGACGCGAGAAGCCTGTAGCACAGAGTGATTAAAGAGGGACATAGACGTCACTTCCATTTCGGTGGAGAATCCTTATTGGATGAATTGTCTCTTTTGGCGGTGGTGGGTGGGGACTACGTATCTGCACTGTGAATTTTTTTATATAAATGGAACATAAATATGCATTTAAAATTACAGATAGGCCTATTTGTAAATTTTAACATTTACATGTAAACAACTGTATCACTAAAAAATAGTGTTCGCAGTAACACTAGGTTCGGATTCTTACCCGGGCATTTATGCTTTTTGTTTCTCCAGTACCTCCAATAGTTAAAAGTTTTTTGTAAACCGTCCCCTGAATAAATTACCAGATTAAATGCGTACATTAATAAGCATAATGCATTAGAATAACTTCCTATTATTGAATATTCCATTATATTTTCCATGTTTTAAAATATTATGCTCGAATTAAACATTAATTAAAATATAAAATTATGCGTCTATTTTGATAAGAAACATTCCGTATTATCTCGAAAAACGTAATTCATTTATGCAATAACCATTGCCATGTCTTGTACAAAGGAATATTTTGTAAAAGTTCAAGAAAATTCTTTCTGGCAGTATTTTTACCTCAGCCAAAAATTATAGCAAACAATACAATAAAATAATATGCATATCTCTAAGGAAAGAGGCATTTGTTATGTAGTTTACCTACATATCCGGCATACCAATAACTATTAAAACCATGTTGAAAGTTTTTTTTTTCTTCGTCAAAATACATTTTATATCTGCATGATCAAAATATTTAACTGCACGACCACGCAGAATTGCGAATTCGTTGATTTTTTTCTTACACTGGGTAGTTATTTTCTTTTTAGTCTTTCGTTTTACGGAATTTTTTTTATAACCCCTAGCTGGGAGCAAAAAAAAATATTACGCTTAGCAAAATCAGTTCCTTACCCAGAGTAACATTTAAAAGTAAATAAACTTTAAAAAAAGGACTTGGGGCCAATAAATTTTCAACGTAACACTTTTTCTGATGGCGCGCTGCGCTATGAGACGCCGACGTCAGCGTTTGTGGAAAAGTTTTTTTTTTTTGCTAGTGGGAGGGGGAGGGTCTGAGCGTCTCCTATTGGCCAGTCAGTTGGTTTTGGTGGTGGGGGGTGGGGGGAGGGTGGTGGATCGCGGTTGGTCGCCGGCGCCGCGGATCAAAGACCTCCTCTCTGGGTCGGCTGAGTCATCGCGGCTGGAAGGCGCCAGGGCCATATCGGGTTTAGGACCTCCGGTGGAAGGGGATTGAGTAGGGGGTTGCGGGTGGTGTGGGGGTGGCGGTGTTTGCCTCGCATCCCGAGTGCTCTCCCGAAATCCACCCCCTCCCCCCTTTCGATCCCCTCCCCTCTTTCGTTCCCCTCCCCTGCACCAGAAACCCGCCACATAGTAAACTTCCCCCAGCGAGAATCCTGACCTCTGGCAAGCTGAGCGGAATACGTGATCCCCTGATTGGCCACGCCAACATCTGCGCCTGCGCAGTCGGTCGGAGTTGCTACGAGGACCTTTTTTACAGGTCGACCTTGTTACTGAGCGACTGCATTGCGTTCCGGCCGACTGTCTCAAATTTGACATTTCTCAAAAATCGTACAATGTTGTTATTTTTTTTGCAAACGGAACAGAAATACTTATGTAATATTACAGATGATATTTGTAAATTTGTATATTTACACGAAAACAACTGTATCACTACGAAATAGTAGAGACCGGAAAATTCGCGGATTCATTTTACGATATGATATAATCTAAACAAATGTACCTTTATATTGCTTCTGTGATTGCATCACATTTTATCTAAAACCTTCAGCCAAAAAAGTATCGAATCGCAAGCGTCCTATTTGACAGGTGTCACGAGTTGGTAGCCAATGAGCAGGTGGCATTTGCCCGAGTGTGTAGGGGATTGTGAAGTCAATCCTAGAGATCTTCCAAAGCGCGAATTTTTCCAGTCTCTACAAAAAATAGTGTTCGCAGTAATACTGGGTTCGGATTCTAAACCAGGCAGTACCTCCATTTGTTAAAGTTATTTGTAAACCGTTCACTGAATAGCTTTGCAGTATTAACTGCGGAAATTAATAATAATAAAACAAATAAATTCCAATTATTGAATATTCAATCATTATTATTCCGTGGTTTGAAAAAAATTAATGCATCAATGAAAAATGAATAAAAATATAAAATTATGCGCCAATTTCCGTAAGGAATACTAAGTATTATTTTGAAAAATGCATTCCCTATACGCAAAAATAGCCATAGTCGTGTTGTACAAAGTTACAATATCTTACTTGTATTACAAACTATTTCTTGGCACCTGGTTTCCAAAGGAATATTTTGTTAAGTACCGAAATTTTTTTTCTGTGATACCAGTGGCATACTTATCATTCTGCCACTGTTGTTCTGTTAACAGTATTTCGAGGTTGTCACTGATCGTGAACAAACATAACTTGGTTATTTGCAAGTGGCAGTTAGGAAAGTATTGGTTCTTCATGACAGTGACAACCAAACGAAGTTGACACTGTTATGCCAGTGGCAGAAAACTGTTTCAAATTTGACAGAAGTAGAACATACTCTGCGTACTCTACCAATTCTGTAACGCGGTGTTTAAAAATTCTAATGTTCTACGTGTCATACTGCCATTGTTTTTCTTCCAACGGCGTATTAAGGGCTCCGCCTACCGGACAGACATACGGTGCGCAGAGATTCAGGAAAAATAACGCTATTTCAAAACTACACAATATATCCGAGTGGGGTCTGCTTACGAAAAGCATTTAAGAGTTCGCTGAGGGCTGAAAAGTACTTTTGATTTCGGATTAAGTTTTTAAACTCTAGTTTTAGAAGAGTTAAAATGGCTAAAACGCGTTTTTTTTTTCAGAGTAATTTTTAGGTATAAACCAACCGGTAAAAAATCCTGAAAGCACTTAAAGGACTGGCATTACACCTTTATCTTCATTTCTCGGCCATATAATGTTAATGTCAACGCCAGTTCAGAGCCTTGCATTAAGAGGCTATACCGCGCTAGAAGCACCAGCGAGCGTCGCGCTTATCATCCCGCCTCAGTAACACACATACACCCCTGACGAGGCGGGCCCCCTTAACTAGGCTTCTTCATGTGGCTGTCCGTGGTCGAGAACATACATCACGTGTTGCATTGCAAACGACAGTAGTTGGTTAATAGGTACGACTGGTATTACTTTTGAAAAACCCTTTAAACTCAGGTAAGTTACACAACATACTTCATACCACCATTTCCATCATGATTTCCCAAAATCGCACGATTTAAGATGGGTGCAGCAAGGCTCGCCGAAACGTCGGCACGTCGATCGTCATGTTTTACGAACGCGGCCTCTACGCAGTTACGATCAAGTTCTTTCGGAATTTCGTTAGTTCATAAACGTTTTGACAGTAATTTTTTAGCTAAGATGCTTCTCATATTTAAGTATCTATAGGTTCCTTGTGTCTCCGGAAAAAAAATAATCCAATACAAAACCCATTTTAATTATTTAAAATAAGTATAATGAACATTATGTTGTTTGGACATGAAGAAGCACGCATACTGACCAGCACGAAGACAGATTGAATTTGAAAAAAAAAACTAGTGTTAAAAAATAAATATATTATAATTTCATGAGAAATGTAAAGACTGGTTGATTTTACTACGCGGTAATATTTTTAAACTAATTTAACATTTTTAAACCAATAATAAGCCTCAAAAATAAGCCAACGGTTATTCATTGTTCAATATTACTGGATCTTTGTAGACATTACTCTATATTCCGACTAATAATAATATTAGGCCTTATATATTATATATGTTATGTTGTAAATGAGTAAATGATGGCATGGAATTAATAACCGAGTGTTTTTTTAGCATACTTTTGCAAATGTTTCGTTAACTGTAAAAGATTATTCTTGTGATTATATTCTGCAAGTTAAGTTAAATGAGAACTGTAAACTATCAAATATTTCCACATTTTTATCGAAGATCCTTGTATGATTTGAAAACATTTTTCTTCTTAATTTTAAGGAGGCGATATAATAATCGAAATATACACTATCTTTAATTCAACGTTTTTTTAAGCTGTATATATTATATTGAAATATTTGGCTTCGCGTTAAAGTATAGGTAGTACATAACTTAATGAAGTCCCTGAAATTAATAGACTAACTGCTACAAATATTTTCCCCCGTGAAGTCATTGGTGTGTAGGGTGGATTTTACTCTTGAATATGAATACAACTGTAACTTGATGTAAGCTTTTGGACATACACCATTGCTAAAGCACATGTATGTCTGTATAAGAAAACTACAAAAAACACAAAAGACAAAAACACAAATTAAGCAAAAAATAGCTGTTGTCAACAGGATATAAACACCACATAATATATATTGTGTTTGTTTCGTCTTTTCGTTTTGCTGTGTTTTTGTCACGTTTCAACTGTTGTGCTGAATTATTTTGGGTTCAATATTTTTGTGTTGTCATCATTTGTGTTTTTTTTCCGTTCTGTTAGTCCATTCTCTTTGTTTTTTCTTTGTTTGTTGACCATATTCTTGTTATGGAAATTATGTGGTGTTTATATCCTGTTGACAACAGCAATTTTTTGCTTAATTTGTGTTTTTATCTTTTGTGTTTTTTGTAGTTTCTTCTACAGACATACATGTGCTTTAGCAATGGCGTATGCCCAAAAGCTTACATCAAGTCATGCACTCCCATTGCACAAATCTTTCAAAGATAATACAACTGTAACAGTGCTGTCAGTATCTAATATATGTATTTCATAAAGTCTCAGAAAACCTCCTAATATATGTGATCTCTGACTTGAGTTTTGATATTAAGACACGTACAGTTATTGTTATGGATGAAATTTGTTGAAATAAAAATGGGAATTTTCTGTTTGTAGCTTCACCTCTACACTGTTTTTTTTTTTTTTTTTTTTTTCGTAAATGGAACAGAAATAGTCACGTAAAATTACTGATATTTGTAGATTTGTACATTTACATGAAAACAACTGTATCATTACAAAATAGTGTTCGCAGTGATACTGGGTTTGGATTCTTACCCGGCCATTTATACTTTGTGTTGTCCCAGTACCTCCAATAGGCAAATTTATTAATTTGTAAACCGTACCTGAATGGGTTTCAGGTCTTAACTGCGCACATTAATAAGCACAATGAAACAAAATAAAGTCCAATAATTATATAATCGTTTAGCTTTTTCATGGTTTAAAAACGTATGCTTGAATGAAACATCAATTAAAATATAAAAATTGTGTGCAAATTTTCGTAATAAATAAGTACTCAGTATCACCTCTAAAAAAACATATATGCAAAAATAACCGCAGCCGTGTGTTGTACAAAGTTGCAAATATCTTTCATGGCAAGTTGTTTCCAAAGGAATCTTTTGTTATGTATAGAAAAGTTTTTTCTCTGTGTAGCAGCGTGAGGTATGGCTAGTTCTAACGTAACGATTACGTGGTCGTCGGGCATCTGTCGCAGTGCGACTTGTGGTCCAAGCATCCGAGAAGAAATCCCATGCACTAGAGAGAGAGAGAGAGAAAAAAAATACTGAAGGAAGGGCGGTGGGAGGAAAAAAAAAGTCTATCCCAGACTTGGGAGTGCGGGGTTTGAGAGGATCTGGAATCCTTTTTAGAGGCCATCGGGATGTTAGCGGCCCGCGCCGCATTATTTATTTATCGGGTGGGCTGAGCGAGGAGAGTGTTATGGCGGTGAAGAAGGGGTCTAGTTAGGGTGGGGGGGGGGGGGAAGGTTGGGAGTGGAGAGGGTGTTTACAGCCAGCCAGTTGTCGGCTCGTCTGCCTCACAGTCGTCGCTTCCTTCCCCCCTTTTTCCCAAAAACCTACCGTTTCTCTTCACATACTCTTCCTTATCATGCGTGAAACTGTAGTTTCTTTTTTTTTTTTTGTAACTGAGACAGAAATATTCACATAAAATTACAGATATATATTTTTTAATCTTGTTTATTTACATAAAACAAATGCATTGCCACAAAATAGTGTTCACTGTAACCAATGGCGGCTCCAGGAAGACCTCTCGGGCAGGGCTCTCACACACAGGAGGATGCAGTTAGTAATCATGACATTGCCCTTGGCATATTCACATAATATATGGTCTCAAATACTGAATTTTAGTACAAATTATGATTGAAAGAAGAGTTTAGCACATTAACGAAAGTATTTAAGTTAACATTAATATTCCCTACAAAGAAATAAGAAGTAAAATTTGGGCTCGGAAGGGGCTATCGCCCCCTGCGCCCTTCCTCTGGAGCCGTGCTTGACTGTAATACCGTGATCCGATTCTTACCTGGGCATTTATGTTTTGTGTTGATCCCAGTATCTCCAATTTATTAAGTTGTTCGTAAACCGTTCTCTGCATTGCTATCCAGTATTAACTGCGCACGTGAATAAGCATGAAAAGAAAAATGAAGCCCGGTTGTTGTATATCCGATTATCCTTTCCATGGTTTGATTAAATTTTGCGCTGTAAGAAATACCGAGTATTATCCCGAAAAAAAAAAAACTTATTTTATTTACCCAAAAAAATTAACATAGCCGTGTGTTGTACAAAGATACAATAGCTTTCTTAAATCAGTACAAACCATCCATGGCTACTGATTTCCGAATAAATCCTTTGTAAAATAACATATATTTTTTTTTGTTGTGTACTTCGCCGTCATAATCTTCCATTGCGCAGCCCTGAGTGGTGGTATATTTTACCGAAACTCACGTTTCTTTGAGGGGGACGGACGTGAACAGAAATAATTCATTTTTAGAGGTATTTATTTTTAGCGAAGTAAAAATCTATCAATAGTACCTATAGGAATGGGGCTCCAAGGGCTGGAGTTTGGTGTGTGGTGCGGTAAATTACCGACCACCCTGACGCCACAGCAGTCATTTTCGGTGTCAAATTTCCTCAAAACATACTCAAAATTCCTAGAAATTTCCCTACTTCGAAGGAAAAATTATGTATTTAGGAAAATAAAAAAAATACAAAAAAAAAGATTCTGGCAACTTGTGAACTTCTCCTTTGTTCAGCAAAAATATAGTTGTAGCAAAAAACAAAAAAAAATTATTTAAAAAATATGTTTTATTTTTTATATATGTTTTTAAATTTTTTTGTGATTCACTTATATTTATTTAGGAAAAACGTCCGTTAGTTTTCTCCGTGTGCTGCTGATTAATTCCTGCTAGTATTTTTATGTTTTTCTTCGTGTGCTCCTGATTATTCTTCTCAATATTTTGTTGGTTTTTCCCCACGTGCTCGTGATTGTTCCTGCCATTATTTTGTTGGTATATCCACGTTCTTCTGGCCATTCAGTGCGACGTTTCCGTTTGTTTTCTCCGTTCTAGAATAAAATATGTCGGGCGTAACGAAAAGTGTAACTTTTAAAGTAAACAATGTTTTATATGTTTTTGGAATTTTTTTTTTTTTAGGAATTTTTGTTTAAAAATTAAAGAAATTTAGGTTTACGGTCAAGGACAAGGTCATGGCCTCGGTGGCTTGGGGAGGCTTGTCTATGACGAATTTAAGCAGTTTTTTTTTTAGGAATTTGTGTTCTTTCAAAGGCGAAAAGTCTTTTGAGGAATTCCAACTGTCGATTTTTTAAAAAGATTTTCTGGTATAAAAATGGAAAATTTTCCCTGTAAATGGAAAATGTTTCCTCGAAACAGGGTAATTTCTAGGGATTTTGAGTCATTTTTGAGGAATTAAAAAAAAATTCACACCGAATGTGGTTGCCATGACTTCAGGGCTGTCGGTCATTGACCCCGCCATGCAGCAATCTCTAGCTCCAGCTCCATCGCTCGGAGCCTCATTCCTATACTACTTCTATCCCTCATTAGACTACCGGGCCATTCAGAACGCGTTTGCTCCCACACTGGATGGCTGTGATTGGTGTTCTGACAGTAGACACGTACCTGAAATAATACCCACCCAATCACCAAACACTGGCAGTGCTCAAACGTTTTATCACAGCTGGCCTGTAAATCTTTTCGCGAAAAGTACATGGTCTTAGCCATGGCTACAGATCCGTATTTGTCTGACATCAGGGTAGAATTCAAAGTCCTTGATGGGCTCAACCCGTTTTTGCTCTTGCGTTGGCTATTTTCTCAGTGGGAACTTTTTACTGTTGTTAAATGGCACCATCTGATTCTCTTACTTCTTTCATAGAAGGGAATATTTGGCGCACGATCGCTGAAAGGTGTGTCTAAATAACTGCGGTCCAATCACGAACACAGTGCGAAAGTTTGAATGTTTTCATTCTTACGTGCGACCAAAAAAATGGGCGGAATTTCCGTATTTTTAGTGATGAACTATAATTAGAGGTTCGCTTTTTTCCCGAAAAATAAAACTGATTCTTCCTTATAATTGGTGACCGTCTGCGAGGAACACCATTGCCTTTTTTTCCTCGACCATTCAGGACGCTTTTGCTTCCGCACTGAATGATTGTGATTGGTGTGCTGACAGGATGCACATTCCTAAAACTCGACAAATCACAAAGCACATACATTACTACAGTGTTTTAACAGTCAGCTAGTCTCGAAGTATTTTCGCAAAAAATGCGTGTTTTTTTTTAATTCTCTGGGAAGAAATAACTTATTATTAGGGGCATGCAAATTTCGCGAAAAGATTTCGAGACTAGATGAAAGTTAAAACACTATAGGATCGTCAGTGTTTCGTGATTGGGTGAGTTTCTCCCAGGTACATATCGATTGTTATAACACCAATCACAGTAATTCAGTGCGTAAGAAAACGCGTCCTGAGTGGCTCGGTCAAACAAGGCAACGACTTCTCTCGCAGACGGCCGCCAATCACAAGGAAGAAACCACAAATGCAGGTATACCTTGTTGCAGTCTAATAAGTGTTCAGATCTTTTCGCGAAAAATTGCCTGCCCCTACTTATTATCTCACGAGAGAAAATACTAATTCCGTGGCGTATCAATAAGTAACGCAAACAGAGTAAAAAATAAAAAAAATCCTAATGACAATATGAAGCAGAAGTGAAAGTGTTACCCGTGTATTGGGTACTTTTCCATACAACTTCCATCATGCACGTTGAGACATTTGTCGCAACGATGGATCAGTTTGGAAATCCCGGTCTCATTGCACTCCGTCGGCCGCGAGAAGAGCCACATTCGCACACGGCCCGTTTGAGTTCGTCGTCAGAGTCAACCTTCTTACCGCCAAGTAACTGCTTCACGGGTCCAAACAGTTGGAAATCGAAGGTTTCCAGGTCCGGGCTGTAGGGTGGGCACTCCCTAAACTTCCCAACCGTATCCCAGCAATTTTTCACGAATTAGTACGGTCAATACAGTATCTTCCGTATACTTCCACCATCTCCGAAAGGATAGCTCCAATTTTTTTTTCTCTCTTTTGCACAAAGAAATCTTATCACGGCTCGTTGCTCCTCCGCAGTTGACGATGTAATCACTAGCGCCATTTTACTGGTGACTGAAGAACGCTACCAGTACGTGGAATTTCGTGGTCTTGCATTACGTCCAGTCAGTAGCGTACTACAGTTACACTTTCTTTTAGTATTTTTTTTTTAATTTTTGCTTATTATTTTCCTACTTGAAAATTTACATGTGCCGTACTTATTGATACGTCCTAGTCAATTTTTCGAAGGATTCTTGCAATGGAGAAGTTGGATTTAAAATAATTTCGTGGTTTAAACAAAACCACTGGAGTGAACAAAACAGATGAATACATAATCATTCTGATAACAATCCCGCATCAGCTGATATAACATGATGACGGAAGCAGGCTGCAGTTTCCAAAACTGTCGCAACTGTTTTTTCGTAGATTGTTCGTCCTGTTTTCTCTGACTAAATACTCCCGTGGAATTCTTTGCTCTGTCTGGGCTTGTGATCTTTGACGCCATAATGATATTGGTTCTTTTTCCGTGTGTTTTTGTGTTCGTCTTTGCTACCCATTCTTGAGGTTTTGTCTGTGACGAACAGTTTAAATCAGCATTGTCGTATGCCCATGATATTGTTTTAAACGAAACTACCACTTCGGTAAAAACTACCCCAGTCCGCGACTATTGATTTACCTAAATATCGGAGCTTGATTCTATACTGCTATAAGCCATAAAGTTGCATTGAAAGCTTTTGCTAGTAATTAAAATTTTAATAAATGTGAGCGAGTTTCATCTTTCGCCAGTACTCGTCTTTTCAGTACTCGGCAGACTCATGCGTTCTCGTGTTGCAAATACACGTATAATACGAAACTCTGACACTAAAATTAACGCAGAATTCTTTAAAATAATGCCGAGCGTCATAAATATACGCAAATTGTGTTTTAAACTACATTTTGTGTACGCGTAACCACACGTATTTTCCGCACCCGCCGCTAGAATTCGCTGCCGGAGCAGCGGCGTCGACAATCTAATCATTCCATTTGCAGAGTACGAACCTTAGTTCGCGCCATTCCCCACTGATGGCAGCACCGTAGTCACACATTTCCATTCCGCGCGACTTCCGATCTGTTCAGGAAATCACTCCAACAAAATGCCGCATACCGAGAGCTGAGACGTTTACACACATTATAAAAATATTAAAAAAAAATTGGTTGTCTTTAAAGTCGTTTTATGGACGATAGTTTAACGTGACAACGTCTTAACAAAACATTGATGAAATAATTGCATACTTTATTAATAAAATTGAATCATTTTTATTTTAATAATAAAAGTATAAATACTTGAAATTATACTAGTAATCAGATTTTTAAAATGCAAGAATAATTAACCTTTATTGACGAAATTGTTGTAATAAGCACTGAAAACCACATTAACTTTTCACTTCACTTTATAAACAGTCGAGTGGAAGAGAGATAGATGCAGCGCAAGCGTACAATGAGCGTAACGGGACACAGCGTAACGGAACAATGTACGTAACGGGACACAGCGTAACCGGAAAATGTGCGTAACGGGACACTTTTTCGTGCGTGCAGCCGGCGTTCATCGATTTATTAGACGTTGTCACGTCAAAAAAAGGTATCCAAGATGCCGAGGTACTGGTGCTTCATTAAGGTGTAGGTATGCTTGTAAGTGACACGTTCCCTTCGCCGGACGTGTTGTAATCCCTACCCCGAGCTCTGGGACGTCAAAGTTCCGGCCCGAGGCAACGTGAGCCAACGGGGCCCTTTGTCGAAGGGCTTCTCCGCTCCTCGTGCGAGCCGTCCCTGGCGCACGAAGGCCCTTGTTCTCTCTTCCCTCCCCTTCCTCCACTCTCTCAGCTGCGAGAAGCGTCTGCCCTTGCTAATCCCCCCCTTCTCCTTCCAGGCGGGACTAATCCCTCGCATTAAGGGCCGGGAAACTGAGCGCGGAGGACTGATCCGAGGATCAAAGGGACCCCCCCCCCCTCCCTTGACCCTTTCCCCTCCCTCCTCTCTTTCCCAAAGCCACCCGAGGGGGACTTTACCTTCGATTATTGGGAGCTGCGAGGCAATACGGCTCCAGGGCGGGACAGGCAACCCTTCGTTCCGCCCTTCATTACACGGCGCAGGAGCTCGCTATTGTTTTCCGGAGGGCTGGCGGCCCTTCGCTTCCCGGCGTCCACCTGCGTCGAACACTTAATATGCATGTGAAATTACAGATATTTGCAAATTTGTACATTTACTGTATCGCTTCAGAACAGTGCTCGCTCTAACACTGGGTTCTGATTCTTACCCCGGGCATTTATGCTTTTGTGTTGTCCCAGTACCACCAAGAGTTAAAAGTTATTTAACAGGTTCCTGATTAGCTCTCCAGTATTAAATGCGTGCATTAATAAACATTATACAATATGTTGAACATTCGATTACTATTTCCATTGTGTTAAAGGAAGTATTCTTGAATCAAACATCAGTTAAAATGTAATATTATCCGCAAATGTTTTGTAAGAAATGCTCAGTGTTATCTCGAAAAACGTATTTCATATATATATATATATATATATATATATATATATACACACACTCATACATACGAAAAAAAAACCATAGCCATGTGTTTTACAAAGTTAAAATATCTTTCTCGTATTGCATTTAGTTTCCAAAGGAATCTTTTGTAAAAGTACAGACAGTGTTTTTATCTGTGTTGGACTCACCGCAAAGGGTTCGTGGTTCGACGCCCGGATCACGAGGCCCGCTACTACCGTGACGACGACACAAGTCTGTGTACACTGAACAAAACGTAATTTAACAAAGGAATAGTTCAGAAACAAGTGTCCAAAGTATGTACGCGTGATAAATATACAATATTTTACATTGTGCACTGCACTTCGCATTGTCTGACGTAGCAAGCATTGTAATCGTCCAAAAATATGGCAAACATGCGAGTTACAGTTTTAAATAATTGCAGATACGCCATTGTTCGTTTTTTCTCTACGACATATTGTGAAAAATAATAATGGCGTATCTCGCAAAATACAATATCATAATTTAAATCAATATTTTCCATTGCAAAAAATCATTCAAAGAACGCGTGAAGTTACAGCATATAATTTATAAGTCCCACAGAATGCGTGTAAGAGAATGCGTGTTTTTTTTATTTGTACATCTACGATAAACATAAAAAAAACATTTCCTCACGAAAAGCACGATTAATTTTCCCGCGTAAGAACATTTATTTGCGGTCGTATTGTTCGGAGGTGATGTATACCGGCGCGCCGCCGCCTCCCTCCCAGATTTGCCATTAGCTGCATTAAGGCCGGGAACGCCATTAACTTTAAAACACATCCCGCGTCTTCTCTTCCCCCCCCCCAACCGCACTTTCTCCCCGTGGGCCCTGCACCCCCGATGGTAGTTAATACAGTTAGCCAGTTATTTGAGGGGGGAGGGAGGGGGGAGTGGTTCTCTTCATCGTGCTCCAGCAGGGAGATGCTGGGTTAGCTCCGGACTCCCGCACGAACACACACACACGCGCACACACACCCTTGATTGATTCCCCAGGTACGGCGCCTGGATGGTCGCGGCAACAGATGGGGTTGTCGGCGACACAAAGCCACCCCTCGCGTCCTCCCCTGTGCGTCCCTAACAACCGACTTCCCTACACCCCAACTCTTTTTTTTTACCCTCTCTCTACTCTCTACACCGGCGCCTGCTACAGGCTGTTCGTGGACATCATCACCGACACATATGCCAGTACCTAGTTTCCCGGTCAAACGAACACCGAATAAAGACTTTTTTTTTTTTTTTTGACCGTCTCAAAATAGTTTTACCCTGTCAAATATTTTGTAGTATTCACATTGAAATTTTTTTTTGTATGTAATCAACGGGATATGGGATATACGACTGGGTATATGTACCATAACAAAACATATATTGGCATTGTCCACTCAGTTATTGAGCTTTCATTAAACATATGGAATATTCCTGCGCTGTGGACTTGTCGTTCTTCACTGTTCACTAGCTGTAATCGCAAAGAATTTGAGCATCAACAATACGCATTAAAAGATCTACAACATAACACACGGTAGAAACAAATTATAAAACAAATATCTGTTGGGCTTAAAAATTCTTACTGGGTATTTACTCCGGTACATGCGTTAGCACGAATTATGCATTATCAATCAGTTGCCTTAGATGATTAAAATCATAGTGGCAAGCACGGAATAACTGACTATAGTTAAAACTCTGCTTAAAACGCAGCTTCAGAAAATTCTCTAAATGCCTAACTAGCGTTCAAAATATTGATCGCCGTCTTTGCTGTTTAACTCGGTTGCTACGGTGAACACCGACAATCAATTCAATTTCAAAGGCTTTATTGCACATATTTGCACTCTTTACAGGTTTTATACATTTTATCTCAGAACACGAGCACTCTGTGCTCTTTTGCCAGTAATTATTTTTGGTTCGTGGTATACACACATATTTACACTTGAGTTTTTGTATTTACACTGAAATAAAAAAATTAAAAAAAAAACTTTCGTAATATTTTAGTGAACACCGACGAGTGTGCGGTCATTGTCGCTGTCGCTACTCGCCTCGCTCCGTGGTCGCGCGCCGGCTCTTGTCGGGACGTATGTCTTCTCCAGGGGGGGGGGGGGGAGGAACTCGCTCTCGCAGCTAGCCGCGGCTGATGCGATGTAGTCCCTGACCTCCACGTCTGGTCAGCACCAGAAGTGACTCGTCGTCTTCCTCGCAGCTGAACGGCCCCCCAGCTAATCGCACACCAGGACTCGGAAAAAGTCCCGTCAGGTGTTCGATCTCGTCCGGTAGTAAACTCTTCTGCTGGGCGCTTCTCGTTCCCCTGCGGACACTCGCTGAGCGAGTTGTTCCTTTTGCTCTTCCGGGACTCAAAACCAGTCATTTGAATACCCCTTCAACGCCCTTGCCGCCGTCTTGATCTTTCTCGGTGTTTAATAGTTTCTTCATGACTAGGGACACCTGTATTTCGCGATTTCTTTTCATGTCAAGGTATTTCAAAAATCACTGTAGCTTTTTCTAAGAGTCATGGCAAATTGCGAGGGTGCAGCAGTACGGTGACACATTCTCATTGGCCCCGTCAAGAGCGGGACGACACCTCTCACCGACCTCAGCCAATAACCACATGAGAAAAGCTACAGTATTTTGTGAAATACCTTGACACG
Source organism: Bacillus rossius redtenbacheri (assembly GCF_032445375.1). NCBI lineage: Eukaryota > Metazoa > Arthropoda > Insecta > Phasmatodea > Bacillidae > Bacillus > Bacillus rossius. The sequence continues at coordinate 355,854,874 of NC_086330.1, forward strand.
AAATTTATTCGCGAAATACAGGTGTCCCTACTCGTGACTTAACCCCCGGGACCCTCGGTACTGGTTGACGTAAATTGCCAGCACCTCGGTTGTGGTTCCTGGTGACGGGGCTTGCCCCAGATGATGACGTCGGTCGGCGCGGCGAACGGGCAGATCTCCGCTGAGTCTCCCGTAGCGCCAGTTCTCGTCCGTGCAGAAACTGGGGTCCGTACACACTCCTTCCAGGCGCGACGGTCGTTACGAACCTGTAACATACTGTATTCCGCTATCCGAAGCTGTGCGGGAAGCATAAGCACCGGATGAAACTCCCTTGTGCCACGTAACGGTCAAAGGGAAGCCTACAACTCACGTAGTTTCGGTTCCCTACCACGTTCGTGCAACTTCGGATTTCTCTCAAAAATTGAAATTAAAAAAATCGAAGGGTTATGTTAGGTTAGGTCAGTCACAACATGCTTGTTTTCATTGGAAACTGATTTAGCGGCTGACGTGGCGTTAATACCAAAACGCAAAACTTAGGAAATCTTCGGAAATTCTTGCAGGGAACCGAAACTACGTGATTTGTAGGCTTCCCAACGGTCAAACAGGAACGATAACTTTCTCATTTAGCCTCGGTCAAGCTTCGCGGGTCGCCTGACGCACAGGCGAACTGTATTTCCCCCGCACTGGGAAGTGCAGCGGGTTGCGTCCTGTCAGCGATGCGAAGTTACACATCTCGCACGTCGCGGTGAAAAAGTGTTACGGTTTTGGAGGAAAACACCCGTTACAAAATATTTTGTATTATTTCTCCTGTCAAATAATTTGATGTCTTCATCTTGTAAACTATTATTTTGTTATTATTCATCCTAACAAAATTATTTTGTAGTACTCAGCCTGTCAACTATTTTGTACTATTCTTCATGTCAAATAATTTGCAGTATGCGACCTTTCAAATTTTTTTAGTACTTTGTAAAATATTTCTTAGTATTTATCCTTTCAATTATTTTGTAATTTTTTGTTGTGGACTCAGTACCCGAAAATTTACAGTGATATCCATATTTTTACAAACACACGCGAATAATTTGTTACTAGTAGGGCCTATTGTTCGTGAATGTTATGTGAACAATTTTAACAGTGATATTTTATTAAATTTTTATTGCAATCGTCAGTCTTAACTATTGGCATCTGATCGTCTCTTACGAAGTTTTGCAGTTTAAAGGTGCTGTAATAAATTACTTATAGTTTTTACATTACGTTGCGAAAGTTTTTTTAATAGAGCAAATTTTTTTTTGTTTTAATATTGCCAGTGTCGAAATCTGCACAATTTTGTAACACGAAGTAAAAAAGTACAATTCATGAGAGTTGGAACAACGCGTCGTTGTAGCTGCATTTACGAGTACTCTGGAGATTATTTTTTTCATTTGCATGCTGTGACATAACTTCGTGTTTGTGTAATGGGTGTAATTTTTTTATATTTTATTTTTGCGTAGTTGACTAGAATGGGGCTGCTCTGAAGTGGCGCTGGAGTTCACGCCACTGGAGGAAAATGAGTGGGAAAGGGGGTGGGGAGGGGGTTGCAGGCTGCTTTGAGTGGCGTCACGTTGCATGTGATCGCAAGTGGAGTGCTTGTTGGGGAAACGGGGATGGGCGGATGATTGGCTAGTCAGACCACAGAGGGGATGACTCTACAAGTTTGACATACACCCTAATCCTATACATGCTCTCTTCTGAAGAGCCATTTGCTGACATTCTGTATTAAATCAAGGTGGTTTTCCCGTGCAGGTGGAACACTCTCGCACCATCCTCGAAATTTTAATCGAATTTCTAAAATCAACTAATGAAAATAAAATAGTTAAAAACTAAGACAAACGGGAACAAATACAAACCAAAAATTGCACAACTTTGATTCAAAAGTTATTAAAAGCCTTCAAATTCACGTTTATTTAATAAACAATGCCGTGAGGATACTACGGCAATGATGGTTACGGAAAGACCGCATTAAGATCCCCTAAGGTGAACGAGGCATTAGCAATGCAGTAGACCTAGGAGATGAATAAAGCATCAATAATGCAATAGCGTTCTTTAAATGATCCATGCAATGGGGAATTTTGATTTAATGCAGTTTTTTTGGACATACGCCATTGCAATTGTGCACTGTTTGTCATGAAAAAATTCCGAAAATAAAAAAAATATAAAAAATATATATATGAAGATAAAAATAAAAAAAGATAATTTTTTTTGTTTTAATATTTTTATTTATTAAATTGAATTTCGTAATTTTTCCATGACAAACAGTGCAAAACTGCAAAGGCGTAAGTGCGAAAAACTACATTAAATCAATGCAATAGCCGTTGCCAGAAGACGAAGAAAAGCATCTTGAACAATTAAACAGGCGTTGCCATGGAGATTGTCGATAAAACGTGGTCCAAAATCGCTTTAAAAAAAAAACACCAACAATAATTTTTAAAACATATTTTTGGTGGTAAAACGGACCCCTCTTGGAGGATCCACGTACCAAATTTCACGGCTCTAGGCCTCGCTGTCTCCGCGCTACGAGAACTACTGTTACGGCCTGGAAATTGTTGAAAGCAATGTGGTGTTTCTGGGTTCCCGTCACTCCTCCTTAACATCCCATGGTTATATACATTATGTACATTTAGGCGACAGGACCTCCAAGATCATAGTGAGCTCCGAATCACTTGGTACTGACTCAGTGCTCACATACGAGTTTAGGTCACGCTGGGTTGCTGGGACTAAACCCAAGATCCTCGTCGTATTAGCGCAACGGTTTTTTTCTAATGTTTGGTTTGTTGGCAACTTTTTATTTTTCGTTACCAACATGCCAAACACCCACTGCCCTTTCTAAAGACTTATGTAACTTATGTGACACTTATTTTTTTTCAAGTATTAATTGATGTTTTGACAGTATAGACTGGTATATTCAAGAACAGATTTACATACATATCCCTTCGCACTGAAAGCCGGCGTGTTTCCGAATACGCTACGCACGGCAAGCGAGGATCACAACTATACTTAAAATAATGAAACTGTTGAAATACTATTCGCGTGTACAGTAATTCAGTTCCGTGGCTGTATAAAAGCTACACTCGAAAGTTAAAAACATTGGCTGTTTTATAGGCTGGTCGTTAGTTTTATTTTTATTTTTGTGCATTTATATCTTGTTCAACAATCATGAACACAAATGTTAATTCTACTTTTTGCCTAGCGTGTAATGCAATAATTTTGGAGCATAAAACATCAAAAAGTAATATCTACGATCATTTTAACGTATATAAATCGTTATGTGCGTGTGTGTGACCCGAAAACATGAAATGTCGAGTGTTAAATGTAATGGTCCTTTTACGGAGGTTAACAACTCTCCCAGTGCTAGGCTTTGCTCTAATTACCCAGGGCATAAATCATTTATGATTCCCGTTACATTTAAAGGTTTAAGTAATCCGATGCTCACTTGATTATGGCCGTTATTTTCATTAATATAGGTAATAATCATATGTATGTGTTTTTCTTTACTTCACCAGATGTTTAAATTAAAACACTGGGTTTTATTGCCACACGGTACGTAATTATTACTACTTTAAGAATTTAAATATTGCCTGACATAATTTAACTAAAAAAATACGGATCGACTTATAAATGAAAATAACGAACACAAAAAAAAAACGTTGAAAGTATTTGATTTCTGCCATTTGTTTGATGGCTATTTCACTTCTAACATCTTTGTTGAATTCCTAGTAATTGTGACGTGTATGTTTTGTCGAGTTGATTTTTTTTACATGTATTTTCCTGTCGTTGAGGTTTTTTTTTTTTTTTGCTCAATTCAGGAAGTGTAAGACGCCCATTTATTTGTGTAGTGTCACCATTTCCTTTAAATTTAAAGATGTAAACGGCAGAATTATCGTGGTTTCGAACCACGGGACTACATGTTAGGTTTTTCGTAAATTTTAAGGGGGTGCCTCCCATTGCAGGTCAAGGTTTTATTTTTACAGTAATTACAGGTAAACTCTTAGACTTTTTAACTTTCACGAAATGAAAAATATATACAGTGCATACTTTTTGCATAATTAGCTCCCAAAGTTGCATTTGAAACATTTTTGGATTGTACAAATAAGAAGAATTTAATTTATTGCAGAACTGAAACTTATTAGGTTTAACTGCAATGCCACTGGCTACTTCAAGATATGGTTTGAATTTATTTCAAAAAATATTAATTAATTTTTCCTGGTATTTCAAAATTCTCACATTTGCAACGATTTTGTCAGCGAAGAAACATGAAATGAGTTTTTGTGATAGAAATGCAAACCATATCATGAAGTAGCCAGTAGCATTGATTGCAGTTAAACCTTAAAATAATTCAGTTTTGCAATAAATTAAATTCTCTTTATTTGTACAACCCAAAAACGTTAAAAATGTAACTTTGGCAGCTAATTATGCAAAAAGTATGCGCTGTATATATATTTCATTTCGTGAAAGATAAACAATGGAAAAAGTCTAACAGTGGATCAGTGATAAATATAAAAAAAATAATGACCAGAAATGGAAGGCACCCCCTTAACCATGCCGCGGTGGTAGGGTCATTGAACCCGCGACCAACGAGTGAGGTCTCACAGGCCTTTATAAATCAAAAGGAATGATAAAAAAATTCATCGGGGCATGAGTCCTGTAAAATAATTTAAAGAAAAAGTGTTTCCAATTGCGAGGAGGTTGGGTACTGCACCCATGGGCGGGGCAATGCTATTCGTTTTTATACACGTGGAAGGCGGGGAATTAATTCGAGAGCAGTCCAAAACCATTTAAGGGTCGGCCGCGCCTTTCCCCTTATCGAAATTTGTTTTTGTCGGAGGGTAAGGGGGAAGGTGGGAGGGAGAAGGTGAATGTGATGGCATTAGGGGTGCGGTCCCCCTCCCAGGGGCTGTGTGTTTAGTGATGCAGCCGCACGCCTCGGCCGCGAGGGGCGCCACCGACCACTGGCAGACGGGCAAGTGGCGTGCTAACTGCCCGCGCTGAAACGCCCTTCCAGTACATCTGCCCCCCACCCCCTTTTCCACCCCACTCCTTTTTTATCACCACTTCCTCAGCTGACGAAGCCTTTCTCCGAACACGTCATAAACCTGCGACCCCTGCCTCTCCATCTACTTCTCGTGTGGATTGGGGTGGGCCTGAGTGAAGGGACGCCCTGTATATTCCTTCCCCGCACGCATATCGCCTACTAGTTGGAAGGGTAGTCAGTGGCTGCAGTTACCAAGGCGTCTCGTGCTCGTGAGGATGTTTTTTTTTGGGGGGGGGGGGAGTTTACGAGCACTTTCGGTCGATGCGGAAGTGGTTCGAAGCTCATTAAATATTCCCGAGTTTCAGGTTGCATTTTACGCCCCTATGGGTAACCGTCCTTCGTCAAACCTTAACTGGACCTTATTCACTGGGTTTTGCCCATGATGGGATGTAAGCTAAATGTGGATGAAGTAACCGAAATGCAGTTAGTTGTGCTGATTTTTCAGCTGCATTTCAATCGTTTATATAACGGATTTTTTTTTGTTCCTTGAATGAGTATTATAATAGGTAAGATCGATTTAAAATCCTTTTTATGGGGATGCGACATGGCTAGTTTTCGCTGCATGTCATAGATGGACAAGAAAGATAACTACACAAACCCAAAAAAAAAAAAAAAAAAAAAAATCCTTTTCAGCACAGCCTAGAGGCGTAGGTAGATTTGAAGTACCTATTTCTTCTAAAAATATTTTCGAAATTGGTATAAACTCCAGGAACATTTTAAGAACTAAATGTATCCTACATAACATCCTACATATTCGGTTGTTTTCCCTGAGTTGGTGTACTCATCTTTCTTTTCCATTCTTGTGGTTTCTCTTTAACATTCATTGAAAATCTACAGTGGTGTATGTCCATAAAATTGTTTTCAGTTTTAAAAAAAATGTGTTTCAGCCGGCGAGGTACAATTACAAGGGGTCTTGGAGGTCCTTGGTAGCGGTGCTTGCTGAGGCGTGAGACTCGTGTTGCGAAGGTTCTATAGGTTGGATCCAACTCCACCGATGTAGCACCGTGTTTGAATCCAAGTGGCGCTCTGTGCACGCCAAGGTGTCGCGAAATTCTGGTCGGACCAGTGATGGTTGGCGTCCAATACTCTCTCTCTCTCTCTTCCCTTCCCTCCCCCCGCGAAGGAAAAAAAGAATAAATTCCTAGTGTAACTAGTAATTTACGAGCAAAGAGTCTTCGCCCAAATGGCTCGGGGCCAACACTGAATCTTCGGAGGTCTCTTAGCGTTGAGCGTTTCTGTGAGTAATGAAAGCGCGGTAGAAATCATAAATTTATTCCACGTTTAAAGCTGGACGTGTGATTTTTTTTTTTTAAAGGCAAGCGTTGCCAATTTATGAACACGTCGCGAAGCGTCCGATTTCTTCCTTCCTATTAATTAATCTCTCTGCTTTTCATACATTTTGCAATTAGCATGTCGATCGGTTAAAATAATAAATTTATTCCACCGTTAAAAGATGTAAGTGTGATTATTTTTTTTACAGCAAGGGTTGCCAAATTTATGAATTCTTCGCGAAGCGTGTGAATTCTTCCTTCCTATTATTTAATTTCCTTACTTATCATACATTTTGTAATCAGTGTGTCACTCTGTTATATTTGATAGATATGACTTATTTGACCTTTCGAAGTAATAAAACATTTTTAGAAGGGATCATTTTCTTTTTAAAGTTCTAAAATGTAATCTATATAAATAGGTGGGAATGCATACCATTATGCACTTAAACTGCGTTCTCATTGGACCATAGATAGTTTTCACACCCCTGAAGGACAAAAAAATGTGAGTGAATCTCTCAGTACTCGCCAATGATGTGTAACATCTAACCTCGGTAACGAGCAAATTCATGTGTTCTCATGTTGCTCATGTTGCAAATAAACTTATAATACGAAACCCAGACATGAAATTTGAAGTAGAATTCTTTAAAATAATTTCGAGCGTGATAAAAAAAAACCTGATAAATAAAGTAGTTGCTTTTAAATACCAAAATTTATGGATGCGAACACACATATTTTCTGTTCCCGCTGCTAGAATTCGCTGCCTAAATCGTAAAAGTTTCTTGTAACCAACAAACGCAGATAGCAATTAACAGCACGAAAGAACCGTAAATTGTAAACTGTTTGAGTTATTCTTTAATTGTGACCTTGAACTAACACGCTACAACGCTTACAGTTTGATACTATTAAATTTCATTACTATGGCATTATTTTATGGACATACTGTTTATACAATTTATAATAATGTTTTCACGTATCCTAGTGCGGAATTTTGACGAGTGAGAAAGTATGAGAGAGTGCAAGTATACAAGTATGCAAGCGCACAAGTTTTTGGCTAGTAATTAATTCGTTTTGAACAAAGTACACAATGTAATTTCACGCTGGAGGTTCACAGTTGTTACGAACGTGTCAACTAATAACTTACAAATAGTCTTACATAGGTTTGATTCTTTACTTTATTTGTTATTACCTCACTCTCCCTTTCCGCTAACCAGCGCTTCATTCCTGATAGTGGCAATTTTTGTTTTTCTATTACGCTTTGTCTCGACGTGCTCTACCGACGGTACACAATTTTCCTTCAGACGTTCGATTAGGTACTCTCAGTATCTCAGTATCGATATTTAGTTCGACGTATGAAACATCTAGTGTCCAAGCGTGGCTCCAGAAAACGCTGCCCGGGGGGTTGGGGGACATTTCTGTGTGGGCGATAGGCCCTCCCGAGCTCGTATTTTCAATTTTTGATTTTGGAGGATATATTTGTGTTGACTTAAATCTATAATCGAATCCCTCTGTTCATTTATAGTTGGTAGTTAACTAATACTTCATTCATTAATACTTCATTAAGTTCCTTTAGTTCATTAATTCACATAGTTCATTAATAGTTGTTTGTTCATTAATACTATAGTGAAAATACTAGCATGAAACTCGTATTAAGGTTCAGTATTTGAGACCAATTTGAGGCAAAATTGAGTCCAATCTGTGACTTAATTATTGTCATGTTTTGCAACTGCATGCTTTTAGCCTATTTAAATCATTGTTTTGTACATACGTCTTTGGCGTAGCAATGGCGTGTGTCCAAAATGATTATTTCAATCTTTCTTCCCCATTGCAAGAATCATTCAGCGAACTGCATACGACAGAAACTTTCGAAAAAATTTCCTGGAGCCGCCGCTTCTCGTGTCCGGTAGATTTTGTTTGGATAACGACACTAGGGATGTGCTGGCGTTTTGTGGGCAGGCCTGCGTTCTTTCGCGTGGCGAGAAGAATGATTCAGCGAGGTTACAAATGAAAGTTTGCGGTTGACAGCCCCTGGCAACCCCCGTCGCTTCTCCTCGGCTACGACCTTCCCCCGCCCGCAGGGACATTCCGCCCGCCGTCGTGCTAGCGAGGGGCGAGAACGCGAGATTAAAAAAAACAGTGGCATCCTCCTGCTCTGGGTGACCAAGAGCGTCGGTTTTCGTGCTGCGGAAGTCGTCTCAAGGGAGGATTTGCAATGCAAGAATCACGACTGCAAAGATGTCGTGTTGGCAACGCGCGGGTTCTACACCCGAGCGACATTGTGCCCTTAAACACGCACAAAAAAAAAACACGACATGCCGTCAACGCTTGCAGATGTTACCGCAGTTTGTCCAGTTATCTGGAATCAGCAACTATGTTCTCCCCATTAATTATTTGTTCTACGGATATTCTCACAAATCCTTGCAAAAGAAAATAGTTAGACAAGGTTATTTTTTATATTGTTTTTTTTTAGTTCTTGACATGTGTTGTGGTTATTTTTTTTTTTTTACCAATTTCCCAAAATAAAATAAAAACATTCGGTTCCTGTTTAGCGTAATCGCGTCCAGTTCACGTCCTGCCTCGGTAGTGGGAGGGGGTGAAGCGACACTCTCTCCTCTATTACGCTCGCCGCTGACGTCACGCGACCAGAGAGAGATGGAGAGAGAGAGAGAGAGTTGGAGATAGAGAGAGAGAGAGTTGGAGATAGAGAGATATAGCCGGCCGGCACCCACGATCTCAGCGGGCGTACGTCACGATAACCCCCGCGTGTGCGCGACCATGCCTCCTCACCCCCTCCACCTTCCTTGCTACCCCCGGAAAGTAGAGGGGGGAGGCGGCTGTTTTGTGTCGCTATGTTGCCAGGGAGGGACGCTTCCAGGGGTGGAAAGAGCTGTGTTCGCCCTTCGTTTCTAGCCGGCAGTTCTTGCGTTTCCCGCCCCCCCCCCCCCCTGCTGATGTAACTTTCTTCCTTGAGAGCTGATATAAATCTTTCAGCGGCTCCGCTTCATCCAACCCTTCCCTCCCATGCTTATTTCACCAACCCCCCCTCCCCTTTTATCAACCCTCCCCACCCTATCCTTTGCATGCACCGCCCCCGGCAGAGAGTATAGATTTTTTTTTCCCCCGCGTTCTCCCTCATCTTTGCTGAGGGCAATGACAGGCCGCGTGGGCAGACTCTACGCCTGCGCGATGTCTAGTTGGTACAGACCGGAAATATTGGCGGATTAATTTCGCGACAGGCTAGCAGCCAAACAATCTGGCCTTTTTTCCTGCTTCTGTTGTTGGACCTTAGTTACACAGAGAAAAAGGTTTGTGTGAATCAAACAAATATTTGTTTATATATGGCGAAACAAATATTTACTTGGTGGAACAGAATATTTTGTTAGCTTAACCAAACTCGGTAAGTAACAAAAATTATTTGTTACACCTAACCAAATATACATTTGAGTTGACAAAATCGTTTTGTTGGGTCAACGGAATCTTTCCTACTACAAAATATTTCTTTGAATTAACAAAATATATTTATTTCTCCGTATACGAACAAATATTTTGTTGAGGCAAACAAACCTTTCTCTCAGTGTAGGAAGGACTCTGAGCCAGTGAAAATCTCTCGACGTGAGATGTATCGAATCACCAGCAACCCAGAACACAAGGTCTCACCAGTCTTTAGCCAATGGGCAGGTGGCATTTTGCCCGAGTAGCCTAGGATTCTGGAGTCAATCCTTGAGGTCCAGTGAAACCGAGAATTTTTTTTCAGTTCCTGCTGATTGGTCGTCGGGGCCAGCGATATCTTGGTTCCGTTCGGGTAGAAACACGAATTGCGAATGGGATTAAAGGGCCCGCCTACTCAAGGGTTTATGGTTGTTAATGAGACGGGACGATAAGTGCGACGCTCGCTGGTGCTTCTAGCGCGGTATCGCCTCTAAGTGCAATGCTGTGGATCGGCGCGCAGTCTTCTCGTCGTGTATAGGGCAACTGTGAGATTTGAGTGGTGATCATAACATTATATGACCGAGGAATGAAGATAAAGGTGTAATGCAATTCCCTATACTGCTTTCAAGAATCTGTACCGTTTGTTCGACGCCTGAAATTCATTCTTTAAAAAAAAAACGGAAACAAAACTACCCATCCGTCATGAACGTATTTTTGAATGCCTTTCGTGAACAGACACCACTTAGATATGTAGAACAGTTTTCAATTCGTGTCGTTGTCTCCTTTAATCGTCATCTGAGCTAAAGGAGACAACTCCCACACCCGGATCAGGTTTAGCGTCTCTTAAGCAAAAAATTACAACAGAAAATTTAATTAAAAATTGCAACATTTACGACTAAAAACCCTCTCTCTAGGGTGCAGGAAAAAATCGAATAATCCGGACTGGACATTTAAAATTACGTAACACGTTTACTATTAAATTTAAAGGTAGGATTTTGGAGTAGCATTTCGAAAATATTTATGAAACATTTAACAACTTTATTTTCTTACTGATTTCTTCCTCACGAATTCCGATCTCATTTACAACTGTTATTTCTTGAGTTTAAAAAAATTGATAGTGAACAGGGTATTTCTAAAAATATACTTATTACAAAAAAATAACTAAAAAAAAATTATAAACTAATTACAATAAAAACAATCTTCCGACCAGCTAGTTTACCATATTACTTGCTGTTCCTTCGCGCGACCTTAATTACAATTTCTGGCCACGCTTCCAGACTCAAATAAAAAATTTTATTTATGCAAGGCGTCTTCCGAAAACTAAGCCTACACATTCTTATGAAAAATTAGTTACAATAAAAAGTAGAGTGTTCTTCAACAGTCCACGCTCGGGGGAAACGTCTCTAGTTCGATGCGCTCACTGTAATTTCATGGAGATCCTCGCTATTTGCTTCTCAACTTCACCGTCGGTTGCCGATGCAGAGCAGTCTCTCTAAGCCATACTCTCAAACGTTTATAATCAGTCAATAAACTTATTACTTGCGCGTATTACTCCGCTAACTGTAGCTAGTGATCAGAGGCGACGAGCGTGCCAACATGCACGACTAATAGAGGCTCTATTTCTATTTTGTTGGTAGCTTTTTTTTTCGAGACTTAATGAGCGGTTTAGCGGGCTGCTTAAATCTGTTAAATTTTGTGGTACAGTGATGCGCGCGCATCTTAAAATTTCACTCTCGCAATTTTTTCATAACGCTCCTAAAGAAGTATAACTTCAAAAACATCAGAGTCATTTTGCAACCATATAAATGAATTTAAATAAAAAACGGGTTGCTTAACAAAAATAGTTCCATATTAAAATGCCGCAGGGCAATGAAAGTGGCGCACACGCCACGTGGTATCGTCTGGAACTCCGCGCACCACGTGTGTCCCAGGCAGGTGTTGTCCTTGTCATCTGGTTGGCTTCCGGGGATGTCAGAGACGACGAGATCCGGGTGGATGAGGATGGAGAGTCGACGGTAATAAAATGGTGACGCGGGAAGCGAGAGCACTCTCCCCATCTCGCAGAAACGTCCGCCACGTCACCCACTTAAAAATCTGGGTTTCGACCCAGCCGGAAAACCTAACCCGGTTTGCCTTGGGTGGGCGTTGCATCACGGGCGTGTCACTTGTGATGTAACGAAACACTGTATTTAAATTCATTTTTAATCAAGTGCACAATTCACAGTTATTATCTTCTTACTTCGCCAAAACTGGGAAGATAGCTATATGCATAATTTCAGAGTTTATAGTTTTGCCCATGTATTAAATTATTCAAATGTTTTATTCAAATTTTCTTATGCTTGCTGTCTTTTGTTTTCAGGTAAGATGATCCGATTTCGTTACAGCCGCCTTCCCCAGAAAACGGTGAGACATTTTTTTTTCTTCTTCTGCAAAATAAATAATAACTATTAGTCTTCTTGTTACTATCGCGTATTTAATGTGAAGGAATATGTGTGTCTACTCCCTTTTTAACACGAAATATGAGATCTATTTATCTGTACCTAAAAAATTGCCCCGTTTATTTGAGGCGCATTCTTCGTCGAAAACTGCACAGGAGTCCAGCTCTGATTGGCCAAACCAACAGGCCAACTAGACGAAATCAGGAAACACTCCTCTCAGGCGAGAGTATTAAAGGTATAAGAAATTGTGATAACCTCAGTAGGTAACTCTACCCTGATGATGGCGACTGCAAAGTCGACCGAAACGTCGGTAGTATATTCGCCTTGGACGCGGCTACAACCCAGAAGCCAAGCTACTTCAAAGCAAGTTTTGAATTCACATCATTAAATTTAAAAAAATTATTATATGTTGACAAATCTCGTGCGCGGAAACCAAAAATATCTGTTTGCATCTGTCATCAGTTGGTATGCCCTACCTCCCCCCCCCCCCAGGAGACACGTGGCTTCACCTATACCATGGGCGTTTGGGGCGTAACTGTATAACCCTATACCTCGTGTGGTCGTTATGGAAGTACGAGAAAAAAAAATACTGAGTTACGACGGTCGTAATGCCTTTTTTTTTTACTGCCCTATATCAATACGCGCGCACGGTCGCTTTGCATGGGGAATGACCTCGGTACAGGGGAAGGGGGGGGAGGTCGGCCATCTTTACTGGTTATTCGAAGAAGGGGAAGGGGCAAGGGGGGTAGAGATAACCTACTGTTTATTAGGCATTTAAATCTTGGTAACCCCAGGGGCTGGCGCGCGCGTCTCCTACGGCGTCTAGACCCACCTGCTAGATAAGGGTTGTGGGGGGAGGGGGGGGGGTGAGATACGGCCCAGAGGGTCGTTCGGATCCTGCGTCCCTTGTAGTGGTCGTGTCTCTCCTCGATGGCTCGCCGGCAGGTCGGCGCGACATGTCGATATGTCTCGCTCGCGGTGCGATAGTTTTTTTCGGTATCGCGTGTGCGATACTTCAGATGCCTGCAATGTACTTCACCAGCCACGGCAGTCTGCAGGCAGAAAACTATAAAACTGATCATCATGCATGCCTTTCCTCGATGGTACGCCACAGCCGCGCCTCCAACGGAAAAAAAAAAACAACTGAATCGAATTTTGAGATTCAAATCATGAAACAGAACTAAGATGGACGGAAAAAGGAATGTAAACCAAAGACTCCATCTTAAGATTCAACAGTGTTCAGAAGCTTTCAAATTTGCATTTATTTAACGAGTACTTTGTCAGTATGAATGCTGGCAAAGATGATTACAGAAAGACCGTATTATGATCCGAAAGTGAACGGGGCATTCAAAAATTTAATAACTGTTGCCAGGAGACGAAGAAAATATATCTCTTTGATGTGCAATCGTAACCCCCCTTCCTTCCACCTCAAAATTTCACGGTTCTCCTCATCTTCGTGCTACGCGAACTTCAAACAGACAGACAAACTGACTCTCCTTTATTAATATGGATACAGTCATAACATATTTACTACTTTATCTGCAGTGTATGTACTTACACTGCAATACTGAATCATAGTAATAAAAAAACTCGTCTCATAGTAATAAAAACAACTCTGTATCTCGCTAACAACATGCTGCTGACCGGTAAAATCAGTGAATTTCGATAGAAATATTTGCGATTGTAGTGGGTTTCGTTGGAGAAACAGTGGAAATCACTTATAAATGCATAGAGACCTGCAAAATTCGCGGTTTCGATGGCCTTCAGGATAGACTACACATACCCCTGTACACTCGGGCAAATAACGCAAGTTCATTGGCTGCCGACTTGTAAGTCGTCTCAGCTGGTTTGTCTGTGATTCGATCCTTCTTTGGTTGAGGGTTTATAACTGGTTGAGATTCGTCCAGATGAACAGTAAGCCAATAGCAAAATTATCTAAGTGGTAGGTATATGTGTTTGAATTCTAGCCCGTCACCGAATGAATCCGCGAATTTTGCAGGTCTCTACGTTATACATCGCTTAATTTTAGTTGTTAAGAACTTCTGGATCTATTTTCATTGATATTCAAGCGTCATGTACGTGTCTTGCGTATTTACCCACAATATCGACGTTTATTTTAGCCACAAGCTGTATAGCGCACTTCAGCTTATCTACACTGAATAAAAAAAGTTTTGTTCTTGCCACAAAATATTTTGTCAGTAAAGATCCTAATAAATATTTTTTATGACAAAACATATTTTTTGGGGGTTACAACAAAACCATTTATTACCGACAACAAAATTTCGCTCTTTTAAAAAAAACTATTAATGTTTACGAAGTTAAGGGTGGATGTTTTTGAAATTTACCTCTAAGATCATTTATATATTATCATAATTTATGTATGCTATATGCTCACTATATCTCCAAACTACGTATATTTATTAAACTGACTTCATACAGCTGTCATAATCTTTTGCGTCAGTTTTTCCCATTGTTTTCTTCACATAATCTACACTGGGGGTATAGGGGTGAATCAAAGATTTTTTAAAGTTTAATAATACAGCCACCTACCTCGTTGACGAACGGGGATGATGTTCTTCGAAAAGAAGGGTCTGGTGACCATCAGGATCACGTTTCCGGACTAGCGGGAACTGAAGTTGAGTTAATGGACGGGTCATATTTTTTTTTTCCAACCTTTGATCCTGTTAAGTCTTTCTTTATAGTCCCTTATGCCGCTTCCCTCTGGTAGTTCCTGTGGCTTCTTGGCTGTGCAGGGGGAAGAACGGGTACGCAGTGTCTCGAGGAAGTAAGAACGGGATTCATGTGAATCATTAGCTATACTAATTTTGTAAGATATATTGTTAGTTTGTAGAAAGCAAACTCTGAAACTACAGGCCCTATTTCAAAATGTAATTCGCTGTCATAAAGCTACAAGATTCCGCATGAAATAAGGGCTACATAACAGTAAGTGTTAACTAAAACTGGGGAAGTACGATCAAATTCCACTGCTTTCTTGACTCACGCTGATAAAACCGTTACAGATGTAAAAAAAATGTTGCGTATAAGTATTCAAAATATTCTGTCTTAAATTTAATATAGGTTATCTCCCAAGTGAACATAATTTTCAGTTCTTGATATAGTGTTTCCGAAATTATCTTTGTTATCATATGGACACGGCGCTGGTTAAACCAATTTTGAATTTGAGGGTAAGATACATTAAATTAGCTGCAAGTTGCCATTAATTGAAATAATAGTTGTTTTCTTTCGTTGTGATTTTTAAATGAAAAGTTTATCTGTAAAAAATATTTATCTGCCCTTGCGAAGTGCGTTAATACATCTTGGGGGGGGGGGTCGAGCTGGAACTACAAAAAGGGGAGGGTGTGTGTGTCCTGGTTGAGCTTAGAGATTGTTTTATGCTTGGGGTCTCCCTTATAGCTCGAAAATTACAAGTCTGTTGATAAACGAATTCATAGGAAACGTTACAAGTAATGTAATACACACAGATCACGTTTACATTTACAGGCCATAATAACGTTTACAGTCTTTAGAATTTTTTTTTAATGTGTAACATCTTGGTTCTCGGCACACGGCATTTGGTAGGGATGATTTCATGTCTGGAACGGAAGTCGCATGGAACGGAAATGTCTAACCACGGTGCTGCCATCTGTGGTTTCTGGCACGAACCAAAGTTCACAAAGCCAAAGTGAACCTTTATGGTATTAACTAAAGGGAACCTTTATGGTATTAACTTTTTAATGATTTTTAACCAGATGGACAGTAATTTAATTAAATTTTTAGTTAAAAAATCAGGTCCAAAGCTGGGTATCAGTATTATTTTCATGTCTTTTTCGCTTTTGTCGGAGCCGTTTAATTTTATAGTTTAATATTTTGCTCTGCAAAACTAATTATTCGATAGTCGAGGCAGCTTCTCCTGTGACTAATTCTAGCGACGGGTGCGGAAACTACGTGATATTCGCATAACAAAATGTAGTTGAAAACACAATATGCGTATATATTAATCACGCTCGGAATATTATTTTAAGAAATCTACGTTAAATTTCGTGTCTTAATTTCGTATTGCAAGTGTATTTGCAAAATTAGAGTACATGGATTTGCTCGTTACCTTTGTTTTATGTTGCACATCACTGGCGACTGTCGAATGACTCGCTAATATATATATATATATATATATTAATTGTTTGTTTTGAAAAAAAAAAAAGGTTTTTCGTTGAATAATGGGAAGGATCAGGACAAAATTATTTGCCCCTGGGACCCTTGGTTTTTTCTCGACTGCTGTGCCTTTCAGTAGCTTATGTACAGTACTGTACACTGAACACTTACTGCGTAGCTCCTCGTTGCGTGTATAGCGGCAATAAGGCACCTCCCCTAGGGTCGAATGTACAGCTGAGAGGGCTGCATCTAGCGACATTTGTCAGCGACTAAACACGGCAGGGAGGGTGTCTTGACTACTCCAGCACCGTGATTACTTACGCCTTGATTTTCATGTTTGCGTCCGGGAACTGCACCATACATGTAATAATTTGTCCGTTCCACTCGTACAAGAAGAATTTTTTTTTATTTGTTTGTGGCTCTTATCGTTAAGGTGCACGGTTATGAGGAAAAGTAAGATGACTCACGTGAATTCATGAGCACCGATTTGGAACTTAAGTATATTTGATGTGTTCAGTAAATTTGGGGATTCCGTCGACTTGAAACGAAATAATGTAATTCATTCCTGCTGTAACTAATCTAAACATATATTTTTGGATTTTTTTTTTAACTGTTAGCGATGTGTAGCATAAGTTTATATTTTATTTATCTCATGTATTGTTTTCAACTTTAAAACGTACATGCTTAGTGAAATTTTTTTTCGCAGGAAATGCTGGTTTTGAATATTGGAGTTTCTGTGTAATGGTTTAAATATCATCGTAATTTATCCACTAAAAGTTTTATTATTTTTTATTCAAGTTTAATTTAAGAAAGTTTGTTTGTCAGATAAATCAGATCAAGTCTGTTGCATTACAAATATCTGCTAGATAGTAGTTACAAAATATACGTACATTTATTTTTAAATGATTGATTCTTTTAAGGAGTTATTGGTTAATGCTGTAAGACATGCATGTACTCTTGGCTCTTAAACCAAACAAGTTTTCTCAACATTTTCTCTCCTAGTTAGCATAATTTAGTTCAGATCCAAGGCATTATTCCATTGCGAGCACGGCCGTCTTTGTTCACAACAAAGCGCGCAACAGACGGGCCGAGCATTCGGAACGGAAGCGAAGTTACTCGCCCACTCCGTGTTGTAATCGAATTCCGACCGCATTTCCTATTTGAGAGTCGTTTCGCGGCTGTAGTCGCCCAACAAAGTAACTATTTCCCGGTATTAATTGAATCGCTGAGTAGTGCAAGAGATCCGATCGGAATAAGAGATGCTCTGAGCATTCCTGCGGGAATAAGGAAATTTAGCATCCCAGAGAGAGAGAGAGAGAGAGAGAGAGATGTTGGATTCTGGAGATCTAATCTCTGTGTGTCTCCGTTCCCCGAATGTGAGCAGTTAATTTCCCCGCCTACCCGGACACACATGCGGTGTGCAGAGCTTTAGAAAAAAAAAAGAAAAAAAAAGTGGTTGTCTGTAAAGTCGGTTTACGGACGATAGTTTAACGTGACAACGTCATAACAAAACATTGATGAAATAATTGCATACTTTTATGAATAAAATTGAATCATTTTTATTGAATTATCACTATTTTGTATGGATACAAAGAAGGAGTGAAATGAAATCTACAATTTAATTGATGAATTTACTTTTACAAATATGTTTATTACTTTAAAGAACAGATTATTTTAATTATAACTTTTATACATGTTTGCTATTTAACTTCTTCCAATCTGTGTTATTCTGTTAAGCATAGGACGATGATAGGAAAAGTAGGAAACGAATGGGAGTGTTTCAAGTTTAATGTGCCTCGAAAAAGTCAAATCTATGGTTGTTCCAATCGAGTGGAAGAGAGATGCGGCGAAAGCGTACAGTGAGCGTAACGGGTCAAAACGTTACGGGACAATGTGCGTAACGGGACAATGCACGTAACGGTACCATGTGCGTAACGGGACAATGAGTCATCCTTTTTCGTGCGTGCAGCCGGCGTTCATCGATTTATTAGACGTTGTCACGACAAAAACCACGTGATTAGAAAACTGGTCGAGATATCAGAGTGGTCTCTGTTCACGAAAAGCATTTAATAATACGCTGAGGACGGATGAGTAGTTGGGTATCCGTATACCGTTTTTAAACTATATTTTCATAAACTCGTGTTTTCAGAATAATTTTTAGACATGAAACATCCGGTAGAGATTCTTTAAAACACTCAAGGGATTGTCTCTACACCCGCACTATTTGATATTGGTTCCCTATGCACGACGTGAATACTGCGCGGTAGTCCATGAGCCTTACGCTTAGAGGCCATACCGCGCTAGAAGCACCAATGAGCGCCGCACTAATCAGCCCGTCTCACCAACACAAAACACTCAGAGCTCCAGTTGTTAACGCTCCGTTTACATTCAAACCGCTGGAGATTTCTTGAAGGTGTGTGCTTGCTAATAGCATTTAAGAGCCAGTGCATGTGTCTACAAGTTTAGTTCCATGGTCTCGTGTTATATATATATATATATTTTTAAACGGTGAAAAAGTTTCGACGGGTGTTATCACTAACGTTCTTAGGTATGGAAAATTCGTAACACTTATTGTAAATTGTATTGGGAAGTGCAGGAAGCCATTATTTTTAATATTCCATCATAAATGATAGGGTCACCGCCAGAAGGATCTGCAAGGTGACCCGGGGACATTTCCAATGGTGTAGAATTGGGGGGGGGTGGGGGGGAGGCACGAGAGTTGCACGTGGGGTCAACCGAAATTTCATCTCTGGATACGAGACTTGTATGTTGTATGCTGCCCATATTTTGGCCTGCGTGCATGCAATACGCAGAAAACTTTAAAATATAAAGAAAGTTTAAAAAAAAAAACAACACTGTTTCGACATCAAACCAATTTCACAGTCACGCTTTTGCAAGTGCAGGCAGTGAGGGGCTTCTTAATTCCATCGGTGAAGGGGGGTGGGGGGGGGGGGACCTACGCCCATGTTCACCGCTGCAAGTCCCATAGAGAAGCGTTACCGACGCGAAGACTGCACGCCAGTTCTGTGCCTGGCGCGTAGAGGCTGTGAGGCGTGTTAAGTGCGAGTCGGTGTCGCCCTTAACGACCACACACTCTTAGAGCTCGTGCGCCCATAAGGCGGCCACCTTAACGTGCGAACCTGCTAGAAGATATTACCTTACCTTGAACGCGCATGATGGCGTAGTGCACGCATGGCAAACCAGTGGTACGCCAATAATTAAAGAATCTATGTAGGTACTTGATCTCTTAAAGTAACAAAGTTCGCCTGATTAAAACTATTAAGCATCTAATTTTCAACAGCAGAAATGAAATAACCTTTTTATTTTATTCAAATAAACATAAAATAGTAAACATTTCGATTGCTGTACAAATTTAGAGTTGCATTTTTTTATATTTTTTTTTTTATTTTTTTAAAAAGATAATAGCATCTAGTTTTGACGAGGTTATGAATCAACCAAGAAGCCTTGTCAGACCGAGACTTTAAAGCTCGTGTCAGAATTTTTCCTAATTGCTTCATTTGCGAGACCGGCCACGCACGGTCGCAGACTGGCCAGGTGGCCCGATATGGCATATTGCGTTGGCATCGTCTTTGCCGAGTCGCGGTCGTGAGGACAGTAAATAAATCGAGTGGATTTTTTTTTTAGTTTATTTTATCCTTCCTCTGTTTCTCTCGTGCGGATTCATCCGAGCAGCGGGGGTTGTTTTGAAGGGTGCGGCCCGGGGAGGATGGATGGGGCCTTCAGGACCTGCAGATTGGGCCGGCCGCAACCAGCCACCCCCTCCCCCTTGATCGCCCCTCAGAGGTCACAACCGAATAACTCACTCCGATGCCCCTGCGCACCTCGCCACGTGTTTTGTTTTCCCCAACCAGTCGTTCATTTTCGTCTACTGTTCCAGTGCGGCTACTCTGAAAATTTTATTTTTAGAAGTGGTTGATTACCAGCGGATATCACTCAAAGGTGTCTCACAGGTCACGAAGGTCAAAGTCGTGAAGGGACAATGAGAATTATGGACTGGTTCGTCACGAGAAACTCACGAATAAATTCTCGAAATAAGCATAAACGTTGCAGGAAGTCACGATACTTTAATTTCAAGCATAATTTTATAACGTGCTTTAAATATAAATACTTGTAGATGGTCTACCTAAAACATGTGCAAAATATATCTAAAAAAGGTTCCTGCTAGAAGTAGATCTATTTCCATTTTATTTTGGTTTTATTATTTGTATAAACGATCTAGCGATTTTAAAATAGTTGCAAATATTTTTATTGACTGTATAACAGAAACCTTGATGAATTGTTCAAGAAAAGCATGCCCGGCGTGGTGATATTTATTGTGAATCGGAAGGCTGATCGGTGTAATGAGTTTTGCTGCGTTCAAATATACCATTCCTTCACGTTATTCTTGGATTGAGACCTGGTCTTGCAAACAATTGCGAAACCACTTTCTGGTTGTGCAGGCCAGACTGAGGGGAGCTCAAATAGTTTATGTCGTTTCGTAAATTACTTAACAGATAAATCAAAACTCGACATGATATTCTTTTTATCTTGTATAATCTAATAGGTATATATATTTTTTCATTCATTCACAATTACATATGTAGACCCTAAAAAAAGTAAAAGGTCAGTTAAATATTATTAATATGGAAATAAATGTTGCAGTATCATTTGTATCCTGGTGAGGCCAAGGTTTTAAATTAACCTGAAAGAAAATAACTTTGAACTATTTTGTCAATCTAAGTCTTACGAAATGATTCTGCGGTAGTAATATAAATGTTAAGTCATTTACTATAGGGCTCTGTAGTTGCATTAATTTTTGCGAAATAATTTTCGTGATTAATTTTGGAAAAAAATGGGGGCGGGGGAGGGAAATGCTATCAAATTTAATAAATTTGTTACCTTGACGAAATAAATAATAAATACATGACACAATTGCATAAATTTGTTTCATTTGAATTTTTTAACTTTGTTATTTTTTAATTTTTGTCATTCGGGGTGTGTCGACACTTACCTGTGGTCCAATGAGATAAGAACGCAATTCAAGTTTTGAATGGTTTGTATGTCAGTCTCTCTCCAAATGTAAACGCGAATGTATTTATGCTTTCTCGTGTCTAAAATAAAAACAATGAAATATTTTGGGAATTAATCTCTCTTAAGGTTCTATCTCGCACTCAGTTTGATTTGATTGTTTCGTACTTACTTGTGTTTAAGAGATATTTTTAAAACGTTAACTCGTTTCCTCCCTTGAATTTGTTGTTAGATGACAAATATTCTCCACGTATATTAACTTAGTTTAATATAATAGGTGTAAAAAGTCATTCAGGTGATATTAATTGCGAAAACTTACACGATCCTTTACACCTACTTTATTACACTAAGTGTTGAAAAAATTCTTTCTGAAAATAAAGGTAACGAGTTAAATTTTTGTAAATGGCCCTTAAATAAAAATAATGAAAAAATATATATAATAAAAAGAATCAACAGGGCGTTTGAGACTGGGCCTTAAACGCGGATGAACTGCAGAAAGTGTCTGGAGTTGTGCCGTTCTTCGTATCCCCGCATGTTGTCAGGCCTGTGTCCGCCCGGGTGAGTTATCGCGGCACAAACAACACACGATCTGATTCATTGATTGGTTCCCTCCCTTATCCCTTCTCACCCGCTCCTACCCCTGGGCCCTTTTTCCTCCGCCCCCTCTTCGCCGTCAACCCCGTGGGAGGCGTACTCGGGACATCTGATGCTCGCGTCTCTATCCGGCTGGCTTTCGGATCGCGTATTTCACGGCGCCGCGTCTTTCCCCGAAGCAAGGGCGGATCCATAGTGAAGGGTCAGCGGAGGGCCAAATTAAATTTTTCGAATACAATTTTACCACATTTAGAATTTAAACATTTAGTACAGTTTATGTGTGGGACGAGGTTCGCTTTCAAGGGCGCGCTGAAACTGGAAGTCTGTCGCACAAACCTTGCACGCTGGTGGTTTTGATTCGTTCCCATCGAACCACGCGGCGAAGACGCTAGTAATAACCACAGTAAATGTACGAAATTTCCAACGAAGATCTCACCTGAAATGTGTGAAGAGGACTTCGTGATTTTATATTTTTGTATATTCGTATAAACTATGCTGTATTTCGACTAAATAGTTTATGTTATAAATATGATAAAGACACGCGTTGAAAAAAAAAGTTTTTCAGCAGTAGTGTAAACTGCTGGAAATTTAATTAATTTTAATTATTAATTTAATTAATTAAAAAAATATTTTATTTTATCAAAATAATTTTTGTTATTTATAATAAATAATTTAATTATTCATAATAATTAATTTTATGATTATTGTAATTATTCCTAGTTTATTTCACGTAATACCTTCGTTAAAAAGTCCGTAAATTTACTACATTTTCTAACAGTGTGCCATACTCTAAATCGCGAATGGAAAAAATAAATCGCGGGATAAATGACTCCACAGGCCTAGTGGCGTATTAACATAGTTGCCTGTGATTCGGCACTTCTTAAATTGAGAGTATCTCGTTGGCTCAGAGTTTTTGAATTCTAATAATGGTTCGGCTGCGAAATGAATTCGCGATATTTTCCCGTGTTTGTTATTATTACTTGCTCGACATCTTGCACCCATTATATTGCACTTAGTGAATATAATTTGGATTATTAGCGACAGAAATAATGAAAAGGCGGTTAAAGTGTTAAGGTATTAGAAAGAAGCCTTAAATAATAATGACTATAATCTAAAAAAAACACAATATGGAGAGTGAGCTCGGGTGCTAAGGGACTTGCACTACGCCTTGATCTACATTTATACATCTTACAATGCTATGGTTACCGCTCAAATCTCACAGCACGACAAGAAGTTTGCGCGTCATTCCACAGCCTCGCGATACCGTGCTACAGTATATTCACCTACTTTCCTACGAAGAATTCACTTGAAATAAACGAAAAGGTCTTCGTAATTTCAAATAAGTAAATCTTCTTAGAAACCACGCCAGTATTTCGTCTTCCGATTTGTATTTTTAGTTCTTAGCAGACAAAAGAAGAGTTTTTTTTAATGTTTTGTTTATATAAGTACTTAGAATATTCGTTTGGATTCATGTACAAAGTAAGTTAACTCGGTGTCTGGGAATTGGCAAAGATAGCCGGATATTTACGAACATGCCTGGATAGATCGTAACCAGCGTTATTCGTAATGTGGAGATGAGAATCTTCAACAGCGAGCATTTGCACTCATCATCCAGCCTCACTAAGGGGTCGTCCATTAATCACGTGATGTTTTTTTAGCAAATTTTTAACCCCCCCTCCCCCCTAGTAATTTGTGGTGAGGTATCAGACTACCCCCCCCCCCTTCTCAATAAATCACGTGTATTTTTTGGTAGAAAATATTTTTCAAAAATTCAGAATATTATCTTTAAATATAGGTATAATCTAATTTAATTGTGGAAAATTAAGCACAGTGATAAAGATGTCCAGACACAAATTAAGGTTGCAGGTTTATTCTCACTGGCATAAAAATAATAAAGGAAAGGCTTATATGTGATTTACGCATGTACCTATTCGGCGCCAAAATCACAGTCTTACTGGCGACTGGCAAGCCGAGCCGGGCGGGGATATTGTTGCCTGGCTACGGCGAGTCAAGGTCACGCGTCGCTTTTCGGTTTAGTAGAAATCGCACAAAAAAAAAATACACGTGATATCTCTCTACACCCCCCCTCTCCCATTGTGATATTTCGTGATTTTTCCCGACACCCCCCCCCCCCCCTTTTTCGAGCCTCACGTGATTAATGGACGATCCCTAACACAAATTACAGGCGACGCTGGCACTAAAATTTTGGTTGCTGTTTTCTCGCAGCAACGTGTTGCAGTGTCATATTTACCCCCCGGTGCAGTTTGAAAGCGACTTTCGAGCTTTATACGGAGCGGACACTAAAACACGGAGCGACGACTCTCTGGTGTTAGCCAACTCCCTGTTCTTCCGGTCTTCCTCCGGGTTTCGCGGCTCCGGGCTCCGGACGCGTGTTGCGGCTCGTCCCGGAACTTCCGGCGAGTTTAAGGGGGAGGGTGGTGAGGATGAGAATTGTGGGGGGGAGGGGGGGGGCGAATAGAGACGACGGTGGCGGAATCTGGGGGACGAGATTAAGTGCAAACAGAGCGGAGGAAAAGTGCTCCCGCACGCTATCCACCCTTCTCCCCCTTTTTCTCTCCTCGTTGTTGCTTGGTGGCGAGGAGAAAGTTATCGGGCGGGAGGACGAGGAGGAGGTAAAATAAATATGAAAGAAGAAAAAAAGTAATTCCCCCGATGACCCGCGTCGCAAGCGAAGTCTCCGGAAAAAAAAAACCTTCTTTTTTCCGCGCGCACAATAAATATACTAAGCATAACGGGCTTGTGGGGGGTTGGCGGGAGAAAATATTCCATGCATTAACTTTCCGCCGTGATATGGGAAGGCTGGTCTACGAGGATGAAAAAAAAAAAGGGGGTTCCATAGGGAAGGGGGTAGGAGGGAGCGGGGACAGAAAGCCGTTCTGCTCGTCGCCGGGAGCCTTGTCCTCGTGTTTCGCCGGCCTCCCTGGGGCCCCTTGATCGCGACATCAAAGTTAACTTCTCTCGCCCGCGGGCCTGGACGAGCGCTGAGCTCAGGGCGTGGACTCCCAGGGGCGCGGCAGCTGCGCTCGTCTCCCCCCTCTCCCTGTCTACTCCCTTATCTCAAACTTAGGTTCCGTCCCACTCGCCGCATTTGACACTCCGTCTTCCTGTCGTTGCACTTTGGCTTCGTCGAGGGCTTATCATATCCAGATATTCAAGTACTCACAACTATTTTTTAACCTATTGTTATGTTGATGAAACATTAAATACTTCATGTGGCATGTGTTGAAAAAAAATAAAAAATTATTCTCTAAAAATAATGTATGAAAGGAATATCTACAAACAAAATACGCTGTTTGTTATTACTTTTTAATGGAACAAATATTTCATGTAAACGCGTATACCAAGTACGTCCATTAGTTAAAGCTATCTATAACCCGTTTCCTGAATAGCTTTCCCGTATCTATTAACTGCGCACGTATTAACTAAGCACGGTGAAACAAATTTAAGTCAAATGGTTGATTTTTATGTCATCTTTTCCATGGTTTTTTTTTTTTAAATTTATGCTTGAACGAAACTTAAAATAAAAGGTAAAAATATGTGCCTATTGTTGTAAGGAATACTCAGTATAATCTCGAAAAAGTATTTAATATATTTAGAAATACTGATAGCCAGAAATTTTAAACAGTTTGTAATAAAATATATAGATTGCAAAAATATAATTAATATTTTTTTCCCAGTATTTTCTTGAGAATATTGTGGCTTTCAAATTGTGTCTGCTCACATATCATTCTGCTCATGTATGCTACCAAGGACGGAATATACACGACAGTATAGGTCTACCGTATTCCATTTATTTGTTAGAATATTCTTTAAGTGAGTTGGCCATCAATGGTTTAAGAAGTCAACTGTTATAAATTATGCTGGTGCCAAAGCGTCATCACTACATGATCTGCCTCAGATTTTCACAATAGTTGTTTATTAAATATCATCTAATAGGTAAATACTTTACGCAAGTTTGACTTCTCACAGCTCGAAAATAGCGTTCAGCACATACCCGGTGGCGAAACTTGTGAGCCAACGGTAATTTCAACGGAACTGTCGGAATAAATTTACAGCACAATAGCCCTTAAATACAAGTAATGATAATAAATTGAGAAAATGACTTAATATGCCTAATATCGTCCTAGAATGTCACATCACGAGCGAGGTTTGTACTGCAAGTGAAGTATGCAAGGGTGCGAGTGTACGAATGCTTGTACTTATCGCGTCCTCGTATGTAACAAACATCACAATTTTTAAAAGCGTATTGTGGTAGGCTAACTTTAGTACTTTAAATGTTTGTGAAATTATTTTTTACCCTATATTTTACTAAGTTTAAGATATGAAAAAAATTAATAAAAATACTTTAACAAGTTTAAATCATGATTCCTAAAAACATGTACACAGATGCTGATCGATACTTAATGAAAAAAATATGTAGAAGCATAATTAGATTGCCATTGTGAATTTCTTTGGAATAATTTGCAATAATTAACAGTTTACCACCTAATTAATTGCTGGGATAGAAAATATTTCATCAAAATAAATAAACAGTAATAACCTATTAAGCTGTCTTCTCGCCAAATTAATTTCTGGGATGGAATTTTTTATCAAATTAAATAAACTGTGATAACCTATTGAGCTATCTGTTAACGATGTAAAGACAAAAAAAAATATCCAAACGTCTTTTAGTGCATCACAGGGGAATTTAAGTAGGCGAGTTTTGCAAGAACGTAGCTCGTATCTGTGTGATTGGATTCGAACACACTAAGTGTTAGGCAAACAACACTTTTCAGAACCACTTATACGTTTATTCGTAGATGTTTAAAAGTAGAACGATATAAAATGCAAGATTAATGAAAATATTATTTTAAAAGGTTAACAAGTATTCTTCTTGGAATATTTATTTGGTGTCAACCGAACAATAAATATGCTTGACAGTTTTTTTTCGTAACGTAGTACCTGTCATAGGAAAACCGCTATCCGTATAAGCAGTATTTCATTTTTATTCACCACATAAAAGTGGTTTTTAAACATAATGTATAGTTTCATGAGAATATAACAAGTACAGTCTGCAAACTTTCAACAAGAGTTCTTCTCGAAAATAAAACGGTGACTTGTTCGCTTGGTTACCAGAAAATAGAACTTTCTGGGAAGTCACTTCTAAAGGAAAATGAATTGCTTCCGAAAATAGTGAATTATAGAAAACGCCCACGAGGGGTTGCAAACTTCGGTGGAAGAGGGAGTTTGAGAGAAGTTTTACGAAAAGAATTAGACGTTTTTGGTGTTTACATCTTCCTCTGTGGGATCCTTTTATATACCTATTCGTTATGTATGAAATAGCAACGGGGTATTTTATGGGGGCAGTGTTGTAACTCTTTGAGTTCTCTGCATGTCGGTCCTGTTTGGGACTTTTTAAACGGGAAAGAAGGACAATTTTTTTTTTTGCGTCGGAAACATTTTTAATGTGAATTTTGGTGATGCAGTGGTCTGTGGTTTGTGTGTGTGCGCGCGCGTGCGTGTGTGTGTGTGTGTGTGTGTGTGTGACGCCTGATCCGTTTGTCAGCAAGAACATGAGCAGAACGTGCATGAAAGCTTGCATTCATTCATCGTGCTGTCGAACATTTCATCTGAGATACACAGGGCAGTTAAAAAATCAGTGCATTTTCAATTTCTTAAATTCACTGTGAATTTTATTTGAATGTTCAACATGTAAAATTACAGATATTTTTATTTAATTTTGTTCATTTACATGTATTACTTACTACAAAATAGTCTTCGTAGTAATACTGGATTCGGACCTTCAATAGTTGAAGGGTTTTTTTTTTTTTTTGTAATCCGTTCCTTATATAGCTTACCTATTCAAATATATATCATTAATAAGCATAATAAAACAAAATAAAGTCCAACTATATAATATTCGATGGTTTAGAAAATTATTCTTAAATGAAACATCAATTAAAATATAAAATTACGCGTTAATTTTCGTAAGAAATACTCAGTATTATCTCAAAAAAACGTATTTCATAAATGCAGAAATAACCATAGCCATATGTTGTACAAATTTAGGCCTACAATATCTATCTTGTTGTATTACAAAACTATTTCTTGGAAACTGGTTTCCAAAGGAATTTTTTTATAATTGCGATGAAATTTTTTTTCTGTGTACGATAATGAGCCACACATGCCAATGTCCCGGGAGATTGTGTTAGAGATAAACGTCTGCAGAAAATAGAATCAGGTGCGTAAACCACTTTGGATACTTGGGAGATGCTCGTTTTTCATCCGCAATATTTTGACGCCATCGCTGCATGTACCTATTTCAGTAATACCTAATTCTTCCTTGTTTAAATAATGCAATGCACTGATGAAATGTTTCAACTTAAATAGACAATTACTGGTGGATTGGAAGAGGTTGCAAACCAGTTTTTTTTTTTTTTGCACCTGGAGAACTGTTATGAACGCCCGTGGCGGTTGCATGGTGCTGGCGGGGAGAGGCTAGGTTGAAGACAATTTGTTACTGTGTCAGATGCCACGTTGCCTATGGCTACATACTGTTGGTCCGTATGTCATGTGTAGAGACCCGAAAAATTCGCGGGTTCAATGACCTCCAGGATAGACTCCAATATCCTCTACACACTCGGGAAAAATCCAACTGTTCATTGGCTGCTGATTTGTGAGTCGTCTCGACTGGGTGGCCTGTGATTCGACACTTCTATGAGTGAGGGTCTCTAATTGGCCCTCAGTCCTCCAGATTAACAGTGAACCAATGGCAGGAGCAGCTTTAAGGTATAATTATTCGAATTTTAGCATAACACGAAATGAACCTCGAATTTTTCGGGTCTCTAGACTCATGTGTTATTGTCAATGGTAATTTAAGGTTTTTTTTTATATAGGTGTTGAAAATGTTTTCCCCCGCCCCCTGAAAATTTTTTTTTTTCCTGTATCCGCCACTGACGGATGCTGTCGGGAGCCGGTGAGCTAGCTGCTCCCATCTCGCTGCTCAGTTTATTCTAACGCCTCGCCCTCCCGTCTGTCGCTAATGACCTCGAGACGTCGGGGCGACGGGATCTTGAACCCCCTAATTCATTCAATCCTCCATTCTGCTTCGCCATTAGCGAGGGGGGTTGGCGGGTGATCGGGATGCCGCAAGACAAAAGGGGCATTGCCGCAGGGGGCGTCGTGATTGGTGGGGGAAGGGGTGGAACATCACGCGCCCTTGGGCCGGGGGGTGGGGGGGAGGGGTTTGCGGCGGGGTCTCGGGAGGTTGAAATCAGCCCCGAGCCCCGAGATGCTGACGGGTCTCGCATTGTACGCGGCAAATAAATGGGATCGGGAACACGACCGACGTGGCTTAAGAGCGGTGTCTTGTCGCCATGCCTGATTGAGGAGGGGAGCCTACAGTTCACCTGAACAGTTTCTGGTCGAAAGTAAAAAAAAAAAAAACCACCATATTTCAAGGATTTATATATTTTAAGGTCATAGAGTATATTAAGAAAAGGTAGGTAACCTAAAACCAATTTTTCATTTTAGTTACAATGATCTAAACCTGGCCAACTTACCTTCCTGAAAAAGAAAATAAAGCACCATAATTTATTACACTCAGGGCCGCAACTAGAGTCTCTGGCACCCGGGGCATGAATGGATTCATGCGCCCCCACCCCCTCTTTTTTTGCACATACCACGCTATGTTGAGACGTTATATTGTAAATCAGATTAGACATTCCTGGCATGCAAGTTAAAAAAACTTTTTACCAGTTACCAGTTGTAGTAGGAAGAAATTACAATGCAAGCGATTTCGGCGCCCCCACAGCTTTGCGCCCGCGGCGTATGCCCCGCTTGCCTCCCCCCCCTTCCTAGTTGCGGCCCTGATTGCACTGACCGAAACCTAACCTAACATCGGTGAACCTCGGAACTGTTCGGGTTGTGGTTGTGACTTTTCATCCCTGTGAATTGTAAGCTGTCCGATTGAGTAGTTTGAGGGTGGGGGTATAGCTTATGGCACACTCTTTCCACTTACGAGGTTAGAGTTGGAGGATCCTGCAGCAGTGCTCAGAAGCAGCTAGTTACATATAGTTGGACACCTTTCGACTGCAGTTGCAGGCCTCGTGATCCACTGCCAGACCCTGACGTCAAACATCAGGGCTATCGGAGTGCCCGACCGTCATCTTCCGTTCATGGACTTTTTTACAAGAGATACCTTTGGATACCAACCAGTTGCCGCGAAATAGTTCGTTATATTACAAGGAAGATATCGTAACTTTGCCCAACATATGTCTATAGTTAATTTTCTCATATACGAAATAGAATTTCCGAGATAATACTGGGTGTGTCTTACGAAAATTAGCACATAATTTTGTATTTGAATTCAAGTTGTACTATTACATGGTGATAGCACAGACATCTTCGTGTTTATTAAGATATCTGCTATGAATGTTTAGTAAATATTTCGCCTTATTACAACCATAAACTTTTCATCTGTGGAACTTTAATAATATTAATATTTTTTTTTCTTTCATCTGCATTGTTGTAATTTTCGTTAATTTTTTTACCGTTTATTTTTTTATTCTGACCATCTGTTTAATTTGTAAATTCAATTAATTTTATTCTAGTTCCTTACCGTATTGTTGTAACCAAAGGCCATGAAAGGATGTTATGAACCATATATATTGTGTATACACGTATCTCAGCCACACAGGAACAGGAAGTAACTTAAAAAAGTGTGATTTTTGGCGTTACTACGTGTAGGCTAAGGTCTGACGCCTGAACAATTAAAATTATTAAAAATATGAGTTTAGGGTATCGTCGGTTGTGTACATTAATGAAATTGTTACAACTAAATATCTTAACGAACTGTAAGTAATATTTACTTGGATTTAAAGCAGTTATGCCAAGTATAAGCCAATTTAAGAATTGCTTAGCTAGGGACGCCATAATTAAGCAGTGTCGCCATTGTTCAAGGCTTAAGCGGCCAGTATAAATTTGCTTACATACTTATAAATACGTGAGATTTCTAGCCAAACAAACTATATTGTTGCAAAAGTTGATAAAACTGAACTTCAATTAGATTGTGTATATAACATAATATAAAGAGAAGTAATTCTACTTAGACACCCAGAAGTCCTACTTTTAAGATAATCGTACTCCCGCTGAACTAAAGCCGTGTAATTCTATTTAAAATAGAATTTAATTTGATATTAAACTCTCTAATTTTTAACTCACTTTGAAATCATTTGATTTATGAACGATATAAATTTTGAAACAACTACTGGACTTAATTAAATCACTTTTGAACTTTTGGGTGTGATCTGTGCCAACATACATCCTAAGACATTTGAACTGCAAATAATCTCCAGGAAAGATTTGTCACAATATAAATTAAGAATTTTTAAGTAAATTCATATTTTATTGTTGAGTATTAAAATTGTTATAACTCCACCAACCTTAAATTCTTATACACACTTGGAAAGGATGAATATATACATTTCTTATAATATTTTCAAACTTACAAAAGATTCCTAATTATATTGTTGAATAATATTGTTAATTTTCATATGTATCAAGAGTCAGGTTCAGGTTATGTATGTCAGTGTATGTTTGTTATTGAAAGTGTTGCTGTGTTATGTTTACTATCTATGGTTCAAACTATTAAACTTCAGATTTTTCACCACTCTTTAAATAATCAATTTCCTATCCACATAATATACAAATTTCTTACTCCATAATTAAAATACTATATATTTCCATAGTAAACTACAGATTGGATTCGTCAGTTGTTACCGTCTACTATTGTTTATTTGTTAGAGCATTGTTTCTAAGGTTTTTATGCAATGTTATATTATTAAGTTTACGAAGGTATCAACAACACAGTACCTACACTTTTTTCCTCCACCCTGTACTGCCTTCTCTCCCTACTTCAACAATAAATTAAAGAAAGAGAGAGATAGAATTATTAGTGTAACAAAGGGAGGTGCAGAACAAAGTATATATTTTTTAACCATTCTAAAGATAATAGACTATTAAACAATTTTATTTTATTTTGTTGTGTCATGCTTATTAATGTGCCTAGTTGATTCTAGAAAGCTATTCGGGGAGCGGTCTAAAAACGACTTTAACTTTTGGGGCTACTGGGACAACACAAAGCATAAATATTTCAGTTACATTTACAAAAAGAAACAAATAACAGTGTTCAGTTCTGTGAAAGGTGCTTTGAATGGTCCGCCCTGTCAGGGGTATGTTTGGGGTCGTTACCACAACGCCGAACGTACAATAACGCCGAATACCATAACGCCGAATGCCAAATTTACCGCAACGCTGACAGCTAGAAAACTGCTGTGTACCACAACGCCGAAATACAGTAACGCCGAAAAATGTTGCTGCGGGGAAGGGGGGCCACAGGAGCAAAATGAAGAACAACTGAATGAATTTGTGTACCTAACCTAACCTTGTCTAGCCTAACCTAGCCTAACCTAACCTTACCTAACCTAACCTAACCTTACCTTACCTAACCTAACCTAACCTTTGTGGCAGTCCTGCAATGACATTTTTCGGCGTTAATGTATTTCGGCGTTGTGGTAATTCGGCGTTGTGGTACACAGCAGTTTTCTAGCTGTCGGCGTTGTAGTCAATTTGGCATTCGGCGTTATGGTTTTTGGCGTTATTGTACGTTCGACGTTGTGGTGCGTCCCCGTATGTTTGTGTTACTGAGACGGGATTGGCAAGTACGACGCTCGCTGGTGCTTCGAGCGCGGTGTCGCCTCTGAACTGGCGCGCAGTCTTCTCTGCGTGCACGGGACAACTACGAGGTTTGAGCGGCGACCACAACATTATCATGAATGAGAAACGAAGATAAAGTTGTAGTGCAAGTCCCTTTCACTGCTTTCCAGATTCTCTACCGCATGTTTCACGCAAAAAAAAAAATTATAATAATAATACTGGAAAACACACGTTTTAGCCTTTTTCACTCTTCTAAAAATACACCTTCAAAACGAAATACGGAAATTTAAACAGACCCACTCTGAAATATAGAGAATTTTTGTTCCTCTTCAAATCGCGTTGTTAGCTTGAAGGTCTGCACAGCCACGTGTGCTTCCAGGTAGACGGGGGCTTCAATCTTGGAACGTTTCGGAACCACGACCATTCCGGATTAGTTTTGACGGGAAACATGAATATGCGACCCGATGGGAAAACGGGAAACACTGTGCTGATATGAAAACCGACAGTAACGTTAAGCGCATAGAGAAATAAAAGCGCCGGCATTGCGTTACACAGAAAAAAAAAGATTTTTCTTTACACTTACAAAAGATTCCCTTGAAAACAACCTTCCAAGAAATATATTGTAACTCATACAAGACATGGCTGTGGTTATTGCTGCATATTTGAAGTCCGTTTTTCGAGATTACACTGAGTATTTCTTACGAAAATTGGCCTGTAATTTTTCTATGTTAATTGTTTCATTCAAGAATATTTTTTTTTAAAATCCATGAGAATGATTTTAGCATATTCAATAATTGTACTTTAATTGGTTTTATTATGCTTATTAAAAAAGGCAATTAATACTGGAAAGGAACGGTTTACAAATAACTTTAACTATTGGCGGTACTGGGACAACAAAAACCATAAATGCCCGGGTAAGAATCCGAACCCAGTATTACTGGCAGCACTATTTTGTAGTGATTCAATTGTTTTCATGTAAGTTTATACATTTACATATCAGTTATGCGACTTGTTGGCTATATCTTGAGAATAACTGCTTCAGGAAACAATTAAACGTAAAAAAAAAATACTTTTTTTTTTTTTTCATTTGTGCACAAACACTTGGTTGGATGATATTCGTTGTCAAACGCCACTCAGAAATTGTGAGCAAGGTTCCATATAACAATTTTTTTCTCCGGGTAGCCGCCCGTAAATTTCATTTATGTGTTACAATTTCAGACCGGCGCTGTAAAGGCGAGTAGCTTTTTCATCAAGGTTTCCGCTTACCAAGTTGGTTACACTGCTCCCGACGGCCCCTCGCAATAACCGAGGCACGCAGGAACGCGACGTGGAGTAAATTCCTGATTCGTCCCTCCCTGGCGTTTGTCCAGGGTTGCGGGCGCGGCCTGCCACCTCCACCTTTCCCCGCCGCGATTTCCAACCCCCGTCCTCAAGCACCGACACACCCTCTTCGTCGGGAAACCCCTCCGGGGATCGCGTGTCTGTGCACCTGTCGGCTGTTACCTCCTTGGCCCTCCCAGAGTTCCATGCGGCTCTTGTTTCCCCCTGCTTACCTGTTCACTCGGACATGGAAAACATCGCAGATACAACGCATTTGGTGGCACAAGGAAAAAATTGATGGGAAGCCTACAACTCACGTAGTTTTCAGTTCCCTACCACGTTCGTGCAACTTCGGATTTCTCTCAAAAATTGAAATTAAAAAAAAACGAAGGGTTAGGTTAGGTTAGGTTAGGTCAGTCACAACATGCTTGTTTTCATTGGAAACTTCTTATTTAGAGGCTGAAGTGGCGTTAATACCAAAACGCAAAACTTCGGAAATCTTCGGAAATTCTTGCAGGGAACCGAAACTACGTGAGTTGTAGGCTTCCCAAAATTGATAGCAACCAAAAAAAGATAATTCCGAGCTATCAATAGAGACCGGAAAAATACGCGGATTTATTTCACGATATGCTAGAATCCAAACAACTGTACCTTTATATTGCTTCTGTGATCGGCTCACAGTTTATCTGAAGGACTTTGTGCCAATGGAAAACCTTCAACCAAAAAAAAAAAGTATGAATCGCAAGCATCCCAGTTGACAGGTGTCACGAGTCAATAGCCAATGAGCAGGTGGCATTTGCCTGAGTGTGTAGGGGGTTGTGGAGTCTATCCTAGAGGTCATCGAAAGCGCGAATTTTTCCAGTCTCTAGCTATCGACGACCAAACTCTTGGTCCGTGTGACTCAACATTGCCAAGCAGTGACGTACAGCCACGCCGCTCTCTGGTCGGATTTACACATCAAATACATTTATTTTAACATACGCGAATCCGTCAATTCAAACAAACTTACTTCAGGGAACGACGGAACGGAAACTATATCCAAAGTGAGAGTACACGTAATTTTATGGGAGCGTGGAACTGGTCAATTCCAGCAAAAATACCCATACTAAAATTCAAAGCGTGAAAACGCCTTCAAAATGTA
This sequence comes from Bacillus rossius redtenbacheri, assembly GCF_032445375.1. Lineage (NCBI taxonomy): Eukaryota > Metazoa > Arthropoda > Insecta > Phasmatodea > Bacillidae > Bacillus > Bacillus rossius. The sequence goes on from NC_086330.1 coordinate 355,890,001, forward strand.
TTAGCACCATAAGTAGCCTATTGGTAACAAAACAAAGGCTTTGACATTATTATTTTCTGTCAATAAATAATTTTATAATTACTAAATGACATCACTAGAAAATATAAAAAAGTATAAGTTCAAATATTATTACTTTAAAATACAAGTGCATTAAATTATATTGCAGTCAAACATGTACAGAGAAATAAATTTAAATAGTAAATTCGCGGGAACCCAGCCAAAATGCACGAATTTTTTTATTTGAAAGTTCCCATGGAAACGTTATATTTCGTTCACTGTAAATAGTATTATATTTTAATTTAACTTAGAAAACGCAGTAACGATGTTAACGACGTAATACTATACAAATACTATCCATGAGCTCAGAAACGTAATGTTAAATAGGTACCTTAACTTTTTCAGTACAAGATATCAAAAAGAAAAGTCTCTTAAAACTATGCATTTTCCTGAACGATCTTTCATAACCACTCCCATTAAAAAAAAAATAAGTTTTTTGGCTATCTTCATACAGCCCCACATTACCGTTCGTAGTTAAAGTTGCATAAATGATGCTGCGTGAAAATGCGCAATATCATGGCAATATTATCGCACTGCCAATTTTATTCCAAGTTCCATTCGCCATTATTAATCCTCAACACGTTTAATTCGAAAATCAGCACCGTACTAATCTAATATATAAAATTCTCGTGTCACAGTTTTCGTTGCCATACTCCTCCGAAACGGCTTGACCGATTTTGATGAAATTTTTTGTGCTTATCCGGTATCTATGAGAATCGGCCAACATATATTTTTCATCCCCCTAAATGTTAGGGGTAGTCCACCCCTAAATTTTTTTTTCAATTTTTGGACAAAAAATTTTATTTTATTTTTTTATAATGTGGCATTAAAAAATATATACAACCCTAAATTTTCTCCCTTCTATCACCAACCCCTAATTTTTAATAGAATTTTATATTTTTCAACCCCGGTCGATAGCTGATCAAATTAACACTTGATCAACCTTCCCCGCCTACAGCGAGCTCATTACCTGGATTAACTCATAGACCACATATTAATATGAAATTCCATCCCTAAGGGAGTGAAAAAGTGATAATTTAATTTTATAACAGAAAAAAATCATAGGTCATAGACATACAAATAGTGAGTGAGTGTCATTTCTTTATGTATGCCACACGATCATACACATAGTAAGGTCTGGCAAATTCATATTTTTCTCCTTGGTGAGACCAGCCCGCTTAGTGGAGCTTGCAGCGGCTAGCAAAATAAAGGCGCTCATAACAGTTTTGTTCTTAACTTCATCAATAGATAGAGGTAGTTGCCTTGAATTTTAAACGCACCATCGTTTGATGCGTTTGTCATGTCTTTAATTTTCGTTTGTTTGTGCCGTATGCGTTCCTATACCATTCATCCAATTGCGATGAAATTTTGGTGAGTTGTTATGCGCATGCCCGTGAAGGTTTCTGAGACGGTTGACTAACTATTTTGCAATAGTTGGAGCACATATCGTGTCAAAAAATGTGTTTATTTCATATTATATAGCGGCACTTCGTCTGTTTTTGTTGTATAAGTGCGCACGCATGACACAATTTATTTAAATATAAAAGAAAGTCAGAGATAGAGTGATATATATATATATATAGAATGAGATAGAGATAAGTTGAGATAGAGCGAGGCATAGAGAATGAAATGGGTTAGATAAAGAGATATATAGATGTATAGAGCTATATAGAGATTTATATATAGAAGAGATAGAGAACAACGTCTGTCGGGATCTGAAAGTGATATAAATTATTTTGCACACTTGACATTCAAATTAAGAAGACAATTACTAACTACATCTTATTTCGAAAAAGGTCCCCTTCACCCTGTGTTCAGCCCGGGCAACGCCGGGTACTGCAGCTAGAAATTCCCTAGAAATAATTTATATGGCAAAACAACGTTTGCCGGGTCAGCTAGTATATATATATATATATATATATATATATATATATATATATATATATATATATATGTGTGTGTGTGTGTGTGTGTGTGTGTGTGTGTGTATGTGTGTGTGTGATTTTCGTAACTTACAGTTTGTAGACGCGGCGTTGACGATAACGTACAAACCAAAATACATCATGGCTTACGTACTAACAGCTTTGAGATTTCATGTCAGGCCAGTTACTTGCATAAACACTTCAATTTCTTTCACTTGTGTGTTCACCTTATTCACAACGAAACAGAAAACTTTAAATTCTGAAGCTTCCGTATTTTCTAAGAATTTTTTTTTTTACCTGTAATTACGAAGAACGTTTCGTTTACTTGAGGTGCATTCTCCGTTGAAAAAAAATCTGACATTTAGCTGTACTTTTTAAGTTTCTTATAAACTATGACACATTACATGTTTCTTGATTCGTGTTCCGTAGTGAACATTTTGGACATGTACTTGAACGGTAGAAGAGTGTTTCAGTTGTGGATTTCAGAGCCTTTGATGTTTAGGTTAACACTCGAAGATGATTTTAGTGAGTTTGTCCTCAAAGCAAGAAAACTTCAGTACCTGTTCATTCACGAAGATACCTGCATATCTAATTTTGAACGAATTTTCTTCGATAGTTTAAGGTGATAATTTTCTAACAGTTTGATGGCTTGGGAATGGTAAATGGCACACAAGTGGTCAACCTAGCGACAGGCTTTGTGTTAGCGAGGCGGGATGATAAGTGCGACGCTCGTCGGTGTTTCTAGCACGGTTTCGCCTCTAAGCGCAAGGCCGTGAACTGAGGGGGGGGGGGGGGGGCAGTATTCTCGTCGTGCATAGGACAACTATGCGAGTTTGAGTTGTGACAATAACATAAGATGGCGAAGTATTGGGTGTTTTCAAAAATCTGCAACCGGATGTTTCAATGCATGAAAATAATTTTGGAAACACGCTTATTAGCTCTTTTCACTCTTGTAAAAATACAGTTTTTTTTTGAAAACTAAATCCCGAGACAGAAATAATAATCCGACGTCAGCACATTCTATTTTTTTTTTTTTTTTTTTCGTAAACAGACACCACTCTGGTATCTTGAGCGGTTTTTGAACCGCGCGTGTTTTTTTTTCTTCTGAAGACCTGTGTGTTCCCGAGTGGGTGACATATCTACCGGGTGTTCGTGGCGTGTCACGTGACCCTAGTGCACGCAAGGGGAGGGGAAGGGGATCTCGCAGGGGGCCCGTTAATCTGGCGGCCAAAGGTACTTACGTGTATCGCAACGCGCTCGCGTTATTTCAAGTAATGCACCCGGCTGTCGAGATGCCCTGCCTCCGATTTGACCACCGCGCGTCGGTTTTCGTTTCCGCGATCCCATCGCTACCCCATCCCGCCCTCCCCGTTCATAAACTAAATTCCCTCTTCCTTTTTTTTCTTTCCATTCTCGTGTCACCGCGCCACAAGTTATATTTCCTACTTCCATCTTGCGTGCCCGGTGTCGTTCGCGTGATACGAATACATTTGACAGGCTCACGTGAAGTTGGTAACTTAATACCCGTGAAATTAATTAGTATATTCAAACAATTAATAATAACACTAAGGTAAGAAGGAACATGAATAATTATAATTAGGTACACAAAATAATACTTAATATATTTTTTTTATCCAAAGGACTTGCACAACTCATTTATCTTCATTTCTCCGCCATCATTTCATCATTCAAATCTTACTTGTTGCCCTATACAGTACGAGAAGGCTGCGCGCTAGTCCACAACAGCCTTGCGCTTAGAGGCGATACCCCGCTAGAAGCACCAGTAAGCGTCGACCTTATTATTCCAACCTCACCAACACAGACAGGACCCTTTAAGGGGGATTAGGAATTGCCATCTTGCAATTCGAAATATTTTGGTAACGCTCGCAGTAAAGCTTCCGTGCCATTTTTTTTTTTTGGGTTGTAATGGCATAGGACTTAGCTTTGGCTACTACTTGACGAAGCCAACACTTGTGAACTGGTCTGGTTACCACGACGGTTGTAGTCGCCGGCGAGAAATATTATTAGTTATTTCCTGGAAGCGGTTACGGACTTAGAGCCTGTTAGTAAACATGTGCTTGCATTAGGGGTTGGAAGGTTTGGAAGATATGATTTATGGCTTGACATGCTAAAAAAAATTGGGATGAGCTTTTCAAAATAAGAATTGTAGCAAAAAAAAGAAGATTAAGAAAAAGTCCAAGATTGCATGGCCTAATTCCCCCTTAAGTTTGCAAATATTTTTTTTTTTGTAATCCAGACTGTGACCTAATGATAACGTAACATTTTTGGTCTGTCTCCAACCACATTAGGCCCCAGCCCGGTCCTAACTCACTTGAGCGCTGTATTTTCCCCCGCGCCTGCGGCAGGTTTTTTCACGTGCGGAGCCTTCGACGAAGCCTTCATTACTCGAACGGCCGCAAGAGAGGGTTTCAGCCCCGCGCGAGAGGGCAAAAAGTGCCTGAAAAGGGGCCGAAAGGGGTTGTTGGAGGGGGGGAGGGGAGAGAAATGTGAGCCGGTGGCCGGGTGCCAAATTGGACGGGCCTACGAGATCGCCCGCGGGTGGTTCGGAGGTTGCCGTCCAACTCGACAGCCCCTGGCGAGCTCTTCTCATTGGCCTGCAGGAGAGTAGCCATGCCCCGGAGGCGTGGGGAGGGGGGGGGGGGGAGAGGAATGGGAGCGCTTTTAAACGGGCCCATCGGACCGTGCAGTTTATCTGCGAGCCGGCGGCCCCCGACAATTGAACGCAATCGGCCCGCCGCCTGGTATTTACAGTTACTGCCGGTCTTATCAGCGGCCCAAAGCTCCCTCGTCGTCGCCTGCGAGCAGCGTACACCTCGCGCAACAAGACTTACCGCCCGCCTGAGTGCCTTCAACCCAAGGCTTCGCTCTAATATATATATATATATATATTTGACGTGGCAACGTCTAATAAATCGATTAACGCCGGCTGCACGCACGAAAAAGTGTCCCGTTACGCTCATTGTACGCTTGCGCCGCATCTATCTCTCTTCTACTCGATTGGAACAACCATCGATTTGAATTTTTCGAGGCACATTAAACTTGTAACACTCCCATTCGTTTCCTAATTTTCCTATCATAACACAGATTGGAAGAAATTAAATTTCAAACATATATAAAAGTTATAGTTAAAATAATCTCTTCGTTAAAGTAATAAACATATTTGAATTAATGAGTGCAAATAATAGTAAATTTATCAATTAAATTGTAGATTTTATTTCACTCCTTTCTATCCATACAAAATAGTGATAATTCAATCAAAATGATTCAATTTTATTCATAAAAGTATGCAATCATTTCATCAATGTTTTGTAATGACGTTGTCACGTTAAACTATCGTCCGTAAACCGACTTTACAGAAAACCATTTTTTTTTCTTTGTCGCGTAACAGCTTAGCTCTCGGCGTACGGTGTTTGGTGGGAGATAATTTCGCGAATGGGACGGAAGTCGCATGGAACTAAAACGTTTAACCTCGGTGCTGCCATCTGTGGCGGATGACGCGAACCAAACATCTCAGTGCCAAAGGGAAACTTTACAGTATCAACCGTTTGTTTTAGCATAATTCCTAGTTGAATATCAGGTCCATAGAAGTTTAGTAATTTTTTCGTCTTTTTCGCTTCTTTCGGAGCCGATTTATTATTTACTTTAAAATTTCTGTCTGCTAATAAAACGATCAGTAGCTACTCAGCTCCGGCAACGAATGTACTTGAAAACACAATTTAAGTGGTTTTAAAAAATATCGATCGTAAGTCTTTGGTTGATTATTATCATACGTGCGACTTTTTACTCCCATTATATCACACTAAGTAAATATACGTTGAAAATATTTGTGACAGAAAAAATAACGCAAGGGGATATACCGAGTTCAAATTTCAAATAAAATTATAGAAGAAAGTCAGAGCGGTGTTTTAAACATAGGAGTTGTAAAGTGTAGATCACATGAAGAAGTCTTTGTTCACATCAGTTGTTAGCACACACTTTTTTTCTCCGCGTGAAACAGTGAAGCACTTGTTTGGTAAGTAACAAACATGCCCCGCGGAACGAACGTTTTCGCGGTTGAAGCAGGCAGGCTTGCCAACACGTGCGAGCTGTGCGGAAGCAAGCCGTGCCTGCGGTGTGGCGGCGTGGAAGCGGGACTTAATTCCGCTCGTAATCCCCCCGCCGCTAATGGAGACTCGGCGACCGACAGGTGCGGGAATTGCCAGGACGGATTAGCAGGGTTCCTCCCGTTCCTTGTGTCGAGAGTCTTTCTTCCGTTGCCCGGGGAGTCGAGGTGGTCTGTGACTGAGCAACACAGCTCTGCGACTCTCGGTGCACGATGAAAAAAAAAAAATTGGTTGTCTGTAAAGTCGGTTTACGGACGATAGTTTAACGTGACAACGCCATAACAAAACATTGATATAATGATTGCATACTTTATGAATAAAATTGAATAATTTTATTTTAATAATAAAAGAATAAATACTTGAAATTATACTAGTAATCAGATTTTTTAAAATGCAAGAATAATTAACCTTTATTGCCGAAATTGTTGTTGTAATAAGCAATGAAAACCACATTAACTTTTCACTTCACTTTATAAACTGTCGAGTGGAAGAGAGATAGATGCGGCGCAAGCGTACAGTGAGCGTAACGGGACAAAGCGTAACGGAACAATGTGTGTAACGGGACAGTTTTTCGTGCGTGCAGCCGGCGTTCATCGATTTATTAGACGTTGTCACGTCAAAAACAATGGGCTGATTCAAACTGCTTGACTCACGCACAGAAAACAAAATGCTTGTACTTTCACAAAAGATTCCTTTCGAAACCAGTTTCCAAGAAATAGTTCGTACCTAATACTACAAAGAAGTTATTGCAACTTGGTACAACACATGGCTATGGTTTTTTTTTGCAAATATGAAAGAAGTTTTTTTCTCTCGAGATAATACTGACTATTTATTACGAAAAATTTCAGATGATTTAGATATTTTAATTTATTTTTCATTCAAGCATAATTTTATTGAAACCATAGTAATGATATTCGAATAAGTATTCGATGATTTGACTTTATTTTTTTATATCGTGCGCAATTAATACTGGAAATCTATTCAGGGAATGGTTTATAGATGGCGTTAATTAATAGAGGTACTGGGATCACACATAGCATAAATGTGTTATTTTAGGGGCAGGCATTTTTCGCGAATAAATCTGAACGCCTAATAGACTGCAACAAGGTATACCTGCACCAGCGGTTTCTTCCTTGTGCTTGGCGGCCGTCTGCGTGAGAAGTCGTTGCCTTTTTTGAATGAGCCATTCAGGACGCGTTTGCTTTCGCATTGAATTACTCTGATTGGTGTTGTTTCAATCGACATGTACCTGGAAAAAAAAAACTCACCCAATCACGAAACACAGACGGTGCTACAGTGTTTTAACTTATAATTAGTCTCGGAATCTTTTCGCGAAATATGCATGGCCCTAGTTTTTATCTATTGTAAAACCTTACAACATTATCTACAACTTTCATATTAAATAATTTTTATTTGACCAATCATTACTGTAAGGAGAGGGGAAAAAACAAAAGGTTGAAAGATAAAAAAAAACACAACTAATTTAGTTTGCACACACTTAAATCCGTTTAGATTTTTGTACATCTTATAATTTTTTTCTAAAACATTTATTTGAAACAATTTTTGGCACAACAAACCATTGCTTCAAACGGTGGAATAAACAGAGGCTAAAGGACACCAAAAAAAATCATAACTTATTTATTAGGTAAACTATAAAATCTTTAATAATTATGTGAAAATATTTTAAAAATTATGTTAAATCTTTATTGGAAACATTTTTCGATAAGTAAAACGATGACTGCAAGAGGTGAAAATTAAAAGGGTTGAAAGACAAAAAAAAATATATATATAACTTTTTTATAATGTAGGCCTATACTATCAATTCCGTTATATTTTATCGTAAAAATCCTAAAATAATCTAAAACCTTTGACTGAAACAATTTTCGTAAAAATAGAGGTTGAAGGAGAAAAAAAATAACTTCCTTACCATCAAATTTGTTCGGATTTAGTTTAAACTATCTTAATGTCAATTTAAAACTTGGTCCAAAGCAAATTTTGATACGACCACATATTATTGCAAACTAGAATTTCTTCAGCCTTAAGAACAATTTATATGACATGTTCATAATATATTCTTTCTTACACACTTTACACAAATACACTACATTTGAAGGTCAAAAAAATTCATCACTACTTCAGTGGTGTTAATATGAAATTTGTTCTAAGCTATTCAATGCTGAATACACTGAGTTAAAACCATTAGAAACATTTTTGCTGCATGAAAAATGAGAAAATGTTTATCGATAATTTTTAAATATTGTAGAACATATATGATGACATGTACATTAAGTTTTCAAAATGTTCCAGAAATTCATGGAAGTTTCCAGTACCTACATTTCCAGAAAAAATAGGTACTTCAAAATATACCAACGCCTATAGGTTCTGCTGAGAGGGATTTTTTACGCCTTGAATTAGTTGTTATATTTTAGTAAGGGTCGGGTAGAATTTCTATTCAAATTCACTGATACATAAACGGCCGAAATTGTTAAACTACGCGAAACAGGTCTCGAATCCTGGACCAAGTCAGAGATTTAAAAAATATTTTTTAACTAACATCCAAGCCACGTAAAGGCTTTTCGATAGTTTAGTACGCGTAGTAAAATTCTTGGTGAGTTATATTTCCATGCTCCAGATTATGGAAGTTAGAGCTTTGGGTTATCCTGTCTGTGTTAATATTTGAAGTCAAAATGAGAAGACTGCCACTCTCTCCCACCTTCCCTCTTTTCCTTTTGGATAGCAAAACCTTTTGTTTTTGTTAGTAGTTAAGTTTAAAGATAATTTCATTTGTTGATTATATTTGTTTTAAGATTCTGACTTCATGATTGAATATCGAGTCTTCCTAGCGAGTTACTTTCAAGCTATGTATTTAATAAATTTTGGCATTGGCCTATATAAAACCACTTTTTTGTTTTACTAACCGATTGCTAACCAGGACGACACCCACTCCATTGGCTGATACCCTCCATGCTCCAGATGTGCCTCAGATTAGATTCGTTGTATGCCTTTCAGTACACCTTATGCTGTCCCGTGGGAAGGCGCGAGATATGCGGTTTCTCCGCTCAGCACACCCCCCCCCCCCCCCACACACACACACACAAGAGCAAGGGAGATCAGAGATTGTGGCCGGCTTTGGTCGGAGCGGAGCAGTCCACATTTACACGGACCGGCGAACTAAATCCCGCGTTACACCCTGAGCCCGTTGGCGGCGCGGGATAGCGTTGGGGGAGGGGTAAAGGGGAAGGGGCTTATTTATTTGGTCCCGGTACACTTCGGGCCAAGAGTGGATAGACATGCGGCGTGCGGGCGCGGCCATCTGTGTAATATGACTTCCTCCTTTTACCCCTTCTTCCATCCCCCTCCTCAACGAGTCGGCAATTTTTCGTGCAGCTGGGAATGTGCTCGCCCTCCATTCTCATCGCCGTCGGGAGTCGTAACCTCTGACGAAATCGTTCATCTTCCCTTTACGAGAATATTCTACAGCCGGCTTGAAAAGAGCGAAGCGGAGAAATCCGAACATACGGCAAGTTCGGTTTAATAAAGTAATAGGTAGAGACCGGAAAAATCCGCGGATTCATTTCACGATATGATATAATCCAAACAAATGTACCTTTATATTGCTTCTGTGATTGCCTCACATTTTATATAAAACCTTAAGCCAAAAAAAGTATCGAATCGCAAGCGTCCCAGTTGACAGGTGTCACGAGTCAGTAGTCAATGAGCAGGTGGCAAAGATATATTCGAAAGAATACATTACTTTTAAATCAAATTATTAAAAATTTCACATGTTTTCATGATAAATATGAATCATCGAAACAAGCCCAGCGGAAGAAATTTGCTTCTTGTGTTTTGCAATTTCAAGTTATAAACTGTCGGTGACGTCTTGCGACTTGCGTGCCTTGTGAACGAACGTGATTTTCTTGCGCCGGTTCAATTGTTGTGTTCATAAACCCGGTCTCAGGCCCGTTCTACGATCTCACGGAAACTGAGACGGATCACGTGAACGGAGACGGATCCCACGGAACCGAGTTTCTGCGACAGCACGCAGAGACGGACCCGTAAGGATTATCTCGGCAATGCTGAGCTCTTCAGTTTGCGTTTCTCCGTGCGGCCAATAGAAGATGCGGTGGTAGCAATGTGTGTTTAAGTTCTAGATGCGTTAAATTATTGTTTCAAGTACAATAATACGTGAAATAGCTTGGCTTCTGGGTTGTAGCCGTGTCCTTGACAAATAATTCACCGTTGTTTCTGTCGACATTGCAGTCGACATCTTCAGGGAGCAGTTACCAACCAGTCAGTAGGTGACTGCTCCTTGAAGATGGCGACTGCAATGTCGACCGAAACATCGGTGAATTATTTTTCAAGGACACGGCTACAACCCAGAAGCCAAGCTACTTCAGACAATGGCCGTGAAAGCCTGCGAACATTATTACAATAATATGTAGTGTTCTATTATTACTTTGTCGTTTATTTTTTATTAAATAACATAAATTGTGCCCGTGATATTTTCTCGATGAATAATATATTTTTTAATTAAATATTTCGTAACCTTGAGCTGCAATCTCACTGGTTGGAATTTGTTACGTTTCCGTGCATTGTGGTGAAATGTTCCGTGATATCCGTCTCCGGTTCCGTGTTCTCCGTACGACGGGCGTCAGAGCTGGACAGGATGAGGATGTTGCGCCGCACCAGGAATTTTCCCTGGGGTTATCCGAGAAGGTGAAATGAGAGATACAAGAGGCGTATCTATCCGTGCATGTCAGGACCGAGTGCGTGCGTTTAGCCAGTGATGCACTCGTTTTCTCCTCTCCGCCCCCTGTGGTCCCCACGAGCTAATGCGGCGTTGCCGTGTCGCTGACCCACCAATCACAATTCTCTATCTCCCCCCCCCCTCCTCCTTTTCCTCCCTTCGTCTTTCGTCCCGGTCATGATGTGGTCGCAGCGGTCGTGGTGCGAGCTCCAATCGTAGCCTCCCTATTTCTATCCTCCTCCCACCCCCACTTTTTTCTTTCTTTCACCGGGCTAGTATTACTGTCGCCGATTTTCTCGGCTCGTCGGCACGTGTTCTCTGGGACGCTTTTTGAAGCGAAATTTCTTAGTGGCCGGCAAGCATGAGTCGGGGCGATGACTCATCAGAACGTAACGCTTAGGTGTGTTCTGATCCCCGTGCAGAAGACGGCTAAAGGGAAGAAGGGATAACGAAAAAAATCAAGTAGAGAGTCAGAGGCCGGGTTTATGAACTCGCAAAGAACGCAACATTGCACTAACGCAAGACACAACCGATGGGGAGAAAAACTGTTTATAAAGCACGTAAGTCAATACCAACGCTTAAATTACAATTTTAAAACAGTAGAACCTAAATTTATACCGCCGGCTTTTTTTTTTCTATAATTCGTATTTATCGTGAAAAATATTTTGTCAATAGCTTGATTTAAGTGTTCATTGATCACTGTTAAAGTTTAACAAGTAAAAACGTTTTGTATAGGTATAATAAACAGAAGATCGTGGGCTCCTATGCACAAAACGTCTGTGTCTAACAGTTTTCGGAACAATTCGATTATAGCCGACGGAAACGCAAGCCGAAACGCAAGAATGTAGGAAGTTGAACAATACTTGCTTTGCGTTCTTAAGTGGTTTATGAACTATCGCTAAGACGTTTTGAAGGTTTGCGTCGCCAGTGTGTTAAAATCGTAACTCACTGCTTTGAAAGTGATTTCGGTTAATGGGGTAACCATTGGTGCTAGTTTTGATAAGTGTAAAATTTTAGTCAAGTCACATGACGCGGACTATAATGGCCGCTCACTGCGATTATAAAGAGGACAAGTCCTTGCCAGTATCGGTGAAGTACTACCGGTTGTAACAAAGTATAACAAAAACACTGTCAGTGGCTTAATTTCCATAGATGATTTTTTATGAGTACATGTTTCTTGAATGTGAATCTAAATAGTTAATTCCATTGGGTTATTTTTTTTAGTAGTAGTAATTCCTATGTATTGTTTATGATTGCTTGGAAATCCGCGTCTACAGATAACATTTTTTTTTTCCTTTTTTTTCCATATTGATCTTGTTTATATCTGTATATTTTTATATTTGTATAGCGCCAGCCTATTTTGGACTATGTGTGTTGGCCGGCGCTTCATAAATGAATAAATAAATTTATATATGAATGTTTGTTTATCCCGTATTCATTCCTAAACCATTCATCTGATTACGATTAAATTTTGCACACTAGACCTTCAAAACACGAGGAAGGTCACTGTCTACATGAGATTTCGAATAACCACCCCCATTACCCGTACCCACCCCTTAAATCAGAACCCATCGCTACTTGAAGAAATTTTGTTCACTTTGAGTTAAAAATAAAGGAAAATTTACTGTAATGGAGCGCTTACCTCCGAAAAGAGAGCTTATCTTGTGTACATATGTGTATGTACATGTACATTTCTTCTGTGTCCACGACTTTTTACCTCTGTGGTCAGAGATCCATGTTGTTGAGTTTAAAGTCTCGGGTGCGATTACTAGCCTGGCCAGAGCTTTTTCACTTGTGGTAAATTCCCCTCCTAAGTCGAGGACTGGGCGGAAGACAATGGCGAACCACTGCAGTGTCCTATCTCTCTCTCTCTCTCTCCTACGGACGCCTCAGTCCCGCCAATGGTGATGGCAGGAGACGCCAACCAGCCTCCGGGATGTCAGCCCATCATCGTTGTGATGCTCGTGTATTTGTTTCACAACGTTTACAGCGACGTTCCAACCACCCAAAAGATATGCATGTTATGATGCGTGTCTCTTTACTAGCTCGCAGCCTTATGCCTCGCCGCTGGTACAAGGACCAGGGTTCGCAATTGCAAGGAAAAAAAATAACAGTAAGAGAAGGTTGTGTGCACAAAATTTGACAGTCATGTTTTCGAACCTACTGATTTAAAAAAAAAAAAAAAAACACTCGGAATGGTCGTATGAATGGGAGAGAGGTTTCTGCGCAAGGGAAAGAAATTAATATATTTTATTTCTGTTACGGGCGCATGACGCAACAGTCGACTAATTAGAGAGGGGTTAGGTGCCATTTTGGCTGGACTTGAGAATTTTTTTTATCTTTAGCAATCATATTTGGTCAAGAAACAGTCGAGATATTACAATGCTCAGGCAACACGGCCTTGTGTATACTCGCTTATCATTTTAAATTGTGAAGACAGACTTAGACTTGTCGACGCCACAATAGTATTTCGTAAACCTATCGTCGACAATTTTTCTCTGAGTATTGTATTGCTTTTTTTTTGTGCGGTCGACAGACTATTTTCTACGATTCGTAAGTGCTCTTGACATATAGCGAGTGGAAAAACACAATCGTCCATTTGTCATCGCTACAGATATTTTTTTTTTTTTACGTGTCGTAACCTTCCTTCAAAGAGGTTTCTTCCATTCTATCCCTCTCTCTCTCTCTTTCTCTCTCTCTCTCTCTCTCTCTCTCTCCCTCCGTTGTCGTCTTCGCTCATCTCGCTCCTTCGAAGGTTCGGAGGAAATCCAATAAAATTGTCGCCCCCGGGTTCGCTTCCTGGGCGCAGCGGCGCACAAAGGAATCCGCTTAGCCGGGTCCTCCCCGCTAGGTCTCGGCTGTGGTCGCAGCCGTCGAACAAGCCCCGTGCACTCAGAGAGGCAGCCTCTCGCCGGCAGCACAAAAGAGCCGCTGCGGTCCGCCTCACGTGAATCGTCTCGAATTCGACGGTCATGCAAAGCAAAGCATACTTCTGCAGTGCTTTCAAGGCGCGTGTCCGTGAAAGAATGGCCCAGTCTCAATGGTATATTATAACAGTTTCATTTAGACTGTTTACAACGAACCATAGACAGAGACCTGAAAAATTCGCGGATTCATTTCGTGTTATGCTAAAATTCAAATAATTATACCTTAAAGCTGCTCCTGCCATTGGTTCACTGTTAATCTGGAGGACTGAGGGCCAGTTTGAGACCCTCACTCATAGACGTGTCGAATCACAGGCCACCCAGTCGAGACGACTCACAAGTCAGCAGCCAATGAACAGTTGGCATTTTCCCGAGTGTGTAGTGGATATGGATATTGGAGTCTATCCTGAAGGTCATTGAACCCGCGAATTTGTCCTGTCTCTACCCATAGATTATATTGAAGGTAAACTAACCTGGTTTTTATTACTGTTACGCAGTTTCGCACTGCGTAACTAAACGACTACCAGACAGCGCCCCTGGCTATCTGATGGATACCACCCGCAGCACAGGGGCGCGCAATGTTCGATTTCTGCGCGCCGGACGAAAATGCATCGGGGCCACTCGGGCCGCTTCGACTCCGCCCGGCTTCGCGGGCTTCGTCCAGAACAACCAACGATGACGTACTTCCGCCGGCGGGTATCCAGACTGTTCCTCGGTCGGGCCCCGGCGGACTATATAAACCGGCCCAGCCAACGCTTATGCAGGCAGTCTCCGACTGGCCCAGCAGCATGAACCTGCAGTGACTACCATCTACACAACCGGCCTCCTCCGTCACGCTGCCCGACGACGTGGCGACCGCTTCAGGAAGAAAACGGTAAGAGCCATCGTCAGAATCTAGGTCCGTAAGGGACTCTGAAGATTTTTCAACCCAGTAGAAATATTACAAGTCCACGAGGGACTAGAATAAATTCAAGTCGCATTTGTTTGGACTTAGAATTTTCGCAGAGTGAGGAAATAGAAATTTGCCTCATCTGTAGAATGAAGGTAACTGTCTCGTGAAGGTTACGGGATAAGTAAAGTAAATGTTTGACTGGGGTTGAAACTAAAACGCCAGTGAGGCAGCGTGGCAAGAGACAGAGGAGAGGTCGAATATTGCATAACGTAAAGTATTGTATGCCAACTTGCAATACGTTGAGGCTTTCCGTAACGTAACCAACGTAGTTTTACGTAACGGATTCGACTGAACTGTTATAAGTTCCCGGACTACACGATCACTCCTGATAGAACTTCAAAATTCAGCTACTTCGTTGAACGATTGACGAGCCGAGTAATGATAAAGACTGTTCGCCGCAATATTGGTGGGGCATCATGGCATACCACTGACAGTAACCAGGAGACTGTTGAATACAACTCGCTGAGTGTAAGAACGTGTGTGTAATAACGTGAACAGTTTAAGTGTCATAAATTAGGTATTGATAATTACACCAGAAACACTGTTTAACTTTAAAGAATCAGACCACGATGAATGAGAATGTAAACTAGTTACGTATATATAAACTGTACTATAAGAGATTTTATGTCAGTTCTCCTTAATAATTTCTTTCATATTTTCTTATTCTCTAATCGTATTTGATTTGTTTGGCAACGTTAAATTCATGTTAGTACAGTTAGTTAACGTAATATTGAATGTCCCCAAAAACCAATTGATTTGATGTTGATATTTTTCTGCTAATATATTTTGCTGTTTGTCTCATAATAAGGCGTTAACTTAATGTGTGTGACATATATTTGTGATCCGTTATTGTTAATTATATTTTTCTCTTCACAGACATCGTGGGCACTTGCTGTAATCTTCAAAATAAGAAATCAGAAGGTTTTCATATATGAAAATGCGTGTATTGAAGGGTGTGATGTTATTACAAGTTTTGTTAATAAAAGCACTTTTGTTTCTCGAACTTTAGAACCTCTTTCTGAGATTTCACCCCTTGTCCTCCCGCCCTTCCGGACTGGAGGTAACATTACAAAATTTTAAAAATCGTGCACCTGTAGTTATTCGACACACGTCCGACAAAAACTCAAATTCTTCCCACACTTTGGTTTAACACGTCCGGGGTAATGGAAGCAATAGCCCTCTGTCAAATCATTAGGTAGTGGCGGAACGTAGAGGATATCTTTTATAAAACCCAAAATGAAAAAAAAAAAAAATCGCATTGCGTTATGATAGATGAACGTGGAGGCCAGCCTAAAAAAAAGAGCTCTGTCGTCTCGACCATTACGACCAATCCAACGGTCAGGGACTTCGACGTTCAACCACTCTCGTATAGGTAAACGAAACGCACGTTGATCTGAAATTACAGATCCACTCTTATCAAATTGCAGAACCAAAACGCTTTACGCTCAGGAGTCTTTGGCTGCGCTGCAAGAGAGAAAAACAAGGCTGCACTCACGCATGCGCTTATCTATAACTGTTTGAGTGACCTTGAACCCTAAATCTATAACGCTTGCAATTGATATTACTTAAATTTATAACTGGGACATTTTTTTATGGACATACTGTATTACGGATTTCCCATAGTCATTATTACTGACCTAGACGTCCGGTTTCGGAACTATGAAGTTTTATGTCTTTACTACGGAACAGCGAAACATAAAATTACATCATAAATACTGTATGTCTTAACTAACAGCTTTTTTTGTTTCGAATGATAAATCTTTGCGCTTACAGTCGATTGGCAGTTGGCTGCATGTATGGAACAATAATTTTCGAATAATCCAGTTTGGTTTCATACATTTCAGCAGATTAGGTGTGCTATGGAAAAATTTACCATCGATTCTAGTATCCAAGTTTAAAAGTATATCCTGATACTTATTTTAATTTTTTATTAAATAAGTTTGTTTTTTTAACCTATATTTAAACTATGTAATATTTAAACCTTGTGGGCGAATTAGCTTTTTATTGTACTAGTGTGATTACTTCGCAGTCTAAGCTTTTAGCTTAAATGTTATCGAATTTGCTTATTTTTTATTGCATGCATAAGTTGGCAGCACTGCCTATGTCCTTTTGTTCTCAGAACGACTTGTTCTCTGTAGACTGCGTGCGGTTTTCAGTTGTTCGTGAACAAACATCGTATGGTGGTTTTTCACACTTGACAGTTGACCACTGACACCATATCTGATAACTGTGGAAATGTGAGACAAGTTGCATGACAAAGTCTATAAGCGGTGTGACAACGGAGACGTTTGTGAAAGTAATGGTGAATGGACTAGGGCTCTTAGCGTCTCGTTGACGTCGGGGTCGTTAGGGACGAGGTAATGTGAGTTGAGAATGCAGCATTGGCGGAATGAATTGGGATTGGGCTAAAAGGGAGTTCACCGAGAAAACCCCCACAAGACTCACAACGACATCTGCTACGTTTTCCCCACCTGCAAAATATCAGGGTCTTATCTCTGCTGGGCATCTCAGGGGAAGATGAGTGTCCTGAGCAGTTAACCACCGAACTAATTACGATATTTCCTTAGTCAAGGGTTGTGTTTATGTTAGTAAGGCTGGATTATAAGTGCGACGCTCACTGGTGCTTTTAATGCTGTATCGCCCCTAAGCGAAAGGCTGTGGACTAGCGGGCAGTCTTCTATTCGTGCATAGGGAAACTAGGATAAACGTAACATTATATGGTGGAGAAATGAAGATAAAGGTGTAATGCAAGTACATTGAATGCTTTAAATAATATGTATTGGGCTTTTATGTCTAAAAATTGTACTGAAAACGCGCGTTTTAGGTGTTTTCACACTTCTAAAAATAAAGTTTATTAAAAAAAACTGAAAGTGACTTACATATACGGTTTAAGCGCATTCTTAAATGTTCTTTGTAAACAGACATTTCTCGAATTTCTTGAGAAATTTTAAAATCGTGTTTTTTTTTATTTTTTTTTTTTTATTTGAATCTCTGCTCACCGCATGTGTTCCCGGGTAGTAAGGACACTTAACGAATATAAAAGGCAAGAGAAACTGGATTGTAAAGGTTGTTTTTTTTTTTTAATTGTTTTCGTCAATTTTACGTCGCACGGTCATGCACACAGGCTCGAGGTGACGGCATGTCTAAGGTTGCAATGGGCTCGGAGCCACTCTGCCACAGACTCATTTTAAATATATTGTAAATGTATATCTATACAACAGAACCATAACTGACTGACTGATGACAGACAACGCACCTAGTTGTCCACCTAAACCAGTGGAACTAGAGATTCTAAATACGGTTGCACTAAGGATATGATAAGGGGTGGTAATATTTGTATGAAGAATTTTTTTTACAGTTATAGTGATATAATTTTGTAATTATACTCTTCAAAAGCAGTTAAATAACCAGTGTTTAATTATTCTTGAAAATTCATCCTCTGGGAGGGGGTTTTGCGGGGCGTTAAAGATAAAAATTCCCATTTTTGGTCGAAAATTCCCATGGCAACTAATGTTGTATTGTTGATGCTTTCTTCGTATCCATGGCAACGGCTATTGCATTGTTGCTGCATTATAGTCTCCGTTAAAATTTTCCGGGTACTTTCAAGATGAAAATTTCTCGTTTTTCAAGTCAATGTCTTGCAGATTTGAAACTCGGCAGTGCTGTTCCTTACAACTGAGAACGAGGTTTTCCGAAAATTAGCTCCCAAGTTAGTTTAGGCCATATATATATTGTGATAAACATTGAGGTAGCCAGCCCACTTAAGGGCACGAATAATACCTGTGGCAGAACATGTTTTTGGACATTTTTAAGATTTATTGTGATCGAAAGGTGGATAGAACCAAATTGGTCCGTATGAATGGTAATTATACTGCACAGTATGTAAAAATCAAACCGTTGCATGTAACTAGAGACAATATTTTATGGTTTTACTTTTATGCCAATTATGTTTTTTTAATACGGTTTTGGTGTTTTTGTTTTGATATTTTATAAATTTGTGTATTCATGAAAATAGAGGGTTATTTAACAATCATGACACTAAAATAATTATTAATTTTTCTTTCACTGAAATAATTTAATTGATATTGAGATACACGGGAATTTTTCCGAATATAGATTGTGACAAGCATTTTTAACACAGGATTATTATTAATTTATTGGGTTAATAAATAAACCAACGACAGTTATGTAAAAAGAAGTTAAAATTTATTTAATTAAATAGTTTTAAATGTTTATTTTTTATTCATATGGCTCATATATTAATAGACGGATTTTATGCTAAATAAATTACATTCATTGAATTTAACGAATTTTTAAAGATAAAATTGTGATTTCAGGTCAAATTTATTTCATTAGTTTGGATAAATTTAGGCGTTATTTGGTTTATTGATAAGCTTCACAGTATTATTTAGTTTTATTTATTGCAATTCACCATAAAATCTGGTCTCTACACGTTGTTACCAAAAAAGGTTAATAATAGTCACACACTGTAAATTTTTTTGAATGTAACAGAAATATTCATGTAAAATTACAGATGTGTAATTTTGTACATTTATGTGACAACATAGTATCAATACAAAATAGTAATTGCTGTAATACTTAATTACCCGACCATTTATGCTTTGTGTTGTCCCAGCAGGTACCAACAGTTGTTAAAGTTATTTGTAAACCGTTCCCTGAATATCTTTCCAGTATTAACTGTGTACATTAATAAACACAATAAAACCAAATAAAGTCTAATTAATGAATATTCGATTATTTTTCCCATGCTGTAAAAAATATATACTTGAATGAAAATTTATCTTTTAAAATATAAAATTATTTTCGTAATAAATGCGTATTTCATATATGCGAAGGAAAAAAATATAGCCATGTGTTGTTAAGAGTTTCAGTGTATTTCGTGTAGTATTACAAACTGTTTCTTGGAAGCTGGTTTTCAATGGAATCTTTTTGGTTTTGGTTTGGTTTTATACATTTTTTTTTTTTAGTAAGCGAATAGAGAGCACATATGGCATAAGACAAGAAATCCATTAACATAAGTATATAGTAAATAATTAAACACTACACTTACACTCAGGTGCAATTCCAGACGCTAGTTCTATATCTCTTCTTGCAGTATATTATATGAATAATATACAAAGCGTATCATGGCACAGGATTAAAATACACGATAAAATATACGTAACAGAATGGGGAAGATTCTTTGTGTAAAAGCACAGAAATTTGTTCTTCTGTGCTGTCGTAGGATTTTCGCACGTCTTGAAAGGATTGTTTGCGGCGCTTCCCGTTGTTTCTTTTTTCCTCCTCCGATGACGACCCGCTGTCCAAATTAACTGCTGATAGGGGAAGGCCCCCGACCCCTCCAACTTCCTGTAGGACTCTCCCCCCCCCCTCCCCATTCCACTAACCACCCCACGGATGCCCCGGGCGTCAACACCGCCACGTGCGGACACAGGAAGCAGCATCGATGGGCCGCCCCGGCTAACTTCATTACAGGGGTGGCTGGACGTAACATCCTGTCATTTCCTGTGTGCCGCCCTCTTTCCTCCCTTCTTTTTTTTTTCTTTCTCAGTCAGGAAAATCGTTTCGTAGACAAAGATAGAATCAGGTGCTTTTTTTTTTTCTCTCTTCCTGTTTCGTTTTGAAGTGCAGGCAATATTTTGTTGTATACGGAATCCACACTGTAATATAATGTTTGGACTTTTACTATACTTATATTCTTTTGGAAACGAGCTACCAATTTTTTTGTTTCTCTTTTAAATATTTATGATTATTTATTTATCCAGGGAAATTATTGACGCGTGCGGAGAAGTTTATTTATATTTATTTACTTTGGTTCCATAATTCATGAAAATATTTTTCTCTTAACATGAGTGAATAACGACAACAGTGACTGCTTTTTGCAAGCTTACGGATTAGTGGTTTAGTAAAACGTTACAGATTGGACGTGATTTGAACTATACAGTAACGTAAACGAAATTTGTATTGATACTTAAATATAGCTTGTGGCTACTCCTTATGTGTATCGCTATTGTAACCCGTTTTGCTGTGCGTTATCTTTATGAATATAATTCTGAGTAGATTCCTTATGTAACTGTTATTTCACATAACCGGTGAAAATAACCCTATGGTAATATCTGCATACTCATTAATTTGTATATCCGTTGTAGATGGTTACCATTTCTAGTTTAATATTAAAAAAATCAATCACCTTTAAATTATGATAACAGGAAAAGTGTGTAAATTTGTAAAATAAAAAAAATATATTTTCGAGATGTCAGTGAATATCTCGTATCTTTTAATATCTGGGAGAAGTTGAGAGTGTTGTTATACGATTTCAGAACAAAAAAAAATTAAAATGTAATTGCCTTGAAATATCGCCTCTTGTTCGTTTGTTTTCTCTGGACGTAGCTCGGAGCGGACATACTCCACGAACAATCCACGTGCATAAATTTTATTTCCTCCTTTTATCCGCGACACACACACTACCAACTTTCCTGCGAGCTGCAGTAAGTTTTTGCGCGCTTAATTTGAGTCTGACTGCCCACTTTTTTGATATATATTATTTTTTAATGAGAATTCTTTTGTTCCCGCCCGCATCAGTAAATTGGATTTTTGTTCCGCGGCCGGGTGTGTTTTTAAATACGTGAGAGGCACCTTTTATTATTATTATTTTTTTTCCCGTCCTCCCTTCCGTTGGTAATCTTCGCAACTGCTGTCCCCCCCAACCCCACCGGTAACTGGAAAGAGGTACAGTCGCGGCCACAAGTACTGGCGTCCGTGAAAAAGGGGGGGGGGAGAGTTGGGGTGTGTGTGGACTCGAAACACTTCCGAAAGGGGTTGGCGGGGTAGGTGTTAGGGAGGGAAGTATGACGGCTACCCCCACCCCTTCTCTCCTCTCCACAGGATCCTTCTTTTTCAGCCACCCCTCCGCGCACATAACCCACACTTGTTACACCCCGCGCAGCGCGGCGACCGAGCACAGCCACCCCCCCCCCCCTCCCTCATCCTCGTTCACCCGGCAACCCCCACCCCTTCATTCTCCCGCCCCTCGCAGTAATCACGACTATAACGCTCGAGGGCGAATTGCGCTTCGGCGCGCGTCGGTCAATCCTGGTCCATCGCTCGCACGTGTGTCCACCTCTCTCTCTCTCTCTCTCTCTCTCTTTTTTTTCATTTCTAATCTAATTTCTGGTCAAGCTGTCAATGAAACGGCGAACTAGAAAAAAAATTTTTTGATGACGGACGTCTTGAGCGTTTCGTTGACGTGGTCTATCCAACTCCGGGCTGTCGGCAGGAATTTTCGTTTTTACTAGGTCTATAAAAAAATTTACAGTGTGAAACTACTTTATAGCCTTGATGTAAGCTTTTGGACCTACGCCATTGCTTAGCACGTGTGTGTCTGCAGAAGAAAACTACAAAAAAAAAAAGACAAAAAACACAAATTAAGCAAAAATTGCTGTTGTGCTTAGTAATGGCGTTTTGTCCAAAAGCTTACATCAAGTCATGCACTCCCATTGCACAAATCTTTCAAAGACTTTATACAGCCGTTAGTGTTAGTATATGGATATCGCGCAACGATGATTGTAGGCAACAAAAAAACTTAATTGTCGAAAAAAAAAAAACAGCAGCTGCGCGGGGCACGGCACACAATGAAAATAGAAGTTGATCCAATTCAACTCCGCTCTCGGCTAATAAAAAATGGCGAAATAAGAGACTTGGGCGTACCGTCTACATTATTTACGACGACGAATCTAATGAAACTGCACGCAGACTTGTTCAAAATTCACTTAAAAAAAAAACTGTTGAGGTTACATTTGGCTCCGTCTGCGTTGACACGTTCGGTTGCTGCTATCCCATCCAGATCGTACGAGAGAGATAAAGAGAGATAGAGAGAGAGAGAGAAAAAAAAAAAAGAACATTTCATTAGTGTAGAGCTAAGCGGCTGCCATTACAAGGGGCGGGTATTAAACCCGTAATGGCGGAAAACGAGCGCTCGAGTTCCGCGGAATTAGGTGCGCCTAGCGAGCGGTGGGAGTTGAGACGCGGAGGGCGGATGGTTGAGTGGGGGAGGGAAGGGATGAGGCTTATAAAAGGTTTTTTTTTATCATAGCCCGGCAAAAACCCGGTCGGTCATTACTATGACTGAGAACCAGTGGCGCCACCGCCAATTAGCGGGTTCGGGGAGAGGAAGGTTGTGGGGTTAGGGGGTGGATGCTTGTTGGGTTCCATAACTAGGGATTAAGATCCGCCTCTCCCTGTGACTCTAGTGTCTGTGTTTCCTATCGCGCTCCGCCGCCCCATAATGCACCGCCCGCCGTAATTGAGGCAATTAAATTAGGCGCGGTCTTGAGGCAAAGCAGCGGGGATGAAGATCGCCACGTTTATTTCCCCGCAAAAGTATCGAGCCCTTCGCGCGCTGAACTCGGCTCGGAATTGGCCGCTCGGGTTCGCTTGTAAACATGCCCGGCCATCCGTGTTCCTGGTTTGGTGGCTGTTAGGGGCTGTGGCGGATGCTAAGTGAATCACACATTGTTATGACTGTCAGGAGAGTGCTTGGATTACGAAGTTCAACAGAACGTTTCCTCGCCTGTCTTGAAAATTCAACGATTGTTAATACAGGTGCGATGATTCGCGCGTTTTTTCTTAAAATGGCCATAGTACAAAGTAATCCTAAGTTAAAAAAAAAAACGTAAGGTAACTACCAATTCTTGATAGTTACGATGTTACGTGGGCCTGATAATCTCAAGGGACTTGGTTGAAATCTCGGCATTCGAAACTTTTTTTAATAACATTATAATCTAGTATATAGGCCTAATAATAATGTTGAATCAGCTCAAAAATAATCAGGTCTTTTTTTTTAGGAAGTATTTACAGACTGGTTTCAACCTTTAAGGAAAGAAATATAAACATATGCGTTTTAAAAATATTTTCATGTCAATATTTTGGTAATGCCATTGAAGTATATCTTCAAACTTGTGCGTAAAGTTTATAGTATCAACTGTTTAGTGAATTTTTACATAATTGGAGGTATTTTAATAAAATTACTTGTCGATAATCACGTCCAAGGCTGGGTTTTAGGACATTTTTTCTGTGAGATCTTGATTGTTGACTCACTCAATAAGGTTAAAGTGAATGAAGTATTTATATACTTATTTCTGTCGTTTAAGCAAAAACAAATATGAACTCATATACTTAGTGCTATAAAATGTGTTTTCAAATGTTTTAGATTAATTTTGTTTTAATGTATCTATTGAACTGCTACTTTCAGTTTGAAAAATACTGCATGATAGCGCCACGTTCGCAATACTTTAGAGAACCAAAAAAAAAAGTTAAATATCTTTGAAACCATGTTTCTTTCTACACAATTTTCCTGGCTAACATACTATAGATACTTTTTAAAGTGTCGATTATATCTTGTTATGACTATTCGAGTTTAGGAAATGTATACCAGGATAGTTTCACTATCATAAAGTTTACTTTGGCACACTAATACGCTTTGTGCATTTCCCGATGTTCGCGAAAGGTAATATGTACGGGTGCATGTGGCCACACATGGGTCCACCATCTTGATTACTTCGGCTCGTGGCTGTAGCAGTTTCTGCTTGCATGAGCATTGGACTTTCAAGATGTCTAATTTCCGTTGTGTAATGCGTGCTTATTTAATTGAGTTTCTGGTGAATACTAAAATTTCACCCTCAGAGCGCCTAAAGAAATATAACCTCAAAATCGCAGGCATTGATAATTCCGTTTCAGGGGGGAATGTTCAACGTTAAGGCATTTATATGTGACGCGTTCGGTACTCATGTTGTTCGGATGGACTTAAGAAATCAATAGTACAATCTTGTTGAACAGAATTTTAGTAAGGTTTTAACAAGGGGAAAATTATTATTTACAGTTTTTAGTAGATTAATTACGCACGGCATTTTTTTTTAAAAAGAAATCTACGTTAAATTTTGTGTCCGAGTTTGGTATAAGTTTATTTGCAACATGAGAACACATGAATTTCCTGGTTACCGAGGTTAGATGTTACACATCACTGGCTAGTATTGAAATATTCGCTCACATTTTATTTTACTGAGTCACTTTGGGGATGACAAGTGGTTTTTTTTTAAAAAATTCACTGTTTTCGAGCCCGCTTGCCATTATTCTCTTCGAAGCTTTCCCCCAGAAAACACTTAACCCCGGCCATATAGTTTCCAGAATGCTGAAGCGTTGGAACTGAGATGATTTATGATTATAAATGGTCAAGGGTTTGTAAGTTGGTGTTGTTTGTGGCCAGGGAGAAGTAGAGTTTGTTTGGTAGTCTGTCACCGCTCGTTCTTCGGAAGGGGGGGGGGGGGCATTATGCCAAGCATGCAGAAGTACGGCCGGGACTCGCGATGCGGTTTTTGTTTTGTTTGTGAAAGGGGGAAAAGTAATGTAGTTTATGTTGGTATATTGTAAACCTTTTTTATTTCATATCGAACAGAACTATTCTTATAAACTTAGATATGTTTGTAAATTTGTACAGTTACATGAAAAGAAACGTATCACTACAAAAATAGTGTTCACAGTTATTCTGAGTTCACATTTTTAACAAGGGCATTTATAGTTATAGTTTTTTTGTAAACTTTTTCGTAAATAGCTTTCCAGTATTAACTGCGCATATTTATAAGCACGGTAAAACAAAATAGTCAAATACTTGAATATTAAAGTATATTTTCCGTGGTTTAAAGAAATTATGATAGAATGAAAC
The DNA here is from genome assembly GCF_032445375.1 of Bacillus rossius redtenbacheri. NCBI lineage: Eukaryota > Metazoa > Arthropoda > Insecta > Phasmatodea > Bacillidae > Bacillus > Bacillus rossius. The sequence continues at coordinate 355,915,465 of NC_086330.1, forward strand.
ATAATTCAAAGATATAATTATACGTCAATTTTCCTAAGAAATACTCAGTATAATCTCGATAAAAGTATTTCATATAAGCAAATAAGACCATATCCATGCATTGTACATAGTTACACTATCTTTTTTGTAGCATTACAAATTATTTCTTGGAAAATGGTTTCCAAAGGAATCTTTTGTGAAAGTACAGGAAGTGGTACTAACACCCTGCTACAGTTATAACAATTCACTAGAAACAATATTACGCATTATAGTTTTATGGGTACAGTAATATACTTTCTCCAGGTTTAATTCGGCAAAATTTTAGTTTAAACTAATGGCTACACGTATTTAGGTGAACTCTCAGTACGTGATGTATCGTCGTGTTAGTAAACCTCAGCACATTTTACATGAGAAGAGAACTCAGGAGAGTTAAGTGCCTTTGTGCGCCTTTTCCCTTGCGATGAGGACATGTAACACCCATTAAGTCTCCCTACGTTTAACAAAAGCGAAAAAGGGAAGCCCCCTTGAATGCTAGAACTCTGGAGAATCGGTCGAGAGAATCCGAAACGAACAAAGCCGGCCACGATGCCTTAAAACTCCCTTTCCCTCTGCTTTCTGCTTTACTCGCTATAGGGTTTCTTCGGCGCAGACACATTCTCACCCTCTTGTGGCCAGAAGTTTGATGCTCGCCATAGTCATGGAGGGCTCGGTTAAGCCTTTCTGCCCTCAACTGTGTGGCTTGAATAGCTAATGTTATTTTTTTTTCTCGATTTTGAATTTCTATCTTTCTTTACCCTGCATTTTACAGCGACATTTATCTGGTAAAGTGAACAAAAAAAGAGTTCTGTGTCCTCAGGATTGTATATTCAAGCTAATATGTTTTCAGACTGGAGACAATATTATTTATAATTATAATCCTTTGAATCCTTGTCATATAGCGAGAATGTTTCTACTTGTAATGGGTCAAATCCAAATTATCCTGAATCCGAATCTTGAATACGACTCCCAGAGAGTTACTTATATATACCCCGCGAATCCGAATCTAGGTTTCAATGGTCAAAATAAAATAATGTACAGAAAATGAAAAATTGTTACTAGGATGTTGAAACATTCTACCCTTTAAATAGTTGTTTTACAAACAAAGTTTCCAGAATCAATACTTATTGTAATTTTATTTATAATATTACCGTTTAGACGTACAATATCTTGGGTAATGGTAACAGGATAGGTATGGAAAAAAACTGATCTAATAATATTATTTTTCTTCGAATCTTTTTCCTCGATTATCGAATCCTTTGAATACTAAAAATAATACTGTCATTACTATATTTTAGAGCTCTTTTTACTACTTAAACACGGCACCTTCTTTGCATTTGCTTTTTCTGTAACAAATATTTTCAACACATATTCACAAAGTGTGATATAATGTGTGTAAAAAGGCGCACAAGGGATACTAGATAAGACATTTTATTTCCACTATATTACCCTTAGTGTTGTAAATATTTAAGAGATAACAAAATATGCAACGGAAGTATGTTGTTAGAATTTCAGTTTTACCTTTTCAATTAAAGTAATGACGATAAAAATAAAAGTTCATCTCCGCGTGTGAGAGACGTGGTTATAGCTAACTGGATTATATGTACCTTGCAGGTACGCATACGTTTTTGACATGATAAACCCATTCCTCGGCTGTTATTCGTAGCGGTGTGTGATATGTGGACACTTGGGGGCGTGTTGTGTTCGCATAGACGTGACTTGCAGCAGCTTGACAGTCGTGGCGGAACACGTGGTTTTCACTTCTCGGTTGCAATTTGGAAAAGGAAGGGTCGAGTCCCACATACAAGCAGCGCCTTACTTCGTGGTAAAGACTTCCCAGCTGCGCAGTGTTGCTGTGAGGTGTGGCCTGCTTTTCAGGGGCGCTGGGGCTACTCATTTAGGTGCTGCGTCGTGAGCTGTGAATATGAAAAATCAACTAACAGATTATAATAAAACTTTGTCGTTGTTAACTTGCCAGTAAAGGGCGGGTGACAAAATAAAGGGGAGGGGGAGCTACTCGACCGCTCTCTATTCATTTACTAGAACGAGCCCACTCGCAATTTTATGTATTTATTTGTGTTATTTTTTTACATTGGCGAAGTTAAGGCGTGGATACCGCCTTGCTTAACACTTAACCACATGTTTAATAAATAAATAAAATATATTATTTTACAAATAAAAATAAGTATTCAATAGAAGAACAAATAAGTGATCACTTAAAAAATAATGACTAAACTAAGAAAATGGCTGCGCTTAAACTACGTGGGAAAAAAAATTGTAAAAATTATTTTTTTTTCAATATGTGCTCTCAAACAGCGGTCCGCTCGACTATAAACAGCTCTGTTCACAAACGGCTAGTTTCCCGAATTACTCGCCACTCGACTTAATTACTGATCTAGTGTAAGTCAACAATGAAGGATAAAATAGATGAAGGAAGTAAACACTTTTTTCTTACATCTGTGAAAAAAAAGGACAATTTACTGTTACTAAAATATATACTGACACAAAATAATCAAACAAAAAGTTAAATAATTGGAAGATTTTTTTAATACAATTTCTCGGACGCTATTGCAGTTTTGCACTGTTTGTCATGGAAAAAAATAATAAAAAAACGCAAATTAAGAAATCAAAATTTAAAAAAACATAAACCCACTGTTGACAGGAACAGACGCCAGTTCCCGAAAGGTCGCAACTTTTTTGTTATAGGAAACCTACTTTGTTCGTCGGTGTTGTTGTCGTTGTGTTGTCCATAATACCTGTTTAGGTACATTATTGGGTTTATCTATTTGGCATAGCTGATTTAGGCTTGTTCCATTTTTATTTCTATGACAACAGTGCAAAACTGCAATGGCGTATGTCCAATAAATTATACTTAGAGACTGGAAAAATTCGCGCTTTCGATGACCTCTAGGATAGACTCCACAACCCCCTACATACTCAGGTAAATGCCACCTGCTCATTGGCTACTGACTCGTGAGACCTGTCAACTGGGACGCTTGCGATTCATACTTTTTTGGTTGAAGGTTTTCCATTGGTTCGAAGTCCTTCAGATAAACTGTAAGCCAATCACAGAAGCAATATAAAGGTACAGTTGTTTGGATTCTAGCGTATCGTGAAATGAATCCGCGAATTTTTGCGGTCTCTAACTATACTAAATCAAATTTACCCTTTGCACAATTCATTTAAAGACCATAATTGTAAGTTATCTTGCGCCGTGTTGTCTCAGGGCAGTTTCAAATGCAGTCGCGTGACAGCGATTACACAGAGGCATGCAGGTTACTGTGATCACCCTTTTTTTTTCGCACAGGACATGGTAACTCGCTGACTCGTGAGCAGTGCCGTCATGCTGGGACGGTTTTTCGTGTTCGAGTTTTCGGGTGATAAGGGTGACACAGCCTTCGATCATCAAACGCCTCGTGGTCCCTGTACGCAAGGCACTGTAACTCAATTTTGATATTTTGACGTGACAACATCTAATAAATCGATGAACGCCGGCTGCACGCACGAAAAAGTGTCCCGTAACGCACATTGTCCCACTACGATGTGTCCCGTTACGCTCATTGTACGCTTGCGCGGCATCTGTCTCTCTTCCACTCGATTGGAACAACCATCGATTTGACTTTTCAATAATGATTTCGTCGTTTGAATTATTATTGTGTAACTTAACGATCGTCCACCGATTTTCAGCACAATCGGTACGGTTATTTAAAAGTAATGTTGAATTTTCAAATACGTTTTTGTCCGAACTATGGTGTTTTACAGTTACACATAATAATTCAAATTACACCCGGGATCTTTTGCACAATGTTTTAAAAAATATTGTAACACAATATAAACACGTTTGGTGTATTTGGGATGCGTATTTGTTATAAAATCGTATTATAAAAACGAAATAATATTATTCCCCTACGATGCAGCTATCTACGGTGACGGACGCGAACCGAACGAATCGCGCAATCTATTCGCTACACGTGAACTGTTTCGTCGACTGTTTATAAAGTGAAGTGAAAAGTTAATGTGGTTTTCATTGCTTATTACAACACCAATTTCGTCAATAAAGGTTAATTATTCTTGCATTTTAAAAATCTGATTACTAGTATAATTTCAAGTATTTATTCTTTTATTATTAAAATAAAAATGATTCAATCTTATTCATAAAAGTATGCAATCATTTAATCAATGTTTTGTTATGACGTTGTCACGTTAAACTATCGTCCGTAAACCGACTTTACAGACATCCTTTTTTTTTTTTTTTTTTTTTTAATAATTCTCACTCATTTGGGGTTCCAAGCAGATGTTCGTATCATTTAACGCGTGGATAAATTTCGACATTGTATGCATCAGTAGCTGTATAAGAGTTACCCTAGAATTGGTTTTTTTATAGCTTGAAAAGATTTCGCGAGGAAAAGTCGTAAAATTTCCGTCGTGAAGTGACTGTTTTTAAACAAATTTATTAAATAACACATCAAAAAGAATTAGCGTTAAAATTCAATAAAACAAAAAAAATGTTTTTGCTATAGTGACGGGAAAAAAGTGAGGGACAAGAGGAAATCGCTCGCATTTGACTTCAATTATAAACATGATTAAGTTTGTGCATCTCTATTCCCTAACAAGTTAGCTACATAGTTAGATACCGGAAGAATTCGCAGATTGATTCGGCGATACGCCAGAGTTAAAATACTTGTACTTTTGGGCTGATTCAGCTGTTGGCTTACAATTTATGCTATAGGAGTCTGAGCCAATGAGAGGCTATCAACCCAAGAAACATCGAGACGTGTCACAAGTCAGCAGCTGATAACGGGTGGCATTTTCCCGACTAAGAAGCTATCCTAGAAATCAGTAAACCTACGATATTATCCAGTCCATATCCATACGTTTTACTGCGTGTTCAACTGTTTTAAAATTGATCTATATATATATTTTTTACTTTATATACACTTTTAAGTAAAACTGAGGTAAAAATATTATAATTTACACAAAAATGTGTTAAATTATTTGCGTTAGTAGCCGTTAAGTGTAAATCTTGAACAGATTTAATATGTCGCTTGTGTGATTATTTTTTTTACCCGTCACAGTTTTGCAGCCCAGGTTGACGATATCCATAACAGCTAACTTATGTCCCTTCCCCAGTCATTTTTTTTTTTTTTTTTTTTACGGTCTGAATGTCCTGGTAATCTATTCCGACTGCAGTCATATTTGTTATTTTATTCCCGCGGAGGAAATAACGCGCGAATCCCATTTGCAGTAAATAATCGGAGCCGCGAGCGACGAGGTGAGACGGAGGGAGGCTGGGTGTGACGTGTGTGCGACCCACTGCCTGCCGGAGAGACCTCCACACACACACAAAAAAAAATTGGTTGTCTGTAAAGTCGGTTTACGGACGATAGTTTAACGTGACAACGTCATAACAAAACATTGATGAAATGATTGTATACTTTTATGAATAAAATTGAATCATTTTTATTGAATTATCACTATTTTGTATGGATACAAAGAACGAGTGAAATGAAATCTACAATTTAGTTGATAAATTTACTTTTATTTGCACTCATTAATTCAAATATGTTTATTACTTTAACGAAGAGATTATTTTAACTATTTTTATACATATTTGCTATTTAACTTCTTCCAATGTGTGTTATTCTGTTAAGGATAGGACAATGATAGGAAAAGTAGGAAACGTATGGGAGTGTTTCAAGTTTAATGTGCCTCGAAAAAGTCAAATCGATGGTTGTTCCAGTCGAGTGGAAGAGAGATAGATGCGGCGCAAGCGTACAATGAGCGTAACGGGACAATGTGCGTAACGGGACAATGAGTCATCCTTTTTCGTGCGTGAAGCCGGCGTTCATCGATTATTAGACGTTGTCACGTCAAAAAAAAACGAAGTCAGTCATGGGGACTGTCGACAGAAGTGAAAACTTAAAAAATTTTGTTTTTAAATGTGTAATATGAAATCATTTCTAAGTCAAATGTACGGCAAGAAAATGATTTTGGTATTATCTCACTAGCATGTCGGTGACGCGAATTCATAAGTTTTTCCCCTACCTAATTTAAAACTAGAAGAAATGAAGTTGTTTCATTGAAAGAATAAAACATTATTAACTTAAATCTACAAATAATCACCATTTTTTCTTATCAATCAATAACCTGACATTTGAAGTAATTCACATCGTAAATAAATAAACAAAAGAAAAAAAACATAACCTTCACTTAACTACCTACAAAAAATTATCCAATACTCGCAATATGTACCACAAAATAACGTTAAAATTTCCTTGGAAAATAAAAATAAAATTAAAAACTTGTATATTTAAAAATAGAATAAATTAAGTTTTATATTTGAAAAAAAAAAATTAACAACTCACATGACCATGTCGATGACGACTTACATGAATTTACTCCCTATACAAACTTAGCTATAGAAGTTTTCACTTAAAAAAACCGCGAACTAGTCACCTACACTTAAAAGAAACAACGCTGGTATGTCTTTCAGTTCTCCCAAGTGATGTACAAACATCAAAGCTCATTAACGAGCATGACATTTAACGAAGAACTATTAAAAATAATGCCGAGCGTAAATAACTTATATACGCACATTGTGTTATAAACTACATTTCTTGACCCGAAAAACGCGTAGTTCCCGCAACGGCCGCTAGAATTCGCTGCCGGAGCAGCTACGTCGAATATCGAATCATTCAATATGCACAGCGCATTTTTTAAAGTATATATTGAAACTGCTCCGATACTAAACCCCGGCTTTGGACCTTATTTTCGACAATGGGATTTTATAAAAATACCGGCAGTCTTGTTAAAATTCACAATACCTACAGTTAATACTATAAAGTTTCCCTTTGGCTTTGTGAACTTTGGTATCGCGCCATCCGCCAAAGATGGCAGGACCGTGGGTGGTTACGTGTTTCAGTTCAACGCGACTTCCGTTCCAATCACGAAATTACTCGTACCAAATGCCGTACCCTGTTAAAAAAAACTTTTCTTCCTAAATTTTTACACCCATTATATTACACTTAGTGAATTTCTGTTGGAAGTATTTGTGCCCGAAACAAAAAATGCAAGAGAGGATCGAGTTTAAACTTTACAGAAATAGCCGTAAAATAGAAGTTACGATAAAAAAAAGAGGGGTAAAAAAAACAAAACCATACATTATTCACAAAGTGTAATTTTTGCGCATGAAAAAATAATATTAAAATAAAATTTATAAATCAGTTTAGTGTTTGTTACCCGAGCTGGAGAAACCGAAAGTATTTATAGAACCACTAGCAGATCCGGCCACGCGTTGCTGTGGCTGAGTGATTTAGAAAGGATTTAAAAGACAAAATTTAACACATATTAACATACAGTTAAAGTTTAATGAAGCGCCAATCGGTGTACAATATTTTTGGTCCGAGCATTGTTGAGATTCAATTTTTTTGGTGGCATTTTACTGAAAATAATAATTAAGTTAGTAAAAATTCAATCAAAATGAGAAAATAAAAAGCAAGCACTTAATACATAGATATGTTTGTAATTTTTATAAACTTAGATTATAAAATTTGCAGGAAATGTGGAATTAATTAATACTTACAAATTTGATGAACTCTGATTCTCTAGCTAATATTATTTGTTTTATTATTATATCTGTAGATTGACAGCTGAAGATAGATATAAATAATTGTAAACACGTGAGAATAAAATCAAAAATAATACAAAAAAGCGAGGTTAAGTAGTACATTGATCAACGAAAATGTGCACAACATGGACAAAAATAAAACTTGAGTTGAAACGTAGCGCCATATATGAGATATTTATGCCAGACAGTACAACAGTTGTCTGTAAAAAAACTGATTTAAGGCGCCATCTGTTTGAGACTTATGACACTTACGATTAATAACACCAATCAACATTGATAATCAGTTTATTATTAATTATAAATTATTAAGACCATTAATCGAAATAAAAACTGTCCTATCTCTCAAGTTGGAAAAAATTACACATAAATGCCAATTTTCATCGAAATCGGTTGACTTGGTGAAGAGTTCACTGGAAACAAACATCAGGACACGGATTTATATATATTAAAGATTTTAATACGTGTTACCCGTGATGCAAAAATTAAAGGAATTTATGAAATCTGTTTAGTACGTGTTACCCGAGCGGGAGAAACCCTTAGAATAAACTTATAGTGAGTGACCTGGATGATATTAGTCAGGAGGAAAATATCTTTATTACGAATATTTGGCCAAAATTTACAAATAACAGATAACACGTAGCAAATATTTAGGGAATGGAAAATTTCGCGGGTTCGTTGGTATATGTTGGCTAACTTCCACATTTCTCTGCTTCCTCGATAAAAAAAATGCCACGTGTTCATTGGCCCGCTGACTTTTGACTCGTCTCAATTGCGTAGCCTTTATGCTTCTATGCTTCTGGGGTTGATAGTCTCTCATTGGCCCAGAATCCATCAGAATAAACTGTGAGATAATAGCAGAATCAGCCAAAGGCAACAATATTTTGATTCTAGCATACCTATCGCGAAATGAATCTTAAAATTTTTATTGGACCTAAAATGTATCTGGCGACAAAATTGGATGCATTATAAATAAATTAATACTTTTTAGTGTATACATTCGAAGGAAATATCTTAGATAAAGAAATAGAAACACGGATTCCGAGATGTTGGGAATAGTTGAACATATAACGTACAAAAATAGCTGGTTACGAATCATCCAAAGATGTTGGCAAACACGCGGATACATTCTTATTATTACTAGCACTGAGTTTATTCACTTTAAACAGGAACCCCCAATAACCATTAAGTAGGTCTTACAAAACGTTTAAAACTTGTTAACTGAACAGCAGAAACACTCTTATTCATTCCACATGTCTGTTTACACTTTTTAAAACGGAACACGGTATCCGGACTAGTTCATGCAGACATTTAGTTATCTGGAACTTCAAAGAACCGTTCGCTTGTTTGCAGAGCATGCTTCGTTGAAATGTCGTTAAATTGAGAGTATTTGGTTTTACGTTGAAACTTCTGAGGATCTCCGTCCTTTGGATGACGTTATTTTTAAAACTCGCCAACTGATAGTAGCAAACGTGGTAGATCGGTTAATGAGTAAACTGTATGGTGCAGGGAAAAAAAATTATAACTAACATTTTTTTTTTGCAAAACTAAAATTTGTTTTTGATATAAACCGGTCGGGCTGCAATGTATACCATTGTATACTTGAATTGATGTTCTCATAAATCTATTGGGACACGTCCCAAATAACAAAAATCATTGTAAAATCCAAACGATCCAATCAAATGTAACTCGGACGTAAGGTAAAGTGTTTGAAGCAGCTAACGGTCAGTATACACGGACATATTTATGTACACCCCGAGAGAAACGCATGTTTACTTGAACAATGTGTGTGTTTGTAGGCTGTATGACGAAACATATCTATTCAGTTGATTCAAACAAATATTTTGTCACAGGAAATATTTTTAAATCCAATAAAATGTATTCGACTGTATATATTTTGTTAGGTCTACAAAATCAGTGTTGTTAGACAAAACATTTTGGTTAGCAAAAAAAAAAATATCCTATATGTTCTGGTGACAGAAAACCACGTGAACTTTGCACGTCTCTGATTATAGAACACCCATAACGCTGCATCAGTTATTGTTGTAAATTACGTATGTACTTGTACTTTTTCCTTTAAATATTAGTTTGACTTGTTATGTAGTTTTTCTGAAACAATGTTATGTTTTAATTTTTATTTAAATTAATTGCTCTTTTTAACTTTTACTTTATAAAAACTAATGCAAGATTTTTTAAGTTATTATTTATTTATTTATCTGTCAATTGTTATAATTTTCAAAATGTTTCAATTAAAATAAATACCGCACGTAGATTAAAGTAACTAGATACAGACACACACAAGTGATGCTTTTGTGAATGTTAATGTTCTGTTTAAGTTAGTGAATTATTGTCATTGTAAAAAAACGAGGAAAATCAGTGGGCGAGTGTGCCAGTCCTCGCCAGAGATGTGAAAACACGTAACCTCGGCAACGAGCAAATTCATGAGTTTTCATGTTGTTCGTGTTGCAAATAAACTTACAAGACGAAACTCAGACACAAAAACTATCTTAGGATTCTGTAAAATAATACTGAGCGTGATAAATGTATAAAAGTGCTCTTTTTAATAAAAATTGGTAAAATTTTTTCTCCTTTGAAAACGTGGCTATAATTCTGTTTAACAAGTTGGTAATAACCCAACTGAACCGAACCCAACCCAATCCAGGTTAGGTTTGCTAGTTTTTATTTATTTCCTACAAATGTTTCTCAAAGTCAGTGCATTTTATGCGCTTCGGATAGTTTCGAAACAGTTGTGATGTATTTCGTGCGCGGGTGTATACAGAGTCGCTTAAAAGAACAAAAAGTAAAGTTAGTGTATTTGATGTACTACAGTTAGTTTCGGAACAGCTACAATGCTTTTGTGTGATCCGAACCCAGCCCAAGTTAGGTTGAGCTAACTTTTTATTTAAGTTCTAAAAAAATTTCTCGGAGTCGGTGTATTTTATGCGCTTCGTTTAATTTCGGAACAGTTGTGATGCAGTTGTGATGGGGTTTTTTTCTTACAAAATTTGAAGTAAACCATTATCATGTCTACTTTTTAATCACTTTCTCATTTTTCGTATTTTACTTTTGATCGTACAATCAGGGTGTCTACTAGGTCACGAAAGTCACGAAAGTCACGAAAAAGTCACGAATGTTGTAAAAGGTCACGAAAGTCCCGAAAAAGTCGCCATTTTTAAGTATATTTTGGTAAAAGTCGCGAAAATATTAATTACAAGGCTAATGTGTATTTCTTGTGCACTGATCTTGTAAATACCATATTTTTTGTGCTTTTAGCAGCTTGCATTTTCAGGAAAATCATCACATAACATATTCCCACACAATACATTTTCCCGTGTTTAACTAGGCCAGTCCCGCCATTTTCGCCATAAGACGTTTTCTTTAAAATCCCGTTCAAAATGTTGCTTACAGCTTCTATTATCCTACGTGCAACGTCATAATTTTCACATATAATGCAGATAAAATTTTAATAATAGCGATTTGCTCTTCTTTATTTAAAAAAAAAAAGTCCTGTAGAATGCTGTGAAAACGTAATTTATTCAATTCTCGTACCTTACACGCTTAAAAAAAAAAAAGGTGGTATTTCCGTGGCGGCCACGGCGTAGTCAGTTTCATTCTTACTCTACAGAGCGGACAACGATCGCACATAATCGATTGTAGCTGTCAAGGCGTCAATGCGTGCGACCCGCGTCCATATCGATAAATTGTTAGCCAAATGGCGAGCGTTCATAATCGAAATTATAGCGTTGAGTTCGTTTGTTTACTGCTTGCTTGTGTGTACGAAACGTAAATTTATGTTTGGCTAGGATAAAAAAAAGAAAGCCAAAAATTTGTGCACATAATGTGTGATGTATTTTCGTGTTTTGGTTTTGTTAACGACTATGTTTACAAATTACAAAAAAATTCCGTAAATTGCCGCCACATTTTATTTCAACTGAAATCATTGTCGAAGAGGTTAAAGTGCTAAGGAATGGAATTGTAATATTTTCTATGATATAATATGCTGAAAAGTTTGCCAACAAATGTTAACGTGTTTTAGCACTTAAAGTACGACGAAAAAATGGCATGAGGGAAAGCAGATCCAATTAATTTTATTCAATTAAGTTTCAAACTAACATTAATTTGTTAATTTTTTATATTTTTGCATGCTTTTACTGCAACTACATGCTAATAATTTTATTTTCCGTGTTAATTGAATGAAAAGTAACTAAGAAAAAGAAAATGCATGGCAAATGTTCTTTTAAAGAATATTGGTTCTCAGATGAAAATGATAGGTTTTAAAAGTGGTTGCGTCCTGTTAAAGATGACTAGTACAAGGCATTTTGCACACTCTGTAAATCAAAGTTTGATGTAAGTCACAGTGGTTTGTCATCTGTGAAGGTTCATGAAGCAGGAAAAAAACATCTGGAGTTGTCTTCTGCCATACTACAAAGCAAACAATCAACACTAAGTTTTTTTAAGGTTGACAAGCTCACACATTTGGGTCAGGAAAAATATACTACACCTTCCTCTTCAAGTAGTTCAGGAACCATGACTACTATTGATAAATCATTTACTGAATGTTCAACTCCTTCAAATTCAAAGTCACAACATTTCCCATGTTCTTTAAATAAATATTGTCTTGATGAGAAAGTGTGGAAAGTAGAAATATTGTGGTCAGTTAATAAGGTAATGACACACACATCTGACAGAGGTTCATGCGCTACTAGTATTTTTGTTCCCCATAATGTTCCCAGACAGTGTTATAGCACAAAAATTCAAAATGCAGAAGGATAAAATTGGTTAAATGACAACCTTTGGCCTTGGCCCTTTTTTTCAAGATATATTTTATAACATTTAAAAATTATACCGTTTTGACAAGTTTCGTGGTCACACTTTAGTAGAAATTGTCATGAAAAAGTCAAGAAAAAGTCACTAATTTTTATTTTTGTAACTTAGTAGACACCCTGTTACATGATGACCAACTGCAAAAATTTAAAAAAAAAATTGGAACATAAAATATTTGGAACCAACTTTGGCGACTTTCGTTTCCTATCTTAAAAAACGGCGTTTTTTTCTTTTAGAATGTCACCTCGTTTGCCGTGTACCGAGAGCTAAGATGTTTAGACATCTCTAAATAATGTTTTAAAAAAATTGGTTGTCTGTATAGTCGGTTTACGGACTATAGTTTAACGTGACAACGTCATAACAAAACATTGATGAATGATTGCATACTTTTATGAATAAAATTGAATCATTTTAATTTTAATAATATCAGAATAAATACTTGTAATTATACTAGAAATCAGATTTTTAAAATGCAAGAATAATTAACCTTTATTGCCGAAATTGTTGTTGTAATAAGCAATGAAAACCACAGTAACTTTTCACTTCACTTTATAAACAGTCGACGAAACAGTTCACGTGTAGATGACTTGTAATTAATTTTAAAAACTGGCGCTTAGCTATAAAATTTAAATATAATTATGAACAAGTTTTCATATAAATAAACTGTAATCAAATATCTATCGTCAATTATATGAATCACCATAATTTTTTAGTCAATTGTAACATGACCTATTATTACTACACTCGCCGACAGCGTAACGGTACACAGCGTAACGGAACAATGAGCGTAACGGGACACAGCGTAACGGAACAATGTGCGTAACGAGACACTTTTTTGTGCGTGCAGCCGGCGTTCATCGATTTATTAGACGTTGTCACGTCAAAAAAATAAGAGCACCGCGTCTCGTGAGACGTAGCGCGCAGACGCTGAGCGAATGACGTCCCTACGCTCCCGCGCGGAGGGCAGGAAGGAAAGAAAGGAGGAAAAAGGTAAACGGCGCGCGGGCCTCGAACCGCTGGCCAGCGATTGGCCGGCCGACGCGCGCATGCGCCGCGGCGCCCCCACCGCTGGGGGAAGGGAGGCGTCGGTGCGCGTCCCCGTGCCTCCACAGTCGCAAGCGACGTCGGGCGCCGGCCGGACGCGGAGAAGAAAGGTCTCTCTCCCCACCCACCGCTACCGCCACTCGGCATGCGTCTACCCCTCCGTCGACCAACCTTCTTGTTTCCTTCAGGCGACGTCGAGATATCGCGCGGCGCGTGTGTTGTTGGTTCACACGAAGGTGCCACGCGAAAGTGTTTTTGGCTGACGTGATTTTGAAAAACCGCCGTGCCTGTCCTGGATTATTTTGGCGACGGATTCCCTCACCTCTTCCCCTGAAGGGGACGGGATTGTTTTATTTTTTTTTCTCTTCCCCCTCACCCTCCGTTTGTTAAAAAAAAAAAGTATTTTGCGAACGCACCCCCGGGGGAGTCACGTGTCCGATGATCGGCGTCTCTCGCCCCGCGCGTTTAATATTAGATCAGCGTCGCCCTTCAGGTGCGCGCTTCTCGGGACAGGCTGACGAGGGGAGACCGTGATTCCCGCCTTCCTTCCTTCCTTCCCCCTACCTGCACTCTCTTTCCCCTGGACAGCCCGCGCGGTAAAACGAGGATCGTTCGGAGAACGTCGCCCCCCGTCCCGAGAGAGGGCGTAACTCGCGTCCGAAACACGCGCCTTCTCCCTCTTGGCGGTAAGAGTTCTCGTCGCCGCGTGGAAAGTTTCCCCGAAGTCCTCTAGAGCGTCGTGCGAGCACCGCCTCGGTTCGAGTGTGGCTAGTCCTCGCGACGACCTTCGTTGACAAAAAAAAGCTGTGTTTGCGGTCTGGTGAATGCTTAAAAAACTTTTTTTATATATGTATATGTGTACTTTGGAGTGAAGTTTTTAGTCCCTTCGGGACTTGCGATGGGTCGTCGGTAGTACGCGGCAGGTTCGTTTCCGAACCCCTCGTTCGGGAGTGCTAGTCCTTCCGACGATCTCGGCCGGGCAGCTGTGTCATTGAAGAGGAGGAAGAGGCGCCAGCCACGCCTCCCGCCCCCCACGTCTCGATGGTCCGACCGGGCCGCGGGCACAGCCAGCCCCGCGCCGACATGGAGTGCCTCGAGGAGCTGCTCAAGAAGGTAGGCCTGCCAACTGTCTGGTCAGCTGAGCGAGGCAAGATGCCGAGGCGGCGGCTATGCTGGGTTCATTTTTTTAATTTTTTTTTTCCTAACCTAAATTAAAACTAAGTGTATTTGGGAGGGGGTCTGGGTTAGGGATAGACTCTTAAGTGCGTCTCAGGCCGAAGCCTGTACGCTCTAATCATGCAGGGTTTAAGCCATGCGGGAGAGGTGGCATGCATCATGTGCTAAGAGGGGTATTGGCAAGCCATGGCAGCGATTGGCGCCATGACGAACTCCCCTCACTGACTATCCTAGACTATAAACTAGATAAGTTGGGCCCAGGTAAAACCTGCATAGACACAGGGCACTTACATGCGGGATGCAATATTTCATGCATTAATTACATGCGGGTTGGCCACGGGAATAGAAGGATGGCTCAGGAAGAAGCGTTGGAAGAGTAGAAAATATTTACCAAGCAAGGACGGGCACTTGGACATTTTTGTCAGCATTAGGGTTTTTTTGGGCATAACTGGTTGTTAGGGGGGCGACTATCGTCGTTTCCCGCCAGGCTGTGGCCCCAGCTATTGGTCATCGCCGAAGCACTAATACCTTCCCGATCAAACAGGCAGTTCTGTTTAAACTTAGCTCTGGAATGTAAAAAATCAGTCGAACTGTAAGTTTATCCCACCCTGCTCTATTAGGGCGCGTATGTGGGAGGGGAACGTGAGAATGCCGGCCGTAGGTCGGAGTAATCTGTACTCCGTACCACATAACTTGTCTCAAAATTTTGACAGTTCTCGTGAATAGTTCCACTAGGCAACCCATCTCCCAACTTTCACTTGTAAAACCATGGCATGGTGTTTGCACACGTAGACCATGGGGATCACTTATTTTCATAACTTTCAATTTCGAGACAAGTTAAAATTTAAAAACAAAACACCAGGACAAAAATTTTTTTACACATAATGTTGCGTTTCTGTTCTCATAGCGGGAATGTTCTTTTTGTGGCGGCAATAAAACGGGGTTTACCCCCATCCCCCTTAGGAGAGAAATCATCTGGAAACAGAATAATGTTTGTTCAACTTTTCGGAAAAATAATGTTCTCGAAATAGCGTGGGGGGTAAACAGTAGAGTTTTGTTTACTGCAACATTCTCGTTTATTGGGGGGGGGGGGGGAAGCCACTTACGTACAGTATATTTTAAACAAAAATTGATATCATTTTATTGATTTTCAACAACAATCTATTGTTTAATTTAAATTCATTTTTGACGTGACAACGTCTAATAAATCGATGATCGCCGGCTGCACGCACGAAAAAGTGTCCCGTTACGCACATTGTACGCTTGCACCGCATCTATCTCTCTTCCACTCGACTGTTTATAAAGTGAAGTGAAAAGTTAATGTGGTTTTCATTGCTTATTACAACAACAATTTCGGCAATAAAGGTTAATTATCCTTGCATTTTAAAGATCTGATTACTAGTATAATTTCAAGTATTTATTCTTTTATTATTAAAATAAAAATTATTCAATTTTATTCATAAAGTATGCAATCATTTCATCGATGTTTTGTTATGACGTTTTCTCGCTAAACGACTTTACAGACAACCAATTTCTTCACGTTGAGAAAACAAATTTCAAGTGTATTTACGACACACGTCCGAGTTAATGAATAATGAACGTGTTCCCCCCCCCCCCCCCACCCCGGTCGACAAGTCGCGGACGTCTGGTGAAGTGCTTGTTCCTCGTGGCGTCTGTTCCCGCCGGGGAAGCGCGGCTGCGTCTCTCCCGGCGAGCACGTGGCGTCGCGACGCGCCGCCTCCAGGCCTCAGGGCGACGCCAACTCCCGCGGCGCGCACGCAACCACCGTCGCACACTTCGTCCAAAGCGAGTCCTCCTGTTCTCGCCAGAGTTGTGTAACACATAACCTCGCTGACGAGCAACAAACTCATGTGTCCACACGCTTGTGATAACGAAACTCGGACACGACATCTAACGTAGACTTCTTAAAAAAAAAAAAAAAAAAAATTGGTTGTCTGTAAAGTCGGTTTACGGACGATAGTTTAACGTGACAACGTCATAACAAAACATTGATGAAATGATTGCATACTTTTATGAATAAAATTGAATCATTTTTATTTTTATAATAAAAGAATAAATACTTGAAATTATACTAGTAATCAGTTTTTTAAAATGCAAGAATAATTGAACTTTATTGCTGAAATTGTTGTTGAAATAAGCAATGAAAACCACATTAACTTTTTACTTCACTTTGTAAACAGTCGACGAAACAGTTCACGTGTAGATGACTTGTAATTAATTTTAAAAACTGGCGTTTAGCTATAAAGTTTAAATATAATTATGAACAAGTTTTCATATAAATAAACTGTAATCAAATATATATCATCAATTATATGAATCACCATAATTTTTTAGTCAATTGTAACATAACCTATTATTACTGCACTCGCCGACAGCGTAACGGAACAATGAGCGTCACGGGACACTGCGTAACGGAACAATGTGCGTAACGGGACACTTTCTCGTGCGTGCAGCCGGCGTTCATCGATTTATTGGACGTTGTCACGTCAATAAATACGTACGCAAATTGGGGTTTTAACTAAATTTCTGGACGCGATTCACACGTAGTTGCCGCTCGCGCCGCTAGAATTCACTACCGGAGCAGCCACGTCGACTATTGAATCATTTGATTAGCAGACCAAAATGTTTTAGACTGTATAATGAAACGACTCCGGTAAAAGAGAAACAGACTTGAACGAATACTGACACCAAGTTTTTGGACCTGATCTGCGACAAGGAATACTTCCCATATTGTTAAAATTAATCAAACAGTTAATAATAAAAGTTTCTCTTTTGGCTTTGTGAACTTTGGAACGCGCCATACGCCACAGACGGCAGCACGGTTGTTATACATTTCCGTTCTATGCTACCTCCGTTAAAGTGTTCCTGGTGTTAGGAAATGACGTGACATGTGCAGGTATTTCAGTGGTAAGTCGTTGACCTGGTATCTGCCAATGTGCACACGAATGTGACTTGATTACCTATGTATAACGGTCGAGTTTAGCCTGGTGCAAAAATAATTTCGCGAAATATTCGTCTTTGTAACTATCGCAGTTTTGTTCTTGAGTAATGTGAAAGCCTAATTTTCAATTATATTAAATAGGCGCTTATAAATTTTAATTTATTTTTAGCAATATTCCAAATTTTCACTTTCATTAAATTTGATTATGTGAACATTATATTTAAAATAAAAACTCCCCCTGTATTACACATACCTAAATTATTTTAATGTTTTTGAAACAATCGCATTTTTATTTGAAATTTTTATTTCATACATAAAAATTCTGATATTACGTTTTTGTAGATGTTTGTATTGATAAAACAAAACTCAAAGAATATTTTTTTCCCTTTCTTCTCTTTTCCCACAGCAATTCGCATAAGAACATTCAGAAGTACGCTTTTAGTAAGTTCACCGATATCTGTTCTAGTGAAACCCGAATTATTAGGGACCGGAAAAATTCGCGGGTTCAATTACTTGCAGGATGAACTCCATAGTTCTACGTACACTCGGTCAAATGTCACCCACTCATTGGCTGCTGTCTTGTGAGACGTCCCAACGTAGCAGCCTGTAATTCGATAAAGCTTTGGTCGGGTGTTTCTCATTGGCCCAGAGTCATCCAGGTGAGTTGTGAGCCAATAGCAGAGACAGCAATGAGGTATAACTATTTGTATTTTAGCCTATCGCGAAATGAATTCGCGAATTTTTACGGTCTCTACGAATTATCCTTAGTGTAAAAGACGACGGTCTTTTTTTTATGGGCCTCATCTAATTGGGCACTCACGCAGTTTGCAGAGTTTCGGAAAGAACCACGTGGTTTAAAAACGGCTCATGATATCCGAGTGGTGTCTATTTGCGGAAAGCGTTTAATATTACTCTGAAGTCGCATGAATAGTTCCGTTTCTGTATTATTTTTATAGTGCATTTTTAGAAGAGTGAAAATAGCAGATAGGGGTTTTTTCCATAATTATATTTTAGGCATGAAACACCCGGTACCTACCGATTCTTGAAATCAATTCAGGGATATGCAATGCACCTATATCTCCGGTTATTCTCCAGATAAAGTTGCAGTCACATCTCAAATCTCATATATGCCCTATGTACGACGAGAAAACTGAACGCTATGCCAGAGCCTTGCGCTTAGAGGCGATACAGTTTTCAGTGGTGGGATTAAAAAAGGGGGGGGGGGATATAGCCACTCCTGCGTTTATGAAAAAATATATATATACTAGAACTCTTTATTTTGGGTGATGCCTTTTGAGCTGTTATAACTAGGAACACCTGCATTTCGCGAATACATTTCGTGTCAAGGTATTTCACAAAATACTGTAGCTTTTCTCATGTGGTTATTGGCTGAGGTCGGGGAGAGGTGTCGTCCCGCTCTTGACGGGGCCAATGAGAATGTGTCACCGTACTGCTGCACCCTCACAATTTGCCTTGACTCTTAGAAAAAGCTACAGTGTTTTGTGAAATACCTTGACATGAAATGAAATCGCGAAATACAGGTGTCCCTAGTTATAACACCTGGAATAACAAACCACACGTTGAGAACCCCTGGTTGTCGACGTAAGGTTTTTTTCAAATACGAAATAATTTTTATATGTCCCCCCCCCCCCCCACCAAACCAACAAATATATTTCTGCACCTGACACTGACTGGCTGGAAGCACCAGCGAGTATCGCACTCTTACATCGCGGCTTCACTAACAAAATACCCCCACCCCTTGGCTGGGCGGGTCGCCTTAATGCGCGCGTAATCAGTCAAACGTCGCAGGTGTGGGGGGATGGACAACCGGGTAAACGGGCGCTGATTCGTGTTTTGACAGGCCCCCGGCTCGCTTTACGACGAGAGGTCGATTAATCGCGCGATTCTCTCGTGCATCATTCATTTCTGTGTTGTTGGGTGTCGTGGGTGGCATGGTGTAAGGGGGGAAGCCGTGGGCGGGGCTGTCCTCTTGTTTCGTCGGGGGTGGAGTGGTCGACGTCTCTGCAGGCAGCAGGCGACACGCGAGCCCGTCATTAGTCCCGGTTAACCTCGTACCTCCCTCCCTCCCTCCTTGCTGTCGTCTTCCTCTGCTGCCGTCTGCACGTCGTCCCGCCTTGCTTAAGGGCCCGCCTCGTCAGGGGTGTATGTGTGATAGTGATGCGGGATAATAAGCGCGACGCTCGCTGGTGCTTCTAGCACGGTGTCTCCACTGAACTGGCACGCAGTCTTCTCGTCGTCACAGGATAACTGTGAAATTTGAGCGGTGACCGTAACATTATAGGGCGGAGAAATGAAGATAAATGTGTAATGCAAGTCCCTTAAGTGCTTTAAAGAATCTGTACCGGTTGTTTTACGTCTAAAAATTACTCTGAAAACACGCGTTTGAGACATTTTCACTCTTCTAAAAATATGGTTTAATAACTTCATCCGAAATCAAAAGTACTTTTTGGTCCTCAGCGAACTCTTAAATGCTTTTCGTAAGCAGACCCTGCTCGGATATCTCGGGTAGTTTTGAATTTGCGTTGTTTTTCCTGAAGCTCTGCGCACTGTAAGTGTGCCCGGGTAGGCGGAGCCCTTAAGGGCGACTCTGTCCCGGAGTCACACGCCTCTTCGCCTCTACCGGCGCGCGGTCTTCCCGTCGGTGGCACGCTCCCGTAGGAACATTTAACTACGGACCGGAAAAATTCGCGGGTTCAATGACCTGTAGGATGAACTCCATATAGTTAGTTCTACGTACATTCGGTCAAATGTCACCCACTCATTGGCTGCTGTCTTGTGAGACGTCTCAACGTAGCAGCCTGTAATTCGATAAAGCTTTGGTTGGGTGTTTCTCATTGGCCCAGAGTCATCCGGGTAAGTTGTGTACCAATAGCAGAGGCAGCACTGAGGTATAACTGTTTGTATTTTAGCCTATCGCCAAATGAATTCGCGAATTTTTCCGGTCTCTACTTTTAACATTCCGTCCCACATGTCACGTTGATAAACCCCCCCCCCCCCCTCTCCTCCCCCGTCATTAACAGAGACCGGAAAAGTTCGCGTTTTCAATGACCAGGATAGACTCCACAGTCCTCTGCATGCTCGGGCAAATGTAACCTATCCGTAGTATGTACGTTGGCTGCCGACAGCTGAGACGTCTGATCTTGCCAGCCTGTGATTTGTGCTTCTCGTTCGTTTGACCAAGGAGTATACGTTACAAGCTGTGTGCCAATAGCGGGAAGCAGCGAAGAGGTAGCCTATACATGTTTGCATTTTATCTTGTCGCGGAATGGAATGTGCGAATTTTTTCCCGGTTCCTGGCAATGTTAAAAATAATTGCGGTAGGACAAGTTCAAAGGAGGTTATGAATAGAAATTTTTTTTAATAGCCCTTAAATAAAAGAAATTACGAAGAAAACCAAAGAATAATCAACTTCAACACGGCGCGGCGCATGAGACCGAGCCCTAAGCGGCGGTATGCTGATTGAAGCTAGATTTCTTCACACTGCCGGTAGGGTGGATCGAGGCAACGAAAAATGCAACGCTCTGAACAGTTGGAGTGTATAAAAAATAAATGAGAGAGTCCGACAAATGTTAAGAGACTTCGCAAAATTTTTCTTCGCCGTGTTTGTTGCAGTTATTGTCTATCTCACTATCTCCAGAGTGTGGATTATTGAAATGCTTAAAGTTTCACTTTGGATGCACGTGGTGGCCTTACACCACCCACGTTTTGAAGTGAAACTTTTTCGGGTGCGAGGAAGTATAATTTCAAAGCCGAAATTTAATGCAACGTTTTCGTGAAACATTGATGAGAATCGTTTCCGACACGGAAAAAAAATACAGAGAATAGGTACTTGTCAAAAGATATAAAGATAGCACTATGCTATACCTGTATACTTTTCTGGGCTCGTTTTCGTTCTCCTCTTTGTGCGATTATTCTCCCCCCCCCCCCCCCCCCCCCCGAAGTAGAACCGAGAGATATGGATGAACGAAAGAGCAAGACATAGTGTGCGCATGCGCTTGGTACAGAAAATAGATATAGGTATCCAATACAGTTAGCTGTCAATGTCTTGAATTTGATTTTTTTTTACCAGCAGGCTCACGTTCCTACTTGTTAAACCATCAGCGTAGAGAGCGGTTTTGAGACAGTCCCTGCATTTCCCGCATAGAGAGCGCTACCGTTTATGAATTTCATATTTATTTCAGAGATTTTGGCGTTTTACAAATCGTAGAATTGTTTGAAGAAACAGTAACTCGAACAATTTTTCTTTATGTGAGTATTTTAACATTATGTAATATTTATTGTTGATTAATCATTACTTATATTATTGATGTTCATAAAAGTTATTTTGAAGGAGTAATAACTTTATTAATTCATGTTTATTAATTTAATTTAAATAAAATTTTCTGATAAATACAAAACAGGTAGGATTTGTAAATACTTGAAAGAGAAATAAAAGCCAAAAAACCCGCGCTTTTTTATTTAGAAAAATGTCTTCTCTCTCTCTCTCTCTCTCTCTCTCTCTTTCTCTTTGCCGTTGTACCCCTTACGATATACTTACGAGTTGAAATTTTAACTGGCAAAAAAGTTTCACTTCTCTATTACGTGTACTGAGTTACACGCGGTTTTTTTTTTCCAACGAGAGGTTCAAATTTTATATTGAAACTTAATAAATGTATGAATATATGCACCAAACCTAGCTACCTGTTACTAATATTAAATTTTCTTTTCAAATGCTTCTTTGAATGTTTTTCTGGTTGTTTGCACCGAGGACAGTGGCAAATATATCCGCCATTGTAGCGCACTGTATTGAGAACTCGGCGACCGTTCGCTAGATAAAAGTTTGCAAGTCGAGGTATACATTTTGGTAAAAAAAATATAGGTTTGTGTTAGGGTTGATGCCATCTTCGCCCTCCACGCTGGGTGCTAACAATTTTTGCGATATTGCTTTCGTTTTGATGCAAGTCCTACCGACACGTTCTTTAAATGATTCCTACAATGGGAAAATTTTAATTTCATACAATTTTTTGGGCATACGCCATTGCACTGCAGTGTGGCGTATGTCCAAAAATAATTGTTTTGAATCCGTCCTACCGATGTTTCAGTTTATTTATTCATTGCATACTAATTTTTATTAATTTGTATGCTATTTCCCATGGTTACATTAATGGTTCTGTGTTTTGAAAGTTGGATAATCATACATTTAAACTATTAAGGTATTTTTTATGTTTCGTCTTAAATATCAGAAATTATTCAAATAAAAATAAAATCCAGCATGGTGAGTGAACATTTTGAAAACTCCCACTGAACAGTTCTTCAAATAAATTGGGCGATGGTTTGCCATCACGCGGTGTCGCTATCTAAAGGTTTTCGGCGTGCCGAGATTACAGGTTTTATTTTATTATTATTATTATTATTTCCCAGCGTTTAAGATCCACGGGGCGCGTTGATAGCACGAAAGCTAGCGTGCAAAGGCTGCGTCGCATGTTGACGCTGATTTGCCGGGGCTAATTCCGCCGCGGCGCAGGCTTCGTAGCCGGGGTATTCTCGGAACGGAAGTACCGGGCTGCGCCTTTGATCCTGCAGCGGTTGCTATTGTTTGGGGAAAAAAAATCTCACACGGAAAATGTTTACAATGGTTTTCCAGCTATTCTGAACACTTTTTATTTATGTGTGCCATCTCAGCTCTCGGTATACGGCAATTTTCTAGGAGTGATTTCGTGAATGCGACAGAAGTCAAGGAACGGAAATGCGTGAGAACCACAGTGCTGCCATCTGTAGCGAGTGGCAAGAACCAAAGCTCGAACTTTATAGCATTATTAACTGTTTAGTAAATTCTAACAAAATGGGCAGTGTTTCTTTAAAATTCCCTGTCGAAAATCAGGTCCAAAGCTAGGGTTAAGGTTTTTTTTTCTTTTACCAGAGCCGTTTCATCATATAGTTTAAAATTTCGCTCTGCTAATAAAATGAGTCAATAGTCGACTTAGCTTCTCCGGCAGCGAATTCTAGCGGCGGGTGCGGAAACTACGCGTGATTCGCGTCAAGAAATGTATTTGAAAACACAATTTGCGAATATTTATTAGGCTCGTAATTTTTTAAAAGTATTTTAGGTTTAACTTCGTTTCCGAATTTCGTACGATAGGTGTATTTTCAAAAAGAGAATGTTGCACATAATTGGCGAGTAATGAAAGACTCGCTCGCATTTTTTTATTCTTGCTAAGTTTTTTCCTCTTAAAAAAAAAGGAGTTAAAATATTAAAAGACTTGCCGTAATGTGTCGTCAGTTGGAACAGGCTACGTCGTTGAAATAAGCTGTTTCCGTAATTCACGGGGGCCAATGAGAAAAATAGCTACGTTTTGTGATTCGAACGTTCGTGATTATCCTGAAAGTGTTTACTACGTACGTGTTGATAATATTTCGTCCAATTATATATATGCAACGAATCACAGTTCCTAACGTCTTCAATCCTTGCCTCTCTCTCTCTCTAGAAGTTCTTATCACCCTTTTCGGCGCCAAAAGCAGTGTTTAGTGGCGTTTCTCGTGAACTATTCAACGCCACCTGGAGACGTAGGTAGTTCGCCGAGACCGTTAAACCGGGCGATTGTTGGGACGTGCTTCTCTCCCCCTTTCCTTTTTTTTTCTTTCCACTTAGCCGATCCGCGCCCTTGAGGTAGGATGCACCACGATTTAATGCAATTTTTCGGACATGCGCCATTGTAATTTTGTACTGTTTTGTCAAGAAAAAATTTTAAGAATGCAAAATAAGAAAAAATTGGTTGTCTGTAAAGTAGGTTTACGGACCATAGTTTAACGTAACAACTTCATAACAAAACATTGATGAAATGATTGCATACTTTTATGAATAAAATTGAATCATTTTTATTGAATTATCACTATTTTGTATGGATACAAAGAAGGAGTGAAATGAAATCTACAATTTAATTGATAAATTTACTTTTATTTGCACTCATTAATTCAAATATGTTTATTACTTTAACGAAGAGATTATTTTAACTATAACTTTTATACATGTTTGCTATTTTAACTTCTTCGAATCTGCGTTATTCTGTTAAGGATAGGACGATGATAGGAAAAGTAGGAAACGAATGGGAGTGTTTCAAGTTTAATGTGCCTCGAAAAAGTCAAATCGATGATTGTTCCAATCAAGTGGAAGAGAGATAGCTGCGGCGCAAGCGTACAATGAGCATAACGGGACACAGCGTAACGGGACACATCGTAACGGGACAATGTGCGTTACGGGACACTTTTTCGTGAGTGTATTCGGCGTTCATCGATTCATTAGACGTTGTCACGACAAAAAAAGTTCCCAGAGAACAAGCCTAAATCAGCTGATGTCAAACAAATGGACCCGACAATGAAAAAAAAAAACAGGTATTATGGACAACACAACGGTGAAAGCACGGACGAACACATTCAAACTCTAAATATCAGACAGCCCAAGAATCCCCATGGATGGAATGCATTCGTGAAAAAATAAACAGCACTGACGAACAACGACGAGACAGTTTCAACGATGGCAGTAAATGCGGGTAGACAACTAACCTGGTCAACGCAGTAAACATTTTAACAATAGAAAGTTGTATTAAATCAAAATTCCCAGTAGCATGAATAATTTAAAGAACGTATAAAGGATACCCCATATTGATTTCAACTATTTTCCTGTCATATCATTCTTTTTTATTGCGTAGTATTAAATAGTTTCCTTGATTGGAACAGTTCGCGCGTTCAGAGATTTACAAAGTCTGTAACGTAATGTCTATCGACAGTTTTATTACAGTTGTAGCCATTCCCAAAAATTAATTCAACAATGAACGCCGATCACTTCACAAGTCAAAACAATCTGTTACATCCATTAATAAATTCAGGCATCCCACTAAATCATATACAACTAGGAGGTTGTGTGACGCCTAAGTCGCCCGTTGAAAAATTATGAATAAAAAAACACTTTTATATAATATACTTGACATTTTATTAAAAATTCAATTTTTTTAATATTGTGTAAATTAGAAGTATTTCTCATATATATGAAATTAAATATTAGACAAATGTTTTATTTATATATACAAAGTGCAAGTTATATTTACCAATAATATTAGCAGCGAGAAATTAAATAACCACAAAATAATATAATATTTATATTCAAAAGGGCGTAATTACAAAAATTAAATATTTCAAAAAAACGTTCAGGCATACAAACATATAGGCTATTATATACATTGAATACAAAAATTACCAACTTTTTTTAAATGAAATTATGAACGTAAAAGATGTAACCATATTTGAAAAATAAGAACAAAGATTTTCGAAAAGGCGTGAGTAATCAGAAGATTCCCAGTGATTCAAACAATGATTTCCAAAAAAGGGAAAAAATTTCACAGTTTTTCGTATAGAACTAAACTTTCTGAGATGTAAGCCGTTTTATTAAATAATAATAATAATGACCGTAACTATATATAATATGCTTAAATGGAAACAAATTTAGAAAAAGATATAGTTGGAATGTAGTGCCTGTCTCACATCTAGCCTGAATTTGCTTTAGTCTTGGTCTGCAGTGGTGCAGTTACCAAATCAGTTAGCTTAAGTGTCTATATGTGTTACATAATTTGAAAAAAAAAAATTCAAGTTTAGTGACCTATGAAATTGACTTGTATGTACAGTATATTCGGGGTAATGCTAATTTAATTTCTCCATTGTCTGTTGGTACTGTGAGAGAGAAAAATAATAATTTTACTGTTCACTGGGTCGTGCGTGAATTTTTTTTTAACGGTTTGATATTTTTAAACTGTTTCAAAGCCCTTTAGGTCGCGTTAGATAGCCTGTGGGCTGATTGCAGAAATGTCAATAACGTACCCTTATCGGTAAAGCAGTCATAATGGCGGGTGTGGTTCGCGCCAGTTTAGCTCTTCCTTTCGGTTTTAGTTAGATAAAACTTGTCACATGCACGTAATTATTTTTCTGTAAATAATCTAGCTATCAATCTACTCGGTAGACAGGATCGACAACTTTAGTGATTAATTTCTGTTTTTGTGGCTAAATACAACGACGGAACCACGTTGCCCCAGCCTTTCAGCGTGTAGACGAAAATATAACAGAATTAAATTTAAAAAAAAAAATGGGCACGGCTTCGGATCAGAATTTAAAAAAAAAGTTAAAATTTTTATAAAAGTGTATCGTAAGGTTTATTCCATACTTTTATAAGGTATGTTCAAACATTTTACACAATAATTAGAGTCCCGGAAATTTCGCTGATTCCTCTGGCCTCAGGATAGAATTCAAAGTTATAGGTGTGCTCGACCCATGTTTACTTTCCCATTGGTTAATTTCTTAGCGAGAACATTTTTATCCTTGTTATTTGGCACTACCTGATTCGCTTACTTCTCTCTTAGCTGGACATCGTTGGCTCACGGTCGTAGAGGGGCGTGTCCAGATAACTGCGGTCCAATCATGAACACAGGGCGACAGTGTGGAGGATTGCATTCTAGCTTGCGACTAAAATGAATGCGTGAAAATTCCGTGGCTCTAACAATAATCAATACAAAATGCTGTTTCATTCAAACACATTTTTTTAAACATTGGAAACATAATCGATTATTCAACAATTTCAATTTATTTCGTTGTATCATGCTTATTACGGGCGCAGTTAATACTGGAAAGCTATTCTGGGAACGGTTTGCAAATAACGTTTTAACTATCTGAGCCACAGGGACAACACTGAAGCATAAATGCCCGGGTGAGAATCAGAAATCTGTGTCACTGCGAACACTATTTTGTAGCGATAGAGTTTGTTTTCACGTAAATTTACAAATTTACAAAAATATATATTTTTATTATACGTGAATATTTTTTGTTTCATTTAAAAAAAAAACTACAGTATGTTCGTGCGCAGCTTGAAAGCATGACTCGCTTGATGGGAACTGTGTTGGCTCGGAACACCTTCAAGTTCACCTGCACGTCCGCTACCGTTAACTTTTGCCGCGTCGTCGTTCACGCTGTCAGATAAAATCATTCATACACTGGCAGAAATTTCAGTAAATTTACGGACTTTCCGACCCAGGAATTCCGACTAAAATAAACGAAGAGAGTTCCTCGTGATTTTCATAAAACTAAATCTTTGTAGAGAAACTACGCCCAAACAAAACACACACTTGCACAAAATAAATCTGTTCTTGCTGTGGAATCCCACAAATTTTTTTTTTTTAATTTTTGCTGATATACCAAAAAAAATATTTATTTGGATTCATGTTCAAAGTACGTAAATTAATGTACTAAATTTCTATTAATTTAAGATGTGCCCCAGATAATTTATAATCAATGTTATTTGTAAATTGAAGGATAAATTTTTTAACAGTGTGTTCTTTGAATGATTCTCACAATTGGAAAGATTGATTCAGAACAATTTGAACGGATATACTATATCTACAGTGTTAGTTGTGGAAAAACCTCAATAATGAACAAGAAAAATGAATACGGAGAACAAGCTGAAAACGCATTTTTTTTTCAGAGTAATTTTTAGGCGTAAAACAAACAGTACAGATTCTTAAAACAATTCAGGGACTTGCATTACGCCTTTATCTTCATTTCTCGGCCGTATAATGATACGATCACCGCTCAAATTTCACAGTTATCCTGTGACGACGAGAAGACTGCGTGCCAGTTCAGAGCTTTGCGCTTAGAGGCTATACCGCTTCTATTTAAAATAGAAATTAATGATAAACGTTCAATAAAATTGATGTGGTTATTTTAAAGTAAAATAATTTTATAAATAAAACTTAGTTTTGACTTATGAAATAGTAACCATAATCATAACCTGTGTTTTCAGGTTAAATAACATTCTAAAAAGAGTGCAGGTAAGAAATAACCATGAAATTATAATGTAGCACGTGAATGTAAAACAGCCCCCCCTCCCCGGGTCCTGGGTCCAGGGCCCGTAATCGAATTTGGGGCGGGGGGGGGGGGGTTGGAAAAATACCAGCGAGCGTCGCGCTTATCATCCCACCTCACTGACGCAGATACGCCCCTGACGAGGCGGGGTCCCTTGACGTGGTTGGTTCCCCCGAACAGTCTGACCCTGGACGTCCCGTCCCGGCCGTATTCCGGCGCCGCGGCGCTCTTTCGCGAGCGTTCCCCGCCCGCCGCATAAATATTCAAAAACTGCGGCGATCGCCGAGCGCCCTTGTTGTTATTCTTCATCTCCTCCTCCTCCGGAAGGCCTTCCCCCCCCCCTTACTCCCCGCATACCACGAACCGCCGACCACTCCTTCAATTGGAGCGTGTAATTCTTCATCGCCGCGGCAAAAAGCTGTTAATTTAGCATGGGCACTCGGCGCGGGTCTGCCGCCCCGCTCTCACAATGCGGTCTCGGATAAATAATTCATACGCGAGCCCGGTACGGGAAAGGGTTTCGCCCTTCCCAGCGAGCCCCTGCATCCGAAAACAACGGGCAAGCCACCCCCTTCCTTCCCTGCTTTCTCCATTGTTCCCATCCCCCTTCCGTCGGTCTGCAAAAATCATTAATACGGCGTGTTGCGGGCAGGTACAGGGAGAGGCAAAGGCGCCATTTATGTACCCTTATGAATAGTGCTTCTTTGCGATTATTCCTCAGATTCATTGGATACCACGTACACATCTGCTCCGTGTCGGCGATTGGACTACCAGTGCTCTTTGACGCGTCCTTGACGAACCTGAGCGAGTTTTTAAAATAGAGACTTTGCGAAATTCGCCTTATTGTTTGGTTGGAGAGAGACTGTAATGCGTATACAATTACACTCTTGAACTACTCCCTCATTGGACTGTAGGTAGTTTTGTCACGCCGTGGAGGACAATAATCCAGTAGTAACATTGCACAAAAGGAAAATATATATATATATATTTTTGTACTGTTACAAAAAATTCATTTGGAAATAGTTTGTAACACTTCAAGAAAGATATCGTAGCTTTGCACAACATTTGGCTATGGTTATTTTTGCATATAAGAAATAAGTTTTTCGAGATAATAATGGTATTTCTTACGAAAATTTTAATTGTTGTTTCATTCAAGCATATTTTTTTAAACAAAGGAAAATATAATTTCAATATTAAATAATTGGACTTTACTTTGTTTTACTATGCTTATAATGTGCGCAGTTAATACTGAAAAGCTATTCAGGGCCCTATTTACAAATAACGTGTAACTATTGGAGGTACTGGGACAACACAAAGCTTTTATTTCCGGGTAAGAACCCGAACCCAGGTTTACTGCGAACACTATTTTGTTGTGATACATTTCTTTTCATGTAAAATTACAAATGTTAAAATATCTGTAATTTTACATGAATATTTCTGTTCCATTTACAAAATAAGTTACAGTGTACATAATTCAAATGACCTAACCACGTGCAATTCGGCCCGAAGAAATATTTTGGTCAGCAGCCAGTGTAAAGTTGTGTGGAATTCATCCTGGTTTCATGAAATAACACTAATTATGCTGGTCTCCAGCTATAAATAAGGACAAGAAGTGGTTATTTAATCACTTGTAGCTCGCCAAATAACGCAACCTTGTTATTAGAGACTGGAAAAATTCGCGCTTTGGATGGTCTCTAGGTTAGACTCCACAATCCCCTATGTACTCAGGCAAATGCTACCTGCTCATAGGCTACTGACTCGTGACACCTGTCTACTGGGACGCTTGCGATTCGATACCTTTTTGGCTGAAGGTTTTCCATTGGCTCAAAGTCCTTCAGATAAACTGTGAGCCAATCAGAGAAGCAATTTAAAGGTACAGTTGTTTGGATCCTATCATATCGTGAAATGAATCCGCGAATTTTTCCGGTCTCTATGCATGCCCCTAAATATGGCGTGTTGAGGATAGTAAAGGCAGGCATGGCGTTTGGGGAGGTTTCCACCCCCTCCGTTTGTGCATCGAGCTTCTTTCCTATTGATTATCGGCGTCCTTAGAACAGCGAGCGGCGCTCTGCGGAATCCACGACATAACGAGGCGCTGCACTGAAAAAAAAATCTTCTTTACTTTTACAAAAGACACCAGCTGCCAAGAAATAGTTTGTAATACTGCAAGAAATATATATTGTAAATTTGAACAACACATGACTATGGTTATGTTTTAGTTTTATGAAATATATCTTTGCCAGATAATACTGAGTATTTCTTACAAAAATTTGCGCATAATTTTATATTTTAATTGGTGTTTCATTCAATCATGATTTTTCTAAACCATGGAAAAGATAATCGGATATTAAACAACTTAACTTTATTTTGTTGTATCATGCTTATTAATGTAACCAGTTAATACTGGAAAGCTATTCAGTGAACAAATAACTCTAACTATTGGAGGTACTGGGAAAACACAAAGCATAAATGCCCGAGTAATAATCCGAACCCAGTAGTAATGCGAACACTATGTTGTGGCGATACAGTTGTTTTCTTGTAAATGTACAAATGTACAAATATCTGTCATTTTACGTGAATAGTTCTGTTCCATTTACAAAAAAAAAATACAGTGTGCGAAAACGCCTTTATTATTGGAATGTTTAGACAGCCAACCGCAGGTGGTCTGTGTAGCGAGATCTTTCTTGAAGATGTGCTGTGCTTAGTCCTCAGCATGGCAATGCTAGCGAGATGCTAGAACCAACAGTGTTTCGCATATACTCACTGTCGTCACTCGTAATTACAGACAGAAACATTTCGCTGTTGGCTCTCAGTTCATCTGAAGGCCTAATCAGATACCCTATAAAAAATAATCGAATCACAAACACTCCAGTTGAGATATCTCGAATGTCAGCGGTCTATGAACAGTTTAGATATTCTCGAGTATGCAGAGAACCATGGATTCTGTACTCAAGGTCATTGAACTCAAGAATTTTTCGAGTCCGTTCTCATAATATGTTAGGGGCATGTGTCCTTTTTTTTTTTTTTTCAGAAAAAAAAAATTAAATTTGCTCATTAGACTGCAATAACGTATGCCCGCCATGGTGATTGTTAGAGACCTGTAAAATTCGCGATTTCAAATCCCTAAAGGATAGACTCCATGATCCTCTACGCACTCGTGCAAATTACATCTGCTGATTGGTTACCGACTCGTAACACCTGTTTACTGGAATGATCCTGATTCGCTAATTCTTCTGTTAAAGATTTTTCATTGGCCCAGAGTCCTTCAGATAAACTGTGGCCCAATCACTGAAGCAAAATAATGTCAAAAGTATTTGGACTCTATCCTATCGCGAAATGAATCCACGAATTTTACAGGTCTCTAGTGATTGTTTCGTAGCGATTGGCGGCCGCATGCATGATAAGCAATTGTCCTGGTTGGCGGGGCCATTCAGGACCAGTTTGCTTCCGCTATGGATGGCTGTGATTGGTGTGTTGGTAGCGGACATGTCCCTGAAATAAACCTAACCACGAAACAAAATCTTAACACACAGGTGGTCGGGAAATCTTGGTATGTTATGAGCAATGATTTTGAGAGCCGTTGAGCTCTCGCCTTTGTTAAACACCCTTGTATCGCCGAATGGTTTAAAACTTGGCGGGTCACTATAAGGTATCGCATGTTTGCGAAGGTAAAGCTATATTTGTGGAAATCTATTTTCACATATATATATATATATATTTTGTTTTAAGTGTAATCGCTTATTATGCACCCAAAATTTAGGCATGAATAATATCTTTTGATTATTAGGTATCGTTAAAGTTTTGTGATTTGTAAGCAGCTCGGGAGAAAATAAAAAAAAACTATCTATTAGTGGCTCCAAGGAAGATTGAAGATAAATCAGTCACATCGCAGGCTTGTACTGTGCAAAGCAAATCACATTCTCAGGAAAGTGGTAAGACGTTTTCAAAATTCCTACTTCAAGTGCCATAATTTTTACGTTTTAAAGTTTTGATCATGAAAGTTAATTTGTTGACGTACTTATGCTCTTCCGCTAATAGTTATATTTATATTAGCCGCTGAACCTGAAATTAATTTTTCCAATAATTATTTTCTAATAGGACTCCCTTTTATTTCCCCCTCTATTCTTTTAAACGATTTCTGCTTAACGATTCAGGACTTGTTAGAAGGACTCCTAATATCGTTTAAAAGTTTGGCTATCCACGATGAGTTTATAAACTTTTAATCGGTTGCTCTCTGTCCCACCGCCCTTCATTCGGAATTTAAAAAAAAGGCGGCTGTGACATCCACGTCCCTGAAAGATAAATTACTTTTTGAACTGACGTTGTCTCCTGGCTAAGTCCTTGAAAAAAAAGGCTAAGTCCTGGCTGTAACATAATTAATTAGTTTAGTTTCAAAGGTCTGTAGAAATCTCATGCTGGAAATAACACTTATGTATAGAGACCGGAAAAATTCGCGGATTCATTTCACGATATGATAGAATCCAAACAACTGTACCTTTATATTGCTTCTCTTATTGGCTCACAGTTTATCTGAAGGACTTTGAGCCAATGGAAAACCTTCAGCCAAAAAAGTATCAAATCGTAAGCGTCCCAGTAGACAGGTGTCACGAGTCAGTAGCCAATGAGCAGGTGGCATTTGCCTGAGTGTGTAGGGGATTGTGGAGTCTAACCTAGAGGTCATCCAAAGCGCGAATTTTTCCAGTCTCTACTTATGTATATTATTTTTTAATAGTTCATCATTAATTGTAAGCTATGATCAGCACATAATAATTACAGCTAGTTCCTGGAGTCTGGTTCAAAATATTTCCCTGATATTGTAACATTAATTAGCAATATATTAAGTGTTTTCTGAAAACAAAACAAAAACTGAAACGAGGAAAAGCTGTTTACCTAAGTAACAAAAAAAACTTTGTATTTTAACTTTTAAAAACAACTTTATGTAAATTAGGTTGGTCATCATGCGTAAGTACACATTCAAACAGCAAGAGTTCAATATGTTCGAACGCGTATTAAAGTTGCAGTCTCCCTCTCACAGCGCCTGCTGAGCCAGCGGACCCTTCTCGTGGGCGATGAGATAGTTCGCCGCAGCGCCGCGCGGTCGCAGCACTTGCCTAGGCGCGTAGTTTCTCACCCCTTGACCCGGTAACCGACTTTCCTGGTATTGGTTTTCCTACCCTCTCGACCTTTGCGAAAACGCCACAGTCGTAGTTGGATTATCGATTGTAGAAAATTCAATTTACTCGTCTTGAGGGACAAAGTTGATTCACTGGTACGTTTCTAAACTGAATGACTGACATTTAACGGGAAATATTTTGCTACTCCTTGCTAATTTTGATACATATTGAGGCACTGAGATTGGAACCAAAATTTCACAAAGTCAAGGGGAAACTTTACAGTATTAACTGTTTAGTGATTTTAACAAGAAGGGTAGTATTTTAATGAATGTCTCGTCGAAAATCAGCTACAAAACCGGGGTTAAGTACTTTTTCAATTCTTTTTCGTTTTAATCGGAACCGTTTCATTGTATCTATAGTTTAAAATTTCGGCCAGCTAATCAAATGATTAGATAGTCTGCGTATCTGCTATAACAGCGAATTCTAGCAGTGGCTGCAGAAAATAAGTGTGATTTCAGTACATAAATTTATTTGAAAACACAATTTTCGTATATTTATCACGCTGTGGATTATTTTAAAGAATTTTACGCTAAATGTCGTTTCCCAGTGTAATATTATACGTGTATTTGCAACACCAGAACACATTAATTTGCTCGTTACCGAGGTTATATGTTACATATCACTGGCGAGTACTGAAATATCAGTTAATTTTTTTTGCATACGGGACGTAAAATCCTATCAAACAAATTAATTTTAGAATAATAGATAATAAATTCTAAGCTAGCTTGTGGTGAGCTATGCTCATGATTAAGATTAATTTCGGATTATTTCTTCCTGTAGTTGCGATTATCCTTGGACGTAAATGCCGTTTCATTGAACCAGGGTCCAAAAACCTTATTAGACCCGCGGGTTCCTTAATCTACAAATTAAATCCGTTGGCGCCCCCCGTACGAACCAGTGTTAGGTGAGTCCCAAAATTCGTTAAAACAAGTTTTATAGCACAAACCTACTAACTGTAATGTCTTAATTGAATTTGGCAATCTCTTTCATTAAAGGTATTTTATGAATAAATAGCATGAGGTGGTGAAGAATCTGAATACTGTTGAGGTGGTGTAATATCACGCTCTCTTGTGTTACTATAGTTAAGTGAATCACACAGGTCAGTCATTCGAGAGAGTGAATGCGTGATGAAAAATTGCCGCGGTGCATACTTTGGGAATCCCTTGTACTAAACCTTAGGTCACACCAAGGAGATGAACGAACATCTGCGTCGTACCAGGGGCTTAAATCCGCCAGGAATCCTCTCGACCAAACATTCAAGCCACTTGCGCCCCAAAATTTTAAAATAACTTGCAGCCGTTATTGCAATATTGAAGTGAATAGTTTACGTAAATGTTTCAGCGTAATGTTGCAAGGTATTATTTAGACTACTTGTCATTTTTTATCCAAAGCTGTGTCACGGTTGCATAAGCACCGATGTGCGAGGGAACCTTATTTAGGAGACAATTATTATTGCTGCTGTACAAATTATTATTGTTGTGGTGCATCTTATTATTGGTGCGGTATAACTTACTATTGTTGCGGTGCAACTTATTGCTGCGGTGCAACTTATTACTACGGTGCAACTTATTGCGACGGTGAAACTTATTGCGATGGTGCAATTTATTGCGACGGTGAAACTTATTGTGATGGTGCTACATATTATTTCGGTAATGCAACTTATTATTGCGGCAGTGCAATTTATTATTGTGGCGTTGCAACGTATCATTATGGAGGTGCAACTTATTATTGCGGCGGTTCATCTTAGTATTGTGGCTGTGCACTTTTTTTTTGTCGTGATGAAGGTGAAGCCAAAAAAAATTTTGTCTGTTGAATTCAGACTCATTCTGTATTAAACGTTATGCTTTGACATAGCCAATTTTGGAAAATTAAAATATAAGTTGATATAGTCTAAAAAAAAATGTTGAAAACAAGATGCCTTTCGGTTATTGCCTCTCCGCCTCTCCGCAATTCATAAATCCCGAAACAGTAAAAACAGAATTGAAAAAAAAAACAGAAATAATATCAGTTGTATACTAGTCCAAATGGAATATCCTTTTTCAGCAATGCTTAGCGTCATGCATATTTTGCTTTGCAGTTTTGTAACTGCTACCTCAGTGATATTGGCAACATAATGACCAAGAAGAATTTTTTTTCCCAGTATTAAGTTTGCTCAAAAATGAGAAACAGGCATCATCGTCATCACGTGTTTGAAGTCTGTCAAGTCACCAGATGCAATCTGGGCTGCAGACACTGGGCCAGGGGAAGAGTGAGGGAGCCGGCAGTAGCTACAGCGTGGTGTTGGGTGGATCACGTTGATGATCGTTTGGCTGAAGGTAAAGTCCATGATGTCGGAAGAAGGGGAGGTGGGAAACGGAAGCGCTGGCAAGGGCGACATTCGCCTCACGTCTGGCCGCTATGAGGTCCTTCTGCCTCCGTCTGCAAAACGCCAGGGCCACGTCGCAGGGCTGTTGTTCTTCGGGTGAAAAGGGGAGGGGGGAGAGGAGAAGCTCATTTTCACTTCGCGCGCTCCGAGGTGGGTAGAGGTCTTCATTTACTTACATGAGCCTCGACCCCAACCCACGACGGCTGATGCGGCAGCCCTGGCGAGATGACGTCGTCCCGTCGCGCGCCTGGCAAGGGACGAAGGGGGAAAGGTGGCGGAGACGCAACTGCAAAGACGTGAGGTAGCTGTGAGCGCTAACTAGAGCCCGGACGAACTCCGCAACTCTCGCGCACCAACCAAGCCCGCGTGTCTGTTGGGATCGCATGCGATTGGGTCGTTTGAATTTCGCGACGTTGTTCATTGG
This sequence comes from Bacillus rossius redtenbacheri, assembly GCF_032445375.1. Taxonomy (NCBI): domain Eukaryota; kingdom Metazoa; phylum Arthropoda; class Insecta; order Phasmatodea; family Bacillidae; genus Bacillus; species Bacillus rossius. The sequence goes on from NC_086330.1 coordinate 355,951,972, forward strand.
TTCCTAATCCTCCGGGTCGTCGTCAAATTATTAATTAAAATAGTAATGCAAATAAATAGTACCGTTATACCTCCAATTAATTTTTAAATTAGGATGTATGAAAGTCAAAACTATTTATATAATATTCCCTTTATTATTGAAGTAAATGTTGCTTAAAAATAATCATTCCTGTTCATTTTTTATTTGCTATTATGGAGAATGTTATTTTTAGTATTATATTTATTATTACTTTCGTACAAAGGTTAGTAAACAAATAGTTAATAAATAATAAATTTCGAATTGGTTGATAAGATTATTTCTTCCTTTGAAGTTTTAAGGTTTTTTTTTGGTATTGCAAGACCAATATTTTTATATAATTTTTTTTAACACTTACTAATATATTTTATTATTTCTTTGTTTAGAATTTTTGCGGATTATTTGTTTATTCTTTCATTTATGATAATTTGGAATTACTTTATTGAGTTAAGACGTATTATTTTATCATTATTTTGACTTATTTTTGTCTATATATTATTTAGTATATTTAGTATTATTTAGTATAACACATTAAATTTAGAATGGAGAACACTCCAGTCCTCTTTCCAAATAATAACGTAAATTTTGCATTTCTTTGGTAAATAAACTTCGATACCATAAAAACAATGATATTCATTAGAAAAATTTCTAAACCATATTAATAACAGTTAGATACTTTAAAATAAGTTTTATGTGGTATCTCAAATCCTGACTATAATGCCTATATTTAAAATGTGATTGGATTGTAGAAAACCAATTTTGACTTGTACTACCATAAGTATTTTTTTCTCTCTGCGTAGTGGGTTTGTATAATATCTGCAGTTTCTAGAGCCTGTTTTTACCAAACTAATTAATTAATAAAGGAATCTAGATAACTCTTTTGGGATAAGACTATTAACGTAGATATTAAATTGCTTTTCGGCATTGGGTTTAAAATAAATTTTGCTTCTTCTAGCCTGAAGTAACGTCTGTGATCGACAATCCTTAATAATTATTTGACATCACTTGCCTCTTTAAGGCATCGAGTAATTTTTTTTTTTCATTTGTTTGAATGTTACTTTATTAATTCGGTAAAAATAGCATATTCAATAGAATTGGGAATGTTAAACTATTTATCTTTACAGGCTACAAAATCTAGATTATTTTTGTCGTGAAACTTAAATAACAGATGATATAGGTGATTTTTTTTCTTGGGCTAAGTAATACTCTTAATTTTTCTTTGTTTGCATTGGCCGTAAGAGGCCATACTTTCCAGTACCGTTTAAGAACTGGATAAACCAGAGTTCACGTGTAAAATATTTTTAATTCACTCATTTTTTATGCACGTTACATTATTAATAGAAAATATGCTTTCAAAAATTTTATTCGTCTTCTTACACTTGTAACGGAAGAAAAGATACATTTTGTGTCACACTGAAGCAAAATGTTTGTACTTCTCAAATTTTTTTATTGCATATGGTCAAATCTAAACATACGATTGATTCAAACAAATATTTTGCTGTAAAAAAGTTTTGTTTAACCGAAAAAAAAATACTTATTTTGGTAGGGGTACAAAACACATGTTTTGCTACATACAACGTTTAGTATGGCCAACTAAAACTTTTGTTACATAAATTAAATATTTGTTTCGCCATATACAAACAAAATGTTTTTCTCTGTGTGGCATTGTTAAAAAAATCAAACGCGAAGGTTTTATTGAAATTGCATGTTTATCTTATGGAGGCCTCAGCACTGAATTCGATTTACTCTTTTATGTTTTTTTTTGTACTTTTATGAAATATATTTTTTTCGTATTTTTTTTTTTGTTAACTATAAACTCTCAGTACTAAAATAGGATTGGATTACCTTGTACAGAAAAGCCATTCTATTCGCACGCAACATACTGGACTTTGCTTCAAACATTCATTGAACGTGGACGTTTTATGAAATATTCAAATTTTCATTCGCTCCAGAACGGCCGCTGTCGTGGTTGACTTCAACCGATGTAAAGGGGGAGGGGGGAGGGCAACACTTGGTTGTAATTGCACAGTTGCGCTGTCATGTATCCGGCGAAATTGCGGTAGTAATGTCGGTGCCATTCAAAGAGCTGGGTTTGAGAGTTCTTGCAAAACCACCCTCGCACGCAGAGATCCGCCAGTCACTCTGTCAGCTCCGCTGCAGAGACTGAGGATTCTCACCTTTCATACACTGCACTGTCTTTTTTTTTTTTTGACGTGACGTCTAATAAATCGATGAACGCCGGCTGCGCGCACGAAAAAGTGTCCCGTTACACACATGTCCCATTACGCTGTGTCCCGTTACGCTCATTGTACGCTTGCGCCGCATCTATCTCTCTTCCACTCGATTGGAACAACCATCGATTTGACTTTTTCGAGGCACATCAAACTTGAAACACTCCCAATCGTTTCCTACTTGACCCATCATCGTCCTATCCTTAACAGAATAACACAGATTGGAAGAAGTTAAATAGCAAACACGTATAAAAGTTATAGTTAAAATAATCTGTTCGTTAAAGTAGTAAACATATTTGAATTAATGAGTGCAAATAAAAGTAAATTTATCAATTAAATTGTAGATTTCATTTCACTCCTTCTTTGTATCCATACAAAATAGTGATAATTAAATAAATATGATTCAATTCTATTCATAAAAGTATGCAATCATTTCATTAATGTTTTGTTATGACGTTGTCACATTAAACTATCGTCCGTAAACCGACTTTAGAGACAACCAATTTTTTTTTTTTGTAAATGGAACAGAAAAAAATATTCATGTACATTACTACAGGTATTTGTAAATTTGTACATTTACGTGAAAACAAGCTGTATCGCTACGAAATAGTGTTCGCAGTAGTTCTGAATTCGGATTCTTACCCAGGCATTTAATGCGTGTAGATGTCCCAGTACCTCCAGCAGTTAAAGTTATTGGTACCCTGAATAACTTTCCAGTATTAACTGCGCACATTAATCAATACTAATATTATAAATGCGAAAGTAACTCTGTCTGTCTGTCTGTCTGTCTGTTTGTAACCTTTTCCCGGCTGAACGGCTGAACGGATCGTAATGAAATTTGGCAAGGAGATAGATTATATCCTGGGGATGGACATAGGCTATCTTTAGTCTAAAAAATTATCTTTAAACGGTTAAAAAAAATATATCTTAATTTTATGTAATGTGTGTCACAGGTATACAAACTGTTAGTGTCATTCCTCTATGCCTGCCGTGCAATAGCTTTCAAGCCATTACGTTACGTTTTGCTATTGTAAGGAACTAAGTAGAGAGTAAGAAAAAAATAAAGATCTTGACAGTTTGTAGTGTCGCCATATTTGTTTCAATTTTCAATACCGTTTTTGTATATTACAATTTAAATTGCAGAAAAATAATCATGTTTCATTAACACATAAATAGTGAGTGTGTGTCATTTCTCTATGTTCACGAGGTCTTGCCGCGTCAATTTACTCCTTCGGGCGAACCCGTCCGCTTAATTAAATAAACAGCTTTTATCGTTGAAGATTTCATGATTTATTTCATGAAAATCTGCTCTCATAAAAAAGTAAGTTTTATAGACATTCAATAGGTCTCTCTCTCTCTCTCTCTCTCTCTCTCTCTCTCTCTCTCTCTCTCTTTGAAGATCAAACTATGAATCGTTACAAATTTATTTCCTTTTTTTTTTTTAGTTTGATTTGATACAATATGATTTCACTAAAAATCAATTTATACCCCTTTCTATTTTCATTTCCACATTACGAAGTTTCGCTTCTTCCGCGCGGAGGGACTCCACACAATATTTTTGCATGCAATTAAAAAATTATTTTTTAATGATGCCAAAGAAGTATAACTTCTCATGCATGTACCTAAGTACACGCACCCATTTTTTAAATTTAATTTCTTCTATATATATTTTTTCTCCCTACCTAGGGCACTCATAATTCTTTTAAATTTCACGTCTATGTTTTCAATGTAATTCGAGGTGTACAATTTTTTTTTGTCAAATTGGTCATTATTTATACTTTGTTTCATTTTGTAAACATACGTATTTTAGGTATTATGACAAATAAAAATAATTAGTTACACTAACATTCTTAGGTTTTTATTGTGTGGATAGTTTGAAGTTTAATATTATATAGGTATATAAATTCTCAAACTTATAAATTTCTTCGAAATTTATTCATAGGTTGGTAAGGCCTACTAATTTTTTATATTTGTATAGTTTGAAGTTTAATATTATGTATGTACGTAAATTCTTAAACATAGAGTTATTTATTAATTTATTTAGAAAATTATTCATAGGTAGGTAATAAGTTTTTCTATTTGTCATTATTGTTATTATGGTAGATAGGAGTACAGTAAATGCCTACATTCTTATATTCCTTTATATCTCTTTCGATTTGGAGTATTTCCGAGCCATTCAGGGTCCTCAACATCACCCCCCTTCCCCTGGTGGTTAAAGCCCCAAAATTTCGAAAGTTTAAATTTTTTTTTAAATCTTTCTCTTTCGATTTTAAGTGTTTTCGAGTCATTCAGGGTCCTCGAACTACCCTCCCCCCACAAGGAGTCAAACACCCAATAATAATTTTTTTTTTCAAAAATTTCGAAAACCTATTCTCTTTCGATTTGGAGTGTTAACGAGCCATTCGGGGTCCTCAACATCACCCCCCCCCCCCTTCACAGGGGTCGAAGCCCCAAAATTTAGAAAATTTCAAAAATCATTCTCTTTCGATTTTTAGTGTTTCCCTGCCATTCAGGGTCCTCAAAATAACCCCTCCCCCTCTGGGGACACAGCCCCAAAATCTCGAAAATTTCAGGAATTTAAATATCATTTCTTTCGATATGGAGTGTTCCGAACCATTCGAGGTCCTGAACCTCCACTCCCCCCCCCCCCTCCTTTTTCTCAAAAGAGAAAGCCACAAAATTTCGAAAAATTGGAGGAAATTGTATTAAAAATAAGTCATTACGAACTAAAGTGTCCAGGGGATGGCGGAACGTTTACCCAAAGAAATCTTCTCCAACAAATTTGTGGTAAGGGGATTGGGGGAATGCAAAACCCCAAAATTTCGAAAAATTTCTTAAGTTTAAGAATACTTTTTTACTATTTGGAGTGTTTCCAAGCCATTCGGGGTCCTCAAACTACCCTCCCCCCACAAGGAGTCAAAGACCCAATAATAAAAAATTTCCCAAAATTTACAAAAAACAATTCTCTTTCGATTTGGAGTGTTTACGAGCCATTCGGGGTCCTCAAAAATCACCCCCTTCCTTCACAGGGGTCAAAGCCCCAAAATTTAGAAAATTTCAAAAATCATTCTCTTTCGATTTTTAGTGTTTCCCAGCCATTCAGGGTCTTCAAAATCACCACTCCCCCTCTGGGGACAAAACCCCAAAATTTCTAAAATTTCAGGAATTTCAAATATCATTTCTTTCGAGATGGAGTGTTCCAAACCATTCGAGGTCCTGAACATCCACTTTCCGCAAAAGTGAAAGCCCTAAAATTTCGAAATATAAGAATATCTATAATTGAATGTTGGCATGTATGACGTCGATAAACTCTTACACCGTTTGACCGATCGCCATGAAATTTGTCACATCGATGTGTTTTTATCATGAAGAAGGTTTTTATGCTATCCATTTTTTTTGTAACTCGCCGCTAGATGGCGCTGTAGCGCATCAACTTCTAAACCTTTCAACCGATCGCCATGGGTAAACAGAAAATCATAGGTCACATATACACAAACAGTAATTATGTGTCATCTCTTAATGTCCAACACACTGGACATATCGCTATCCATTTTGCTGTAACTCGCGGACAATATATCACCCGGTGTTCAGCCCGGGCAAAGCCGGGTGATGCAGCTAGTAACATCATAAAACAAAGTATAGTATTAATTATTGTACATTCGATTATCTTTTCCATGGTTTAAAAAAAAAGCTTGAATCTAAGTTCAATTAAAATGAAAAATTATGCGCCAATTTTCTTAAGAAATATTCAGTATTATCTGGAAAAACTTATTTCATATATGCTTAAATTACTTATTTCTTAGAGTATTACAAACTATTTCTTGGCAACTAGTTTGTAAGAGTACATAATACTTTTTTCTTTGTGTTAAAAACCTTTGCCTTAAAACGAGGAACGCTGGTTACAAATTATCGATTGATAAATTATTGATTGACAAATTATCGATTCTACCGTTATTTTAGAAAAATTTCGAGTGCTAAGTGTAGGTACTTGCTTTGATCATGAATCCACAAAAAAAATTAAAAAATTAAAGGTATCTACAAGAAAAACACCCATATTTCTGATGCGCGTTCGTTTACCCTAAAATCAGAACACGGAAGTTGAAATACGGTGTAGTTAGTGTCTACAAAGATCCAGTTATCTGAAATTACAGAAAACGCTTTGTTTATATAATAAGTTATTAGCAAAACAAAGCGTTTATATTCTATAATTTTGGTTAGTATCTAGAAAGGAACCTGCAATTAAAAACAAATGTCATCATGAAGGTTATATTGCGAAACAAAGATTTTAACATTACTTTTGAAAGGAATAAACATTAAGTCTGTTGTGGGAGCCAGTATGCTGGGAAACCTCATGGATGAATTATTTAAAAATATATTACATTGTCTGTAATGGACTCTAACTCAGGTTCCCGAGGTCTTATTTCATAATTGCGTATTTTATAAAAATTGTAATTATTTTATAATTTTAATTTTTTCCAATTTTTTTGTGTGTGATAATAACGGATTTTCAATAAGGCGGACGCGACGTTATAATTCAAAATGGTGGAATCCAAAATGGCGGAAAACCAAAATAGCGGGAAGTTCTTGATTCAAAAACTGCGTACTCGCAAGATAACGGTTTGGGTAAATGTTCGATAAGGCGGCCGTGGTAAAGGTCAAAGGTAAGTGTCATCCAAGATGGCCGCCGTGAAGTCGCTACACAAGATGGCGGGCGGTCATTGCACCCTGCACCCTAGCGTGAAGCCTGTCCCAGGAGAAACACACACACACTACTCCGTGCAGCCAAAGCAGGGCGGGGCAAGGGTAGATCGAGCCGTGACTCGGAGCCGGTCGGCTTGTCAGGCCAGGCCCAGCGGACGAGGGGGGAAGCCTACATACAACTCACGTAGTTTCGGTTCCCTACCACGTTCGTGCAACTTCGGATTTCTCTCAAAAAATTGAAAAAAAAAAAAATCGAAGGGTTAGGTTAGGTTAGGTCAGTCACAACATGCTTGTTTTCATTGGAAACTTCTGATTTAGCGGCTTAGTACCAAAACGCAAATCTTCGGAAATCTTATGAAATTCTTGCAGGGAACCGAAACTACGTGAGTTGTAGGCTTCCCGCGGACGAGGCGGGCTAACAAGCAGGACGACGGACGACACCGTGACAGCTGGTGAAGGGGGGTGGGGGGCAGGATGGTGTGTCGGGCGGTCCCTAGACGGCCCCTTCTTGGCAGCTGCCGCGTCGCTCCGGAAGGGTCGTCACGTGACTCACCGTCTCCCCCCCGGCGGCCGTCTCTCAGCGTGATTGGCCGCGCGCGAACCTCGCGACGAACAACCACAAACCTCCCCTTCCCCCCCCTCCCCGCGAGTGACGATCCTCGTCTGTTGAGGCGCCGTCTCTGACTCACGGGCGCAAACATGCTTCCCGTCACTTTATTGGGTTTCGTTTGTCATTTGTTCAGCGTTGTTTCCTTGCCCCTAGACGCCCATCTCAAGAGAGAGAGAGAGAGATAGAGAGAGAGAGAGAGAGAGAGTTTATTGAGACGTATTGCTGCGGCAAGCTGCCTTAGATTAAAAAAAAAAAATAGTGCGTGGAGTCCCTTCGCGCGGAAGAAGTGAAACTTCGTAATGTGGAAATGAAAATAGGAAGGGGTAGAAATTGATTTTTTAGTGAAATCATATCGTTTCTTTAAGACAAACTTTATTAACATTGCTTACAATGCATAGCAAGAATATCACGCGCATGTGCTTGGGATCTACCGACTCACTCTCTTTCTTTCTCCTACTTTCTACCTTTGTGTATCTTTCTTTCTCTCTCCCTCTTGCGTTGGAATATTGGACGCTACTCGTTGCTAACGTTCGCGCATGCGTTCGAGTGCCACGCATTCACTTTCGCTCTGTCTCTTTCTATTCCCCCTCCCCAGGAGTGTTGAACGTTTAAAGCAACAGTACTTTCATGCCACCTCCATGGTAGCGTTAAACGTTTAACGCAACCTTGTTGGAAGTCGCATTAGAAGTTTCACTTCAAAAAAATACGAGGTGGCCGATGCCACACAGAAAGCCACGCTATGTTCGCTATTTGCGCGATGTTCGCTATGTTCGCGATGTTCGCTATGTTCGCGATGTCTACGGCAGGTGGCCAGACAGGATAGTATACTTCGTGACGTCGGGAGAGACGCATATGCCGTGGAATTCGAGTGATGGATGGATGATTCCGACGGTGATAATATTCTGTTGGGCTCTCGCAGTATGAAAACGCGAAAATAAATGGGTTCATGAATATAATATAAAAACAAAAGAATTTTAAGATTTTCATTCGATGAAGTGAGGACGAAGCCAAATTTATGGATTGTTTCAGGAAATAATTCAACCAAGTTTGATAGCATACCCTTGGAATTAAAACCCAGGCATTGTCCTGCATATCGTGCTTTCTATATTCTTCCATCGATTTCTTGCATAAACATGGATATTTTCGTAATCTTTCAACTAACTTTTCCGTCGACTTGACTATTTAAGGAACAATACTGAGAGAAAACAGATGTTTTGTTTATCTGCGCATGCGCGAAGTCAGCGACGTTTTAGAAAAAATAGCCATCCAACATAGCTAACATAGCGAACATAGCGAACGCAGCTTGATGTGTTCCATGACACTTGAGATGCAGCTGGCTATATTTCACCCGCGTAGCAAACAACGCGAACATAGCGAGCATAGCTCCCTGTGTGGCCCGTAGCTTTAGCCCATTACAATCGCTTTTTTTTCCCCCCACCTACCAGAGCACACACACGGTGTGCAGATCTCCAGAAGAAACCACGCGGTTCAAAAACTGTTTGATATATCCTATTGGTGTCTGTTTACTAAAAGTATTTATGACTAGCTGCAGTACCCGGCGTTTCCCGGGCTGAACACAGGGTGAAGGGGACCTTTTTCAAAATCAGATGTAGTTAGTAATTGTCTTCTTAATTTGAATGTCAAGTGTGCAAAATAAATTATATCACTTTCGGATCCCGACAGACGTTGTTCTGCCAGTGTAAAGTTATTTACCATTATATTTCTAAAAATTGGTGGTCTGTATGTAATCTAGACTCTATAAAGCACCATAGAAAAAAGCTGAAAAATAAGAGATGACTAATATTGAAAAGATTCCATTATCTAGCTAATGCTCGGCATGCATTGCAATGCCTCAATCAGTTTTGTCTTGTAATATGTTTGAAGTAGTTAGACATATACAAATCATCTATCCATCTCTCTAAACATATATATATCTATCTCTATCTACATCTTTATATATCTATGTATCTCTCTATCGCTATTTATATAATTATATCTACATATATACCTACACTATCTCTATCTCTTTATATCAATTTCTATTTAGATCTATACATCTATATATCTCTTTATCTAACCCATTTCATTCTCTATACCTCGCTCTATCTCAACTTATCTCTGTCTCTCTCTATCTCACTATATATATATATATCACTCTATCTCTGTTTATCTTTTATATTTAAATAAATTGTGTCATGCGTGCGCACTTATACAACAAAAACAGACGAAGTGTTGAACAGGAACTAGCCTGTATATGAAGCGGTGATTGAAAAATTATAAAAAAAAAGTAAAATTTTCAAAGAAATATATACGAAATCGCACTCAACCGCTGCGTAGGGAGCCGACGGCACTTTATTTTGTGGCATTGACTCCCCTCCCGCACCCCAGTGACTGCTACCTAGCCAGCCGGGCGGGGTGTGGGCGGGGCGCAGGAGCAGTGGCAGGCGGTGGTGGGAACGCGAGCGTCAAGAGAGACACGACGGCGACGGACAGTTGCTAGTTACTGAATTACAAACATAGAACAATTAAAATATGTTGCTTATAATAATGTGGTTAATAAATAACGCGGTAAAAAGTAGCCTATGTTCATCAGGGATAATGTCGGCTTCTAATGGAAAAAAAAAAAAATATTCAAATCGGTCCAGTAGTTTCGGAGCCTATTCAATACAAACAAACAAACCATTCTTTCATCTTTATAATATTAGTGTAGATTGTGCTGAGGGCGGATGAGTATAGTTCTGTTTCCGTATTGCGCTTTTAAACTTTATTTTATGGACAGTGGAAAACGCTAAAAACGCGCGCGCTCTCAGAATATTTTTTTAGAAATGAAACGTCACGTACAGATTCTTGAAACCGCCAATGGTTTTTTATCTTCATTTCTCCGCCATACGATGTTCGGGCAACCACTCGAAACTCTTAGTTGTCCTGTGCACGACGAGAAGACTTGCGCTTCCGGGCGAAACTCGTACTTATCACTTCCCTTCGCTAACACAGATACACCCCTGACTATGTGGGCTACTTAATAAACCCTTTTTATTGGAGAACAAAATGCGATAACTCCACGTTAAATCATTATATTTTCATGCCGCATTATTTTGGTTTTAGTGTAATTGATACATCTTGTGATTCTATACACGCATTGCCAATTGTGTTTTCTTGCGAATTTTGACGCAATGAGAATATTAAACCTATTCTAGAAAATTGCGAACATTTATCGGATGAATTGGTGTTTACTGGATTTTGTTTTTACAATGTTTAAAGGTTTAAAATCCAAAAAACGCAAATCCTTAATTAAATTTTTTTTAAATTTTTTTTGCAAAGCCATGTTGTCTTTGAAATGCACAATGGTTTTTTTTAAGAGGTCTCAAAAATGCTGGAATTGCAATTAATAATATTTAACATAAAAATAACCCTGTCTTGGCGCGCGGCCGGTTCTACAGGTAGGCAGACCCCCTCTTTTTTTCTTTTCTTTTTTTCAATTTCTTGGTATTTCGCTGATTGCATATTTTCATAAATAAATATATCGAAAATAAATATCGCAGAAACAATCAAGTTTGTATTACCCAGCTGTGGAAACCCAGAAAAGAAACTTCTAGTGAAGGACCGCGGCGCAGTTAGTAAAATTAGCACATATTTGCATGACTATTAACAAATGCCAGATAGCAATTATCATATATCTGGTGACAATATTCTTTGTGGAACACATTATTCAATGTTAATACAATGGAATATCTGAATAGATCGTCCCAGATAAAAAAAGAATATGGCATGAAAATGAGGGGGTGGGTGGTGATGAAACCGTGGCTTAAGTAATATATTTCTCTCGCGAGCAGGAGCGTATTCAGAATTTCATTTAGTATTTTTTTGGGGTTTTGGGGAAAGGAGGGGGGGGGAGGGGGTGTAAGCCACTTTTCCCGCTGTACGCTTTCAAATTCTTTCCTTTTGCATGTGGGAGTGAAAGTTTTTTGATAGATATTTTGGGATTTCGGGGAGGAGATATATCCACCTCCCCCCCCTTTTTTTTCTGTGTACGTCCTTGCTCACGAGTATCTCACCAACTGTGTTGAATTCGTGCGCATGTATTTGATTTATTACATATTAATTTGTTATTTCCATGATAGCTATTTGCAGATGATCACAGCCAAGAAACTTATAAGAAATAACTGAAACGCTGGTACTTGAATTTAAAATTAAAACGAGATAATCCGTTGCGCGTAGAAGAGAGGGGTATAGAAATGTCATCTGGCGATGATATGCATCTCACCGTGTGTAAGATTACGCGCATATCAGGAAGAAAAAAAAGTGCCAGCCCCCCCTAATTGGCGTGCTTCCCTTGACGTGTCATGACAAATAGTTTTATAACGACCGTCAGCTGCGTCGTACGTCTTCTTTTCCCGCCTGCATAATTGGTTTGTTAAATGCGGCCGACTGGAACATCCTGCCTGACGATGATTGAGTATCCGCTTAGAGGATTGAAAAGGGAGCCACAAAATAGCAAACGAAAACAACTTGGCAAGATTTTATGTCTGTTCGTGTTTCGCAGAAGAAAAAAAAGGCCGCGTTCCAAACTGCCTCGTGATAACGTTTCTGAAAGCTTTTTAAATGATCTCCGTTTACTTATTGATGTGAAACGTCTTATCTCTCGTTGTACGCATTCGGTGGAAGTAATGGTGCTGCTATCTATTGCCGATCGGTCGAACCAAAGTTCCCAATGGCAAAGGGAAACGTTATCGTGTCAACTGTTTAAATGAAATTTAAAAAGTTAGTTTCAACTCAATCCGATGAACGTTTCCGAATGCATAGAATGCGAACACACAATTTTATTTGTAATATTAGGTCATTTATAAAATTTTATTCAACACCAAATGCCAGTAATTTCACAAGGAAACGTTATGTGCTATCCTTTCATTGAGTAAAAAATCTCGATAGTAAACTTTCAAACATTTTTATTTTTATTTTTTTGCACAAAATCTGTTGAGTTTAAATGTAACCTTTATCTTTTCATACTTACTCCTGAATGTCATTACTAGAGAAAAATCTGCAAAATAATCGTTATTTCTTGATTGCCCACTTTTGTTCCCGTGTTTATTTAGCTCTTGGTTACTAGCTTCTTAAATTTTAAGGTACGCATTCTTGATCCAACGCTAAAAGGGGCTCATTTGCAATCTAGCCTGTCGTCAAGTAACGACGTGAATTCGACGGTTCATAGTGAAACCCACCTTCCGATCAAATAGGAAGGGGGGTCCCGTCCCCGACTCACCCTGGGTAACTATCAAGACAAAAAAAAAGGGCAAAATCTGAAATAGGTATTGCGCTCCAAAAGTTGCACCCGGGCGTTCTAGCTATGAAAGGGAGTATAATGACAAACGTACACAGCAAGACTTTGGCTCATTAAAAACACAACGCAGATTAATGCTATCCAAAATTTTTATATCGGCAACATCTTTCGTAGGACTCATAAACAAAATTATTAAACAATCGTACATGGCATTTACCTAAACCTACTTTGACATTATATCATGAAAATATAAAGCTATTATAAAAATCAGAAAATACTAATACCATCAAAAATAGTAATGACAAAATACTATATAAAAAAAGGTATTAATTATGAAAGTTCAAAAAGTCCTACTGGGAGCCGGATTTATACTCGCGCACGTCCATCAATACTTGCACGTCTTGTTGCTTAGAGTCGAACAGCTGTTAACCGTGACCTTCAGAAAATGCATATCTAAAGTTCAGTCAAATGTGCCTGTAAAGTCACTTAGTCTTGGTTGGGGGGGGGGGGGGGGCCCTTCACTGAAAATGTTTTAGTTCCGTGGGAAAAACACGCAGGGAAACCAAATATAAATTATAAATCTCTTGAGGTAATGACGTGAATTCCTACAAAAGTTTTGACGCACCCAACATTAATCAAAGTCATGCAAAGTAGCTTGACCCGTTATAACAAATGGGAGGGTGTAATCAGTAAGCTTCCACTGTAATACGTGCTTCGTATAGATAAGTTCGATTTGCAAAGCTATACTTGTTATGAATAATATATTCTTCATCCACAACCGCTACATCCAGTGCTACGTGTCGCCTCTTTACCTTAGCGTAAATCTTGAATATGTCGCCGCTGAACACGCCTCCGGGCAAGGCAAGGCCCCATCTCAGCAGGCCCCGGCAAGGGCTGGCCGGCGCAGAGTCGAAAAAGCGGTTAAGCTTGCCTCGCGACGTGGGCCGTCCACACGTCCCGTCGCGGCGACTCCCAAACCAACAGTCCCGCGGCCCACAGTTCACCTCGGCACCGCCGGCACTCGGGCGCTCATGACGTCATCGCTGAACGAACTCGCGCTCCCAGTAGCCGGCCATTCAAACACAATCGATAAATATATTGAATAGTAATAAAACTAGAACGAAACCGAACCAAAATATAACTATGAAAGGAAATAATCACAATAATTAAATAATTAACCAAAAATACAGTAACTAAGATTTTACAAAATTTAAAGGATTCTTTAAAATGGAAATAATTCGTAAAATCAATAACAGCAAAAAAATATAAAAATATCATAAATGTGACCCGGGGGCCACAATAGTCACGAGTAAACTGCAAATAATTTTTTTTTTAAAATAAAACAGAAATATTCATGTAAGATTACAGATATATGTAAATGTTATACTTAAACGAAAATAACTGTATCCATACAAAATAGTGTTCACAGTAACACTGGGCTCGTATTCGTAAGCTTTGTGTTCTACCACTCACACATTTAAAAGTACAATAAAACTAAGTAAATTCAAAATAATTAAATGTATTATCTTTTAAATAGTTGGAAAAAATCATGCTTGAATGAAACAGCAATTAAAATATAAAATTATGCGCCAATTATCGAGAGAAATACTGAGTATTATCTCGAAAAACGTATTTAGTATGTACAAAAATAACCGTATCCATTTGTTGTACAGAGGGTTAAACAATATCTTCCTTGGCAGCTTTATTTTTTCTTCTGTGTACTATGCATCGTTCCTTTCATAACGGAGTGGGAAACGATATTACTAGGGACCGGAAAAATTCGCGGGTTCAATGACCTCAAGGATGAACTCCATAGTTCTACGTACACTCTTTCAAATGCCACAAACTCATTGGCTGCTGTGTTTTGAGACGTCCCAACGTAGCAGCCTGTGATTCGATAAAGCTTTGGTCGGGTGTTTCTCATTGGCCCAGGGTCATCCAGGTGAGTTGTGAGCCAATAGCAGAGGCGGCATAGAGGTATAACCTATTTGTATTTTTAGCTTGTCGCGAAATGAATTCGCGAATTTTTCCGGTCCCTAGATATTACTATCGACTGTCACCGCCGGGGTTCGTATAGAGCGTGCATGGACCTTCCAGGAGGGCGGCCGCAGAGCGCATGCGTGGTTTTCAGCGCCGCCGCCGTCCTGTGACGTCATTATTTACCGCGCGCCGTTTAAGTGCATGGACCTCTTCCCCCTTTCCAACCCCTCCTTACCGCGACCGTCCATCAATCAGTCCCGCCTGCAGGCATTGTGCGGGTGGCGTATGATTGATGGAGGTCGGTGGTTGATTCGCGGAGTGTGTGTGTGTGTGTGAGGAGAGAGGTCCTCGAATGGCTAATGATGCAGAGGGAACTGCTCGCGATCCCGGTGTGTCTCTGGCGTGCCCGCTGTCACGTGTGTGTGGCGTTTGGTACCAACCTTTGAAATAAATGTAAGCTGAAATGTTGGCTGGTATTGCACTGGTACTTACGAAGTAAAAAAAAAAAAAATAGGTTGTCTGTAAAGTCGGTTTACGGACGATAGTTTAACGTGACAACGTCATAACAAAACATTGATGAAATGATTGCATACTTTTATGAATAAAATTGACTCATTTTTATTGAATTATCACTATTTTGTATGGATACAAAGAAGGAATTAAAATAAATCTACAATTTTATTGATAAATTTACTTTTTTTTGCACTCATTAATTCAAATGTGTTTATTACTTTAACGAAGAGATTATTTTAACTATAACTTTTATACATGTTTGCTATTTAACTTCTTCCAGTCTGTGTCATTCTGTTAAGGATAGGACGATGATAGGAAAAGTAGGAAACGAATGGGTGTGTTTTAAGTTTAATGTGCCTCGAAAAAGTCAAATCGATGGTTGTTCCAATCGAGTGGAAGCGAGATAGATGCGGCGCAGGAGTACAATAAGCGTAACGGGACAAAGCGTAACGGTACAATGTGCGTAACGGGACTCTTTTTCGTGCGTGCAGCCGGCGTTCATCGATTTATTAGACGTCACGTCAAAAATGTTATTTACTTGTGCAGAAGATTCCTTTGGAAATCAATTGCCATGAAATATTTAGTAGTACTACAAGAAAGACATTGTAAATTTCAACAACACTGACACTCAACAATTTGACTATTTTGTTTAACGGTTGCCTATTAATGCGCACAGATAATACTGGAAAGCTATTCAGGAAACGGATCACAAATAACTTTAACTTTTTGGAAGTACTGAGACAACACGAAGCATAAATTCCCGGTTAAGAATCCGTACCCAGTATTACTGCGAACACTATTTTGTAGTGTACAAATTTACAAATACCTGTAATTTCACATGAATATTTCTGTTCTCATTTACAAAAAAATACCTTTTATGTTTGTGTTTAAAATAAAAACACTATAATTTCGCAATTAGTGGCTGCTAAAGAGGTTTATCTTAGTTTATCGTTAATTTTCAAAATAAATGTGATATTAGAATTTTTATTATTAACAACGCCCAACTTTTTTTTTAATGATCGGGGCGTATATATGTAAACACGTATGCATGTTTGGGTTAATATTTAGGTTGGCAGAATCATACACCACGAGCAGAAGAAAGATGGATGTCAGAGCTTTCGAAATAGCTAAGTTAATGACGAACAAAATGTGCCAGACATATATTTCTCTCTATTCCTCTTCATGTCTCTCTCATACACCTTCTGTTTGGTGGCGGGAGACCAGAAGGAAAAAAAAAAAAAAATTAGTATGTGCGTGAAGGGAAAATATTTACGTCGCCAGGATTTCCGGATCAGTAACTTTTCTTGGCGACCGGCCACGTTCGGAAATACCAGCTCTATTTCTTCGCCTCATTAGTCACAGGTGTACGCCAGTAGGTGTTCCTTCTCGGTTCTGGGTTACCCCGGTGCGCCTTTGAAGTCATTCCGTAGCCCGCGCAGTTTCAGTGGGTCGTGATGGATGGGATCATATGCCCCTACCTAAATCGCATCTGGAAATCTTTTTGATTTGTAAACGTCTTAGATTTGTTATAGGTTAAAATTTCAATAACTGTACCTGCGCACTGCTTTCAACGAAGGCTCACACTTAGAGACGAGAAAAAGTAGGGGATTCATTTCTCGATTTGCTAGAATTCAAAGCTGCTTTCACGATTGGCTCACTGTTCATCCGGACGATTCTGGGCCAATGAGAAACCTTCAGCCAAAGAAGTAGAGAATCACAGGCAAACCATGTTTGATGCTACTCACAAATCAGCAGCCGAGGAACTGGCGTTGTTTGCCCGAGTATACAGAGAACTGTGCGGTCTATCGTGAAGATCATGGAAACCGCGACAGTTTTCATTCCCAGTGGAACTATTCGTTGTATTTGAAGCACATTTCTTCGTCGAGAATCCCGTGATATTTCCTGTAATTTCCAACGGTTTTGAGACCGAAGGCGTGAATCCCAGACGCCCGCTTTCTTGCTCAGGCTCTGGGCCGTATTTGTACAAAAAAAAATTATGAATTCTCTGAAAGGGAACGGTGTTTGAAAGACGCGTGCAAGCGATTCATGTTCTCGTGCGAGCTCTCACCTCGGTGTATGTATTTCGTTTCTAGAAACATCCCTCGGCCGTGGCGAATCAATTTTATTATTTTTTGCTGTTTCTACGGGGCCTTTGTGCACGGTTTTGAAAGTAAAAAAAAAGGGGGGGGGGGACACAGGAGCGACGCTACTCGCTTGGAGTTTGACGCTGAGGCATGGAACAAAAGCAGGACCCCTGCGCATTATCGTAATTACATTATGAATTGGCGGGAAAAGAGGTGACTGGGGGGGATGGAGGGGAGCTTAGCCATTGTGTTGCTGCTAATCACCTCGCAGCCATGGAAACATCAGCCATCTTGTCGGAGGAAACATCGCGTGGCTGAAGCTCATTTCTGTTACCTGCGTGCGCGGATTGATGTCGGTTCTTTTGTCCGGGCGAGCCGGGAGGGGAAAAAAATAATTCGTGGCGTCGGTTATAATGATTCAGTACCGGAACACAATTTTCTAATTAAAACTCCCCTCTCCTCGCCGGTTTCAATGGCTGCGAAAAGCTATACTTAAGTAATGAATACTCGCTTCGGTTCTATAAGTGTGGATTTTGACACCTCAATAAAGCTTCAAAATTTTCCTCTGAGAGAAATTTTAACTATGTCATTAAGCAACCAGCAGCAATTACTTTTAACATGGAAATTTAATAACTGTCAACCCAAATGTAGAAAAAATACTTTTAACTGATAATCATGTCAAATACGAGTACTATGCTACGGTAGTTTTTTTTTATTTCATTAATCTTACAGCAATAATATAATATATAGGCCTAAAAGTATATAGTTTCATATAAACATCAAATAATGAACCACCATGAAACACTGCATACTAAGAAGCTTGAGTTTTCAGTCATGCTTTTTTTTAGTTACAAAATGAAACACTTGTTTATATAATTTTGTATCGAAAATAAATTAAATACATATGCTCGAAAATAATTATTTTTGATACCAAGTAAAAATATTTATACATTTTCATGGGCATTTATGGGGAACATACTAAGTTAGCATGCTGTAACTGTGTATCGAAAACGAGAAAAAATACAACTGAATTTTATCAATTAGATAATTTTGTTTTAATATAACACTCTAATAAGAGAATCGCGGTGTGAAAAAAAAGTAGTAGTGCTCAACTTGTAGCCAATGAACTGGTTGGTAATAGTGTCGACTTTTTTTTTTTTTTTTTTTTTTTTTTGCTGCCGTGTCGAAGATAGGGAGTGGGGGAAATAGCAAGGCTGATTTGTTTTCCCGTGGGGCAATTGGTAGGTGCGCAAAAAAAAAAAAAAAAAAGAGTTCTCTCAGAAATGGGAGGACCGTGCTGTAAAAGGTGAATGAATGGTAAAGGGGACTGAGGAGGAATCACCCCCTCACCCCCCCCCCCTCCTTCATCTTCTACTACCTTCTTTCGCATTGTCCTATCCTCGACTATCACGCCATCGTCTCTGCTACGCGCGTCTCGCCCTTTTTGCTTTTGGAAATCTCGCCCTTTGTTGTTCCAATCGAGTGTGCCGAGCGCGCCGGGAGGGCAAAGCTTTCTTTTTTGTTTTTGTTTTGTTTTGTTTTTCTCCGTGTTGGCGTCCGGCCGGAGGCGAGGGGCATCTAGCTCGTTCCTCATAGTCCAGGAAACCAAGACTTAAAAAGGCACAAACCTGTGAAAAATTTGTCCAAAGCTGAATTTTTGCACAGTTATAGATTTGACTATGCTTAATAACATACCGAAAGTTTACCGCTGTAGACCTTGTGCGTATCACCGAAAATTTGCATTTAAGTCCTAGATGACAGCGACTTACATCAGTCCATTAAAATGCTACCCATTTGTACAGTTTTTAATTTAGACTGCCCATAAAACTACTAAAATAATCTTGAGACTTTAATACAGCCATTAATGCTGTAAAAAGCATAAATTGTTAATATTAAAGATGTGATATTAAGCGATTAATTCATGACATATTATTTTTTATCTTTGCCACTCAGATAAAAATACTATTTACACCAATTTGAAGAGTCGAATGCGAAAAATGTCCAAATAAATGTTTTTGGTTATACCTTTAGCTTTAAGACAGTATATTTATAAAGAGTCTAACGTAATTAGTTAGCTTATTAAAGCGGCCCGAGCGTTGCAGTGTATGCGGCCGTACTGATCTCTCACGGCCACCGCCGCGCCGTTCCAGCGCGGCATTGCGTCACACTGCGTACTGCGACACTCATTCAACTGGGTCTTATTTAGGGATTACTTAAAACATAGCTAATTCATAAGAGAGGGTGTATGTTACATGTAATGAGATATGCATTTTTTTCTTATATGAATGTTTTTTAATACAATAAAATTAACAATAAACGATTTCTGCTTGGAACTTGTAAATGAAAACTCTAGAGGACCTCTGGTTTTATATCTGCATGGATTTATTATGTTTCAAAAATTTTATTATTAAAAATTATTTTTTTAGCAACAAATTTTTTATTTTATTTCTGATACATCGTTTTATTTTCGATCAGAAGAATGCAAAATTTTAATGTAGCCTGTATTCGACAAAATGAAAAATTATATATTTACTTATTTAAAATCAGTTAACTACATAGAAATTGAATAAAACGATACATCGTAAATGTACTCTGAGTTTTTTTTTCACTTTTACAACATAATTCCTATAATAATAGTTTTTTTTTCCAGAAAATAAATAAAACACGAGTTGTGTTGTAAAACGTATAGGTAGCATTACATATTTAGTTTTTTTTTAAATAAGTTAATGTATTTGAGTGCTGCGCCTAGCTGACGTCGTTGGATTGCTAGTGGCAAAGAGCGGTGGTGGATGTTTTTGCAAGAGATTGACCGTATTTTATGACCCTACCTGTGAGAGGGTGTTCGTACCAGAAATCCTAACGGTTAAGGAAACTATCCATTCTCTGTAGTCACGTACGGGTGTGCTACTCGCGCAATATCGTCAAATATCACAACTTTCCGGGACGTTCGGTCATTTCTCGATTAGCTCTGGTTTCACCATAGTAAACGGAACAAAATCTTGTCTGTAGTGATTTCATATTCCTATTACCGTAGTAGTATGGCGTTTGAGGACAAACCAAGTTTGCTGTATACTGGGAGCCTACTTAGAAAAAGTATTTATAGAGTTATTAAATTATTTACAAAACACAATTTTGTGGATCGTTTGGGAAATTATCATTTAGGACTTAACTGCTCGTTATTGGTGTGATCACAAGGGATCATCGGTAAACTTTTGACATGTTACTAAGAAACGTTTATTCTACAACTGTACAAAGTTTCTGCTTTGGGATAATTTTCCATGTTTCTTGACAGCGAAATTCGTCCCGACCCCAAGCCGACTTCGGCAACCTCACAGTAGTACACACTACACGGCTCGGATAGCTTCAGGGGTCAAACAAATTGTATGAGACCCTTAACAAATATAC
Organism: Bacillus rossius redtenbacheri; assembly: GCF_032445375.1. Lineage (NCBI taxonomy): Eukaryota > Metazoa > Arthropoda > Insecta > Phasmatodea > Bacillidae > Bacillus > Bacillus rossius. The sequence continues at coordinate 355,972,789 of NC_086330.1, forward strand.
CCATTTAAAGAAGAATAAATATGCAACAACGTTTATTGAAAGCGATTTTCACGTAGGGCTCTTTATATTTATGTAAGATGTATTAACTTTTCCGTAAAATTGAATGAAAATGAATTTCTCAACTTTAATGATTTAAATTGTCTATTTTATACAAAGATGTTAAAACTGTGTACTTTTTATTACTATCCTCAGATAGGGAAATGTTTCTAGATTATTTTGGGTTCCATACTGTCAGTCTACTCCATAAACTGCAATTGCAATATCCATTATTGTGGATCGTTGCAAAAAAATTGACATTTTGGGCTTAACTGCTCGTTTTTGGCGTGACGCACAAGGTTTGCATCGGTAAACTTTTGATATGTTACTAAGAAACGTTCATTCTACAACTGTACAAAGTTTCTTCTTTAGGATAATTTTCCATGTATTAAAAACCTTTGTTTCTTAACAGCGAAATTCGTCCCGACCCGAGCCTACTTCGACAACATCGCAGTAGTATACACTACGCGGCTCGGATCGCTTCAGCGGTCAGACTAATTGTATGAGACACTTAAAAAATATACCAATTTAAAGATGAATAAATATGCAACAACGTTTACTCTAAGCGATTTCCATTTTGGGCTCTTTAAGATTATGTAAAATGTATTTATATTTCCTAAAAATTGAATGAAAGTGAATTCGTTAACTTTAATTATTTAAATTGTCTATTTTATAGAAAGATGTTTAAATTTTGTACTTTTTATCACTATCCTCAGATAGGGCAATGGTTCTAGATTATTTTGGGTTCAATACTGTTAGTCTACTCCATAAACTGCATTTGCAATATCCATTATTGTGGATCGTTGCAAAAAATTGACATTTTGGACTTAACTGCTCGTTTTTGGCGTGACGCACAAGGTTTGCATCGGTAAACTTTTGATATGTTACCAAGAAACGTTCATTCTACAACTGTACAAAGTTTCTTCTTTGGGATAATTTTCCATGTATTAAAAACCTTTGTTTCTTTACAGCGAAATTCGTCCCGACCCGAGCCTACTTCGACAACATCGCAGTAGTATATACTACGCGGCTCGGATCACTTCAGCGGTCAGACTAATTGTATGAGACACTTAAAAAATATACCAATTTAAAGATGAATAAATATGCAACAACTTTTACTCTAAGCGATTTCCATTTTGGGCTCTTTAAGATTATGTAAAATGTATTTATATTTTCTAAAAATTGAATGAAAGTGAATTCGTTAACTTTAATGATTTAAATTGTCTATTTTATAGAAAGATGTTTAAATTTTGTACTTTTTATCACTATCCTCAGATAGGGCAATGTTTCTAGATTATTTTGGGTTCCATACTGTCAGTCTACTCCATAAACTGCATTTGCAATATCCATTATTGTGGATCGTTGCAAAAAATTGACATTTTGGGCTTAACTGCTCGTTTTTGGCGTGACGCACAAGGTTTGCATCGGTAAACTTTTGATATGTTACCAAGAAACGTTCATTCTACAACTGTACAAAGTTTCTTCTTTGGGATAATTTTCCATGTATTAAAAACCTTTGTTTCTTTACAGCGAAATTCGTCCCGACCCGAGCCTACTTCGACAACATCGCAGTAGTATATACTACGCGGCTCGGATCGCTTCAGCGGTCAGACTAATTGTATGAGACACTTAAAAAATATACCAATTTAAAGATGAATAAATATGCAACAACGTTTACTCTAAGCGATTTCCATTTTGGGCTCTTTAAGATTATGTAAAATGTATTTATATTTTCTAAAAATTGAATGAAAGTGAATTCGTTAACTTTAATGATTTAAATTGTCTATTTTATAGAAAGATGTTTAAATTTTGTACCTTTTATCACTATCCTCAGATAGGGCAATGTTTCTAGATTATTTTGGGTTCCATACTGTCAGTCTACTCCATAAACTGCATTTGCAATATCCATTATTGTGGATCGTTGCAAAAAATTGACATTTTGGACTTAACTGCTCGTTTTTGGCGTGACGCACAAGGTTTGCATCGGTAAACTTTTGATATGTTACCAAGAAACGTTCATTCTACAACTGTACAAAGTTTCTTCTTTGGGATAATTTTCCATGTATTAAAAACCTTTGTTTCTTTACAGCGAAATTCGTCCCGACCCGAGCCTACTTCGACAACCTCGCAGTAGTATACACTACGCGGCTCGGATCGCTTTAGCGGTCAGACACATTGTACCAAGCTCTCAACAAATAAACTAATTTAAAGTTTAAGAACTTTGCAACTGCTTTTATTTAATGTTTTCACATCGGGCTCTACGTGTTTTTGTAATACGTATTTTTTTTTGTACCCTTTTTTTCAGAACACCTCTCTTCTAATATTGTTGAATAAATATCATATTTAGTAAAACGTAGTGAAAAATTTTTAAATTTAATCATTGAGAATAATGTTTTGAGTAAGTTTTGGTTTGCTATTCTGAAAGTATACTATAGTAATTACGTTATAGTGCCATATTGTTGAGTGGTCAATAAAGTATTATTTAGGACTTAACTTCTCGTTTTCGGTGTTCCGCGCAAGGTTTGCGGAGGTAAACATTTCAAATGTTGCTAGAAAACTTGAATGTTACCACTGTTTTAAATTTCAGTTAGGAGCAAATTTTACAAAGATTAAAAATCTTCGATTTCGTGGGAGTGAGAGTGGCCACAGCGCTTGCGGCTGTGGCTCTGTCGCAGTGCGTAGACGACATTGATAAGCTCGGGAGTCTCTAGTGATCCTATAAATTAAGCTAGACTTTTGAGAGATATGTCCCTGTAAAGCTTAAGAACTATACAACAACTTTTGTTAAAGAAATATTTGTGTAAGACCCTTTATTTTTAAGTGAACTGTCTTTTTATTGTCTTGACTGATGTAAAAAAACTTATTTCATTAATTTAATATTTTGTTTCTTACCTTTAATATTAACTTTTAGAACTTTATTCAATACAAATGTGAGTAGTAGTGCTTTAAGATTATTTTCATATAGCTATCGAGAGTCTACGGTAAAAAGTGCGAAAATGGGAAGCATTTTAATGAACTGCTGCAAGTCGCTGTCATCTAGGACTTAACTGCAAATTTTCAGTGATACGCACAAGGTCTACAGCGGTAAACTTTCGGTATGTTATTAAGCATAGTCGACTCTATCACTGTGCAAAAATTCAGCTTTGGACAAATTTTTCACAGGTTGAAACCTTTGTTTCCTGGGCTATCAGGGAGCGTCGCGTCCTGGGACTCAGTTCGCGCGGAGACGTCGAGCCGTCCTCCTCGTGACTGCCTGACGCTAGAGACTGGAAAAAATTCGCGCTTTGGGATTACCTCTAGGATAGACTCCACAACCCCCTACACACTCAGGCAAATACCACCTGCTCATTGGCTACTGACTCGTGACACCTGTCAACTGGGACGCTTGAGATTGGGTATTTATTTTGGTAGAAGGTTTTCCGTTGGCTCAAAAGTCCTTCAGATAAACTGTGGGCCAATCACAGAAGCGATATTAAGGTACAGTTGTTCGGATTCTAGCATATCGTGAGATGAAATCCGCGAATTTTTCCGGTTTATAGCCATTGCATCTCAGCTGTTTGACGCTCGACGGTCCGGAAACGCAGCTGCCGGACCATCGAGAATGTTCACAGAAAAAAAAAATATATATATATTCGTAAAACATTTGTCGAGAAACAGTTTATAATGCTACAAGAATGATGTAACTTTGTACAACATCTGGGCATGGTTATTTTTGCATTTGTAAAATAGGCCTACTTCATCGAGATATTTCTTACGATGATTTTGGCATAATTTTCATACTGTATTTGATTTCTCATTCAAGCAAATATATATTTTTTAAACCATGCCAAAGATAATCAAATATTCAACCATTGAAAAAGCAGTTAATACTGGGAAGCGATTCAGGGAACGGTTTGCAAAGGTTTTAGGGACTACACGAAGCACAAATGCCCAGGTAAAAATACGAACCCAGTATTCCTGCGAACGCTATTTTGTTCTGACCCAGTTGTTTTCACGCAATTGTACAAATATACAAATATCTGTAATTTTCCATGAATAATTCTGTTTCGTTTATTCAAATAAATTTTACCAGTGTGCGACACACACACACATTCTCTCTCTCTCTCCCTCTCTCTCTCTCTCTCTCTCCCTCTCTCTCTCTCTTTCTCTCTCTCTGCATGGCTCATCCTCAGCATCATTAGGAATACAGTGCCTAGCTCTTTGCCTAATCTTATTTCAGTTAGGTTTGGAGAAACAATTACAGAAAATTTAGTTTGGGGCTGGTTTTGTGTTGAAATTTTTAATCCTTATGTTCCTACTTAAGGATATTTGCTCCCAAAACATCATATTACAGATGCATTTGACCTACGAATATATGTCGCCTGAAAGGTCCTTAATATGTCGAGTAATCGGAAGTCTAATCTGCAATGACGCCCTAAAAACAATGGTCCGAACCACGCCTGATGAATGGTTAGTAAATATTGAGTTAGTCCACGCGCTAAACACAGTCACTTTCGTAAAATAAGTAATCAAAAACCATTCTCATGATGCAAACGCCACATTCACCTCCTTTTTGTGTCCCACAATCATGGCGCATACCATCAGTTGGAATGAAAGCTTCTCAAACAGCTGCTCAAACGCACAGTAGTTTTAAATTTGTTTTAGAAATGACAGCTCCCTAAAGATGAGATAAAAAAAAAAACAGATTGTTGACAGTATTACATCGTAAAACGTATTGTTTACAAAGAACAAAACTCTTTAAAAAATTGTAAGCGAGTCTTTCTTTACTCGCCAGTAATGTGTAACAAGAAAATTTAAGTGTTCTCATGTTGCAAATAAACTTTTAATACGAAACTCGGACACGAATATTTAACGTAGAATACTTTAAAATAATACCGAGCGTGATAAATATACAAAAATTGTGCTTTAACTTCATTTCTGGAAGCGAATCACGATTAGTTTTCCGCACCCGCCGCTAGAATTCGTTGCCGTAGCAGCTGCGTCGACTATCGAATCATTTACGATTCAATGACGAAATTAATTTTTGACGGTGTACTGCGCGTTGCACGGACGAGCGCTTTAGTGGTCGATGTGGCTTGTGCATATTGCATGCACTCAGCCCTCCTCTCGCCGCTGATTGTGTGGGTTGTTTCGGAATCCACGTCGGTGCATAATTTATGTTAATCCTCCCTTGCATATGCGCCGCTACGACCGCTCCACGGCGAAGAGCTACGGTCCGTTTGCGCTTATTTTCACATTTTTGAAATCGTCCTTTGGGGAGGGGAACGGGTTTACCATTGCCAGTCAACTGGGATTGAGGAAAATGTGTTTACGCTCTTCTATAGTCTGTGTATAGTTACTCGTCTCAGTTCTGACAGAAAAATTGTAGCACCAATAGTATATTAATTATTTATTTATTTATGTACCCACGTCCCTTTTGACATAGGGCTGGTTTTCAAGAAATACCTAACTTTCATACACATACATTTAACATTGTGTCTGTTAACAATTTATCTGCCCTGGTTAACCCAGATTTAATAGTATATTATTTATTTATTTATGTACCCACGTCCCTTTTGACATAGGGCTGGTTTTCAAGAAATACCTTTCATACACATACATTTAACATTGTGTCTGTTAACAATTTATCTGCCCTGGTTAACCCAGATTTAATTTGCATTTTACCTAGGAACAATACTATAAATAGTAGTTTCGTTTGGACTTAATTTAGCAAGTCATTACACAGGCCTTCCTACACTGTTGTTCTGTCGACAGTCTTTGTTGACAGCTTCATGTGGTCGTCAAAAAACAACATATTGTAACGGGTTGTACTCTCGCGACGTATTTGTGGTCCGTTTAGGTTCGGACTTACGCATTGTCATTATTATAATAGGTTCTCATTGATTTAAAGTAGATATTGTAATTTATTTGTGTTCTGAAACAATATACTTATATATTCTCTGGTGCGGCTTTGACTGTGAACTTATCTCGCCGAGTCAGTGACCTGTGTTGGCAAGCTAAGTAACCCAGTGTCAAGCGTGGTTATGAGAATTGTTGCAGTTGCGTACACAGAAAAATATATTCTCTGTAATTTTACAAAAATATTCCTTTCGGAAACCAGTTGCCAAAAAAATAGTTTTTAATACAAGTAAGATATTGTAAACTTTGTGCAACAGGTGGCTACGGTTATATTTGCATACATATGCAAAAATAACCATAGCCGTGTGTTTTACAAATTTAAAATATCTCTCTTGGCAACTCGTATCCAAAGAAATCTATTGTAACGATACAGAAAATTTTCTTCTTCGTAAGTATACATGCTTATGGGTATGTGCTGGAAATTGTCATCGAGGAAAAAAGTTCATTCATTTGACGTAGATAAGAATGAGGGAATCTCCCTTCGCTTAAAGTAAGTGTAACTCCCGTTCCGTGAAATTAACGTGTGCTTTTACGCTTTAAAAAACACACATTTCTCAAGCGAGTATCTGAAGGTCGCTGCTCCCTGTATCAACTCCAATTGCAAAATTTTGAATGGAGTTGGACAGCTCGCAGACAGGTACGTCGGAGCCAAGGGTTTGAAGCCGGATGGCTTTAAAGGCTGCACGTAAGTTGTCAAGAATATTAACCAAGCCAATAATAATACTGAGTATATGGCCACGGTTTATAGACTACTGATTTTTTCTTCCGGATATTAGCAGGTGTTTGTAACCTTGATTGTAAAGTGTTACGTATGCTAGAGTTACTAACGTTTATTTAACGATATAAAAGGCTTGTTTAATCGGAAAGGGAGATTTTTTTTTATTGCACGAAAGCGTTTCACATATTTTCCTGGTCAATATAATTATACTCCATTAAATTTAATGAAAATCTCATGGTAAAAAAATGTTCTTTATAAAGTTTGATATTTACACTGCTTCATAATTTAACTGCTAATATTGCTACTGAAGTTGATTTTAAAATTTGCGAGCTTTGCAACACGTTTCAGTGTTTTGCGAGTAAAGCTGAAGTTATGTGTTAACACGTGTTATAGGATAAATATATAAATATTTATTTATGGGAGTGCACATATTGTTTTATTGCATTAGCTGATGCCGAACGCGCCATAACACGTCGTAGCACACACCAGGCGAAGTTCTGGACTTAATAAATTTTCGTCAGACGCAACTAGCAATTGAGGTACAAGATTCTTCTTGACATTTCAAGCAAGGACTAAAGTAACCAGCAGGAGTAGGGTGAAGCTTTTCTGCTGCCATGTCTGACAGAAAATTTTGTGATGGAGGTAGCTTACAGAAATTAATGAAATTATAATGTGTAAACATTCACACATACATATAAAAACTCAAGTAATGTCATTACCATGGGCCAAGTCATCCATAACACTTAACATTCATCAATTTTAGACAGTGCAATCCGTTTAAATGGATTGTAGTGTTAATAAATTACAATTAAAATATATTAAAGACATTGGAAACAATACTAACCACAAAGACAGTCATCAAACCAGTCTCGTATCCTAAAATAATAAAATAATTCATAAAACAAGGGGTGCGTATATTTATTTACGCGCGTTAGAAGTGGCGTAGTAAAAAAAACATTTTTATAGTGCGTGCAAATAATAATTAGAAATAAAAAAATAAAAGGACGGTTATTAAACTATAAATTCAATCAACAAAACTTTAAATAAGTACTCAGTATTCAGTATTAACATAAATGGGAATATATTTCAATTGACATTGAAAATTTAAAAAGTATGCCTAATGTTTATCATAATTTATTAATTTTAATTATTTATAATATAATAATTTAAAATGCAAATAAATTATAATAACGGGAACATAACCTCACAAACACTCCCATGTAAACGGCCAGGAGACTACTAAACCTTCCACAGACACTCCCTGCCAGCGACAATAGAAGCTTTCAAGACGTTATACATACGGGAACATAACCTCACTTATATGAATACACTTTAAAAATTTTTGAACACAATATATAACATTAATTTTCACAATAAATGAATGTTTTTAATTATATGGACTATTATTCAATATCAATCACTAAAGTATAAGATTTTAAAAACCCTTATTTAATTATTATTTGCTATTTCAAGCTATCAATTTTTGATGTGTAGCATCTTAGCTCTCGGTATACGGCATTTAATATGTGTAATTTTGTGAATTGAACGGAATTGTGACATCTGTTGCGGATGGCAAGGGAAAATTTATAAACTTAACTATTTGATTTTAATAAAATTTACTGTCGAAAATCAGGTCCATATCCATCGCTTTTATCACAACTATTTCATTATACAGTTTAAAATTTATATCTGCAAATGGAATAATTTGTTAGTTGACGTAGCTGCTCCGGCAGAGAATTCTAGCGGCGGGCGCGGAAACGCCCAGAAATTTAGTTGTAAACACATTTTGTGCGTATTTATCACGCTCGGCCTTAAATTTTTTGTCTGAGGTTCGTACTATTATTGTATTTGCAACATGAGAACTTAGATGTCACACATCACTGGCGAGTAATAAAACCCTCGCTCACTTTTTTTAATTTAATATCCTACATAGGTACATATTTGCGTCCTAAATCAACTGCCAGAAATTAACACGTTTTAATAACTACAGTAAACTCTTGGCATAGCATCATGCCAGTGTTAAGAAGACTGCAGATCGCCGCTCTACCACTCTGGCTCTGGGGTAGAGCGCCTGCCTTGTGACTTGTAGGACCCGGGTTCGCGCCCCGGCTCCTCCAAGGCGGATTGTCTCAGGCAGATGGTGGCATTTGTCTGACAGAAACACAATCCCTTGCAAAAAGACAGACTACCAATGAGACGGTGGGTGGAAACAAGAAACCTTGCAGAGTGGCTCCCAAATGGGGAGCCCGTTTCTTTTCTTGGGGTTCCCCATGCGGAGGCCATCCGGGGGTTTCTCCGGGGTCGCGAAGTTTTGAAAAAATATTTTTTACTATCCCAAAATGTCTTTTTTATTGAAGACACCGGACTGGATTATTTATTATTTAATTATTTTATTTAGTAGAATAAATTATTTAATTTTTATCAGTAAATATGCTGGATTTTTGTTTCTAATTCATTAATTGATCGAGTTTCTAATAGCAAATGCATTATTTATACGTGAACCTCACCTATATAAATACACTTCCATAAGATTTTAAATACAATTTATAGCACTAATATTCATAATAAATACACATAAAAATGAAAAAGAAATACATGGTTGACTTTTTTATGTAATAGAAAGAATTATATATTTTTTTCATTTTTACACTTTGCGGAACGTTATTAATTTAATATTACTTTAAGTAATAAATAAACAAATAAAAACGTTCCAGTAATCTGCAATGTAAAAAAAAAATTTCCTACTACCGAGTTATGAACCTCGTTCCTTTATATTATTTACCCCAGAGTTAAAACGGTGACGTTATTTTAGTTAGGTTACAAGCATAAATAAAATAATTAATTAATTTGAATGCCTGTTGTTACAATGCCGTATATTTTATACAGGTTGTTAAATGGATTATATTAATGTCTAAAAAAATTCAAGAATCCAAAAATTATTGTGTTAATTTTGGCTCATTGAGATAAATTAACAATGTGGAATTGTTTTGAGGGTAGGGCTACTGGTTTCTCGTCTCACTCTTATGGACCGAGGTAACTCGCTTGAGCGAGCCACTTCAAGAGTCACGGCCATGAGGAGCTTGAAAATGGGAATTATTGTGCGTTAAAATACTGAATACTACATAAATGCTGTGGAATGTCTATACTAAGCATTTGAATCTTACTGTCGAGTTTTGAACCCCGCACCTAATCAGATACTCATTCCTATTACTGTAATGTTGCACATATGACTAATATTATGTTCTGAAAATAAGTACATGCATATACAAGTATACAAACACACATATATAGTTACGTTATCGTCGTCGTGCCGGATTGCTTCTACTCAACACCCCCTTCCTTCTCTTTCCTATGCGCGGTTCCCCCACCACCTCGCACCATCTCCTTCCCTCTCCTGTTATGGCGCGGCCAGTGCAGTTTAGGCACTCGTCGGCGAGTCAATCTAGGGTTTGGAAATACGCAACCGGGACGCCAATATTCAGCTTCCTTTTTTTGTTTTAAGGCAGGTAACTCCTAGGAAAGACGTGGCGTACAAATTAAAGGCAACACCATCTATTTACGAAGGTCTAAACTTTTACTAGCGCCTTTAGTTTGCTAGCAGCCAGAAGCTATTTCTATTATAAAACTCAATTTACCTCTTTTTCACTCCATTTGGGATATTATTTTATTATTTTATGTAGTCTGTGCCATAAACTATATACAAAAAATAACGTGGATCCGGTGTTCCGCTGCTGCGCGAAAGAAAGACAAACAAACAAAACTTTCGTATTTATAATATTAGTAGGTATTCCCACTCTCTTTCCCCGCGAAGAAATAACATGATACATACTTCTGCTGCAGTACTTTCTCTCTCTTCATCAACTATTTCACAAAACGATCCACCCTGCAAAGTATCCAGACATTGTCTGACGGCACGCGGAAGCATCAGAAAAATATGAACACTGCCGGGATTTGACATGACATGTTGACACGAAACGTCAGATTTATGACGTAAAGTGTTACACGAAATAGCGTAGTTTGTATGCAGCTTAACAGCACACAGGTATTTCCTTGAACAGGCATTGACTTAACGTTTCGCTTGATAGAAATGTTAGCAAACAGTTTTACATTTCCGCCTTGTTTGAAGCACGCCTATAAATCACAATGATATTTACACTCCAAATATGAAATCGAAGGATTTGATAATTGAGGGTAAATTAAAAACATTTTTCTGTATACCTATTATGTTACCATTCAAAACGATATTGTTTTTTAAACATGTAAATATATTAATAAAATTACACTATGTATGGATTCTTAAAACTTGATTCATGAATAAAATATTAATACATTATTTTATTTAAGACCATGGAAAACTAGATTCGGATTCGAAAGGTGTTTTCAAAGTATTCTTTAGGATTCCAATTCGAGGAAATTGGGATTAGACCCATCACTAATGAAAATTTTAAAACTTCTGCAAACCCTTGCAATCTCTCTAAAAAAAAAAAAAAGTCTGTTGCAACTACTGATGCAGTTACAACACTAAAAAACCTTCATATAGTCAATGCATATTAATTTAAGTTTTTTTTCCCCGCAACTGGTTGATGCACACGAATTTACTTCTGTACGCCCATTATCAAAATTTGTCTTCTTAAAAATCATGAATTTCGAAAAAAAAAAATTAAAAACCTGACATGGCGGGTGAAACCGAGTCTGAAATCCAAGATGGTGGGCACTGTGTGCGAATGTATCTCCCTCTCTGTCTCTCTCTCTCTCTCTCTCTCTCGGACGACCTGCACCCCCGATGACAATTTTATTTAATCGCGGGGGCGTGTGAGAGCTGTTCCGTGGAGGAGAGGGGAGGAAAACCCCTCTTCCCGCATCTTTCCCCCCCTCCACAATCCCTCGCGCACGTGTCCCGTCATGCATGCGGGAACGGGGTTCGTGCGAGGGTGCGAGGGAGTCTCCCCCAACACAATTTACTGCCGGATACCGTGCTTAGCCAGGCTCGCCCGCTAGCGGGAAAATTCGATTTTATAAAGCAAATATAAATATCGAAATATGGTGTGTGTTTTTTTTTTTTTTTCCCCAACCTCGCTCTTACTTTTCCCCGTCTCTGCCCCTTGCCTCTGCGAAGACGCAACCCGCACGGCGCGGCCTATCTGGAGACGATCCGAGTAGCACCTGGAGCAACAGTGTACCAAGCGGCTTTTTGAAACTTTTTTTTTTTAAGATAGTGTTCTCTATAAATGTGTATTATTAAATTTTGTGTGGGTGAACTTGATTCTTTGTAGTTCCAGATAATTGTATTTTCGTATACCGACTTCCTAGTTTTTTTTTTTTTTTTTTTTTTTTTTTCGGTTTTAAGCAGTGAAAACATGCAAGAGAAGGAATAAGTGTGTGTTTCATGTTTAAGTTTTTTTTAACACTCAACAATTCGTTCTTTCGAGTTCATGTTCGATGTACGTAAATAAACTATGTACCAGCAATTTTACGTGGTAGATGATGCATTTCCTGGCTGAACAATTTAAGGAGTTGGTATAAATGTACCAGCACTGAATTATGTGTGGCTGCGAAATCTAAAGCTCGTATATCCATTATGGCTGCTGAAGTATTTAACGGAGATGGCACACGAAGAAGAGGATCGTAGATTACGAAATTAAATAATATATAATATAATAATAAGCAATATATGTAGCACCATAATACATACAATTTTAAAAGTATTCGTTACTTTAAAAAACACGCGATAATTCTAAATGACTTAATTTAATAAATGGAATTTATTGATTGAACTTACGAATTGAGTGTAAATATTTTGTAGTTTTTTCTAGGGATTTATTTATAAATTTACAAATAACAGTTATTTTTAAACTTCGTAATCAAAATAGACGTAATTATGCTTCCTGTTATATTTTTGGTGTATAATTTCCATGATATATTCTTTACCGTTTGAGATATCGCAATAACGAAGTATAAATTCACCCTGAGTTTACTATGATTTTTTTTTAATTTCTGTAAATAACATCAGTAGTTTTTCAGGTAAATTACTTCGTACGAATAGACGGAAGAAATTTTTTGTCGTAAGATTTTGTTTAGGTATCTAAATTTGAAACAGAAAAATTTTATTATATTTAAAATTTGGAAAATCTCAGACATACACCTCAATTTTTTTGATTTATTTAATAAAATATGTGTGTAAATCTTCTTGCATTGCATTAGATTGCCAACTATCCTGAAACATTTATTTAGAAATGTACGACCAATAAACATTAAAACTCTCCGAGCAGCATAAACAGATTCGTGTAATACAGGTATCAAAATATATCAGAAATTAAAATAAATTTTACTAACCCCAGTTAAAATATGTCAAATAGTGAATAATTTGCTAGTTGTTTCAGTGAAATTACAGTGGTCCGCAGAAGTTTTAAGTCTCAGTATTGAGTGTGGATACGCATCGGGCGCTTATCCGGTTGTTCCCACACGACACGCGTTAGCGACCTGTTTTGAATGGCTCCTTTATATTGAAGTGGAGGGGAAGAGTTCCGAAGTATCGACTGTGTGGATCAGAGATTCCCGCGAAAAACTTTCTGAACGCCTTATAGCCTCCCTCTTTTTTTTTTTTGGTGATATATATGTATATATATATATGTTTTGATTAACTCTCGTGTTCCTTGTATGCGGGGCTGGGCCGACTGCTTGACATGAGAAAAAAAATCACCAACTTTTAATCAAAAATCTTGTCGATTATTCTTTCACGCCAAGTTCGTGGAAAAAAATAAAGGAAGTGGGTAGCTGAGCCCACAGTGAAAGGTTTGAAATTTTCTACGGCGGGAAACTTGCATCCTTGATCTGAGACTTAGAGAAATCATTTGCGAAGACTGACAGTGTAGATAGATGTTGAGAGTTTCACTTTAATTTACGAAGAATACTGATTACAAAACTATACTTTGATCGTCGTTTGTTTCCGGATATCTTCGTTGAAATACGGTGACTCAGGTTACTTAACTCGAACATGAACTTTTCATATAAGAAATATCTTGGAGTATATAGACATATATATATATGTATGTCTGTGTGTGAATTTAATTATTCTTCCACATGCCTGTTTATTTTACATACAGCGGAACACGGAATCCAGGAAGTTGTTATACAGTATGCTTTAAACGAAGATCAAGTTACCTGGGCGTATGATGAATTCTTCGCTCACATATTTGAAGTGAATTCTTCGTCGGAATATGCGTAAATTGCAGTAATTTCCAACAATTGGACCTGGATTTCTATTAACAAACGGTTTCGCCTCATATTGTCAACTTTAAAAAAAAAAAAAAAATTCCTTTGCAAACCAGTTGCCGAGACATAGTGTTGTAATACTAAATGCTTTCCTAAGAGATCGGTGAACCCGCGATTTTGGTTTCACTAGGATTCGATGCTTTTATATATATATATATATATATATATATATATATACACACTAGCTGTACCCTGCCACGCTTCGCTGTGGCTTCTTAGCTGAATGTAAAAGAACATAATCCGTTTAGTAAACTCCGTTGAAATCCATGAAAACAAAAGAATCAAGAGAAAACGCTTGTCTTTTGTTTTTATTAGCGGGATAAATGTTCATAAAATTAAAACAGCAATAAAAAAATGAAGGAACGTTAGAATTCAAAAAATAAATAGCCATAAACCATCTAGGAAAAATTTCGCATCGAATGGTGGTAGTTTCATGTCGATACGATCAGTGGTTTAGGCGTGATGGAGCCTCAAACGAAGACCATTTTCATTATATATATATAGAGATATATATACACACACACACACAGTTTTCTTGACCGTCCGACCTCTCTGACCAGGGACCCGAACGCAACGCTGACTCTGTGCGCTTGACCTTCATGAGATCACGCAAGCATGTGTTCCGATTGAGTCTCCACGCTCTCTGGACTCGAGTATATTCCGTCCGCCTGAGTCTGCGCCGAGACACCTTGTCTCGAGATGGAGTTGACACCCTGGCCAGGTTTGGGGACAGGGGCTTTAAAGAACTTCACGGAGATGATATCCACTTATCTCATGGTGCAGGGGCGGTGTGTGATGGCGACTGTGTATCTGCCATCTGCCGAGGAGACCTCGGTGAACTTAACGCAAACTAAGAGGCCAGCTGGCTCTGTTATGTCTCTTGTCGCAGGTACCTTGTGCTGCTTTTGCAGGAAACTCTACGACGGAGCTTGTCCTGAGTGCAGCAGTAGATGGGCTGACGGCCGGCGCGTGACGCGGTGGAACCCCCCTTCCCCCCCCCCCCACTCACAACTCTATTCTTTTAAATGATAATACAATTTCTCGGATATACGCCATTGCAGCCTGATGATGGGAACAGACGCCGGTTCCCGAAACGTTACAACTTGTTTTTTTGTCATAGGAAACCTACTGTGTTCGTCTTGGGTCGTACAAAATACATGTTCATGTTCATGTTGGGTCTCTCTGTTAGACATTAATTTTTAATTTTTTTTAAATTTCTTATTTGCATTTATGAATTTTTCTCATGACAAACAGTGCACAACTGCAGTGGCGTGTGTTCAAGAAATTGTGTTAAACCTAGAGCTCCGCTCTAGCAGTGTGGTGGGTAAACCAGTGAAGAAAGAAAAAAAAAGATTGAGGAGGGGGGGTTTTAGTTTCCGGTTGAGTAATGTCGGCGTTAAAAATACAGAAAGCAGGAAAGCCGTGCCGAGTGTGCTCCTTTTTTTATTTATTTATTATGCATGGCGTTATTTGCATTCCTCTTGCCCGTTCCCGCCGGGGTAGAAGTGCCTTTTTGGCGTCGAAAGGAAATCGTAATGGAGACGACTGCCTGCAAGCCCTTTCGCGTTCGTCTCCCAGTCTCAGTTGTTCTTTTGTCTCCGGTGGAAATTTATTCAAATGAAGTGCCGTCTTATTCCGTCAAGTTTTTATTTACACTTTATGATTTTCCCCGTACCCTTTCATATTTTTTTTTATCCCGAAGTTTGACTCTACGTAAGGCGATTTATTTCCGTCCCCACTTTCTCTCTCTCTCTCTCTCTCTCTCTCATTGTTGGGCATAGAATCTGCTAAGCAGCTTTAAACTTTCGTGCCGTCGTTAATTAATTCATTTCTTGGTAGTCGCGAATGAGGTGCCCTTACAGGGCGCCCCGTTTAGCGGAAAGAGGCATTCTCGTGATTTGTTTAGATTGGGGGGGGGGGGGGGGAACCCCTTTTGTGTTCGAGGCCCGCGCACTTCGCCTTTTAGACGTCGCGGAAGACAAACTTCCTATCTCGCCGCGTCTGAATGTGCACCCTCTCCCCCCCCCCCCCTTTTCCCTTCTTACTTTCGTTAGCGGCGGAGAGATAACGTCTCAGGACTCCGCCAGGTTGAAGACGAATAGAGTTGAGTGACACGTGTGTACCAGCCTCTAACCTTCCATCAGATCAGTCCCTTTTACTGCCTTGTAACTCTACTGTTTATCTTATTAAGCTGTGTTCGTCTTGGTAGTTCATAACACCTAGATTAAAATGCTGACACTCTTCTTCACAAGAGCAGCTTAAACTTTTCATTATAAGCTTATCAGCACCTTTCGGTAATCCCAAAGGGCATCGTGGTATTTTACCCTTAATCTGATGTATTTTGAGGGTACCATTGAAACTTTTCAAATTCTTGGCGTCTTTCTGAATACCGTTAGTCATATTATTAATTGCATCATCGTCAGTCGCAAACATTGTAATTGCAGGACATCTTTGTTGCACAGATTCAATAAAAGATTCCAAACTGTCAATGTCACCTCCTGCAGCAACGATGGCATCTGCGGTCATATTGCACGTAGCTCCAACACCATCTGCGGCACCCTTGCCATGGCCACTCTCCGAAAAGTTACAGGAAAACTTTTGTATATTTGGAACCTCTACATGAAGCCTTGTAGCCAATAGATGGAACATAGTTTTGTTCCGATACTGTGTAATGGGTCAGTCGCTTATAAAATGGATGCAGGTAATATGCGTCGATAAAGTTTTGAAAATTGGTTTCAAGTGTTCTCATGTAGCAGCTGGTGAATGTGCGGTGTTTTGCGAAACAGTACAATTGGATTTCGTAGAGTCTTTTGTGTAAACTGCTACAGTGTGAAGACTGAGCTGAAGCCTAGACCCTCCAAAATGATATGCCTGTATTTCTTCATTATACTTGGTACAGTAATTCTCTGAAAAGTCCATAAGTATTGCAACTTCGTTATCATAAATTCTTTTAACTCCCTAAAGGCTTTGTACTGATGCAATATGTTTATTTCGTGATTATTATACGCATCCAATTCCTCGTGCAGTTCTTGAATCAGTTAACCCGGACAAAACGTTGGATTTCTTTTTTTTTTTTTGTATTTTTTATATATATCGTACTTTATTCAACTTAGGATCCTTGTAATCTTCTTTTTCAGCTATCCATTTTTAAACGATATAGGCTTTGTATCATCAAATTATTCGTAATCGGGATTCTTGTTGACACAATGCAGGCATTCCCGAGATAAACATTGCTTATCATAACGATTGCAGCAAGTGTTTTCAAGGAATTTATTGTGGTTATCGTAACGATGTATCTTTAGACAATGCAATGCAGTCAATTTTAAATCAATATTAGCATGTTTGATGCAGAGGCATGTATCCCGTTCGTTTATCTTAGGTGTTACTACCCAGAAAGGACGTAAACGGAAGAAAGTCTGGTAACTGATTAGACTAGAGTTATTATTCTGAAATTTCTTGTACAAATTGGATATTGTATCTAATAAATATTTTTTTTTTTTTGGACTCCGTTTCTGGTCACACATTCCCATTTTCCTGCACCAATTCGACTATTATCATTATTTTCATAGAAGTTTTGCACAGTCTTGAAATGTTCTTTCGAAATGAACGCTAGACGAGTGCGTTTCATTGGTAATAGAGAGTGATTTTTGGATTTTTGAATTCTCTTGTACGGTACAGCACTATTTTGAACCCTCCATAACATATTTTTTTACTATTGCACCAGATACAACCTTCCTAAAAATTTATTTCTCTTTTTGCGTTTTTAAACCTGCATTGTTCTCTTTTAATTGTTTATTCAATACTTCCCCGAAAAGTGCCTCTTTAACAACATATTTTCGAGTTTCTGGAGTATCACACATTCTTGTTAATTTGTGTTAGGTGTCTCTTCTTTTTTACTGTTATTATTAGCCTTCTTTTCCAATCGCTGTAACCTCTTTTTATACTTTTCTATTTTCTGTTTGTATTCCTGAATCATAAGGTATTTTTCTTTCAGTACCCTTTCGCGTTTCTTTTTAGCATTTTTCTTTCTTGCTTTAAGTAATGCACTTTCTGATGATTATAAGGTGCCTCACGTTCTTCTGCGGGATCCTCTGAATCAGGTGTATTTTCCTTTGCAAAAGTATTTGTTATGTCTTTCATGACTTTTTTTGCACGATACTTAGAACAATGGTCTTTCCAAACCTTTTTTTTACAGCCTTATGCTCACGACGACTCATATCTTTAACTAATTTTATCTTGCCTTTTTCTTTTGATACCTATTTTCGCCTTTCTTTTTCTTTCAATTCTTCTTTTTTTAGAGTCATTTTTAAGTCGTTGATATCTTAAAGCTCAGCTATACGTTTTTGTTCTAGTATATTTTCTCTTTTTCGGTGGCATTTTGAGGTAATACCTACGCAAGGGACGATACCATTAATGGTCAAAACCTAAGAAAACAGTACCCTGTGCTATTAAATGACAGGGGACTGTTGGCCAGGGGACTGTCATTTTTACATGAATACTTAATAAAACAATATAATTTAAAAACATTCAGATAAACGATATAGATGTGGCTACATACTAGATTATCTCAATTATTTTAAACAAATTGTCGTTATTAAAACTC
This sequence comes from Bacillus rossius redtenbacheri, assembly GCF_032445375.1. Lineage (NCBI taxonomy): Eukaryota > Metazoa > Arthropoda > Insecta > Phasmatodea > Bacillidae > Bacillus > Bacillus rossius. Next base: position 355,991,316 of record NC_086330.1, read on the forward strand.
TTAAAATAGTAAAAAATAAAAAAGGGGGGGGGGCTTACCAGTGGACTGTTTTCACTAACGGCCGAGACGCGTGGTTCACCAGCTGACGCAGTAGTAGCACTAAACAAAATGGCGGATGCCCGCTAAGCTACACAACCGAACGAACTTCACACCGATTGCGTTCAGTTTCACGATTTAAATGCTTCGCGCCAAAACTAAATTTGAATTCAGCTCCGTTTTAAAATTTTAACAGGGGACTGTTTTGATAATTTTAGGTCAGTATTCGCAAATAGATATCTTGATTAAAATTCTATTGTAAAAATATAATTTTGATGTATACAGATGCTTACCGTTTTGGTTAATGTATTTGGATATTTTTTTATTCAATTATCAACTGCAAAAAAAAATATTTGTAATAAGATTTGTAATTCTGGAAAAGGGACGTACCAAGGGACTGTGTTTTGAGACGTTTGAGGTTCATTTATTCGAATATTCCATTATTAAATTACTAAATAAGCCGTGGCGTGCCAATAATACCTAATACTATGTCGGTATTGATACAAAAAACTGAGAAATTTTAAGATTTATTAAATAAAATTAGTTTGGAACAGCGATTTTTAATTTAGTGGAGAAATGCCTATTTTCAACATCACTCCAGTCCTTTTATTATTTTATTTCTATTAATTATTTGCATTCAAAATTAAAGTTACGTATTTATTCCGCCAAGTAATTATAACTTCTAACACGCGTACGTAAGCCCATCCACCATTTTTTTTATATATTTGTCATTTTAATTAATTTAACAGTTTGACACATAATATCCTAAATAAAACATTGGAGAGACATGGCCGAAGGCGTAGTTGGTGTGAATGATGGATAGTAAATCGAGCCGCTGCGCTGTACGTGTGCGGCTGTGGCGTGTTGACTTTTTTAACAACCGCGGACAGGTGGAAAACGCGCCAGTTGGAACGTCAAAACAGACCTTTTTTGTTTGTTGACGGGGGAGGGGGGGGGGGGGGCTGCTGCGTGATTGATAGCGCCATCGCGTTACTCCCCGCCACAGCGGCAGAGCATGACTCGGCGGGAAGAGGAAGGGTCATTGACCTCGAGGCCCCGCGCGCAACCCGGCTCCTGGGCCCGTTAGCGGAGACGGATCACGTAAGCGGAGACGGATCGCCAGAAACTTTTAACTTCCGTGTCCGCAGCTTGAATGAAATTAAACGTAACATATGGCAACCGATGAGATTTCATTTCGAGGTTACAAAACATCAATTTAATTTAAAAAATGGGGTTTTTCTGTAAAGTCGGTTCACGGACTATAATTTTACGTGATAACGTCATAAGAAAACGTTTATGAACAATTTCATACTTTTTTTTAATTTTCAAATATATTATTTACAGTTTTTGAAAATTTAATTTAAATAATTTGTTTAAATGTTGTTGTCACCTGAACTATCTCCTGTATGGTTTGTTAGGTCCGACTAGCTCTGAGCGGGTTCCTGGCCATGTGGCGGGAGACAGTGGCGACGAAATGAAGAGTTTATGAGTTAACTTTGTTGTGATTTAATTACACATTCCCCTTAGTACATGGCGCTGTCACAATCCTAGCCCTTTCCGTCTGCGAGTGCATGGGCACGGCTCTAACACATTAGTGGTCGTTTCCTGATTGATTCCGAACGCACAGATGTTTGCAATCTGGCCTACACAACACGAGTCACACTGTACATTTCCTGACCAATCGGTGATCCGGTACACGACGATAGTATTCCTGGTGCGGGACGCCCGGTTTACATGAGCACGAACTAAAAGGTGTTTACAGACTAGCCTACACAACACGAATCACACAGTACAATTACTGACCAATCAGTGGTCGACACGGATTACGCATAGAGATACACTAAGACACTGAATATTTACAGTTTCACTCCCTCGCACCGATCACGCGGACGCGGTGAACTCTTTCACTACTCCGTTACACGGCAGACTTGATATCACCGAAATTCGGGGCGGATTTCAACGACAATGCGAACGAGTTCGAATGGACCTGTAGTTAATGACGGATCCTCAATGGTTGAGGGATGATGGTCTCGTGTTGCGCGGCGCGTCCAACCCCGAGAGCCTCGTCGCGAGAACTGCTCTCCCCGCCGGAACTTCGCGCGCGAACCGTGCGGAGCGCGGCAGACGGTCTGGGCTCGAACTGCGGCCTTGTCGCGCGGTCAACAAGAATTAAACAAAATGACTTATCAAACATTACAGGAAGGATGGTTTATAAAATGTATTTTAAATATAATATAATTAATAGTTTCACGTAACTAATTGGTCCCAGGAGGGGAAAATACACTGATTCCATAACTCTCACAGAATAGCCGCGCGGGCGGCTATTGCACTTCCGGCTCGCGGCCGATCGTCGCGTTACACCTTGCACTGACACTGCACTTTGTTCGCGCTACACTACACGCCTCTGCCACGGGCAGGAGAAGGCGTTGGCACAACATAACGGACTGCGGAAATTAGGGCGACACTTGGGTCGACGTCAATGTAATCACGAACAATTAGTTTAAAAAGCCCGCCTTAACCTGTTTGATATTATAGAACATTTTCTCTCACGGTGGTTGGCCGGTTCTTGCACGCTTGGCTCTGGCGGAACGTGACAATTTTTCGTGCGTGCGGCGTTCATCGATTTATAAGACGTTATCACGTCAGTATATATATATATATATATATATATATATATATATATATATATATATATATATATATATATATTATTCTTCGAGATCGTAGCATGGGCAGAATTTACATTTATAATAAAAATAAACGACTAAGTAATAATAGAACACTAGATATTCTTGTACTTGAAACGATATTTAACGTATCTAGACCATAAACAAACATGACTACTACCGCAGCCAAGTACTTGGATTTCTATTGGTCGCACGGAGCAACGATAAAAGGAGGAGCTCAGCATTGGCGAGTTAATCCGTACTGGTCCGTCTTCGTCTGCGTGCCGTTGTAGAAACTTTTTGTTTTCCGGAGATCTCAAACGACTATGGACACGCCGATAACAAGCGAGTAACGAGTGAAGTAGCTTAGTCTTCAACTTTACTCTTCAGAGCAAAGCTAGTCTATTTGGTCGCATTTAGCGACAAGTAGTTTTTGCGGACGAGTAGCTATAGAGCCTCACACTCTTAGATTGCAGTGTGAATGAAAATGGGCGCTTTCTCTCTTTTTTTTTTTCTAACACACGCCGACTGCCGTAAGCGCTGTCCTTGTTTCGGAGTGAGCTGTTGCCAAATATAATACGTATTTGAATTTGAAGTGATAGGATATTATTAATTGCTTTATCGAGTTGACATTAAAATTTACGTATTGATTCGTATCAGTGGATGTGTGTGAATTTTATTTTTTTTTGTTTTAAGTTAAAAATATACTATTTGTATCAGGTTTATAAGCGTGCTCGTATAAAACATGATTACTCAATGGATTTTTAAAATATTTCTCGTGCAATAAACATTCCAAAGACGCACATATCCTTGAACTTCTTTGTGAAGTGTTGGAAATATGGCAAGCAACAGCGCGCGCCCTGTTTAGTTGCGTGTTGCAATCCAAGCGTGGGACGGTCTATAGTGAGTGTCTCTCAGTGTAACTGAGTCCTGTTATCGACATTCCGCCCGCCGGTACGTTACGCCCCGCGGAACACGACAGGAACAACAAAGCGAGCGTGGCAGCTCTTTTGGCTTCAATCGCCGGAGGGGGAACGGATTTCGCCCCGCCTTCCCCCTCCCCTTCCCCCTTGCCCATTCGAATGACGTCCAGTTCTCGACTGGGGACTCGTGCGATATGAAGCTGCAGAGGTATTTTCAATCTGCATTTCCACCCCCGCGCTCGAGCCATCTCCCGTTGCAGTTGCGAGCTCCTGCTGACACAAAACAAAATTTCAAAAAATTAAAAAAAAAAGTGAGAGCTAGTTTCTCGCTGCGATGTGTAAAATCTAACCTCGTTAGCGAGCAAATTCGTGCGTTCTCATGTTGTAAATACACGTATAATACGAAACTCGGACATTAAATTTAACGTAGAATTCTTTAAAATAATTCCGAGCGTGATAAATATACGCAAATTGTTATTTCAACTAAATTTATGGACGCTATAATTCACTACCGCAGCAGTTGAGTCGACTATCGAATTATTTTATTTGCGGATCTAAATTTTAAACTTAAATAAAGAAACTGCTCTGATAAAAGCGAAAAAAAAACTTAAAATACTAAACCTTGGCTTTGTACCTGATTTTAGACAAGGAATTTTAATCAAACTACTTCCCATCTTGTTAAAAGTCATTTAACAGTTGCGTGATCACACATTTCCGTTCCATACGATTTTCGTTCTATTCACGAAAATACTCCTACTAAATGCCGTATACCGAGAGCTAAGATGTTACGCATAAAAAAAAATTCTCGACATTTTTAAAAGTTTATTTATAAACTGAAACTGCCCCGTCCGAGGTTTAGAGCGAAAACCGTTTGATGGTGCTTTTATAACGTGCAAGAGAATGTCCAAAGGTCATATGTTTTCAGAAATTACCCAAGACTATAACAGTGAAAAAAAAAATATCAATTACATGATGCTGTGAAAAGCATTTAACACCAATTATGCTATTATTATTACGAAGGTAAATAGTATGAATGATAATTTGAAGGTACGTTTATGCAAACGATACATTTATTTATTTTTTAAAATTTAAAACGAATTTTTTATTTTTATTAGCATGTTTTCTGCTACAAATTGCCTATGTTTAAGTTTTACATTAATTTATTGGAATTCAGAAAGCAACATTATGCTTTTCTGACACAAATTAATATGAAGCTCATAGTGGCTTGTTGGCCATAATTGAATAACAGGCTGAGGAGTACGAAATCCAAGCTGAACTTGTGACGGAACAGGTTTAGTAGAGGGGGGATAAAAACACTGGCTCGTGGGGAAGTACACTTTATTCCCACGTGCGGGAAAACACAAGGCAGACCCTGCAGGGATTCCAACCTTGCTCGCCGTGGTTCCTGACCTTCAGGTAGTTGTGGTCGTTACCAAGGCGTGACTTTCGGAAAATTTGTATACATTTTCGTGGTCCATATACCCCAAAACCATCTTCATCCAATATGTTTATGACTTATTAATCTACTAGGTCCGCTCCGGCTTCGCACGGATGAGATATACTAATGGGAGTTCATTTAAATTTAAATAAGTAAGTAGGCTACTTATAATTATTAAGTTCTCGTAACTGATAACCCAAACAAATATAATTAGGTACTTATCAAATAAAAATCACGATAAATAGCAGGGTTTGATGAATGCATATGATATGGTATAAATCTCAATTTTGATCTAAAGTAAATGTCTTAAGATAAGTTGCATATTTAATTGTGTAAGGATTAATACTATGTCGGTCAAGATAGCTTCGCAAATAACACGTTATTTTTTAAGACATTTTGATACATGAAAATCGTTACTGTGAGACATCCTTAGAAGATCGACATATGCTCTCTTGCCTTACGAAATACCTACAAGTCTTTTTACGACTTGATTAAAAAAAATTCAAGATTTCTCTTCTATTTTCAAATGTTATATGAAGCTATTATACAAATAAATCTTGCGGAAGAAATTCTCTAAAGGACGGTGAAAACCGCATCAAAATCTATTGTGTAGTTTCGCACAAACCGACAGACGCGGATAGCGACTTTGTTTTATAATATTTAAAGATAAATCTTTATTTTTGCATCATATATTTATGGACACAATAACTGCCATAATTTCGCATAAGTTTCTTTCAGACAGATACATAAAATAATGCAGATGGTATCTCGGTCGAAATCGTAACAAGGCAAATACGAACCAAAGGTGTCAAAGTTATTTATGTATATGAAAAATCACTATGTTTATCTTCTCTAATATGAAAAATATTGCATACTTTTTATTTTTTGTACAAATAGGATAAATGTAGCCTGCACATGGAGGCAATTGCTGTGAGGGTGAATGTTCCAGCAGTGGTCCCAAAATTGCAATGGTGTAAAACTTAAACACCCATGTCATGAAGCATTAATCCCATTAGAAATCTAACGTCTGTAAATAGTATATTGGTCTGCATTTCGAAACCAATTTCTTAATGGCAAAGAAAGAAATATCCAAACAAATGTTACTTTCACATAATAAAAATTAATCAGCAATAATTTTAATGAATCATACGATCATTGTTGGTACATTTTTATTCGATGCAATAAATTTATTAGTAAACTAGCTGACCCGGCAGACTTCGTACTGCCTAATTAAATTACAATAAAGTCCTGTCAAAATGATTTGTAATGTGACATTTTTTTTCCTACATATTTTATAGTCGGGGCAAAAAATTCTCCTGAACAGAACTGTCACCCTGGTGATAGGGTGTTGTGAATAAGAAATATAATTAAATAAAACATATGAATAAAAAGATAAATAAAAAATAAGTAATCTCTTTATTGTTAATCATGTGAAACATAATAATTTTTATTTTCATTGTAGTGCATGATTAGATCGGTAATTAGCTTGGTTTGTAGCATTTCGGGTTCTTCTACCTAAATTGATTCGTCTAATAGGAGGCATATCTATATTATAGATTATTTTGTCACATGCAATAATTAGCGATCATAGGTAAATAAACACTGCACAAATCACTATATAGGTAAGAATTTGTTTCGTGTATAAGTTGACAAAAGCAAACTCATTAGGGTAGGTAACCTAAAATCCAAGGGGAAAAAAAACACTGACATTGACAGTTTGTAGTTGTTTCAACTTTTTAAATTTGATATGACTTGGAGTCAAATCCTTCAAGCCGTATTTAAAATAGGGAAAAGAAATAATAAAAACTTAAACTTATAAAATACTTTTGGTAACGCTGGTTTTGTTTGACTGATGTAATGACTTGAAAACTGATGCATTTTAAAGTAAAACAAATGAAATAATATCGCGAAGCCGACCAAATTGAACTATTCGATTTCGGTTTATTTTTTTTTATTTATCTGTGCTCCAACGCACACTGTTTTGATAGATATGATTGGACGTTGTACAGAGGTAATAAAGTGCAAATTGACTCTTTGACGTTAGGAACATACCTAAATTGTTTAAACAACAATGAGTGCTCGTTTTAGTTAGAAAACGTTTGTATGGGAAAAAGAAAAGGGCTGGTTTTAGGGTTTTTCCGGAAATTATTCGAATTTTTCTCGCCGTAAAAACCATCTTTGAACTTCAACGAACATTTAAAAAAAAATTGGCCAAATTGGTCCAGGCGTTGTTGAGTTCTGCGCTTACCAACACATTTTGTGATTCATTTTTTTATTATAGATTAATGCATATATGGGTTACATTATTTTTTTCTTTTAACAAAAAATTTTCGAAAAAAAAAACTAGTTGATAACGTTGTCATTAGTAAACTCTTTGCTCTATTTTGAAGTTCTGTCTCACACGCCATGTTGTCCCCCCCCCCCACACACTTTTTCATCATACCTTTTATTATATTTTTACATATATTTTCTCTTAGTATAATATCACGGGTTTAAAAAGACGCGCAAGTGATGATAATTAATTACGAAGACTTGCCTGCCTTTGTACACCCATCATGATATTAAATCAATAATAATGTAGAATTGCTTTTACTGTAAAAATACATGTAAAGATTTATTTTGCAGTACCATAATCTTAGCAGTGGCTCGAATTCAAACATAATATTTGTTTGTCTCAACAAATTTATATTTTGTGACACAGAAAAATATTTTACTAGTGTTTTGGTGTTCATACGCCCTAGCCACATAGGTCTCTTCTCACTTGGGCTTGGGCCCAGCGTAGGATAATAATTCTTTATACATTATAATGGATAGTATAATAAATATATTTAGTAACTTATTTCGGGTGTAGTTTTATTATTCGTACTTTTTTAATTTTTAAAGTAAAACATTTGTTTGGGATATTCTGGCTATGAAAAATGTGGCTAAGCGCCGTTGGATGGTTTTTGTATGCTTTAAAAACAATTTTTTTGTCATGATAAATTTTTTAAAAAATATAGTATGAAACAAGGTTTTTGATCTTTTAAGCCTTAGAACCCCTATATTCTCAGTAACTCTCTCTCTTTTTTTTTTTAACACCTTGTCGTGGTATCTCAAAGTGATTTTTAATAAAAATTTGAATTTTTGGAAAAATTCTTGCATTACCAGTCAGGTGTTACACTTGTGCTACCTTGGGGGAAAAGGAAGAAATTTTTTTTTTCCTTTGCTGCAGAGTTGGGTTTAAGATATGCGATTAAAAATGCACGGAATAATCTGGCTAACCAGCAGCGCCGCATTAACTTTGAGGTTTAGTGAAACGTCGGATCGCCGACGCCATTTTCATAACCCGCCAAGTGTGGTGTTGGTGGTGGGGGGTGGTTTCTATAGTTTCCAATTAATTTTTTAAGCACGCGCATGAATATTTACGAGGCCGCGATAATGTAGCTGCGCGTGGCCGATAATGCCCGACACGTTAATTAGGTTACCACTAATAGTGTTCGGCGCCCTAATTACCTCCACGTGATCTCGGTGGGGTCGCGGTAGCCCCTTGAGGCTCTGGCGGAACAAGCGCTCAAGTCAACGTCGGTTTTAGTTTTGCAATGTTGGCTGCAGCGCAGTAAAGGTGGGGCCAAATTGAGTCATTTTTCCCGCCTGCCAAAGCAATGCTTGGCGTGGTGGACGTATCCGTAGATGAGCCGATTGGTTTTCTCAGGGTTCTCCCATTTTTTCCCTTGCCCAGGCCTTCCGACAATGCTTTTCCTCCTATCATCACCCCTAGCTGACGCCAATGTCCTCCGATATTGCCTGGGGATGTTTAATTATAATTAATTTATTCATGCATAGAGTCACATGTTAGTACAGAGGCGTAAAAATGAGTAAACTCTAGATGATTTTTTCCTCTAAAATAAAAACATTTTATATTCAAAGAACAATTTTTCACCAATTAAACCGTACGATGGTATTTTGTCTGCATTGAATTCGGCTATTTTTTTTCTCCAATTGGACATGGTTCAGTGAGTTGAAAATATATGTAGATTAAGTAAAACTAGAAAGTATCAAAAAAAATTTCTTTGAGTCTAATAATTTTCTCACACCTCTGTAATTTTAAAAACTAAAGATTTATTTTTCTCAAAGGAATTACATAGAATTGGGAATTATTTTTTTGCTTCCCCAATATGTAACTTGTATTTCTTCGTGTTATGATGCGTATTAGAAATGTTTGTTATGTGTTTATAAAATATGGCTGTACTGAACTTCAGGTTTTTGAACAAGCTTATATAAATTGTTAATAATTGTTTAAGAATACTTATACTATCAAGTCGCTGAACTAGCTAAAAGAGAAAAAATTTTAATCTCCTAATTTTGAAATATTTACCTTGGGTAGTTCCTCGGGCTTAAATACTCAAGAGACTCTTGATGGTTTCTTTCAAATTAAAAAGATGCCACAAACAGCTTTGTTTTGTTCGAAACTTAATTTCGCGAATTGGTCTCACGAAGGTTTTTCTTGTGGGTGGAAAGAGAGGCGGTAATTAAAATGTTTTTAAACTGGGAAGAGAACTTCACTGAGTAAAAAGCAAATTTAAAAAAAAACTCTATTTGATAAGGTTGAAAGATTCCTGCAAAATTATTTGAAGCTCTTATTGGAGGTTCTTATGGCTGACTTGGTATTACACTTTTAAACCATACCACAACGATTTTTTTTGGTGCTTGGTGAATCTGACGTACGGCTTTATCATACACTGCGGTGCTCTGTTTTTTTAACATACATATCGTGACAAGGTTCATTAAAATACGCACGACTTCAAACTAAATATTAACATGTAATAACTTTAACGAAAGCCCTGTTTTATTGGAATAACTAATATACACCAAAGGACCCGCCGTTTCTTACACAACATTGTTTTGATGTATGAATTGGCGCACCGCATTCCAATTTCCAACAAATGCTCATAAAAAAATCACCCCACTATTTTGTATTTTCAAAAAAAATCGTTTTAAACTAACTTCATTTTCTTTTGTATACACTTCACGTACAGTGTACATTTACGAGCGGAGTTTTGCGCATGATATGAAAGTCATGCTGTAATTTAATTTTTCTCGTATAATTTAAGACGAACATGCACACATTTATTTAAATGAACAATATATGTATACATTGCATAGCAATGTATTGAAATATTTCCGCAGTTTAAATTGAATGGTGTGTATATATATATATATATATATATATATATATATATGTATACATACATACTGATGGGATTTCCTAAACCTTCATCACCTATTTTATCTTCTTAGGGGATGAATTTTCAAGGATACTTTCTTATTTTTCACCTACATACGTTCTATAAAGAACTTCAATGCAAAATTTTATTGTTCTAGACCCCCTGGTCTCAGCTGTGCGTTGTATGTCAGTCAGTGTTAAAGTTTTATCATGTGTAGTTTGTGTAGGTGTATATGTATATGTGTGTGTATATATATATATATATATATATATATATATACACGCACACTCCAAATAATAGCTTTTTTCTCCCCTGTGTTGAAAATGCTTTGCATAAACGTTACCCGTTTGTCATCGACTGGCTGTGATGCCTGTCGATGACAGGTTCGATTTCCTTTCCATCGCAGAGCGTTCTGAAGCACTCAACTCCGTGTTTATCTGTGTAGCTTCTAAAATAACCGATATCCTCAGTATAGTTAGTCTCCATGTGGGGGTGGGGGAAATAAAAAAAGGATAGGTTTGTACGTTTTTATTAGTAAGTTAAAACTAAAAAAAATGGAAACTAACCTTTTTATAAAATTAAAAAATAAATCACTAAGCTACTACACATTGATATTGCTAATCTACTTTGGTCCGTTTCGCCGTTCGTTATCTTTGCTAACTAATTTAAATGCTATTCCATAAGGTCTGTTGTGGAGAAATATCTACTCAGAAAAATTATAAATTTTTATTTTTTATTTAACTACAATCATATGATGTAAATATTTTTCTCGTAACGCATTTTGTCTTTGCAGAATGATGATTCTTGGTACATTGTTATGTTAGGAATTTATTAGCATAAAAAAAGAGACGATCGACTGAGAGATTTTAGTTTGGAACAGAGGGTCTTGATTTATAATTTGACATAAGCGGAAGCTTCACTACTACAGTTCAATTGAACTACTAAGAAACTGTCTACGAAGAGACAGAAATTATGACTAAGCATTTTGTGTTGCTGGAAGATATATTTATTTTGTGTATGAGCAAGAATATGTGTGGGGAAATGAACTACGAGTCACAATAAGATAACTATTTTAACTGACGTCGATTATAACCGTTGTGGGTGTTCACCATTAACTGCATAGGAAGTGGAAACCAGTTACATGAACTATAATTTCACAAACGTATGACTTTACTTGTTTCGTGTAATATTTGAATTGTCAAAATCAATTACGGACAACGTCGAAACCCAGCTGTTACGGGTTTGCTGTAAGATTTAAGAACTAACTTCCGACTAGCGAACAATTGGAGGACGGCGCTACTTCGGTGGATTGTCGACAAGCTCAGGACAGAGTTCCTGAGCAGGAGTGGTCTACCGCTGCTGTAGAAAGGTTTCGGCACTAAGAGAGTCATCGTGTCCTATTTCGAAACTTCAGCGTATTTCATTACTCTCACCGTGGTGGTGTGGAGAAGGACCGATATCACAGTCATCAACGCTAGACGAAAACTGTCATTTACTTATGCAGGAAATACGATGAACCCCGATTGTTAATGTGGTATGTAATTAAGGTAAATTTTGTTATATTGCTATTTGTGTATGTTTATAATGTGTTGTGTGTGATTTTGAGTAGTGATATAAGTTCACTAGTTAACATTAAAATGAAGTATCATTTTAACTTCTGTATTAATTCTTCATAGTAGATTGTCATTTGTTTTACAGCCCATTTAAGTGCTTTGAACAACGTCTTTATTGACTTTTCTAAGCCGAGTAATTTTTGAAATTTTGATATTCAAGTGTTTGAAGTAAAGGATTTTGTAGACTCTAACTGATATTTAACGTTAAGATTTCAACACTCTTGTATTGGAAACTGTCCCAACAATTGCACTACTACAGTAGTATAGCATTTGAATGTTAGCTATGTTTAACTAGTACATAATAAGTAATTTATAACTAAATTTTCTTTTTGCATACAACAATGTCAAGTTGTGTTTAGATTGAGATAGAAAATTATAAGGTTGTTGTTTTCTGAACGAATTATGTTAACTTCATTTCCGTATGAGTAAAGAAATTTTGTTGATAATAAATATTTTCAAGGGTTTGCAATGGCGCCCAATTTCCAATAATGTGTGTTTAGCTGGTTTCACTATATCTTAATCGGAGACATAGTTTACTTACGCAGCTACTTCTCACTTTTAGGGATTAAACACATACTTGCGTGGGTGAGACTATACACTGTGTTTTTAAACGAGGTTAAAAACACCCTATGTTTAATCAAATAAATGGGTCACCTGCGCCCCAAATATCATACAAATTGGTTCATTAATAAAGGCGTGATTCAGTTACCAACTATCCAGCTCCTGAAACTTTCACATTTTAGTATGATTACTCAACTTGAACCAAGAAAGCGGTCAATGTGGTTTTTCTTTTCCGTGTTTAGTTACAAATATCGCTATATCTTATGGACCTGTTTATTAAAAAAAAAATGCAGCTTGTGAATGTTTGGAATAATGTAGCTTTATAACATTAAAATAAATTTCGAAATCGCTTCAAAAATGTTTTCGGTTTAGTTCATACAAACAAACAAATACTCACTTTCTTTGTATAACATTAGTATAGATAATATGTAAATGTTGATATGAATGTTTCTGGTCTCCCGTGCTGGTTGGAATTATGCATATTCTCAACTCGGCGCACGTGGAGCGCGTGGAGTATAGGAAATATAGGGCACCTTACTTGTTCGCGCAGTTGTATCTGGGCTCATGGGTTGGGAAAGGGAGGAAGTGGGCTAGTATTTGCTCGAGGAGATATTAGACCGCATTGTTAACCTCCTCCCCTTCCCCCCACTAGGCTTGCATCCTGCGCGCCCTCGCAGCACAGGCTTTGATCCCAGCATCCCTGGACCAGTGCAAACAGCCTCGCCCCAGCCGGCTTACCGAGTCGTGTCTGCTCCGCTGTTTGCGCTGCGGCGCTCGCGCCCCTTGCACGTAGGCAGCGCGCATTGTACCCGCGTGCGTGTGCTCACATACACGCGCGTCGCAAGGGGGTTCGAGACACACTCGCTCAGGGCAAGAGCATCACAAGTGACACTTCGTTCTGATAATTTAGGGTTGTGTAAAATGAACTCGCATTCAAGAATGTTTTTTTGGGGGAAGGGCGAGAAAATATTATACTATAGCCTGTATTAATATGTGGTGGGCAACCACAAAGTTTATTGAGATATCCTTTTATTTTGTTTACTGTGGTAGGATAGGAAGTAAAAACCTATTTCAGTGGTTGCTCTGGTTAAATTGTTATATATTTGGTAACAGCGAGTTTTTAAAAAAAATATTTTCAAAGTTTTGTGATTGTCTAGGAAAATACTCCGCATTAACTACATTGTCTCATAACACAATCCTTCCTTACAGTATCGCAATGAAGATGCGCTCTTTTAACACCGTTGCAACTTTTTTTTTAAACAGCTGCGAGAAAAAGTGGTAGGCTAGCCAGCCATAGAGACGAATATGCTCTGTAACAGATTGCAGTTGTCATTATCCCCGGTACAAGATCATGCACGACTTACAACATTTAGCTGGAGTAATTTCGTGGGAACAGTAAAAGAAAATATCACGATGTATTAACCGGTATGCAAGTTTTATGTTTAGTCTCTGCGCTAACTCGCTCCCCGTAAGATAAGTTTATTTTAAAAGTAACTTTTTACGTTGCTTTATGTTAAACAGAAAGTTTTAAAGGAAATTGGTAGGAAATGAAACACAACTTCTTTGATTTTAATAGTTTGCATGCTATAAATATGTTTCAATATTAGGACTGAATTTTTGTTTTCCGTAAGACAGAAAACAAACATGAATAGATTTTAAAATATAACATAGAGTATGTCTATATTATTACAGTTGTAGTCATTCCATAAATAATTAATACCAAACTCCACTGTCTTCACAGTGATATATGCTAGTTACAGTCAGTCACCCTTCTATTCAGGCATGTCAGAAACAAAATATATCACAGCAGGGACGTTATTAAAATGTAAACAGGCGAAAATATTTCCCCCAAAACTGTAGTTTAGCAGCGGTAAAAAACTTAAATCAACAATGATTTAGTATTCTGTACTAATGTTTAGTTAAAACTTTCTTTCCATCTTTCCCTTATTCTTATGTTTGGTTTGTCAATATTTTGCCGTCGTTGACTTGTGAAATCCTCATGAAATTGTTAGTTACCCACTTGGCAAACGGAATTTCAGATGCGCCTGCGAGCTCCGTGTATGCAACGCGCTTTACGGTTGTGTGCGACTGGAGCAGAGCGACGAAGGAGCTTACACAACTTCGCAGCGGCGGTAAATAAATAAACTAGAAGGTTTGGGTTTTTGCGTCGCTAAGCTAGCCACGCACGTGAACGCTGAATTCGACGAGGGAGCCTCTTGGTAACAGACGCGACGCTCATAAATTATGAGCCTAGTTGTGGGTTGGACGCAAACTCGTTTTTGGTTCACCCTTATCGCTGCGTAACCGCCTAGCCAGCGTGAACTCAGTTTACAGTATACACTTTTGTTTTTTTTTTTTACAATACCGAAAGGGAATGTTATTTTAGTTCCAAACCTATGGTGGTGGCGATGGTTATTATGATGATGGTGGTGATGGTGATGATGCGATGGTTTTATTATATTGGTGGTGGTGGTGATAATGAATGGGTGATGATAGTGTTGGTGAGAAGATATTGATGGTGTGGTGATAATGATGGTGATGGTATTGATGATAATAATGTTGGTGGTGTTATGATAATAGTGGTGGTGGTGGTTGTTGTGGGGTTGGTGGGGGAGGTAATGTTTGTCGGCCCGCATAGTCTAGATTCCCCAGCCTTCGCCACTGGCCACGGTGCGACTGAGTCATACGGAGTGACACGATGTCTGGCGACGCGCCACTATACTGCCCGCATCGGGGGGTGGGGGTGGGGGGGGGGGTTGGAGGCCCTAGCCCAGACGACGAGATCCTGGCCCGCGAGCCAGGCGCACTCACCGCTATTGCTCGGGCTATTGCAAGCCAGTTGACGGGTTTAGAGCAATGTTTACCATTTTGGAATTGTTTGGAATTTAGTTTCCATGCTTTGTTAAGTCGTATAAACTTTTTTTTTTTTAGAACTATGTGGTATTTATGTATTCCTGGAAGCGAGAACATGTTTTTTTTTTATTTTAGGACAGACTGAGAATATAATGCGAGATATTTCAAAACATGTTTACGCTACTAAGTAAAAAAAAAAAAAAAAAAAACAGCGAAAATGTACCCAAAATTGACTGAAAATAGACTGTAAGTCAGTGATAAGTAATTATTTCCGTCTTTCAAGCTGACTCTCTACGAATATTTGCACCCCATATAGTGTTTTAAAGTTAACTGTATGTTTTTTTCATTGGGGATGTTCTGTGAGTTACGGTTCGCCGACGCAAAACTAATCAAAGTTCGTTGTTGTGTGGCCGCAAAGCCATCGCCGTTTAGCGGCTCGGCTCGACAGGACTGGTGTGTTGATAAAAGATCAGCTAACTCTCTCTCTCTCTCTCTCTCTCTCTCTCTCTGGAGATGAGCTCCAAAGAAGAAGTCGGGCCGTCCTTCCAGGAGATGGCTTCCGGCCCCGTGATAGGACGAGGTCTCCGCCGACGACCGGAGACCCATCACGCACCGTGGATGTGTCTCGATCGCCCAGAGGCGCCCGCGAGTTAAAGACTCTGGCTTCATTCTCCCCGGGGTGATTGTCCCGTCGGGAAAGAGTAGTTGAGCTTAGTGTGTGTGTGTGTGTGTTTACGGCTTGCCAATAACAACCCCCACGTCTTTCTCTCCCCCCTCCTACCCCAACAGCCATCAAGGCTCCGAATTAACAGTCCCGGATCAACGCCGCGACCACCCTGGCACGTCTGTCTTCCCCCCCCCCCACCCTTCAATCCCTCCTGCGGCGAAATGTCTTTCCCGTGTTTGGCCCCGCGCTGAGCCCCGGCGAATAAACCCGGCAAAGACGGATCAGCTCTTCGTATTGGTTCGTTGTGTGTGGTGACTGTCGGCTGGGGGTGATAGTTGTCCGGGAAAAACCTCCTCCCCCCTTACACATCTCCTCACGCTCGAACCCTCGTATAGGGCTCCGCCGTTCCCTCACGGTGCCTAGAACTACCTCCCCTTCTGTCGCTGGGCTTGGCTCGCTACAATATAGTGTTTGTTTGGTTGTAAATGTAACAGAAATAGTCATGTCAGCTTCTATATTTATTTGTAAATTGTTACAACTGTATCGCTACAACATGGTTTCACTGTAATGCTGGGTTCCTATTCTCAAACGAGAATTTATCCTTTGTGTTGTCCCAGTACCTCCATTAGTTATAAACCGTTACCTGAATAGTTTCCCAGTGTTAACTGCTCACATATAACAAGCGTGATACACTATGTTATATTTTGCATGGTTTAAAAAAAAAAGATGAGCTTGAATGAAACTTCAAATTGAAATATAAAATGATGCGCCAATTCTCGTATCATCTCAAAAAGCTTGTTTTGTATAATATGCAAGAACAATTAAAACCATGTGTTGTACAAAGTTACATCATTACAAACTATTCATTGGCAACTGGTTTCCAAAGGAATCTCTTGTAAAAGCACAGAATATGTTACTTTTCTGTGTAGCTTCTTTTCTCCGTTTCCTCGACTTTGTATGAAGAGGCTTTGTTTGTGCTAGCTTCACGTCACTATCGCTTAAAGTTTTATATATGCTTCGTCATGGTGGTCTACAGACATAAAACGCACTGCTTATTACACATTCCTCTCATTATAGGTGCGATACTGCCGCACCTAGAATGAAAAAAAATAAAGCAATGGAATAGGCGTATCCAGGAGACGAAGAACGCATTAACAACGCAATTGCGAATTTACATCTTGTAAGCAACCGATACAATGGCTGTTGCTATGGAGACGCAGAAGGTATTAAGAATGCAAAAGCCCGTTCGTATGGATAAACCGCTCCAGATCTATCCCACAGGAACCGTTGTTTATTCCGGGTTAGAAAGTAGCATGTGTCACTCTCTGACCCATAAACTAACTGTTTGTCAAAAATCATGACTATTCTTTGCCCCGTTGCTGCGTGAAAGGTCAAAGAGTTAAAAACTCTTCTTTCACATTTATAATATACTTGCTGAAGTAAGCGGCGTTCCTTGGGCTAAACACATCATAATATAAGGAACATAACTTCCGCGTTTCAAGTCTGTAGGATGTACTCTTGAAAAAACAGGGAATTTTTATTTTATAATCCCATTGATTGCACAATATCGGAGCATCAAGGCTACGCATCAGCAAAACCGGGACGACAAACTTAAGCTTCATTTTGTGGGAAGCCAGGTAACCCCTAGTGAAGACGTGACGGACACACCAAACGATAGCGCGTTGATTTTTCGCTTTTAATTAAATTTAATGCTTTCAAGTTAGTCACAATGACTTTTCATTAGAGTCGGAAACAAAGCCTATGATTTTTATAAAAAAATTACCCAAAGGTATTTTTTTGAACGTATAATAATTAATAAGTGTTTTCGCAACGTATCTGAACGTGTATGAAAGGTTTAACCTTTTTTAAAATAAAATTCCAGGTATAAATTATGCGTTAAAATGGATTACAGAATGAGACGTACATTGAAAATTTTTTAAAATTGTTTCTTAAATATTTTGGTAGATTGCAGTTGCCTTTCATAAGTGACCTGTGCAGAAATATTTATGGTGTAAGTTTTTATATTTTAGCTCTTAGGCATTAATTCCTGAGTTTTTGAATAGAATACTTACGCCCGGCAGGTAAAATTTGATTCAAATGTGTCCATATCCATTCACATACTATTCATATAGATAATCCAGTATTAGAAGTTTATTAAAAATATTTTATTGATCACGACATTGTCCAATATATATATATATATAATATCAAAATGTGCAATAAAAATTTTAATGCGCTATAAAACATCTGCCAAAGATTAATGCTTGATATATTTATACAAGACAAAATATTCAAAGAGGAGATTCAAAGAAGTTCTGTGGAAAAAAAAATTTTTTTTACTATGTTGATTTTATCAAATTGTAATCTTTCCTTTAAATTCTGTAATGAAACATAATTATATTGATTAAAAAAAGTTTTGGTTCGATACCTTAACATTCCTAATCTGTATTTATTTGAGTATAACCTTTGCACGCATTCTATAATAAATTTTTATTTTAAACATAAGATCGAGTATAATTAAATTCATTTAGTTACTTTTAGAGAGGATTTCCTTGTAGGTCTTTTCTCTGAAGTACAAAGCACGCAAGGCACAAAAACGTGGTGTTATATTAACTATCAGAATAATAAAAAAAATTGGTTTAGATCGTTTATCTTCATGAAAAGAATGCTAACATTTTATAACATAAGTAGTATTTGTGTTTAAAGTCATATTAACCTTAAACAGGATAAAATTATTTTTTTTAGCAGATATTAGTAACTATATTAGAAGTTGAATTTTTTTTTTCGGGAGAAATTTTTATTGTATTTTTATGATAATAATTTTATTTGTATTAGAAAAATAATAAATACAATAAGATGTAATAAATATTTTAGCTAAACTATGAAATTAATTGTTAAATGCTGTATGCTAAGAAATTAAATAAAATTATTTAATATACGTTGGGAAAATTTTAGTATACCTATTTTTTTTTTATTTAGCGCACTGTAGTAAACACTTATTGGTTAAATCTTGTGTTACCAACCAAGTGCTTACGCTGGAGGAGGGAGGGGAATACAGCCCTTCCCCTCCTTCACCTCAGAAATCTTAAAAAAAAATATCATTCCCACCAACAAATGGAAATAATTTGATAGCAAACAGCGGGAAAATTGGTTCCATCCCCCCCTTCCCCGTTTTATTTTATGAAATGAAATTATGCGTACGGCCTTGTTTCCAACATGTACATTATTCTCAATAAATTATAAAAGGCCTTGTTGCGCTAAAATTATTACTGCAGCAGAATTTATCTGTACCTCGGAAGTATAAGGTACTATGTCACATACATAAACTATATTTTTCATAGAAGCCGTTTAAATAATTTTTAATATTAACTCATTTATTTACTCAACTATTTTCTGCTGAAAATATGCGAATTTTTGACATATCGTGGATCTTAGTTTTGTAAGCCTCAACAATGAACGTCAAACGGTGGCCACGTTTATGGTTGAAATTGCATTTTGCCCAAAGGTGGACATAGTTTCTTATTCCTCCGAGTTACACAGATGTATTAAATTTTAATGCATAATTTAACTATGGCTAATTTTTTTAAAATTATTTCATGAGTTCAGGAATTATTTTTATTTATTATCTATTAAACTTAATGAATATGTAATTCTGTTGTACACAGTTTTTATTTACCCGTCTGTGTGTTTCTTTTGTCTTAGAACTATTTGATTTTATGTTATTATTCTTAAGTCCATGAAGGTTTTCACAAAATCCTGAAAATCTAAGTTTTACTGGGTTTCTAAAAGCCTTAATTGTTAGAGATATCTTAAAAATCAATGAGTTATTTGACATAGGCTGCTTGCAAACTTTTTATTCAAATTATACACGTATAACTTGCTTACATGCTTTCAGCTGATGCTAATGTTGAAAAATAAATTGCCTTTTAAAGTTAATGAAACCATTAAACAAACACTTTTATAATTTTAATGTCACTTAAAAAATTTAGACATATTGCAGTTGTTGTTTTGCCACAAATATTTTTGACAGTTATTTACCTAGTGTTAGCTGAATATCTGTTGCAAATATTTGTAGAAAAACAACATATACTAGGAAGGTATCTAGTTAAAAATGTTGTAAATATAATGTCGAAAAAAAATCAAAATTGTGTGTGAGACGGAGCCTTAAGAGCCCAGGTATAAAGCATTTCAGGTTAAAGCTTCAAGCGCTGCCATCTAGCGACGGAAACTGGAAGCGCGTGCGTCGTCTTCAGTTTCAATTTTACGAGCGAGGTGGCGCTGCTGTATCGCTATTGATTTAGTTCAGCCCGACGGGGCGCGGCGCTCGCTTTAGTTCCAGGGACGCCCGTAGAGATGGCGTGAGCGTTCTCCTACGAGACGAGACGTCAGACGGGGCTGGCGCCATTACATTTTAGTTATTCAATATTTTATCCCGGAGAGCATTTTCCCATGGCAAAAACATAACTATGTGGAAAATTTTATTTATAATAATAATAATTCATTTTAAC
Organism: Bacillus rossius redtenbacheri; assembly: GCF_032445375.1. Taxonomy (NCBI): domain Eukaryota; kingdom Metazoa; phylum Arthropoda; class Insecta; order Phasmatodea; family Bacillidae; genus Bacillus; species Bacillus rossius. Next base: position 356,011,785 of record NC_086330.1, read on the forward strand.
TTTCAATTAACTTATTCAAAAACTAAATTTAATCTGAAAGCTTTCATATTAAAGTAGTACAACATTCCCTTAAAATATGTGTGGCAATTTGTTACAAACACGTATGTCAAAATGCAAAACTCTTGGATACTTGAGTTTTTAGTGAAGTTGTCAGAACTGTTCATAGTAAAATAAACTTACAAGTCACTGTACTGGCTGGATAAATTTAAGATATTTAAATTTTAGTATAGTTTTTCTTTGACACGAGCCCGGTTGGTTATTAATCATTAGAAATATAATAGCATTTTTTTTCAATACGTTGTGTTATCTATGTAGTTTCCCTAAAACATAGTTAACATAAGTGACTTCGTTCTGTCTACAATTATCAGAAAACGTTTCAATGTTTTGTATACTAAGTTTTATTGAAAAATGTTCGTAAGGTAAGTTATATCACCATTTAATGTCAAATTACTATAATTCAACCAAGAAATAAACATAGAATAAGAAGAGTGTTTTATATCTTACATCACTTGCAAAGTTTACCTGTAGATATATATAAAAAAACATTAGTATCGCTGTAAAAAAATATTACTATCCATGATGACCTACATATAAGTACTTATAGATAATTAATAAACAAGAAAATTAATAAATAGCTTAAAACGGAGCCCTAATTAACTAGAATCTGTTCTTCATGTACATTTTTCCCCTTCAAAATAATTGTATGGTTAAATAATAAGATGCTTTTTTAAGTTTATTTCGAATAAATACTACATATTGGAAAAATTACCATGATGTGACTTCCGAAAAATTTTTATTTAGTTTTTCGTTTCATTTTTGTGTACACGATAACTGCCGTAATTTTTCACAAATCACTTTCAAACTGATACATAAAATATAAACATGGAAATTCTCGGTCGAGTCCGTTAATGGGCAATATCCGACCCAAGGGGTAGAAATAGGAAAGGGTTTTTTGAAAAACATAAAATTCGCTATAACTCCCATAATAATATGAATATCACATCCGTTTGAACGTATTGTAACTGGTAGGAGTAATACCAAAACTTTTCTCTAAAAACATTTTTGATTCGACCAAGTATAACTTAAAATTGTGGAAAAAAACAAGGGCTGGAGGGCGAAAAAAAACCTCAGCTCTCTTTGTAGGTACATAATAGAATTCATTCAAAGTATTTGTAAATCTATAATTTTTATCTTAAAAATTTTATCTGAAACAATTTTTGATAAGACAAACCTTTGCTGCAAGGGGTTAAAAAAAATCCATCCCTTTTACATTATGCAATGCAAACTCCAAAGGAATGTATTCTTGTGACCATTGACTGGTGCTACGAAACCATTCATATAATCAATAAGTCCGTCCGTAAAACTTTAGAGCTTGTCAAGCTTTTGACGGACGGTCGGCCAGAGGTGACGGGTGTTGTAATCCTCGCTTGAAAATGTAAAATTTTCTACGTCGATTTATCGACATGTCGCACAGCCCTAAGTAGTTCCATGTCTAGCTCATGTGGCGAGGGTCTTGGTTTCGATCCCTGGATCGACACGCACAAATTAGAACAGTCGAAACAAAACTCCACGTAACTTATAACTGTTATAATTTAGAACGATCATAACTTAGAAACACGTCAAACCAAAAAACTCAACTTATAAACTCGTAACTTCGAAAATCATAACTTAGAAACTCGACACTTATAACTGTCATAACTAGGGACCGGAAAAATTCGCCGGTTCAATGACCTGTAGGATGAACTACATAGTTCTACGTACACTCGGTCAAATGTCACCCAGTAATTGGCTGCTGTCTTGTGAGACGTCTCAACGTAGCAGCCTGTGATTCGATAAAGCTTTGGTCGGGTGTTTCTCATTGGTCCAGAGTCATCCAAGTGAGTTGTGAGCCAATAGCAGAGGCAGCACTGAGGTAGAACTATTTGTATTTTAGCCTATCGCGAAATGAATTCGCGAATTTTTCCGGTCTCTAGTCATAACTTAGAACACAACGCCGAACCACATAACTAAGAAACACGCAACTTATAAGAAGCATAACCAAGAAAATTATTTCTTGTGTGTTTCTAAGTTAATGAAAGCACCCCTTCGATCCCGACACGGAGGCATTACTCGGATTCATGAACACCGAGTTGGCTTCCAAGTTAGTTGTGATCTCGGAGCTGCCGTCGCCACCGTAGCCACCGGGTGTTCGTGAAACCCTGTCATTCTGCTGCCTGGTGAGATGTCAAGAATTGTGGGTATCACACTGTGTCATAACTAGTTCCATGAGGCAGGACATAGAAGGGGGCAGGAGTACACGTGACCCGAGAGACGCCTCACTTAGTAATTCTCGCCTCTTGCTCTCTACCTGTTGCCGCGAAGCGGAGTGTCTTCTTGAACTGAAGAATGGAGAGTGGGTGAGGTGAAAAAGGGTTGCAAGCCCTCGAGTGTTATTTACGGCCGATAAAACATTTTTATCGGCGGTCACGCTGCCGTAAATCATTATTCCCGAAGCGGAAATAAAAATAAAAAAAAATAAAAAATTCGCGAGTCCGCAAGGAAAAGTAACGATCAGTGTTGGTCGAGGGCGGTTGGGTTTCATGGCGGAGGAAAAAAAAAAAGGAGTGGTCGGACGTCTGCTGCAGGGTACCTTTAACTCACTCGTGTGCACCGTGCGAAATTGTAACTGTTCCGTTACCTTACTCCTGCGCGCCATGCGCATTGGTAGCTGTTCGTGCCGCGACTTCAACGGGGTTGTTTCGTGTACTGCCGAAGTCATGATTAATAATTCTTCCGGTCAATACTGCGCACAAACTGTGTGACGTCATACGGCATGACCAGTTGTGGGAATTTCATAATAGCGACATAATTTATTAATTTTGGGCCTAACCTTTCGGCGACGGGAATACCAAACAGCTGAAATAGAAGAATTCGGGAAATAAATCGTCCAAGACTAATAACATGGAACCTGCCCAGTATTTTCTTGGGGTGATTTCAGGAAACTTTGGCCGACAGAACTAAGTTCTCTGTTATGCCAGTCATGTGACTTATCATTTCTACCTCGCTCTGTGGCGAGCTGACAGATCCCACGACTGCCACGTTATAAAACTAGAGTAAGTTATAGTGTTCGTTGACAATAGTATTATAGTTTTAATCATTCTTAAAGAAAAAAATAATAATATTCTTGACACCAATTATGATTTCACAGGAAAAGCTATGTGCAGCAGTCTGTCACTATTAATAACAAGGGATTTATTAATATTAATTAGGGCCATTGTACTGTGGCAACATTTTGAAAATTAAATTATGTAAAACAATTGATGACAAAAACGGTTGAAACCAAGATGGCGCCTTACTTTTATGTTTCCTATAAGTATGAATGGAATAATTATCATATGATACTCTGATGAAATACAAGAAAATGTCGTTCCGAAATTATCATTCAGAATTTTTTTTTACAAGATAAATTCTGTAAGTACATTTAAAAAAATAATTAAATTAGATAGTAGTGTCCAAAACGTTTGCTCTCTTTGGGTATATCTGGCAACAGAGCACACAGAAACAAGGACAACGATAATAGCAGATATCGTGCATTGGAAAGAGAGAGTGAATGCCTAATTAAATCCACCCTGCAAACTGAGGATGAGACACGTCATAGCAGCCGAAAACGTAATCTTGGTTTCAAAATTTTTTGCATCACAAAAATGTTCTATATTTTGATTAAAATTTAGCTTTGTTAAATCTTAGTAGGTATATAACTTAATAGAACGCCTAAAAATCATAGTGACGTGAAATCTTAAGAGTTTAGTATTAATGTTTTTGGAAAGACTATAAAACTATAATAATACTGCAAATCTACACTATGAAATGGGCTTTGTAAATATCTTCATGTGGGATGTTGACTTCACAAAGGCCTATATTTACAATATTGAACGAGTTCCAATACCTCGGTTCCCAACAGGGTAGGCACATGTTCTCCGGAAAAATCTTCCTTTGCTCATCCCTCAGCATAAGATAGCTGCCATGCGCCATTTTTTGTGGCAATTCTACTTATGAACTACCCGAGTGAATTAGGCTTCAAATTTCCCATTCGATGTTTCAGAAAAATTTGTTCAGATACTTACGTATTTACCGTCCTCAGGTTTAGTTGTGGTTTAAGTGATTTGTGCGGTTGAATATATGCGAATAAGTGTAAGTTATTTTTATAAAATGTATTAGTACTATTATTTTTAGGGAATATTATGAGTCTGGCTAGTTTTTATAAAATTGTATATCACAAAACATGTTTTACTATATTAAAAATTATAATGTACGTAGATTATTTAACTTTTCTTTTTTTAATCTTGTCTGTAATAATATAAATTCTTAAATTATTATTTGTTTGGTTTTAATAACTTCCACGTTAATACATTTTTAGTTTATTATAATTGTATAATTTTTTTATACGTGTTAGTAATTTGTTTATTTAATTTTGCATTGTTTTGTAAGTATTTTTAATGTCTTAGCTATTACTTTTTTTTAAATTCAAATTAACTTATTTACATGCGTTTTGTTTTTATTATTACTTTACTTATGCGTTATAAATATGTATGTGGTCAAGTGGAAGACACATAAATTGTGTAAAATAAGTTTTAAAAAAAAATTTGTTCACCAACAAGGCTTGTTTCGGTTATGATCTCTTTCTCCCTTAATTTACAATATGCGACGAATGCAGTTTCATTTCGTAACGGAACTTAATTCCACGTGATTTTTTTTTTTTTACGTCGATGCCTTCGTGCAAGAGAACGGAACTCTGCTTCTTGCCTACCTCCCGTTACGTTACGGGATTCCGTAAAAAAACAAGTACATACAGGAATAAAAAAACCCACGGGTTTTAGGTAGGTGAGGTATTTGGCGGGTAATGGAAGGCAGTGATGGGGGGAGGGGTTTGGGGCGTAAGAGCGGAGATAAGAGTTACCACCCCGCGACCGGGCCGAACTGATTCACGCCCTCTGGGTCCCGCGCAGAGTTCGTGGCGTGACCTCTGCCATGGCCCGGGTGTGGAGGGGGTTGGCATCCAGGTCGCAGCCCGCTACCCTCTTCAATAACTTAGTGACGCGCCGGGCCGGGCGCTATATAAACTTTACGGCGCGGCGACGAAAAGGCTACCGGACTGCGGCTCCGGTCACCAGAGGCCGCCGCCGTTACGCCCTTCTGGCCGTCCCGGCGCCGCGTTTTGTCTCCGGCGACGCCGGCCTGCCTTACCGGTGGTGCCACGCGCACTGAAGTTCTCCGCGCTGGCGACGAAGTCCGGCCTACAGATAGAGAGCTTTACATCTGCTTCCGTATGACAAATTACTAGAGACCTGCAAAATTCGCGGTTTCGATGGCCTTCAGGATAGACTGCACATACCCCTGTACACTCGGGCAAATAACGCAAGTCCATTGGCTGCCGACTTGTGAGTCGTCTTAGCTGGTTTGTCTGTGATTCGATCCTTCTTTGGTTGAGGGTTTATAACTGGTTGAGATTCGTCCAGATGAACAGTAAGCCAATAGCAAAATTATCTAAGAGGTATATGTGTTTGAATTCTAGCCTATCACCGAATGAATCTGCAAATTTTGCAGGTCTCTACAAATTACGGAAATTCTGATATGCATGAAAAAAAAATTTTGTAAGAATATATATGGCGTGTGGCTAAAACAGAATAGCCATTTAAGTTAAATGCGTGTATGTGCGTATGTACCTAATTATTAAAAAAGCAAAGTCGCTATACGCGTCACTCGGTTTGTTCGCTTACATCCTCTAAACTACACAATGGATTTTGATGTAGTTTTCATCGTCATTTAGAGAATTTCTCCCGGAAGTTTTGTGTTTAATACATTCATATTCAATTTAAAGATAGTAGAGACATCTAGATGTTTTGTAATCAAGTCGTAAAAATACGTTTTTAGGGCGCTTACTTAAACGTGACTGGTGCAACAAATTATTGTACTGCAGACTTGTAGGTCTTAAAAAGGAATATATTTTTAAGCGTTGATTGCTTTTCACATGGACAGCAACAAGTAGCCTACACGCGTGTGAATTCTAAAAGCAAAAACGGTTTTGTGTTGTCTCATGGGGAAAAAATATTTCAACATTGTTAACAAAGAAATTCTTTAGTTATGGGGAGTACGTGTTAGTAGGTATATAATTTTAGGAAACATGCGAGAATTTGATACTTATAAGTAGGGGCAGGCATTTTTCGCGAAAAAATATATTGTGGCCTATTGGATTGCAACAAGATATACCCGCACGAGAGGTTTCTTCCTTGTGATTGGCGGCCGTCTACGAGAGAAGTCGTTACCTTATTCGACCGAGCCACTCGGGACGCGTTTGCTTCCGCGCTGAATTACTGTGATTGGTGTTGTAACACTCGACATGTGCCCGAAATAATCTCTCCCAATCACAAAGCACAGGCGATGCTACAGTTTTTTTTTTTTTTTAACATTTAGCTAGCCTCGGAATCTTTTCGCGAAATATGCATGCCCCTACTTATAAGTACTAACGTATTAACTATTAATGACGCCACATTAGTAGTACTAATCCTTGCGAAGCCGGGTCGGGTCTCTAGCACGTGTGTAAATGTATATATGTAATTTTGCACTTATTGCCTTCAAAAAGAGATTAAAGTCTTTGTCTGCATGATATTTCTAAAACTTAACCCTCATCCCACTTTCCCACTTCTTAAAGCATAATTTTGTTACTTCTAGTTGAAATTTTGCACATTCGATGATCAAAATTAGAGGAAAATAAATTACTGTCTCTAACTAATTTATCTCAGGACGGACAAACGAAAAACGCCGTGTACCTTCAAGCTTTGCAATTAAAGGTTCTGAATAGTACATAAAAAAGGACGTACATTTGATTGTTTTTATCCAAATGAAATCTTTTTTTTTTAAATTCGGTTTTGGCAAAATTTTGCATCATTGACCTTGGTCCAAAATAACAGGTAAATAACTTTCTTCTTGAATTTGATAATACAAATGGTTGTGTGTACATACTAACTTGCATGCAAATAATTCATAGATATAAAATAATAAAAGTACTGAAGTGATATTATGAATACAATTGGTAAAGTATAAAGTAATATAATTTAAAAAAATTAAATGTTAATTCAGTACTCAAAAAATATAAACTCCTGTATAAAATAAATTATCTGATTTAGTAAAAAAACATTTAATAAAGAAAATTAATAAATATGCTGCATATTTATAATATTATATTAATTTTACTTCTTTATTAAATAATAAAATTTATTCATAAGGGAATATACCATCACAATCACTCCCATGTAAACGGACAGGAGACTACTAAACCTTCCACATACACAATGAGAGTTTACAAGCTAACTGACATAGTGGTACATATGGGAACATAACCTCACTTATATAAATACACTTTAAAAATTTTATAATAAACAATTTTTATCATTAATATTTACAATAAATGAATGTTTTTAATTATATGGACCACTATTTAATATCATATCAATCACTAATGTATAAGTTAAAAAAAACACGTTGCTCTTCCATGCTATCAATTTTCGATGTGTAACATCTTAGCTCTCGGCATACGGCATTTATTATGTGTAATTTTGTGAATTGAACGGAATTGTGACATCTGTTGCGGATGGCAAGGGAAAATTTATAGACTTAACTGTTTGATTTAAATAAAATTTACTGTCGAAAATCAGGTCCATATCCATCGCTTTTATCAGAGCGATTTCATTATACAGTTTAAAATTCAGCTCTGCAAATAGAATAATTTGTTAGCCAACGTAGCTGCTCCAGCAGAGAATTATAGCGGCGGGTGCGGAAACTTCCTGAAATTTAGTTGAAAACACTTTGTGTGCATATTTATCAAGCTCGACATTAAATTTTGTGTCCGAGGTTCGTACTATTAGTGTATTTGCAACATGTGAACTTAGATGTTACACATCACTGGCAAGTAATAAAACCCTCGCTCAAGTGTTTTTTTTTTAAATATCCTACATAGGTACATATTTGCGACCTAAATCAACTGCCATAAATTAACACGTTTTAATAACAAAAGTAAACTCGAGGCATAGCATCATGTCGGTGTTAAGAAGACTGCAGATCGCCGCTCAAACACACTGGTTCTGGGGTAGAGCGCCTGACTTGTGAACTTGGAGGACCCGGGTTCGCGCCCCGGCTCCTCCAAGGCGGCCTGCCCAGACAAAATGGCGGCATTATTCTGGTATGAATACAATCCCTTGCAAGAAGTCAGGCTACCAAAGAGACGGTGGGTGGATACAACAAAAACCTTGTAGGGTGGCTTCCAAATGGGGAGCCCGTTTCTTTTCTTAGGGCTCCCCATGCGGAGGTCATCCGGGTGTTTCTCCGGGGTCGAGGAGTTTTTCAAAAATATTTTTTAATATCCCACCATATATTCTTTTTTTTATTCAAAACACTGGATTTGATTATTTATAAATAATTATTTTTTTAGTACATTACATTTTTAGTACCTAAAATACAGTTGAAAAAGTTCATAAACACATTTTCTATCACTAATATTCAAAATCAAAAATATTTTTTACTTTTATGATTCACTATATAATACCAATTACTAAAAAAATTATATAAAAGCACATTTATAATTTTAATTTGGGGGTAGCTAATTTTCATCCTGTCAATTGTGTAGCATTCTGCGCATCGTAAAAATCATTCTCATATTTTTTATTATTTTTAGCGCGCCTTAAATAGTCTAACCTATACTTACGTATATAAATACACTTGAAAAAGTTTATAAATATACTTCTTGAAATAGTTTATAAAAACAATTGATACCAATTATATTCACAATAAATAATTTTTTAATGATATGGAACAGTGTTCCATATATATTACTAAAGTATAACATTTAAAAGCTGTGTGTAGCCTTTTTTTTATGTGTGATAGTTTCGATTAATGGTGCATGCACATCGCAAAAATTCTTTCTTGCCATTTTTTTCATATAACTTGAAAATAAAAAAATCCCCAAGCCCGTAACTTCAGCTAGCTAATATTATTTTTTAAAGTTGTATTTTTGATAAGTTTTTGAAGTGAAAACTTCTATATGAAGGTTTGGATAGGGAGTAAATTCATGTAAGTCGTCATCGCATGGTCACGTGACGTGTTAATTTTTTTATATTTCAAGTATAAAACTTAATTTATTCTATTTTTAAAGATAAAAGTTTTTAATTTTATATTTGTTTTCCAAGAAAATTTTAACGTTATTGTGTGGTAGGTACATATTCCGACTATTGGATTTGTTTGGTTGTTTTTTCTTTTGTTTATTTATTTACGATGCGAATTTCTTCAAATGTCAGGTTATTGATTCATTAGAGATAATAATGTTGATTATTTGTGGATTTAAGTCAATATTTTTTTTATTCTTTCAATGAAAAAACTTCATTTCTTCTAGTTTTAAAGTTATTATTGGTAGGGGCAAAACTTATGGGTTCGCGTCACCGAGAGGCTAGTGATATAATACCAAAATCATTTTCCTGCGTACATTTGACGTAGAAATGATTTCATATCATAAATTTAAAAAAGAAAATTTTAAGTTTTCACTTCTGTCGACAGTTCCTGTGACTGACTATTTTTTAAATTTATGATTATGTACGTGAATGTAAGTTGTAGCTAGCTATTTGATAATAGATTCGATTATGTGATTGGTAGATAATATACTTTTTTTTCGTGCTCACAAAATAAAAACTGAACAAGTTTCGAATTTTTTTTAAGGGACGCGTATAAACTTCAACACCAGGCTTTTTTTTCTTTTATTTCCCTGGGAACCACACAGCTGGAAAATTTGTAAAAAAAAAAAAAAAAAAGAGAGAGAGAAGAGAGAGCTAGAGTGAGAGGATTCAGTCAGTTCGGAGACTACAGAATGCATCGTGGAGCTCCGGAGCTGACGGGCAGGGAATACTCTAGTGCAGGCTGAGGGGGCTTCGAGCTGAGATCCAGGAGCCCCAACTCAAGACTTTGGCAAGTTTTAAAAGCTTCTTCTCCCTTCTCCTCTCGCTGTCGTAACGGGGCCGCGCGCGCGTTCTGAAAGTTGGCACACCTCCTCCAACCCCGAGAAGTTGCCGAGAATTTGCGGGCAGCTTACGGCAGACCGCTGTTCTGATTAGTTAGGTCAGGTTCGCAGGTCTTCCCCGAGAATACTAACATCAATTCCCGTGCAGAAGTACCGTCTGCCTCGCGAAAAAATATCCACCCAAGGTAAGCGCGAGGCTTCTTACCATCTTACAAATTTAAAAAAAAAAAAGTATGAGATTTTGCGGTGGAAAGGAACAGCTGCAAACTGTTTTTAGGTCAGCTGTATGTTTTAAAGAAATAAATATAGTTTTTTTTATTAAGGTGAACATTTGAAATTAATTCGTGTTGATAAATTTCACATTTTTAATTATATTCAGTAAATTTGGAATACGAATAGGGTTTTAAACCATTGAATGTTGACTTGAAATTATTAAAATTGTCTGTTTTCTGCTTATAAGTTGAATTTCACCTCCGTTTGTTGGCTCAGTTCCCGCGGGTAAAATGTAATTATTAATTCGTGTTCAGAGATATTTTCTGGGGCGAGGCTTACGAACACAAAACCAGCAGTTGTTAACACAAGAAAAAAACAGCATTTATTTCCTGTATTAGTATATATTTTTGGTGTCATATTTAACTAGAAACATTGTGAAGTAAAACAGTTTAAAACGCAAACAGTGAAACAATACTACTGAGTTCTCATGAAAACATTATTATACAAATACAACTCTGCGCCACGATATTATCACTCCACATCCACAGAGCTTAATCGTTTCTAACTTCTTAAAGAACAGACATAATTAGTTTATCAATATAGAATAGTGATCATGACAACATTTAATATAGTTCAAATGCTTACGAATTATAGAAAATTGCATTAAAAATTACATGGTCAAACGTCGTGAAATATTTTTCGCGAAAATACTTCGAAACTATCTGACACCTCGGTTTCGTGATTGGTCGGGTTTCTTTCAGGCGCATTTCCGCTGCCAGCACATCAATAACAATAATTCAGTGCGGAAGTGAAACGCGTACTGGTTGTCGCGGTCAAATTGGGCAATGTCTTCTCTTGCAGACGGCCTTGAGGTTCAGGGAAGAAACCGCTGGCGCAGGTATAGCATATTGCAATCTAATGGGCGTTCAGATTTATATTGCGCAAATAATGCCTGCCCCTGATTATAACCCGAACTTTACATATTCTAACAAGTCGGTAATTCTGAAGAACAAAGTGACATAGTATTAAGTAGAGCAATGGCCGGCTTGATTATAATGAGGGGGGGGGAGGAGAGATTATAATAGATTATCAGGTTCGTCTGCTTTTTTTCTTTGATGGGTAGATACTGGAAGCGCTTTCAATGACCTCTAGGATAGACTCCACAACCCCCTACACACTCGGGAAAATGCCACCTGCTCATTGGCTACTGACACGTGACACCTGTCAACTGGGACGCTTGCGATTCGAAACTCTTTTGGTTGAAGGATTTTGAGTGGTTCAAAGTCCTTTAGATAAATTATGTGTCAATCGCAGAAGCAATATAAAGAAACAGTTGTTTGGATTCTAGCATTTCATGAAATGAACCCGCGAATTTTTCCGGTCTCTAGTGATGGGTTTTCCAGTAATTACTCCAGGCTGTTGCTGATATATACCGTGATACCCCTGCGCTTAGGTTAAATTGCACCCTCATGTGTTCTCTAAGTCTCTGTCCTATTCGCTAATGCTAGATGAAAAGAATGAGCATTGAAACAACAGAACAGTTACGTAAAATATATTTTAATTTGTTCATTATTTACACAATTGCACTAGAGCAAGCTTGTGTTTCAGTGCTAATAGTGCCCTCTATGTCTTCATACAGTTTCACACAAAATTATATTAATAATTTTAAAAGCTTTATACTTCCTACATGCAATTATTGATATTGTAAGATAGAGTAATGAATTATCAGTATGTATAAAATTGAATACTATGATTTAAAAAAAAATGTACATGAGCTACCAGACAAAAGAAAAATCCTACTCAAATATTTAAAGAAAAACAAGTCCCTTCTTCAGTTAAATCATCCAACCTTGGACTGACTTATTTTTTTTAATTTAAAATTATTCTCATTGCAGGAATAATAGTTATCACTTTTGGAAGCGGAAATTCAAAACATCTCTGAATAATGTTTTGTGCAGTAGAGGAATATGTGAATGAATGTTCTGTTCTTCTGTTTACAAGGTAGTTGTAGCCAAACAATAGTATAAACAACCCAATGATTTACGTACACAGCATTCCAAATCATTGTTGTAAGCAGTTCCTTGAGTTTCAGAAGCATTTTCTTGGTGTCTCCAACCTGGCTTACATTGTGGTGTGTTGATAGTATTGCAAATTCGAGGTCGTGTATACAATTTTATAGTCTTATTACAACCATACACTGTAAAACTGAATCGGTGATTTAAATAAGATAAATTATAGTAACTAAGAATCCTGTTAAGAATTTGCTAGTCTTCGGAAATATGTGCTAATGGTTTACTGTGAAATACAGTAAAACTATTTTATAAGTTAGTTAAGAGGATAGCTGTTTTTCTTTTGCAATTGCATAACAGAATGTTTAAATAAGTTTAAATTAGCTTAAAATTAAAATATATATTAATTTATAATAGTTTTTTGCTATAGAAGTTTTCTTATGTGATGTTAATAATTTTACAACCAAACATTTTATTGGTTTATGATTTGGTTATGAGCCTTTATTTTATGAAAAATGAAATGTTTCAATTTTTTATATTGTTTTGACTAAACCTGTATATTAAGGTCTCCATAAATAAAATATATATCTGACAAATAAGCCCCATCAAATTCTATCTAATCTTTCATATTCTATTAGTGTTTTATATTCTCGTCATTCACGCTCGATGCAACCATTCCTAACCTCTGAATACAACTTGTTTTTAATTTTTAAATATGATTGCACCGAATATGAAATTTTCTCTGGTATTCTGATTGAAACTGTATTTCATTGCTAATCCGGCAACATACCTTGTAATTTTTTTTTTGTAAATTTATATGAAATATTTATGTAAAATTACATATATTTGTAAATTTTTACATTTAGAAAATAAACTGATCCCCAAAAAAAATAGTGTTCGCAGTAACACTGGGTTTGAACTTTGGATTCTTATCGGTCATTTGTGCTTTGTGTTGCCCCAGTACTTTCAATTGTTAAAGTTATTTTCAAACCGTTCCCTGAATAGCTTCCAAGCATGATGCAACAAAATAAAAAGTCAAATTGTTGAATATTCGATTATCTTTTCCACGGTTTAAATAAAATTATGCTCGATTGAAGAATCAACTAAATTATAAGATTACGCGCCAAAAAGATGCCATAGCCATGTAGTATCTTGGCTTCTGGGTTGTAGCCGCGTCCTTGGCGAATAATTCATCGACGTTTCGGTCGGCATTGCAGTCGCCATCATCGGGGAGTAGTTACCTGCGGCTAAAACCCAGAAGCCAAGCTACTTCAGACAATGGGCGTGAAAGCCTGCGAACTTTATTAACCATAGCCATGTGTTGTACAAAGTAACTATATTTTTTTCCTTGTAGAATTGTAAACTATTACTTGGCAAAGGAATCTCTTGTTAAAGTACACAACGTATTTTTTCCTCCCCTGTGTGGCCGTGGTCCGGAAGGTGCCGGACTAGACTGTGGACCTGACGGGCGCTCGTCTCGTGTGTTGCAGCTGTCGGAGTTGGAGCAGAGGGTGGTGGAGGCGGAGAGCAGAGCGGAGGAGGCCGAGGACAAGGTGAGCCAATCACGACGACGCTTGCTCTGCGTCCCTTGCATGGTTCCTGGAAAAATATATAAAAAAAATTGGTTGTCTGTAAAGTCGGTTTACGGACGATAGTTTAACGTGACAACGTCATAACAAAACATTGACGAAATGATTGCATACTTTTATGAATAAAATTGAATCATTTATATTGAATTATCGCTATTTTGTATGGTTACAAAGAAGGAGTGAAATGAAGTCTACAATTTAATTGATAAATTTACTTTTATTTGCACAACCTTAATTCAAATATGTTTACTACTTTAACTAAAGGATTATTTTAACTATAACTTTTATACATGTTTGCTATTTAACTTCTTCCAATCTGTGTTATTCTGTTAAGGATAGGACGATGATAGGAAAAGTAGGAAACGAATGGGAGTGTTTCAAGTTTAATGTGCCTCGAAAACGTCAAATCGATGGTTGTTCCAATCGAGTGGAAGAGAGATGCGGCGCAAGCGTACAATCAGCGTAACGGGACAATGTGTGTAACAGGAAAATGAGTCATCCTTTTTCATGCGTGCAGCCGGCGTTTATCTATTTATTAGACATTGTCACGTCAAAAAAATAATAATAATGGTAAAGCCTGGTCAGCGCCCACACCCATGGCCTCCAAATTCAATTACGGGCCCTGGACCCAGGATCGGAGATGGGCCCTCCCTCCCCCAATTTTAGTCACGTGATACATTATAATTGCATGGTTATTTCTTACCTACACTCTTTTGAAGTGATAACGTCTTATAAATCGATGAACGCCGGCTGCACGCACGAAAAAAAGCACGACTCATTGTCACGTTCAGCCTGAGCCGAGCGAGCAAGAACCGGCCAACCATCTTGCGAGAATATGTTCTATAATATCAAAGAGGTTAAGGCGGGCTTTTTAACAAATTTTTCGTGATTATTTTTTTAACAAATTATTTAAATTCAATTTTGCAAAAAAAAACCAGTAAATAATATTTGAAAATTAAAAAAAGTGTTCAATTTTTCATCAATTTTTTTCTTATGACGTTATCACGTAAAATTATCGTCCGTAAACCGACTTTACAGACAACTACTTTTTTTTAAAATGTTATTTAAACTAAAACACCGGATATAATAATGGTTACTGTTCTATAAGTCCAAACTAAAATTTATTTATAAAATATTCAATGTGTGTTTTTTTTTAGTTTTTAAAAAATATATATAATAATTAAACATTTAAAAATTAAACAGGGCTGGGCCCTGGGCCCAGGGGTCCACCCAGCCCCACCCTTGTGGGGGCCATGCGCACACCTACCTGGACACAAATGCGGTGTGCAGAGCTTCAGAAGATACAACGTCGTTTGAAAAGGAAAAAGAAAAAAAAAGCATTTAAGGATGCGGTGACCATGGATGGGTAGTTCTTTTCCCGTATTTCTTCTTTTAAAAAAAAATAAAAATACTTTATTTTCAGAAGAATGTAAAGTGCTAAAACGCGTGTTTTAAGAATAATTATTTTTTAGACACGAAACGTCCGGTAAAGATTCTTGAAAGCCCCCAAGGGCCATGCATCACACCTTCATCTTCACTTCTCCGCCATCTTATTTCACAGTTGTCTTATGCACAACGAGAATATTGCGTGCCGGTCCAGAGCTTTGCGCCCAGAGGCGATAACCGCGTTACAAGTTCTAGCGAGTGCCGCGCTATCCGTCTCGCGTCGCTGACACAGTCTCACCCCTGACTAGGGCGGGCCCCTTGGGCACTGGTTCTCCAAGAAAAAAAATACCCCTCAGAAATGGACATCAAATATGTCTTACATAGACACACGGAGAACGAGTCAATATTAGCTGCTTTTAAATTTTACATGCTTTGACGACACTCGCAAGCGCGTATCCTTGGTGAGGGTTGGCATAAAGAATTGCGAAGGGGGGGGGGGGGGGGCAGCTGCCTTCTTCCTAAGTAGGGGCGAAATAAATTAAACAAGGAGGAAGGTACAGAAATTAAACAAATTTAGTAATTTATTTTTACAAACCCGTAACTTGATGTAAGCTTTTGGACATACGCCATTGCTAAGCACATATATGTCTGTAGAGGAAAACTATAAAAAAAACCAAAAGACAAAAACACAAATTAAGCAAAAAATTGCTGTTGTCTACAGGATATAAACACCACATAATATTCCATAACAGGAATATGGTCAACAAACAAATAAAAACAAAGAAAAATGGACTAAGAGAACGAAAAAAAAACCACAAAAGATGACAACACAAAAATATTGAACCCAAAAAAATTCAGCACCACAATTGAAACGAGACAAAAACACGACAAAACGAAAAGACGAAACGAACACAATGGTTTTCCAAAACAGAAACAAGCTACGTTTCGGGAACTGTTATCTGCTCCCGTCCTCAGGCAGAGACGCACATGTTACGAAAACCCGTAAACTTTCCTTCCCCATAAAATGGGTTTAGTTTGAAGTGACAAGTGTGAACAAGTTGTGACTTGTCAGTCGGCTTCCAGAGCCGGAAGACTGAGGTCGTGTTTGCCGTGTCTGTCGCGCATCGTGGATGGGTAGAATTCAAAGTCATAGGTGTGTTCAACCATTGTTTGTTTTTCCCATTGGTAGAGACAAAAAATTCGCGGATTCATTTCACGATATGATAGAATCCAAACAATTGTACCTTTATATTGCTTCTCTGATTGGTTCACAGTTTATTTGAAGGACTTTGAGCCAATGAAAAACCTTCATCCAAAAAAGTATCGAATCGCAAGCGTCCCAGTTGACAGGTGACACGAGTCAGTAGCCAATGAGCAGGTGGCTTTTTCCCGAGTGTGTAGGGGGTTGTGGAGTCTATCCTAGAGATAATCCAAAGCGCGAATTTTTCCAGTCTCTACCCATTGGTTGATTAATTAGCGAAAACGTTCGTATCCTTGTTAATTGGCACTACCTGATTGGTTTGCTTCTCTCCTAGCTGAGCATAGTTGGCTACAGTCGTGGAGGGGCGTGCCCAAACAACTGCGATTCAACCATGAACACAGTGCGAGGGTTCGAACAACGCGTTAACATCAAGTTTTTGTTTGCGAAACAAAGACCAGGAAAATGGGTCTTGCTAAAAAGAAAAACGTTTCTGACACGGTTCCCTACATCGAAATGACCACATCGGAGCAGCTGAAGGCCATTTTCCGAAAACCTTCCAGAAATGCTTCCGAAAAAAATACATCGCTAGCCAAGGATAGTATTTCGAAGGAGATTAGCTCACTTTTTATGTAAGCTTTTATTACATTGTGCGTAGTAAAATTATTCGCTGTTTTTTTTATCACACCACGTATTTATAGATAGAGACTGGAAAAATTCGCGATTTCGATGACTTGTAGGATAGACTCCACAATCCTCTACACACTCAGGCAAATGCCACCTGCTCATTGGCTACTGACTCGTGAGACCTATCGACTGGGACGCTTTCGATTCGATACTTTTTTTGGTTGAAGGTTTTCCATTGGCTCAAAGTCCTTCAGATAAATTGTGAGTCAATTACCGAAGCAATATAAAGGTACAGTTGTTTGAATTCTAGCATATCGTGAAACAGCATCCCATAGATAGGGACCGGAAAAAATCGCGGGTTCAATGACCTGCAGGATGAACTCCATAGTTATACGTACACTCGGTCAAATGTCACCCACTCATTGGCTGCTGTCTTGTGAGACGTCCCAACGTAGCAGCCTGTAATTCGATAAAAGCTTTGGTTGGGTGTTTCTCATTGGACCAGAGTCAACCAGATGAGTTGTGAGCCAATAGCAGAGGCAGCACTGAGGTATAACTATTTGTAGTATTTTAGCCCATCGCGAAATGAATTCGCGAATTTTTCTGGTTTCTACCCATAGAACGTTACGGGGGCCAGGTATCGGTGAGGAATTCTCTCCGCGATATTGCGGCGGACTCGTTTTCGGGCGGGAAGCGGATGTTCCTGTCCCTTGGCTGAATTTAGGGGGGGGGGGGGTAGTGGAAGGGGGAACAGGTGCTCGGGATGATGGCTGTCAGACGCACACGGGAACACGGTCCTCCCCTCCCCTCCATCTACCAGGGGGCGTCGCTGATCGCGCCGTGCATCTCCGCTGCCCGCCCTACCGAGGGCGTACGTAACCTCTGTGCCGCCGGGCACAGCGATACTCCTGCAAACTCCACGCAGGACGCTCAACGAGTCAAGCACAAAGCCAACCAGCCCTTTAAGAATATCCCAGTTCCAATGGTATATTGTTAGAGACCGGAAAAATTCGCGAATTCATTTCGCGATAGGCTAAAATACAAATCGTTATACCTCAGTGCTGCCTCTGCTTTTGGCTCACAACTCACCTGGATGACTCTGGGCCAATGAGAAACACCCGACCAAAGCTTTATCGAATCACAGGCTGCTACGCTGGAACGTATCACAAGACAGCAGCCAATGAGTGGGTGACATTTGACCGAGTGTACGTAGAACTATGGAGTTCATCCTACAGGTCATTGAACCCGCGAATTTTTCCGGTTCCTATAGATACTGGAAAAATTCGCGCTTTGGATGACCTCTAGGATAGACTCCACAACCCCCTACACACTCGGGCAAATG
The DNA here is from genome assembly GCF_032445375.1 of Bacillus rossius redtenbacheri. Lineage (NCBI taxonomy): Eukaryota > Metazoa > Arthropoda > Insecta > Phasmatodea > Bacillidae > Bacillus > Bacillus rossius. The sequence goes on from NC_086330.1 coordinate 356,030,188, forward strand.
CCGCCTGCTCATTGGCTACTGACTCGTGACACCTGTCAACTGGGACGCTTGCGATTCGATACTATTTCGGTTGAAGGTTTTCCATTGGCTCAAAGTCCTTCAGATAAATTGTGAGTCAATCGCTGAAGCAATATAAATATACAGTTGTTTGGATTCTAGCATTTCATGAAATGAACCCGCGAATTTTTCCGGTCTTTACAAATAATACATCAAGTTGAAGGTAAGCTACCCTAGTTTTTCCTAACAACGTTCATGTTTTGCACCTTCAGCTATACGGCTCACATCCAACCTAAAGTCCAAGTCTTCCCACATTTTAGCGCCGGGACGTAGACACGTTATTTTATTTATAAACCCCCAAAGGAAAAAAAATAAATAAATCAAATGGCGCCGTTTTAAGGTGAACGTGGAGGCCAGCGAAAAAAAAAAATTAAAGCTCTGTCGTCTCGATCATTACGACCAATCCCACGGTCAGATACTTCCGACAGTTAAACATTTAAACGAAACCCACGTTGAACTGAAATTACAGATTCACTCTTAGCAAATTTCAGAATACAAAACGCTTTACGCTCAGAAGTCGTCGTCATTTTGCATAAGTGGCGCTGCAAGCGAGAAAAAAAAAACAAATCAGTACTCGAGAATTTTTTTATATAAAACTGTTTGAGTTACTCTTTAATTGTGACCTTGAACCAGAACTTTACAGCGCTTACAATTATTGTGAAACGATGGAAAAAGAAGGTTTTTATATAATGTAAATAAATCGTTACAAATACTTTAAATTAATTTTGATTAGATAGGTAATTAGGAATTTTTAGTTTTAAAAAAAATCATGTTTACACTCCTTCCACCAGCTTAGCGTTAAAATTTCAGAAAATAGGTAAAAAATAGTAGATATTGTATTTTTATAAATCATACCAAGCTACTTTACATTGATTAGCTTCAGAAATTCGATTTTTATAATAAAAACAAAAAATACCGCTGTTGAATATTTAAAAATAAAAAAAATAGTAAAAACATGTTGTTTAACTAATTATGTATATTATTCGTCCTCAGTTTCTTCCCGCCCATTTATTTTGCTTCGTATGTATGATTTTTTTAATTGTTATTTTCTTTTTACCTCGAACAGCTTTATTACTTTTATATAGATACAGATAATAGTTTTGCGATTAAATGTTTCCCCCATCTGGGAAGTGTTATTGTTAATAATCCAGTCAGTTCAAGAGCAAAATATTGTTTAAAGAGATCGTGTCACGGTGAGAATGAGAATCAACAAACGTATCAGTAGGGGCATGCATATTTCGCGAAAAGATTCCGAGACTAGCTGAAACTTAAAACACTATAGCATCATCTGTGTCTCGTGATTGGGTGAGTTTCTTTCATATCAATCTCGATTGTTTCAACACCAATCACAGTGATTCGTTGCGGAAGAAAACACGTCCTGAGTGGCTCAGGTCAAATAAGGTAACGACTTCCCTCGCAGACGTCCGTCAATCACAAGGAAGAAACCGCTGGTGTGAGTATAACTTGTTGCAGTCTAATAGGCGTTCAAATTTATTCGCAAAAAATGCCTGCCCCTACGTATCAGTATTGGTTGTTACCATTTTAACGGATATCTTAAACTTGACAAAAATTTAACACATTCAGAACATTTCCCATCACATGCTATTTCACGTCTAAAAGTTTGAAGCTACGGATGGTAAATTCGTATTTCTCACATCTAGATTGGTTAGAGTAAATTTGGAGTTGCTATGACGGCTTAATAAGTCGCCACCATCATCATCCTGTAGTTTTAACGGCTCGCGTGCGATGTTTGCGTGATGGATGTCTCGTGTTACGTTATGCAGATTTTGTACGCAAATGAATCACTTATTTCTGTGTCGACTCACTTCCACGCGTTTTTTTTCTACAGTCTGGAAAATTCGTGATGGGCGGGGAAAAAAAAAGTAGATGGCTGGAATAAATTATTTTATGTCCTAGATGATAAAAGTTGCACACGAAAATTCTCGTGTTGATGTATTTTACTTAACATGTAGCTTAATAATTGAACACAAACCGCCAATAAGATAAGTTTTTTTTACATAGCGTGTGCATTCTTAAAAAAGTAATTTCGAATGGCCCTACGGACGACCATCTACATTTTATAAAGTGTCGAAGTAAAAAAAAAATTCGCTGAAAACATATTTACAAATTTTTGACTTCAGTGTACCTAGAATACAAAAACAGGGTTTCGCGGGTCAATAACTTTAACAAAGTGGGTAGCTATGGATCACTTTTTTTTTTACAATTTTCTGCCAGCTATAAGCAGGGACAGGTTTCGATGACCTTCAGGATAGACTACACAGTCCTCTTTATACTGAGGAAAATAACTTCAGTTCATTGGCTGCTGACTTGTGACTCACATCAAATGGTTTACCTTTTGGTTCCGGGTTTCTCATTGGCAAAGAATCGTCCCGATTAACAGTGAGCCAATAGCGAAAGCAGCTGATTTTTATATGTTGTTTGAATTTTAGGATATTGCGAAACGAATCCTCGAATTTCTACGTCTCTATCTATAGGCAAGTAGTAGAGCGAAAATGTGTGTGTGAACGAGTTATTCAGTTCTCGCCCGTGACGTGTGACACCTAACCTCTGCAACGAGCCAATTAATGTTTCTAATGTTGCAAATACACTTATAATACGAAACTGGGACATGAAATTTAACGTAGAATTCTTTAAAATAATGCCGAGCGTGACAAATATACGCAAAATAGTAGTTTCCGCACGTAGTGTACGCGCCCGCCGCTAGAATTCGCTGCCGGAGCAGCTACGTCGACTATTGAATATTTTTATTAGCAGACCGAAAATTTAAACGATATAATGAAACGGCTCAGATAAAAGAGGAAAAGACTTGAAAAAAATGCTAAACCCTGGCTTTGGATCTGAGTTTGTCGAGGAATTTTATTAAAATACTGCATATCTTTTTAAAATCATTGAATAGTTAATACATTAAAGTTACACTTTCTATATGTGAACTTCCGTTCTTGCCATATGCCACAGATGCCACTACGGTGGTCGTTACACATTTCCTTATATTCATGAAAATTATCCCTACCAAATGCTTTATACCGAGAGCTAAGATGTTACACAAACACTTTAATTATATGGAAATACAACCAGGTTGGTTTCCCATTAGTGTTATGTGGAACTGCTGAGGATAGCAGGTGGCCAGGCCAGGACTACTTCTAAAAGAAGTTGTGCAAGGTAAACACGCCAACCAGTTGCGGCTGGTGTAAGTTAACACTGGTGGAAGTTTACAAGTGATGGATTTACGGGGCAGTGGATGAAGGCTTGACGCCAAACTTGGATTGACGAGCGCTCGGGAGTTTTATTGACCATGAGAAATGTGTATTGAGATATTCCTATGTTTATTTGCTTTTACATCCCATGAAGTCACTGCACAGGGAGACGTTGAACCACATAAACAAGATAATTTAATTGTAATTATGAGATGTCTCGTCCGGGAAGTGTTTAATGGGAACTATGAACTGTTAAGGGACCTCTAATACTCAGGGGTGCATTCGTGTTGGTGAGGCGGGATGATAAGTGCGACGCTCGCTGGTGCTTCCAGCGCGATATCGCCTCTAAGCACAAGGCTCTGAACTGGCGCGAAGTCTTCTCGTCGTGCACACGACAACCACATGATTTGAGCGGTAACCATTAAATTATATGTAGTAGAAACGAAGACAAAGGTATAATGCAAGTCCCATGAGTGCTTTCAAGAATTTTTACCTGGTTGTTTTATATAAATTTATATAAATTATTCTGAAAACATTTTTTTTAACAATTTTCACTCTCCTAAAAACACAGTTTACAAACAAGATACGGAAACAGAACTAATTTTCCTTTCTCAGTGTATTCTTAAATTCATTTTTCGTAAACATGCAGCATTGTGATATGTTGGTCAGTTTTCAAATCGCGTCGTTTCTTCTAATGATGTGCTGTTTGTGGTTTTACGTTATTTAACTCAAGCACGGTCTGGCAAACACCTACTCCAGTTTGCAACAAAAAAAAAAGGATTTATTATAATTGATATTTGTTATTTCAGTACTGAAAATTAATCTTATTTATATTCACCATTATCCTTTTAAAACAATAGCAAAAATGAAAACAGGATAACGTAATGGGCTCTAAAGAAAAACACCAACCTGACTACGTAATTATATTTGACACACCCTTCAAAAATGATGAGGTTCTCAGATTTTACGTGGAAGCTTCAAATAATCTGCGGATATTATCTACCTTCTGTAATGTACCTTTTGGGAACAGAACCCCAAACCCACCTTTGCTTTAGAAATTGCCAGTTACACATTTATAATTCTCAAATAGATAATTAGTTTAACATTAAAGCGGTCGTATTAGTATTTGACAGGTATTTTGCAGGATATCGTAGGAGAACGTTTTTAACGCTTGAACTCAATTAACTTTACTTTTTTTTTTTATGTTTTTGCCTCGTCCGGGAAAAGAACGCTATACTGTTCGTGGTCTTTATTAAAGTCGTCGCTCGTGCGATGAAGAAAGATCAAACAGGGGAAGGAAGCAGTTACGTGTATAGATGTATAAAAAAAACCGCCGTCTCTTTGTCTGGGCGACTTGGCGACGCGTGCGTCTGGCGGGCCACCCCCCTCTTCATTGGCTGTATTCCAGTCACGTGGTGCGTCCCTCCCCCGGGAGGTGTCCCTATCTGGCGGCGGCAGGGCCGAACTTGCGGCGTCTCGGCGCGCTACTACCGTGCCGCGAAAACATCCACCCCTTCCGATCCCGACCGGGCAAGATGCTACCAAATACATAGAGACCGGAAAAATTCGCGGATTCATTTCACGATATGCTAGAATCCAAACAACTGTACCTTTATAATGCTTCTCTGATTGGCTCACAGTTTGTCTGAAGGACTATGAGCCAATGGAAAACCTTCAACCAAAAAAAAGTATGAATCGCAAGCGTCCCAGTCGACAGGTGTCACGAGTCAATAGCCAATGAGCAGGTGGCATTTGCCTGAGTGTGTAGGGGGTTGTGGAGTCTATCCTAGAGGTCATCGAAAGCGCGAATTTTTCCATTCTCTATAAATACAACAGGGACCAATAACGGGCAGCTCCAGGGTTTTTATGTGAAAACCTGGCGTTGTTGTCACGTCAGTCCGATAGATAGCAGGCGGTATGCCCGGTATGAACAATTATTGATTTACTGGTCTGTTAGGTATTACTACTTACCTACATGGTATGAACAATGTGTCTAATACATATGGTGCCAACATTATGAAAACTTTTCAAATCATTGTGCAGATTTATGGGGGTAAATTAAACTCCGGTGCTTCAAATTCCTTAAAAAGAAGTTTATGATGGTTGACACAAAATAATATATAATATACAATTTATCTTCAAAATTTTTTTAAGTCATATCTCTTGCCACTAGGTCATGTTTTACACTCTGCCCTCTGTTGTTAGTATAGAGCTGTCCGGTATTAGTCTCCAGTGTGTTTGATGCTACAGTGTGTGTCCATTATGTATCACGCGAGTCAACTACATCAGTTGTGAGCTTCCGAACGTTGCCTTCGGTAACAAAGTGAACAATTTGTTTATTAATAACATTTCAATCTACACCGGGTTGATACTAACAGAAGTATACTTTTGGGAGACGGTAGCATTACTACGTTGCTTAAACGTTACTGTATAATTATTTATAGTAAAAAATCGAATGTTAAATAACTGTTTTTGTTACAAAAATATTTAACACCATTTTTTTTTAGAAACATAATTTACCGCATTTGTTTTGACAAGTATCACCGAGTGAACAATATGAATTTTTTTCTTTTTTTATGTATGTTATTTGGTAATGTACTTTCAATGAGAGTATATTTTAACTATAGTTTATCAGCTTACGTATTCCTCATTTTATGACTTTTAAAGCCTAGAATTTTCCTCTTGTTTTACAGTATTTGTTTTAAAACTTTTCCCAATCGTCGTGGGTTGTTTATTTCATTGTGGCCAAGGAGTTGAAGTTTTTTGTTCCGAAAAACTTTCTAGCTTTTGTTTATTTCATTAGGGGCGGAGGAAGCTTACGGAATTACCCGCGGGCAGCGTCGTTTGTTTGGTGTGAATCCACGAATGGCCAAGTTCGGGACTTTTTTTGTGTCTTAGCATCACAGTGTTGTTTCTATGGATTTATTTGTTTCTTATCTACACAGAACATTACGGCTTCGTATACATGTTTGTGTCTTTCTTTGTCTTAGTCCTTCCCTTTGTAGCTGACAGGCACTTCAAGGCGAATAATTAGGAACCGAATTACGCCATATTGGTTTTATTAAGATTAATACCATGGCAACTTTTAATCCTTGCTCTCTTTAAAGCAGAAATATAAGTTAGGTAACATTTTGAAAGAAATACCAATTTTTATGAAAAACAATTTTTTTTTGTAAAATGTTAAGAGGCAACTGTACATTCCCATAATATAATCTATGTGACATGTAGGAATGCGATAAGCAAAACTAAGCTATTAAATTTTTTTTAACACAAAACAAATGTTATATGACTTTAAATATCTTTTTGATGTAAGTAAACGAAAATGAACTAATTTCATCTGCCACCAATTTCAAACAGAGAACTTTTAAAGACTTTAAAACTAAGAATCATTTTCTTTTATGTGCTGCCAACCTAATCGGATGTAAACCATGTGTGGACATGTTGTTTCGTTCCCAGTTTACGGCCATTGACGTTTTTCAACAATTGGTTTTAAAAAATAGTTCAGAATCGCCTTAATGGACATAGTGTTATTAAAATATTAAGTGTATTCTTAATCGCTCAAAGTCATTGCGGAAAGTTTTTAGTAAACACTCGAATTATATGAAAATGCAGTAGACGCGTTCATTGCATGTGGTAGACCCACTCAGAGTTGCTGCGGGCATGATAAGAGTGATTTACGAGTTTCCACCGTGGTCCTACCGTTACCTTAGCGTCCCCTTAACTGCCACGTGGACTGAATCAGGCAAGCCTGCTCCGTCTGGGTCTGCTTTTGTAAATTATTCAGTTTAAATATGAAATTTTAAAAAAATAAACACGGCTCATCACGGCATACAAAATTCGCTTAAAGTTTCTTTTTTTTTGTGTGTGTGTGCCTTTCGTGCAGATTAAGTAGCATCAGTGTGCGGTTAGAGAAAATGGTTTATTTATTTATGGTTATAATTGTGACAAAGTTTGATAATAATAAGTTTAAGATGTGACTAGTTTACGAAACGCCAAAGTAAGTTAAAATAAAATAAAAAAAAAATTCAAAATGGAGGTTACTCATGCGACAGAACTACTTTTTCTCTCTCTCTTCCCCCCCCCCCCCCCCAACACCTTTTTTTCAGTTGGCTCTCGGCTTGTCCGGGTGCATTACGTGTATCTTCTTCGGCGAAGCGACATTCCTTCCAGCGCGACGCCCTCTACTACCCTGGCTGATGACATCGGCCCCCCCACTCCGCCAGCAGCCACACGGCGGCGCGCGGGCCCTTATGGAGTGCGGCGCCGTGTTATCAGGGCAGGAGCCGGGGGGCGATGGGGAGGGGAGAGCCGTAATTGTCTCCCGATGTTAGGATCGATAGGCACAATTCCTCCAGCCGCCAGCCAGGCTGTGTGTCCCTGCCCTTGCCCCTCGGTGACCCCTCTACCCCATACCCCCCTTTACCATCCTCAACTCTCCCTTTGCCATCTAATCCCTCCCCCTCCGACCCAGCGTGTGTATTCGTGCGCAGCACTCTGAGAGCGACGCTGACAAAACTACTGCGACTACGGAACACATGGCTTCGGCTGAAAACCGCTCAAGATATCAGAGTTCATTAAAGAATGTTCTGAGGGCCAATGAGAGTGGTTTTTAGTATTTCGTTTCGAAACCATTATTTTCAGGAGACTGGAAAAAGGGCCAAAACATATATTATTATTATTATTATTCATGAAACGCCCATTGCGGATGCTTTGAAGGCACTCAAGAGTAGAGTTTTGCATTACGATTTCTCCTTCATTTCTCTTTCATATAGTGTTATGGTTAACCGCGTCAAATCTTGCATTTCCCCGTGCGCGCAGGTCCTAACTGTTAGAAATCACTGTAATCTTACGTACTTTTCGAGAAATAAATGACGTCACATAAACGGAATGTTCTTCGTAATTTCAAATAACTGGATCTTCGTAGAAACAACGTTGTATTTCATTTTCCGTACTATGTTATTTCGGTATATAAACACGCTGAACTCACGCGTGGAAGAAAAATGTGTGTTTTTTTTTATTTTGTACCAAGATAAATATTGTAGGTTCATGTTCGAAGTAGGTGAACTTTGTACTCGTAAATTTACGAAGATAACGATGCATTTATGGAGGTCTCTAGATTATTTGTAACCAACGTTCTTCGTGGAATTAAGGTGAACATTTTTATCGGGTCAGGGCTTTGCGCTTAGAGACGACACCGCGCTAGAAGCGCCGGCGTGAACCGCACTTATCATCCCGCCTCGCCAACTCAGCCACACCCTTCGATAGGCTGGTAGGTTTTGTTGACGTGAGACTTCTTTCATAGCCGGTGGGTTAAGCGGAGATGACTTCGTCAAAGCGTAACGGAAAGTGCGTAAACGAGAACTGTATCACGTGACATTGCCGAATACACTGGGGGCTGCATGGGGCCAGACAGACAATGAAAATAAAACATATCGATTTCACTCGGTTGTTGTTAACAGCAACTTTCAATAAATAAGTATTTAATAAATAAGATAATTTTTATTTTTATTTCCAGCAAACCTAATATTTATAACAACAATAAGATATTAAAACATTTTTGACGTGATAACGTCTCATAAATCGATGAACGCCAGCTGCACGCACGAAAAATTGTCACGTTCCGCCTGAGCCGAGCGTGCAAGAACCGGCCAACCACCGTGCGAGAAAATCTTCTATAATATCAAACAGGTTAAGGCAGGCTCTTTAACTGATTGTTTTTTTAATATATTTGAACAAATTATTTAAATTAAATTTGCAAAAACTGTAAATAATATTTGAAAATTAAAACGTATGCAAATTTTTTATCAATGTTTTCTTATGACGTTATCGCGTAAATTTATCGTCTGAAAAACCGAATTTACAGACGACCCCCTTTTTTTTTTCAATAATTGGGGTGCCTTAAATAATAAAGCAGAAATACGTAATTTTGTGGCCAGTAGACTTTATCTGACAAAGGCAGCTGGACACAACCTTACCCAAGACTACCTTTTAAGTTTACAGCAGGGAAAAAAATGCTAAGGTGCAGGAACGCGAATTATTTGAGCGTCCGTCTCAGCGCCGGTGAATGTAGTGTTTCTTCATACCGCGTGATCTTCCCCTTCGGCACTCGCCACAACCATAGACTGACCCCGAAGTAGGAGTGTAACACGTTTGGCCTTTGAACGACTGGTTCGCAGAAGTTAAAACACCCTACCATGGCGCATGCAGCTGGAACATAAACATATTGAGTTCATTTAAAAATGTTAATGGCACTTCGTGTTTCGGGGTTAGTACACCAAAATAAGAACTTAGGGCAAATAAAGCTCTATGTTTAGTAATACTAACAAAGTAAGAGTGTACATAAACAGCTTATTTTAACAGTTGAATTGGCAAATTAATGGCCCCATGCGTAAAAAATTACAAGAATCTGTGTGTGTGTGTGGTGTATTCATTGGGATTATCTTAAGTTCGTTTTAATCTGAAGCCTTTTTATATTGCTGATGATATAGTCGTTTTACTTTTTTCCTTCATTCAAACATTTGCATTAATAGTTATGATTACATCGTTAAAGATTGTGCTATTCTCAAAATAAATTAAATTGTTTTAAATTCCTTAAAATTCCGTTGCGGTGGGATCAAATATTTATCAAAATATGAGTTACGAAAATATTCCAGTTATAAAATGAGAATTTAAAAATAAGGTTTTGCGTGTGAAAATTTGGCATTCTCTTCATGAATAATACTTGGACAGTGTTCGCATATTAAAGGGTAGAGAAAGGAACCTAAATACGACGCAATGATAATTGTTTTGATCTTTTTATTGAAAATTTTCTTTTTGTAATAAGATATCACATTTTTAAAAATTCTCAAAAACCCAGACATAGTGACTATTGAGAGTATTATTACAGTTGTAGTCTTTGCGATGAATGAATTCATTATTAAAAGTCAATGACTTCACAGGTAAAACCTTTTTGTAGTAGCCAATTATTAACTTTAACAATTCTACTAAATTAGATACTACGCTTTAACGTAAACATTTTTTTTTAATTTAAAAAGACAGGAAATGCTTATGGCAAAATAAAAGAACTGTTGAACCAGAGATTGACTAATTCGGTTTCTGACTCTTCCTCTTAATGCATTTACTGCAGAAAACTCGTCCAGGACAAATTGACGTGATTTCCTGGCAAGCGACTCATCAGGAAGTCTGTTGACTCACGCCGGGGGGGCGAATTATGACTCATGGCGACCGATATCAAACTGTTGCCGTTCCGACGGGCGATATTGATCATCAGCTGGTTTCTGATCGTCGGTGTCGTTCCTAGTAATTATCTTATATTTGCTTTGAACAGTGTTAATCTTGTAGGCTTTTTGAGTACCTGAAATGTCTCAAAATGATTTAAAAAAAAAAAGAATATTCATTGCATACTTTTTGCATGATTAGCTGTCAAAAGTTACATATTAATTGTTTTTGCAAGTATAGACTAAAAGAATCAAATTGAATAAATAACTGAAACTCTTAAGGCTTAAAGGAAATGCTACTAGCTATTTCATAATGTATTTTTAAGCTTGTTCAGAATATTTGTTTTAACTTTTTTTTTTTACTTAGCTGTCAAAATTTTTGATTGCGAGATTTTAACGGATAGCTCAGTAAAATGAAATAAATTTTCTGAAGCAAAATATAAATCATATAACGAAATTGCCAATTTTATTCTCCCCGTCGGTTTTACGCATAAACGTTAAAAATGTCCATTTTTCCGATAATCATGCAAAGAGTATGCGATATATATAATTTTTAACCATTTTGATATAGTTTAGCCACTCAAAACGTCTACATTTTTAGAATTGTTCAACGTAAATATAAAATAATTTTTAGGAACGGGTCGTAATCCTAAACACGTACTTTTCTTTGTTTCCGAGGGAAAGTTGTTTAAAAAAGAACTAATTTGTACGAACAGTTTATTTATAATTTTCCTGTAAGTTTTATAACTATTCCTGCTGTAAGTTTTGAATGTAATACATATTTTTTTTCGGTCAAATCCATTTATCGTTCTTTAAATTTTGTAAGCTGTATTTAAACTGTGCATATTTTCAAAATGTCAAGTGTTATCTTCTCCCATTTACGTAATGTTAGCATCCATTTTTTTTTTTTTTTTCGTTAATTGATAGTAACTCAGGCGCATTAGCTTGTTTACTCCGCTTCGCTGGACGCCACACGAAGGTGTTTACTTGCCAAGCATGGCGTCCGTGCTGTTGGCAACCGTGGGGCAGCATTTCGGCCGAGTGGGTTGGCGTCCTGGGGAGGCGCGCGCGCTCTGTCCGCTCGACTCCCGCCGCCAGCCGCCGGCCATGACTCAGCGCGCTCCGAAATACGTCCAGGGGAAAAGAACACCGGGGGTGAAGGGAGAGGATAAAAGTAGCGTAGTAAACGAGAGAGGCTGCGGGAGAGGCGCGAGAGACGCCGCCGCCTATTGGCCGGGCGGCGAGCAACGCGCCGCGCGGTTGGTTGCTAGGGTACGCCTGTCATTCTGTTAGTCATTGATTTTTGTCGCGGTAGGGTCGGGGAGCGGTAAGGGAGGGGATTGGTGAGGGAGGGGGCAGGGGTTGGAAAGAGAGAGAGGGGTGGTCGTCAAAGGTGCAGGGAAGGAGACGTGCTAGGGGTTGGCAATATTGCGTACAGCGAGTGCATGTGTGTGTGTGTGTGTGTTTGTTGTGGCAGAGCAGAGCGGACGGGAGGCGAAGGAGGAATATCGCGGTGTAGCGGCTGGCGAGTGTTGTGTGCGCGCGCGCGGGTTGGAGGGTGTGTGTGTGTGCGCGTGATGTGCGTGTGCGTGCCGTGGCGTCCGAGACGAGATGCGGCGTCCCGACGCCGGGCCGGCGCGGCCCCGCGGGCCAGCCATGGCGAGCTGACGGGCGCCTGCGATCTGTGTGACGGGCACGCGCGCTGCTGAGAAACCGTGAGTACCCTACCGTCTCCGACATTTTCCTGTCCCCTGGAAGTCACTGCGCCGGGCAACTCGTGCGTCTGACGCAGGACCCGTACATATGTGCGTTGGTTTTTTCCCCCTGAGAGTATATGGTGCAGGCAGCCCGCACGACAGTTAAGCATTTCGGTCTGCTCACGTATCAGGTGCTGTACCCAACGAGCTAACTTCACTCGCGCATTGTTGGGGAAGTCCGGAGGTGTTTTTTTTTCCCCCTGACCTTGTGTGAGCCCTTGCGCCTGGTGGTTGGTCGCGAGGGCAACCCGCGCGGAATACATGTGTGTTTTGTTTTGCCTGTTCATCGGGCGCACGTCCCACACATAATGTTAATTTTGCTTTTCCCCTGAGAGTTGTGATGCAGGCAGCCGGCACTACAGTTAAGGAATTCGGTTGCTTACGCATCAGGCGTTGTTTCCAACTCGCACAAGGTTGAGGAAGATGTGTTTTTTTTTCTCTCAACCTTGTGCGAGCCCTTTGCGCCTGGTGGTTTGTCGCGTGCGCAACCCGCACGGCAGACATGTGTCCGGCGGGTTGCCTGTGCGCCAGGCGTGTGCGGCGAGGTGGGGGGTAGGCCTAGGGGGAGAGAGAGAGAGAGAGAGAGAGAGAGAGAGAGAGAGAGAGAGAGGGAGATGCAAAGGGGTAGATACCAAGGCTCGTGCGTGTGGCGCGCTTGTTACGCCTCGTGCAAGGTTCGGGATGTAGACGGCGGGAACACGCGGTCAGGAGAGGGGTTGTCGACACGAGCTTCCTGAGCGAAGCAGCAGGGCCGTGGTCCCAACACGTGGCGTGTGTCCGCCGGCTGTGGCGGTCACACCTGCCCCGACAGCTGCAGGTGCGGGCGGGGGCAGCTGTCCGGCGGAAGTGCCTGGCGACCACCGGTGCTCTTCCGGACAGCTGCCCCCCCCTCCCCCTCACTGCCCGCCCGACACGTGAATAGTTAGCGAAGGTAGTTTGGATGACCCCGAAGGACAAGAAACCGATGGAAAATGTTACAAAGTTCAAAAGGATAAAATCAACGTGCAGCCCAGCCCGGCCGAAAGGTAAATTGTGGCCGAAACCAGTGGGCAGTTGGACCCGACCCATTTGTGTGCAGATGTGTGGAGTTTCTGCTGTGTCCAGCAAAGAACGCAAATTGCAGGTCTCTGGTAGATAACAAGAGACCATAAAAAAAATCCAAAATCCAATTTGCGACAGGCTTCTGAGATTGTCCCCATTCCTTATGTGTAGAAGGTTTTGAGTAACAACCCAATAATTAAGCATTAAACCTGAGAATTTGACCAGTTTATGACAGTAGTTTAAAATTCAAAAACGCGAGCCTTTGTGTTGCTTTTGGGCATTGGCCCACCATATATATTGTTTACTCTGGACCAATGCGGGAAAAAAAAAACCTTAAACAAGTATCGTGTCACGGCCGGGCATATTGAGCCAGCAGCCAATGAACAATCGACTTTCACCAGAGTGTACAAGGGATTGAGTAGTCTATCCTAGAGGTAAGTGAACCCGCTCATATTTCCAGAACTTAGTGAATACAGTTCGCGTCTCTGTTTCACAACGAGCTAGAATGTGAATAACTGTAAATTTTGCTTACCCTTCGGTTATTGGATTATAGATAGAACAATAAACCAAAAGACCGAATCAAATTCAATCCGGGCGGAAGGTTAAAAAAAATATATATATGACAGCAGTCGATGAATATAAACCGAAAAAAAAAATTGCGGATTCAATTCGCTAGAGGCTACAATCCAAATACACATATCTTTAAGCTGCTTTTGCAATTGGCTCACTGTTCATCTGGACGTCTCTGGGCACATGCAAACCAGTCGGTAAGTTTAACCAGTCAGCAGCCAACCGCGGATATTTACTGTCCCTATCGATGGACAATAAACACAGACTGATTTGTGTACAACTTCCTTGCTGCCTGTTCTCTAATAATAGGTGGGTACTAGAAAAAATCGCTTATTTGATGACTAGAAACCGGAAAAATTCGCGGGTTCAATAACCGGTAGGATGAACTCCATAGTTCTACGTACACTCGGTCAAATGTCACCCACTCATTGGCTGTTGTCTTGTAAGACGTCCCAACATAGCAGCCTGTGATTCGATAAAGCTTTGGTTGGGTGTTTCTCATTGGCCCAGAGTCATCCAGGTGTGTTGTGAACCAATAGCAGAGGCAGCACTGAGGTTTAACTATTTGTATTTGAGCCTATCGCGAAATGAATTCGCGAATTTTTCCGGTCTCTATCGATGACCTTCAAGCCAGACTATACATTTGTCTGTATACCTGGGAAAATAGCGCCAGTTCATTGGCTGCTGAATTGTGAGTCGTCCCAACTGGTTTGCCCGCGATTTGATACTTCTTTTGTCAGGACCACTTACTCGTCGCTAAAATATTTCCAGACCAGGATGTATGTTAAAACTTTGCAGCATTGCCTGTGTTTTGTTGTTGGCTGGATTTATTCCAGGTACATGTCTACTGATGGATCACAATTTACAGTAATTCAGTGCGGAAGCCAACGCGCCATGAATTGCCCAGCCAAATAGGGCAGTGACTTCGCTTGCAGACGGCCCCAGTTACTAGGAAACAGTTTCTACTCCGATCACCACTTACAGCAGTCTAATGACCGATCAGATTTTTTCCCCCGAAAAAAATGTATGCTCCCACCTAAAGTTTTGTAGTGTCATGAGTAGAGACCTGCAAAATTCGCGGTTTCAGTGGCCTTCAGGATAGACTGCACATACCCCTGTACACTCGGGCAAATAACGCAAGTTCATTGGCTGCCGACTCGTAATTCGTGTGAGCTGGTTTGTCTGTGATTCGATCTTTCTTTGGTTGAGGGTTTATAACTGGTTGAGATTCGTCCAGATGAACAGTAAACCAATAGCAAAACTATCTAAGAGGTATATGTGTTTGAATTCTAGCCTATCACTAAATGAATCCGCGAATTTTGCAGGTCTCTAGTCATGAGATAGTAGTCAATGAACATGTCACATTTGTAGGTAGACGACTATGGTGTTCATCCTAGTAATTTTAACTGAAAAAAATATCCCTCTCTCTAATCATGCGTGGGAGAGTGCATTCTAGTATTTAAAAAAAAAACCTACCCCCCTTTCCACTCCCTTAATTGATGGAGTTCAATGAATGCAAAAAATCACAATATGTAAATATACATACATATAGTTCATGCTTAGTTTATCACCTCTAGTTATAATAAAATATTAAGTATATTTTTTTTCTTTTTAAAACATATCTCACCCCTTTTTTTTTACACGCTTTAGGGTTTGAATTTTTAAAATGGAACCTTTTTGGTTAGTATTGTAGTATTCTTAATATTGATCCCAATATGTTTACTTATATTCCATTAGCTTAGTCAAAAACATATTAACCTCTTTTCCACCCTCTTAAACGTTAAAGTTTGTAAAAATTATAAACTAAGAATGAACAACTTGAATATAAAGTTACGCATTGTATTTTTTTTATTTTTAACTTTAAGGGGGTGGTAAAGGGGTAAAATCTTTTGACATAATTAATTATATCTTCCAAGCTTATCTAGTATTAGGGAAGATATAGAGTATCAAAACCGAACTTACGAAAACTACCTACCATAATTTTACCAGTTAGAGTAATTCAACCCCTTAGGGGTATAAAATGGGTAATTCTGGTTTTAAAAAGAAAAATTAATACTTCCGAATCTATTAGAGCTAGATGTAAACTAAGAATGAACAACGTAATATAATGTTACGAATTGTAATATTGTTTTTTTTAAATTGTCCTTTAAGGAGTGGGAAAGGGGTCGATATGTTTTTGACATGTTAATTTTATCTCCCAGCTAATGAAGCATAAGGAAATATATTGGGTATCAATAATAAGCATACTAAAATACCAGCCACAATTTTAACATTTACCTAAATTCAATCTATAAGACATGTAAAAGGGATAAGTAGTGTTTAAAAAAATGAATACGTGGATTCATTAGAACTAGAGATGAGAAACTGAAGATTAATATAAAATCCCTTTTGGCACAGCCTACAGACGTAGGTAGATTTCGAAGTATCTATTTATTCTGGAAATAGATTGGAAATTCTATAAAATACTGTAACATTTTAATAACTTAATGCACATATCATAGTTATGTTCTCTGATATTACAAAATGATCGATAAACATTTTCTCATTTTCCATCTAGCTAAACTATTATAAATGTTTTTAACTCGGTTAATCCAGCATTGAATAGCTTAGAATGAATTACATATTATGCCAACTAAGGTAATTATTCAATTTATTAGACCTTCAAAAACTATTTTTCATCACTTCCACTAATAACGTTGCCGTATAAAAATTTGCTTTGCACCAATATGGTTTAAAATAAATTCGAATGGATTTGATATTAAGAAAGTTTTGATTTTGATTTTAATTCAACCCGTTTTAACGGTAATATTAGTTTCATCAAAAATTGTTTCAGCCAAAGTTTTAAATACAGTTTAGGATTTATACAATAAATTATAGCGAATATGATAGTATACTTTCAAACCTTGTTGTTTTCACCTATTTCAGTAATGGTTGTTTAGATAAAAAAATTATTTTAACAAATGTTTTTTACAATATTTAGAAAGTCAAACAAAAATAAGAATTGATTCGATAACGTACATGGTAGTGAAGTTATATTTATTATTTTATTCCACCCCAGGTTTTCTAACCACTTTCAATAATTGTTTGTATTATCAAAAATTATTCTAGACAAAAGTTTTGGATAAAATTTTGATGGTGTGCTTACTAATGTATTTATGAATTTATTTTCGTATTTTAACCCCATTTATTCACCCTTTGCAGTAGTGGTATGTTCTTTAAAAAATTATTTCAGCCGAAAGTTCTATATAATATTTATAAGGTTTGCAAACAAATTTAACAAATTTAATATTGTTATTATTAAGGGAATTTTTTTTCCTTCAAAACCCCTGTTATTTTTCACTCCTCGTAGTATTAATAATATTAGTAATATGTTCGTATTAAAAAGTATTTCGAACTAATGTTTTAGATAATAATTTATGGTTTTACAATCAATTAGAATTGTGTTCATGGTACGGAATTAATTTTTTTAATTCACTCCTGATTTTTAATCACGTTTCTGCAATTGTTCGTTCTATCAAAAATTGTTTTAGACAAATGTTTTAGATAATAATTATACAATTTACAAATAATTAGAATGCATTCGATAGTGTGCCTACTAAGGGAGTTCTGAATTGGTTTGTCCTCCAGCACTTGTTTTTTCCACCCCTTGCAGTTATGGTTGTTCTTATCAAAAATGTATTTAGACTAAAGTGATTTTTATTAACCTTATGAGTTATAATACGTTCAAAGGATGTGATAATTATCATATTGTTACGAGTATAATGTGGGGGACTGGATTGGTAATGGATAGACCAATTACGTTTTATTACAGTTTTATTAATTACAAATATTTAATTTCTATTAAATAATTTTACTTAAAAATGTGGGATCACCAATTGCTTTCACTTAAAAATATTTATTCGCAAGTCCCTGAATATCTGTCAAGTTCCGCAGTTCGCACTCCTCACTGGAGCTAGGCTTGACAGTGGTTCGTCCCTTACCACGCGCCTGTCTTCACACAGCCTCGCGCCACTCAGTCGCACTCTCGCGGTCCCGTCGCTCCTCGTCGCGCCGCTCTCGAGGGGGTCTATCACCCTCTTCCCTTCACTCGTGGAACTCTCCGAACTCTCGGAACCCTCGGAACTCCCAAAGAAGCCGGCGTCGTCGCTTATATGCCCGTGGAGTCCTTCTCGAAGGGACGAGAGCGGCTGTGACGTGTAGCATCGTACAGGGCCGACCCGACGCCCGAAACACCCAGAACAGCGACGCTCATTCACGCCACTCCTCGCGGCGGCCTCTGTAAGCCCGGAATTACCAGGCCACTAAAGGTGACAATAGCCCGAGGCGTGATGGTGCTTGGGGTGCGTAGGGGGGTGGGTAGAGAGCACCCTTGTACTCCGGCCAGGCACGCGTGGCACGCCTTACGTAAATGATCGGCGCGTGACGTCAGTGGCCGTGCGGGGCCGCCAGCCATCACGGAACCTGGCGCGCGTCGCGGTCCTGTCTGCGTTCGTAACACTAGTATATGAGTTATAGCAATTTTTATGTTTAAAAAAAAATCCTTCCCCATTTCTACACTTTTGGTTGGATATTGACCATTAACGAACTCGCCTGAGACTTTCCATGAATATATTTTATGCATCAGTTTGGAAGTGATTTGTGAAAAATTACGGCAGTTATCGTGTTCCGAAAAATGTAATATATATATAATTTTTTAGATGACGATGGTTTTAAGGTCAATAGACCATGAAACGATAAACTATATAAAATATTTCCGGAATTCGCACCGTGGTTTAAGCTACAATAGACAGTATTTCTTCGAAATATACCTAATAAAATGTAGGTCTATGTAGAGTTACACATTTCTCTTTTTTACTATTCATCGAAATTCATTATTTAAGGGGATGGAAAGAGGAGTTTAGGTTTAGCACTTAAAATTTTAAGATTTCGTTTTAAATATGGAATTCGAGCAGCACGCTCAAAAACTGCCCACACTTACATCAACATAAACACTACTACTTAGTGCCCGCCAGTGCTATGATACATGTAGGTGTTCGGCGATTAATTATACACCCTGTTTCCAGCGGCTGTGTCTTGTGGCGTGATGAATCACAAAATTCAATAGAATTCGGCACATTCAAGATGCTGAATTTTGTAAACTGTGTTACCTAAAGCAAAGTATATTTTAATTGACATGTGTTTTATGACTAGATATTTCCTCCAAAATAAAGGTGCTACCACTTTCTTTTTCTCTTGTGTTGTTTGATGACATGTATGTTCTGTTTAGCATTTACGTTTATGTGCCTGGAGTTGAGCCTGCAGTTGATTTTGTTAGTTAATAGTTCATTGTTTTCTTCGAAATACCTTCATTTAAACGTACGTCACTTGACTTTTAGTGCCCCTGATATGAAGCAGCTTTTCGAAACTGAGTGTTTTGCGTGTTAAACATTTGCCAGGCGTCGAAGTATTTCGTTCTAAATATTATTTTAGTTTTTTTTTTCTTCGCGAAAACGCGATGGGGCTTCGGGTAGTACAACAAGGCGACCTTTTTAGTTACCTTTGACATTTTGATTAATATGAAAATACCTTCTTCCCCCACGTCCCCGTAATTAATTAAATAATTTTACTCCAGCGACATAATTAGCTGTTTATGTAAAACTTTGTTCAGTTAGACATTACCCTGGTGCACTACGTTTCTTTATAAATAATTTTTTTATTATTTTCAAAAAACCACTGGTTCAAGTGCAACTTCAAAGATGGATACCAGTCTTGGGAAGCACTTTAGAACATAAGTAGTAGAGATGTTTTCAAATAATTTTGGTTGGACAGGGAAAATATGGAAAGTTCAGACTAAGAGTGTGGTAACCCACGGCCATTGCGTGTTGAACTTTGAGTTAAAATTTACTTAATTCTAAATGTTGGTGGCTCGACCTAATATTTACATACACACACAAATTTTTTTATTACTTTTACAAAATACTGGTATTCTTTTAGAACTAGTTGCCAATAAACAGTTCGTAAAGCTACAAGAAATATATTGCCAATTTGTACAACACATGGTCATGGTTATTTTTTGCATATATGAAATATGTTTTTCCAGATAATACTGAGTAGCTTCTACGAAAATTAGCGCTTAATTTTATATTTTCATTGATGTTTCATTCAGGAATATATATATATATATATATATATATATTTAAATCATGGAATTTTTTTTTAAATCATGGAATATTAAATAGTTGGACTTTAATTTGTTGTATAATGCTTATTATTTGCACAGTTAATACTGAAAAAGATATTCAGGGAACGGTTTGCAAAAACTTGAACTTTTGGTGTTACTGGGACAACACACACGATATTGTGGTGATGCTGTTGTTTTCGTGTACCTAGCAGTACAATTTTGCAAGTACCTGTAAGTTCACATTTACCATTAAATGATATGGAGCAGAAACGAAGACAAAGGTATAATGCAAGTCCCGTGAGTGCTTTCAAGAATTTTTACCTGGTTGTTTTATTCCTATAAATTATCCTGAAAACATTTCCACTCTCCTAAAAATACAATTTACAAACGATGTACGGAAACAGAACTAATTTTCCTTTCCCAGTGAGTTCTTGAATGCTTTTTTTTTTTCGTAAACAGGCAGCATTGTGATGTTTACAAAGTAAAAAAAATAATATATATATATATATATATATATATAGAGAGAGAGAGAGAGAGAGACCGGAAAAATTCGCGGGTTCAATGACCGGTAGGATGAACTCCATAGTTCTACGTTCACTCGGTCAGATGTCACCCACTCATTGGCTGTTGTCTTGTGAGACGTCCCAAACGTAGCAGCCTGTGATTCGATAAAGCGTTGGTCGGGTGTTTCTCATTGGCCCAGAGACATCCAGGTGAGTTGTGAACCAATAGCAGAGGCAGAAACTGAGGCATAACTATTTGTATTTTAGCCTATCGCGAAATGAATGCGCGAATTTTTCCGGTATATGTGTGTATATATATATATATATATATATATATATATATATATATATATATGTATATATATATATATATTGCAATTTAACACTGACCAACTGTTCTCTGCTGGACGTGGAGTTCTGGGGCGTTCCGTGCGAGCGCCAAGACGGCGAACTGTCGGCCGCAGATATCCTCTCTGGCAGGGACCTGGTGTTCTGCGGTTGGCCCGGGTGGGGGGGGGGGGAGGGCCATCGTCCCTAACCCTTGGTGCAGGGGGGGGGGGTTGTGGGAAGGAGCCGTGAACAATGCGGGGGCGGGCATATCGCGACCGCCTCCTCTCCGATCCGCCTCCGCCGAGGCTGACGGACGAACAGCGGGGCTGACGGACAGAGTCGACATCGCCGCCTGTCCCGCGTGGAACAAATCCCGCCCGTCTCAGGGGCGTACGCGCTGGCCCTTTGCACTGCTACAGAGAAATAACAGTTGAAAAATAACGAGACTTTTCTACGGATATCTTAACTCAGAATAAACGAGCAGATCTTCGTGATTTCAAATAACTGAATCTTCTAGAAACTACTCCGTATTTCGACTCCCGAGTTCTATGTTTCGTGTTAAACATAGGTAAACCCACACGTGGACAAAATAAGCGTGTTAAAACTCTAAGACGTAACTAGTTTTTGAATTTTTTGCTAATATAAAAGATATATTCTTTTGAAATCGTAATTAAATTAAGTGAATTCAGTTGCCGCAAAGGTACGAAAAAAAAATCCGTAAATTTACGAAGATCCAAATAATTATAACGTTTTTTTTGTTTCTGCTGTTTGTTCGCTGTTAATCTGGAGGATTCTTGGCCATTCGTAGACCATCAATCGAAGAAGTTTTGAATCGCAAGGTACCCAGTTGAGTTACCTCACAAGTCATCAGCCAATGAACAGGCGACGTTTGTCCAAGTATGCAGAGGATTGTGGAGTCTACCCTGAAGGTCAAAGAACCCGCGAATTTTTCCGGTGTTTAGGTATGGGTAGAGACCGGGAAAACTTCGCGAATTCATTTCGCGATAGGCTAAAATACAAATAGTTATGCCTCAGTGCTTCCTCTGCTATTGGCTCACAACTCACCTGGATGACTCTGGGCCAATGAGAAACACCATACCAAAGCTTTATCGAATCACATGCTGCTGCGTTGGGACGTCTCACAAGACAGCAGCCAATGAGTGGGTGACATTTGACCGAGAAGACGTAGAACTATGGAGTTCATCCTACGGGTCATTGAACCCGCAAATTTTTCCGGTCCCTAGGTATGGGTCTTTAATAATTTCGTGATATCGTAGATTGGTGAATTTCCAATAATAAACGGCATAAAACCTGTTGAAACCAATGTAGCAATTTAGGTTCGTAACCCTTCCTTTTATAATAGAGCTTTGAAATGTTCTTAAATTACTTTTTACTACACTGAATGTAACATGAAGCTTCTCTTTGCACAGCTTGATGAAAAATACGGAGGAAAGGACTTCCCTCGCAGTAATTAATCCTCCGTCCACCCTGGAAGCTTCAAGATGGCGTTCCTTAATTGGTACATTTAATCAGCATTCCGTTCGTAGTGGGGGTCCTGCGTTATGGTGGTATAATGTTATACGCGTGTATTTCAGAGGTTACTTTAAAGATTTAGTTTCAGGCATATGTTTTATTTATCTCCTTTTTTTAAAACTAAGTGATTATTCGATGATACGTTTACGCTCGTTTTGTCAATATTAGTTTTTTTTGTGTATGCTGTTTTATGTCTTAAAAATATCTTCAGTCGAAAATTAGGAATGTTATATCTAGACAAAAAAATGAAAGAAGAGAAGGTGAATGGGTAAAATTTTAAACTTTTATTTGTGAGTATTCTTCAAGTAGTTTCGATTAACCTGTTTTTCTTATGATTTTTATCTGGAAAACATTTTATTAATGTGTAAAATGTTATTAAATATTTTAAATAAAATTATACAATCAAAACATTAAAAATTATTGAAGCTCATTACGTGTCATTTTTTAAGTAAAGTGTTTAGTCGCCTGGGGTGATGTTTCTAAACTTTTCAATATACGCTTTATTTATTCCTCTAAAAGTTTGGCATGCTTGTTTTAAACTTGGACTTGCTTAGCGGAAACAATGTTCAGAGCTTCTTCAAAGAAATATTTCATACGACTACTCTGCTCATAACCCATTAGTAGGGACCTGCAAAATTCGCGGATTCATTGGGTGATAGGCTAGAATTCAAACACATATACCTCTTTGATAATTATTCTTATGGCTTACTGTTCATCTGGACGAATCTCAACCAGTTACAAACCCTCAACCAAAGAAGGATCGAATCACAGACAAACCAGCTGAGACGACTTACAAGTCGGCAGCCAATGAACTTGTGTTATTTTCCCGAGTGTACAGGGGTATATGCAGTCTATCCTGAAGGCCATTGAAACCGCGAATTTTGCAGGTCTCTACCCATTAGTATCAGACCAGCATATGAAGCCTAGTATGACTTCGTGAAATATTACTGCATTTTTGGTAGTACGTTGAAAATTTGAACATTAAAATAAAATACCTATGATGATTACGTTTTCAGAAAAATAACAGTTTCAGGCGTACTGTTTAGGACTTTCCTTATTTTCTATGTGCTATCTTGTTTTAAATTTGCATTGTGGTGCTTTTACTGTTACTTCTTTCTTATCACTATCACTATAAGTGAAGTCGTTATAAATCTTACTTCATTGATATTTAATTGACAAGGATTTATCTTCCTTACCGATTTTAATTGGATACATACCTGTTTTTTTTCTTGTCTCTGCCATTTTTTTCGATGAATATTTGACTGCTTGGTTCTGCTTAATTGCACGTTCTGTGTTGTGATTAATTTTGGTTTTTTTGGATTTTTTATTCACTTGTGTTCGTTCTTGTGTTACTTTGTCGTGGTTTAATGTTAAGCGATTAAAAATTAAATTTAATATTCCCATTATTTACCTCGTTATTTTATATTCACAGAGAAGCTAATGAGCATACCAATATACACCGCAGGTGGTGTTTGCACGCCCCGAAAGGAAAGAGACCAATAGCAATATTGCAAAATTCAAACGACCCGATTACATAAAATCAGGCCGGACGGTACACTATAACAGCAAACAATAGATAAAGAGAGACCGGAAGAATCAGCATATTCGTTTCGCGGTAGGCTAGAAGTCAAACCCGTTTACCTATTTCCTGCTTGTGTGATTGCTAGAGACCCGGAAAATTCGCGGATTCATTTCACGATATGATAAAAACCAAAAAACTGTACCTTTATATTGCTTCTCTGATTGGCTCACAGTTTGCTAGAGACCGGAAAAATTTGCGAACTCATTTCGCGATAGGCTAAAATTCAAATAGTTATACCTCAGTGCTGCCTCTGCTATTGGCTTACAACTCACCTGGATGACTCTGGGCCAATGAGAAACACCCAACGAAAGCTTTATTGAATCACAGGCTGCTACGTATGGGACGTACTCACAAGACAGCAGCCAATGAGTGGGTGACATTTGACCGAGTGTACGTAGAACTATGGAGTTGATCCTACAGGTCATTGAACCCGCAAATTTTTTCCGGTCCCTAGTTATTGCTAGAGACTGGAAAAATTCACGCTTTCGATTAACTCTAGGTTAGACTCCACAATCCCCTAAACACTCGGGCTAATGCTACCTGCTCATTGGCTACTGACTCGTGACACCTGTCAACTGGGACGCTTGCCATTCGATACTTTTTTGGCCGAAGGTTTTTTCATTGGCTCAAAGTCCTTCAGATAAACTGTGAGCCAATCACAGAAACAATATAAAGGTACAGTTGTTTGGATTCTATCATATCGTGAAATGAATCCGCGAATTTTTCCGGTCTCTACTAATGGAAAATAGACACCGAATAGTTTTTTTTTTTAGAGTGAGTGTGAGTGTGTGTGTGGGGAGTTCACTCTGGTGCCTGAAAACAAACGTGAATTCCAACACGATGAAGTCGGGCGTGGTGCATCACACGAGGGCGAACGTGGAGCATCTGGAGGATCTGAGAAGAGCGGTATTTTCGGCATGATAAGAACACGCCTCAAGAAACGTAAATAAGGAAGAGGATTTACGTCCGAGCTCCGCAGCCCGAAGAAGCCAAGGAAGAAGAAGAAGAAGGAGTGCTCCTGAACGGACGCGTGTTTCAATCTCACGTCGGACGGGCGGGTCGTTCATGTTGCTGTATGTTCTGCGCGGAAATACGAGCAAATACAAATAATAAAAAAACAAAACAAGGCAGAAGGTTTTGCCGAGAATATGGAAAGGCGCCGCGTGAATTTTAAAGTGGGAATCCACGAGACTAGCTGCAAAAATAAAAGCTTGCGGGAACGTTGCTGTGCCTTTAAGTTACTGGGTCGCAGTTGTGAATAGCAATGGAGGAACCTGATGGCGCGGTGGTAAAACACTGAACTCGCTGTCCAGGGAATCCTTATTTCGGTTTCCCCGTGTGCAGGGGCGAGTTAATTTTTTTCGCAAAAAAAAAAAAAAAAAAGGAAGAAGCTTCCCGTGTGTTTCGTGATTGGTCGAGTTTATATCAGCTGAATCTGTACTGTCAGCACACCAATCGGAATAACTCAGCGCGGAAGCTAACGCGTCCTGAGCGGTCTTGTCAAATCAGGCAATGGTTTCTCTCGCGGACGGCAGCCAATCACAAGGAAGAAACCGTTGGTGCGGGCATACCTTGTTGCAGACTAATGGGCGTTGAGATACGGATATGGATACGTAGGGGCAGGCATTTTTCGCGAATAAATTAGTACGCCTATTAGACTGCAACAAGGTATACCCGCACCAGCTGTCTCTTCCTTGTGAATGGCGGCCTCCGGCGAGAGATGTCGTTGCCTTATTTGGCCGAGCCTCTCAGGACGCGTTTGCTTCCGCACTGAATAGCTATGACTGGTGGTTTATCAATCGACATGTACCAATAAGAATCCCAACCAATCATGACACACAAATGATGCTACATTGTTTTAACTTTCAGCTAGATTCAGAATCTTTTCGCAAAATATTCATGCCCCTATGAATACGATATGGATTTCCCGAAAATAACTTCTAAGATGTTTCCTTCTATGATCATGGCCAAAGACTGGAAAAAAAATCACGGACTAATTTCGCAATGGGATGAAATTTAAATGCATACAACAGTGAACCGCTTTTGCTTATTGGCTCATTGATTTTTTTATATGGACGACACTGGGCAAATGAGAAACCCTGTAACAAAGAAGTATCTAATGGCAGCTCGCAGATCAGCAACCAACGTACTATCGTTATTTTCCCAACTCTACACAGGAGTGTGAATTCCACCCTGAAGGTCACTGAACTCGCAAAATTTGTCCAGTCTTTAGCCATGTTTTTTTTTCTCTACATAAATAACTATTTTGTGTTGTTTTGTGCTGTCGTCTCTTGTGACCTCTTTATGGTCGAGTCGTGAAGCCAAAATTGTGGGAGGGGGGGAATAATGTTAGAAAATAAAAATTACATTAATGACTATGAAAATATAAGTGTTAGGACGTATAAAAAATTTAAGAATGCTGTTTATAATTCTAAAAAAAATCAATCAGATAACCGGAGCTTTAACTTTATATAACCACATGATATAGGTAGAGACCGGAATAATTCGCGATATCAGTTCGTGATAGACTAGAATCCAAATACTAATACCTAGAGACTGGAAAAAAACGCGATATAGATGACCTCTAGGATAAACTCCACAATCCTCTACACACTCAGACAAATTCCACCTGCTCATTGGCTATTGACTCGTGACACCGTCAACTGGGACGCTTGCGATTCTATACTTTTTTGGTTGAACGTTTTTCATTGGCTGAAAGTCTTCCAGATAATCTGTGAGTCAAACACAGAAGAAATATAAAGATACAGTTGTTTGGATTATAGCATATCGTGAAACGAACCCGCGAATTTTTCCGGTCTCTACTAATACATTTTGCTGTTT
This sequence comes from Bacillus rossius redtenbacheri, assembly GCF_032445375.1. Taxonomy (NCBI): domain Eukaryota; kingdom Metazoa; phylum Arthropoda; class Insecta; order Phasmatodea; family Bacillidae; genus Bacillus; species Bacillus rossius. Next base: position 356,056,994 of record NC_086330.1, read on the forward strand.
TGTGATTGGGACATTGTTTATCTAAAGGACTCTGAGCCAATGAAAATCATTAAACAAAAGAAGTATCGAATCAAAAGCATCCCAGGTAACAAGCGTCACGCGTCAGTAGCCAATGAGCAGGTATCTTTTGCCCGAGTACATAGACGACTGAGGAGTTCATATTGGAAGTAATTGAAACCGTGAATTCTTCCGGATCCCTAGTTATAGGTTCTGGTTCCCTTAGTTTCATAACAGGAAAATGGTATTCTTTTATGCATTCAGCCCAACGCAAGGTCAGGACGTAGCGACGGTATACGTCGGTTGTCAGAACGCAGGTTGAAATAACGGTGGAGTCCTTTGTGTCCCGGCACTTGTATTTCTGGATATTTCGGCTTGAAGAGAAGTACGTATCGTCAAAGGCCGAAAGAAAAAAAAACAAGAAAACGAGGGAGAAAAAACAAAACAAAAGCGAAATGAAAGGGAGGGTATATTTTAGGACTTAATGCATCTGCTTGCCTCCCTGAGTTTATGTGTAATCTCTCTTGGCTTTTAAAAATTTCAAAGGTCGAGCGCATTTCGGTCTCGCGCCGTCCTAGGATTTCATAAACAGAAATAATAGTTTTTTTTTTCTTTTTCCCCCCATTTCTGTTTCTTTTTGGCTTGAATCATTTAGCGGGAGAGTAAAAAACAGATGTATTGTTCGGAATTGTATTCCTTTCCCCATCACCCCCGTTTCTTCTGCCTTCTTCTGCCTTCTTCTGGCTGATCCCCGGCCCAAGCATCCTGCCTCCTCCCCCCGCGCCATGGGCCGCGGCAAACCGGAATCCAATATCGGCACTCCCCGCCGGAGCAGCCAGACTGGTTTCCGATATGGGCGGCGTGACGTCACGCTGTTTACACGAGTACCATCCCGGCGATCGGTTACGAACCTTCCATTTTTTTTTCTCTCCCTCGTTCCGGCTTCCCGCTCCACCTTAAGTCATGATTACGACCTTTTCACTCCCTCTCCCCCGTCCTCATTTTTCCAAAATCACCTTTAAAAAAATCTGCCTATAAGGTGGTATGTCCCGTTCCAGGTCATTATTTTATATTTATGTTCCACGCCGTTAAACTTCCCGAATTTTTGAAGGGCTGAACTTTCACAAAATTTTATATATAATATATATTATAAATGTACAGTAGAATACGTTTATTATGACTCCGCCTTTATTGACGAACCGCCTATTATGACGTAATAACACAACGAAATTTGGTTTTCATATAAAATTCTTTGTTAATAAGTTGGATATAGTGACTTTGCTTGCAGTGACATGTCGCTTATTCTTATTGTGACCCATTTTTAATAAATTATGTCCGGTTATAATGACCGACATGATTCTTTACACCTTCGGCAATGTTCGTTAATTCCCGATGACGTGGCACGTGGCTGGTTTTTGTTTTGAACCTCAGTGAGTAATTGACACTTGAAGGTCACGCATTGTTGTTTGTGATATCCTGGTGGAAAAATAAATGTCATCTCAACGCCGTAAAGCATTTACGATTGAGGATAAAGGTGCAATTATATGCAGATTAGAAAATTGAGAATCAAACTCTTCTCTCGAAAAGGAATTTGGCTTGGGTCATTCGACAATCTCAATGATATTCAAAAACAAGAACCGGATTAAGCAATCGTTCAATTCAAATGTTTAGAAACCGAAGAGGCTTCGAAAATTGCGACAAGAAAATGTTGGTCAAGCATTAATTCAGTGGTTTAAAATCACGAGAAACAAGGGAATACCTGTCAGCGGCCCTATGCTACAGGAAAAGGCAAATATTTTTGCCACGCGTTTTGGTATTCTCGATTTCAATTGTTCTGCAATCTGAATCAGTCGTTTTAAAGTTCGACATAACATTGTGGCGGGAAAAATTGTTGGTGAATCTTTCTCTGTTGATCAAAATTCAACAACAAACTGGTTGACGTCTGTGTGGCCGAATCTACGAAGACAATTTTCTGATGATGAGATTTTTAATGCTGATGAAACTAAACTGTTTTACAAATTAATGCCGGACAAAACTTTGAAATTTAAAGGTGAGAATTGTAGTGGAGGAAAGTTGTCGAAAGAATAACTGTCATGATAGCAGTAAATATGAGTGGCACAGAGAAAAAGAAATTGCTCGTTATTGTAAAGTCACAAAAACCAAGATGTTTTAGCAGTGTCAAATCGTTACCTGTCCATTATGCTAACAATCCTATAGCTTGAATGATGTCAGAGCTTTTTTAAAAATTGCTTCGAAATTGGGATCGTGATTTGGTGAAGAAGAAGATAAAGATTTTATTGTTGGTTGATAATTGCCCGGCGCATCCAAAAGTTACTGATTTAAAGTCTATAACACTTGCTTTCCTTCCGCCGAATACATCAGTACTACAGCCAATGGATCAGAGAATAATACGATCACTCAAAACTAATCTTAGAAAAAACCTTGTGCTCAAAATGATAATTGTCTTCATGCTAATGAAAACAACTCTTCTACGAAAATAACGGTGCTAGATGCAATTCTGATGGTTAATGATGCCTGGAATAAAATGTCACAAAGTACCATTCACAACTGTTTCAAACATGCTGGATTCATTGGAAACCACGATGGTTTACCTGTTCAAACAGCAAAACATGAATTTGATGAAGAAGATGACGTTCCTTTATCTTTGTGGTCACGAAACCTAAATTCAGATTCTTTAGCAGCACCGGAAATGTGGGAAGATTATGTTGAAATTGATAGTGCTCTTCTCACATCCGAAGAACCCTCGAATGTGATGGGGAAAGGGAAGAGGAAGTCGATGAAGCACCATTACCTACCGCAGAAGAGGCATTAAATGCTGCAGAATTATTATCACGATTTGTTCATAGCAATATTGAAAATGATAGTAATTTTACCATGGCGATGTCTTCTATACACAATAGTATTAGAGACGGTTATTACAATAAAATGAAAAAAAAAAAAAAAAGCAGACAAATATTACAGATTTCTTAATTTAAAAATGAAAAATATGTACACATATGTATCATGTTTGTACACGTGTTTATATGCTAAGTTTCTCTATTAAAATACATAAGTATTCACCTAAAAAAGTTTTTTTTTTTCCACAAAACGCTTTGTATGACGTCCGCTTATTATGACGTGTTTGTCAATTCCCTTCGATGTCATTATAAACAGATTCCACTGTATTTGCATAATTAGCTAAGTTGCATTTTTTAACGTTTTGTGCAGTATGGATAAGGAAATGAAATTGAATAAAAAAATTTGAACTTTTAAGGTTAAACATATTTAATATTTCCAGGACTTTTAAAATAATCAGAATATGCATATATAATTATTGTGATATATATAATTTTAATATATATAATTTTGTTGAAGTTCGGCGACTTAAAAAGTCTACAAGTTTAACCATGTAAAACGTAAAAATAATATGACTGTGGGACGGGAGATTCACCCATAAGTTCGTTTGATTCTGAAATAAACATCGCTACCAACACTTCCGTTTTATATCGAGACCGAACACGTTCGAGTTAACTGTCGTCATAAAAATATATTACGACTATGCTGTAGATGTTCTGACATAGTTGAAAAACTTTAACAGCATATTAAATGTATTTTTAATGTTACCAAGATCATGATTTAACAAACTGTGGTGATGGTTTCTCCATTGTAGAGAGATTTAAACATTGAAAGGCTGATTACAGAACGTTTTCACAAAATATTTCAGCGTGGGTTTTCGTAATTCTGCAAAATAAATTTTTTCAAAGAACCACCACTGTCATTTCACCAGCAGATTTGTCAATTGTTTTACCGGAGATATTTACGTATCCTAGAAGGCAAACGTGTTAAAAAAAAATACATGTTTTCCTAAAGTTTGCTGTGCCATGTTGAATATATGTTACGTATGTGCATACTGTTTTTGTTTATTTGGTTGCCGCATAGAGATAAGTAAGTTAGGGAGTTAGTGTGTGCAATCTTTGCCATGTTAATAATATATTGATGTCGAAAAGAGAACAACCCCTCATATCCTTCTTCACATCTATATAAAAGTACCTCCTCCTTTTTTGAAGTCGGTTAAAAATAATATTAATATTTTTTTGTCATAATGTTTACCGCTGAGTCCTTGCTGATGTTATGATTGCATGTTTGTTAAAATACTTACTTCATGAGGACATTTTTTATGTGTAAGATCTGAACTCTGGATATGTAAAATTTGGTTGGCGTAATTTCGTTAATGGAACGGAAATATGTAACCATGGTGCTGCCATGTGTGGCGGATGGCGCGAACAAAATTCACAAATACAAAAGGAAGATTTATAGTATTAACTGTTTAGTGAATCTCAATCATATGGGCAGTATGTTAATAAAATTCCTTGTCGAAAATCAGGTCCAAAGCCGGGGTTCGGTATATTTTCAAGTCTTTTTTCGCTATTGTCGGAGCCGTTTCACTAAATGGTTTAAAATTTTGCTCTGCAAATCGAATGATTCGATAGTCGACGTAGCTGCTCCGGCAGCGAATTATAGTGCCGGGTGCGTAAACTACGCGTGATATCGCGTCAAGAAATATATTTAAAAACACAAAGTTCGTATATTTATCACGCTCGGCATTATTTTAAATAATTCTACTTTAAATTACGTGTTCAAGATTCGTATTATAAGTGTATTTGCAATTTGAGAACAAATGGTTTTTCTCGTTGCCGAGGTTAGATGTTTGACGTCACTAGCGAATACTGGAGGCTTGCTTGCAATGGGTTTTTTTTCTCACGATCCTTCCTATTGAGTTTCTTCCAAGCTATTGCACAAAATTCTAACATTAGTCTTAATACAACTACGGTTTATTTTTGCTGACCAGTTTCTTCGGAACAGGCACCCACTCCAGTAGATTAACACTTCCTTCTTTACTTACTGTTCCTTTGTCAATTTGTTCCTTTGTCTTTTTCTCTGCTCATTTTTTTTCTTCTAAGTGGTAAAGTTTTTTTTTCTAAAAGTGGCTCTAATGTGTTGGCTAAGACGTGCTTCTCGCCGTGTGTCGCCATGGACAGACGTGGTAGATGGCCGCTCCTCAAAGCATGGGGAAGGATCACGATGTTGGACAGGCGCGCAGTTGCGTTGCACTGCAAGGGAAAAAGGGAGGGGGGGGGGGAAACACACTTATTTGGTGTTGTTTTTGTAAGAAGCACCCTCTTGTGTGACTATCATTTTATAGTCCGGGCGTGAACATTTGAACACGAATAAATTCATAAAAAAGGCTTTCATTGAATCTTAAAATTTTGCCAGTCCATCTTTTTAACCGAGTGGTCTTTTTTTCGTTAAAGGTATACGCTGAAGTACCTTGTCCACAGCTTGGAGAAGCTTTACCAAATGCAACTTCTCTGCCATTCAGTTCCCGACCCAAATAGGTAAGTGACCTCTCACTCCTCCCCCCAACCCTCCTTCACATCTTTCCATTTCCACCTTCTCTCTCTCTCTCTCTCCCCCCACGCGAATTAAAAATTTAAAGGGGACTTCCCGTTGTCATCGTCGTTATCAGCCTTGGGCCATTCGTGCGTGTTTTGAAAAAAAAAATTGTGACAAATTTAGAAGGAGTAGGGGGTTATAAGTAGGTTTATTAGAAGTGATGGACAGACGTCATTTTTCTGTCACACAAAAAACCAACTTTGGCAAATAAATTATGTAAATATGTAGATTAGCTGAGTGACAAAATGTACTATAAAAAAAAGAGGAAAAATTACTGAGACCAGACTAGCAGCTACGGACGACACAATGCGAACAGACGAAACGGTTATGGCGATTTTCAACGGGATTCTTGACGTGCAAGGGTGGGTGCTAGATATGAAACTTTTAAAACTAATTCAAATCATTCGAAGGTCACTAGAGAACTGTTAAAATTTTCTTCCCACTGATTCGTAACGTAGGAGTCTCGATTTTTTTTTAAGTTAAATATTACAGATTTGCATACTAGGACTGTTCACCTGGACCACTCTGGGCCAATGAGAAACCCTCAACCAAGGAAGTATCGAATTACAAACAACCCAGTTGAAATGACTCACAAGTCAGCAGCCAATGAAATGGCTTGATTTGCTCTAGTATACAGAGGACTGTGTTGTCGTGACTGTGAAGGTCGCTGAACCTACGAATTTTTTCCAGTCTCTAATTATGGAACGAAGTGGCGCAGGGCTCGTCTTCCAGAGGACCCGGGTATCGATTCCTGGTGCGGTCGTCTTTTTGTAACTTTTTCCATGGTTTCCAAGGATGGGATGGCTCATTACTAGCGACTGAAAAAAAATTCGTGATTTCATTGAAGTCTAGGATGTACTCCAAAATCCTCTACGCCTTCGGTAAAAATGCCGTTCTACTCATTGGCTCATTTTAATTGAAAGAAGTTCTAAAACAACCTTATTTTTTTCGCTGTAGCAAAATTATTTATTTGAAATAATTGAGGATACTAACACATCACAAAAATATGTGAAAAAATAATGTGTTAATCCTAATTATTTCAAATCAATAATTTTGATTCAAAGACAAAATTTGCGGCGGTGGCACAACGTCGTTCAATTAAACGTAATCCCGACGCTCAGTGTTCTATCTTTAATGCTTTCTCTATTGCTTACAATAAAAAAAAAAATGTTTGTCAGCCCCATCATATTAGCCTGGGGAAGCACTTTAGACCATAAATCAATTAATTTTGTCGTGATAAACCTGCAGCCGAAGTTTTTCAGTTAAATTCAGAGTCATCCTGTATATCTGATTAACGGTTGATTGACTGTTGTGTTCTTGATTGGCCCTCGACGATCATAAATCACAACTAGAGACTGGAAAAATTCGCGCTTGGGATGATCTCTAGGATAGACTCCTAAACAACACCCCTACATACTCAGGCAAATGCCACCTGCTTTTTGGCTACTGACTCGTGACACCTGTCAACTTGGACGCTTGCGATTCGGTACTTTTTTGGTAGAAGGTTTTCCATTGGCTCAAAGTCCTTCAGATAAACTGTGAGCCAATCATAGAAGCAATATATAGGTACATTTGTTTGGTTTCTAACAAATCGTGAAATTAATCCGCGAATTTTTCCGGTCTCTACTTATAACCAATGAGAATAAGTGGTTGCCCAATCACGAGTAATTCGCTAAAGGATTTTATCTTGTTATCGATAAATGAGCATTCTAAAAAACATAATTATTATATATAGGCAAGTGGAGTCTAACCTGGAGTTAAATTAATGCGCGAAAAGGTCATGACTTTAGTAATGGGTATTCCGCGGATTAATTTCTCTTCAGACTAGACTCAACTTCCCTGTGTATATCGTCAAATGCACATTGGTCAGTTGCAAGGTCACACACACATACAATCTTTGGTGGGTCAGTTGATTACCACTTATTCTCTTTGTTTATAACTGACTCGTGGTCTCAAGGGTGTATCAAGAGCACTGTATTCCAATCATTAGGGACCGGAAAAATTCGCGTGTTCAATGACCTGCAGGATGAACTCCATAGTTCTACGTACACTCGGTCAAATGTCACCCACTCATTGGCTGCTGTCTTGTGAGACGTCCCAAACGTAGCAGCCTGTGATTCGATAAAGCTTTGGTTGGGTGTTTCTCATTGGCCCAGAGTCATCCAGGTGAGTTGTGAGCCAATAGCAGAGGCAGCACTGAGGTATAACTATTTGTATTTTAGCCTATCGCGAAAAGAATTCGCTAATTTTTTCCGGTCTCTACCAATCATCAATGGGAAACATATTTATAAATGCTTCAAGTGTACTTTGCTACCCATGGAATTCAAGAAATAATTGTGTTTATATTCTTCTTTGAGGCAGAAAATTAAGACACGAAATTTCCGAGTCTGCAATTGCAATAGTTACAAAAATAATAATTTTAATTATAAGTTTTTTTTTTCATTTTGCCAGACTTAAAGATGTTTTGCGATGGAAAATAAACTTTTTGATTTGAGTACGTATTCAGTGAGAAAATTCAGAAATATCTCACTTTGCCAACTTTTTTGTGTAATTAATTTTTATTCATCATGTATACAGCTTGTGCCTTCTGTTACAGCAGAACCTTTTCCCAACCATAATCATGGTGGCTGTGTAAGTTTTATTCAGCTGCCTGGCTAAAGAAAGGATTCTCTTAAATGAAATTAAAACCATACATGTTCGGCGAAAAAACACGGCGTGTCGCGTGTAATTTCTAGTATATGTCCGCTCACTCTGACTCGTATCCCCAGCCTTTTTTTTCTAATGAACCCGACATTAAATTAATTTGCGGATCTAGTCCCAAGAGCATTTTGATGGAGGAAGGGGATGGGGAAGAGTGTTTTTTTCCCTCCTCCCATATGCGGTGTGCGAGAGAGATAGGTTGAGGTCACAGGGTGGTATATGTATGTGTACATGGTAGCAGAGCGTGGTTGGTGGTAGCAGAGCAAGGTTGAAGTGGGACAGTTAATAGTGGGTCGGGGAAAGGATGGAGGGAGAGTGTTGTTCCAGCCCAGCTGTGTGCAAGCGGTGGGGAGGGGGCGGCGAGTAGCCTGGGGCAAAGTCCGTAATGACTGCATGGCGGCGGCGAGGTGGGTCTCTGGGGCTTGCGAGGAGAGTAGTGTCTGGGTAGGAAGGTGCCGTCTGGGGAGTTTCAAGTTCCAGCTGTACGCCTGTTGCATTACGCGGATAATGTACCCCGGCGCCCTAGGTATTTTCCCTTCCCTTTGAAATATATGCCTTTTACGAGCGGTCTTCTCTGCAGTCTTGGTATTTTCTTGCTAAACATAGGGAGATAGTTATTTCTCATTACAGATTCAACTAAACTAGTGCTTAAGTGGAGATGTGCGAGCAAATTCAAGAATATAAATTTTTCATTATGAAACTTTTCAGACATATTTCTCATTTGTAATTTTACTACAACATTATAATAGATAGTCTAAAGTTAATAGTGATTCATATATTGGCCAATACGAATATACAACTTAAATACTGGACATTTATTATTAAAATAAATAGTGTATTATTTTATTTATCTCTTAGAAGACAATTTACAAGATTATCACATTATAAAACACACAAGAATTCATTTTAAGAAATCTGTTTAAATCCTTAAGATAAATTCCAAAGTCAGTTTTACGGTGACACAACATATTTCACAACGCAATAGGTAGTTCGAACTCTGTAGTGATATGCACATTTTATTTTTACATATTAAATCAGTGGTGATTTAAACTGTAATAAGGGTATAACTTTTTTACCTGTGCACTATCAAAAACACTAGTAAATCTTGCATCATACCACCTAAAAAGTATTATTTTAACTTATACATATCAACAGTAACTACACAAAAATAATTTGTAAATTCAGGAAACACTCCCGAATTCCAAAAAAAAAAAATCTGTTGTTTGTTGCTAAAGTATAAAAAGCTAGATACCTGGAAATTTCGCGGATTCGTCTGGTCTCAGGGTAGAATTCAAAGTCAGAGGTATGCTCAACCCATGATTGTTTTCTCATTGGTTGATTTCTTAGCGAGAACATTTTTATCATTGTTAATTGGCACTACCTGATTTGCTTACTTCCTGGCTAGCTGGGCACCGTAGCCTCTCGGTCATAGAGGGGCGTGTCCAAATAACTGCGGTCCAATCATGGACACAGTGCGAGAGTGTTCATGTTTGCATTCTAACTCACGATGAGGCTTAGCACATAATATGGACAACATAACGTCAACTCAGAAACGCACATACGAACCCAGCGATGTGACAAAACACATATTCTGGACATCACAATGACAACAGCACAGATGAACACAATAGGTTTCCTAAGACCATAGTTGTGACAATTCGGGAACTTAGATCTGTTCCCATCCTCAGCCACAAACAGATTGATAGCATAAAGTGTAACCAGCAGTGGAACATGTCCGAAATAACACCTTGAATCAATCTTCCGCACTGCAAGAACCATTCAAAGAACGTACATTTTTTTAAAAATATGGAACAGAAATATTCATGAAAGATTACAGATATCATTACATTTGTACATTTACATGAAAACAACAGTGTCACTAAAAAAAATAGTGTTCGCAGAAACCGCGGTTTAGATTCTCACCCGAGCATTTATGATTTGTGTTATCCCATTAACTCCAGTACCTACTTAAAGTTATTTGTAAACCGTTCCCTGATATAGTTTTCCAGTGTTAGCTGCGCACATTAATAAGCACAGTAAAACAAAGTAAGAACCGATTATTGAATATTCTATTATCGTTTCCATGGTTTAAGAAAATTATTCTTGGATAGAACTTCAACTAAAATATAAAATTACGCACCAATGTTTTTAAGAAATTCTTAGTATAATCTCGAAATTCGTATATCGTAAGTATATGGGGGGGGGGGGAACTCATAGCTATGTGTTGTGCAAAGTTACAATATCCTTCTTGTAGTAGGTATTACAGTCAATTTCTTGACAGCTGGTTTCAAACAGGAATCTTTTGTAGGAGTGAGCTACTGTAGATTCTTTTCTTTTTGTGCAGTCACATTAGTGTTGCGGGCCACCTCATAGCCGCCACCTCACAGCTAGCAGGTCTACGTCGAGTCACTTCGGTGTGCTCTCCGTGGTAATTTATGCGACTACTCGAGAGGAAGGAGAAGGGAGAATGGGGTGGTGGTGGAACAGTGTAGCAGGAGCAGGTAATGGTCCGCATGAACCTCCCGCCGCCGCTAAACCCGCGCGCGCGCCCCCTCTCTCCATCACCCGAGCACTTCGCTCGCCGAGACCTCACGCGAGGAACCCTGGGCTCCCGCGTCGTCCAACACTTCTGCTGGAAGTCGCCAAGGTGGGCCATGCTCAGCCACGGGTGTGTTTGCGTCGGTGAGGCGGGATGACAAATGTGTAGGGACAGGAAAAATTCGCGGGTTCAATGACCTCCAAGATGAACTCCATAGTTCTACGTTCACTCGGTCAGATGTCACCAACTCATTGGCTGCTGTCTTGTGAGACGTCCCAACGTAGCAGCCTGTGATTCGATAAAGCTTTGGTTGGGTGTTTTTCATTGGCCCAGAGTCATCCAGGTGAGTTGTGTGCCAATAGCAGAGGCAGCACTGAGGTATAACTATGTGTATTTTAGCCCTTTCGCGAAATGAATTCGCGAATTTTTCAGGTCTCTGCAAATGTGACGTTCTACTGGTACTTCTAGCGCGGCATAGGCTCTGGACTGGCGCGCAGTTTTCCCGTCGTGCATGTGACAAATAAGAGATTTGAACGGTAAACACAACATTACATGGCGGAGAAATGAAGGTAAAGGTGTAATGCAAATCCCTTGAGAGATTTTAAGTATCTCTACCATTTTATTCATGCTTAAACATTATCCCGGAAATTCACGTTTTAACCATTTTCATCCGTCTTTTAAAAATATAAATAATAAAAAAATCGGAAACAGAATTTTCGCGGATTCATTTCGCGACAGGCTGGAAGACAAACACGATTACTTTTTTTTTCCTCCTTCTGTTATTGGCTAGAAGGACTTTCAACCAATGAAAAACCCTCAACATGAGACGTATCAAATCACAAGAAACCCAGACACGAAGTATTCCAATCGGTAACTAATGTGCAGGTGATATTTTCTCGAGTGCGTAGAGGATTGTGGAGTCTATCCTAGAGGTCCAGCGTAACCGCGAATTTTTCCAATCCCTAGCCATCAGCCTTCAGCGTATTCTTGAATGGTTTCCCAAAAGAGACACCACTCGGATATCTCGAAAAGTTTTTTTTTTTTTTTTTTTATCGCTTGGAGTTTTTCTTCTGGAGATCTGCACTGCTCTGCGTGTGCCAGGTATGGGATCGTGCGAAATTCGCGTTATTCTCTGGTACCAGGATGAACTCCACTCACCTGTACGTAAGTAGGTCGTTTATTGTTAGAGACTGGAAAAATTCGCGCTTTGGATGACCTCTAGGATATACTCCACAATCCCCTACACACTCAGGCAAATGCCACCTGCTCATTGGCTATTGACTCGTGACACCTGTCAACTGGGACGCTTGCGATTCGATACTTTTTTGGTTGAAGGTTTTTCACTGGCTCAAAGTCCTTCAGATAAACTGTGAGCCAATCAGAGGAGCAATATGAAGGTACAGTTGTTTGGATTATAGCATATCGTGAAATGAATCCGCGAATTTTTCCGGTCTCCATTTATTGTCCGTTGGCCGCTGCCACGTTTGAACTTCCTGCCGGATTGCATTTTTTTGGTTTGTTTGAAGTTTGTAATGTTTGTTTTTGGTTTATTGTCCTCCGGTACGTGCTGAAACTAAACAAAAAAAATTTCCTAGAGATTTTCTTTAAGTGTGAGAGTATATATATATATTTTTTTTAAATTTATATATAGATAAAAAAAAAAAATATAATATATATATACAACTCGCGCAGGCTAGGAAGGGCTTTGAGACGCGCAGGTTGTGATACCGCCCCCCTCGGCAGTCAAAGCGGCGCCTGTGCTCTAATTGGCTGTGCCTGCGAAGGCCATCGATAGCGCACGGCTGTCTAGTAGACTACTACCGTGCGTGAATATATCAGTCTTCCTCTTTCCGTGGTTGTGTTGTGTACGTATTTAACAGAGTAGGCTACCGCGAGAATTGTCGGATTTTGTGTGCACGTTCTCTTGAGGTATATACGTAACAATGCCTCCAATACATTCGAAGCTGAAACACAAGGTTCTGCATAGTCAAACGCGAGAAGTTATTGCTAGAGACCGGAAAAATTCGCGGGTTCAATGACCTGTTGGATGAACTCCATAGTTCTACGTACACTCGGTCAAATGTCACCCACTCATTGGCTGCTGTCTTGTGAGACGTCCCAACGTAGCAGCCTGTGATTCGATAAAGCTTTGGTCGGGTGTTTCTCATTGGCCCAGAGTCATCCAGGTGAGTTGTGAGCCAATAGCAGAGGCAGCACTGAGGTATAGCTATTTGTATTTTAGCCTATCGCGAAATTATTTCGCGAATTTTTCCGGTCTCTAGTTATTGCGAATGTGATTGAGTTCATGAACAATGAAAAAGCGGCTCAAGAGCCTATCATCCCTTTTGCCGAAGCACGAAGACGTGTTGCTGTGGCTACAGGCGTGTCTACAAATGTAGTTACCCAGATTACCAAAGAGATGCAGCGTATTGCAGTCGGCGAGGGCACACGTTTCGAAACACCAAACAAGCATAGGACGCGTACGAAGCATGTTACGGGACTTGACGATTTTGATAAGTGTGTTGTGCGACGAAGTATTCACAATTTTTATATAAATCAGAAAATCGCCCCTACTATCCCAAGACTACTACAAGAACTACGAAAGAGTATTGGTTTTAAGGGAGGAGCAACAAGCTTACGAAAAATCGTACGAGAATTGGGATTTAGATGGAAGAAAACGAGAACAAATCGTTCTGTACTTACAGAGAGACAAGAAATAAGATACAAACGGATTGCGTATCTAAGAGAGATAAAGGAAGCTAGGCAGCAAGGCAGGCCCATAGTGTACATGGAAGAGACGTATTTACTGAGCTCGCACTGTACAGAAAAATCATGGAGTGACGAAAGCAATGCAGGCCTGTTGAAACCCGTATCTAAAGGCGAGCGAGTGATAATTGTTCACGCAGGTGGCGAAATGGGTTTTATCAAGGATGCGTTGTTAATGTGGCGTTCAAAGCAAGCTACGGGTGACTATCACAATGAAATGAACGCAACTAATTACGAGAAGTGGGTATTAGAGAAGCTTATACCTAATCTTCCAGAAAACAGTGTTCTGGTAATAGACAACGCACCGTATCACAATAAACTCCGTGAAAAGTGTCCTAACTCCAACTCCAAGAAAGAGGACATGAAGACATGGCTACGTGAAAAAGGTATTTCATTCCGGCCCGACATGTTGAAACCAGAGTTGTACGAAATAATAAAAAAACACAAAGAACTACATAAGAGTTACGTTATTGACGAGCTTATGTCACAGCACTCTCACCGAGTTTTACGTCTTCCTCCATACCACCCTGATTTAAATCCCATCGAACTCATCTGGGCGGACGTTAAACAGTGGGTTGCGCAACGAAATGTTGATTTTAACATTAAAAGTGTTATCGCTTTGTGCAATCAACGGTTCTCCGAGATAGATCAGGACAAATGGAAGTCAGTATGTGCACACGTACAAACAATTGAAAACGGATATAGAACACAGGAAGGGGCAATTGATATCGCTGTGGAAGAAGTGATAATTAACTTAGGCGAAGAAACTGACACTTCAAGTGAAGCTGATAGCTACAGTGATGACAGAAATCACTCTGAAAGGGACAGCGAGTTGTCGGGCATTGAAGAACTGCAGTAGGTAAGTAACCTGGAAAATGTATTTTGGTTTCAGTGTAATGTATACTGTATATACGTGTTTTGCTGTGCCGAAAGTAACCACTCTGAAAGGGATAGTAAATCAAGTATTACAGTAGGCGAACCAACTACATAACAGCCGCATGATGTTTTCAGTATGGTGTGTACCGTACACGTGTTTTCTTTCCTTTACACTCCCCTCTTCGTCACCAAGAAGGGGGGGTACTTGAGCTGAGTTTTCGTCCGTTTTTAATCTCCATCAAAACCTTTCCTACAGCGAGCCTGGTGTATATATAATGGTTGTACTGGACCTCTCCATAACAAAATCCTGGCTACGGGCCGTGCTGGTCATTAGAGCGTGCCGTTGTCGACCTTATGGATTCCTCTTACATCGTGCAGGCGGGCTTCTGAAGCGTTTTCTTTGTTAAGACTTTCAACAAGGAACCCTACCATAACCCATAAACGGTGGCGTGCTTAACTTCCCTGCTTCTAGACACAGTAGACAAGGCCTCGGGTTTTGTATGTGTGTGTGTGTATTGGGGGGGGGGGGGGGGCGAGTTTCTCAATTTAGGACTTGGCCGAGAATAAAACCCTTCGATCGCCTATCCTCCGTACACGTGCCCCCAGCACGTAGAAGATATCTATTTTGATGGCGACCTTAACTTAAGGAGAAGAAAAACTCGTTAGTTTTGTGACCATCATGAACATGGAGGTAAGGAGTCAGGGAGCATGTGTGTGCAAGCTTTTCCACACAGAAAGAAAAAAATCTTTACTTTTACAAAAAGATTCCTTGGGAAATCAGTTGCCAAGTAATCGTTTGTAATACAAGATATACCTATATTGTAAATATGTGTAACACATGGCTATGGTTATTTTTGCATATATGAAATACGTTTTTTGAGATAATATTGATAATTCCTCACTAAAATTGGAGCATGATTTTATTGTTTAGTTGTTGTTTAATTCAAGCTTACTTTTTTGAACTATTGAAAATATAATCGAGTAATCAACCATTTTACTGTATTTTGTTATATCGTGCATATCAATGCGCGCTGTTAATACTGGAAAGATATTCAGGGTTTACAAGTAACTTTATCGATATGCGGTACTGGGACGACACAAAGCATAATTAACGGGCGTTATTTTCCCTACAGTGCAGACGAATGTGTAGTCCGGCCTGAAGGTCATCGAAGCCCCGAATTTTGCCAGTCCCTGCCAATGGACAACAGAGACACCGACGAGTGTATGTGTTTGGGGGGGGGGGGGCAGGAGTTCATCCTGGTACGAGAGAGTAACGCGAATAATGTCACCGGGACTCCAGCCATCACACGGAACGTCGTTAAGACCTAGCGCGCGTCAGAGTCCCGAAAGTGGCCAATCCCGAGGCGAATCACCGGGCATCTGCTCGCGGCCGGCGCGGTCCATTAGGCTGATTCAAAGGGAGGAGGGTATGTTCGGATGGCCCGGCCCGCCGTGGGCAGCGCATCGGCAGAGACCGGAGAGACTCGCGGGGTATCAGTGACCTCCAGGGTAGACTCCACAATCCTATGCGCACTCGGACAAACGCCACCTGTTCAATGGATGCTGCTGACTTGTGAGTCATCTCGACTGGGTAGCCTGTGATGCGATGCTTCTAAGATCGGAGGGTCTCTAATTGGCCACAGTCCTCAAGATTAGCAGTGAGCCAATGGCAGAAGCAGCATAAAGTTATAATGATTTGAATTTTGGCATGCCACGAAATGAATCCGCGAATAATTCCATTGGTATCGATACTGAAAATTCATCCTTTAATTTTGCGATTAGTAGGGCTATGATTCACTACGCGGATTCATTGGGTAACGAAATAGACTTGAAGCACTTGCAATCTCCCTCACGCAATCTCCCAGGACTGCAGAGCCAGTTATGAACAAGGATGATAAGTGATAACCCCCCAAAGGATGTGACTTTTATATCGACCAATGAACACTCTAAAAAGGCTTTGTTATGTATAGGCAGGTTGATTATTGCCTGTAGTGAAATGAATCCGCGAAATATTCGTGGCTCTACCGGTACTTCTTTGGTCGAGGGTTTCTCGTTGGCTTTAGAGTCGTCCAGATGAACAGTGAGCCAAAAGCAAAAGAATTTTTAGAGGTGTGTGTGTATTTGAATTTTAGCTTATCGCGAAATGAATCCTTCGTATATTTGCGGTCTCTAGCCACAGCGGCTCAAAGGGCCCTCTGCCGGGGTGCCTGGCGCTGGGAGGTTGAAGATGCTGGAGGGGTCTGGAGGGGCCGGTGGAGCGAAAGGGCTCGTCTCGTAACGCACCAGAAGGATACTGTGGAAGGGGGGGGGGGGGGTTGAAGGCAGTGGCGCGGTGTCGGCTGACCGCCCCCAGCTGTATTTAACCACGATGGATGGATGTCGGCCAGGTGCTGAGGGAGGGGGGAGAGGCAGACAGAGAAATACTAGCTTGGTTTGGCTCAGCGAACTCCCCTGAGGCTGAGCCGAGAAACCCCTGCTGAGCCCATATTTCTCCGCTCCAAGACTCCATTCTTGATGAGTCTGTAGTGGAATGAAATAATTAGTAGATCAGGCGCGGCCCAGAGAGAAAAGGATTTGAGGTGGAGGGGAAAATAGCTTAAGGCATGTAGTTTTCGTGAAAATATTTCGAGATTTGCTGTGAGTTAAAACACTTTAGCATAGTTCATGTTTCATGGTTGGTCGAGTTTCTGTCAGGTGTATGTCTACTGTCGACAGACCAATCACGGTAATTTTTTTGCGGAACTAAACGCTTCCTTAATGTTCTGGTCAATAAAGGCAATGGCTTCTCTTGGAGACAGCGGTCAATCAAAAGGAAGAAACGTATGGCGGGCATACCTCACTTCAGTCTAATGGACGTTCAAAATTTTCCTCGAAAAATGCCTGGCCCTTAGCAATAGCCCCTCCCAAGCCTGCGTTTTTCATTTCTGTATTTAATTAGAAGGGTAAATTTATGTTTACTTAAATACTTGAATTCATGTGTTCAACTTTTTATTACATTAAAAGTTGTGTGAAACTATTTAGGTTCAGTATTTGAGACCAAACATTTGTAAATATTCCAAGCCTTAATCCCTGAATTATTTAATGTCATCATGTTTTGTAACTGCATCCTTTCTTTGTAATGTAGCCCCTCCCGAAAAGTCTTCCTGGGGCGAACACGGTAGTATATATCTAAAAAAAAAAAAAAAATTATTTTCTGGTGCCTCGCTCTACTCCACAAACGTGTGCATAACAAAATCCATGGAAGGTGTTGATTGGCTGCTCCCACATTTCATCTTCTCTTCGAGTACCGCGTAATTCAGTTTTAATGATGATTATGTTTTTAATAACTGGTTTTTTGTCCCCGTGGTCATCCACTGACAAGGGTATTTCAGGTGTACAAACATTTGCATTCTAAAGGTCCCTATTAATTGGGTTTCAAAGTCTCGATGACATCGAAGTATTTAGAGATAATGAGGGTTGAAAGGAAGTATAATTTATGGAGTAAAGTTTGGTATTAAACGGGAGTATCCGTAAGTGTGATCAAAAATTATGGTAAATGAATTCTTATGGCAGCAATTGCTGACGCTACATCCATCTAATGTAATAAGCCCGATATTCTGGTCCTCTGAGATGGTCAGTGTCAAGTTTGAACAAGTTGCAACATGTCAGTCGGCTTCCAAAGGCGAAAGAGTGAGGTCGTGTTAACAGTGTCTGTCGCGTATCTCATGGATAGAGACACGGAAATTTCGCAGATTCGTCTGCCCTCAGGTAGAATTCAAAATCGTGCGGGTATGCATAATCCATGTTTACTTTCCCACTGGTTGATTTCTTAGCGAGAACATTTTTTACATTGTTAATTCGCACTACCTGATTCGCTCACTTCTTTGCTAGCTGGGCATCGTTAAATCACGGTCGTATAAGGGCGTGTCCAAATAACTGCTGTCCAATCATGAACACACAGCGAGAGTGTGAAAGTTTGCATTTTAACTTGCGACTAAACGAATGCGCGAAATTTCCGTATCTCTAATCATGGATTTAGAAAAACGTCTTTGTTTGCGAAACGGACACCAAAAAAAATTGGATCAGTGGCTTCCTCCATCACGACAACGCGCCGTGACACACCTCGCTTCTGATCCGAGAGTTTTTGGCCAACTAAAGGTCCCATTCTGTCTACTTCATGAAATGCTTCCAATCATTGAATCGTCATTTGGATAAGTGCTTATCGCTAGCCAAGGAGAGTATTTTTAAGGAAATAAGTTCAAATATTATGTAAGCTTATTATTTTGTTCGTAATAAAATTATTCACCGTAATTTTTTTATCACACCTTGTACACCGCGTTTATTACTTTAGAAATGTACGTGTTTAACTCAACTTTGCTGCATTGTTATTATTATCATCATCTGTTTTTACTTCCATTCGCCTCGTTGGTTTTATGACTTCCGTATCTTCACTCTTGTTTCAGCCTTTCTTATTTCTCCGTGATTCTCACCGCCACTCTATTGAGTCATCACTGGCCGTGATCTCTCAACGCACAGCGCATACATGGGAGGTCCCGTTGTCTTAAATCTGCCTGCGTCGTTAAACATTACATTGAAACAAAGCTACCGGATTTGATGATTATGGCACATTTCCCCCCTCTCCCAGGACACTTGTTATCACTGAACTGTAAAAAGTCATATGTCTGTACTTTGTAGGAAAAAAATCGGATGGGGCTGTGTGGGGAGACACGGTCGCTGATTTAACGTGGAACGTCTGTGTCGGCGAGTCGCTCTTAGTGCTATCTTCACTAGACGTGTCCACTGGTGCAGGTAGCGGCAGTGAGCCAGCCTGGCAGCTCTGCGCCGCTCCAGAGACAGTCTCTCACTGGTGCGCCTGTGCGTGGCCTCTCTCCAGCGATAGGCGGGGTTTATACTTTCAGCTGGCTTTAGCACGGGCTGAGGCTGGCGTATTGTGTTTTAATACTTTTTATAGGCTTACTTTACATTTATATTTTCCAAAATACACTATTTGGGCTTAAATCGATCTATATAAATAAACTCTACACACCAACACACGAATTGCCGCGCGATCACGTCTGAGTCTTGAGCTGCGCTGAGTAGAAAGGAGCGAGAGCGTC
The DNA here is from genome assembly GCF_032445375.1 of Bacillus rossius redtenbacheri. Taxonomy (NCBI): domain Eukaryota; kingdom Metazoa; phylum Arthropoda; class Insecta; order Phasmatodea; family Bacillidae; genus Bacillus; species Bacillus rossius. Next base: position 356,076,422 of record NC_086330.1, read on the forward strand.
GGTTGTGACCAATCCGCGCGGTTCCCTTTCCCCGCCAACCCTGCCGTCTATGACGCAAGACTCAAGGTCGTATCATCGAGCTGACTATTCTCCGTTCACTCTTACCTGAGTTTTGGAATAAACAAAGCCTCTTGTAAACAAACATTTTTTGGCTGCCGGCCGCCGCGCACATTATTCGTGCGCAAGAAATAGTCCCTTGGTTACGTACCATTTTTAAGTATTTTTACACTGTCTTTTTATAACAATTGTTGATGTATAGCATTATAGCGATTCATCATTAATTTCCAATACAGTTTAATGTGTCAGCAAGTATGTACTTACAATTATGTTAGCAGACGCCGTGTGTACGGTGGCATAGACAAAAGGTACTGTACAGTGTACAGTTGATGCCCGGCGCAACAGTTGCATTTCGGATTCGCGCGCGCATGGTTTGTTATGGCTGACGTCGGACCGAGTTTTGTAAAACACAGAACGGGAAAGCCTTTGAAAAGTGCACAGAAAACTATTGTGTTGAATGTTTTTAAAACATTTTCAGACAAATATCCGGATTGTCGTGTGAACGATATCGCGAGTTTAACTGCGGAATTTAGGCGTGTTTCGAAGAGCAGTGTGCTTCGTGCAAGGAAATAATTACAGGACACCGGGACATTAACATCTTCCGGGAAGAAAAGGAAACTTGAGTATCCTGTTATAAAAACTTGTGATGATTTTGTGAAGACGGTTATTAGGCGTAAAGTGCATAGTTTTTTCTTCGCAAATGAACCACCTACGCTGAACAGTGCTACGGTGCTTCCTGTTATATTACGTCTCCGTTATTTTATTAGCACCGACTGTACTGAAGTGTGTGTGTTGCAACTAGTGCTTGGCGTGCCAGATGAATTCAGCCTATCACTTGCTGACGCGGCGCAGTGATACGGCGGTGTTTGTTTATTTCAGAACTCAGCTAAGAGTGAACGGAGAATATTTACGTTAAATAATGACACTTCTCTTACGCCTCTAATACTTTTAGTATTAGGGACTTATTAAGGCAAGATGTTATAGGCATTTTCGTTGCGGTACAAATTTGTGTTCTAGTACCCAAAGTTTCGTTGTGATTTTAAAGATGTTTCGTGTCAAAAAGTGGTGTCATTTAGAATGAAAAGTATAGTTATTATGTTTAAATTTTTTATTGTGGGTGTTACAGCAGTGTACTGCAGTCAACTAAAGCTCAGTACTCAAATGTTGTGGGGTATTGGGAAAAGTTAGGAACTGACAGAAACAGGTACAAGTATTTTTGCTGTCAACATAGAGGTAACATTAAACTTTTAAAATATTATGTCCGAATTATCCATCATACATATGCTTTACACTTTCTGGACTTCTCTTCGAAGACTTTTTATTGGATACACAAAACGTTGTATTTGTTTTGGCTATAACACAACACCATATTTCGGGAACAAGGCTTACGAACATTTTCCAGTAATCACACAATTGGTATTTCTTAGTAAACATCAGAAAATAGAAAAACATAAATGTGTTTATGTGCATGTATGTTTGTACTTCCTGACTTATGGACACAGCAACCGTTTTCGTCGCCTTGGTTATTACAAGACGCGAGATTTCAGAAATCGGTCGTACAGACTTTTCCCGATAACGTCACGATTTGGGAAAAAATATTTCTTAATGGATATCAGAAAAAAGAAAGTTATATACATTCTGTATGTGTATTTGAAGTTGAGTGACATCGAACCTCCTGGACTCTACCGTGGTTTTTTTCTCTCTACGACGTTTTCAGCCTTCGTAGTCATTTAGCAGCGCATTAGTCCCTAGCGCGGTAATATCCGTTTTACGGCGAAGGGGAGAAAACTTATTATATTTTTTCCCCCGTGACTCCTGGCCCCAGGGCGTAACGGCCGGGCCTGCTGATTGCACACGTCCACCGGTGGGCACTGCGACCCCGACAACCCTCTCCCCCTCCCCCACAATGCTCACCCCTGAGACGGCAACCCCTTCAGGTGGCCCCGGCCGTCGACCGACGATCGTTAGAGACCGGAAAAATCCGCGAATTCATCTCGCGACAGGCTGAAAAAACAAATAGTTATACCTCAGTGCTGCCTCTGCTTATTGGCTCACAACTCACCTGGATGACTCTGAGCCAATGTGAGAAACACCCATACCAAAGCTTTATCGAATCACAGGCTGCTAAGTTTGGGACGTCCTCACAAGACAGCAGCCAATGAGTGGGTGACATTTTTGACCGAGTGTACGTAGAACTAGGGAGTTCATCCTGCAGGTCATCGAACCCGCGAATGTTTCCGGTCCCTAACGATCGTTCGGCCGACAGGCGTAGTAGTGAAAAGTCATCCAGCCGACGTTCGTTCGAATAATAATAATAATAATCTATTGCCCCCTTTTTTTTGCACCTTGTTTACATTATTCCCTTACAACTAACCAGGAAATTTAGCACTCACGAAAGCAAACTTGTATGTGAGTGCATCTAGTCACTTCAAACTACATGCGGTATTTTGACAAATGTAAACATTTATAAACTATAATAACTGAGAAAAAAATATATTAAATTATAACCTAAGAAACATTACATTAGTTTTATAAAGATGAAAGTGTAAAAAGAGTAATTGATTAAAATTAAATATAATAAATGGCAGGCAGTAGACCGAAGGTCGTTTTTGCTGAAAGACGTTTAACCGACAGTATTTTTACCGGCAGGCAGTAGACCAAAAAAAAATAGTCTTACAAACGTACAATAGATAAAAAAAAAAATTCGTTTGACAGTCAGGCAGCAGACCGAAAAAGGTTTTTATTTTTCCCCGGCGCGACGGTCGTTTGCCTGATAGTCGTTTCCACGACACTTTGGACAAATGACTTCCGATCTGCTACGTTCTGCCCTGCTGGGCCACTTAGACCTGGTGCTGGAGATGCTACGGTGGCTGAGCTAGTGGCGGGAGATTTGGAGTAGCGCAGTTGGCTACAGTGCCAATCTCGCCACCCCGGGGGGCTGGGTCAGCGTGGATGTGTGCGACTTCTTTGATTGTTGAACTAGGTGAAGTTTGGTTTGTAAGTCGCTTCCCCTTGACCTAATTACGGCTTAAAAGTGAGCGATAAACACAGTATAATAAATTTATAAAAAAATAATCTGTGCATCTTTTTTTTCAATCAGTTAAAACCTTCCTATTCCAACATTACCCCAGATCAAAATATTGTGCGGTCCCCAACACGGCCCAAATATTTTTTGAACCACTGAAAGAGACTACGTGCTTTTACGTACATATAACGGTCTGTAGTCAAGTTTGTAGCCAAAATAATAACGCGAATTTTGCGTGTGTACGTGTATTAGTGACAGCAATACGAACTGATAGAGTAAAGTTTATTGTCGTACCTTCCAAAAGGGTAGATGTTCCCTTCACATTATAAATTTTAAACAAAAAAGTTTAATACTTACAAACTGCAATTTCATGACACTTAACGTGTTATACAGCGTATTTCGGTGAAACACTAATATTTAATTTATATATTTCTCAGTATTTAACATTTATAACCCATGTTTATTCATAACCCGTTTTTATCTTTCTCTGCAAATAATCTCTATGTTATAGCCCTGTTACGGTTTTTCGATTTCTAGATGACTTCAGCACAGAGAAATCTTTTTCCTGTTGTTTGTCTTGAGAGGAAGAGATAGAAATACGCCAAATTTGTTTGAAATTTTTATGCCATTGCAATGTTTTTAATATTTGTCATTTAAATTTTGCGTTATGTAATGCTAAAACCACAAATTAAGAGATTTTCAGAGACTCTAACATAGTTACTTTTAACATTACAATTAATGTTTTAGTCATCTCCAAAAATCATGTCAATACTAAACGGCAATGACGTCACAGGGGAAACTATTTGTAGCAGTCAGTCACGTGTAGCTTGAGGCTTCCACTAAACAATATGCTAGGCTTTAACGTAGTTAAATTTTGAAAATCATATATAGAAAGTTTTTGTGGCCTAATAACGCTTTAAACCAAGATAATTATTTTTTTTCTAACTCTTTCACTCAACCTTGTATTAAAAATGTAACGTTTGATATCGTAGTCAATGAAACAGATTTATTTTTATTTGAATGGTAGTTGGGATTACAATTATTGTCGTCAAAGTAACATAGTCGGACATTTGTCAGTTTTACGTTTACGGAATATTGGACACATGCCGTTGATTACTGGCAATTTAAGTGTTGACATTTTTCGAAATTATACGCACGAAGAGGGATTTCGCGCAGGATTTTCAAAAGTACGCGATTTTTCTTGTTCGTTTTAACTGTTAATTTATCGAAACAAATTTTTTATACCTTTGACTGCACAAGCAAAGATCACATTTAAGACATAGCCTAATAACTGACAAAAGCCTCTATTTCCTTCGCGTGTGACCGTGTCTTCCCAAGTCTGCGTGTTTCAGTGTAGTTCTGTTTGACATTTATCGAGTATGCAAAGCATAAAGGTTTTCGTGCATGGTCGTCGTTCATATTTATAATCCACTCCTTCACCTTGTACTTTTGTGAATCAATAAATCAATATAAATAAAATATAAGTGTCAGTGAGTGTTTAATTATTAATGTTAAATATAAATTATATACCAAAACTAAAACTAAACGTAAAAACGTTTTACCTGTCTGTGCGAAATATTTTACCTCGATAACTGCTGGTGCTTGCCGATATTAACGCCACAATTTATTTTGTTTTTATTTCATTGCAATATCTCAAGAGGTTCAGAAGATATGTTTATGGTAATGTATTGAAATATAAAATCAGTATCGTTATTTCTATTTTCATTGTAAAGTTTTCTTTTAAATGATGATTGATTTGTAAGTTTTATAAATTAATTCTATGCAATAACTTATCTTTGTTGATTCGACTCTTTTTATTTTTTTTATATTATTATTTTTTAGTTGTTTTTAAAATTACTTCTGTGTGTTCGTCAAATTGGGAGTAAGTAGGTGACTTATCAGGTACACGCAGCATGTTTTTGAGTTATTTCTTCCACAAAATTTTGTTGCGCTTATTCCTGAACATAAAATGAAAAAACATTTTACAGTGAAATTTTAATGTAACATTAATAGTAGTATACAAATGTATGTCCTGTGACACGGGTTCTGGGTGAGGTGCGAGGTGCTAGTCTGCCATTTTGTATTGTGACGTCACGGTGGCCATCTTTGATGCCTTGAACTTTGACCTTGACCTTGACATTCAAAATTTGCCAAAATTTACCAGAAATTCGCCAATATTCGTCAAAATTTCCAATTTTGTTTAGGGGGCGAAAAAAACAAAAATTCGGCGATTCAAAAATTAGGATTTCGAAAAACCTCAAAAGTAATTTTGACTTAGAAAGAACACAAATTCCTAAAAACGGCTAAGCATCCATGTCTACAGCCTTCGATAAGCCGTTTCTAGGAATTAGGATGCCATAACCGCCATATTGGATTATGACGTCACCGTTGCAATTTCCGTCACGGTCGCCATCTTGAAAATCTATATTTATTTTCCCAATTTTATTTTAAAAAATTCTAATTTTCATAAAAAAATTCAATTAATTTAATTGTAATTAAAATATTTTAAAAATATAAACTTACACCATGGAGCTCGCTATCCTCGGTTCAAACCCAGCGAGGGCAGAAATAAAAATAAATGACGCCCTGTCCTTCCTCCACGGAATCAACCGGCAGACTGACCTCCCACCACTTATGCCAAGGTATATATATAATATAGTCAGCTAGTATGATGTCATGTCCATCATCTTGAAAATCAGTAATTATTATCGGATTTTAATAAAAACAGCCGACATTTTGAATTATGTCACCACTGTATCAGTTATCGTTACGGATGCTATCTTGAAAATCTTTGTTTATTATCCGATTTTAATGAAAAAAAGTTCGAAATTCATCAAAAAAGATCTTATTCGTATACTGATTGAATAGATCGATTCCCGTCCTTTTTTCTAACCAGGTAAGAGAAAAAAATAAAAAAACGACAGATTCTTCCTCCACAGAACGCCGGCTGTAAGGTAGGAATAATCTGTCAGTGTTTACGTCTCGGTGACTCATGCCGAGCGAGTGGACAGCTGGGCTGGCACCAGACGGCAGGAACCCCAGGTCCTGCAGCACGGCGGTGAGGTCGCCTCCCGCCGCGTGGTCGACTACGAAGAAGGCCGCCTGCTCCGCCCGGCCGGCCTAGTGCAGGTGCAGGAGGAAGCCTCCAGGACTCGCCGCTCCTTCAGGAAGGACCTGGACGGCGGCTCCTGGGTCTGGCGATGCGGCCCCTTCCTCACCTTCTGCAGGGCGTAGCTGCACCCGTGTTCGTCCTCGCCGCCGACCTTGCGCACCAGGTGCACCGTGCTGAAGGCTCTGCCAGCAGCTCAGAACATCTCCCCACTGCCATCCGCCACGGCAACTCTCGCATCGCGATCCATCGGGCAGATCTCGACCGTGTGTATCGCAGTAACTGTCGAATATCGTGGAATATCTCCGTATTAACACGACAGACTCTCGACTCACGATCTTTCAACGAAAGGTTCGAAAAGTTAGTTGCCTCGTAACTCCAACAATAACCAACATGAGCGAGAGAGAGAGAGACATTGTTTATAGCAACGCTGCTCTTGGAGCTTGTGAATAAACAATTGACTACACGTTCCTGAAACGATATTTATTTTTTATTATTCTCATTTTTAATTTTATCACGTGAATTAGTTTTCTCTGTGTGCTCCTGATTATTCCTGGTAATATTTTGATGGTATTCTTCGTGTGCTCTTTATTCGTGTGGATACTTCTGCTGATATTCTGAGTGTGCTTCTGGTTATTTCTGGGAAATTGATCTGTGCACGAAAATATTTTTTACTTAATGAGTCACGCAATTTTATTTTGAGTTACATTGAAATTGTGAATTACTCATACCAAATTATCACTAAATAATTTTTTATCATGTATTTGTAAAAGAAATTCAATACTTAGTCAAATAATATGTCTTGAGACAGCTGGAAAGCACTACCATGCAATACGAACTTCCTTCTCCTTATTGTCTAGCGAAAACTCCCTTGTTTTGCGATCGTTAATGAGCAGCCCGCATCCCACTTAAAATAAATAAAAATTATTTCTACCTCAACAAAACACATGGCGACATCTGTAGACAAGAAACGGAACTACTTCTGACAAGTTTTTTTTTTTTTTGCAAGAAATAAGATAACTCTCGCTGCGGAATGGAGCTATTGTAGCCAGTTTGAGCTATTAGAGCAGTTGTAGCTATTGTAGCAGTTGTAGCTATTGAAGCAGTTGTAGCTATTGTAGCAGTTGTAGCTATTGGAGCAGTTGTAGCTATTGGAGCAGTTGTAGCTATTGGAGCAGTTGTAGTACTTGGAGCACTAAGAGCTGTTGGAGCCTACCGTATATTGGCGAGATCGTATCACACCACATCGAATTTAGTCCATATGTGTTCCTTTTTTTCAAATACATGTCCTGTGTGTATTGCATGTTCGTTGATTGTGCTTCCGTTTTCGTTGAATGTGCTTCCAAGTGTGCTTCCTTTTCGATGATTGTGCTTTCAAATGTGCTTCCTTTTTGTTGATTGTGCGTATTAAAATCTGCGGTATCTCTGAATGTTTACTAGTCCGAAACCTCTTTGTCTTGATAAATCTTTTTTTCAGGTATTTTTGGTCTTCTTGTAAGCGTAAAACATGTTACGTTGGCTTAATCAAATAATTAGATGACATCGAAGAAGGTCATGAGGTTCGAATAAGACTGGTCTATATTTATGCCATTGTTCATGAACCGGTCTTGCGGTCCGAAGACGCTTGGTCTATTTGTACATGAAAGTTTTAGAGGACAGGAACTGATCGAATCAATCAGTATATTAATGTTATTTTTAATAAATTTTGATCTTTTTTTCCGAATTTCTAGCTAAGCAATTACACAATTCCAAGATGGCACACAAATATCAAGATGGCGGGCGCCTCAGTAATAATAAATGATTATTGCACTCTAGCGGGTAAAACTTAAACTAATATGATGGTAATGCACTCTATTAGACAAGTACACACACAAGATGGCGTCCTCAGCAGATGAAAACTATGGTGTCAATGTCCTCTAGCATGTGATATATGTCCTAGTAGCGAGTACTAAACACAAAATGGCGAATATAAGATGGTCGTCAAGGTCAAAGGCCAAGGTCAAATATCAAGTTGAAGGTCAAAGTTCAAGGTCAAAGTTCACTTCCAACAGTCGAGGTCAAATGTATGGTGAACAAAAAATTACACTAACATGGCGTCAGCGCACTCGAGGAGACGAAAACAAGATGGTGACCTCCAGCGAACGAAGACAAGATGGCGGACACGATGTCATACCAGCTGACGATATATAGCATGGTATTTTTGGTGGGAGGTCAGTCTGCAGGTGGCTTCCCTAGAGGAAGGAACTGTCATGTTTTATTTTTTCTCTTACCTGGTTCAAACCAAGGACGGGAATCAATCTAATCGTTCAGTATATTAATTAGTAATTTTTTGATGAATTTTAAACTTTTTTTTCATTAAAATCGGATAGTAAATAAAAAAATTTAAGATGGAATCAGTAACGATAACTAATGCAGTGGTGACATAATTCAAAATGAGTGTGGCGTAAGACGTTTTTATTGCTTTTAATTGAGAATTTTTATAATATATTAATAAACTACTAGTTTACTCTCGTCGGGAATCGAACTGAGGACCGAAACTTTTAAGAAACTAAACATTTGAAGTAGGCAATTTTTTAAATATTTTTTTGGAATTTTTCGGAATTCCTAGCATTAAAATTACGGATTTTAAAGATGGCGGCCGTAACGAAACATGCAAAATTTATAAAACCCAATATTGTGTGCGTAACGAAAAGTGTAACGATGTCATACTCAACCCAGGTGGCGGGCGTAACGAAACAAAAAATGTATATAATCCAAGATGGCGACCATAACGATATGTGCAATGGTGGTTTTTAAGTAATATTTTATTAAATTTTAGTAATTTATTTTTTTATAAATTTATAATTTTTTTTATTAATATCTGATAATATTTACTAATTTTCAAGATGGCGGACATGACGTCTACTAGTTGACGATATATATAGCCTACCTTAGCATAAGTGGTGGGAGGTCAGTCTGCTGGTGGCTTCCGTGGAGGAAGGACCTGACGTCATTTTTATTTGCCCTTGCTGGGTTTGAACCGAGGACTTCGAGCTCAATGGCGTAAGTATATATATATATTTATATATATATATATTTAATATTTTTATTAATTTAATTTTTTTATGAATTTTAGAATTTATTCATTAATACGGAAAAATAAATATATATTTTCAATATGGCGGCCGTAACGGAAATTGCAACAGTGACGTCATAATCCAAGATGGCGGTCATCGCATCCTAATTCCTATAAACTGCTTATCGGAGGCTGTAGACATGAATGATTAAGCCGATTTTAGGAATTTGTGTTCTTTCTAAGGCAAAATGAATTTGGAGGTTTTTAAAAATCCTAATTTTGAATTATCGAATTTATTTTGGCAGAATTTTAAAAAAAACTGGAAATTTTGGCGAATTTTGGGTAAATTTTGGCAAATTTTGAAGGTCAAGGTCAAAGTTAAAGGTAATCCAAGATGGCCGCCGTGACGTCACAATCCAAGATGGCGAACTAGCACCTCGCACCTCACCCAGAACCGGTGTCCCAGGACATACATTTGTATACTACTATTAACCTGTATTAATAAACAATAACTGTCCATCTTTTCCAGCTAGAGTTATTATGTCATCTCAAATGAAGCAAATGCAGCTAGTAATCCATAATTTTATAATGATGTATATTCTGTTGGCATGGCTTGCCGGCTGTTTTCTTCGTATTATTCCTTCAACATATTTTTTGTAATGTCTTTATCGTCTTAAAGTTTAGAAAATCATCTGAATTTATACAGAAGTGTGTTTTCGAATGAACAATAAAAAATATACACGTATGTAAATACGTTGATATATTTCACTCTGATCATCACAGGTGGCGAATATAAAAATCTTCTATGAGGGGGATAGAGAAATTCAAATTTTTTTTCTCCCGTAAGTTATTAAATATTTGAAAATTTCCATATTTTCTGCACTTGGAATTTTTTTTCCCTCCTTCGTCTTAAAACGACTTCCCTTGGGTATGAACGTGTGATATTATTCATTTTTATAAAATACGCAATTTTAATTATAATATCGTATAGAGATGAAGCAGTAGCTTTTTAAAAAAAAAATAGCGCTATTTGTTCATGCGTCAATTTATTTTCCACATCTTGCGATTCGAATTCATGTTTTCAATTTTTTTACAGAAATTTTTTTTTTCCATGTTATTTTGTGAACATGCGTTCGCCATCGTGTTTCCCATCTGTTTCCTTCTTCCCCCGTCAAACCGTAAACTTGTAAGTCCCGTGATTTATAAGTTATCTTTAGTTATTTATGGAAGGAAACAGCGAAACTTCGCTCAGGGACGAAACTTCCCACGTAAATTTTGATTTGCTGGCTTGGCCAACTTGGACCGTGGTTTTGTTGGCTTCGCCATGCCTCGTTACCGCAGAAACTTTCAACTTGTTTAATCCGTCAGATTGTAATTTACTGCGCCTAGCAGTGACATCGCCAGAGATCTGAAATATTATATATTTTTTCTGGTATCAAGACTCTCACACGTACACTCTTACACAAATAAGTAAACAGGAAAACCTTTCTCTGTGCTTTTGCAACGGATTCCTTTCGAAACCAGTTGCCAAGAAATAGTTTGTAATACTACACGAAATATATTGTGACTATGTACAGCACATGGCAATGGTTATTTTTGGGTATATTAAATACTTTTTTCGAGGTAATACTTAGTATTTCTTACGAAAATTGGCGCATTATTTTATATTTTAATTGATGTTTATTTTATATTTTAATTGATGTTTCAAGTAGAGAGAAAATTATGTCACGGGCACAATGCTATTCTTATGGGACTATGGCTTGGTGGCTTTCTCAGTTTTGGCTTAGGTCATGTTAGGGCGTGTCCGCCACTCATTGACTATGATCAGGAGGTAGGCTACCATTATATATTTCTCCGCATCCTCTATTAAAAAAAACACTAATTAGAAAATCTGTAACTATTTAGCTGGAAATTCGGAAATAATTCTAAAAATCCTCAAAAAACTAGCTTATTAAAATAATGATTGATTTATGTCCTTGTTTAGATCCTTTACTGATGCAAAAAAAGTTGATTTCAGGTAAAAAATATTTATTCAATCAAATATGGCAAAAATACTTTTAAAAAAAACTGCTTAAATTCTTCGTCCACTAGCCGTCAGTAAGCTACCGTGCCATTTTGGGCGAAATCTTGGAAATTCGTAATTATTAATCTAGAAATTCGGGAAAAATTCCAAAAAAAATATCAAAAATTTTTTGGTTAAAATTTTTGATTCGATCGCTATCCGTCCTTGTTTCGATCCTTACTAATGCAAAAATATGATTATTTTTTATCACAATTACAAAAAAAAAGTGGCAACATAAAAAAACAACCAAATTACAAAGAAAAATGTATTATTTAATTTCTAGAAGGAAAAAAAAAAGCAAATGAAGAGCATTTCTCGATTTCTACAATCTTCTTAGAAAGCGAAGAAAGTCTTTCGCATGCATTTGACACGTGTTTTCAGGGCATATCTACATGACAGACGAATAATCATTGGCCAGGCACACCCAGTCCGGTGCTTAGTCATATCCAGTTGTCTAGGAACGTCAGATAGTTTGGACAGACACATCAGTCGGTTGATCAGGCTAACAAGACCAGTTGGGAGGTCAGACACGTACATTCGGTATCCAGGCACATCCATTTCTGGTCAAACACATATATTCAGTAGCCGAAAGGTATTTTTCGTCGATACTCAGCGAACAGTTTTAACAGTTTATGACTTATTTTGTGATTGACACCCACGTCATGGTTGCTGATCCTTACTTGGGGGGGGGGGGGGGGGGGGGGGGCTCTTGAATTAAGAAGACCCTCACTGCCCTCTTGCACTTCCAAAAGCAGGACTGTGGAACGAGTGTGATGTCGTAACTAAGTTTTATTGAAAAAATCCTTGCATATTTGAAAGTCTTCTGCTTATTGCATGCATACAGGTCGAGACCGGAAAAAAAATTCGCGGATTCATTTCGCGTTAGGCTAGAATCAAAACGCGCATATACCTTCATATTGATTCTGTGTTTGGCTCACAGTATTTCTGACGGACTCTCAACCAAAGAAGTATCGAATCGCAGGCATCCCAGCATCTCAGAAGTCAGTAGCCAATGAGCAGGTGGCATGTACCCGGGTGTGTAGGGTATTGTGAAGTCTAGCCTAGAGGTCGTCGAAACAGCGAATTTTGATCGATTCCCTCTATTTAGATCGGGGCATGTATTTTTCGCGAAAAACCTTTTGAGTCAAAACACTGCAGCATTGTCTGTGCTCCGTGATTGGTTGAGTTGTTTTTTTTTTCAGGAAGTGTCAGGCACACCAATCAGAATAATTCAGTGCGGAAGCAAAGCGTCGTGAATTGTCCGGTCGAATAAGGAAATGAATTCTCTTGCAGACGGCCGCCGATTAAAAGGAAGGAAACCGCTGGCGTGGGCATACCATGTTGCAGTCTAATGGGTGTTCAGATTTTATCGCGAAAAATGCCCGGCCCTACATATAGGCCAAAATATGGGAAGCACCAGATTCAGAGATGAACAGTGTCCTTTTAACCCCGCTGGTAAAACTCTTGCTCCCATTTCCCTTGCGAATTTCCTCGATGGGCCCCTCCCTCTCCCTTGACGAATCCTACAGATTTTCAACTCTGTTCACGTCGTATCTTGGACTTGAACCCAGAACACTCGAACCGGAAAGCCGGCGTGCATCCGACTGCGCTGCGTATTTTCGAAACACTTAGAGGTAACAAGACGTACACACGCACCTATTAACGTGAGTTAAAATTATTTGTACTCGCTGAGGAGTATTTTCGCGAGTGTTGAAACGGGCGGAAAGGTTGCTATGAAATGTTTAACAGATAAGAAAATTTATAAATTTAAAATAATTCAATGATTACAGGCACGTAGTACAAAAAAAAACCTTGTTCGTTCTTCGCGTGAGATAAAATTACAGGTTTGCCACTTGAACTCTCGTAGCTGCACGTCAGCACGAGAAAACACTGCACGCCAATTCAGTGTAATGCAGCATAGAGACGATTTTATTACAGTATGAACAGTCAAATGTGCCAAATTCAAAATTGCTGAGAATTTTTAAGAATTTTATTTCCCAAAAGTATAGTGTGTTTAAATTTATTTTTACTTACTATAAATATTAGAGTTATTCATAATTGCGTAGCAAAAAATTGTAGTCACATTGTTTAACAATTAGGTGCAGGTTGAGTATTTTAAAACATTTGAAGAAATAAAAAGCGTGCATTTTTAGGTAACTCAAAAACCACGACGCTGATTATTTTGTTTTTATGTGTAACATCTGAGCTCTCGGTGTACGGCATTTGTTGGGAGCAATTTCGTGAATGCGACGGAATTCAAGGAACAGACGTGTGTAACAACCACGGTGCTGCCATCTGTGGCGGATGGCGCGAACTGATGTTCACAAAGACAAAGGGAAACTTTTTAGTATTAACTGTTAAATGAATTTTAACAATATGGTCAGTATTTTAAATATGATTCCTTGTAGAAAATCAGGTCCAATGACTGGGTTTATTTATTTAAGTCTTTTCGTTTTTATCGGAACCGTTTATTATATATAGTTTAAATGTCTGTCTGCCAATTAAATCATAGTCAGCGTAGACGGCAGCGAATTCTAGTGGCGGGTGCGGAAACTACGTCGTTTAATTTCATGTCCGAGTTTCGTATTATGAGTTAATTTGCAACATGAAAACACATGAATTTTCTCGTTAGCGAGGGTTAGATGTTAAACACACCTCTGGCGAGTACTGAAAGACTCACGAACATTTTATTTTTTTTAATCCTGGTTTATTTTTATTCAGAATCATATTTAATTGGTGTAAGAACCGTTCTCGGTTTGACGTTGAGTTCTGGGAGACACTGTATGTACACGTGTGAGCGTACACCCGGGAGGCAGACCTTTCCACAGCTGTCAACGACGTGGCCAGGAGGGAGGAGTCCAGACATCTCCCGTCCACGATTTTAAAAAAAGCTAAGAATAATAAGAAAATCATATATATCATATAAATAATAAGAAAATCATATATATCATATAAATAATAAGAAAATCATAGCAAATTAGTTACTTATAGATAGGGACCGGAAAAATTCGCGGGTTTAAAGACCTGTAGGATGAACTCCATAGTTATACGCACACTCGGTCAAAGGTCACCCACTCATTGGCTGCTGTCTTCACTGAAAGAAATTTTTGTATATTTTACAAGGAAAAACCTTGGAAACCCTGTTGCCAAGGATATTACTTGTAAAACTACAAGGCAGAGCTTTGTACCATGTGCGATTTTGCAAGGCTCTGCCTTGTAGTTTTGCAAGAAATATCCTTGGCAACAGGGTTTCCAAGAATTTCTCTTGTAAAAGTACAAATTTTTTTTAGAGTGTTGTGAGACGTCTCAACGTAGCCGCATGTGATTCGATAACACTTTGGTTGGATGTTTCTCATTGGCCCAGAGTCATCCAGGTGAGCTGTGAGCCAATACCAGAGGCAGCACTGAGGTATAACTATTTGTACTTTAGCCTATCGCGGAATGAATTCGCGAATTTTTCCGGTCTCTACTCATAGATTATTTTATAAGTAGAAACCGGAAAAATTCGCGGGTTCATTTCACGACATGCTATAATCCAAACAACTGTATCTTTTTATTGCTTCTGTGGTCGACACACAGTTTATCTGAAGGTCTTTAAGCCAATGAAAAACCTTCAACCAAAAAAGTATCGAATCGCAAGCGTCCCAGTTGACAGGTGTCACAGGTCAATAGCCAATGAGCAGGTGGAATTTGTCTGAGTGTGTAGGGGATTGTGGAGTTTATCCTAGAGGTCATCTAAATCGCGATTTTTTCCAGTCTCTATTTATAAGGATTATTGTAATAATCACTGTGCTACAATAAAGTATTTCCTCCCAATTATATCCCGACATTCCTCGTACACTGGACGACATGATTTGTGTTTTCCTGTTGCAGTAAGCGTGTCTTTCATGCATTGGTATGTGTGTTTCATGCATTGAATAACATCAGTAAGCTATATGCGAAGTGTCAGTTTGTTCAAGAAAAATCATTACTTATAAATTTCTACTTGCAAAGGTTGGCATTCTAAACGTTTGCTGTTCCTTGAGATTTTCTTCAAGTGTGATAGTTAATTTTATTTTAAAATTTGTATATAGAGAAAAATTATAATATGTACATATAATGCTTGTACTGGACCTCTCTTTCATAACAACCTGGATACGGCCGTGCGGTCAGAGCATGGCGTGCCGTTGTCGACCTTATCGCTCCCTCCTGCTCCGCAGCAGGCGGGGATCTGAAGCGTTTTCTTTGTTAAGACCTTCAACTCGGAACCCTAACATAACCCATAAACGTTGGCGTGCTTGACTTGCGTGCTTCTGGGCACAGTAGACAAGGCCTCTGTTTGTGTGTGTGTGGGCCTTATCTTTGTCGATTTACGACTTTGCCGAGAAAAACCCTTCCTTCGATCGCCTATCCTCCGTACACCCGCTCTCAGCACGTCGTCGAAGATATCGACTTTGATGGCGACCTTAACTTAAGGAGGGGAAAAATTATTAGTTTTGTGACCATCATGAACACGGCGGTAAGGAGTCAGGGAGAAGGTGTGTGCAAACTTTGCAACGCAGAAGAAAAAAATTCTGTATTTTTACAAAAAAAGATTCTTTCAGAAACCAGTTGCCAAGAAATAGTTTGTAATGCTACAAGAATGTAATATTTTTGCATATATGGAATACGTTTCTCCAGATAATACTGCGTATTTCTTACGTAAATTGGCACATAATTTCATATTTTAATTAGTTTTCATTCAAGCGTATATATATTTTAAACCATAGAAAATAAAACGGAATATTCGACAATTGGAACTTTATTTTGTTGTATCATGCCTATTATGTGCGCAGTTAATACTGAAAAGCTATTCATTGAACGGTGCACAAATAACTTTAACTATCGGAGGTACTGGGACAACAAAAAGCACAAATGCTCGAGCAAGATTCTGAACACAAAATTCTGCGAACACTTCTTTTGTACTAATAAAGTTGTTTCAGTGTAATTGATCCAAATTTACAACAAAAAAAAGTAATTTTAATTATTATTTTTGTTCCATGTACGAAAACAAATTTACTGTGCGTGTTACTAATTGCGGTCTCAACTTGAATGACCCACCATCTTGTGGATAGCCAAAATATTTAAGTTTTAATGAATTTTGACGCTAATTCTTTGCCGACATGTTGTTAACATTGTTGTTCAACAAAACTCACTTAATGAGGGCTTTTTTACGTTTGTTCTGAGTGAATAAATTCTAGTATTAGCCATTATACAGCTACGCTAAGTTTTGTTTTTCCAACTTTACAGAACAGACACTCACTCCATAGACTAACCACAGTACCTGCAAAAATTTTAGTGGTGACAAAAAATGGTACCAAAATAAGGTTTTTTAGCGAATACTTAAGCCATAGTTCAAAACATTCGGAAGGACGATTTCCCATAGGGCGTTTAAAGAGAGTGCTCTCATTTTGTTTTTGCGTCTTGGCGTTTTTTTTTGCGTGTTTATATCTGCACTTTATGAGCATTGCAAATTACTTTTTTTGTTGTTTATTTTTGTACCAGGTATGTTATACATGTTATTTTCTGTTACCACGATTAACTTCACACATACTTGTACACACATAAGTATGTCCCTATTGTCCACTGACTGTCCCCATATTTTACCTTCCGGCTCCGGATTGCACGGGATTGGACCATGTCAATTTTGTAAACGTTGTTATTGATGTTCTTTGGGGCGTGTTAAAACTACATAAGGTCCAATAAAAACGTAATTTAAGTGTGTAATCGTACGCAGTCTAACATCTCCAATAATAATATTAATATTAATAATAATAAAGTCTATATTCCAAGAGACAAAAATAAGAGGTTAGGCGTTGAATATGCTACACCTGTAGCCTAACAATATTCCTAGTGCACGATAGGACACGGCCAGTCCTTTATTTTTGTGCAACCTATTTTGATGTCCTATCCGTTGCCCAAATAACGCGCATGCGCAGTGTTTCACTTTTTCGTTTATTTCGTCCATATGGCTGAATCGGATCTGACGCCATTAACTCGTATATAGTAATTTTTGTGATCATCGGGGGTCATACCAAGCGTGTTTGTGTGCCAAAAGAAACTTTATGATAGCGAAGCTATCCTGGAATACACTTCGTACTCTTTAATGGTCATAAAAACAAATAATCGTAACTTAAAAAGTACTTCAGAAAATTAAAACTACACATTTTAATTTGCACGTTGGTGCTGTAGGATCTGTAGGATATTTCTCGTAGGAAATGTATGGATAGTTGCCAAACATCCGCTAGAATGCTTTGAAATCAGTTTCTAGCCTCGTGCAGGGCACAGTTTATTAAAACGATTGCTTATTCGTTACCTTACAGAGATTGGCTTTGGACACGTTCTGGAATACGACCCGCGAGTTAGGTTTCAGTTGTGTCCCATCAAGGCGGTGCTTATTCGCTACCTTACCCTAATGTCTTGGAATACCACTCTAGGTGTATCAGTGTCACTTACGAGATGTTAATTTTCAGTGCCTAATGAGATGGGTAACGCAGACCTTTTTTACTTATAAAGCATCAATTCTGAAACGTTTCTTTTAAAGTTCTGTAAGTGGGTGTTATTATAATATTACATATATTCCATTGTGAATTCATTCCATTACACGCTTGGACTGCTTTCTCATTGGCGCATGGGTAGTTCCAACACGTCTCGAAGTACAAGGAACCAATAACAACATTACAAAATTCAACTGACCATTCGCATGCAATACAGCTGGAAGATAATGTGTAGCAGCAGATAATGTATAGAGACCTGTAAAATTCGCGGATTCATTTCGCGATAGGATAGAGTCCAAATACTTTAAACATTATTTTACTTCAGTGATTGGGTCACAGTTTATCTGAAGGACTCTGGGCCAATGAAAAATCTTTAACAGAAGAATTAGCGAATCAGGATCATTCCAGTCAACAGGTGTTACGAGTCGGTAACCAATCAGCAGATGTAATTTGCACGAGTGCATAGAGGATCATGGAGTCTATCCTTTAGGGATTTGAATTCGCGAATTTTGCAAGTCTCTACTAATGGACAATAGACACAGACTTATTTGTGTACAATTCTTTGGAGTTTTTCCTGGTGACAGCGCAAATCTCGATTAGTTATTAAAAAAAACCTGATCGCACACTAAACAGAAATAACTTATGTCCGAGTTATCTGTTGTTTCTGCAATATATGTCATTGCTCTGTTTGGCCGGACCATTCAGGTCGCGTTTGCTTTCGCACTGGATGGCTGTGATTGGTGTGCTGATAGACGTGTACCTGAAATAAACCCAGCCAACCACGATGCACAGGCAATGCTACAAAGTTTCAAAACACTGCTTCACTGAAAATCTTTTTTTTTTCTGGAGAAGTGCATGGCCATACTTACAAAGTAAAATTCATGAAATGTTATTTTAATTAGTTTGTAAGTATTAAGAACCTGCAGAATTCTCGGTAATTTGATTTTTGTTGAGGCTGGAATGCTTTCCATTACACACTTAAACTGCGTTGAATCTTAGCTAGAGACCGAAAAATTTCGCGGGTTCAATGACCTATAGAATAGGCTAGTATTCAAATGCGTGTACTGTTAAGCTGTCCTTGCTATTGGCTCACAATTAATTTGGATGTCTCTGGGCTAATGAGAAACCGTCGAATAAAAAAGTATCGAATCACAGGCAAACCAGTTGAGACGACTCACAAGTAAGCAGCCAATGAACTGGCGTTATTTGCTCTTATATACAGAGGACTGGTGTAGTCTATCCTGAAGGTCATCGTAACTGTTTATTTTTCCAGTCCTCACTAATGTACAGTAGGACATAATTATTAGGGGCATGTAGTTTCCGCAAAAAAAGATTTCGGAACTTTCTGGGAGTTAAAACACTGTAGTAGCTATTCATAGACCTTGTTTTCGTGATTTGATAGAGTTTCTGTCAGGTGCAAGTCAACAACTGTCGAAAGACCAATCACGGTAATTTTTTTTTTTTTTGCGGAAGCATGCGCGTCCTGAATGGCTCGATCAAATAATTCAAATGGCTTCTCTTGCAGGCGGCCGCCAATCACAAGGATGAAACGTCTGGCGCGGGCATAAAGTGTTTTAGTATAATGGGCGTTCAGAATTTTTTTTTTTCGCGAAAAATGTTTGGCGCTAATAGTTATTTATGAACAAGTTTGGGGAGTACATCCTTCTGCCAGAAAATAACATGAAAACGGTGGCTAAAGTCGAGCCATAAGTTGCACAGCAAGATGGCGCGATTTGCGATCCGTACCCTCGTCTGTCGAGTGGAGAGAAAGCGAGTACACTTCTCCCCCTCTCTAGTAACCCTTACCACGGAACTCCCCTCCTCGTGAACTGAGCAGAAGGGTGTGTGTGTGTGTGTGAAAGAGAGAGAGATAGAGAGAGAGAGAGAGAGAGAGAGAGAGAGAAAGCCCTGAGCGTGTGCGTGAAGAGACTTTATCCCGAGTGCAGGGTGAGTTGGCGCGGGCAGACAGGCCGTCTGCTGCCGCCGTCGCGTCAGAGGGGGAGACTCCCTTCCCTCACCCCTTAAACACCTTCTCCCCCTTCATTGCCAAGGCTACCAACCTTTCCCCCTGAGTCATCGCGGTCTCTGCCGACCGTGGCGCCGCGTTGTCGCCTTCAGCTCTTGAACCAAGTTGCAGTTCACAAACAGCTCACCGTTCTTTATGTGTAACATTTCACCTCGCGGTACACGGCATTTGTTGGGAGTAATTTCGTGAATGGAACGGAAGTCGTAATGGAAAATAATGTGTAACCACGGCGTCGACATCCGTGGCGGACGACACGAACCTAAATTCATTCATACAAAAGGAAACATTAGGTATAGTAGTTTTAACAAGAAGGACAGTATTTTAATAAAATTACTCGTCAAAATTCAGGTGCAGAGCCAGATTTATTTTCCATGTCTTTTATTCCGTTTTTATCGGAGCCGTTTCATTACATAGTTTAACCTTTGGCTCTTCAGCTCGAATGATTCAATAGTCGACGTAGTCCGACAGCGAATTCTAGCGGCGGGTGCTGAAATTACTTGTGATTCGCGTCCATAAATGCAGTCGAAAACACAATTTACGTTGTTTTTTTTTTATCACGCTTGGCATTATTTAAAAGAATTGCACGTTTGATTTTGCGTCCGAGTTTCGTATAAGTTTATTTACCACACGAGAACACACGAATTTGCTCGTTACCGACGTTAGATGTTACACATTTCTGGCGAGTACTGAAGGACTGGCTCACGTTACTTTTTAAGGCCCGGGCTCACGCGCCTTTATGGTTAGTTACTGTTAATTTTTTTATCAATATTTTCAATGAAGATATTTACTTGTAATTTTATTCAGTTGTCTTCTTACATTTTTTGCTTAGTCACAAATATTTTCCATCAAATATTTACCAAACGTTATTTTTCAACTGTATGAGTTTGAGGTGACGTAAATTATCAAAATAATTTTGAGCACATATGTGGTTTTTTATTGGTGCTATATAATATTTTTAATAGATATGGTGTTGAAAAAATTTGAAAAGAAACATATAGTACATTAGCGCAGTCAAGATAAATTTTACAGGACTAGCCCCAAAAAAAATAGCCAACATGGCTTGTAAGACCGAACCTAAATAATGACATTTAAAAACGAATATAATCTAAAAAATTGTCATTTTTCAATATTTATTACTAACCAACTGGTATTGCTGTTCTCATTTTTTTTTTCATCTTTAACTTAGACCAAAGAAAATCACGATAAAGTCATTATTGGTGCGAATGATACGTCAGTGTAAGCTAATCTAACTAATAACCCTTTTCGGGTAAGAAAAAACCTGCAATATTCCGATATACCTTTATAAAATCATATACCTATTTTATTTAATATGACTTAATGGACATACGCAAGTCATACTTTCCACTGGTTTTCATTGTCTAAACCAGCAGTGACCTATGCCTAAGAAATTATTTTTAAACACTGTTACCCTTTGCACGAATCATTTACAGAAAGAATATATCTAGATATAAACTGAATTATTTCGTTTATTTATCCCATTTATTTACAGTGTGCTGATCTGCTAATTTTAAAATTTACCAGGGAAAAATTATTTTTATGATTAAAATATTATGGCAGTGTGAATTGGAATTGAGAATTTTTACGAAATCTGAAGTGGTCGCTAATGAAACGAAGGCAATAAGTTTATTTCCACGCGCACTACTAAAATTATTTTTAGTTTGGCTGGTAATTTTACTATCAAACATTTTAGTGACACTAGTAGCAATACTAGAAACAATAAAATATGTCTCATTGGTAGAGACCGGAAAAATTCGCGAATTCATTTCGCGATAGGCTAAAATACAAATAGTTATACCTCAGTTCTGCCTCTGCTATTGGCTCACAACTCAACTGGATGACTCTGAGCCAATGAGAAACACCCGACCAAAGCTTCATAAGAATCACGGGCTGCTACGTTCGGACGTCTCACAAGACAGCAGCCAATGAGTGGGTGACATTTGACCGAGTGTACGTAGAACTATGGAGTTCATCCTGGAGGTCATTGAACCCGCGAATTTTTCTGGCCCCTACTCATTGGTTGGTGGTACGCTCGGCAGACGACATTGCTGCACTCTGGCACTTACATTGCATGGGTTGTCGCTCGAGTCACAAACTGAGTATATTCCGAACCCCTTCGGGGTCGTTGTAGAATACGTGTTGCAAGACAACTCGCTGTCCCGATCCATCATATTTACTGTGGGGAAAACATGTTTTCTTGATTTTTCAGTGTTTCCCACCGTAAAACGGCAGGCTTTGGTCTGGCTCATAATGAACCTGATTGACTTTACCCTGCACACCCAAACGCCTTATTTTTTAGTACGTGACTTTATAGAAAACCTTCGTAGAGCCCGGTGGACTATTGTAAAAAAACAACAAAACTCTTCAACCAAAGTTTGGACCTTACCTAGACTTTTTTTCATTTGTAAATAATGTTAATGGCCTTGTAAACTGTGAAAGATTTTGGGTACGCACACTTGAGCTTCTGCTCCCAACTTTACCAATGTATTTGTACCATTTTTCAACTGCCTGAAACTGTTTTTCAGTAAAAACAAAAACAAAAACATGGAAACCGAAGGCGATCGATCGTGGCTGACAGGAACTTAACTCCAATACATCGCGCGGCGGACAACCTCGAAAATGGCCGAAAGGTCACGGAAGGCAAGCCTCAGGGTCTTTGGAGGCTTGGGAAGTCTGGTCGTGGGTGTATTGTGTCGGCGAGGCGGGATGATAAGTGCGACGCTCGCCGGTGCTTCTAGCGCGGTGTCGCCTCTAGGCGCAAGGCTCTGAACTGGCGCGCAGTTCTCGCACCGTGCATTGGACAACTATAAGTAGAGACCTGGAAAATTCGCGGGTTCAATGACCTCCAGGATAGACTCCAATATCCTCTACACACTCGGTCAAATGCCAACTGTTCATTGGCTGCTGACTTGTGAGTCGTCTCGACTGGGTGGCCTGTGATTCGACACTTCTATGAGTGAGGGTCTCTAATTGGCCCTCAGTCCTCCAGATTAACAGTGAACCAATGACCGAATCAGCACTAAGGTATAATTATTTGGAATTTTAGCATAACACGAAATGAACCCGCGAATTTTTCAGGTCTCTAACTATAAGATTTTTTTTTTGGTAACCGTAATATTACGTGGCAGGCAGATGAAGATAAAGGAGTAACGCGATTCCCCCTGTGTGCTTTCAATAATCTGTATCAGTTGTTTCATGCCTAGAAATTATTCTGAAAACACGCGTTTCAGCCATAGAATTACAGTTTGAAAACGAAATACGGGAACAGGACTACTCAACCTGCCTGATAGTTTTTTTATATATATTTTTTAAACAGACCTCACTTTTATATCTTGAGCAGTTTTCAAATCACGTGTTTCACCCCCCCCCCCCCCCCCCCCCCCCCCCATTGTAGCCCAGCACACTGAATGTGTGTCGGGTAGGAGGGGATCTGAATCAATACGCTATCTTCGTATGAACATACGTGTTTCGGCGAATCGTTTTCTGCGTCAGTGGCTGGAGGTGAGTTACACCCTTGTTCCCTTACAGGGTTGCAGTTGCTCAGTGGGTATTTGTAAGGAGCGTGTGCTGCTATCGTGGAGATAGGAATTGTCAGGAGACGGCATACTGTGACGTATTTAAAGCCACTTTTATACGTCGCCATCGCCATATTGTTCCGCCCAAAACATTACGGAAATTGTGCTTGATAACTTATGATGAGGGTTGGTAAGTATGGAATAGAATCTCTGTATTTAAAAACAGTCACCCCCGGGGGGGGGGGGGGAAGTCACTTGAAACTGTTTCCACCTTGCAAACATTACATTTCAGTCATTGTTTCGGGCGTCTAACCAATATGGCGTAACAATAAGCTGAAGAACATAAAACGGCTTCACACAGTTGCCATGTAATCATGCAGACGTGACTACCCCTTGGTTACTATAGACCGCCGCACGCATATATTACAGTACTCGGATAATGGCGCGCGCTGTTGCCAAATCTTCAACACGTTGCGAAAAAGAAGTTCACGGGGATGTCCTAATTTGGGATTCTGAGAGCAAGAGAAGCATTTTAACAATACATTTTTTTAGTAATTTATAATGTTTTGCAATCACGCTCATAAATATGTAATAAATAAACTATTTGTAACTTAAAACAAAAAAAACTATTTACACACATTCATTGACCTTCAATTTCGTATACTTATTATTAGGGACCGGAAAAATTCGCGGGTTCAATGACCTGTAGGATGAACTCCATAGTTCTACGAACACTCGGTCAAATGCCACCCACTCATTGGCTGCTGTCTTGTGAGACGTTCCAGCGTAGCAGCCTGTGATTCGATAAAGCTTTGGTTGGGTGTTTCTCATTTGCCCAGAGTCATCCAGGTTAAGTTGTGAACCAATAGCAGATGCAGCACTGAGGTATAAAGATTTGTATTTTAGCCTATCGCTAAATTAATTCGGGAATTTTCCCGGTCTCTGCTTATTATATTTGGCAATAGCTTACGTTAGTATTAGAAAGAGAGAGAGAGACCATTCATTCAACACTGACATCTAAGAGTGGGACGCTCTATAGTGCCAGTGCACCGTTGGTACCCGGGTCACGTGGAACACTGCAAAGCTTCCCTGGCGCGTGAAACAAGGTTGCCAACAGATACGCAAGAACGCTCGGGTTGTTGTAATCGTGTCACCGCCGTGGCGAGCGTGGGCTCCTGGGCGGAAATTCATCAACAGCACAATCGAAGCCTTGTCGCAACTCTAACATTGCTACGTTCTATGTGATTCACGTATGTGAATTTGATATTTTCTTGATTTTTATTGATTTGTACGTCTCATTACAGATGGAAAGATAAACAAACAAAAATCATGGATTGGGGAAGGGGTTCTACCATGGCTTAATGCTTAGGGCCATTTACTTTCCGCGAAAAGATTTCCAGATCAGCTGTGCGTTCAAGCTTTCTAGCATTGTCTGTGTTCAGCGGTTGGCTGGATTTATTTCAGGCACGTGTCTGCTGTCAACACACCAGTCTTTACTATGATCTGGGATAATTCGCGGGTTAATTTAGCGACAGGTTGGAAGTTAAACACTTTTACTTTTTTCCTGCTTCTGCTATTGGACCACAGTTGACTTAAAGGACTCTGAGCCAATGAAAAACCCTCTACGTGAGACGTATCGAATCGCAAGCAACGCGCGACACAAGGTTTGAAAGTCAGTTCCGAGTACGTAGAGGGTTGTGTAGTCCAGCCTAGAGGTAAATGAAACCGCGAATTTTCCCATTCTTTAAGGATCACTGATAACTGATCACTAGGGGCAGGCAATTTTTCGCGAAAAGATCTTAACACTTATTAGACTGCAACAAGGTATACCCGCACCTGTGATTTCTTCCTTGTGATTGGCGGCCGTCTGCGAGAGAAGTCGTTGCCTTATTTGGCCGAGCCACTCAGGACCCGTTTGCTTCCGCACTGTCTCACTGTGATTGGTGTTGTAACACTCGATATGTACCTGGGAGAAACTCACCCAATCAAGAAACACAGACGATGCTATAGTGTTTTAACTTTCATCTAGTCTCGAAATCTTTTCGCGAAATTTACATGTCCCTACTGATCACATTAATAAGCATAATAAAACCAAATGATGACAATTTTTAATACTCGATTTTTTTATGGTTTGGAAAATGTATGGGTCGAATTTTCGGAAGTCGGCTTCCAGAGCCAGAGTGGTAAGATCGTGTTTACTGTGTCTGTCACGCATCATGGATAGAGATCCGTAAATTTCATGTATTTAGAATTCATAGTCATAGGTGTGCTCAACCCATAATGGTTTTCCCATTGGTTGATTTCTTAGCGAGAACATTTTTATCAAATTGAATTGGGAATACCTGATTCGCTTACTTCTCTCCTAGCTGGGCATCGTCTGCTCTCGGTCGTAGAGGGGCGTGTCCAGATAACTGCGGTCCAATCACGAACACAGTGCGAGAGTTTGAAGGTTTGCATTATAACTTGTGACGAAATGAATGCGCGAGATTTCCGTATCTCTCTCAAATCATGGATTTCAAACAACGCGTTAAAATTAAGTTTTGTTTGCGAAACAAAGACCAGAAAAATGGGTCTTGCTAAAAAAAAAAAAAAAGTTTTTGACACCATTCCCGACATCGAGAGTACCACATCTGAGCACCTGATGCCCTTTCGAAAAACCTTCCAGAAATGTTTCTAATCGTGGAACATGAGTGCTTACTGCTAACCAAGGATAATATTTTGAGGGAGATAAGTTAGAATTTGATGTAAGTTTATTACTTTATTCATAATAAAATTATTCGCCGTTTTTTTTTTTTTATCACACGCGGTATTCTGTCTTAAGGGAAGAGATATGGGCTGATAGAAGCCATTGTGGTTTTAACAGTTTTTATGCCATCGTTTATTATTGAAAATTTATATCCGTAAAGGGAAAGATTGCGTACTAAGAGATTTTTACATACTACTTATAAACCACATATTGTTCCATATACTGACAGTATGTTACAGCTGTAGTCATTCCTAAAAATTAATTCAACCCTAAACGCCAGTGACTTCAAATGATAAACTATTCGTAGCAGCGTGTCACTTTTATCTACAGGCATTCTATTAGTTAAATCAAATATTGTGCTTTACCGATGCCTAAATTATGAAAGTAAAATAAATATAATTATGGCTTAAAACCTGTTAAAATCAAGATGTCGCCTTTCGATTGCAGTATTTTTTGAGCGTGATTGTTTGAAGTAAATATCTCCTGGAAATCAAATAAAAAATTTGTCGTTATAATAAGGTACCTAACGGATTTGCTGTTCGTTTTATGATCCCGAATTTTGTGTCTGGTAGCCCGCTGGCGCCACAGCCATCCAGAGAATATCCGTCTGGCTTTATGGAGGAGCCTACACAAACACCAATGGGTAACGGCTGTCCTGCGCATGCGCGTATTGATTTCGCGCTGGTTGTTAATCGCTGCGCAAACAGCGGGAACTTTACGACACATGCCCGGCAGTCGGAAACGAGCTCAAACTTCTGTGTGAAGGGGGGGGGGGAGGGAAAACAAGAGGCGTTGCTGCTCTAATGACCCGCGGAGTTATCTTTTTGTCGGTGGAACGGAAGTTCCCGGCGAGCATTAACTCCGCATAGCGACCCACTCGGCTGAGTTGCGAGTTTCCATTACTGCGGGAGCGGCCGGCGCCAGATACATTTCCAGCGCTAATGCGCCGTGCATCTTGCTCGAAGCACTGCAGTGCAAGGTTTTAACGGGCGCTATTTGTGTTGCGGAAGCTGAGAACGGATTGGCATCATAATTTTGTACAGCGGGGATTAACTATTATTATTTTTTTTGTGTTTGTTTTAAATTCACTCGTGTTGTGCAATGAGTAGAGACCGGAAAAAAACTCGCGAGTTCATTTCGCGATAGGCTAAAATACAAATAGTTATACCTCAATGCAGCCTCTGCTATTGGCTCACAACTCACCTAAGATGACTCTGGGCCAATGAGAAACACCCAACCAAAGCTGTATCGAATGGTATGTCTCACAAGACAGCAGCCAATGAGTGGGTCACATCTGTCCGAGTGTACGTAGAACTATGGAGTTCATCCGACAGGTCATTGAACCCGCGAATTTTTCCTGTCCCTAGCAATGAGGAAGTGACGTGACAAATACTGCTGTGTGTTTGTGGGACTGCGTGGTCTCCTAGTATTGAAGTTCCTTCCAGCTCTTGAAGTGAACCTTCTTTACAGTCGGTATGTTAAGTTGCGATTATGTCATCAAAACTCAAGAAACTTATCATGACGGAAAAAATTGTTGTGGCGCTGTGTCGGGACACACGGCCGTTGGTTTGACGTGGAACGGTGGAACGTCTGTGTCGGCGAGTCGCTCTTAGTGCTATCTTCACTGGATGTGTCCACTGGTGCAGGTAGCGGCAGTGAGCGAGCCTGGCAGCTCTGCGCCGCTCCAGAGACAGTCTCTCACTGGGGCATCTGTGCGTGTCTCACAGCCTCCTCTCTCCAGCGACAGGCGGGGTTTATACTATCAGCTGGCTTTAGCACGGGCTGAGGCTGACGTATTGTATAGTAATACCTTTTATAGGCTTACTTTACATTTTTACATATAGCCTAAATGTTGTCCAAAACACACTGTTTTTGTATTTAAGTCGATCTATATAAATAAACTCTAAACACAAACACAAGAATCGCCGCGCTGTCACGTCTGAGTAGCGAGCTGCGCTGAGTAGAAAGGAGAGAGAGCGCCGGTTTTGACCAATCCGCGGAGCTTCCCCCCCTTCCCCCCCCCTACCCGCCTGTCCGCGACGCAAACTCAAGGTCGTATCATTGAGCTGACTATATACGTGAAATAATGACACTTCACTTAGGTCTCTAAGACTAATAGTTAGGGCGTTATTAAGGCTTATATACCCTTAAGGTTATATACCCTTTCGTTTCGGTACAACTTTCTGTTCTGGTATCCGTATGTTTCGGTGTGATTTTAAAGACGTTTTACTCAAAAAAAAATTCAGAGCGTTGCGGGAAGTAAAACGAGCTGGAAGAGAGTAGCTTAACTGCATTGCTATTTGGCACCATGTTTGTTTCACTTGCACGTCTATTATGACACCGAGCAAATGAGAGTTGCGAGTCCTTGTGGCTGCATATGTGTCAATTGCACATTACACACATTATTCTGAAGCATCTTAAAAACTACTAGAAGAAACTAAATTTTTCTGGTTTACGTAAATTTTAAAACACAAAACTTACGAATAGCTTGTAATTGTACTGTACCTACTAGCGTTATCACTAAAGCCCCTCGAATTCGTATGTTAGCTATCAAGCAGCAGCGCCAATAGTTAGTTGACGTAGAACTTCAACAAGTCCGTGAAGTTTCACTTGGCGACCACTCACCCGTGACTTTTTTTTCCTTAACACTTAAGGGGAATTAAACTTTAATATTAATGGTGTACAGACACTTGTCTGTAGTTTCTAATTTGAATTATTTATTTTTTTGCATGACGTGGCATACGTAATGTATGTTACGTTGTTTGGGACTAATATTCATCAACGTGAGGAAATAAATTATGGTAGTATTTCTTGCGGTCGAATACGATAACTGCCTAAATATTTACATGCATTGCCGTCCAAACGTATTCACAGTTTAAGATGCCATATTCTGTAATGCTATTAAATAAAATATTTAATTTGATGTACAGCATACTGTGGCTAAATATTTGAAAAATAAAATATTAACAGGCGCAAACGCAGGCGTGAATTACGTTTCGTTTCCCCTTGAGACGTATTAATTGATTCCACGATTTTATTTTATATTGATCCCTTTGACCTCCTATCTTGAGCTATGTTTGTCATATTTAATTTCCTGTGCCGATCCTTCGTTGAGACTGGCACTCGAGTCTCTTAAATCACATTTAAAGTTTTGTAAGTGTCTGAAGGGTTAAAGAACCATTATATGTTCGTATTTGCATAATACGTAAAATATACAATAGTTCAAAAAATTCATTTGTTTGAAAATTTGAAAAATAAATGCATTTATATATTGCATTTACCGTGGGTAGTAGATTCCGACATAAACCTAGTTTCCACTGTGATTTCCAACAATTAAATGTCCCGCTCGTATTGCTCACTAGGTTAATTTTAACTTTTAGATGCTGTAGTAAACGCCTAAGATATGCGGTTGTGCTGATTTACAGTTAGAAAAATGCATGCAGTGTAAAACATATTTTTACGAGGCTGCGTCAGGCCTGCGCTATTATAAGGGAAATCCCACCTTCTGCTCGCCACGGTAAACGCCCGTCCCTCTTCCTTCCTCGTACAACTACAAGGAACTTCTGTTAGTGGGTCACTTTTTGACAACCACACCCCTGTCCGGCGGAGTATGGTGTGCCTTTACCATCTGGAACATTCTGCGGGCTCTTGAGAGCACCGCCGCGTGGAGTGGCCCAACTAAGACGCCATTTATCTTGTAGCTTCGAGCGTTAGGTCGAGGACTTTGACAAGTGACACTTCAGAGGGCTACGAGACCTTTCCACGGGGGTAGGTTGGGGGGGGGAATTTTTGAATTTCATAAGGCGGGG
This sequence comes from Bacillus rossius redtenbacheri, assembly GCF_032445375.1. NCBI lineage: Eukaryota > Metazoa > Arthropoda > Insecta > Phasmatodea > Bacillidae > Bacillus > Bacillus rossius. Next base: position 356,106,359 of record NC_086330.1, read on the forward strand.
CAGACCTGTGGCAGGATGCAAGTGAGGAGGGTGAGTGATTCCACTTGGCGAGCGGTAGCGGGCGACGAGATACGAGCCTCGCATGCGAAGAGTGGAGCATCGACGGACAAGCAAGCAGCGCGAGGCAGTGTCTTGTGGCAAGGCACGATCAGTAGGGAGAGCCACTGTCGACCCTAGGTCCAGTGGGGAGAGTGAATAGTGAACCTATTAACGTGCGATTCATTTGTGGATAGTCATTCATGTTTTAATTTACGAAATATTACAAATATTAGTTTATGTATAAAATAAAACTCTAATTAATTAATTGGGGCTATCCTTTCGGACCTGTATTTCCCACCCTTTACAATATTAATCGATGTAACCAATTAAAATTTTAATGTAATAACCAATTAAAATTTAATATAATAACAAATTAAAATTTAATATAAATTTATAAAGATAAGTTTATCTCTTCATTTCTTATCAAGAAGACGACAATAGCGTGACAAGGGCGGAACAGGCGATATGGTCCTGCGTTGGTTCGCCATTGATTTTCGCAGGTGAATGTGAATGGACAACGCAAAAAAAAATAGTTTTTTTTTTCGTAAGTGGAAACTCTCCGACGTGATTCCAGTTCACCAACAAGATTTTTATTTTAATTTATATTATTTATTGTATAATATAATTTATTTATATTATCCTTTATAAGATTTATGATATTGTAAAATTAATAGGTTTGTTATTTCAAATAAATGTTTTTTTTTTCATTACTACCTATCAGTCAAGGTCCCAGCATTTAATTGCTAACGAATCCACAGCCTACTTTTGATGTTGAATTTTGGACTACATAATGGACTTATAGGCGAATTCCTTGACAGGTGACAGGTTTTATGACTATACTTATGACATTGCAAACATCACCCGACGCCTTATTCAGGACTCGGACTGGTGATGTGTTTTGCCTCTCTTTCCGAGAAAACTCTGAGGCAGAGTAGCTTTAATATTAACTTTGTTTTTTTGTTTTTTTTAATTCGAAAGGCCCCAAAAGCAGGTAAATTTGTGGGCTCCCGCTGACTCCTAAAAAATAGAATGTATTAAAAATCCCAGCCTAATGCTACTGAAGTGTTGTTTCGAGGGGCGACGTAACTGGAGAAATTTTAAAGAGGGGGAAAAAAGGCGAAGAGGTGATGAGAAAATGGTTAAGTTAGAGCGACGTGTTTTTTTTTACAACGATTTTTTTTGGGGTGGTGAAGAGGGAATGGCGAAGGAGGGGGAGGGGATAGTGAGCTGTAAGTGCAGGGTGCCAAGTTATTGCAACCCCTCTCGCCCTAGGGGTGTTCTTGCTGCGTGGCCAATCACAGCGCCCGACTCCTGTCCCTTGTACACTCCGGTTAAAAGTCTCGTGTTCGTTGGCTGCTGACTCGCGAGGCGTACGATCTGGGTATGGGTAGCGAGTCATTGCATGCTGCTTGGGTTCAGTTTCTCACTGGCCTCCAGTTTGACTGTGACCCAATAGGTGAGGCAACAACACAAAGATTTACGTAGCCTACTTGAATATTTAACCTACAGCGAAATTTATCACTGAATTTGTCCTGTTTCCATTTATCCTGTCAATAAATAATTGTGAAATATTTTTTAGGTCAACGATTTTCGGTACAACATTAAAAAAAAAAAAAAAACATATAAGTTATTTAGCACTTTATATGGCGTGCAGTTTAAATTGGTTTTCTCGCCATGGTACAAACTAAATTTCAATAAGGACATGGGCGATTAAACTATCGATTTTTGTCTGCAGCAACATACTTTACTGCTAATCATGAGAGTTAATTTATGTTAAATGCTGTTTGGACGTATTCAATGATGAAACTTAACCAGATACCTGTTTCAGATACCTAGGGCCATGGGCGTAGATCCGGCGGGGGAAGGACACCCCCCCCCCCCCGGAATTTTGAAAACCCCTCACGGGTTTGATGCCAAAACTATGTTTTTTTTCTGTATATTTTAAAGTTTTCTGCTTATTAAATGCATGTATGCCAAAATGTGGGGGCAGTATACAACATACAAGCGCCGTATCCAGAGATGAAGTGTCGGGGTTTAACGCGCGTGCAAAACACCCGGACCGCGCGGACAACCGCTCCCCCCCCCCCCTCCACTTATTTATTTTTGCAAATCCTACAGGCCCAAGGCCATGTTATTTCCGCAAAATGATTTCTAGACCAGTTGTGGTTTAAAACTATTTAGCATTGTCTGTGCTTCGGGGTCGGCTTCGGGGTTTATTCCATGTCTACTGTCAACACACCAATCACGGCCATCCAGTGTGGAAGCAAAACCGCCCTGGCTGGCCTGCCCGGAACAGGGAAAAATGACTTCTCTTGCAGACGGCCGCCAATCACAAGGGAACAATCGCCATCGCTGGAATACCCAATGTGCGATCAGATAATTTCGCGAGAACATTACAAGCCCCTACAGACACCCGATCGTGAAATAAAAAATTTAAAAATAAAAATCTTTGGTGGGACTGTACGAGGCGCTGCGAGAATTTCCAAACGTCGAATCGCTGCTGGATCGCCGCGGTTCACCGACAAGATCTTCCGTGTTCGCGAAAATCCCATCTTCGCCGTCGCGAGAGGGCGCGTCGATCGTCCACTCACGCGTCGAGCAAGCAGAGAAGAACAAGTTGTTGGAGAGAGAGCGAGAGAGAGAGAGAGAGAAGGATTGAGATGTTGTCTGCCAGTCGCAGCAGGGGAATTCTCTCAGGCTGGCAGTCTCTGGCGGAAGCATGGAAAGGGTGTGTTTGCGTGTGGAAGAGAGAGAGAGTTTCTGACTCCGACCGAACTTCTTTCCCGTCTCATTGTATTTTTTCTCTCTGCGTTTTGCTCCGCCTCCGTAATTTCGCAATGTAAAACCACTTTTCTTCATGGCCAAGGAAAAAAAAAAATTTAACAAATAATTTTTCTTCGCCAAAATTAAATATAAAACTGACGTTATTTTACCGCAGCATTAGACGTTTTACGTAATCTTAGGGAAGTAAGTTGGCTTATGTAAAGGACTGTTTAAGCAAATTCAAGACATAATTATTTCTCTGAAGGTTCAATGATTTGATTTTATTTTAAAAAAAAAGTTGTGGCACTATTTTAATGACAAAACAAACCTACTTCACTGTAAACATACGAACCGAATTTTTTTGTTTGTTTTAGTCAACGTGGTATATACCTACAGTGGTTCATAAATATAAATTCGATTTGTTGCAATAATGTGGACCAGGTATTTCTAGCGATAATAATTTCCAGACAAGCTGTGTGTTAAAACTCTGTAGCATTGTCTGAGCTTCGCGGTTGGCTGGGTTTATTTCATGTCCACTGTCAGCACGGCAATCACAGCCGTCCAGTGCGGAAGCAAACGCTTCCGGAACGGCTTGGCTTAACAGGGCAAATAGCTTCTCTCGTAGACGGCCGCCAATCACAAAGGGAACAATCGCTAGCGCAGGCATGCCATATTGCAGTCTAATGAGCGAGCAGAATTTTTTTACGAAAAAAAAAAAATTTCCTTTTAGCAATGAACCATATTTTCTTGCAAAGAAATCGCTCACATCATACCACCTTTGGAAAGCTGTTATGTGAATCTTTCATTTGATAACGTTCTGTGAATGCATTATACCACGCGGAAAATACACCACGCAATGTAGACCCAGGCCGGTATTTCAGTACACAAAAATAAGGGTGTATGTGTTAAATATGCTACACCTGTATACCCTAACCGTATTCCTAGCGCACGATAGGACACAGCAGTTCATTTTTCTTTTTAGGAAAAACTTTTTGGTGTCAATATCCGTGCCGATCTGTTGCCCAGTTTCCGCGCATGCGCAGAGCTCACTTTTCCGTTTTCGCCCAGATGGCGGACAAGCGTCTGGTGCCATTAACTCCTATATATTCATTTAGTGATCGTTTGAGGGCGTGCCAAGCGTGTTGGTATTCCAAATGACATTTAATGATAGCGAAACTATCCTAGAATTAATTTTGTACACTTTAATGGTCATAACAAGAAATAATCGCAACTTAAAAAAAAGTACTTGAGAAAATTAGAAGGTCTGTTCCATGGTGCTGCTATCTCTAGTTTTTTTGCCATCATAATTTTATAGATGGTTGCGAAACGTCCGGCAGAATGCGTTGAAACCAGTTGCTAGCCTCGCTCAGGGCACCGCACCGTTTATTAAAACAGTTGCCGATTTGTTACCTTACTTGTATTCTGTTTTGAAACGTTCTGGAATGCGGCCCGCTAATAAGGTTACGGTTTTGTTCCAACAATGCAGTGCTTATTCACTGCCTTAACTGAACGTCTTGTAACTGCCCTGAGATATTTATAATACCCCTAGTCAAATTGTGTAGCATCTTTAAATTGAAGGATTTTTTTCATCCATTTATTTTATCAGCGATGATGATCTATCGCGGGAAAATTTGACTTATTCTAGGCTTAAATAACCTTTGTCCATATTTTCAACGTTTCCTTTTTTTTATTAGTTCTGTTGGGCGAATGAATCCCTCGCAATTAACTCAGCCAATTAGGAAACACCGGGGTGGTTAGCAACAGACCAAACAAGGGGAATCTGGAAAGGTCAGGGAATTTTCATCAACAGGGAAATATCTGGTAATTTATTAGCTAGTCAAGAAATTTTTTTATGATGAGGTCACTGGAAAATAAAAACTATAGCAGATATATATTGATTTGTACCGATTCCAACTACACATCTACTCTATTCCCTTTCCAACCCGAATGTAAGTGTTGCAAAATGGGTTTCTTCCGTTATTTTTTTTCTCGTAAGTGTTTCAGCACCTCGACCACGCGAATTGACTTCAGTGCTATCGACAGTAGTGCGATGAAATAATTGATTGTTGCCTATTGAATCGTCAAGTGTGGTACGCATACGAGTCGCAATTTTGAATTTGAATTTTCGATCATTATTGGCGACTAATTAATTTCAGTGGTAGGAAAAAATTTTTTTTTTCAAACCTGGAAAAGCTATGAAATTTTTAATCACAGGTTTGCTAGGCAAATTTAAACACACGCTGCAATACATCACATCTGTAATTTTCTCTAAAAATAACTACGTCTTGTGAATATCTTTCTTATCAACAAAAAAAATAGTTAGACTTTACACTAGATTCCAGATCATCTAGACACTGAATTTTTGTGGCAAATAATCATCACTTATTATTTAAAATGTTTGTAGAAAATTGTTCGACCTTTTTAAGAGATATGATGCAAGGAAATTAAGAGGTAAAAAAATTCGTAAAATAATATAGGCCCTATATATATTTCATTTTTACCTGTCAGATAATAATTATTATTTTTTTTACATTTTGGAGTCCTCCCACAAAAATGCAGGAGTGAAAAAACAGTTTGAAAGTTAAGCTACCAACCAACTAGCGTGGGGTAAGTTTCGGTTAGCTGCGAATGGGCGTCAAGGTTCCCGCAAACGAAGTAAATCTGAGGAAAAAAATCCAGATAAACTAGGGGATTTGAGAACGTGTTTAAAACCCTGCAAAACACAGGGAAATTAACACTTTTAGTTACAAAAAACTACTAGCAATGTTTCATACGATGCATATTTTCTTAGTGTTAAAAACCGGTTTGTATTTTTATCATATGTAAATTATCCATATCTGTATTTTACCAACATTAATTTCAACGTAAAGGGATACAAACTAATGAGCGATCATATTTAGACAATCAAATATCTATAATTTCTTTTTTCGCCTGATCGCAGTATTACTGCAAAAAAACTATTTTGTAGCTATACAGATGTTTTCGTGTAAAAATATCTGTAATGTTACACGAATATTTCTGTTCCATTTACAAAAATAAATAATAGTTTTAAAAATCTAAAAAACACGCTTTATATAGAAAACCAAACAAAAAAATTTTCAATTAAGAAGAGTGTAATTTTTTTTAATAAATATAAATTATTAATAACGTGTATATAAGAAAAAATGTATTTTATTTAAAAAAAAATGCGTGGAGTGCTTTTTAAGATATTATCGAAATGATAATCCTTCTACTCATATATGTCAATAAAATATTTATAACTATTGACACCATGCACGTTTGTGTTCTCTCTGGGTGCAGTTCTATGGAGACGTGTGTTAAACGAGCAGGTGTCCTAGGTCACGTGCCCAAATTGTATCCGCCCGCTCGCGTGTTCCCCCCCCCCTCCTTTTTTTTTCTACCTTCCGCCATTTACAATCATTCTTCTCCCTACTCCTTTCACGGGTAACTCCTTCCGGTCCGCGTGACCACGGGGCCCAGTTCCATCGTCACTTCCGCTCCCCCCCCCCCCTTCCCTTCCAGAGCACACCCCCTCCCCCCACCCCGGCACCAGCCTAGACCGCCGGAACTTCCTTTTCCGGTCGTCCGCCGCGCGGTCCAGCACCATGTGGTTTGCACTGTAATTTGTTTTTGGTAAATGGAACAGAAATATTCATGTAACATTACAAATATTTGTAAATTTGATCATTTAAACGAAAACATCTGATGTATCACTACAAAATAGTGCTCGCAGGAATACTGGGTTCGCATTCTTAACCGTCCATTTATGTTTTGTGTTGTCCCAATACCTCTAATTGTTAAAGTTATTCTTTGTAATTCGTTCCCTGGATAGCTTTCCAGTATTAACTGCGCTCATTAAGAAGCACAACAAAACAAAATGAAGTCATACGATTGAATTTTTGATTATCTTTTCTGTGATTCAAAAAAAAGTTTATAAAATTTGTACCAATTTTTGTAAGAACTACTCAGTATTATCTCGAAAAAAGTAATTGATATATGCTAACATTAACCATAGCCATGCGTTGTACGATGTTACAATATCTTTATTGTAGTATTACAAACTATTTCTTGGGAATTGGTATCCAAATTATATATTTTTTTAAGCATAGTTAAGTTTTTTTCCTGTGCTGCAACTGCCCGACAATGGCATGTTGTTATGTGGCTGGAGTCGCTTCCCACTCCACCGTCGCCCTACTGCGAAATCCCGAAACGTTGCGAAAAACGGCACTTGACCGCGCCTGGAAACGGTTAATGAGTACGAACTAGAATTTCCTTCGTTGAAACCGGGGACTGTCACGAAATAACAGTCTTTTCAACTGTTTTCTCGTTTCAACTGTTTTGCTGTTGTTTTTTTTTTTTTGTTTTTTTCAATATTTTTGTGCTGTCATCATTTGTGGGTTGTTTTTTTTTTCGTTCTCTTCTGTTTTGGAAAACTATTGTGTTTGTTTCGTCTTTTCGGTTTGTCGTGTTTTTGTCTCGGTTCAACTGTTGTGCTGAATTTTTTTTGGGTTCAATATTTTTGTGCTGTCATCATTTTTGGGGGTATTTTCGTTCTCGTAGTCCATTATTCTTTGTTTCTCTTTGTTTGTTGACCATATTCCTGTTATGGAATATAATGTGGTGTTTATATCCTGTTGACAACAGCATTTTTTTCCCTTAATTTGTGTTTTTGTCTTTTTTTTTAGTTTTCTTCTACAGACATACATGTGCTTAGCAATGGCGTATGTCCAAAAGCTTACATCAAGTCATGCACTACAATTGCACAAATCTTTCAAAGATAACAGTATTTTCGAACATTACATCTAACGCAACGTCTTGGGCATCACGCAGACATGGCGCGGATCTTCAGCCGGAGAAAAAGCGGCTGCACACAGTATCCATGCCGAGTGTGTGTGTGTGTGTGTGTGTTTGTGTGTGAGTGAGTCTTTCAGTACTCACCAGTGATGTGGAAATATCTAACGTCGGTAAAGAGCAAGTTCGCGTGTTTTCATGTTTCAAATAGGCCTTTAATACGTAACTCGGACAAGAAATTCAACGTAGAAATATTTACAATAAAGCCGAACCTGATGAATACACATGCGAAAATTTTGTTTTCAACTTCTTTTTTTGGGGTCCGCATCGGTCGCTAGAATTCGCTGCCGGAGCAGCTACGTCGACTATCGAATCGTTCCATTTGCAGACTGAAATTTTAAACTGTTTAATAAAACGGCTGCGATAAAAACGTAAAGACTTGGGGGAAAAAAATACTAAACCACAATTTTTGGACCTGATTTTCTGATTTTCTACAAATATATAGATTTTTTTTTTCTCAAAATACTGCCATCTTTCAAAATTCATTAATGAGTTAATACTATTTGCGAACTATGGTTCGCGCCATTCGCCACTCATGGCAGCACCGTGGTTACTCATTTCCGTTCCACGTGACTTCCGTTTCATTCACGAAATTACTCCTACAAAATGTCGTACAACTTGAACTAAGATGTTACACATCAATAAACAAATACAAAAGTAAGAACATTATTTATTAAACACAATTTTTTTTATCGAGTGTTGTTTGTTGGTTACAAACTCTGTCTAATTACAACGCTTGCTACTGTTTCTCTTCCTTTTAGGAATGGGTGGCGCGTGATCCTTCGTATGTAGAAATTGGTGCATGGTCACCCCATGGCTAGTGCGGACTATGTTTGGCAACCACAGAAAAACTCCAAGCTGCTGCGGCTAGATTGAAAAGCATTGCTGGTAATAATTTGGAGATACAAACAAGTAGTCAATAACTATGAGTCGAAATTCTCATGATTAATAAAAAAAAAATTGTTTACGTAACGAATTTATTTTTATTTATCATTTAATCTGAACTTATAAAACCTCCTGGTGTGTGTTACATTGCGCGCGCGCTAACACACACACACACGAATGATAACTCACAGCACGTGACAAACACATATTTGAACCAAATGATACATTATTTGCCGCCTTACCGGGCACACATACGGTGTGCAGAGATTCAGGATAAACAACGAGATTTGAAAACTACTCAACTGCTCAAACTACTCCGAGTGTGGTGTGTTTACGAAAATCATTTAAGAATTCGCTGATATCCTAGAAGTATTTTTGTTTCCGGATTAAGTTTATTAAACTGTGTTTTTAGAAGAGTTAATATGGCTAAAAAGGCGTGTTTTGAGAGTATGCATTAGGCATAAAACAACCGGTACAGATTCTTGAAAGCACTTAAGAGAATTGCATTACACCTTTATCTTAATTTCACCGCCGTATAATGTTACGGTGATCGCTCAAATTTCACAGTTGTCCTGTGCACGACGAGACGATTGCGTGCCGGTTTAGAGCCTTGCTCTTAGAGGCGATACCGCGCTAGAAGCACCAGCGAGCGTCGTACTTACCATCCAGCCTCACTAACAAATATACATCTCTGACTATACGGATCCCTTTATGGACTCTGAATGCCATTCGTAAGTCCCAGCATTCACTGAAAATATGGAATACGGGGAATACCTAGGGAATTGAAAATAAGTAGATTAAAAATCGAGAAATTACGGAGATTTTGACAAAATGTTAGTTATAAAACTGGGTTATTAATATTTTTTTACTTCTGTTTTTTTTCTAATGTCTTGAATGAAGGCTTTAATTTAGATTTTAAACACAGAGTAGTTAAAAACACTTTTTTTTCAACATTGATCAAACGTAAGAACAACAATAAATTATTCAACTGAGTATTTCGTTTTAATAGTTTGAAGAATGATCAAATGTCGATTACCATTCACATTATCACACTCATTAACTCGTTTTTTTAAATTTTAATCTTATTATATAGTGACTAGCAGCGTTGGTTTCATGTAATAAATTTAAACGTGTATTTTGCGTGAAAAGATTTTATGAACATTATAATGTGTAGTGTGCGATCGATTATAGTAAGGAGTGTAGCGAATAGCTTTCGTCGAGAAAACTCACACAACAGTTCGTATCATTTGCAGTGCAATAACATTATTAGTGAACTATTCATGCATCAATTGTCTATCGCATGCGCCCCACGTTTTTTTGTTTTAAATCTTATAAGTTTATTCTTAGGTGTTAAAAATCAACAATCACCAATTTATATTAATATGGGGTTAGAAATCTTTACGGGGCTAGGTAAAATTATTTTATTCTTGTTATTATGTTTTAAGAACTTTGTTTTTTAATATTATTTTATATTTAATTATTATTTATTGCTTTTTGGTCATGTGTGTGAAATTTTGCAATTAATTTAATTTTTATTTGAGATCAAGTATCTGATTTTATTCCTAACCCATACAGATTGTTATGAAAATTTGTGTTTGTGAATTTTCAATACCTATAGAAGTACTTGTAATGTTTAAAACTAAAAATGAGATTTTCTTGCAATAGGTTATAGTAAGGAGACAAGCTGTGACAGTAGCACCTAAGGAAAGTGAGTGTCGAATTCAATGCAAAGTCATTTATTGGCGAAGTTCTTAACTAAAATGTTATCATTGCCGTTATTATTTCTCCTAGTCCTTAATGCGTGATATAGGCACCGCCTGTGAATACTGAGTTATGCATCCCGCAACACTGTACTATTATGCTCGTAGCCTAATGCCACGAATCTGGAGGCTTTACTAAACAAAATCAAACATATTTGTTACGAACGAACAAACAAATAAACTGAAAATAAATAATAGTTTAAAAAACAAAAAAAAAAAACACGCTTTATTTAGAAAACCAAACTAAAAAATAGAAAATAAATTTGAATTAAGAATAGTGTAAAAGTTTTTATAAATATAAATTAATAAGAGTGTAAATAAGAAAATAATGTATTTTATTTTTAAAAAAAGCGTGGGGTGCATGGTGTCAATACATATAAATATTTTATTGACAGATATGAGTAGAAGGATTATCATTTCGATAATATATTAAAAAGCACCCCACGCTTTTTTTTAAAATAAAATACATTATTTTCTTATTTACACTATTATTAATTTATATTTATAAAAAAATTTACACAATTCTTAATTCAAATTTATTAAAACTTATTTTCTATTTTTTAGTTTGGTTTTCTATATAAGGCGTTTTTTTTTTAGTTTTTAAACTATTATTTATTTTCTACTTTTTAGTTTGGTTTATTTATAAAAGTTTTTTTCCCCTAAATTACTTCCAGGTAATAATCCTTAAACTGTAAGTTTTCTCTCTATCCAAATATGTTTTTTAATATATCATCTGTCAAACTTATCTATATTTTCCGTGTTTTATGTCTTTTATTTAATGATTTACTGACCTTGGCATAGTTTGGAGTATTTGTAACTGCTTGGTGTAGATTCGCAGGTTGGTGTTCCAGTGGAATTTTAAAATTCTGCTTATCAGGTGTAGCTATTGAGGTTATGCATATGGTGTTTGATTTCCCATCTGCTCTTGGTTTCACAGCAAAATCAAACCTCAATTTTTCCATGTTTCGTGAAATATTTGCATAAAATGTTGTTTTATAATAATGTTTCACTCTTGGTTAATTGGTAAAATGAAACAAAGACGTAATTGTGTTTCTCTATTTAACGAAAGAAACAACATTTAAAGCCCTTATTTCAGGTTTTTTTTTCTTTTTTTTTTTACAAATATAGATAATATTCTCTTCAAGAAAGTATATATTGTTCACAATAATCATAACCCACTCTCACTTTTCATTTAATTAAATGTCACAATTAATTTTTAGTAGGCTTTGTTTATATCGCGCCAAAGACAAACTGAAAGACAAGAGTTCGCACATGAGCGAAATGGTTTTCTTTACATATATGTTTTTGTTTCATTTTACCAATTATACAAATTGACAAAAATCTTATTTTTCAAATTTATTTATGGAATAATCTTATCAAATTAGTGTATTGTCATCGGTCCTCGATAAATCTACAAAGTTTCAATGAAATCTGGCCGTTTAAATTGGGTCAAAATCGCTCCCAAAGGAATCGGTTACAAACATACAAACAATCATACAGGTGAAGCTAATATAAAGCGTGTAAAAAGCGAGTTAATATTGCATTATCATCCAGTTCTGAGCTATGTTCAAAGTTTCAAGTCTCGAGCTCATCGAGAATCGATTGCAAAATTTTCACCCAGACAGACAAGAAAGCGATTTATTAAAACCGTTTAAAAATACGTTGGGCCTATGGTATAAAATATACCTTTAGTAAACTATAAAGCTTTTATATACAGTATACCTATAAAATATGCGTATAGCACTAAGCAATTTTTTTTTGTAAAAATTCTCTCTTGCAAAAGAAGATAAAAATGTTTATGAAAAGCTCCTTTAAGGGTGTCTGAGTAAGACTGACTTTGATTCACTGTGTCACGTTGCGATGTTAAATCGAAGAATCGACTTTAAATCGAATGAGACATTAATTCGAAAAATGTTAATGAACGATTGCCTTTAATCTCTCTGCGTTCTTTTCCTGGGAGATGGCCTTCAATTATGTAACAAATATTCGCATTCGCATTAGCAATATTCATTCTAATATTTTGAGAATATGAATGTCCAAAAAAATAGTTTTTTTTTTTTTTTGCAATGAGAAAATAATATTAATTGTGACAAAAATTATGCATTTCTTGGCATTTTTAGTAGAAAAGTTTTTTCTTGTGCCTTTTTATTAAATTTTTTTTTTTACCAAGGTAACCTTGCAGTTATATATTTTATCATCCTTTACTTTACCTTTTCAGTGTAATATGTAATAAAGCTTAAGACTTACTATTACATTTCATTACAAATAAAAAAATTTAACAAAAAACATATTATTCTTTTAAACTTGTATCAGTCTTTACTTAGCTACACTTTACTTTGAATTTTTGTTTCAAATAATCTACTTATTTTAATAAAATAAAATGATATTAATTTAAGAAAACAAAACATTATTCTTCTCATAAAATGTTATGCCAATACTTTAAAATTATTTTTATATTTAGTGTTGTAAATAATCAAATTCTTTTAAAAAATTCATGTTCACGAAAGCCTAAAAATTGACATTCATTACATCACTAATGGGAACCGTACATGACGTGAAATTTGCCCACCTAACAGGCAGTTCACGTTGTATATTTTAAAATACATCACGCTGGAGTAGGACATAGGAAAGTAGTTTACCTGAGAGTGTTCCAATAAAACATCCCCCCTTTTTTTATTTCAACTGCTTGTTAAAAATGATTCTACAAAAAATCACCCACAGCTGTGTGCTATAAATATAGCCGCTATCATGTCACGTGTTAATTGGGTAGCAAAGTAGACTAAAAACACATAAAAAATCTACTTGACGTTAATGGTTGCACTTCACTGTCCTTGACACGCCCTTGATGACTCTGAGTCAATTATAAAAAAGGGGAGGAAGTGGTTACCCAATCAGTGTAACACGCCACAGGATGTGACCCTGTTATCGACCAATGAGCACTCTTAAAAAGCTCGATTATATGCATGCAAATTGAGTCCCGCCTTCAGTTAAATGAATCTGCGAAATATTCGTGGCTCTAGTTATAAAATTATATTCGATAAAAGGGTAGCCACTCCAATTTTATAACTTAAGGTGAATGATATTACTAACCATAATGTTGTAGGTGTAAGATCTGAGTTATAAGAAGTGTTGTTTTTTGCTTAGCTTCAAGTAGTTACCGACGGTTATTTTCAAAATATGCCTCAAAATTGTATTTCTAAAAAGCGCAAAAATCCTTTTTAATTCACTTTAGGGTTAAAAAAAAGTTGTATGTTTCCTTTTTATTTCTCGTGAGGAATCACTTGGTAGGCGTTGTCGGTGTAGCTTAGAAACACACTGTAATACTAACAAATGAAAAACAGTAAAATTTGTAGTGATTGTGATTGCCAAATATATATACTCTTTAAGAACACGAGGCCTTCAGTTGTTAATTGCTCCTGAAGATAGCTGCAACAAGGCATGCCGCAACGTCGCGCAAGTCGTAATTTCCACAGACGTGGCCTCAGTCCAAAAGCAAAGATGTACACAGAAAAAAATTCTGTACTTTTACAAAAGACTCCTTTGGAAACCAGTTGCCAAGATATAGTTTATTACACTACAAGAAAGATATTTCAGCGTGTTATAGCACATGGCTGTGGTTATTTTTACAAATGTAAAATATCCTTTTTGAGATAATTCTGAGTATTTCTTATGAAAATTGGCGCACAATTTTATTTTAATTGAAACTTCATTAAAGAATTTTTTTTAACCTTGGATAATATAATTGAATATCAACAATTTGACTTTATTGTGTGTGCAATTAAAACTGGAAAGCTATTCGGAAAACGGTTTACAAATAACTTTAACTATTTGGTGGTACTGGGACAACAAAAAGCATAAAATACTCGGGTAAGAATCCGAACCCAGTATTACTACGAACACTGTTTTGTAGCGAAACAGTTGTTTTCATGTAACTGTACAAATTTACAAAAATCTGTAGTTTTACATGAATATTTCTGTTACATTTAGAAGAAAACAAGAACATCGTAGTTGATACTTTGACCACGAAAACCTGCAATCAATATTTGATTCGTAGAATTTATATAATTCAGAAGTTGACGACAGTGTAAATCTTTACGTGCAACGTAAGTGCACACAGTTAGGTGTAGGTAGTTGTAGAGAGGAACTTTGAAGAAAAAATGATCATTGCTGCTTATGGCGTATCCATTTTAGATCAAAAAATTATAATTCAAATTTTCAAAATCAAATATTTTGGTTATAGTACAGTTTCGCTTCAAAAATATACATTTCAACTGCTTCTTTTTTTTAAAAAAAAAAGTACGTTAAAATTTATTTTTATACGGTATGTTGCACGACACAATTTATCCCGGGAACAATGTTCTTCAAAGTTTTATACATATTTTCAAAATGAAATAAATTGTTGGTATATTTATACAGCTCTGCTTCGCAAAACATCTAATTCCTTTCTTCTTTTAAATGTTTTATGTTAAAACACAGCTCGATACGCAATGAGGAACAATTACCAAAAAAAATGTTCTGCTTCTCCATGGAGGAGCTTCTGCAGCCACACAGACGGTCGGTCCTCGTCGATGACGTATTCCCCAGCACGAGTTTCCCTCGCCGCTGCGTTCCGGCGTTGCCAACTTTCTCTTTTTTCCCCCCAACGTTTCCCTTTCCACCGTCGATCGTCCAAACTCTCCGAGCTACGACCAAGACCCATCCCCCGACCACCCCCTCACCATACTCCTTGTGCCAATCCTGGTAATGTTCTGTCTGGCGACCGGGACCGGTCGATTTTTATCACGCCTCTTTCTACCCTCCTCCCCTCCCCCGGAAACCACCCCCCCTTCCCCAGCAAAAGTCAGCCCAGCCTCCAAGCTTGCTGTGGCTTCGGGCGTCGTGTCTGGCGCCTGTGAAGCCATCCGCTTCCAGAGGCCGTCTTCCAGTTCAGAATTTACTGATCCGCATTTTATGTTTTTATTATTGTTTTGATTTAAGCGTTGGAAAACAAAATAGTTAAAAAAAAACTTAAGTAGCTTGGCTTCCGGCGGCTACAACCCAGAAGCTATGCTACTTCAGACAATGGCCCGTGAAAGCCTGCGAACATTATTATCAAAACAACTTTTTTTTTGTTTAAACCAGTTTTTTTTTAAGGTTTAAATCAGTTTTTTTATTACGGTAGTTATTTTTATTGTCACCGTGTTCGAATGAAAGCCTTACAACATCCCGCTTTCTGCCACTCACGTTGAACCAGAAAAGTTATAACATCAAAGAACTAAGTCCAGCAAATCTGTTTATCTGACTGGGAATTTTATCGCAGGATGAGGCTTCTCCATGGAATAGATGTTATCCCATGGAATGGGGATTTACAGTATAGTCGGGGATTTCCCACAGAATAGGAATAAACTATTTAACATTAGATGAGAATTTAGCCGGGTATTATTTAACAACTGGTTCAGATAATTTAAAAGTTAAGATCTTGATTATTATGTTATTTTTGTTTCTGTCAATCACAAGAAATATTAATGACCACGCTTTTGTTGTTATTAGAGAGGAATTATATATTTATTTTAAAAAATAAATATTCTATTTAAAATCAATTATTTTTTAAATATCTTTTGTTTTTATAAAGTAAAAACACTTGGTTTAAACCATAGTTTCAACCATTGGTTTATGGTTTAAATCAGCCAACTCTGTTTGATTTATATTATTTTTTACTGTCTGATTGCAATCTTTTAGGTAGATTTTTTAAAAAAAGTACATATTTTAGCCTTTACTATGATGCGACCTCCGGAAAATTGTTATATTTTTTTTCGTTTCTCTGTTCATAGATCTTAAAACCATCGTCAACTCAAAAGTATATATAAATAATTTTTATATATATACTATCAAATTCGTTTAATTTTTTTATAGAACTTCTAAACTTTATCTCAAATCTGTGGCTGGAACAATTTTGGTTGAAAAAAAATTATAAGAAAAACAATGGTTGAAATTTAAAAAAAATAATAAAACTTTCTAAGTATCAAATTCGTTGTAATTTATTTTTAACCATTTTAATATTAACTTATACTTCTGTCCAAAAACATTTATACGACCACATGTTAGTGCAAGGGATGAAAAATATTTTTAAAGGTAAAAATATAATTCCATAACTACCTTAGTAAGCATAATATGAAATTCGTAAAGACAATCAATGCTGGATGCATTTAGTTAAAAACATTCAAAATATTTTCGGTGTATGGAATATGGGAAAATTTTTAATCGATCATTTTTGAATATTGGCGAACATATAGAATTTTATGTACATTAAGTTCTTAGAATTTTCCAGAAGTTTATAGAAATTCATAAACATTTCCAGAAGAAATGGGTACTTTCAAATCCACCTATGCCTGTAGGCTGTTCCAAAATATTTTTTTTTACAGAAACTGTACAACGATATGGTTGTTTACATTATTATAGACTTTTGCTGCTTTTATTTCAGTTTATGGATATTTATATGTTTGTATGGTTTGTATGCATTACTTTAAATCAAATTTTTTACGTTAGTAAATCAATTATACTTTAAATAAAAACATTAAAGTTTTGAAAACTGATTGTGAAATGATATTGGTTTGTCTTCAATTACATTTTTATATCTTTTTAAAATAATATTACTGTCTTTGTTATGCTATTTTTCTCAACTGTTTTCACTTACGTGTGATGGAGGGGTTTTAGCCATGAAGGTTGAGAAGTCAGTTGTCAAGTAATTGTCAATTATCTTAACATACGCTACGAATTTGACTGTAGAATGTGTAGTAATTGGATTTGAGTAAGGAAGAAACTAATATATAAACTTGGGATTGAATGATGACAAGAAGTGGCGGAAGTATGTTTATGCGTGAATGCTGAAAGCTTTCAAACGGAACTATTTATTCTCTAAAGCAAACGTAAATACTAATAAATGATTTCTAAGCACACTGCAAAAATGAATTCGTGTGTTCAGCCTTTGAAAAGCACCGGTCGGAAACGAACAGTACTGATCAATATTTTGTCTCGGTCTTCTTGGTAACTTTTTGAAACAGGAATCGGAAACAGCTTATACCACGAAATTTCTTCTTCTATTTCTTCTTCTATACTACCAAAGAACACGAATTGGGACAAAAATTCCAAGTTGACCAATGTATTCGGACCATTACCCATACCACCTATGACGTTAGAGGATCACGTGGACCAATCAGCGATCAGCAATTTGGGACATTGCAATTGTAGTCGGGCCTTACAGCAACTGTCACTCCTGAAGGAGGGATGAGAGGCAAGATTATGCACAGAAAATAGCCTTCTGTACTTTTACATAAGATCCCTGTAGAAACCAGTTGCTAAGAAAGATGTAGTTTGTAATATTACAGGAAATGTATTGTAACTTCTTATAACACATCATGACAGTGGTTATTTTGACATGTATGAAATACGTTTTTCTCACTGAAATTGGCGCATAATTTTATATTTTAATTGATGTTTAATTCGAGCATGATATTTTTTTAAACCACGGAAGACATTAGAATATCCAATAATTGTAGTTATTTTGTTTTATTAGGCTTTTTAATGTGCGCAGTTAATACGGGAAAGCTATTCAGGGAAAGGTTCACAAATAACTTTAAATATTTGAGGTACCGGATCAACACAAGGAATAAATGAAGTAGCTTGGTTTCTGGGTTGTAGCCGCGTCCTTGGAGAATAATTCACCGACGTTTCGGTCGACATTGCAGTCGCCTCAGTAGGTACCTCAGTAGGTAACTGCTCCCTGATGATGGCGACTGCAATGTTGACCGTAACGTCGGTTAATTATTCTCCAAGGACGCGGCTACAACCCAGAAACCAAGCTACTTCAGACAATGGCCGCGAAAGCCTGCGAACATTATTAACAAGGAATAAATGCCTGGATAAGAATCCGAACGCAGTATTACTGAGAACACTCTTTTGTAGTGATACAGTTGTTTTCTTGTAAATGTACAAAATTACAAAAGTGTGATTTTACGTATTTCTATTACATTTTTTCTTTAATACAGTGTACGTCAAGGGGAGTGTTCTGGTTCACACTGATGTGCGCGGCGAACTCTTGTGGCAGTTTTTTAATATCGGCCCTCTTCGGTTGATGTGGCAACTGTGCTATATTCTCCCCTCCTTTCTCATTCTTCCCTACCATACAAGAGCGTGGCCTGTTAGGGGGTCGCCCCCACCCTTCTTGGGGGAGTTCTTTTCCAGGAGGGTTGGGAACTGGAGGAATATATAATCCGCGTCATGTGTGCGCGTGCGGGCTTTGCATAACGCGCCGTGGAGCGACGAGCAACTTGCCGCATTACGTTGTGCGGGGACGAACGTGTGTATTAGTTACGCCTCTCTTTACAGAACACCCTGGTTCTACCCTCTCCTCCCTCTTCCTTCCACCACCGCTTTTTTTTTTTTTTTTTTTTTTTTTTTTAGATCCTTACGGTGAAAATTTTTTTTTTCCCGTGCGCGCCTGAACAGGACCGGGGAAAGTTTGTCGTGAGGGTTATGCGTTTGGGACGCGACCAATATATATTTTACCCAAATGAAACCGCAGAATCCAATCCATTTGGGAAGGAACTCCGTTAGTTTAATGAAGCATTTAAAAAAGAAATAAATTTATTTGTGGTTATTCTGGCACAGTTTTTACGTCGCTAGGCACCATTTACGCACCGTGAGACAGTTACTTATCGCTTTAGATGTTCTATTTGTATCAATTATCAAATTACATTTTTTAAATATCCCTGCTAACGTCACTATTATGCTGTTTTTATGCACTGTCAGTATTGTTAAAAAATATTACTTTTTAAAAATTGTATATATGCTACCACTAAGTAGTATTCAGAATTATGTTTTTTAAATAATATATATGTATTTGCTTTGCAAATAATTTATCATAACAAATTAAACTGTGCAATGATGACACAAACATTGTTGGAGCGATGGTACATTTTTATACATTTGATTTTCAAATATATTATTTTTTTTGTACTGTAGGCACTGGAATTATATATATATATGATTCGTTTTAACACTGCTTAAAGTTATCTAGTTCACCAACATCTTGATTTATTAGTCGAAAAAGGAGTTTAACAAATATATTAGACAAAACATTTTTGTTGCTGATAATTTAGGATAAATTGATATAAAGTTTGAGAATCTAAATATGAAGAATTTGTTTTTAACGTTCCAATTGTGTTTGATCTCCTTCGGTGTGAGGCTGTTACGTCCTGTTTCCCTAATATTTTAGTATAGTTCTGTTACGAATGGAGGAAAGCTGGTTCGCAACTGTAGCCCAATTAATTTAATACAATTTTATTTGTTACTGATATTTGCATTACTAATTAAATCATCACAATTAATGTATGTTCACAAATCACTAAGTATCTGCCCAGTCCGCAGTTCACACTCCTCACTGGAGCCAGGGTTGACAGTGGTTCGCCCTTCAACACGCACCTGTCCACACACACACACACACACAGTCTCGCGCCACTCGTCGAACTCGCACTTCACTCCACTCACCTGTTGGAACTCCCGCGGAGGCCGGCGTCACCGCTTTTATACCCTTGGGCGTCTTTCTGGAACCGACTGGAGTAGTTGTGACGTGTCGCGTCATCCCGAGCCGACGCTCGAAACATCCAGAATAACGGCGCGTTATTTGCTCCACTCCACGCGATGACCTCAGTTAGTGCGCCAGGCCTGTAAGCGATAGATAACAGCGCCTTGAAAGAAGTGCGCGGGTAAATTGTTGGGGGGGGGGGAGGGGGTGGTGTGGCCGGGCCTGTTGTGAAGCGTCGCATTTGCTGCGATGCTTTAAAACATTGGGAGCCTAAGGATCGCTCTTAAAAATATTTAGTTTTCTTTTTTCTGTTTATATGTTTTGCTTGAATAAAGTTGGTTACGTAAAAAAAATGGCACTTTGTTTGCTTTTATTAATGATTTGCTCAATGATACATATTGCAATTTTTTAAAACATTTTTATTGAATAATGTTATTCATAAATTCCAATTGGTTGATCACGTGATAAGTTCAAACATTAAAAACGTCAAAGAATTTTTTTTTTTTTTTTACTTCAAGCATGTATTTATAATAAAAGTTTAATACAGCTTCGCCGAGAACAATTTATACAAATCGATTCGACTTCTCGAATATTTTAAACATTTGATTTGATATTCGCTTCGCAGAAAAAAAAAAAGTATTCGCACAGGTCTAGTTATCGTTTACTTTAGACGGGAAGATAAAAGACCTGGCAGAAAGGAAATTTCAGACAAGACTGGTCATTTGGACCACGTTCTCTTTTGTGTTCATTCCTTTTGAAGTTTTTACCCACATTGGCTCCATCTTCCCCTGCAGTTGCCCCAATGTTAGCTTTATTTCGTTCTATTGGCTGACAGTATAGGGGCGCGTACGTATATCGGTGTATAGATGACCCGTGCACGCAGTGAAATAGGGCTGAGCTTTATTTGGACTATATGGCGGATATAAATCGTAATTTTTTTTTGTAAACGGAACATATATATTCATGTAACATTGAATATGTTTGTAAATTTGTATATTTACGTGAAAACAACTGTATGACTACAAAATGTTGTTCGCAGTAATACTGGGATTTGTAAACCGTTCCCGTGAATGGCTTTCCAATATTAACTGCGTACATTAATAAGCATAACAATACTACTTAAAGTCCAATTATTCTATTTTCGATTATCTTTTTTCTTGGTCTAAAAATATATATGCTTGAATGAAACATCAATTAGAAATATAAAATTATGCGCCAATTTTTCAGTATTATCTCTAAAAACGTATTTTAGCCATGAGTTTTTCTGTTAAAATATCTTTCTTACAAACTATTTCTTGGTAACTGGTTTCCGAAGGAAATTTTTCTGCGAACTCGCTGCGAATTCAGTGATCAATTCTTAGAGATATGCAAAATCCATGGTGCAATTATGCGTCAGTCTACATTGCTAAGGTGTTTGCACTTAAATGGCACGTTTGCCATTTTATCGCGGGTTATTTGACGTGTTATTTGAAGGTCTACAAACCAGTGACATACACCTTTATAACATCAAACAAAATAATTTGTGTTTATAGTCTAGTAGCAACAAAATAACAGTGTTTTTTTTTCACAATAACGGTTATTTCCGGATATCTCTTTAAAAATTTTGCGTTTGCTGCTTTCACGTACCTGCGAAAAGTTAACAGGTCACTAATGGCATTTCACAGTTCATCTGTAGTGCCCTATAGCCTACTACCGTTTACCTTGATTTATGCTACGGTTTCATTTCGTTTTCGTGTTTTACGAAAACTAATCGGATTGGCGGGCATGAGAGCACATTTTCACATTGTGATGCGTTCGTTGCAGCACACCGCGCGATAACATGCCCGGGTAAGAATCCGAGCCCAGTGTTACCCCGAACACAATTCTGTAGTGATACAGTTTTTCTCATGTAAATTCACAAATTTACAAATATCTGTCATCTTACGTGAATATTGGTTTTACTTAATGAAAAAAAAATTGGTTGTGTGTTAAGTCGGTTTACGGACGATAGTTTAACGTGACAACGTCATAACAAAACATTGATGAAATGATTGCATACTTTTGTGAATAAAATTGAATAATTTTTTTTTAATTATCACTATTTTGTATGGATACAAAGAAGGAGTGAAATGAAATGTACAATTTAATTGATAAATTTACTTTTATTTGCACTCATTAATTCAAATATGTTTATTACATTAACGAACAGATTATACATGTTTGCTATTTAACTTCTTCCAATCTGTGTTATTCTGTTAAGGATAGGACGATGATAGGAAAAGTAGGAAACGAATGGGAGTGTTTCAAGTATAATGTGCCTCGAAAAAGTAAAATCGATGGTTGTTCCAATCCAGTGGAAGAGAGATGGATGCGGCGCAAGCGTACAATGAACGTAATGGGACAAAGCGTAACGACACATGTGCGTAACGGGACGAATCATCCTTTTTCGTGCGTGCAGCCGGCGTTCATCGATTTATTAGACGTTGTCACGTCAAAAAAATTGTGACGTAACATAAAATGCGAGAGAGCAGGGCAAGCCCTCACGTGACTGCAAGGACAGGGAGGTATTGTGGTGTGCTCGGCTCTGACCCAAGCTGCGCGCCCTGAACGGCTCCCCGGGGGCCCGGCTTGCACGCTCTCGTCCCGCGCCGGGGTGACGTCACGGCTCCCGGCGGGGACTCGGACGAGCACACCCGCTTCTCCCTTGCGGGGGGTCGAACACGGCCAGCTCCGCGCCTCGTACGCTCAGCAAGTGCGAGTATTTAATTTGGTATAGTTTGTACTACACTCCAATATATATATATATATATGTACACATTTTAATGTGTACATTTACACGAAAGCAGCTGTATCGTTGCAAAATAGCGTTCGCAGTTATACTGGGTTCTGTCCCAACAACTCTAATAGTTAAAGTTATTTTCAAACCGTTCTCTGAATAGTTTTCCAGTACAAAATAAAGTCAAATTTATTGAATATTCGATTATATTAACCGTGTTTTTTTTTTTAATTATGCTTGAATGAAACATGTTTTTAAATATCAAATTTTGTGCCTGTTATCGTAATAAATACTCAGTATTATCTCGGAAGAGTATTTAATACATGCAAAAATAACCATAGACATGTGTTGTACAAAGTTACATAATTTTGTTTGTGTGTCATACAACCTCCTCAAATAACTACAGAAGGAGTATCAAGCACTTGTATTTTGGGTGTTGCTACCCGCTGTTAGTTACTTCAAATCGATCCAGCCCACCAAAAGAACTGCACCTAACCTTTCTCCCGACACTGTTGCCGCGGGTTGGCATTGTGTGATCTTCGGTACACGCCAGATCGTGCACTTCCAGTACATGTGATGGGGCAACGATCTAAAGATCATTCTTGAGCTGGGATCGAAAATCAGAACGGCGCAACTGGCAATTGAGGCGGTTAAAATACCTCTGAGTTAAGGTTGGCAGAAAGGGGCGACGGTAGACTACCATACCGGAAGACTACCATAATGGAAGTATTCCGCCTGGCCTCTTCGAAAAAGGCGGAAAATTGCCATAACGGAAATCTGCCATAAGTCCAAAGGACGAGACGGAATTCTGCCATATTTTCTTACACCCTCCATGGAATGAGTACAGCAGCATTGTCCTCGAAGTAGTGTATAGAATACTCGTTAGGTAGCGCTGCCAACCCTCAATCTGCTTCTCAGGTTAATTTTAAAGCGTACAGATAGCGCTTTAGACGGTTATAGTTGAAATAACAAATCATATCCAGATCGCGGACGAGAAGAAAGAAATGTTTCCAAAAATGTTATATAGGTAGCACTGTATTCTTATTACGACGATTAAAAAAAAGTAATTGTAGATAATTAATGAGTGCAGATCCAACGCAAATATTAAAGGATTTTCTTATGTAATGTTTTCTGTGACTGGACACAAAAAACTCAAATCTTAAGGTTTTAAATGTATATTATGAATTATTTAAAGTATACAAAATGTGTTTTTAAGATGCTGAAATGTGAGGGAAATATTGTTGTGTAGTGTGGTTTGTTGGCACAGGGCAAGCACATTTCGAATGTTGATGGGCTTTTCACAGGCTTGCAGTCTTTCAAAAATAAACTCTGATGCGTAGCATATTATCCTGCTTCATTAAAACTGTCAGAACTAATTGAAATTCAGTTTTTGTGCCTTACAGCGCCTATAAACGAATTATGACATAAAATAACAACTAAAACACATTAACACAAGATATACACTGATACACACCAATGCAACAAAACACAACACACAGATGGATAAAGATTGATAAAGTTCAGTTACCAATTGGTTACTTTGGTTTTCACAAAAATCTTAAACCAAAACTAAAATGGTGTATACAAAATAAATATGTAGATTACAAAATTTTTACCAATGAATATTTGTAGATTATTCAAAAGGAGTTATAATTTTTTACACATTTTATAGTTACTAATGGTTTTAAAAGTGTCACTAATTCTGTAATTGCAAGTTGGAATTTTAAATCCAAACCGAGTCATTATGTCTGAACCAACAAAAATGGTAATAAAATGTTTATAATAAAAAGGGCAAATAGGTTATATAGGAATGTAGCATATTCAAAATAATTTAAATGCCTGAAATTTGTAAATATAAATTTAAGAACTTTTTCTGCATACTTTCATTTCTTTTCTAATTAAAATCATTTGATGCAGAGAAAGTTTTAAATTTAATAATACCTAAAGATCTTCATGTGTTGCTAATAGTATTATCTACATGTTGGTGAAAAAAAGCTGGGCATCCAATATAACTCGAAGTTATTAAAAGAGGACACCACGTTTAATGTCATTACTTAGTATGTCATAATTCTGATTAATTAAATTAGTTTTTTTGACTAAAGGTTATAAAATAAATGCTATCCTAATTCAGAGAAGTTTGTTAACTTGAAAATCAAATCCGGACAGCTGAAATATCTTGCTGAATAGTTTCACAAACATATTTCCAAATTACATTTTTTTTATTCAGCATCTTTTCTTCATCAATTCTGATTACAGTTGGAATATCATTTATTAAATATTAAAGAATAGTTGAGATAAACTACTACTTTGCGGAACACCTAATACCATGAAATAGCATTTGAAAATTTGACTGCAAAGCGTCTATTTCTAAGATAATTAAAACACATATACCACGCATTGCTAAACGAGGCCTAAAAAAAACTATGTGGTTTTACAGAAATAATAATATTTTTAGGAATAAAGTTCATGTGCCTAAAAATATTTTTTTCGTCAAAAACTTCTAAAATACTACAAAACAACGGTTTATGACTAGAATTTAACCGTCAATAATACTTCAAGAAAATATATACCGATAAATGGTTGAACAAATAACCACTTACTGACTGATGCACACTTAATTCGAATATTTTTGTAAAAAAAAGTTTAAAAAAAATAATGTTTTAAATGTTTCTTTGAGCTTTATTTATAACATGTTTGAATGATAATGCTACAGTTACTAAAAACTAAAACGCTACAAAATTAAAAAAAAATATATTTTTGCAAAACTCCGTTCCCCCGGAGAAACCCCCGGAATGGCCACCGCATGGGAAGCCCAAGAAAAGAAACGGGCTCCCCATTTGGAAGCCACCTGGAAGGTTTTTTTCTGTTCCACCCACCGTTTCTTTTGGTAGCCTGACTTGTTGCAAGGGATTGTATTCCTACCAGATAAAATGCCACCATTTTGTCTGGGCAATCCGCCTTGGAGGAGCCGGGGCGCGAACCCGGGTCCTACAAGTCACAAGGCAGGCGCTCTACCCCAGAACCAGAGTGGTAGAGCGAATACTTGCAGTCTTAACACTGACATTATGTTATTCCACGAGTTTACTGTAGTTTCGTGTGTCATTAACACGTGCAGTACGTGCAGTAACATCTAACCTCGGTAACGAACAAATTTGTGTTCTTATGTTCTTCGTTCAGCATGAATTATGTAATTTCATAACAGCGAAATATAATTTGTGTAACTAGTCAGGAATTTTTTTAGTAACTTTCCTGCAAACAAACTTACAATCCCGCTGTACAATAATTATGTATAAATATAGACTAGAAAAAAATTATGTAAGAGCTTGCACTGTCGATGGTAAAGTTATTTTGAAATAAAAGTTAGATATTTAAAGAGTGTGTTTAGTTAAAATATGCGTGTGCTTACAATCAAGAAGTTATCGTATAAACGTTTTATTTATTTGGTTTTAAAGCCACAGAAAAGTTAACTTTTTTATATTACTTTTGGCTTTGTTTTGTTTTACCGTGCTTAACATGCACAGCTAATCCCTGGAAAGCTATTCAAACAACTGTTTGCAAATAACTAAATATTGGAGGTACTGGGGCAACACGAAGCATAAATGGTAACACTATTTTGTAGTGATGCAATTATTTTCATGTAAATGAACAAATTAACAAATAGTCAAGGTTACATGAATTTTTCTGTTCCATTTAAAAAGAAAATTTACTGTGCACAACGGCAAACAGAATAAATCAACGATGAAACTTAACAGATAAAAATTGATAAAACAACGGCTATACAGAGATGCACAGGTGAACCCAGCGATGTGAATAAACAGTGATGACAGCACAGACAAACAAGTTAGCAACAGTTGAGCGAAAAAATATATATTTTGAAAACCACAACGATGATAGCGCAGACTAACACAGTATATGATTCCTAAAAGAACAGTTGCGACGTTTCGGGAAAGAGATCTTAAGGCACAAACAGACTGATGTTTGTCATGACATACAGTTTAATTAGTAATGACTAGAGACCCGTGAATTTCGCGGATTCAATGACCTCCAGGATAGACTTCAATATCCTCTACACACTCGGGCAAATGCCAACTGTTCATTGGCCGTTGACTTGTGAGTCGTCTCGACTGGGTGGCCTTTGATTCGACATTTCTATGAGTGAGGGTCTATAATTGGCCACAGTCCTCCAGATTAACAGAGAACCAATGACAGAAGCAGCACTAAGGTATAATTCTTTGAATTTTAGCATAACACGAAAAGAACCCGCGAAATTCACGGGTCTCTAGTAATGACAGTCCGAAACTACATCTTGAATTAATTTACCTATTATTTAAAATGCTGTTTGTCAGTGTAGATTTTATTTAATGAACTATACTGAATTCGTTGATATTCACATAGGTACTGACTTACTTTAAACAGATTTGTGTTTTGTTTGTTTTATGTGTATATTTGTTTACACTTCTGTTAACAAGGCACAGGTATTAGTGCAGAGAAGCTTATTGAAAACAGGAACCTGTTTCTGTAACAATAAGTGTCAAGAGCGTAGTAAAAAAAAGGGGGGAAAGTAGGGTTGCCAGATTTAATTAGACAAGGAATTTTATTTTACAAAAATTACAATGGCAGGAATTTCAAAAAGTATTTAAGGGATCGTCAACTAACCTAAAAATGTATTTTCAAGCATTATCTTTGTAAAAGAGTTTCTGGAGGAGGGATTGGCTTCTGCTCTCCCCTTCCACAAATACTGTCTACACCTATGGTAAATGTGTAAACAAAATCACATGTAGCTACACGCACTAGTACAGTATATACTCAAAATACGTGAATTAAAATTTAGGAGACCGTAATGTTACATTTCAATAATTTTTCAAGATTGTGATGATAGCCTACATGGCGTACTATAGTCTGAAACTATGTATTTGTACTGTTATGCAATAATCGTACAATCACGCCTGTAGCATAAGGAATCACTACAAGGCAATCTGATGATGAGAAAAGATACGCTATCGAAGTATTCCAGTGAACATAGGTTCAAATCCCGACTGGTAATGTCATATAATTTGACGTGAAACGTCTAAAAAATCACAGCGAAACGTATGGGTACCAGAAAAAGTCTGACGAAAAGGTGTGTATCATCTTGCTTTAACATTTTTCTAATTTTGTAGGCTGATACGCATTTAAGTGTTCCTTACCTATACCTCCCAAATACACTTAGTTTTAATTTAGGTTCGGAAAAAATTTCTGTTCAGTGTAGATTACGACTCAGATGTGAAAGCGCGGTGATTCGTATGATTGTTAGAGACCGGAAAAATTCGCGGATTCATTTCGTGATAGGCTGAAATTCAAACTTGTGAATAATTCTGCTGGTTCTGCTATTGGCTCGCAGTTTAACTGGAGCTCTCTGGGCCAATGGCAGACTATTTACCAAAGAAGCGTCGAATCACAAGCTACCCAGTGGAGACGCCTCACAAGTTAGCA
This sequence comes from Bacillus rossius redtenbacheri, assembly GCF_032445375.1. Classification (NCBI taxonomy): domain Eukaryota; kingdom Metazoa; phylum Arthropoda; class Insecta; order Phasmatodea; family Bacillidae; genus Bacillus; species Bacillus rossius. The sequence continues at coordinate 356,134,446 of NC_086330.1, forward strand.
CCCAATGAACACGCGTGTTTGCTTGAGAAATGCAGAGGATAGTGGAAGCTATACCAGAGGTCATTGAATCCGCGAATTTTTCAGGTCTCTACTGATTGTGAATAGAGAACTGACAACACTGGGAAATACAGATTGTGCGTTCAACAAAAAACATTGATTTTGATATTATGCCTTCGGTATCTCATTTATCATATCACAGGACAGTGTTAAACAGAATTTTCGTCGTAAGCTACCATTTAGTGTGTTTTGAATTAAAATTTTTAGTACGTACTCAATTTCTGTTTTTTTGTTTTGTTTTCATTTTAAACCATTACGCTAAAAGCGACTCGCTTACATAGAAGTTTCACTTGAAACCAACAGCCGTGAGTTTCGATACAGCCCCACCGATTTTTTTATATATAATTGGTAGGATGGTTCCTTACTGTAGGTCATGGCTAATTCATTTTACATTGTCGCTCCACTGTGGCGTTGTTTTTTGCCGTCTATTAAGCTGTTTACGGACAGGCAATCATTTCAGAATAAGAAGAAAAATGATATCGGGTATAGACTTTTCCCCTGGTAAACATACATAAAAATGATTTCAAGGCTTTCATAAATTAATATTCTGAAATGTTTTCACTTACCAGCTCATTACAGTATTTATAAATTATTTCTTAGTCATTGAGGCAGTTATAATATATTTCTAATTTCACAACTACTTAATCAGTAAAACTTAAACAGCAAACGTAAATCGTTCTCAAGTCACGTATAACAAATATTACGTTTTCGCAGTTCACAGGTTGTAAATGCTGTGATTGTTTTTATCTATTCTTAATTGCAATTGTTTTTTTTCTGAACATCTATATGTTAAAATGCTCTTCTAATGGTTTTCACAGCACATGCTAAAAACATAATGCTGGAATCACAATACCTTGCAACATCCCCAAAATGACAATAACACCACCACAGTCGTTAAGAAGTAAGGTAGTAGTGAAATCAGCCTACGAAAAGTGAACCCCAACAGCCCATCAGAAATATAACGTGGGTATTATTAATGAAGTATTAACGTAAAATAATATATTTTTTTTGTGAAATCATTAACACTTAAGTTTATTTCATTGCTCTTTTGATAGACGTTATATAAAATAAACTCAATTATATTACGACTTCAGTAGTATAAATGACTATACACCTGATGGTGATAGCTGTCGTGGCATTATAAGCATATGATATAAACTAGCTAACCCCGTCCACGCTTCGCTGTAGATCAGTATTAGAGAAATGGATAGGAAATTAAAGTGGGTAAGTATTGTAATAAAATTTAATTACAAAAAAATATTTAAAAAAAAAATAATGTTCAAAAAACTTTAGAAAATATTGAACGGATGTTTTTAAATTTAATTAAGAATCTAGTAATTACTATTATATGGAGATGTAATTAATATTTCAGTTATTACTTCATAAGTTTAATTATTCAAAATTATGGTGATAAATTACATGGGGAATATAGTAGAGTATATTAGAATTATATACGTTTAAACGGAAAAAACCAATTACATAAAAACTCACCAAAACTTCAAGAATATGAAGAATAACTTCTTAATGATTGAGTTCACTAAGTTTGATTTCACTCACTTTAAATATCAATAAAATCACTTCTGTATTGAGTGTCAATTAACTAAATTATCATCAACTACACATTAACTAATATTCTACTAAAATAAAAAATCACCAAACGAAGAAAATTATAAGAACAATTATAGATTAATAATTAATCTCACTTAATTAAGCTCACTTAAATCAGGTCTACTTGATTTAAGTTAATCAATCTGATCAGTTTTTTGAAAATATTTATCCTGACAGCTGTCTGGTTATATTTTTATTTCGACAGAATAAAAAAAGTATCAAAATGAATGTTTTTTGTTTTTAAGATAGCTTCACTTCTATGAACATAATCAAGTTAATTAATACAAATTACATTAAAATCTTATTTAAATTATATAACCAATTTCAATTTAATAACTGAAATAACAATTAATATATTTACAAATTACAAAATTAACTAATTTAAATAAAAATAAAATTTCATTTTAAATAAAATAACCAAATATAAAGAAACTTATTTAAAAAATTGGCCAATATTTTATAAATAATTGAATTTCGAGCAATTAATAATAAATGGAGACAATACATTATGACCTCTATAAATTAAATCAAATACAATTCTTTAAATTAATTGGTAAAATTTATTTATTTTTCTTCTGATTTTAATCTTTCGAACGGGAGATTTGAAAATTCAGAGGTTAAATAATAGTTAAACAACGTAATTAATCGAAAATCGAGAATTGAAAAGGAGAGAAAATATATGCCATCGTCATCTACGTGCGAAAACTGAACTCTAAGTTCAATTGTTTTATTCTCAGCAATGAAAAGCTATAAATAAGGAAAAAATTTTAGATAAGGTATAACTTTTCATTTATACTGTAGTGATAATTATAAAAATTAATATTTGGTTAGCTAAAATCTTCTTCATTTTTCGCTGATAGAAATCAAATGCTGGTGAGTTTATTAACAAACAAAGAATTGTGGTTATGTTTTTTACAACGCTATTTCAATTTCTATAACAAAAAATATTTCTGTCAACATCAGCGATTTAAATTGAACCCGTATAGAATCCTACATATTAATTTTATTATTCATTATAGCACGAAGTCTAATTAATATATATTTTTTAATTTCATTATAACGCCCCCGCAATCCCCTTCGTAGATGGAATTTCGTGAAATTCGTTTTCAGTTGAACTAAAAATTACAAAAATAATTATTTCGCGAAATTAAAAATCTGTAGGAGCTATAGATTTAAAGTTAATTTTATTTTGAACGCCTCCGCACGGCCCTTTGTGGGTGGAATTTCATAAAATTCGTTCTTGGTAAATTTTAACATGCCAAAAAGTATATTCTGGCCAAGTTTTATACCTATAAGAGTTAAAGTTTGAAAGCGTGTATTTTCTTTATTAACGTCCCCGCAACCCCCCACTTGCGGGTGGAATTTCGTAAAATCGGTTCTTAGCTGGCGAAAGAAATATTCCTACCAAATCTCAAGTCTCTAGGCCTTATGGTTCCAGAGATATCGTGATGAGTCAGTACATAGGTGGAAATATCATATATATATATATATATAATGCAATATTTTACTTACTTACTTGTGATTTTCGGTCACTATATTGCATTCTACTAGTGACCTGGAGTTAAAACAATCACAAGACTTCGTATGCTGCTTATTTATTCAAATTCTTTCTAAGATAATAGACATAATTTACTCATGTCGTAAGAGTGTTAGGACTGTGTGGTCGCGTTTTAACTTATGGTAGTTTTCCGTCGACCCCAAACGGAATTCTTCGATTATGGTAGTCTTCCAGTATGGTAGTCTTCCAGTATGGCAGTCTTCCGTCGCCCCACCTCCCCCGTCAAAACTGGAGAAAAAGTACCATATTTTTATTTTTACAGATCGCGGCTATAAGTATACAGTGCTGCTTCCTATAACCCATTTTTGGAAACATTTGTTTATATTAGTGCGCGATCTGTTTAGTTAATTTATGACTGTAACTACAGAAAGTAACCGTCAGAAGTGCTATCTGTAGCCTTTTAAGTTAACCTAAGAAACAGTGCTACCTAGCGACGTATTCTATACACTACTTCCAGAGAAAAGCAGCTGTACTCATTCCATGGAGTGTATAAGGAAATATGTTAGAATTCCGCCTCGTCCTTCGAACTTATGGCAGATTTCCGTTATGGTACTTTTCCGTCTTTTTCGAAGAGGCCAGGCGGAATACTGCCATTATTGTAGTCTTCCGATATGGCAGTTTTGCGCTCTCCTGGCAGAAACGTAACGCTGTTAAATACGTTTACCTAACTTTTACAAAGAACACTGCTAACAAATTATTCAAGGATCTTCTGAAATATGCGGCCATATTTGTTCATTTACAGCCACTGGAGGTTAGATATCTGCTTGGAACATGAACCGACAAGAAACATTTTGGCGGGTGAATTCACAAATTATTCAAAAACGTATTAAGTCTGAACAGCAAAAAAAATAATAATAATAATAACACATTATTTTTCCACGCGCATGTTCAACATTTTCACAACACAAAACTACGACGAACCAGTTTTCTGGAATTAAGAACACTTAGTTTATTTGAGAAGCGTTCGTAAATTTACTGTATTTTATAACTGTGTATGCAGTTTTGACCATGGTATTACCATGGTCAAATGTGCATACACAGTTGTTATAAAATACAGTAAATTGGTATGTTGTATGTTTATCTGGTCTGCAGAGACCTTCTAATAAATTGATGTAACTTGCCACCAATGGTCTACACCCGTCTCGGATACTAACATAAATTATTTTCTGGTTTATGCATACCGGAGAAACATACAACGTTCCACGGTGACTAATGATCCAATACGTGCACAGATTTCTTTTTCTTCAAAATATATAGAATGTTTGTGGTTATTCAGGATTGCGTAAAAAAAAAAAAACATTAAAATATATAAATTCGTAGGCATCATTTGGTGCATAGTGGTGATTTTATAACTTGAAAAAATAAAATAAAAATGTTTGGCTAAAAACGACAATTTTTTTTTTTTAAATTTAGAACCTCTATTAGTTGGCATATCAACCAGCGTGATCAAGGTGGTATTACTCCCCGCTTCAAAATGAAATTCCTGCGAACGCTCATGTTATCTGTTCTCGGCTTGACATTTTAGTTTTGGGACACCCTGTACGCGCTTGCACCTTGTAACCTTCGCGTGCTGTTAGATCATCTCCAGAGCGGCGAGAGAGTAAAAGAGAGAGAGGGAGAGAGTAAGAGAGAGAGAGAAGAAGAAAGGGAGAAAGCGGGACGCGTTGAATTGTAGCCAGGGCTGCATACACGCTTACCCCGGATATATATATATATACACACACACACACACACAGCCCTCGTGAATATTCAGCGTGACGTTCGGAGCGAACCTCCCACCCCTATCTCCCCCCCTTCTGAAACCCCCACTCTATCAGCGGGCCGCGAACTGCCCGTCCGTGACTCTATTCCACGCGCCTAGCGTCTTTCTCACCCCACCCAACCCTTCACCGACTACCTTCAGCAGTAGATGTGGGTCAAGTGTATTCACTGCGGGAAGCAAGGCGTTTCTACCTCCACGCGGCAGGTACGACCTTTGAATATATATACTGTATAGAAGTCGCCAGCCCAGGTTAAAATTTCTAATACGGTTTTGAGGTAGTTGGTTAATTCACCGCCGCAATCGCCACCATCTCTAGGGCATCGACTTGTGGTGGTCCCTAGCGGACAAGTGCCGAAATCTTCAAACACCCCTTCCCCCACCCGTTGAACGACCTTGAGCTGCAGTGAATGATGGGTGGGGGGTGCGGGGAATGACAGCGGGCGACAGTGCTGCGTTCTGACGTGTACATAACAACTAAGACGATACAGGGCGTTACGGCAGCGCACTGCAGCGGTGAAGTTCCCAAGCTGCTCATCATACGCTTCTGAAAAACGTAGATTAAATCCTATCCACTCGCGACTTCTATACAGTATATATATTCAAAGGTACGACTTCACATCTTCAAGACTCGCGCTGGTTTCCCCCCCTCCCCCTTCTACACAATTTAACGCCTGTGATTTTTTTCACGTGACAGTTGTCGACGGAGGGTGTACGCCAGGAAAAATAAAAAGCCTCCCCCCCCTCTTTTTTTTGCCTAATTAACATTTTTTTTGTAAGTGAAACATTTTTACAGCCGGTAGGGTAAGTAAGTCGAGGGGTAAACTACATCAAAAGCTAAAGAACATTAGCGCAACGAAAGAAAAGAAAGTAGTGCAAATGCTTTTTTTTTTCAACTTTCACTTCTGTAGCGACAAAGGACGTTCGGGTATGGTGGGAAGTTGTAGCTGCGGATACGCCAACAATTTCACATCGCGCACTTTATTCTGAACCTTTTGAACATCACTTCAAAATTAATTTTCAGGTTTATATAAATTCGGAAAACAACATAACGTACACACGTTCTGCAACTGTATGATATTTTAGCTGTCAGGTTAATTGCTGTGGACACAGCACCGTTTGTGAACTGACGTAGTACTACAGCAAGTATGCTGTACAGCTTTGTGTACTTTTAAGTGTAGTGGTATTATGTGCACCCTCTCTTCTGTGCACATATAAATGTAATTTTCATTTGGGCGACTGGAGTGTTCAATATTGTCACAACACAGCAGGATGAGTATTGACATCCACATAGAATAAAGACATGTGAATGACATCCTTTTAATATCAGTAAAATGTGGCAGGTTAAAAGTATTAACTGTAAACATGATAATTGGTAGGGACCGGAAAAATTCGCGGGTTCATTGACCTGTAGGATGAACTCCATAGTTCTACGTACACTCGGTCAAATGTCACCCACTCATTGGCTGCTGTCTTGTGAGACGTCTCAACGTAGCAGCCTGTGATTCGATAAAGCTTTGGTTGGGTGTTTCTCATTGGCCCAGAGTCATCCAGGTGAGTTATGAGCCAATAGCAGAGGCAGCACTGACAGCTCTGAGGTACAACTATTTGTATTTTAGCCTATCACGAAATGAATTCGCAAATTTTTCTGGTCTCTAATAATTGGTACAGAAAATTAGTGAGATGATTACTGGACATGGTTCTTAAGTGAATAACATACACAACTGCAAATTAAAGACACGAGTTCTCACATGCCAGTAGCCAATGAACACATGGCTATTTTACCCGAGTAAGCAGAGAACAGTGGAGACTATTATACAGGTCATTGAAACATCACACACGCAACAACGTGTTCACGTCACTCTGTCACGAGTCAGAAGCTTTGAAGGAAGCTCCTTACCGAGGTTAGACATCACACATTACTGGCGGGTACTGAAAGACTGGCCCAATTTTTTTGACGTGATAACGTCTTATAAATCGATGAACGCCGGCTGCACGCACGGAAAAGCATGACTCATTGTCACGTTCCGCCTGAGCCGAGCGTGCAAGAACCGGCCAACCACCGTGCGAGAAAATCTTCTATAATATCGAACATGTTAAGGCGGGCTTTTTAAAAGCCTCAATTTAAAAAAAATTGATTTATTTGTCCAATTTCGTCATTTCAAATTAACAATATATTGACATTGTTTTTATTTCAGTTTATTTCTATAAATGATTTTTCGTGATCATATTTAAACAAATTATTTAATTTAAATTTGCAGAAACTGTAAATAATATTTTAAAATTAAGAAGTATGCAATTTTTCATCAGTGTTTTCATATGACGTTATCGCGTAAAATTATCGTCCGTAAACCGACTTTACAGACCAACCCCCCCTTTTTTTTTGTTCATTTTTATGACTGTAAATAATGACATGAATTATTAATGTATGACTGTACTATTAAAAAGTTTTTAATACCTTTGCGTTAAATTCTGCGATGATAACGAAAGCAATGTATACGGGCGAATCACGCGGTTCCGCAATTTTTTTTTTTTTTTTTTTCGAGATTTCTGAGACTTCCAACAGACGGCAGCACCGTCTTTACACATTTCCGTTCCGATCGACTTCCGTTTAATTCACGAAATTACTCCTGCCAGATGCCGTATACCGAGAGCTAATATGTTTACACGTAAATAATATAATTTAAAAAAAAAAAATTGGTTTTCTGTAAAGTCGGTTTACGGACGATAGTGACAACGTGACAACGTCATAACAAAACATTGATGAAATGATTGCATACTTTTATGAATAAAATTGAATCATTTTTATTGAATTATCACTATTTGTTATAGATACAAAGAAGGAGAGAAATGAAATCTACGATTTAATTGATAAATTTATTTTTATTTGCACTCATTAATTAAAATATGTTTATTGCATTAACGAACAGATTATACATGTTTGCTATTTAACTTCTTCCAATCTGTGTTGTTCTGATAAGGATAGGACGATGATAGGAAATTAGGAAACGAATGGGAGTGTTTCAAGTTTAATGTGCCTCGAAAAAATTAAATCGATGGTTGTTCCAATCGAGTGGAAGAGAGATAGATGCGGCGCAAGCGTACAATGAGCGCAACGGGACAATGTGCGTAACGGGACACTTTTTTTCGTGCGTGCAGCCGGCGTTCATCGATTTAATGGACGTTGTCACGTAAAAAAAGTACTGGAGAATACAGAGGGAAATCAGGGAATTCTGTTTGCGGGTCCGCTGTACATCCTGCTGTGAGAACTCCGGGAACGTTGCGGCTGTGCCGCTCCCCCCGCCTGCCCTGAAACAAAACCACACGCGTCGCCACCAGGTGTCTCTGCTGCTGTCACAGAGCAGGATCGCACAAGCACGTGTCAGGCTTATCCCCCCCCCCCCCCCAAACTCAGCGGTCACACCCGCGCCGGGCCACGCTGATCGCACGACACCCCCCCCCCTATCCCCCCCCGGGCGTCGCCATGCGTCGAGGTCACGCCGCAAGTCGTAAAACACCGCGTGTTTTTTTTTTTTTAACGACGTTCTTGGCCTGCGGCGCCGGGAAGGGGTCGGTAGGGTCGTAACACTCCTTTTTCGTTCGTTTCACCCGCGTTAATTCGCCGTTCGGTTTATCTCCTGTTCTGCCCCTTTCGGCGCAGCTTCGGACCCAGAGGTGGGGATAGGCCCGTGCCATACCTCCCCCTCCGCCCTGAAAGTTGGTAAAAAAAAAATCCCTGATATAATTGATGCAATATGGGCTGGTCATAACACCTGATAAATTTTTGTTAACTGTGTGAGAAGCCTTGTAACCTACGACCACTCCTGTAGGTCCATATGTTGGTGTGTTAGTGGCAATAGTAATGAAGATTTTTTCGGAATACACGTGTTCTTATTTTATTTCATTTTTGTCCAAACTCTCCTTCCTTCCTGTGTCCCCTTCACTGTTTGTGTGTTTTGAAAGGCGGTTTTCGAGTGAAACTTAAGGCTCGAGGGGTGGATAAAACATTTTTCCGGGCCCCCTTTTTCCCAATTCCTGTACACGTGATAGAAGAGAAACTTCTTTGGTCATTCAAACCAATTCTCGTAAGTATATATTAAGGGGTAAAACGGCAATGAGAGAGAGAGAGAGAGAGAGCGAGTTAGAAAAGACATTTTTTAAAAAATAACACTATTTGGGGTTTTTTAAATTTCATTTTTGTCAAGTAATGAACAATCCTAATTTTTTTATGTATTTATTAGAAATTTGATAAAATCAAGTTAATAAACATGAATTAAGAAAATTATTACGCATTTCAAAATAACTGCTCAGGATATAAATAATTACTGATTAGTCAATAATGATTAGTTAACAATAAATATTACTCACTGTTGAAATACTCGCACCATAAAGAAAAACTGTAAGTGTTACTGTTTCTTAAAAAAAAATCTGTCAGTGGGAACACACTAAATCTCTGAACAAAATATGAAATTCATAACAGGTAGCGCTCTCTACGCTGCTGGTTGAACACGGAGGAATGCGAGCGCACTCACAGCTGACTGTATAGGATACCTATATATATTTTCTTGTTTAGGTCCTCGTAATTCGTTACTTTCTTCATGAGACCGGAAAAATTCGCTTTGTTTTATCATACACTTTGTACGCAAATATTAGCCTGTATATTGCCCATTGGCTGACTCCACATTTTTACCTTCGGGCCGGATTAAATGTGATTAGGTCAGTTTTAATTTGGTAACTTTGTTATTGAATTCTTGTCTTTACGGGGCGTTACAAAAATACTTGTGGTCCAATGAGAAAGCAATTAAAGCGAATAATGGCGTACATTCCAGGCTCGCTCCAAACAATAACGCGTATTTTGATTGTCTTTAGTTACGGGTAGAGAGAGAGGGGAAAAAATCGCGTAATCATTTATTGTTAGGATAAAATGTTAAAAAAGGTTCTATTTTCGTGCCGCTTCTTTGATTTGGTCACAGGCATGAGAGCCAGTGAGGGACCATCGGTTGAGACCGGAAAAAATTCGTCTTTTTGCCTTTGCTGTTGACTCACAGTAAATATGGACGGCTCTGGGCCGATGAGAAACCCCCGTTCAAAGAATCATCTAATCACAGGCAAAAACCAGTTGAGGCGACTCACAAGTCAGCAGCCAATGAACTGGCGCTATTTGCCCGAGTATACAGAGGACTATGGTCCTACATGTCGTCGAATCATACCCGAAACGTCGCGTCGTGAACAGCTGCCGGCGGGAGCCGAGGTGTCGGAGCGAGCAGGCGACCGACGGACTCGTCCCGTCCAGGGTTCGACGCCCGGCGCTCGGCCGGCGACCAGACGCGCGCCAGGAGGGGGAGCCCCCTGCCACCACCTGGATCCCCTCGTCTCACACCTGGAGGAGAGGCTGGGCCGGCCCGCACCGAGGACTGTCGCCGGCTGCTCTCGCCACACAGCCCCTGGCGACGCGCTGTTGCCACACTTCCCCTGGCGACACGCTGTTGCCACACTTCCCCTGGCGACACGCTGTTGCCACACTTCCCCTGGCGACGCGCTGTTGTACCACAGCCCCTGGCGACACGCTGTTGCCACACTTCCCCTGGCGACACGCTGTTGCCACACTTCCCCTGGCGACGCGCTGTTGCCACACTTCCCCTAGCGACGCGCTGTTGTACCACAGCCCCTGGCGACACGCTGTTGCCACACTTCCCCTGGCGACACGCTGTTGCCACACTTCCCCTGGCGACGCGCTGTTGTACCACAGCCCCTGGCGACACGCTGTTGCCACACTTCCCCTGGCGACGTGCTGTTGCCACACTTCCCCTGGCGACGCGCTGTTGCCACACTTCCCCTGGCGACACGCTGTTGCCACACTTCCCCTGGCGACGTGCTGTTGTCACACTTCCCCTGGCGACGCGCTGTTGCCACACTTCCCCTGGCGACACGCTGTTGCCACACTTCCCCTGGCGACGCGCTGTTGCCACACTTCCCCTGGCGACGCGCTGTTGCCAAACTTCCCCTGGCGACGTGCTGTTGTCACACTTCCCCTGGCGACGCGCTGTTGCCACACTTCCCCTGGCGACACGCTGTTGCCACACTTCCCCTGGCGACGCGCTGTTGCCACACTACCCCTGGCGACGTGCTGTTGCCACACTTCCCCTGGCGACGCGCTGTTGCCACACTTCCCCTGGCGACGCGCTGTTGTCACACTTCCCCTGGCGACGCGCTGTTGCCACACTTCCCCTAGCGATGCGCTGTTGTACCACTTCCCCTGGCGACACGCTGTTGCCACACTTCCCCTGGCGACGCGCTGTTGCCACACTTCCCCTGGCGACACGCTGTTGCCACACTTCCCCTGGCGACACGCTGTTGCCACACTTCCCCTAGCGACGCGCTGTTGTACCACTTCCCCTGGCGACACGCTGTTGTCACACTTCCCCTGGCGACGCGCTGTTGCCACACTTCCCCTGGCGACACGCTGTTGCCACACTTCCCCTGGCGACGTGCTGTTGTCACACTTCCCCTGGCGACGCGCTGTTGCCACACTTCCCCTGGCGACACGCTGTTGCCACACTTCCCCTGGCGACGCGCTGTTGCCACACTTCCCCTGGCGACGCGCTGTTGCCACACTTCCCCTGGCGACGTGCTGTTGTCACACTTCCCCTGGCGACGCGCTGTTGCCACACTTCCCCTGGCGACACGCTGTTGCCACACTTCCCCTGGCGACGCGCTGTTGCCACACTTCCCCTGGCGACGTGCTGTTGCCACACTTCCCCTGGCGACGCGCTGTTGCCACACTTCCCCTGGCGACGCGCTGTTGTCACACTTCCCCTGGCGACGCGCTGTTGCCACACTTCCCCTAGCGATGCGCTGTTGTACCACTTCCCCTGGCGACACGCTGTTGCCACACTTCCCCTGGCGACGCGCTGTTGCCACACTTCCCCTGGCGACACGCTGTTGCCACACTTCCCCTGGCGACACGCTGTTGCCACACTTCCCCTAGCGACGCGCTGTTGTACCACTTCCCCTGGCGACACGCTGTTGTCACACTTCCCCTGGCGACGCGCTGTTGCCACACTTCCCCTGGCGACACGCTGTTGCCACACTTTCCCTGGCGACACGCTGTTGCCACACTTCCCCTAGCGACGCGCTGTTGTACCACTTCCCCTGGCGACACGCTGTTGTCACACTTCCCCTGGCGACGCGCTGTTGCCACACTTCCCCTGGCGACGCGCTGTTGCCACACTTCCTCTGGCGACACGTTGTTGCCGCACTTCCCCTGGCGACGCCCTGTTGCCACACTTCCCCTGGCGACGCGCTGTTGCCACACTTCCCCTGGCGACGCGCTGTTGCCACACTTCCCCTGGCGACGCGCTGTTGCCACACTTCCCCTGGCGACGCGCTGTTGCCACACTTCCCCTGGCGACACGCTGTTGCCACACTTCCCCTGGCGACGCCCTGTTGCCACACTTCCCCTGGCGACGCGCTGTTGCCACACTTCCCCTGGCGACGCGCTGTTGCCACACTTCCCCTGGCGACGCGCTGTTGCCACACTTCCCGCGGGTCCTTCGCCCCTCGGCTGCTGAGCAATGGCGTGAGCCCCTCACAAGACGAGCAGCGAGCGTATAGCAAAAGCAGTTTAAAGGAATGCAAATGCAATTCAAGCCAAATTACCGTGAAACGAACCAGCGAGCATTTCTGGTCTCGCATGATGGTTTATCGCGGGAAATTTTATCTGTTTGGTGCTCTGTTAGAAAATACATTAAATTTACGGACTTTTTCAATGAAGAATTCGCCTGAAACAGACGAAGAGTGTACGCTATTTTACATAACTGAGTCTTTGTAGGAACAATGCCGTATTTCGATTCCCGAGTTCCTTTTATTCGGAATAAACAGGGTAAACACCCTTATGGAAGAGATAGGTGTGTTCTTGCAGTAGTCTTAATTTTTCGCTTCTATGCCATGATTATTCTCGTGGACAAAGTAAATGAAATTAGTACCCGCAAATTTACGAAGATAATATACATTTATGAAGATACCTGAATAATTTGTAACCAACGTTTTTCGTAAATTTTTGGAAAAATATTTTAATAGTGTAGGCCTTTGTCCATATTGCAGCTTTATTCTTCGTATTGGCTGTTATCTCCAACCTCAGCCAATGAGGAGGCGCATACTGCATTCAAATAGTCCGTGATCAACCCTATTACAAGCACTTCACGAATTTTTTTTTACGATCATGAGAATAAAAATAAGTTTACAGAGGATGCAAACCTTCTTGGTGCGAAATTTTTCTGTGATAAACCATCATGTCTAACCATAGTGGATAACGGAACAACCTTTTGCCGAATTGTGTTTCATCGTCTCCCTGCGGGGAACGGAATAGCCTTTTCTCTTCGCAACTACGAGGGATATTCGTAAATTAAGCTCCGTTTGGTCACTAAAAAAATTAACTCGTAAAAAAGGTTGTATTGATAGTTTTAGTTTATTGCTGACCTACTTTACATTTCCACATAATCGCCATTCAGGCATAGAAGTTCGCCGCCTGGAAATTAAACCAGTTGACAATCAAATTTTGTAATATTTGGCTGTAATTGTGTACCCAAGTTTAATTTTATCAACCAAAATTACGCCTGTTTATTCCTAAAATAACAGTAGCCATCATTTTTCGACTCGAGAACGGAGATTGCTTTAAGGTTTTCCGTAAATGTTTACAAAGCGCCTGTACTTAGGCTACACGCATTACAGTTTCGAAGTCCACGATGCCTATGGCCGAGGCGTCAGTTCCATTCCCAGGCGACGAACTTCTATGTAAACGGGTTGAAGAAACTTGTGCAACGTTACGAAAAGTGTTTGGAACTGAATGGCGATTATGTGGAAATGTGAAGTAGACGTGTGGTAAACCAAAAACTGCCAATAAAATCTTTATTGAAGTGAAATTTCTTTGCTGAGGGGGCTACAATACTCGAGAGTTTCGAAAATTCCGATTGCGTGAGGGGAATAGTTAAGTACGTGGTGGGGGAACCGGTAGAGGATGATCCGACCAGGGATACTTACACATTACATACTTGCATAATTGCATACTTTCATAATTACACACTTGCTTAATTGCATACTTGCGCAAAATCATTATTTAGCGTTCGCATACTTGCATATAACTTTTTTTTAATCTGCGACCTCAGCCAAAGAGAATTATGTTTCTTATACATAATAATTAGAGACCGGAAAAATTCGCAGATTCATTCGGCGATAGGCTAGAATTCAAACACATATACCTTTTAGATGATTTTGCTATTGGCTTACTGTTCATCTGGACGAATCTCAACCAGTTATAAATCCTCAACCAAAGATGGATCGAATCACGGACATACCAGCTAAAACGACTTACGAGTCAGCAGCCAATGATCTTGCGTTATTTTGCACAAGTGCACAGGGGAATGTGAAGTCTATCCTGAAGACCATCGAAACCGCGAATTTTTCCGGTCTCTAATAATAATATAATAATCAAGAAGTTTCACGGTGGTCACGCGTGGACTCTCACGAGTTAAATCTTTTTAAAAGACCAAACGGAGCTTGCTTTATGAATATCCCTCGTACAAGCCTCGGTCATAACCACCTGCACAACACGCGCCGCTCCGCCATCACTTCCTCAGGTGTTAGAGGGCGGAGGGCGTTGTTTTGTTTAACAGCAACCTAACCCTGTTTCTGAACTTGGTCGGCTTCCTCCTCTAATGCTGTCCCTGTTGTTTCACCCCCACCTCCCTCCCCTCCTCACCGGTCCAAAGCATGCGCGTGAACCATGCGAAAGCCGTTCCGCTGATTTACGCGGTGTGTTTCAACTGGCTTAACCTGGATCATTCGTGTACGTGTGCACATAGTTGGTCGGTGGTCAACTGAACACCTTTGAACGCACTTACTTTTGGTTTCTGCTATCCCTGAAGTGTTACGCTAGTATAGTATAAATGCTCCCCAATAAATGCAAGGCAACAAACATTATCAAAGAGACAACATAGTATTTTTTTTACCTTCCAAATTTAATATTTATATTTTCTCATAGGTACCTACAGGAAAAAATTCGCTGTTTCGATGGCCTTCAGGATGGACTGCACAGTCCTCTCTATAATCGGGTAAACAACATCAGTTCATTGGCTGCTGACTTGTGAGTCGTCTCAAATGGCTTGCCTGTGATTCGATACTTCATCGGTTGAGGGTTACTCATTGGCCCAGAATCGTCCAGTTAAACAGTGAGCCATTTTCAAACTTAGCTTCAAGTTTGAATTTTAGCTTCTTGCAAAATGAATCCGCGAAATGTAGCTATATATATAATTGGTAATAATTCGGTTTACAAATTTAATATTTCTAATAAAATATAATTAATGCTTTTACTTAGGCCTACACCCATGCTATACTTGGGTCTCGATCCGACTGGAGTGAGATAGTTTCATTCGATCCGAACACTTGGGATTAACTTTTGGAGTCATCCGCCACGTCCACATCCGCACACATTTCCTTGTTGCCGAAAGAAACAGCAAGGTTAAAAAAAAAGTGTTGTTGCTGTAACTATTAGTAAATGTGTTATTATGTTTAGTTTCAAACGGTATGTTTCCTTGTGATTTTATCTTATATAAAGGTTTAACTGTTAACATTATAATTAGAGACCTGTAAAATTCGCGATTTCAAATCCCTAAAGGATAGACTCCATGATCCTCTACGCACTCGTGCAAATTATATCTGCTGATCTGTTACCGGCTCGTAACACCTGTTGACTGTGATGATCGTGATTCGCTAATTCTTCTGTTAAAGATTTTTCATTGGCCCAGAGTCCTTTAGATAAACTGTGGCCCAATCACTGAAGCAAAATAATGTCAAAAGTATTTGGACTCTATCCTATCGCGAAATGAATCCGCGAATTTTACAGGTCTCTAATTATAATATAGTATTACTAACTAAACCCGGCCACGCTTTGCTGTGGCACAGTTTAATATTAATTCATTGTTTAATTTAATATTTTACTGTGCATGGCTGTGGAATGTAATAGAAGAAATAAAAATGTGTTTAGCTTAAATATTTTTATTGTAAAGCTAATGGAAGGACTACATTCCTTGTTTTCCCATTTTTTGCATAAACATATAGATCAGATTGTTTACCGACTCTGGAGCACCCGACATATAACTGTCCATGAGAGAAGCATTCATTTTCTAAATTCAAACCGCACACTTGCAAAGATTGTCCTTGTGCTTTATTGATGGTCATAGCGAACGCAAGGCGTATTTGAAATTGAAGTCGTTTGAACTCGAACGCCATATCTGTCGGAATAAGTGGCATTCGTGGAAGTAATACGTCTTCACCTTTATGAAGTCCAATCAAAATTGTTGCTTCAATAAGATTATCCATTAATTTTTTAACTACTAATCGTGTACCATTACATAATTTAGGCTGACAGATATTTCGAAGCAATATAATTGGCACACCAATTTTCAAATTCAAAATATGTGGTGGTAATCCTGGAACATCGAGTGAATTGAGAAATTCCGTTGGAAAGTTCACTGCTTCATTTTGGTGCACTACTGAATCAATAGATTTGTATGTCATTGTTTCACCTTCGATTCTGTTTATAATACTATTGTTCATATCGTGTACGTCAACATTTTTAGCCGCTAGAATGGCTCTTTCGCTCAACCATGCATGATTTTTGAATTTTGTTTCGATGTTTTGGAATACCTTGTCTACTAATTCCTCTTTTGAATCTACGATGTTGCATAAATCAGATGATAAGCTGATTTTTCCTGTTTCTGGATTTGTAGGTACAGTACCGTTACCAACTTCAATTAATTGTCTTGAAAATATGACTGCTGTTGGATCGTTCTGAAGTTTAACTCGCATATTCGTGGTTAAATGCATTTTTTTTACTGTGCTCCAAAAATTTGAATATTTTTTAATTTAAACGTATTTTTATCAATAGAGTCGAAAGAATATACTTTCAAATTAAATAAAGTTTTTTATTCTTTCTTGAAATATATATATATATACATATTTGTGTAAATTATAGTCGTCAAGGCACAATGGTCGAGTAGCCTGATGTGCTTGAACTTCGACTATATGGTACAGCATCGTCGAGCGTGGTCACAACTAAGTAGGGTGACCATGATATTTAGTTATAGAAACTTTTTTTTCCGACTTTTCCGGTGGATTTTCCCAAACTTTTATTTCATATAAACACTCTTCTGTTAAGATGTAATGTTCTGTAAAATTTTCAATCCAAACCATCGTATACTTTCCGAGTTTTGCGGCCAAATACATACGGAAGCTAAATTTTTATATATATAGATTTATACTAGTGCAATCATTCCTTTCTCATTTATTAGGAAAATATTTTGATCATGAAGTTGCGTGTGCAAATAATAAATGTAATTCAGTTTAAATATATGTATATGTCTTTATGGTGATTCCCAGTTCCCGGAGTGGAATTGTTAGGATCTCTAAATACGAGTCGCTCTTTTAGTGTATTTTTTATTTTCAGTCTACGCATTGTAATGTGATATGCGTCAAATTACTACCCATATATTGGAATATTTTAATAAATGGAGTATCGTTTGTAAACAAATGCACGCGCCAATATTTAATTCCGTAGATACTTCACTGAGAAAAATTAACACACGAATGCCATCAGAAAAAGGTTGTGTGACAAGTTTACAAGGTAACAGTTCCTTGTGTATTGCAGGAACGGGTATAATGCACAGGAAAAAATTTTCTGTGCTTTTACAAAAAAATTCCTTTGGAAACCAGTTGCCAAGAAATAATTTTTTATACAAGTAAGACAAGAGGCTATGGTTATTTTTGCATATATTAAATATGTTTTCCGAGATAATACTGAGTAGTATTTATGTTTCATTCAAACAAAATTATATTTCAACCATGGAAAAGATAATAGAATACTCAATAATTTGACTTTATTTTGTTTTATTATGCTTATTAATGGGCTCAGTCAACATTGGAAAGCTATTCAGGGAACGGTCTACAATTAATTTTAACTATAGGACGTAATTGGACAACACAAAGCTTAAATGCCCGGGTGAGATTCCGAACTCAGTATTACTGTGAACACTTTACATTTACAAAGATCCGTAAATTTACATGAATATTATTACTTCTTGGCTTCTGGTGTGAGACCGACCTTGTCTTTGTATACGAGTTCCCGCAAAAAAAAAAAAAAAAAAAAAAAAACAGTCTTTAACTTAATCTCGGTTTAATCGAAAAGTTAAAGTTTTTTCTGGTAGGACCTTTCAGGGTAACTAAAGAAGAAGTCTCTTTCTTGACAAAACCCAATAAATCATATAGTTTAGCGGGAAATCGATTTCCCGCCGAAATTATGTTTTCGGGCTTAAACAGACGTGATCTCGACCGTGGGCGTAAGTCCCTGAGGAAAGGTGGTGGCAAGGCCGGAGGGGGGGGGGGGAGTGGGGGCGCTGGCTTGTTTGCGCTTGCAAAATTGTGACTGTGCCCAAACAATATTTTATGGAAAACCTTCTGTAAATTGTAAATTGTCTGTGGTTATTTCGTGCATGTAGGTAAAAATAAGGGCAGTAGACCTATACAACGTAAGCTACAAGCACCGTATCCAGAGATGACGTGTGTCGGTTAACCCCGCGTGCAAAACTCTCGCCCCCCCCCCCCCCCCCCTGGGCGAGTACTACATATGTGCGCCTTTGCTCTCAACTCAGCAGCTGAGAAGTAGTTACGGACCCCCCCCCCCCCCTTGTCTACCCGGGCACACATGCGGGGTGCGCAAAGCTTCAGAAAAAAAAAACCACGCGATTTGAAAACTGCTCAAACTATCCGATGTGTGTATTTTTACAAAATACATACAATTTTAACGGTCACCACTCAGATCTCGCAGTTTCCCTGTGCACGACGAAAAGACTGCGCGTCGGTCCACAGACGATACTGCTCCAGAAGCACCATCGAATGTCGCGCTTTTCACGGAGGCCCCCTAATCCGAACATGCAAACTGTCATATATATAGGTGTTAATAGACTGAGTAGGATAGGACGTATGATTCGAGACTGGGAAAATTCGCGATTTCGATTACCTCTAGGATAGACTCCACAATCCCCTACACACTCAGGCAAATGACTCGTGACACCTGTCAACTGGGACGCTTGCGATTCGATACTTTTTTGGTTGAAGATTTTTCATTGGCTGAAAGTCCTTCAGATAAACCGAGAAGCAATATAAAGATACAGTTGTTTTAATTATAGCATATCGTGAAATGAACCCGCGAATTTTTCCGGTCTCTACGTATGACTAAAATAACATAACCCACTGAGGTGGGCTTACACCTGAGGAGAACCCTTCGAGAGTGGAAAAAGCGTAGGGAAAAAAAATTCTGAGGTGATATTGGGGTCTCTGTAAGCCACGACGAGGTCGTGGGAACATCGCGCGGAAGATGGGGCCGGCCAGTCCGGGATGGAGAGGACGAACATCGCATTGTTCCCACCCCCACCCCCCTTCCCTTTGGCTCGGCTGCAGGGGTACATCTGGGGCCCGCTTCCCGTGCATAAAGAATGCGCGGGTCCGTACGTATATCTCCTACCTGCGCGCGCTCTCCGGCTCTCTCGTGAATTATGAATCGCCCCCGGAGCCCATCCGGATCCATGCCGTCTTTCGCCTCCCCCCCCCCCCCCTCCTCTTCTTTCTCCCCCTCCCCCCCCCCCTTTTTTTTTGCCCTTCTCGTACTCCCCGCGCAGTTGATGAGAAAACTTTTATTGGAACGGAGGAGGAAAAGGAACGGGTGGGCGAGTCGGAAGGAAGAGGAAGAAATTGGCGCGGAAGTGTGCAGGGTGAGGAGGCATTATAGGGAAATGGCGCTTCCGGCCGTGTCTGCAGGGAGAACTCCTGTAAACATGACTTGTGACAGGCGCTTTTCTACCCCTTTTCTTCTCGCCTCGTCGTTCATGACAGCGCCACCTTCCCCCCCCCCCCCCTCCTATCGCCCTCCCCTCGCGTCCTGTTCCCCGGGACGGAAATCTAATCAGTGTGCAGTTTCGTGTTTGGGGGCTTTCTCCGCGTGAAATGCTCAAGAATATGCTGGTTGACTTAAATTTGTTTCCGTCGTGGTGATTTTCCGTGACTGGGATTGTTCAGTTAGTAATTTTATGATGTTTAACATCTTAGTTCTAGGTGTGCGGCATTTTGTAGGAGTATGTAATTTCTTAATGCGGTGGAAATCGCATGGAACGGAAATATGTAACATCTGTGGTGGATGGCGCGAACCAAAGTTCACAAAGCCAAAGGTAAACTTTGTAGTATGATATGGACAGTATTTTAATAAAAAAATTTGTAGAAAATCAGGTCCAGTGCCGTGGTTGAGGTTTTTTTCAAGTCTTTTCGGCTGTTATCTGAGCCGTTTTATTTTATACCTAGTTTAAAATTTTGGACTGCTAACCAAATGATTTACTAATCGACGTAGCTGATCCGGCAGCGAATTCTAGAGGCGGGTGCGGAAAATACGTGTGATTCGCGTCCAGAAGTGTTGTTGCAAACACAATTTGCGTATATGTACTTATCACGCTCGGCATTATTTGAAATAATTACACGTTAAATTTCGTATCTTAGTTTCGTATTGTACGTGTGTTTGCAACTTGAGAACACGTGAATTTGCTCGTTACCGAGGTTAGATGTTGCACGTCTCTGGCGAGTATTCGAAGGTTGTTTTGAGGGCCACTGTCTTCGAACTGTTGGGGGTCAGTCGCCTCCTGGCAAGGCGCTCCGGGTTCAGTTGGTTTTTCTCGGAGTGCTCCAGTTCTCCCTCTACCCCCCAGTGCATTCCATTGTTGCTCCTTTCTCTCCGCTTCGCCCCTCATTCGGCTCCAACGATGACTGGATGTTGACGAGACGTCAACCCCCAGTTTTTTTTAATTCGTAATTTTATGGTTCCTTACCGAATGTCGCGGCCGTTGCCTTTCCGTGTTTCCTTGTGTTGTGTCCTCTGTGTGTATCCGTCTGTATCGATCTCGCTATCGACGAGATGTAATGCCTCAGCAAAATAAAATAAAGAAAAAGCTGAATGCATTGTCCCTAGTTGATAATGAATTTGAATATTTCGCGAGTTCGTTCGGCGGCAGGCAAAAAATGTGAAATCTTCAGACCTAAGATTCGTTTTCGCTACACGACTAAAGATGGTTCGACGTGGCCTGTACATTGTTTTTTTTTTTTTATGTAAATGGACCATATATAGTCGTGTTAAATTACAGATATTTTTAATTTTGTACATTTACATGAAATAAACTGTATCATTAAAAAAAGGTTTTCGAAGTAATACTGGGTTCAGATTATTAGCCGGGCATTTATGCTTTCTGTTGTCCCAGTACCTCCAATAGTTAAAAGTTATTTGTAAACTGTTCCCTTAATGAGCAGCTTTTCAGTATCAACGACGCACATTAATAAGCACAATAAAACAAAATAAAATCAAATTATTGAATTTTCGATTATCTTTTCTGTGGTGTCTCAATAATTTTTGAAAGAAACATCAATTTTAATTTTAAAATTCGCCTCAATTTTCGTAACATAATACTCAGTATTATTTCGAAAAACGTATTTCGTTTATACACAAATAAACATAGCAATGTGTTGCACAACGTTAAAATATATTTCCTGTAGCATTACAAACTATTTCTTGGCAACTGGTTTCCAAAGGAATTTTTTTTGGAAAGTACAGAATTTTTTTTTTTTCTGTAAATTTCCACCTTGATAACAAACTCTGAGGTACACAAGAAGTGAACCGATTACGACTCAAAATTGGAAGGTCTTTTTTTTACGGCAAAGACCTAATCAACTAATGTAATCTTCTTGGAAGTCCAGGTCTAACCTACAGTTCAGTAAACTCGAAATATTTAGTGTTGTCTGCCTCTCAGATAAACGAAGAGTTATTCCAAGTTCCAGACAACTGAATCTTCTTAGAAATTGCTTCAGATTATCAGCATCCGAGTTCTCTGTTCCCTTGTGAACATGGGATACACAGGCATGTGTGTTTGCTGTGGACTTCACAAGTTTCTGAGTTTTTTTTTAATATATCAAGGCGATTTATATGAGTTCATATTCAGAGTAAATAAGATAACTCAGAAGGTTTTCTTGTATGACTGAAGATACACCGTTTTAAATTTTTCACTTTAAATTTACGAAGAATGTTGGTTACATACTTATTATCCAAGGATCTTCGTAAATAAACAGTTTTCTTTGAAAATTTATGGTACTGAACTAACGTATATTTTTAAAATGAATCAACAATAGAAATTTTATTAAATAAACAAAACCTTCACAATCTTTTTGAATATACATTTAAGAAACTTTTTTTTTCCTTTCCCACATTTGTGTTTATCCTGTTCACAACGAAACACTGAACATCCAGCTATCTGAGATTGCGAAGAACATTTAGTTTATTTCAGGTTTAATTCTAATGTTAAAAAATCTGTAAATTTATTGTAATTTCTAACGTCGTACCCGTAAATTTAAGCGAAAACTTCTGCATAATTTGTTACCAGAATAGCGCATTACGTAGAGACCTGCAAAATTCGCGGTTTCGATGGCCTTCAGGATAGACTGCACATACCTCTGTACACTCGGGCAAATAACGCAAGTTCATTGGCTGCCGACTTGTAAGTCGTCTCAGCTGGATTGTCTGTGATTCGATCCTTCTTTGTTTGAGGGTTTATAACTGGTTGAGATTCGTCCAGATGAACAGTAAGCCAATAGAAAAATTATCTAAGAGGTATATGTGTTTGAATTCTAGCCCATCACCGAATGAATCCGCGAATTTTGCAGGTCTCTACCGGCACTAGTTAAAATTGGAGTTGGCTTTGGAAGAGGGAACATATACTTTGATCGAAAGTGTCTCGTCCACGATCGACGATCCACCTGGTTTCCCGCGTTCGACTTCAGGAACCGCGCGGAGTCAGGAAATTTAATCGGAAAGTGATGCATCCCGCTGTTTTGCAGCGGGGAGCATCGTCGGGAGGTTCTCGTGTTTCTTCTGTACCTTCCTCATTTCTCGGCTGTCTGTCTCGCCCCTGTGACCCCCTTATCCCCTCTTCCTCCGCCGACTTGGCACCTCGTGCATTCTCCAGCCTGTCCCCTCGAGTGAAGATGCTAATCTGTTACACTCGTGAGCCTACGCAACGGGTCGTTCGGTTACGAGAAAATACATCATTTTTTTACGTGATGCAGCATCAACGTGGCAAACTTCTAAAGCCATTGCTGCAAATGAAATAACCTACCTTGGATCAATAGTGTTTGGGTGATGAATACTTTTTGATGTGACGTCTAATAAATCGATGAACGCCGGCTGCACGGACGAAAAAGTGTCCCGTTACGCACATTGTTCCGTTACACTGCGTCCCGTTACGCGCATCGTTCCGTTACGCTGTGTCCCGTTACGCTCATTGTTCCGTTACGCTGTGTTCCGTTACGCTGTGTTCTGTTACGCTGTCGGCGAGTGCAGTAATAAAAGGTTATGTTACAATTGACTAAAAAATTATGGTGATTCATATAATTGATGATAGATATTTGATTACAGTTTATTTATATGAAAACTTGTTCATAATTATATTTAAACTTTATAGCTAAACGCCGGTTTTTTTAAATTAATTACAAGTCATCTACACGTGAACTGTTTCGTGGACTCTTTATAAAGTGAAGTGAAAAGTTAATGTGGTTTTCATTGCTTATCACAACAACAATTTCGGCAATAAAGTTTAATTATTCTTACATTTAAAAAATCTGATTACTAGTATAATTTCAAGTATTTATTCTTTTATTATTAAAATAAAAATTATTAAATTTTATTCATAAAAGTATGCAGTCATTTCATCAATGTTTTGTTATGACGTTGTCACGTTAAACTATCGTCCGTAAACCTACTTTACAGACAAACAATTTTTTTTTGTGTGTGCTCTTTTCCCCATGAGACATTCTCGCGTGGAACTACACTCTCGCTGTAAGCTGAAGAGTGTCGAGTGAGCAGGCGCACGTGTGTGTGTGTGCGCAGGTGCGGATGATGGAGCAGAGGCTGGCCCACGCCGACCGAACGCCCGTGGACTCCGCCGCCCACGTCAGCCCCGCCGTCAAGGAGACCGTCATCAACAAGTTGGAGACCCAGGTGGAGGAGCAGGTGAGCCCTGGCGGTTGGACTCTTCCCGGAGTCGGCCCTAGACTCGGGCTGTTCACTTTTATTAGGGCGGCACCCTCCCCACGGGAAATTTTGTAAAATTAACTCTCTTAGGCCGGTGTTCCAAGACACCGAAATAAGGGTTTAGATGTTTAACATGCTACACCTGTGCCCTGACCGTATTCCTGGTGCAGGACAGGACACGGCCAGTCCCTTGTTTTTTGAGGAACGGATTTTGGTGTCCTTTCCGTTGCCGAGCTGTTGCCCAAATTCCGCGCATGCGCAGAGCTCACTTTCTAGTTGGTTTTCCTTTCCAGTTGACTTTCCAGATGGTGGACCCGCGTCTGGCGGCATCAACTCGTGTGTATTCAACTTCGTGAATATCGGGGGAAGTACCAAGCGTGTTGCTGTGCCAAATGAAACTTTGTAGTAGCGAAACTATCCTGGAATAAATTTTGTACACTTTGATGGACATAGCAGGAAATAATCGCAACTTAAAAAGTACGTGAGAAAATTATAAAGGCAGTTATATTTTGGTGCTTTGGTGCCTGCTACCTCTAGTAGTTTTTTCCCCCCCGTAACAATTGTATCGATGGTTGTGAAACATCCGCTAGAATGCATTGAAACCAGTATCTAGCCTCGCACAGGGTAGGATTGTGGTTGTTATTTGTATGTTTATTTTTAGTACCAATTTCTTTTTTTATTTAACTTAGTTATATAATTCAGGTAAAATTATCACTGTCACAGTAACGCACTGCAGTGCAACACAGGGAGCTGTTCGCATCGCATCAGACTTTGAGCTAGCGACGGAACCGGAGTATTGGGCGTAACACAGGACTCGTGTCACTGACTTGTTTCACAGCACTCCAAACGCAACAGACACGTGGCCGCCAATCAGCGCAGCTCGTAACACTGTCCCGACGTGGTTCGCCAGGATTTAAGGGGGAGGGAGAAATGCCAAGTTCATTTTTTTTTTCTGCACTGGAGTGAATACGTTTGTTGTTAGAGCCACGATTATTTCACTGAATTCATTTCACTACAGACCAGACTCAACTTGCCTGTACGTAATGAAACCATTTTAGAGTGCTCATTGGTAGAGACCGGAAAAATTCGCGGATTCATTTGGTGATATTATAAAATAAAAATTTTAAAAAATTATACACTTTTTTTAGTTACGTTCCCGCAAATTTTTCAGGTTCCTACTCAGTATTCGGTAGAAGAGTCGTATCCTTTACCAGGTTACACGTATCCTTTACCAGGTTACACTTCTCCTTGTCCATAACTGGTTCAGGGTAGTCAAGAGCGTGTTACGAGCTCTGCAGTCCAATCATCGTCAGGGAGATGCATATGTGCTTCAAGTCTACTTTGTTGTACAGTGAATCTACGAAGTAATAATGCCCTGTTTATAGTTTTTTTAAAGTGATATTTTATGTGTCTAGATTTTCCTTTCATTTATAGCCTCTTACGAATGCTTTTCTCCAACAAAGTATTCACAAAATACAAGTAAATTTTTTTTTGACGTGATAACGTCTTATAAATCTATGAACGCCGGCTGCACGCACGAAAAATTGTCACGTTCCGCCTGAGCCGAGCGTGCTAGAACCGGCCAACCACCGTGCGAGAAAATCTTCTATAATATCAAACAGGTTAAGGCGGGCTTTTTAACTAATTGTTCGTGGTTATATTTAAACAAATTATTTAAATTAAATTTGCATAAACTGTAAATAATATTTGATAATTAAAAATGTATGCAATTTTTCATCATTGTTTTCTTATGACGTTATCACGTAAAATTATCGTCCGTAAACCAACTTTACAGACAACCCCCCTTTTTTTCTGTTTCATTTGTGCAGAGTTTTATTGTTCTTCAGTGGTAAATGAATGAACATGGAAATGTTAGCCGTGCAGGAGAGATCATGGAACTAGCTGAACGTCGTCAGTTGTGACCTTGGAATGCTTTCAGCGCCAACTGAGGTTGCAGGATGCCAAGCAGGTGGAAGCCAAAGCAGCCAAGATCAAGGAGTGGGTGACGAACAAACTGAGAGAGGTGCGTATTATTGTTGCTAGTGTTTATTTTCAGCGATAAGCAAACAAACTGTCATGGTTCCTTCTTTCCTTCGCATCGAAAGCTGCGACTCTCTTTCAAGAACAAAAATTTACGGATAGTTACCAACGTTTAAATGAGATCAACTTGGTCTGGAGACAGGCCCCAATACAGTAGGATGAGGCTGCCTGTGGTGTCCAGAGACACCCTTCCGAAATATTATGGCAGAACTGAAGACTACCTAATAGTTGACCACATTATTCTTGATTTTGTATGGTATGTTTACAAGTACAAAAGTATTTTGGTTTAGATATGTTGTATACAAAGGCCACCAAAAATAAAATCCAGGCTACAGCACAGCTAGAGTTGTGGTAAAACTTGCACTCGGATGTCAGCAATCTATAGGAAGAGTGACGTTTAAGCAAGGAAAAATAGGTATCTGGGTTTGGAGGTAGCAGCTGAAAGTTTAGGGCCAATATCTCTTTAAATTTTAATTTTAATTCTAATTATTCGTGTTATTATTTCTCATGCACTGCGCTCTTAATGCCTTTGGAAAAAGATTTTTACACTTGTTTGTCCCTTCCTCTCATCTCCACCTAGGGCCTAGGCGGTTTGAGTTGGTCTCGTAGAATGTCCAACCTGGATTTTTCGCTGGAGGGGAACATGATAAATGACGTAGTACACGGTGTTTTTTTTCTCGGTGTGTTCCTGTTTTCCACGCTCCAATACATTCCGTTATAGTTCCATATCATAGTTTCAGCTGTAAACTGTCTCTAACTTATAGGTCAGCGGTATATAAAATTCTAATTACTTGATTTCATTCACTTGTACATCAGAAAATGTTTTCTGCCTTTGAATATAATGTGTGTGTCGTGAAAAATTACAATTTAATTCTACCCCTACATCACTTCTGTTGTATCCTGATACAAGTATATTCAGGAAAATATTCACATGTTGTTCTCAGGTCTATTTGTAATATGTATTTGTTAATAAATTGATTATTTGTTCACCGATGAGCAGGGACATGCAACATTCACCATATGGTTTGACAAAATTCTATATTCGAAATGTTTGTGCACTCAAGTGACACTCGTTAATTGGATACACGCGTTATTTGAAGAGAAGAGGCAGGTATTTTTCTCAAACAAAAAAAAAATATCTGATCGCTAACTAGATTGCAGTGCAGTATGCCAGAGCCAGTATTTTCGTGGTTGTAGTTAGCAGTCTGCAAGAGAAGTCGTTGCCTTATTCGGCCGGGCATTCGAGACGCGTTTACAACCCCCCCCCCCCCCCTCAACACATTGTTGGTGTAATTAGGGTGCCAACAGTAAACGCGCAACTAACAGAAACTCGACCGATCAAAAAAACAAAGAAAACGCTATAGTGTTTTAACTGTGAGGTAGACTCAAAATCTTTTCGCGAAAAATACATGCTCCTATCCATTTGGATTCTGCCACGTTTTACCTTCCATACGTAGATCATTTTATTGGGTCATTTAATTTTTTTTGTTGCTGTTATTTCCTTTAGTAGTTCAAGTATATAGAGATTTGCTTTCTAGCGTCTTTCGAATTTTACAGGTCTCTACGCCATGAGCTAACCAAAATCATATTCAAATATGTAATTGTATACAATTTTTGACTGTATTCAAATATTAAGGGAAATCAGGCCCCGTCAACTAGAACTTTTTTGCTCTAATTTTAATTCTGAACTGTTAATCCCAATTTTTGACATAAATAATATCTGCCAGAACTTCTGTATCTTGTTGGAAACACAAATGTATAACCGGCTCTAGTCTGTATGCGCCGCAAGGAAATATATAGTGGGGGCGTCTACAACTATCATGATAATCACACCAGTTTACAAGTGTTGACTCCAACAAGTAGCCAAAGCTAAGTCCTATGCCGTGTCGATCCAAATAATTTAGCACGAAAATTTACTGTTAGTAGTATCAAAATATTTGAAATTGCAAGATGGCGAGGCCTAATTCCCCTTAAACGCAAATTTTGCATGTCCACAGGGCCGGTATTCCAAAACACATAAGTAGAGACCGGAAAAATTCGTGGATTCATTTCATGATATGCTAGAATCCAAACAACTGTATCTTTATATTGCTTCTGTGATTGACTCACAATTTATCTGAAGGACTTTGATCCAATGGAAAACCTTCAACCAAAAAAGTATTGAATCGCAAGCGTCCCAGTTGACAGGTGTCACGAGTCAGTAGCCAATGAGCAGGTGGCATTTGCCTGAGTGTGTAGGCGATTGTGGAGTCTGTCCTAGAGGTCATCGAAATCGCGAATTTTTCCAGTCTCTACACATAAGTGTTTACGTATTGAATATGCTACACCTGAACCTTAACCTAGTGCACGATAGGACACGGCCAGTCCCTTATTTTTAGGGAACGGATTTCGGTGTCCTACCCGTGTACCATCTGTCACCCAAATTCCGCGCATGCGCAGAGCTCACATTTCAGTTGATTTTGTGCAGATGGCGGACCCGCGTCTGGCGCCATTAACTCGTGTACAGTCCCTTTTTGTGATCATCGGGGGGACGTACCAAACGAATTGGTATGTCAAATGAAACTTAAAAAGTAGTTGGGAAAATTATAATAGCACAATTTAATTCGTGCGACGGTGCTTCTAGATTTTTTTTTTTTTTTTTGCCGTAACGCCAGAATGCGTTGAATAAAATTTTCTAGCCTCGCGCAGGGCACCGTTCATTAAAAACCGTTTGCCGATTTGATCACTTAACACTGGGATTCGGTTCGGACGCGTCCGGGGATGAGACCCCCGCGAGTTAGGTTACTGTTTTGTCCCCAGCAAGTCAGTGCATGTTCGTTTACCTTGCCCGAACGTCTTTGGAATGCCGTCCCTATAGGTTGCTGTTGGAAGGGTCGACTCGAAAGCTTGTGTTGCAGTTGGAGGAGCAGAACCAGCACCTGCGCGAGCAGAACCAGAAGTGCAACGCCCAGCTGGAGCTGCTGAGGAACCACCTGGCGCACAGCCAGCTGGGGCTGAAGGACCGCTCCAGCACGGGCGTGAGTGCAGCCTTCTTCACGCCCGCTGCTACTACCTGTTTCGAAACGATCCGCCCCCAGAAAAAAGTATATATATATATATATATCCATGCGAAGTTACAGATGTTCCGTGAATTCGTGCGTCCACACGCAAACAACAGTATCGATACAAAATAACGTTTTCAGTGACACTGGGTTCGGATTTTTACCTCTGGCATTTATGTTTTTTATTGTTCCAGAACCTTTATTAGTTTAAGTTACCTGAATAGCTTTGCAGTATCAACTGCGTGCATAACACGATACAACACAACAAAGTCAAACTGTATTTCCTTTGGTTTAAAAAAAAAAGTTATTGGATGAAACATCAATTAAAATAAAACATTATGCGCCAATTTTCGTAATAAATACTCAGTATTATTTTGAAAAACGTATCTCACGTATGCCAAAATAACAACCCACGTATTTTGTACGAATTTACAATATATTTTCTTGTAGTGTTACCGAACTGTTTCTTGGGATGTTTTGTGAAATTACATAAAAAATAAGCGCGCTGACTGCACCATTTGACACGGCGCCGTGGCGAGTTGAGATGGCGACAATACAGCGACGGAAAACGTTTAGCGTTCTCCTTTTCAACAAGCGCGAGTCGTTCACAGCTGATCGGCCTGATTCCCTACCGCTCACTGGTGGTTTTGTGAAATGCTAACAAATCTGAACGTGTCTCTCAGTACTCACCAGAGACGTGTAACCTCTAACCTCGGTAACAAGCGAACTAATGTGTTCTCATGTTACAAATACACTTATAACACGAAACTCGGACACGAAATTAAACGCAGCGATCTTTAAAATAATGCCGAGCATGATACCTATACGCTAATTGGGCTTTTAACTAAATTTCTAGACACGAATCACACGTCGTTTCCGCAACCGCCGCTAGATTTCGTTGCCGGAGCAGCTACGTCGACTGTCGAATCATTCCATTTTCAGGGTGAAGTTTTAAATCGTATAATGAAATGTCTTCGATAAAACCGCCAAAGACTTCAAAAAATACTAAACCCCGGCTTTGGAACTGATATACGACAAGGAATTTCATTAAAATCCTGTCCATTAAATAGTTAGTACTATAAAGTTTTCCTTTCTCTTTGTGAACTTTGGTTCGCGCCATCCACCGCAGATGGCAGCACCGTGGTTACACATTTCCGATCCATGCGACTTCCGTTCCATTCGCGATATTACTCCTACCAAATTCCGTATACCGAGAGCTAAGATTTTACTCATCAAAAACTTTGTATTGTTATATGGCAACCCTGTAATTTTTCATGGTCGTGTTATTCCACGGAGTGGATGTGTAATACAATATAGTCAACGATTTGTTTACAAATCAAGTCGAAGCAGTAGGAAGGCTAGTGCTAAAAGTTTGCTAAATGGCTTGAAAGATCTTGCCAGGAAGAATCGTAAAATTTTCACAATATTGTCAGTTGTCACTTGGTAACAACGAATCAGCCAGGAACAAGCATTCAACTTCATTATAACAACATACGTTTATTTTTATCATCAAGCTCATTTTCAATTCAATTATTAACACAAAAAAGATTGCACACATCCACTCCTTAACTGCTTTCCTCCATTATCTTTTCCACTTCTCATAATACAAACTCATGAATGAATAAATGAATTAATTAATGAATGAATGAATGAACGAATGAATGAAGGCCTTAAGGTAGGGTCTCACAGGCCATGTTCATTTTTTTTTTTTTCGTTATTGCTACTGTTTAAGGGCTATTTCTGTAAATTAACATTATACCTAGTTTGAATTTGATGTTCTCTCACAAACATTTTTAAGGTATATTTCTTAAGTTTTATAAAATGGGTTTGAAAAAGGCGCGCAAGAGTTTGTAATCCTATCACTTGCGCTTCTTTTTATCTCCTATTACAAAACTCTTAGGAAATAGCTGTGAAAAATATTTTTTGTGGTGAGGGGTATAGTGTTAAATAGAACCTGATTAATAGTAATGATGAAAACATGAAAAAAACTCAACATGGTATGTACGACCCCACCTTAACTTCTCGTCGACATCAAGGGCATTAGAGACGTCGAGATAGAAAAGGAGCACTGACTGAATGGGTGAGCGAGAGAAACGGAAGTACGTAATTCGAAGAAGGAAAAAAAACACTGGCTCATATAAACGTCCGCCACCTTTCTCATTTGTCTAAATCCGCGGTTCGACCTGCCCGATGATCGAAAACCGGTCGTCTTGAAGAGGTGAAGGTGTGGTGGAGGGAGGTGGTGAGTGATCTGACCACTCAGTCACTGCGGTCACTTATGAACACTCATGTTACTTTTCTCAATAATAGTACCTACTTTAGTGCAATCCAGCCAACTTAACACTTCTGAGTTTTCACGCCAAGGTATTTTCATTCATTCAAGAAGGATTTACAACGTGAGACTATACCTACTTGTTTCTATCATGTTACTTGTATCAGCAGGTGTGATATCAACTACGTTGTGTTGTTGTTGGCGGTCCTGACTCTTTCGGGAGAATTTGCCTGCCTCTTAAAAGTGTGGGAGCCGTTTCGGGCTCCAGTAACCGAGGGAGAATCTAACAGGGTCACGGAAAGGGTGCACGGATGCGAATACGTAGCCTCTTCGCACCAAGGCAACTAGAAACCTCCTCGTGGAACCCATGGGTGTTCACCAAAACAAGCTCTGCCAGGGAGTCATCGTTCCTCGACATCTTCAGATGCTGTGGGAAAAAAAAGGTATCTGGTGAGGTGGAAAAAGCCCTCTTCTGCAGGTGACGTCAGAAGGTTGGGGAACTTCACCCGGGGTGTCAGCACTGTCGGGTCCTCAGGCCGTGGCTCACTGTGTCTGGTTGCGGCTTCTGCTGTGGAAACCAGAAGCGACCAGGCGTGGAAGAATTCTGGAAGCTCTGGGGCATCGGGGCCGGTGAAGTACCGGAGGGACTGTCCTCACGTGACCAGTTCCTGGGGGATTTCCTGCGACTCGGACCGCGGCAGTTACTCCGCTAGCCCACGGGCTAACAGACCGTACAAGGCGGTGGTGCGGGGTGACCCTTGTTGATGCTGGGACTCCCAGCTGAGGTTCCCTCTACCGGCCCCGGGTCGCACGGTGAGGACTCGCACTGACAGTTGATGGCTCTGATCGCCCAGACCTACCTCTCTCCGATAAGGGGCGGACGCAGTGAGCGACGGCACAGCTCCGGTGCCAGCCTGTGCAGCTGGTAGAGGTTGCATGCCACAAGCTGTCTGGGGGCTGATGGGGTCTCACAGATGTGGTAGACTTGATTAGTTACTTGTGATACTCTTGGGATAAGGTGTCCCTTGCTTCAACTACAGGTTGGACTAATTGGGTTGAGGGGAGTGGGTGACAATGATGCTGGGATGGGTAGCCACAGCCTCTCATTGTAGCTCCTCAGACATCTCCAATGGCGTTTCCCTGTGGCTCTAGGGAGCTCGTGTTGGTGATCCAGACCTCAAGCTGTGAAGTCCAACATGTTAAACAACCATTCATTGCAGCATTGTCAGTAGTCTATCCCAGAATGTTCAGTTCAGCTGGAACGCACTTTACACATTATTTTAACAACTATAAAATTAAAAAAAAAGTATTGATTCATCTGAGCTTTAATCTCAACATATATATGTACTCTGATGATACCAGTGGGGTGGATGTAGAAGTGAGCTGGTTTTCTCCGGTGCATGGAAGATGATGTGAAGGGATGTCTTTGATTTTTTGTTTTGCAGGGGTCTTCCCGTGCTAGCCTCAGCCTTGAAGCAGCGACCACCAGCGACGACTCACTGGCCATTCCACCCACCGATCTTCCGACGCGCCCCCTCTCCACAGCGTCTGCATCGTTCAGGTACTGAGCTTCTGCCATGACAGCTGGATGTGAAGACCTGAAGCTTAATCCATCGCGCCATGTTGTTTATTTCATTTTTTTATTGCCTTCTTTAAATATATTATATAAGATCTCTTGAATTTTATGTTTTGTTTCGAATTGTTTTTATCTTACATTTAATCAATGTTATCAAATATCTGTAAAAAGTCAATGAAGTGTTCATAATTATAATTATTTATTTGATCCTTTACAGCTTGAAAATTAGGTAAAGTTGAAGTAAACATCTGGTGAGAAAATTCGTGACCCAACGAAAATGCAGGAGAGCTTTAAGAATTTATGTACTGGAATCTCCCTTAACTAATAGTAATAAAGAGGAGAAAAAAATCAACACGACATGTGAGACCCCCACCTTAAGACACACTTTCCTGAACTCTATACCAGGAATCATAAGCTAACTGTATGGGGGAAAGGAATTTTTTTTCTTGCATTCTATGTTTGTTTTTTTTTTCCTTCAATGCTTTTAATCCACTTACCTTAGCAAGTATGTTTGAGTACCATCATGGTTCCTGGTATATTATTGTTGCTGATTTTTTTTGGTTTGAGTCCACAAGTTTTCACACGATAGTAAATTTTTCCTTTATATAAAAATATATGCGCTCTGAACTTTTAAACTGATTTGAAATCATAATTGAAGTAGTACAAAATGTAGATGAAATAGATCATGTTTTGTAGTTAAGTTTAAGCGATTTAACTAACAATGTTATTTCAATGGGCAGACATACACCACTTAAGAATACAATTAAGAATCAGGTATGTATTTAATTTATGTCTGGAGTGAAACTGAAAAAAAAAAGAAAAAAAGAAGCAGTCTTATTATCAGGCTTAAGCATAGCCTTTGCGACTGTGAATTATGCTTGGGAGACAGCCATGACTGTGAAACAGGAATGTAATGTTTCATTTTACATAATGAGGACACTCTTTAGACTGTCTTCACGGAGACTGTTGTGCTTAAAATTTTTTTGAAACTGGAATGAGATGTGTGAGTAACAAAGTGGTAACAAAAACTTATGTTTACATTGCAGCCATTGCTCAAGATGTCATCATGAATAGGTATCAATCACTCTGAGGCCGGTATTCCAAGACACAAAAATAAGGGTTAGGTGTTGAATATGCTACACCTGTATCCTAACCGTATTTCTAGTGCACGATAGGACACGGCCATTCCCTTATTTTTAGAGAATGGATTTTGGTGTCCTATCCATTCCATCCACATTTGTTTCTTACCTTATTTGCTACGGTTTTATTTTCTTCATAGATCTATGCAATACCTACTTTCTGAATGCTTACACAAACTACATTCCATCTAAGACTTATGTTACTAATATGTATTTAAACTTTTAAGACTTCTTCAACCGCTACTTTTTAAATTATTAAATTACTGATTTACATACCGTTTCCCTCCCATGTACCTAATATTGTAAACTTGATAGTTCAGCCACAAAAACACGCTGACATAAGTATTTGTATGTATTATCATACTTTTTTTTTGTGTGTTGGCAGGCCGTGTTCCGATAGCATTGGCTCCCTCGACACAGTGCCAGGTGAGCGAATGAGAAGGAAGGAAGCCATTTTAAAGCGTAATCTGCCTAAAGTACCTACAGTGCCAAGTCTTCCTGTTCAAATAGGTATAAGAGAAACAGTAGTCTGGGTGTAGACGTCGTTTGAGTCTTTCTGACTGCAATGCTTGTAATGCGTAGTGCGTGAAGAGGACTCAGAGCATGAATTTATCCTTACAGAACACACTGTCTGATGCTGATGTACCTGAGCATACGAGTCATTTCCAATGACTCTTGCATGAAGCATCCACCTTATTTTATTGTACAGCCATGACATGTTGGTTATTTCATTTTCTTTTTTCTTTTTTCTTTTTACTGTTATTTGGTGGCCTTTTCTTTAAATTTAATATGACAGCACTCTTGCATGTCAGATTTCATTTAAAATTATCATTTAAAGTCACATAAATGTACATAATTATACATGATCTTTTACGGAAAGTAACTAAAGCTTACTAAATATCTGGAGAGAGCGATCAGAATAAATTTACAGGAAAAATCCCTTAATCAATTTTAATGACCAGAATATTAAATAATCAACCCAACTGATGAGATAGAGCTTTAAATCATTATTTTGATCACAATATAAGTTATTAAAATTATTTTACATTAAAAAAATAATACAAGTGGATTATATTATTATTTGAAAATAAGAAAAACTATGTTTCATGCAACTATCGAGGCCTTCATTTGATTTGTTAAAGAAAAATGCCAAACTTTTGTGTGTACTTTCCTAAACTTCATCTAAGTTCAACTATATTCTTTTTTATTAAACTAAAAAAATTTGTTTTTAATTTCACCAAGTAAATATATATTTTAATAAGGGAGATTAGAGATGAGGGATAAGCTTTGAGTGTGTGTGTGTGTGTGTGTGTGTGTGTGTGTATAACGTTTAAGCATATTAGAACAATGATGCTCTGTCTTAGATCACAGCGATGACTGGGGGTCATAAGAATATTTTATTTGGTTGCCAAAATTATTAAGAAGATAGAAAAAATAAAGTGCACAAAAATCCTGGTATTAGACTCATCTTTCAAATTGCTGAAATGTTTTAAAATATTTTCTACATATTATTTTTATCTTTATCTATGCAATGTTTGAACATTGATACCTATACAAGTTTTTTGGTTGCTAGACCGGTAGGGCACGACTCTCCTTAGCTTCCTGTCGGTGCACTTATTTATCTCCTTATAACTAGAGCATTCAACATCCACTGTAGTATTTTCTCACATAGGTACCTCAGCCGTTCTTATCCTGTACTTTTATCTCGGTTACTAAATTTACCAGAGCAGAATGCCTGAAAGTATGTCCAATAAGTCCATCTTGTAGGTCTGTGTGAAGCTTCGACTAAGTGAATCAATTGACACTCTTTTTAATATTCAATTTGACTTCGCCAGGAAAATTGTTATTCATTTTATTTGAAGCTACGGTTGTGTTGCAAAGCTCCACATCTGATGTGAAAATTTGCATTTGTTGCAAAGCTTTAAATTGTTGGAAGCCTAAGATTCGCTCATGAAAAATATTGACTTTTTTGTGTGTATAACTGTTTTGCTTGAATAAAGTTGGTTATTTAAAAAAAAATCAAAACGTGGCACTCCATTTGTTTTTATGAATGTTCAGTGAGCATGATTATTTTATAACTTTTACTTACTGGTGTTATACATAAGAACATAATTTGTTAGTCATGTTATTAGTTCAAACATAAATTTAAACGAATATATATATTTTTTTTACTTAAATTCTGTATTTAATCTAATAAGTGTAATACATCTTCACCGAGAACAAATCTTTACGAAAATTTTTAAAATTTGATTTGATATTTGTTTTGCATCAAAAAACTGGTATTCACACAGGCGTACTCCAAGTAACCTTTCCGTGGCTTTTGGCCTTTTCAAATCTATATTTGCTATATTCTAATAAATATACCTCCAAACACATTGAAAATATCTTCATAGTGTCTCCTGAATAAAATGGTTATCCATTGGGGTCACAGGTACAAATTGGTTTTGCACCACTGTATTAGGATTCCAAGCATGACACAAATAATGTTATCTCCCCTGTGACCTATGTAATGGTGTTTTTAGAAAATCTTATCTGTAAAAGTATTTAGGTAAAATTATTTTAGCTGATATGTGCAGTATGAGCATGATAGATATTACCATACTGTGTACATATTTTTGTTACCACTCTTTTATCATAGCTTTACCTGTATGTATGAATGGACTATGTATTAAAATCTTTCCATTCAATTTTTACCCACGTTTCGACGTCCGAATGTGTTAATATTTTGCATACACATAAAGAACCTCTGACAATACAATGTTTTGATAACTTAAGACCTTAGAGTTATGGGGGAGTGTAAGGGGGGTCAAAACACCTAATTTTGAACTATGGGTAATAACCATGCTTTGTGTGTATCCATGAGGTCAGGGCATGGTAGGAATTTTCCCTGGTGTCGACTGTGCCCCTAGGGGGGAAGGAGGTTAAAGACCCAAAATTTTGAAAATTTTAAAAATCACTGCTTTTTCAATTTGGAGTGTTTCCGATCCAAAAAGGTCGAGTCGTGGTGGAAAATGTGCTGGCAAGCTAAAATCATTGTTCTCTTAATTTTTATTATTTAATGTCTGCAGTTCTGTTGTAGTGCTTATGTGCTAATGTGCTCTGGTAAAAAATGAAGTACAAAACGGGTAATGACAACTTTAGCCAACATGGCAGCATTTTATTTTGGGACTAAAAATAATAAAATAAACTTATTGTTTAAAAAACTAAAAGTTTCACATTCAGTATATTTCTCTTTTTATATAATTAGTAAAATTGGCAGTTAACATCTAGAATTTTTTTATGGACAGTTTGAAGTTTGTCCGTACATAATTTAAATTACATTTTATAGCTTGGTGGAGCATAGAACTAATGTTGAACACTTTTTTAAAACATTAAGGGATCGACATTAAACACTATAAACATTCAAGCTTAGTATGCATCACCTTGCTTGCTTATGTTGGTTTGATAAAAAAGATTTGGTATGTTGCCTTCGTGCGTGTTTAGAAGTGAAATCAGACTATATAGTATTCAATGCCGGTACTCACAAGTTGTATGAAATTGTATCAAATATGATGACAAGTCTTAACAGTTGTCTGACTCTTTAGTATGTTCATTTAATTCATTATTCTCCTTCCCTAACCACCACTCCCGTCTAAGGGTGCCTCATTCTTGCGCGTTGCACTTTTCGTTATTGTGTGATGGGTCATCATCTCAACTTCCCTCTCAAATGGCTGGGTTGGAAGGGAAAAAAAAAAAAGGGGGTGGGTTAAAAACATAGGTGCCTAAGCACAAGGGTCCCGGTTTAGTTTCGAGATATTTTTAAAATCTTGGAATTATCCTGTTAGGTGGAAACTTACATGTTAATTGTTAATAGAATCCATAGGAAACCTTAGAAGTAATGTGATTTGCATAGATCACGTTTACAGTTATTGCTGCAGTATTATTTACAGTCTTTAAATTTTTGACGTGACAACGTCTAATAAATCGATGAACGCCGGCTGCACGCACGAAAATTCCCCATTATCCACATTGTCCCATTACGCTGTGTCCCGTTACACTCATTGTACACTTGCGCCGCATCTATCTCTCTTCCACTCGATTGGAACAACCATCCATTTGACTTTTTCGAGGCACATTAAACTTGAAACACTCCCATTCGTTTCCTACTTTTCCTATCATCGACCTATCCTTAACAGAACAACACTTATTGGAAGAAGTTAAATAGCAAACATGTATAAAAGTTATAGTTAAAATAATCTCTTCGTTAAAGTAATAAACATTTTTGAATTAACGAGTGCAAATAAAAGTAAAATTTATCAATTAAATTGTAGATTTCATTTCACTCCTTCTTTGTATCCATACCAAATAGTGATAATTCAATAAAAATGATTCGATTTTATTCATAAAAGTATGCAATCAATTCATCAGTGTTTTGCTCTGACGTTGTCTCGTTAAACTATCGTCCGTAAACCGACTTTACAGATAAACAATTTTTTTTAAATTGTACGTTAAGTAGTAGGGAGGGAGCCCGGGCTGGACGGCGACTGTGCTCCGCCAGGGATGGACGCGACCAGCCTCCTGAGCCAGGACCTGCAGGCGGCGGTGGAGAGCCTCACGCTGCTGCCGTCGTCCCTGGGCGCCGTCCCGCGCCCCGCCGCCTGCCCCGGCCGGGGGGGGGAGACCGCGGTGCACGACTACGCAGAGATCTACACCCCGAGCCGGGAGCGGGCGCTGCCCTGGCTCGGCGTCGCGGCCAACCATCGGGACATCTCCCACGGTGAGCGCCGCGAGGGTGGAGTGTGTCCGCGCTCGCACTCTCTCACGTGCCCGGTTCAGAGATTCACATATCTCCCTTGCATCCTGCGGTGAATGATCACGCAAGTGACCATCATCATAAACAGGGGCGCAACAACTAAATTTCTAAAGGGGTGGAGGGGGGGGGCAATATACCTTTTTATAAAGAATCATCGATTTCCCCCCCCCCCCCCCTATTGAAGCGGGGGGTTCAGAGGGTCCTCCCCCAGGAAAATCTTTATTTCAAGGTGGAAAATGGTGCTATTTAAGCAGTATTATTATCTAAAAATTGATTACACAGCACTTTCTTTGCCCCCGTTTGCCGCCACTTCAAGGTTTTTGAAGGGGGGGGGGAATACCCTTGCCCCCCCCCCCCCCCCCCCCCCCCTGTTGTTGCACCTCATAAACACTTGCGTGATTTTTTCTGCTGTTAGATGAAATTGGGTAAATATTGGTAGAGAAAAATTTTTTAGGTGAAACATAAAATACAAGAAACTGTCGTGGTAAATGTACAGGTAAAGTCCTCAGATACAAGCACTGATAAGAGAATTAGATAACCACGATGGCCAAGATGAGCCTAAAGCCTCAGACTCGCGCCCCGTCTTGAAATTTTCATTTTCTCAACATTACTGTTATTTGAAGAATAAAACTTAAATTTTAACATGGTTCTTCCTTGAGTGTTGTTCTATCACCAATATTTCCAACAGATATTCACAAAGTGTAATATCGTGGGTGTAAAAAGTTGTGCAAATGTTTGCGACTGTTATCGCTTACAAAATCATTTAGACACATTGTATTTCACTTTGAGAATATCTGTTAAAATATAATTGTTTTACAAAATTTAAAAAAAAAAAAGTATTGTGTCAAAATTTCTTGGGAAGTGTTTTCCTTGTTAAAAAGATTATATATAT
Organism: Bacillus rossius redtenbacheri; assembly: GCF_032445375.1. NCBI lineage: Eukaryota > Metazoa > Arthropoda > Insecta > Phasmatodea > Bacillidae > Bacillus > Bacillus rossius. The sequence goes on from NC_086330.1 coordinate 356,174,348, forward strand.
TTTTTAAGTTACTTGAGAAACGTCGCAACAGAGTTAAGCCTCGATTAGCGTTACTATTTTTAAAAAAAAATCTGACAGTAAAAGGGGGTTAAAACTGCAAAGTTATTTTTGATAGCTATAAATCACATCTCCAAAACAAATCAAGTCAGAGGTAAGAAACTTAAGATAAATACATTACATTAGTAGTTACGAGAGGTATTCTTTTACCATCTATCGCAAAGGTTGCGAAAAATCGGCAGGTAGGGGGTTTTACTAGGAAATTGAATTTCTGAAGTAAATTTTTGAGTGAGGTAAGAAATGAGAGAATAACTTTCATAATAGGTAGAGACTGGAAAAAAATTCGCGCTTTCGATGACCACTAGAATGGACTCCACAACCCCCTATGTACTCAGGCAAATGGCACCTGCTCACTGGCTGTTAATTTGTTAGACCTGTCAACCGGGACGCTTTGCGATTCGATGCTGGTTTTCCGGTCGAAGGTTTTTCCCATTGGCTCAGAGTCCTCCGGATAAACTGTGAGCCAATCGCAGAAGCAATATAGAGGTACGGTTGTCTGGATTCTAGCATACCGTGAAATGAATCCGCGAACTTTTACGGTCTCTACTAATTATTAGAGAATGGAAAAATTCGCGCTTTCGATGACCTCTAGGACAGACTCCACAACCCCCTACGCACTCAGGCAAATGCCACCTGCTCATTGGCTATTGACTCTTGACACCTGTCAACTGGGACGCTTGTGATTCGATACTGTTTTCGGTCGAAGGTTTTCCATTGGCTTAAAGTCCTCCGGATAAACTGTGAGCCAATCGCAGAAGCAATATAGAGGTACAGTGTTCTGGATTCTAGCGTCTCGTTGAAAATAATCCGCGAATTTTTTCCCGGTCTCCGATAGTAGGTGTTGAGTGACGCTGAGGGCCCGTGGCGTGTGCGCAGGCGGCAGCACGAGCAGCACCAACAGCGGCTCGGAGGCGGCGGCAAGCTGCCCCGCCCGCCCGCCCACCCCGCCGCTCCACAGGTTCCCGTCGTGGGAGTCGCGCATCTACCAGGTGGCGGCGGACGGGCTGCGGACTGCCGGGGCCCGCCTCCGCCCGCCGGCCGACGCCGCCAACAACAACAACAACAACGCCCACTGCTCGGCCGGCTACTGCGACATCAGCGTGCCCGTCTACGCCACCGTCAAGGGGGTGCGTCTCCTCGCTCTTCGACGACCGGCTCGGTCAGAGTCCTGGTGTTTGTGGCCAGTTTCAAAACTTGAAAAATTGCATCATTAAAAATTTTAAATCAGAAAGACACTTTCTTGCTTAAGAGGCCACTCCAGTGTTTCAGGGGCACTATGCAACCCGCGTTATACCTCATAAGATTTAATGTTATTTTCATTTTGCTTATAACTAATTAACTAATATAGATTTCGAAATGATGCTTGCTTGATATGTAAGACAACGATGCTCTTATCAAAGCCCCTTTCTTCAAAAACGTGCATAAATTATGGTTTTATACTAATCTTTACTAATATGTATAAGTACATTGTCTAGGTTTGAACCATAATTTATTCACGTTTTTGAAGAAAGGGGCTTTGATAAGAGCATTGTTGTCTTGCATATCAAGCAAGCATCATTTTGAAATCTATATTAGTTAGTTAGTTAAAAGCAAAATGAAAATAGCATTGAATCTTATGAGGTTAACGCAGATTGCGTAGTGCCCCTGAAATACTGGAGTGGCCTCTTAATGCAGACTAGCGCCATTTGCTGGCACTGCCGCTAATAAGGGAAGCCAACATGTGTTATCTCGGGGGAGAAAGATGTCCCTCCCTTCACCTCACCTGTTCCCCCAATCAGCCCCTCACGTGGTAGTTCTGAATCTCACCGCATACCACACACTGCTCTGTGGGTTGGTAATTAATTCCAGGGGGAGGAAGAAATGTGAGAATAGGCTAGAAATGAAATGAAAGCTTAAATAAAGAAAAAAAGAAGTCAATTTAGGATGGGAAGGGGGGAAGCAGGGACCTAAAAAGAGAGGTGAAAAGGAAAATTTTCGTTCGTAGAAAGAGGCCAGACCTATGCTGTAACAAATAAAAATAAAAATTCATAAATATAATGACTAAGTTATTGTTCGGAAACTATTTTACCAAGCACAATGCCGGGAGGCTTATTATCCAACAGCAATGTCGAAATCGTGTTTCTTGGTGACAGTCAAGTTTTTATTTTTTTTTATTTTTTAATGAATTCATTTTAAAAGAGAATATTACTGTGCTTTTGTTTAAATTTTTATAAAGATGAATTATTCAACAAATATGTCATCAATATGTTTCTTAACAAATATATTAGTTTGTATAGTTAAATTGAAAGAATTTTTTTATATTTTTTATTAAATAATTTGTTATAAATATGTCCAGGAAATAATTGTTTCAAACAGTACAAATTTAAAACAGCAAAATTGTTTTGTTTGAACACTGTAACAATGTCAATAATGTAAAAATGAGCAATGGCTAGTGTCCAAAATAATTTTTAAAAGCATATTCATATGTTTTGAGTCAAATTACTTATTTACTATTAAAAATTCCAACAATATGTAGAAGTATCATTTGTGAACAAATTAGGAAAAAAAATGTATACTTTTTCTATCAAGAGTATTTTAGTATGAAATTTTTTTTTTAATTACATCACTTGACAATGATACTTTTGGATTGGAAATTAAATATTAAGGCCAAATAAAATAAAATAATCCAAATCCTGATTTTAGGTAAGTCGGCTCTGAGGCACAGATATAAGAGTATTATGTTTGTATCATTGAGTGGTTTCATATCTAGATGTTCATGAGCCAATCGTTGGCATCAAGGTCATTAGAGTAGACCTCTTAGAATACTAGCTTTAAGATGTGAAGCAAATATCAAATTGAATGTTTAAAATATTCGTGAAGTCGAATCGAATTGTGAAAATTTTCTGGGCAGAACTGTATTGCACTTATTTTATAAAATACAAAATTTAATTTAAAAATAATATTTTTTAAATGTTAGTCATTAACCAATTGGCCATATGTATAACTTCATTTAATAACAATTATAAAATAATCATGCATAATATTAATATTGAGCGTTCACAAAATCAAGTAAAGTACCACTTTTTGATTTTTTTGTCAAGTAAAAAATTTTCCTCAAGCAAAATATATACAACAAAAAAAAAAAAGAGTGCATTTAACTCAGTACACGTGATAGAAGTGAAACTTCTTTGGTGAGTCTAACCTCGACTCGTAAGTATATCGTAAGAGGTAAAATTGCAGAGAGAGAGAGAGAAAAAGAGAGAAAGAAGACACTTTTCTAAAAATAAAGCAGTGCAGGGTTTCTTGGCTTTCATTTCTTTTTCAATTATTTTAAAATTCCTGAACTTTTTGTATTTGGTAGAAATTTGGTGAAAGTAAAAATAAATTAATAAACATAAACTAACAAAATTATTACCCACTTCAAAATAACTGATCAGGATATCATTAATGATTTATCAATCAATAATGATTAATTAACAATAAATATTACTCACTGTTGAAATACTTACACCATAAAGAAAAACTGTGCATGTTACTGTTTCTTCAAACAATTCTACCATTTGGAATACGCCAAATTTCTGAACAAAATATTAAATTTATAACAGTTTCCGCTATCTATGCTGTCTCAACAGCGCTCTCTACGCTGGTGGTTGAACAAGAAGGAAGAAGAGCGTACTGGCAGCAAATGTAAAATTCAAGGTATTCACAGCTGACTATAAGATACTTAGGTTTATCTGATTTCTGAAACTAGCGCATGCATACACTCTCTGTCTTATTCTTTCGTTGATCTACCTCTCTCGGTTGTATTTTTTTTTTGGGTGAGGGAGGAATCATCGCAAAAACAGGAAAACGAAAACTAGCCCTGCAACTTAGATAGCATACTGCTCTCTATACATCTCTTTGGCCAAGTACCTATTTTCTGTCCTTTTCATGTTAGAAACGTCAGTGTTTTACAAAAGCGTCGCATTAAAATTCTGCCTTGAAATTTTGCTCATATCGCACTCACAGAAGTTTCACTTCAAAAAAAATAAATATTTTCATAAGCGAATCGTAGGCTTCCAATATTTTAAAGCTTTGCATCACAGCCGAAGCTTCAAATCAAACGGATAGCAAGTTTCCCGGTAAAGTCAAATGAAATACTCGGCCAGAGCTTCGCCTTTGAATATATACACTGTATAGAAGTCGCCAGCCCAGGTTAAAATTTATAATACGGTTTGAGGTAGTTGGTTAATTCACCGCCGCAATCGCCACCATCTCTAGGGCATCGACTTGTGGTGGTCCCTAGCGGACAAGTGTCGAACTCTTCAAACACCCCTTCCCCCTCCTGTTGAACGACCTTGAGCTGCAGTGAATGATTGGTGGGGGGTGCGGGGAATGACAGCGGACGACGGTGCTGCGCTCTAACGTGTAAATAACAACCTAAGACGATACAGGGCGTTACCGCAGCGCCCTGCAGCGGTGAAGTTCCCGTGCTGCTCATCATACGCTCCTGAAAAACGTAGAGTAAATCCTAACCACTCGCGACTTCTATACAGTATATATATTCAAAGGCTTCGCACAGGCTCGCATCAGTGACGGAGCCGATGCTGTCCGCAGAGGGCCAGCCAGATCCGCTCCATCCCGTTCACGGGGGACTCGAGCGACGACTCGAGCGACGGCGAGGGCGAGCACAACGCCCACCACGGCGCGGCCGCCGGCGACGCGCCCGCCACCAACACCAGGGCCACCAACAGCAGCAGCGACAACACGGACACCTCGCTGTCGGGCGGCTCGGGCTCCAGCCCCAGCAAGAGCCTGAAGACCACCTCCAGCCTCTCCCCGGCCAAGAGGAGCTCCTCCGGCTCCCCTTCCAAAAGTATGAAGAGAGGCGAGTGTCGTAACATCTCGGCTTCTCGCTACAACACAGCATTCGGCAGGAGTAATTTCCTGAACGGAACGGGATTCGCGTGAAACGGAAATGTGTAAAAACGGCTCTGCCATCTGTGGCGGATGGCGCCAACCAAAGTTTCACAGGTACAAAGAGAAACTTTATAGTACAAACTGACGGGCAGTATTTTAATAAAATTCCTTGATGAAAATCAGGTCCAAAGCTGAGGTATAATATATTTTCAAGTATTTTTCGCTTTTATCGGAAGCTTTTTTAATATAGTTTAAATTTTCGCTCTGCAAATCAATGATTCAGTAGTCGATGCAGTTGCTCCGCCAGCGAACTACAGCGACAGGTGCGGAAGCCACGTGTGATTCCCGTCCAGAAATGTAGTTGAAAACACAATAAGTATATTTTTCACTTTCATCATTATTTTAAAGAATTTTTTCGTTAAATTTTGTGACGGAGTTTCGTTTTATAAGTGTGTTTGCAAACTGAGAACACTTGATTTTGCTAGTTACAGAGGTAAGATGTTTCACATTTCTGGCAGGTACTGAAAGATTCGCTCACATTGTTTTTTTTTTTTGTATTGGTGTTTGAAGTTCTAACTCACAAGGATAGATAATTTCATTTTAACGACAGTACTTTGCTCTAAGGGTTTTTACTTTAAACTTCCACACTACACCTATCTTTCATTTGTTGTTCTGTCACAAATATATTCAACAGGTATTCACTAAGTGTAATTTATTGAGTGTAAGAAGTTGTGCAAGTTTTTGTAATTACTGTATTATTATTTGTGGATTATTGTATGAACAAATTTGTATGTTACAGAAATAGCCATTAACTTTTTGTAATAACTCCTTATTTTAATTTTTTGTTTATAATTTTTTTATATTGGCAGTTACACCTTAAGGTTTTTGCTATTTATGGGATTATAAAAAAAATTCCATATACAAAATTGGACAATAAAATTAATTTTTATAGGTATTGCTTATCTCTGGAAACAACCAAAATTGATTTCTAGTGAGAGACCATTACATAGTTTATCAAACGAAAAAAATTTCTTAATCTGAATTCATGCGGTATTCAGGCTTTAGAAAGAAACCACACAATTGATAATTGCTCAAGGTATCCTAGTGATGTCTGTTTAGGAAAAGCATTTAAGATAACGCATAACAAATGAGTTTCTGTTGCTGTATTTTGTTTTTAATGTTTATTTTTTGAGAAGTGAAAATGACTAAAATTGGTGTTTTCAGAAAAAAATATTTATGCCTAAATAATCCTGTACAATTACTTCAAAGCATACTCAAGAGACTTGCATAACACCTTTATTTTCATTTCTCCGCCATATAATGTTTTTGTGTTCGCTCAAATCTCAAAGTTGCCCTATGCATGATGAGAAGACTGTTCGCCAGTTCAAAGCCTTGTTCTTTGAGTTGAAGCACCAGCAAGCGTCACACTTATCACCCCGCCGTACTAACACAAATACACCCCTGAGTAGGCGGGCCGCTTAAAGACGTAGACATAAAAATCTTGTTACTCAAAATTATACTCTAATTTTTTCAGTTTACTTCAGGTTGATGTGAACACTTTTGACATTATTTTACAATATTTTGCGTGAAATTTATTCCACAGGCAGAGAACTTTTCGTTCCTTTTCATCACCCAATTTAATAGTCCTGTATGACAATTTAACTTTAGTATTTATTAATTTTAAATTTCTTGTCTATTTTTAATTGATAGTTTTACTCTCCATAAGTTAGTATTTTAAGAAGTTTTAAAAAAGTTTCATATTACCGTAGTTTGTTTCATTTATCAGATTAGGTACTATAGTAAAAGTAGTTAAATGTAGTAAAAGGCTAAATCCTGATTTGCATTTTTGCTGCGTATTTAAAAGTGTGCCTTTGCTAAATGAGATGCATAATGAGTATAAATAGAAGCTATTTCAATATTCTTTATTAATTATTATTATATATGTACATCAGCCTGTACAAATTTTTTTTTGAAGGAAAGAGGCTTAATTAGAACTTGGGTTGTCATATACATACTTGATGTTCAATTTGTTACTTGTGGATGTTTTCTAATGTAGGTATTAAAATTGATTGTAAAATAATTTCCTTGAGGTATATTTTAAAGCATTTTTAAAAGCTATTACGTATAACTTAAATTGAACCTCATAATTTTCAATAATTTCAGACAAAATTCTTTTATCATCAAATTTTTTCAGATGTGTACATATTAACAAATTAATTTTATTATAAGATGCTTCTTTTTGACTTATCAAGCACATAATATTGGATGTCTTACAAGGTAATGGACATTTAACATTGGCCCAATTTATTTGATTTTAAGTTGCACTTATTATTTAGTGAGTATGCGAGGCTCTTGTTTAATTCAGGAAGGGACTGAGTACTGTACATTTCAAAGAAAAAAATTCTCTTTTGAGGTTGAAGCATTCAAATAAATTAATGCAAGTTCGACTAGCATGGAACGTTTGCAGAAACCCTGTACGGCAGAACAGAAACCCCACATTTACTTTTTTTTTTACAAATTAATAATGTTATTTAAATCAAAGTGTATTTTATTCTTGTAGGTAAACATTTTCTTTTGGATTAAGTACAGATGAAAAGAGGGACGTTTCGTAGAACAAAGTTGGTGTTAGATACAGTTCGTGAAGAATCAGCCGCGCGTGTTAACAGGAACGGGTGCTCCTGCCTCACATTCCAGACACGTCGTTCGAGTCGGGCATGTCGGACGACTACGCCATCCCGCCGGACGCCCTGTCGTGCGACACGACGAGCATGGAGTCGTCCATGCCCTCGCTGCTGATGCGGGTGTCCTCGTACCTGGACAGCCCCGGCAAGCGGCTGGCGGGGGAGTCGCTGGAGAAGACGGGCCACCTGGCCAAGCTCGGCGGCAAGCTCAAGACGTGGCGCAAGCGCTGGTTCGTGCTCAAGAACGGGGTCCTCACCTACTGGAAGTCCCAGGTGCGTTGGCGGACAGGGGCGGAGGAACAAACCGAGGGTGCTTGTACTTATTATGCATGCGAGTTAGAAGTTTTACTTACTTGGCGTGGTAAAAAAAAAACCCTTCAATTTTGCATGCAAATAATTAATGGAAAATAAAATAATAAAAGGACTGGGAGTGATAATATAAATACGGTTGGTAAAGTATATATTCATTCAAATTATCAATATAAACATGTGTATACAATTTTATATTTAATTTAGTAAAATAATTGAAATGAATTTTCACTATTTATTAAATAATAATGTAATAATTTTTAATTTATCATGTAAATAAATTATACATAAATTACACAAACACTCCCACAAATACGGCCAGGAGACTACTAAACCCTCCACAGACACTCCCTGCCAGCGACAATGGAAGTTTACAAGCAACCTGACATCATTGTACATAAGGGAACATAACCTCACGTATATAAATACACTTGAAAAATTTTATAAACACAATTTATATCAAAAATATTAGAAAAGCTCTGATTGGAATATTTATTATGTTTTATAGTTTCGTAAATTAATTATTCTGATTTTTCTTGCTTTTTTTCTATTATACGAGTATATTAATATGTAATTACAATTCATGAATATATATTCTTACTCTAAAGCCATTTTATGGTGACTTGGAATGGATGATATTACCATTACATAACCTAGTATTTATGTATTAAAGTTAAAAATCCTTGATTCTGAATTGTGTATGGATTCTAGGTTACGAGCTGAAATGTTGCAATATTTAGGTTCAATCGTAGCCATGTGTCTGGTTTTTCAAGTATGTAGGTGCATAACTAATTTCACCATGAATAAAAAGGAAACAAATTATTAATCAAAAACGATTATAAACAGAAATCCATTTAAAAATGCAGACAAAACCTAAAAATACAAAATTGAAACTTAAATAAAATGGCTGCTTTCTCGCCTGTTTTTATTGACTGGATTTAACGACCTCTAATTCAATCATAAACTGGATATTACTTAACCATGTGCTTGTCGGTGTACAGGTTAAGTTTATAATTCTTAAGTTTTTCAATCGTAAACCCACCTTCACATCACAAAATACTACCATACACCCAGATGTTGACCCTTTATTAGTTGGTAATGTTCAACACAAAATCATTTGTCCAACAAATGGGCTGCTGAGTGGTATTCATATTAATAGGTTGTTTGCGCTATTGATAGAAGCCTCCCGCAGTTGATTGATTTGCTGGTTGATTTCAGAATGACATAAACAGGAAGCCTCAGGGTCAGATCGTCCTGGATGAGATCTGTCGCATCACCAGGGCAGACGGAGCTGCCACCTTCGAGATCTCGACGGGCAAGAAGACCTACTACCTGACTGCGGAGTCTATAGCGACCATGGAGGAGTGGATAAGGGTGCTACAGGTGACTCAACATTAGGCCTGTAGTAATACTGGTTTACAGATGCAAAGCGGATATCAAATTGACTTTTAAAATTTTCGCGAAATTGAATTGAATTGCGAATATTGTTCTTGGCGAAGCTGTATTACATTTATTTTTAAAAATATATGATTGAAGTAAAAAAAAATTGTTTAACATTGTAATGTTTAAACTTATTAAGTGATTAACCAATTGGACCCTCTATATAACATAATTCAATAAAAATTGTGAAATAATATTGTATATTGAGCATTCATAAAAGCAAACAAAGTACGTACCTTTTGTTTTTTTAAGTAACCAAATTTATTCAAGCAAAACATTAAAAAAAACAGTAACTATCTTCATGAGCGAATCTTAGGCTTACAATGTGTTCAAGCTTTGCAACAAACTTGAAGCTTCATATCAGATGCAAAGCTTTGCATCACAACCAAAGCTTCAAGTCAAACGAATAACAAGTTTCTTGGTAAAGTTAAATCGAATATTGAAAGCTTCGATTGATTCGGTTAGTCGAAGCTTTGCACATGTCTACTCAACATTGTGTTTGCTATGGCATGTGTGGAAGAGAAGCTCTAGTTTCGGCATGTTCTCAGATCTCGGGATTAGTAAATTTCAATATTTTCTTGAAATTGGGGGGGGGGGGGGGGCTGCGATCATTGAATCAAACACAGATTTTTCTCATAAAACTGATGTGACCGTGTAAGCAGGCTTGCATACTTACAAACATTACAAACATTATAAAAGAAGCTATTAGCCATAAAAATAAAATCATCATGAAAAAAGGTGGGAGGGTACCTTAGTACCATAAGTAAAGTGTTTATTATGTTAAGTAATTTTTTTACTGATATTTAATTGCATTTTACCTTAACTGTGTGAGTATATTGAACCAGTCCAAGTTATGGTAATTTGCAGTCTTAACATAAATACTCAGTCAGTAAGTGTACTAATCAGAAAAACATAATCATAAATTGTTTTGTTTTAATTTATTTATTTGGCTTTGTGTGGTTTTGAGTGTGTTCATTATGGCTCAACATGTGAAAACTGACATTTGCATGTTTTTGGAAAGGTTTTGGCTTGTTGAACTCACTCTGCATTTCCATGTAACTTCTTGAGTGCTTCTAACATATAAAGTGAGTTTTCTTTAAAGTGACAAAAATATTAATATTTGATTATAATTTGTAAAGGGATCCAAATATATGTCTTATTGTTATTGAGAATTTTTTAAAATTGGACTTTGTGGGTAGGAATAAGGCCGAACAGCTGACTTTTCTAGCCTTAGAGGATTGGTTTGAGTCCTACCTCAAGCATGGCTCCATTTAGGACTAATTTTTGTGTAATACATACTGTAAATAGCTTCACTCATTCCTCCTTCCTCTTCTTCAAAGTCCTGCAGATTGAGATGGCGGTGAAAGCCCTCTTTTGAGGCTTGTTATGCATTAAAATCTTCATTACTAAAACTCTGGAAAAGCAATACGTACTGAATGCATAGGCCGTAGGGAAAAAATAGCAAACATTAGCATGACAATTGGGGTGATCCGGGTATGGACAGCACTTTCCATTAGGCCTGAGAGGTGACAATAATTTCCTCTCCTGCATGAATGAATCTCTAATGCATCTAATATATATTCAATAAATAATATGTCTTTATATTTCCTTAGTAAGATTCAAATTATAATATGGTTATACTATGTATAATCAATACATAGTATAAAAAAAAAGTCGCTTCCCGCAGTCTGTCTGTCCCTATGTATGCTTAGATCTTTAAAACTACGCAACAGATTTTGAAGCTTTTTTTTTAATAGATAGAGTGATTCAAGAGGAAGGTTTATATGTATAATACATGCATAATATAGTAGAGAAACACTGATAATTTTAGAGGTTTCTAATGTGATGTCGTAAATAAACACATTTTTTTGCGCTTACATTGCAAATGCTGGCTGAACCCTATGAGATAGATCAAAATAATGTACTACTGTATTGTACACCTTAAAAAGGTCTACAAAAAAGTCCATGATGGTATATGTCTATCTCTTAGGGATAACCCACAATAACCATTTTTTATCCTTTACTTTTTACGAGAAATAATGGCTTATTTACGAAGCGATTTTAAGCATTACAGCATTAATCCTTATCCAATTAAGTACCTTAAATACATTGTGCATTTAATATAGATCAGTATGGCTCTTTACAGCATGTAATTTAAATGAATATTTTGGAAGATATTACAGATTTAAAATGCAGGGACATAGCGGTTGCGGTGGTACCGGCTGGGGGGCCGGCGGCGCGTGCCTATAAATAGTGTAGTATATTTAGTATCAGCATTGCACCCTTGCGAAGTCGGGGTGGTTCACTAGTAATATTAATAAAACAAGCTATATTCTAAATGCATAAATATTTTAAACTGAAAAATAATAAATTACAATATAGATTTACACTCCTTTGTAGGTTTTTCATTAATAAGAAGAGCTATCTTATAATCAAATTGTGTAAGTAACTTTTGCAAAGATAAATTGGATTCCAATTATTTAATTTAAAATATTGGTATTAAAGATCCAACCTTTAATAATCATCACCATTTACTTTTAACATATTATATAGACTTATCAATGATTTCAAAAAAATTTATAATTTTTTTCAATTATTAGAGAAACAAACTGATATATATGGCGAATGGCGCGAACCAAATTTCACAAAGCCAAAGGGGAACTTCATAGTAACAACTTTTTAGTGAAATTTAACAAAATGGAGAGTAATTTAATAAAATTTCTTGTCGAAAATCAGGTCTATATCTGCGGTTTAGTATTTTTTAAAGTCTTTTTTGCTTTCGTCTGAGCCGTTTCATTATATAGTTTAACCTTTCGCTCTTCAAATCGAATGTTTCAATAGTCGACCTAGTGAATTCTAGTGGCATGTGCAGAAACTATGTGGGATTTGCAGTCATAAATGTAGTTCAAAACACAATTTGTTCATATTTTTCACGCTCTGCATTATTTTAAAAAAAATTCCACTTTAAATTTAGTGACAGAGTTTCACATTGTAAGTGTATTTGCAACATGAGAACACACAAATTTTGCTCGTTACCGAGGTTGGATGTCACATATCGCCGGCGAGTACTGAAAGACTCCCTCACATCTAATAAAACAGTGGGTTGGTAACTAGGCCCTTGGAATGGGACAGCAGAAGTCCTGGGCCTGCCCCTGCGCGAGCGAGACCTTGTTACGTTGCGGGTGGTGAGTGGACGCTCTTGTGTCGGCCCAGAACGTCCAGAGGCGCAACGCGACCAAGCTTCTCCTGAGCAAGGAGGACAACAAGCCCACGATCCAGGGCTGGCTGACCAAGGTGAAGAACGGCCACGCCAAGAAGTGCTGGTGCGTCCTGATCGGCAAGATGTTCCTCTACTTCAAGAACCCGAGCGACACTGTGAGTGGTAGCGACGTCAGTTTCTTGGAACGGTTCGCCTCCCGGCTAGACAAATATTCTATCACAAAATAAAAAGATAATTCATATAAAAGTTAGTACAGTTAAACCTTGTTTATCCGGACTGACTGGGACCAAAGGCAATCCGGACAATTGAAAAACTGGATAATCCAGGTAATTGGGTAATTAGCAAATAAAAAATCCTTAAATAAGCAGACTTACCATTTAGTACAACAAAAAAACTAAGTTTTGTAATCAATATACAGTATACATGCCCTATATTATTGACTCAAATGCTTTAACATTAATGGTTCAGTTGGGGCGGTGTCAGGCTTACACACGTCCATGTATGTCATGGTGTTTTAAACTCAACAGAAAGCATTTGATTACCATAATTCTATCATCTATGCAGGAACTGTTCATTGACTCAAACTGAAAAGTTAATATTTGGCGTACTTATTGTTATGTTCTTGCAAACATAGTTTAAAATTTTTATGTGAACATTAAATAAAATGTTTAATAATCTGATCCGGATTTTCCGGAGATCCGGACCAATGAGGGCCAGAGGCTTTACTGTATATGATTCAAAGAAAAATATTCGAAGAAAAATTTTGAATGAAATGCAGTAAAATTATAATTCAAAACTGACACTTTTGTGATGTTCATAAGCCTATTTGTGTTTTTATTCGTACTTATCCTATCACCATTCCCCAAGAAATTATCCTTTTATTACATAAATATGTAAAAAAAAAAATTATTTTATGTATTGATTCGAGACTCTGTTCGTGAAATAAACATTTGAAGAGTTAAATTTTCAACACAATAGTTAATATTTTTTTTATATTTCTTATACATTATATTATATTCCCTTGAGATATGGATTCTAATGTAAGGAGTAAATTTTTAGGTACTATTCGTGATTTAAATATTTATAGTTTGGTACAACAGAATTGGAAATTCACCCATCTCTTGTTAAAATTTATTCCTCTTTCCTCTACTGAGTGACATCAACAAAACATTTCATTCAGGAGGTCATTAGCTTACATGACGAGGGTTATGGGTTCGATCCCAATACTCCGTTGTCACTGAAATTAATGAGTGCTAAGTCGTACCTAAGTGGTTTGTTACTCAATATAAAATCGAAGGTTTCATTTCCTTAAAACTCTGCATTTATTTAAATCTGCTGGTGACAAAATTTCAAATAAAACACTATTTTTACCTATCATCCATGCTAATAATGGTAAGAATTGAAGTAGTGAAATAAGAGATTAACGTTTTTTCAAAAAGCATATATTATTTAATATTAGTTTTTGGTATTTAGATTTAGATTTGGCATTTAGGTTTTTTTTGTGTTTTAATAAGCAATATGAATATGTATAGTCAGTAATTTCCAATGAAACTAGATAATCAGTAACTGCAGTCACTAGAGTGAAATATTTTAAATCGGGCATGTTCGTACCACTGCCATACTGGATTAGTGATTTTCACTGATTATTGAATGTTAATATAGTTTTCACGGGAATACCAAATGTGAAAAAGTGCATTTTAACTAGCTAGAACATGGGAAACAATTGATTTAATATAATTTTTTGGGCATACACCATTGCAGAAATCATAAAATCACAGGGGGTTAAACCTAAGTCAGCTGATGTGAACAGATGGACCCAACGAAACAATTATACAGGTATTATGGACAATACAATGACAACAGCACAGACTAACACATTCAAACTTTAAATATCATACAGCACAAGAAATCCGAAGGGATTTAGTCATGAAAAAATTAATAGCACAGACAAACACAGTGGGTTAACAACGATGAGACAGTTTCAACAAGAACCGTAAATGCAAACAGACAACAAACCTGGATAACACAGCAAACATACAAACACAACAATTAAAATAAAACAGGTATCATGGACAGCACAACAACAAAAGCACCGACGAACACAATGTGTTTCGTATGACAGAACAGTGCGTTTCAGGAACTGGAAACTGCAATGGCGTATGTCCAAAAAATTGTATTAAATCAAAACTCCCCCATTGCACAAATCATTTAAAGAACGTAATGGAAAACATTGTACTTAAATAAAGACTGTCAGTAATGATAAACTCTTGATTGAGCAAATTAAAATCGCCAGCAGTGCATTAATGCAAGCTGGCAGCCAAAGTCATCATCTGGAATCCACTGGAAGAAAATCTGAATGCGAATGACTCTATTTGTGCCGGAGTACGCAACGAGCTGGACCATAAAACTGCCGCGGTATAGACATTTCACTGTGATTGGTTTTTTTCATGTTGGTACACCTACAAACAATAACTAGAGATAAGATTTTATGGTTTTATTTTCAGGCCAATTACGTTTTTAACACTGAGATTTAGGGTATTACTGTTTCTATTTTTTATTTATACAGATAGCAGAATTTTCAACAAATACAACATGTAGTTGGTCAATGATACCTACTTCACCAAAAAACTGTCATTTTGACTGATCCATGATATACTTCTACAATATAATAATTTTTATCAAGCATGTATAGGTAACTACTGGAAGCAATGCAAATAATTCAGCAAGTATATGTGCGTTTGAACAATGTACCAATGTCGTTATATAAAAATTATTTACTAATAACAGTTACAATAAAAAAAGTATTTTTTTTTCCAATCTATTTAGAACACAGATTTTGGTAATACGTACTTAATGCTAAATAATTTACATTCATTGAATTATAATTATTAAAAGATTAGATGTAATCTGGAGTTGAGTTTAAATTAAATATTCTAATCAATTGCAATATTTTTTTTTTTTTTTTTTTGCATTTCGAAGCTCTATGGTGTATAGTATTTGTTGAAGTTGGTTCTTAAAATATATAAAACCATATTATTGAAGAAGGCATTTATTTAGGTAATTTTATATTAACTACAACATATTATTTTAAAAGAAGAATCAAGAAACAAAACATAACTATTGTTTTAGTATAAACAAAAGCATAGAGAATACACTAATAAGAAGGGAGTTTCATAAAAACATAATGTTTACTTTAACAGTATTAACTTGCCTTTCGTAGTTATATATGTAGTGTACTGACATGCTTTTCGGTGTTATGTAGATTTTATGGCAATTGACCACGTAACCGTGTCTCTAACAGCAGCGTGCTGCATGGCCGTGGTGTTCCCGCAGAACCCCGTGGGGCAGATCAACATGCGGGACGCCCGCGTGGAGGAGGTGGACCACGTCTCCGACAGCGACAGCGAGGACCGCGAGACGGACGGCCAGCCGACGGAGCTGACGATAGGCATCTTCCCGACGCACCAGGGCCCCACGTACCTGCTCATGGCCAACAAGCAGGAGAAGGTAACGCCCTGCGGCTCAAGTGAAGTGCGGGTTCCTAGGTACCCGGCAGTAGGCCTGGGCAGAGGCGTAATTTCAGCTTTCCGTCTGGGGATGGCAAGGTGTACCGTGGGTCAGGGGGGGTGTGTGGAATGTTCCCATGTGTAAGGTGGTCCGGGGGTCCTCCCCGGGAATTAAGAAAAAAACTGGCCTTAAATTGCTAGTTTTTTAAAGCTTTTACAAACTATTTCCCCCTCCCCCATGTGTAAGGGGGGGTCTGGGGGTCTTCCCCAGGAATTTTAAAACAAAACTGGCCTTAAATTGTTATTTTTTTAAGCTTTTTCAGACTATTTTCATCACAAATCACAAAATAATTGCTGGCATTCTCTATTTACCATAAAAAAATTCATTTCTAATTACTTAAATTAATAGCCAAACCATTTTTAAAATAGATAGCATGTACACGCAACTCAAGAGTATGCCTATTTTTAATTGATTGAGTGTTCTGCCCGATCTTTTATTATTGATATTTTTATTTCAAAATGGGGTGGCTAAATACTGGGTTCGACAGTTCTGGAGTGGCTTATGCCACCCCTTGCAACCCCTGAATCACGCCTATGGACCTGTGCGAATACTGGTTTTTCAATGTGAAGTAAATATTGAATCAAATGTTAAAAAAAAATGTTTTTCGAAGTCAAATCAAATCACGAATATTTTTGTCAGTAAAGCTATATTAGAATTTAATTATTGGAGAAAAAAACCTTAAGAAATAAAGTAAAAAAAAATAAAATAAATATTTTTATAAGTACAGGTAATGTATTTTAAAAAAGAATTATCTTATAGTATTATTACATATCATCCCTGCTTAAAAGCATCCAACTGAAACCTTACATTTTATGAAGTACCTAATTAATTTTACTTTTGAACAACTTAAAAAAACATTTAATATAATATGGTGAGGACAACAATTTTATCTTTTAGACAGTAAGAAAAATATTTGTTTATTTCACTTAAATTCATGTTCATTTGTTTATTAAAATAAAATTAATTTACATATTAATTTTGTGTCGAAGGGAAGACAAAGATTGTGGTGCTGCCAGGCGTAAATGTTAGGCTAGCGGTGTTAATGAACCTTCGCATCCCATTCAAAGCTTCGCAATACTTTTGAAGATTCAAATGAAATGAACAGAAATTTTCTTGCGAAGTCTAATCGAAAATCAAAAAGCGATTTGATTTGATGAGCATACTCGAAGCTTCACTCAGGCCTACTGAGCAGAGCAGTTGTTGCCATGCAGCCAACCTGAATGGGTTCGGGTCATGATGCACTCTGTAATCCATCTCTGGAATTAAAGATGGTACCCTCCTTGCAGATGACACTACCACTATAGCCCCGCTGAGGCCTAACATAATTTCAAAAGACTATTTTAAAGCATATATTCCTTAATTATTTAAGTATTTATTTAGTAAAAAAATCTTGAGGGTGGTGGCTTGGAATCATTTTGAGGGACACGGACCATGATGAGGTAGGAAAGCGTAGACCTTAGCCACTAGGTTAAGAGGTCAGTCGGGAAATACTTAAATACTACCTACACCTACTGTAGATGACATATCGTTACCATAATTCTGACATGGCATGTGCAGCTAAAAAGAATTTTTGACATCATTAGATACTGTAGTGTGAGACAATATCCTACCACATGTATTACTCTCAGAGATGTAACGAGACTAGTTTCCACCTAGTGCAATAGCTCATGCCTGTCTAAGTTTTCTTTATATATGTGGTAGCTAAACCTAGTGCCTCGTTCTTCAATTCTTCTCCATTCATTGTTTCAAACCGAGCGTCATTGAAGAAACCAAATAAACTATTCATGTTTTAAATGGCTTGAAACCTTGGCCTTAGCTAATTGAGAATCTGATTAATTATTTGTATAATCAACCCTTTGAGGACTTTTTCTTCTGCGAATTCATAGCTTTCATCTTCGCCCTCATCATCAAACTTCTTCAAATTCTTCTTCAAATTCTTCCTCCCCTGTATTTCTTTATAATCAGAATCTAGGCTAAGCTTTGCCTCTACATATTTCTTTTGCTTCCTCTGATTGCATTAATGTAACTGTTTGACCTTTCTGATTCTAATTCAGAGTTCAGGCGGTTTATAAGTTTTGCTGATTGATCGATAGTGATGTCATCTCTTTGAACACACATTCATTGGTACAAATTCATATGATAATTGTAAAGTAAACTTCATAAAGAAATTAATAATAACATACACCTTTTAATTACAATTTCTACCGCTGACCAAAGTTGACCACAACTTCCTTAATTTCATTGTTCACACTCATGTTATTTTTTTTAAATACTCAAATACTTTCAATACAATCTTAAGCTTTCGCCCTCGTAGCCTACCAATGTATTTTCTTTTCAGTGTTTCACCCTCGATAGTTTAAATTTATATAATCACAATAGGAGCAGAAAATAAAATCGCATATGTGAATAAATAACCCCTCAAAAGTGTAATTGTAACAAGTCACCGGACACATCCACTTCTCTAAACACATGGCTGTGTTTCCTCTTGCGAAGCCCTTTTGGAGCAAGCCTCTTACAGTGCAATCTTGCGCTGATAATATAAGTCTTCACAGTTATAGATACAGAAAACTGTAGGAGCAATTGAGATGGTGTTGCTTTTAAAAACAAATTCCATTCATTGTGAACATCTTTCACGGTTTCGACTCCCATTTAACTTTAACAGCAAAAAGCTTTGCTGCTGATCAACTTTTTTAATGCGTCAGTTTCTGAGGAAATGCTTTCTAGAATTTAAACAAAATTACATTACTAAAACATGGAGCTTTTTTTTTTTTTCAGATTTATCCGGTGGCATATAAAACATGAATTTACTGACAAAAAATAATCTGAATTAAATACACCTTTAGGTTAATTTTGCTTTGATGTGATTCATTTTAGAATACTTCAAAATAGTTACCAGTAAGAAAGTTACTTTTTTTTTTTTAATTTTTCAGTTTCTTAAAATGTTTTAAGTATGCAAAAAACATATATCTCCTGATCCATATTTCGATGTTATGCGATTTGCAGAAATGCTTTGTCCAAAAAATACAATTTTTATTTGTACAATGTATGGCAACAGCGCACAAAGTAACTGGAACAGTGCTAATGGCAGTCGGCGTGTGTTAGAGAGAGAGAGAGAGAGAGCACCAATAACTTCCACAATGCAATGTAAGAGTGGGGTGCTTTATAGTTCTCTCCAGAGAGACAGAAACAAAACTATGACCTTGAACAGAGCCTTTAAAGGGCAAGACGTAACTAATAATTATCTAACATAAAACCACTAAAAATATTGGGGCTTGGGGAAAGCACAACAAATCTCATGTTTTATTCTTTACGAGAAAATTAGATTACATTTATTACTGCAGCATTTAAATTTTATCGGATAGGTGTGATTCAGTTTAAATGATATCCAAAAGTTGTTTGTTTATTCTTGAAATTTATTTGCTCAGGTGAAAGAGTTGTGTGAACAGGTTCACTAAGAATAACAAAGTGTTTGAATTGATTTTGGTGACATAAAATTATTAAAATTAATGAAAACTTAATACTACTCATATTTGTGGGCTCAATATTCTCGAGAGTAAAATTTTAATAGGTTATAAATACTATTTATTTATCAGATTAAAATAAATTGTTACCGAATGTCGTCTAATATGTAGGTACTTAGATAAATACAGTTTATTGTAAGGTAAGTGCTGCAAAAGTGTAACAGATTGTTTCTGATATTCAGATAAATACAATTTATGGTAAGATAAGTGATGGAAAATTGTGACAGAACATAGTCTTATATTCAGATAAATACAAGTTATGTTAAGGTTAGTAATGGAAAATTGTTACATAACATAGTCTTATATTCAGATCAGTATGGTTTATGGTGAGGCTAGTACTGGAAAATGTTAAGAGAACATAGGTTTAAATTAATGATAAGGCTAGCGATGAAAAATTGAAACAGAAAATAGTCATGTACTTGGAAAAATACGGATTATGGAAAAGATTACCCTCTTTTATCACATAATCGTCGCACCCATATTTTAGGGCGTCAAAATTTGGATTAAAAAAACCTCTCGCGTAAACGTCGCATGATGTTTTTGGTCCCGCTTATAGATACCGAGCGCTTTGTGTAGGTATCTTTTCCATATAAAACAAGGTATTTTAAAGTATAAATATAATATTTATTCAGAAATTACCACGTACTTATTTAAATAACGGAAATACGAATCTGTTTGATGTGTAAATTTTCTTTTAAAGACTTTTTAAACGTTATAACTTTCATTGTTTGTCTGCGTCGCCGCGGTGTACCGCTTAGAAAAATGTAACCAGCGCTCGTTGGCTCGTTGCAATCATTACTTTTTAGTTATGTTGCTTCCCATATAGAGCGCGCACACGTTGTCGAATATCGATATCTCGCCGATTGCATGCAACGCGCGCTCTCTATCCGGTACCGAGTTAACTGCATTTGATATCCCGCACACTCGTGGTGTTAAATACGGTAGCTAGGCGTTCGTCCGGCTTGCATTTGGATCACAGATTTTATTTTTCTATTTAAAGTTTTAGAAAGGTTTTTTTTTGCATGACTTATTAAATTCAATTGTTTGGCGTGCTCTTTTATACTTCACTTTGTAAATAAACGTACTTTCCATGAATGTGTTTTGTTTTTATGAATACTTTATCCAACAAAAAATATTTTTTTTCCGCATAATCGTCGCACCCCTACTTTTCAAAGTTGTTTTTAGAATAAAATGTGCGACGATTATGCGAGAAAACACGGTAGTGCTGGGAAACAAGTGTGTGAACACGTCTTTTCCTGGCAGGACTCTTGGCTGTACCACTTGACCGTGGTGTCCGGTGGAGGCCCCAACGCAGGCACGCAGTACGAGCAGTTGGTGCAGAAGCTCATGGAGACAGATGGGGATCCAAGTAAGTCTTTAAAGTGGTAGTTTCCTAAATAATCTTGCTTCCTTAATTTTTGTTTTTGCTCATTATTTTAAATAATTTCTTAATATATATATATTGTTAATAAAATATTTTTATAAATTCAATAAGTATTTATTTAATTTTTTTTTTTTTTTTTAGAAATTGAATGGCCAATTTTTGTGTCAAGCCTAGCATGAACTAAGAACATGTAATCGTGTTTCATACAGTTTTAAAATTAATCGTTTTTGTGCGGCCTTTCTCGTGTATTGCTACATTTTTTGTATATCATTCCTAAATAAATAAAAAAAATTGTTTTCATACAATCTTACATAACTGAGTTATCAAGGTTTTGTATTGATTTATGAATGATACACAAAAAATTAAGGCTACACACAAACAATTATTTTAAAGCTGTAAACAACATGAGTACATGCTCTTAGTTCAAGCTAAATACGTATTAAATTTATGAAATACTTAATAAACTATTAACAAATGTTGTATTATGAATTTATTTAAAAATAATTTTAAAAAAATATGAATTTATGGAAGCAAAATAATTTAGGATACTACTCACTTAACCGTCCATTTCTTGGGCATGTCCTTGTTTCCTTGGTGTACAGTTGAATTTGCTTGACTTACAATTGCTTTGTGGAAGTACTTTAAAGTTGGTCTGTACTGAACAGTTTGTCATGAATGAATACCTTGTTTTATAAAATAAGAAAATATATCAGCGATATTAAACTTAAATTTTTAAGCTGTGTACACCCACTTCACTGACGAAACTTGTTAATATGCTCCAAGACGTGTTACAATGCGTTAGCAGAAAAAGTGGTGTTTGTTTTTAAACGGAATAAATAATCCCTCACCTTGATGCAAAGTAGTATGTGTGACATGTTGAACACTTAGTAACATGCACCTGATGAAATTCTGATATATCATATTTTCATTGAACATGTTACAACATGGTTCGAGAACTCACGACACAATCTAACAACATGCCAGAGCAACATGAACACTTCAAAATAATATGATCTGATTGCTCGTTTTATGACCAGTAAACATGTATGTATACAGGATGTACACAGTCTTTTTTTTTTACTGCACATGTCGTAGAAGCTAAAAGTACATTAGGTGTTATCACAAATTTAGGTGCACAGTTGAATACCTCAGGTGTAAAAAGTGATGATGAACATTTTTGTGAATTTTGGTCACAGATAAGTTGATGCTGTGGATATCACTTAGAACTAATTTTTTACTAAAGCTTTCTTTTTTGTATTTATCCACAAATGTTTATACTCTAAACTTAACATCAGAAAACCATAAATAATGTACACATCTCATGATCAACACTTGAAATGGGATTTTCATTCTTTTCAGTATATCCGTTATTTCCTTATTTAGTTATTTTTTCTATTTTTGTACTATGACTTGATTGCTATCTACATACATCAAGTATTGTACCACTGGTTTCACCAAACGTCGTCGCTGTTGTTGTTGTTGCAGACTGTGTGCTGTGGAGACACCCGCACCTCCTGCACAGCAAGGAAAGCATCGCGTCGCCCCTCACTACTCTCTCCTCCGAAGCTGTGCAGGCCGAGGCTGTCAAACTGTTCAAGGTCAGGCACGAGCCTTTCCCGTTCATAGACCTGTCTGTGCTCCCGTTCTTACATCCCTTGACGGTCACAGCCTTGGGCGGGCCTGTGTACCTACAGTCGAGCTCGGTGATTTTCAAGGGCCAGGTATCATAGTTGAAACTTATCTGAGGGCCAGACGATATGATTTAATAATAAATATCCAAAAGCAATATTTTTTTTTTTAAATTTTGTGCTATCCTGTAATATGAACAAAAAAAATTGAACGAATCTTATCAGTGACTTAGAATTCTTTAAAATAACTCAGAGCGTAATAAATATATGAAAATTGTATTTTCCACTACCGTATTTAATTTTCCATGGCTCGCAGATTTTATGTCGATTTTTGTTTAATAAAATGTACTGCAATCCGTATGCAAAAATTTCCATTTTTGGTAAAAAAAAAAACAACTAACATTGCATTCTATATGCTTAAATAACTAGCCTGTTTTGGTTTGTAATAAATATGTCATGAGTAAAAATTCCTTTTTTTAATTAAAATATCTCAGCAGTGAAATGAAATTAGCCTAAAAATAAAGCCACACAATATTGTCTTTATACATTAAATGAATAGTGAATAAATATCATTTATTACATATTTGTGGCAGAACAAGAAATACAAGGGAGGTATCAAGTTAAAATTTAAGAAATATCTCTTAAATAATAGTAATGATGAAAAAAAAATCAACATAGCGAGTAAGACCAAACCGTATTACCTTCTTTATTGAGAGAATACTCTTAGAGAGAACCAGCCTTAAATGATACCTTCTTGCCTGAGATAGAGATGGAGAGAACTAGGCTTCAGTTAATCTGGTTTTTTTTTAATTTGAATTGAATATAAAATTATTCTCAAAAAAATAAAACATTTGATGAAAAATAAGTAAAATTAAAATACATTTAAATCCAAATTTAAGATTTATTTTGACTCATGAAAAGCATCTGTATTTACTATGTTTCAGAAAATAAATTATGAACAAATGTTTTTGTATTCATACTATGACACTGTTGGTACATTATTTTTCTGAATGAGTTCCAATTGATGTATCTATCAGTGATGCATAATATATTAAAAAAATTGTGCGCAGTGTGTCCACCACAACAGAGGTGAAACTTCTTGATTTTTATGTATAGAGATAAATTATTTTCATTTTCGATTAAACTATCCATATAAAAATTAAAGATAATTATAAACTCAATTGGGAAAATCAATAACTATTTTCCACACAAATAAATAAATTGTAAATTCTTTAAATTAAATAAAAGAAAAAGGCATTGTCAATCATCAGCCGTCTGCGTCATTTCTACCTCTCCCCTGCCGTCTCCCCTTCCGGTCTTTACCACTAGCATACAACATGCTACGCTGCGTACCTATCCCTTCTCCTTCGCTGTCTTCCCATTCGACCACTCGTGCATGCGTTAAGAGTGGTTGTCGCCGCTAACGCTCTCTCAGGTTCCCCCACGACGTACCTAACTGTTCCCCTCGTGACATCGGAATTTTTGTAACGCTAGAAAAAAATTGTTGTTCCCGCAGTAAAGAAGTTTCACTTCAAAAATTGGAAGTGTTGAATTGTGTTACAGCATTGCTCATAAATCAAACCAAAGCAGATAGTAGAAAGTTAATCACGCTAAATGCTACCGTTTTTGTTACGTTGAGGCAGTGTAGGTAAATCAGATTAAGTACATAAATAAATATTACCGTAAACATCATACACTGCTGTAATGGTGGATCTTTTTAGTTTCACGGGGACATGCGGAATGAACAGAAACAAGGTGTGATTCCGTCTGAATATAATTGCTCCATATTTATTTAACCCTTTCCTGCCTGGTGGGACTTGTGAGTCTTACAATGTTTGAAGCCCCATAGAAATAGTGTGGGCATGTTTTAAACCGCATGCTGCCTGTCGGGACCTCCGGGTTCCTGCATAGCTCCGCTCTGCCAGTTGTTGAAGAAGTTTGATTGACAGCCGAGAGGTTGCAGCACTAATACGGCAGCGCTGCACCAGTCTGGAGCACCCTTTTTTTTTTGTTCGTTGAGCTGGACATATGATAAATGCATGTCAGGACTTAAAAAAAAGTCCCATCATTAAAAAATATATAGTAAATATAAATAAAAAAAATTTGGAAAAAAATTATGGTCTCCTTTTATGCCTACTTAAATATAAAAAATGAAATAAAAATTACAAAATTCAATTTTTTTTACATTTCTAGGCAGGAAAGGGTTAGGAGACTTGTAGCAAATGTCGGATGACTGGGAGAACGCCCATGATGCACTGTCTGCCCGCAGTCGTGCCAGCTGTTCATCTCGGTGGCGCTGGACAGCGCGGGCATCGACTACCACGTGGTGCTGGCGCAGAACGCGCTGCAGCAGTGCCTGGACGCTCCCGAGCTCCAGGCCGAGCTGATGTGCGCGCTCGTGAAGCAGACGTCCCGGCACACCCAGCACAAGATCGGTGTGCAGGTAAACAGGGCCGTCTCCAAGTTTAAGCACTCACGTGTAAGTGTGCTTCCTCGCTTTATCGCCTTGAACCCTTTTCCACCTTCCGTGTAGTCTTTTTTGTACACGACGATTTCTGGTTTTGTTTGTTTTCCTTGCGGTGACCCGTCCAAAGGTAAATATGAGGAGTTAGGAGAGAAGATGGGTCCCATTTTCCCCAGAATGTTCTAAATGAATCCCCATAGAGTTTTCTTATTAGTTCACCATAAGTTATCTCTTCACTATATATCATCACGATCCTTCTATGGCCAACCACCAAAAACATTCTAGAGGAAAAAAAAAAATACTACGGACTCATCTTTGTCAAAAACTCCTCGATTGCTGTACTTCATTACTTTAAGTTCAGAATGAAGAACTTTCATTCGTGCTCATTATAGGTTGTTTATTAGACTGATGAACAAAAAAAACTTGTTTATAGGTCTACATGTTAAACTTGACCATTGAGTTTTTCTTTTAATACTTCTCAGAAACACTAAATTATTCGGTCTGGATTTGTTTGTTTTTCATGGTAATGAACACGATAAGATGGATTTTTTTAATTAGTCAACTAATATAAATTCCAAAATTCTTTGAAGCACACTTTCATTTTTCGATTGCTCACAATAAATATTTTTTAATTAAATAATTTTTTAAAATTTCTTTTAAATATTTTCAATTTTTTTTTTTTTTTCGGTGAAATGAGATTTCATTCTGTTGAAGTTAATCATGAAAAAAAATTAGTATTTATCTTTGGATGGAACTGCCGTTTACTTAGTTTTTGCCTAAGTTTTATTTACTTTCTTTTTTATTATTAGTATTTTAGTTGTAAGTACTAACTTAATTAAGTTTACTGTGATTATGAATTTTTTTTTTTACTTTGTTAAATTTTAGATTTTTTAACGTTTACAATTCTTTCATTACTAATATCTGAATTGTTTAATGTTTTCCCAAGACCTTAGGAACATTTTCTGAAGAATACACTATCTTTGTAACCAATGTTACTATTTATTTGTCTTGCCAAATCTAAAATTTATTTAATGACAACATTTCATATATTTCCTTGATATTATTATTATTTTTTTATATAGCCATACATGTGCACATCTATTTTATCTAAAACACTTTTCATTATTCCATATACATAAGTGTAGCCAAAGAGGAGACGTCTGTTCCACGTACACACCAGAAATACAGCAACTCAAATATTTTTTCACCTTAGGTCACGTCCTCTAGTCAGTGTCCATTATTAGATCCACATGCAATGCAGTTCACTCTAGTGAAGTTAGCTGATCCATCATTATTCACACCCCACCTATTAGGCTAGACACAGTTAGCTGTGTAATCTTCCTAACTAGCACATGGAATTGAAGCATGCAGACCATTAGAATAGCTCCTTAAATATATATATATTTTTTTTGTTACATGCTAAATGTTTCACTTTTTGGAATAGATGCAAAGACAAATAGTAGATGTTTTATTGAAATAATAGGGAAATGATAGTAAATTTGAGCATGACAACCAGACTGAATTACTCTGAAGGTAACTTTCCACTCCTTAGTAGCTGCATTCTGAGTGAAATATTTGATCAGTGAAAAATTATTACTTAAGTCCTTTGTTCAGATAGCTAGCCTTCCTACGAAATGATATCACTTGGGAACTGTTGTGATAATTGTTTAAGTGAAATATCTTGACTTATGTTCTATCAACCTATTGGGACACCATTCCTGAATTGTTACTCATAATTATTCAACATTAAACTTTGAACTGGTAGCATCCACTACTGTTTTAGATGCACTATTGCAAACCAGTTTTTTTTTTCTTGCTAAACTTAGTATTTAATATTGTGCAGTTTAATAGTTAAAATTAACTGAATATCCTTTTGTTAATGTGTAATATCTTTAGCACAATCATTCATAATCAAGAATATTGAAAAACGCATTAATTACATAATTTTAAAAAAAGTGTGTGCGAGGCCATCACATGCATTAGAAGTAAAATTTCACAGATAAGAGGGATAAGAAAATTTTTAGGATAATCTAACATTTGAAACAAATATATTCATGCATTGAAAATATACCTTTATTTACTAGTGTCTCTCCATGAATTCAATGGAATATAAGAATGAATTAATGAGTTTATGATAGCCAAAATATTATTCATAGTCCTATTGGAAATGTCCATACAAATGATCACAATTATAAAGCTAACACCGGATTCAACCTCAGAGTGGAGAGTTTAGAGTTACGAATTATGAGATGCAAAATTATGCAAACATGCAAAAGTTATTCAAATGTATGCAAAAGTATGAGAAGTATATAAACTTTCACAAAAGTATTGGAAAGTATTGGAAATCATTTGCTGCTGCTGCCATCTGTAACCAGGTGTTAAAGAATTTTCAATTCAAAATTTTTTTTAAACCCTGTGCAATTAAAAAATATTCGTTATGTACGTTACACACGTTAACTCCGGTATATATACTCTAATCCGTTATCCCATGATTCTGATATTATTCTACCGGCTTTAAAAATGATTCACTTAAAAAATGGTGAAGTGACCTTTCATCTCATAAGAAAATTATTAACCTACAACAAACAAACAGATAACAAAAACTACTATTATTTTTTAATAATTGCCCTTTCTTAATAAGTTTGCATTTATTCACCTAAAGTTGTGTACAAGAACATTTATCGTTATTAAGAATGTACCTCAGTGTTGTTGAGTTTCATCAGCACTTACGCATCATCAGTGTAAGAAAGTCAAGTTAGAAAGTTCACAGTTTTTGAAACCATAGCAAAAAGTGTTGCCTTAAATCTGCATATTCGCATGGTGGTAAATAGAAGTATTTATTAACAGTTTACGTTTGAATTACTTAATAAATATTAAAGATATTATAGCCTGCTTACTTTTTAAGAAAGATGATCCATCCCATATAAAAAGCACATTATAAGCTAGTGAAAAACTGAAAACACATTATCGGCTGACCTCAAACGATTCCGTCGCAAAATCATTGGTCGAAACACTACCACATGATGTTGTTTGTCAAGTGTCACCGCTTTGGTTCATGACTTCCGCCATTCTCTTCAGAACAGTGTTTTCTCCCACGTCGCCCTGTCGCTAGCACAGGAGCAGCGGCAACGGAAGGCAGAGGGTCTGTTGACTTTTTCTTTGTTGTTGGTCTCGATGTTTTTTTTTTGTTTTTGCCCCTGTTGAACACTCCCCAACCCCCTCCCCCAAACCTGCAGCAGCTTCTTTGCATACCCTGCGCTAGCACACAGAGCACATGCCACTGCCACGCACTCTCGCATGCTGGTGTTGTTTACCCGCTACCTGTAGGTGTGTGTGTGTGTGTTTTTTCTTTTTGTATTGTTCGTGGTTCACCAGCTGCTAGCAGACTGTAGATGCGTGTACAAGTGTTGGCACTACTGGTTGCTGTTGGAGGGGAAAACAGTAGGCATGTCCGAATATCGGAATTTTTTTTTGGTTTGAACTGATTGTGAACACAAATATCAAAATATTCTCTAACACAAATATTGAATTTGAATTTTAATCTTCTGTCTTACACGCCATGTTGATTTTTTTGCTTTATATTTTTTTTTTCCATTTGTTAATTTTTATTTAAAGGCTATTTGTAAAATTCTATCTCAATCCTCCCTTGCAATTTTTTTTTTGCCACAAATATTTTCAACTGATATTCACTTAATGTAATATCATGGGTGTAAAAGGTCATGCAAGTGATGTAATTTTAATTATGAATACTTGAACAAGACTTGAAAACAGAAAAAAATTGTAAGGAAGAAATAATTTAATGTTTTAGAAATAGCCCTTGAATAAAACTAGTACCAAAAATAAAAGAAAAAAAAATTAACATTGTGTGTGAGACCTGAAAATTATTGTTTCAGCATTTTTTAAAGACACATACATAGTTTTAAAATCATCATGTAACAAATACTTGTAGACTTGTACATAGCATTTCATGTAAATGGTTATAAATACTACGCGTGCTATTCCAAGACATTCAGGAAAGGTAGTGAATAAGCACTACCTTGTTGGGATACAACCGTAACCTAACTTGCAGGCCGTATTCCAGGACGTGCCCAATCCCAATCCCTGTTAGATAATGAAACAGCATCTGTTTTAATAAACTATGCCCTGCATGAGGCTAGAAACTGATACAGTAGAACCCTGTTATAATGTTCCTGCATATAATGTTTTCCTGCTTATAATGTCATATTTTTAAAGTCCCACTATTTCCCCCATAAGGACAATGTATTTCTTTCCTGCATATAACGTTCATAAATAGTGTAATTTCCTGCTTATAATGTTTGCTTTCTAACATTCAATAAATGGGGAAAAAATGTTTTAAAACCAAATTATTCCAACACTTACGATAAAAAGTTTCCTTTATGTATGTTTATGTTTACAATCACTGCCATACAATACATGAAGTTTGTTAAAATACAATTTTATGCAATATACTGAAGGTACACAATGTTCATAGTTACATGTCAGTTGGCACCCTTAGTCAACTCTTCTCTTCCTTGCCATTCCAGTGGGTATTCAGATGCACGTACATAGTCCTACGATATTTAAGTTGCCAACAATTAAGCGAGGGCATAACTAAAAGTGTTTTCTATTGCTTACAAATAATTTTTTTTTTCATTCATACGTAGGAATCCCAAAATTAAACATTTTCAGGTGGCATAGGAGAAGACGTTCTCACTCTTAATGTTGTCATCATGAATCGTGAGATAATTTTACAAAGAATGTGGCAGTGTATCTTTGAAGACAAACAAAATTTAACCAGGGAACAAGACGAAGTTGAAAAATTGTTGGCTTGTTTCAGAAAATTCATGTATCAAGTATACTATCTTTGGTTTTAACATTAAAGTTGTTTACATAGCTTGGTGAGTCCATTGGTACAAAGCTCAAACATTGTTAAGTGCTAAATTGAGATTTCCTGCTTATAACGTTTTCCTGCTTATAATGTTTTTTTCTTGTGCTCCCTTGAAAAACATTATAACAGGGTTCTACTGTATTTCAATTCATTCTAGCAGATGTTTGGCAACCATCAATACATTTGCTATGCAAAAAAATCCTACAGATAGCAGCACTATCGCGTGCATTGTATGGTTTAATTTTAATTTTCTCAAGTACTTATAAAGTTACGACTATTTGTTTTTATGACCATTAAAGTTTACAAAATGTACTCCAGGATAGTTTCGCTAGTATAAAGTTTCATTTGGCACACCAACACGCTTGGTACGTCCCCCGATGATCACAAAAATGACTATATACGAGTTAATTGCGCCATACGTGTCCACCATCAGACAAAATCACTGAAAAAGTGAGCTAAGCGCATGTGTGGAATTTGGGCAACAGGTTGACACTAAACTAATTTTTGTGTCTTGGAATACGGCCTTAAAGTCTTACCACAATATATAAAAACTATGCTATCAAATTTTTGAGAAATTTTTTGCAATGGTCGCAAACGGCGTATTGTTATCTTCCCGTGTTTTCTAACTATCAAAAAATATCTGGATAACAGATTGTCCCCCCAGTATGAACTTAAGCAGTTCTGCTCTTCAATGTGCACTAAAGGTAGTTATATCAGGCACATTAATGTATTTAAACTTGAATGTATGTATACATTTATACTGTACAACAATTACTTTTAACCTCAGTTTTATGTTGCACAAGGTGATAGGCAAAGGTTTTACTACACTTAAAACAGAAAAGAAACAACTATTTGTTATTTATGTTTAAGTATTCGAAATTAAATCAAATACAAATAAATTATTCATTGTGATATTTGAAATTTCGAGTATTCACACATGCCTAGAAAACAATAATTGTTATGATAAATGCGGAACACAAAGTATATATACCTTAAATATTTTTTTGGTTTACATTATATGCATTGAATATTTATGTTAATTATCCAGAACCACTTTTCTCTTTTACCTTCTGTAAAAAAAAAAAAAAATACAGATAATTATTTGTAGCTAACTCTGGTCTGGTAGTTAGTCATTTTGGGGGAAAAAAACTGTTAAGAATTTCATCCTATTAAAAAGATAGCCTTGCTCAGAGGGAAATTATGAAATAGAATCATACAAAGTTGTTCTTATTTTATCAACATATGTTTTGATACCGTGTTTTCTCGCATAATTGTCGCAGATTTTATTCTAAAATCAAGTTTGAAAAGTAGGGGTGCGACCATTGTGCGGAAAAAATTTTTTTGTTAGGTAAAGTTATTCATAAAAACAAATCCCGTTCATGGAAAGTACGTTTATTTAAAAAAAGGCGGAGTATACAGGAGCACGCCAAACAATCTATATTAATAATTCCTTAAACAAAAACCTTTCTTCAACTTTAAATATAAAAACCAAAACTCTAACGCGAACGCGTGAACTAACGTGTCGTAGTGTACACACTTGCCACGAAAGAATGCGGGCTATCAAATGTAGTTAACTCGGCACCTGACAGAGAGCGCGCGTGTTGGATCCAATCGGCGAGATATCGATATTCGACTACGTGCGCGCGCTCTATATCGGAAGCAATATAACCAAACATGAATGATGCGCTGGCTACATTTTTATAAGCGGTACGCCGCGGTAACGCAGACAATCAGATAAAAGAAATACCGTTTAAAAACGTCTTTAAAAGAACATTTACACGTCAGACAACTTTGTATTTCCGTTAATTAAATAAATAAGCGGTAATGACCGAAATTAAATTTTAGATTATACCTACACCGCGGCGACGCAGACGATCAGATAAAGGAAATAACTTTTAAAAACGTCTTTGTAAGAAAATTTACACGCCAAACAACATCGTATTTTTCCGTTAATTTATTAAGTAAGTGGTAATGAACGAATAAATATTACATTTCTACTTTAAAATACATCGTTTTATATGGAAAAGATACCTACACAAAGCGTTCGGCATCTACTAGCGGGACCAAAAACATCATGCGACGTTTACGCGAGAAGTTTTTTTATCCCAATTTTGACCGCCTAAAATATGGTTGCGACGATTACGCGCGTGCGACGATTCTGTGATAAAACACGGTAATTCTAATTCTTTCGTGACAGTGTTTTATTCTTGGTGTTGTAAATTACCGGCAAATGTGTAATGTAGCCTACTTAAGCCTCTGTCTCACACGGAAAGTTGATAATTTCATATTTAAGGCAATACTTTGCTCTAAGGCTACTTCTATAAATTTTAACAAAATATGTCTCTTTCCGTTGTGGCTCTGGCACAAATATTGTCGGTGGATATTCGTCAAATGTAATTTAATGGATGTCGTAAAGTCACACAATTGTTTATAATTATAATCACTTGTGTGTCTATTTACAACTATCATATTACATGTAAAAAATATCAATTGAAAATATTTGTGATAGAGAACGTAATGAGTTGAGAAAAACTAAGGGCCCAGGGGCAAATAATTTTGTTTGACCCCCCTTCCTCCCCATTCCTTATTGTTAGAGACAAGTTTATGTGGTGAATTGCGATAAAACCGGAATACCACCGAAAAGTGTTTAAATACACCATATAACCTGAAATTCACGTTAATACACAACTAAGTACCAAAATGCAAATAAAATTATGTAACTACCGTAATCAGCATTTTCAATGATAACTTAACCCTAATGTCAAATACCGAAAATTTTAAATATTAAATTCATTGAAAGTAACTTATTTAGCGTAATGTTTGTACCACAATTTTATAAAAAAATGATTGGTAAAATTTTACAATTTTTATTCTTGCAACTGTTATTAAATATTCATTTTTACATTTTGACTTAGAACATTTTTCAAACTCAAAAAATACTCAAAAGATTTATTTTATTTGTTCTGAAAAGTTAGACATGCATATTACATATCGTTATATTGAAAAATTGCATTATGTAACAGTCAAAATGACACCTTGTTTGGAGAAATAAGTATGGTGAAACATTTAAGTATCACATTTTTTTCAGTACTATGCTATATATTTTAATAAATGGAGTTGTTTGGCTTCTGGGTTGTAGCCGTGTCTGTTGTAGCCTACTGTTAAGTAGGTAACTGCTCCCTGATGATGGCGACTGCAATGTCGACCGAAACGTTGGTGAATTATTTGCCAAGGACACGGCTACAACCCAAGCTACTTCAGACAATGGCCATGAAAGCCTGCGAACATAATTTTAATAAATGTGTTTTATAATAAATTATAACAATAACACTAAAATCTCCTCTTTTAAAAATGAAATTAGCCTGAAAATAAAACCATAATTTCTTATCTCTGCTTATAGTTCAACTTTTCAAACCCCATAATTAAAAAAAAATAATCCAAAGAATATACGTTACATTGGCCATAACTGTAAACGTGAATTGCGCGTATCGCATAACTTGTAAAGTTTTCAATGAGTTTTATTAACAATAGACTATTACATAGTTTTCTTCCTATTATCAGGGTAAACTCAGGCAGTAAAAAATCCCAAGACACAACAGGGCCTTCCGGGAGCCTAGGCCCCAGAGATTTCTCCCCTCCTACCCCCTTCTCCACGATGGTTCTGTGCAAGAGACGAATTGTGATGAATTTGTAGAAATATTCCTTAACTAAAGAGGGGCTTGCAATAGCCCGTCACCTTCGACCATCATCCGTCCATCCGTCATTCTTTCATCCGTCAACGCCACGCATCTAGCGTTGCTTCGGCGGATGAAAGAGTGATATGCGACATGATTTTATCCATCCATCAAAATTTTTTTCCCAAATAAGTGATGCCAACAATCCATGTTTTTCTCTCGGAGATTTATACAGATGTTGTTTGCTATTCATGTTGTGGTTATGTACGTACTATCTGCGCCCTGCGGTTTCACCCGCGGTTAAACAGGTAAATTTAGCTAAAAAGTGGGAGTCAGACTTACACACCAAGGGTTCCGTACCACCACACTAGGCAACGCTTAGCTCGCGTCCGACACACACTTGGCCAATTTATTTATTTTTTTGTTATACTTTAGAGTTTGGACTATGATAATACTAAGTTGTGCTAGTGCATATATTACTGTGTTAACAATAATGCTAAAACAACAAAGTTTTAAAAAAAATTCAGTTATCAAAACCACTTAATTGGAAGACATTTCTCACACTTTGTCAATAGATACTGTATGTGACAGGGAGCTTCAACTCGACTGTAACTGTTGTTCTGTTGTTCTGTAGTCATAATGTATCGCGCTTGAGAAATTCTTATTCAATTTTCTTCCAAACGATGTCTAGTCTCTTTGTCACACTTATTTACTTGATGATAATGTATGTAGTTGGCTTGCGTTGTGCGTTCGCCGACCAATATATAAATGCCTCACTGGTGGCATTTATATCAATTAACTGCTAACTGAAATAAATTAAATGTTCCAATTCAATAATTTTAACAGTTATGTTATGCTATGAAAACATGTTACGGTTTTGAATGCACCAAAGATATGATAACCACTGATAAAACTGAAATATTCAATGTGGAATTTGCTTTTGTTATGAAAACCTGTGACAGCAGAACTCTCAAACTGAACGAATTTTTCAGAATTTTCCCGTGGATTTTCCAAAACTTTTCTTTCATACAAACCTTGTCTTGACAATTAAAAACAAAACAAAAAATAACCATATCAGTTGAGCAGTTATGAAGTGATCTTTTGTACATGCAGCAATTAATTAATTTATATATATATATATATATATATATATATATATATATATATATATATATATATATATATATATATATATATATATACATGTATATATAATACTGCAGGGTAAGAATAATTTTTTTTTGTTAAACTATTTTATGAGACTTTGTAATAGGACAGCAGTTTGTAGCACCAAATAATTAAGTATATTTTTATTGCTAATTCTTTTTGAACAGCATTAAAAAAAAACTAAGATGTAAAAAAAGAGGGGCTTAAGTTTGTAAAATGGAAGACAAGATCACAGAAGCAAAGTATTGACTGGCAGCCAGACAAGCGAAGTACCTACATTACATTTATTGTCAATTACGAAAGAACAACCTAGACCCATACCTCCCAATACTTGAGGAAGTGAACAGTATTACACAGATTAAAGAACTAATTCCCAATTGTACTATGAGGTAATTATTTTTTTTGTTTGTTGTTGCTTCAGGTATTTGTGTTTCTGAAGCTAGTCTCATACATAGGGACCGGAAAAATTAGCATCTTGCTATAGATGCTATTTTGTGTGCTAATTTACACTTTAGATGCTATTTTTGCTCATTTCTAAAGCTGGTATTTTGGCTAATTTTCTAAATAAATGCTTCTTTTTTTTCAGTTAAATTAGTTTAAATATCATTCATTCGCAAAAATATTTGCATCAGACTTTCTCATTTCACAGAAGAAAGATGTATGACCATGCAGTACGATGAGAACAAAATCAGCTGCTCTTTCTTGCAGTATGCTTTAGCCCGAGTGTGAAGTAAACCACAGCAATACTACCGATACTTGGTGTTTCTCCAAATGTTACTCTTTACTCATGTACTCTGATTATCGTTCTTTGCACTATTTTTTAAACCATACCTCGTGATATTGCCATGTCTTTTGAGATGCAGCCATGTTACGTACATTCTGAGATAACTTCAAAATACAACCCATCCCAATTTATCCAGTATTTTTATGTAGTATTATATGAATTTAACATGCAACTTAATATTTGTTGGCATACTGCAGTATCAACTTTTTTAGTTAAATAAGAATTTATATATATATGTATATATTTTTTTTTGTGGTTTAAATCTAAACAGACATTAATAAATTGTGGTTTTTGGACAAAAGTAAACTAAAGGGTTATTTGAAGTTATTTCTGTGTATGAATATTTAGTTCACATATATTTAGAATGTAAATATTAAGTTTTAAATAAGTTTCATCTAAATTGCTAATTTCCCAATAATATATGCTATTTTATAAAAAAATAGATGTTAATTTTTTCCAGCCCCTACTCATACATTCAAACTTTTAGTTCTTAAAAGCTAATACTAAGAGCTTTATACTCTAAGTAGTTATGGTATTTAAACATAGTTTTGGTTGTAAATCTTATATTGCATGCTGGCAATGGTAAAATCAATATCACAAATTTGAATAGTTTTAATTAATTTTGTTTGGTTAGTAACATGTTTTATGTAATAAAATTCAGGTGGTTCATGGTTTTTATCAGCAGTAATCCACACTTGTTTTATTTTTTTTATATTAATATTTTTAAATTTTTTTCCAATTGCATTTTGAACGGTAATAATAAAATAATAATTTTTGTGTTATTTAAGTGACTAATAACTGTGCTTCAAATCAGAATCTTGTTACTTAAGTCATAACAAGTGTGGGTTTTTGCATGGTGGCATCACTGCTGAGTGGAATGTTGGTGTCTGGTTTCCCTCTCTCGCTCGTTCACATGCATCTACCCCCGTAGGCCCCTTTCCCGTCTGTCTTGCATTGGCGTCTTGACTGCTAGTGGAAGCAAGGTTTTGCTGTAAGTTTGTTTTTTATGGAAAAAAAAATTCAGACAGCACAAAATACTTGTTTTCCTTAACATGCTTAAAAAGATTTGTAGTTTTTATTTTCTATTTTTAGAACTCTGGGTGTAGATAAAAAAAAAATTTTTATAAAGTAGTCTGTAAAATTGGAGATGATATTTATTATTCATGCAGTTTTAATACAGTAACTAAACAAGTAGATCAGCAAATACGTAAATGAATTGATTGTCTTACTGGTTACATAATAATATTATTTAAGTTAAAACATGAACTACTTCTTGGCTTCAGTCCACAGCTTAACTCAGAAGCCAAGAAATAGTTTGAGTCTCTGGCCACGAACGCCTACAATCTAGTATAAACATGTACATGGGGTATTTCAAATATATATATTTTAACACTTTGGTATAGAAATTTTTTTAGACTAGAAACAGTTTTCTGAAAATAATATGTGTACTGAATATTTCAGCCATACACAATCTTTACAAAAAAGTTTACAAGTAACTTGTCCAAAATTGTACTAGAGAACTGTTTTGGTTTTTATTGGTTAAAATGCATTCTTGACTAATGTGAAATAAGCTTGTGGGACATTTTTCACTCCACGAGGTTCCCACGAAAAATTTGAAATACAGTTCCCTGGCTTTGCTTAACAAACATAAAATGTAGTTTCCTCATGATTTATGGTACTTATTCACTGGGCATATGCAAGGGGGGGATCGAGGGATATGTCGTTTGTTCCACCCCCCCCAATATTAAGAAATCCTTAAAAAAAAATTTGTTATTTTCACTGACAAAAGGAAAAAAAAAAATTTGAAAGCAAACAGTAATCAATGAGGTCCTATCATCCCACCCCCCTTTTTTTTTCTCCTTCATCAAAATAAAATTCTGCTGGTGCTCCTGCTTATTTTTCTTCCTTCTAAGTGCTTTTCCAGTACTTTTATCTTGCCAACAATTTTTTTTTGATATTTCATTGACTGCCTCACATGACCTAACAGAGCCTAACAAAATCTTGTACCGCTTAGACATCGCTCTGCTGTCACAAGAAAGGAAGACTGAAATATGCTCTGTTGCTCGCATCTGTTTCCGATGCTTGAATTAACCTTAAAGTGGTCCAACCCGAACCAAAATTGTAAAAAAAAAAAAAAAAAAAAAATGCATTTGAATACGTGTCAGTTTACCTATTAAGATTCATGAACATCTGAAGAAAAAAGTCCTGCAATTTCCAATAAGTTTCAAGGACAGGATTTCTTTATCTCGCTGCAGCTACACTGTTCAAGGTCGTCTTGCCTAGACCGACCGGCGAGGTAGGCGGGGTGCAGGGCACGTAGGCGTGACTGGCCGGGGGCGAAGAGGGGAAGAGGGCAGGCCAGGGCCTCCGCGGCGGGACTGGTTGGCCAGCGTTCCACTTCCAGCAGCTGCTGCTCTGCGCCACACAGTCGCTGTTTGCCTGCGACTCCTCCCTGGGAGGAGGGGGCGGCAGCGGCGCCGCCAATCAGAGGGGTTCCCCCACTTCCCTGCAGGCCACGCCCCCGCAGGCCCCGCTGCTCGACTGCAAGACCAACCCGCCGGGCTTCGTGTTCCTGCAAGGCTGGCAGCTGCTGGCGCTCGCCGCGTCGCTGTTCGTGCCGCGCAACAGCCGCCTGCTGTGGTACCTCAAGCTGCACCTGCACCGCAACGCCGACTCCAAGTGAGTCTGCCCCTTCCCCCATCACCTACTGGAACCCCACTACACTAGAGCACCCCTCAACCGTAATTCCCACAAACGGAACTCCCGATATCTGGAACTAATTTTCCAAAAAAAAAAAATTAAAAATTACAAAACATTTCCGCACTGGAACGAGGCATTTCTGCTTGTGCCTGACTGTACATGCCTTCTAGGCGCGCGCGCGCGCGCACGTCTGTCAGAAAGCTAATTACACGTCTGTCAGAGAGCTAATTATAGCCAGTCTTTCCCGTGCATTTCGTCGACGAGATGCATGAAGTGTTATTCTTGTGTATGTGAAATGTAAACTGTGCGTGGCAGTGACTATACACTCTCCCGGAAGTGTGAATCACTTGCACGTCAACACCGAAGTAACACAACACCTCAGCTGTAGTCCTAATACCTCCCCTGACCCCTCTGTTTCTCCCTCTTTCCTCACGGATGCACCCACCCACAGAGATAAGAAACACGTGCCTGCCAGCTTGCTTGAATGAAGGTCATTCAACCGGCCGGGAGGCCGCCCCTAGTGCAACTCCCCTTACCCGGAATTTTCCCATAATCGGAATAGACCTCCCCCGATGATTCCGGTTGAGGGGTGCTCTACTGTATTTCAACTCTGGGTGCAGATCAAAGATTTTTGAAGTGAAAACTTCTTTAGCCACGTTGAGCGATTTTTGGTAGGGGCAAAACTTATGGGTTCACGTCACCAACATGCTAGTGACGTGTTGCGCCAGACTGGTGAATCGCAGCGGCCAGTGTACACGTGTGTGTGTGTGTGTGTATGTGTATGTATATATATATATATATTATAAACTCGACTGTATCATGTGCGTGTTGGACTTTTTTTTTTATGGGTATAAAATCTTGTGAGTTCGCATCACCAACATGCTGTAGTAGCAGTAAGTGAAGTTAGTTTGAACAACGTGAATACCTGGACCTAGATCCGACATCACTGTGGTAAGTCATAGCTGGGTAATGAATTTTTACGTAATTTTTACGTACCTACCACTGACATCTGTTGTGACTTAAAAAAAATGACCTAAGGATAAATGGTATCACGCTGACATCGTACTGATATAATGCCAAAATCATTTCATTACGTACATTTGACGTAGAAATGATGTCATATTACAAATTTAAAAACAAAGTTTTAAGTTTTCACTTCTGTTGACAGTCCCCATGACTGGCTTTTTTTTTTTTTATAAAGTAGCCTGTAAAATTGGGGATGATATTAATTATTCATTCAGGTTTAATACAGTAACTAAACATGTAGATCATCAGCAAATACGTAAATGAAATTATTGTCTTACTGGTTACATAATATTATTATTTTCGTATAAACGTGAAGGGCCGTCCAGAGAAACCAAGGGCCCAGGGGCAAATAATTTTGTCGCGCTCCCTCCCCCATTACTTATTGTAAAATTTTTCAAACCCAACTATCAAAAAAAAATATCTAAAAACTGTACATGTTACAGTGGCCATAACTGTAAGTGTAACCTGAGCATATTGCATAACTTGTGGGTTTTCGATGAATTCTGTTAGCAATAGACTTGCAATTTCATCCTACTCTCAGGGCAAACGCATGCATTAAAATAATTTTGAAACTCAACCGGGCGCCCATTGGTGCCCGGGCCCCTCTCTCTTGACGGCCCTGTCCGCAGATAAGGTGACCTCCTGTCTGATGATGCGTAGAGGTCCGGTTGTCAAAACTGTGTGTCTTGCCAGATGCAATCTCGTATCATTATGTATGTCAGAGTTTATGACAGTGT
Source organism: Bacillus rossius redtenbacheri (assembly GCF_032445375.1). NCBI lineage: Eukaryota > Metazoa > Arthropoda > Insecta > Phasmatodea > Bacillidae > Bacillus > Bacillus rossius. The sequence goes on from NC_086330.1 coordinate 356,214,473, forward strand.
TGGCCCTAGACTTAACGGGACCCTGGGTTATTTATTTTTGTGGGGCCAAGGGGTCTTACCCTCAGAAATGAGTAGGGGGTTCGGGTTTCTAGGAAAATCTGAAAGAAAAAATAATCTTCATAAGAACATTTTTTAGCTAACCTGAAACTTAAATTTCAATGACGATCGTGTAATTTATCTTAAGAAATTTGGATGTTCTGTTCCAAATGATTAAGTTTTGTAAATCATAATGATCAAATTCGATGAAATTGAGTCATTATTTAAGGCAATACAAATTTCAAAGGTTTTTCTAATTTGGAATCATGAAAACTCAATTGAACTCTAAATTAAAAAAAATTAAATAATAATAATTATCTAAATAAATACAAATGTAATTTTTTGTTTGTTCAAAATATTAAATCTCCAAAAGTTCTTCATGAATTGCTTTGACATTTTGACACAACATTTCATTTGAATAAGCATATATTTAATATACCTATGTTACACCTATGACAGGTAAAAGGATAGATAAAAATATAGGTAGGTCAAAACATAGATTTTGTCTTATTTTCATTGCTATAGGTATATCAAGGAGAGAGATAGAGTTATATAGATATATAGAGCGCTAGAGATAAAGAGAGCTAAGTAGAGGTGTTTATATATATATATATATAAAGATAGAGAATTAGAGAGAGAGAAAAAAATTTAAAAAAAAAAATTATTTGAGGCATTGTAACTCATGCTGGGCTTATCTAATAATAACAAAAAAAAAACAGTTTGTTACTTTCTTTTCCCTTGGTGTCAATATTTTTTATAGATAAAAATATACAAAGAAAACTGCCCTGGGCAGTTGCCTGGCTTGCCTGGCCCTGGAGTTGTCCCTGGTTTATAAACAGTAGATATTTGATACTCCGCTATTAGTACATTCAAATATGTTTTGCAACAAATTGTTACCTGAAATTCAATAAATTCGAGCATTAGCATTTGTTTGTTGCAGTATAACTTGTAAATAGATGCACGTGTCAATGTTTACTTCATCTGAATTTGACAGTTCTGATGGCAGATTGTAAACCAACTGTGGCCTCATGCGCATAAGACAAACACATCTATTTGATAGTAGTATTAGAATGTAGTTTGTGCTGCTCGCATTACCCTTGCGTGCTAACATGAGTCAATCCCAGACTGTGTTCAAATGTATGAATATTTGCTGCGTGTTTTAAAACACTTTCATTTTTAATTTTTAGGTATTTTTACTTTTAATTAGTTACGTCACAAATGACTTCTGCTGTGTATGTTAGGAGTTAGGAGATTAAAAAAATATATATATTGAAAAGTAGAAATGGTGTCAGTGTTGTGTTTAAAATAGTCTTGACAGTCCTATATTAGCTAAAGTCAGGATTTGTGGAAGAGGCGGGTCAAAGAATATATATTTACATAGGCTTTACGGGAGGTCTGGGGAGGGGAGAGTTTAAAGAATATCCCCTAGGCAGAGTAAAAAAAGAGGGGAAGGGGGGAAATTGTCTCCTCATCCCAGAAATAAAAAAGATGCTGAAAAAATTTTTTTCTAGGACCCTGAGTATCCATAATTGCTTTTTGAAAACCTTAAATTCTTAGATAAATTGCTGTTTATGAAACTTAGATCATTACACTTCACTACATATGATTATGCCCTAATGCATGTTTAAAGAATATCCCCCTAGGCAGAGTAAAAAAAGAGGGGAGGGGGGAAATTGTCTCCTCATCCCAGAAATAAAAAAAGATGCTGAAAAAAAAAATTTTCTAGGACCCTGAGTATCCCTAGTTGCTTTTTCAAAACCTTAAATTCTTAGATAAATTGCTGTTTATGAAACTTAGATCATTACACTTCACTACATATGATTATGCCCTAATACATTTTTAAAGAGAAGGCTATTATTTAATTTTGGATTTTCAGTGGCCATAAATAGAGCCATACTTAAATCATTTTTAACTGGTTAATTAAGTGCATTATTCTTGAAAAAAGTTTTCAAAAAAATAAACTGACCAAGTTTTTTTTGTGCAACATATAACCTAGCCTATTTATTTCATATTAGTTCATGGTCATTTTTAATTTATTTTGTTGGTTTAGAGTTCTAGTAAAAAAAACTTTAATACAAAATTTGACAACATGGAAAGACAAAGAGTGCGAAAGAGCGCGAAAAGAGCCTTTCAAGAAAACGAGCCTATTCATTCACAGACTTCCACACTGAATGTTGCACCGTTAACATGTTGAAACGTGGCTCTGCAGATCGGAGTGTGGCAAGTACGCTGCGTACTGCGAGAGGGCGCTGGAACGTACTCTGCAGAACGGGGGAAGAGAGGCGAAGCCGTCGCGAATGGAGGTCTTGTCCATCCTCTTGAAGAACCCGTACCACCATTCATTGCCTCATGCCATACCTGTTCACATGCTCAACGGTACATACCAGGTGAGTGGTCACTCCCCATTTTTTTTTTTGTGAATCACGTGTCTTCAAATTTAATGAAGTTTAAATGGTCTGGTTGGTGACCAAATGAATGTGAGAGTGGTGTACTATGTGTTATAACTTTTCACGATTGAGAAATGTTTGGATATCCTGTCATGCCTTTGGCAGGTTCTTAGACCACACATCTGTATGTTAAAATTTCATGTGCAGCTGCAGTGTATACGAAAATCAATCGTAATCCAAAACTTGAGTTTGGGAATCACAATGTTTTGGCTCTTGTACAGAAAATTGTTGTGTTGCTCTCCTATTGGTACCCACCCGTGTTTTTATTCAGAGTCGCGTTCTAGATGGAAGGGGCCGCATATTCCAAAGGAACACATTTTCTATAAAATTGAAACTGGATGTGGTATAGTGAATTCACTTTTCTAAATTTTACAGAGTATTATTCCTTCATGTAATAAATAAACTAGCAAAATTCATTGCTTTACAATAATATTCCAGTTTTTTATATAGCTTATTTTATTTGTTAATTATAATCAAACATGCATTTATAACATCGTACTTATGTACATGTATGGAATTTAAGTCAGGCTAACCTTTGATGGCAGCAATTTGTATTCTTCTACAAATTATATGTTGTTATTTTCCAGGATATATTACTGTACATATTACTGTATTATAACAATTTAAAGGTAAATTGAAAGACAACAGTACTTAAGAGACTGGGAATAACGTTCATTTTAACCATAACTCACTATTTCCTTAAATGGCCCTGTCTTTTCTGCAGTTGTATTAACTGATCGGGATTCTAATTTCTGTATGATATTTGGTTCAAAGGCAACCAACAATCATGTCTAATTACATTCTTACTTTTTTTCCCCAGGTTGTAAGTTTTGATGGCTCCACCACCATAGAAGAGTTCCTGTCTACACTGAACCAGGAAATAGGCTGTCGCGACGTCACGCACTCCGGCTTCACGTTGTTCAGTGACGACCCAATAGAGAAAGACTTGGAACACTTCATTGATCTGCAGGCTAAGGTTAGATATAGATATAGATTTTATTAAATGATAAACATCACTTTCAGCACTACAACCTATACGTATTTCAAATAGCATTTTGATTTCTAATACCTTGTTTATTATTTTTAAAATATTCATATATTTTTTCATCTGCATTATTTCCTTTCAAATATGAGTAAATTTTATGATAATCAATTACGACATTATGTAACTTTTATTAATACTGAAAATAATTATAATCTTGATTTAACTAAAATTTTAAATACTGATTACACTAGTTCTAGTAATTTTGTTAGTTCTTTGAGTGGTATTATTCCAATTGGTCCAAGCAAAAGATTTGTTTTATGTATTGCAACTGTTAGTTTTAAGAAAAGTATTTAAGTAGTCATAAGTTGTTAACTGGGGTGTGCATGTGTGGCAACATTGCGAACTACTTTTTTGATGTGTACGTTCGGGCGGGAACGGGCAATGAATGTGTAACGACAGAAACCCTGATAAATTGGAATCGGAACAATCATGAGCATGTTTAAGGGTAGTATACAACAATTTTTAAACAAATTTAAAATTTCACTCTAACATTCAATTTATTGATAGTTAAACTACATGTACTTGTACTTGAATATTTAAAGATATTAGATCTAAAAACTTTTTAAAAAATAATAAATGAAAATGTTCTTAAGTTGTATCAAAAAAGTACAGGGCTTTTACCTCCATTTAGTTATGATAAACATATATTTTCCTTTATCAAATTATTTAAACGTCAGTAATATTAAAGTATTAATTTTTTTATTCATTGTCAAAAATATGTTTCTTCAATATTTTAGTTATTTAATATCATGTTATTTTAATTACATTACCTATCTATAGTGCAATAGCAGAAATGTATAATAGTTGTTTGCAATTTGTCCTGTAATAATTTAAAGTTTTAATACTTTTTTGTTCATATGATTGTTAATAAGATGTTACTGTTACTTATAACCAGAATATTCTTTTATTAAGTGAGTAAAGTGTATTTCCATTAAACTGGCTTTTATATAGAGGTTTGATTATAAAAAAAATACCAAAAGATTTTTAGTATTCAAAAGAGTTGATATTTGAGGAAAAAGATTGGAAAAATGGTACTGGAGGAAATGTTATAAATTAAAAAATTAATTATTGACAAATCTGAAGTACATAAACGTTCCCCAATGTAGTTTGTACTTTCAGTATGTAATTATATAAATGATACTGCAGTATCTACGTATTGCTTTGGGAATTTCAGTTTGTGAAACTAACATTTAAAGGTTTAAATGTTTTAACTCCATAGTTAATATCTTTAATTTTTGAACTATATTTTATTTTTGACCCTTTGAGACATATATTTGGATTTGAGGGGTAGATTTCAGGTACTCTTTGTGATTCCAATTTTTAGATGTGGTTTACAGAAAATTGGGATAATTCCAGAATGTTTTAGCCATCCTGGATTACATGAATATTAAATTCACTTTACCTACTTGCTAGAAATTTGAAATTTACTTGGATAAGAAGAATTTATTATTTGTAAAACTAGCAGTGTCGAAACGTTTTAAATACCGCATGACTTCACTGTATTGTTAGAAATGCAGTTATAAATCAAACGCGAATTCAAAAATTTCTCCTCCCCCTCCCTCTATTCTTCCTGTTCGTGGTGACTTGCAATGAATAAAAAAAAACATCTTCTGCGAAGAATATGAGTTTCTGAACATGAGCTTCCATTTTCACAAGCTTCTGGATCCGACACTGAACAAAAAATTTTCCAACGCACCTGCAGTGCCCGCTGTGTGGCTTTAGAAAATTTTTTAATATAAATTCAAGCAGGGGCGCAACAACAGGGGGGGGGGGGGGGGGGGGGGGCAAGGGTACTTTGCCCCCCCTCTGAAACCTCTAAGTGGGGGCAAACGGGGGCAAAGAAAGTGCTGTGTAATCAATTTTTGGATAGTAAAACTGCTTAACTAGCACCATTTTCCACCTTGAAATACAAATTTTCCCGGGGGAGGACCCCCGGAACCCCCGCTTTAATAGGGGGGATCTATGATTCTTTATATAAAGGTTTATGGCCCCCCCCCCCCCCTTTGGAAATTTAGTTGTTGCGCCCCTGAATTCAAGCACATATTGTTGGTTTAAGAAAATTGTAAGTGAATGATGTCACCAGGCAACTAATTCAAAGAGAAATATGGACATGATCGGGCATGGGCGTGGATCCAGGGGGGAAGTGTTATCCCAACTTGCCGTGCGACACTGACGACGTGCCGGGGACGTGTGCGCCCGCAGCTCTGCGACGTGATCTCCAAGTGGGAGACGGCGCTGCGGGAGAAGGGCTCCGGCAAGTTCGAGAACACGCGGGTGATCCAGCTGACGTACAAGAGCCGCCTGTACTGGCGGCACGGCGCCAAGATGGAGACGGACCGCGAGCGCCTGCTGCTGTGCTACCAGGTCAACCAGCAGGTGGTGCTGGGGCGGTTCCCGCTGAGCCGCGAGCTGGCCCTGGAGCTGGCCGCGCTGATGGCCCAGGTACGCTCGCGGTCCCGGGTCCTGTGGCTGAACCTTGCTGAGTGTGTGCGACTCGGTACACGTGACTTGCAAGTACTGTATTTACCTGCAGAAGGGGTGCCCCTTCGTACGGGTCGCTCCAATAATTTTGAGCCAGAAATATCTTACTTTTTCACCGAATATGAGTTGCACCGTATAACTGTCTCCGGTCTTTTACGGTTCGTGTCTCAACTTATTGCCGCATGAGAAACAGCACTGATGTCCGCCTTTCCCTTCATCCTTTACGGCCCTTCCTTCCCCTTACCATCCTTTACCATAGCACTATCTAACAAAAAATTACGAAGGAAAAATAATGCTATTTTTTTTATACCCGTGTTTCCCTTCCCGTCTTCCCCCAAGAGAGAATATACCGCAGGCTATTTCATTGTCACTCTTTTTGTCAATTTCTTCAATAAAAAACGAGCAAACCAGCAGTTTTGTCATGAATGAAATATTGCAGTAGAAAGTATAGGAAATCACACACATAAACAATGTTTGGTCATAGTTGCGTAACACAAAAACTGTCGAGATAGACGTGGTAATTTTGTATGGTGCCAGTTCACAACGAGAGAGGTAGGGAGAACAATAAACACTGCTGCATGGCCATACGCACTCAAACACACACGCACGCACTCCCTTCCCCTCTTTCTCGCTCTCTCTTGCTGGTATATCTTTAGATTCCTCCTCTTGCAGAGCGACTTAGCCTAGCCCGGCGGCAGACACTCACGGGTAGCCGCACGACATGTGGCAGACATAGCTTAACGGCGCAGTTCATGGTGCTTTACACTCACTGCTGAGATATTTTAATTTAAAAATGTATATTTACATGTGACATATTTATTAAAAACCTACACAGGCTAGTTTTTTAAGTATGCAGTCCACCACAACAGTGTAATGTTAACTTTTTTTTTTTATCACAGAGGGAAATTTTCGCATATGGGTCACAGTACACTTTATTAAATAAAAAATTGGCATAAAATCAGCGATTCATATGCGGGTAAATGCAGTACCTATATCATAAGAGGTAAAACGAAGAGAGAGAGAAATAATACAATTTAAAAATAAACATGAACTAACAAAAGTATTGCTCACTTAAAAATAAATGCTCAAGATATCAATAATTATTTTACAATCAATAATTATTATTCAAAAATAAATATTACTCACTATTGAAATACTCAAACCATAAAGAAAAAACTTTGTGTGTTACTGTTTCTTCAAACAATTGTGCTACTTGGAACAAAATATGGTTGAAGTATTGTAACTCGGCCTGTCAGGGAAAGAGACTCTTACATACTTCGTCTTGCAGATAGGATACTCCACCCTTTCTTTCACATTCCACGCCACCTGTCCCTTCCCCCCCCCCCCCCCTCCTGCAACTCACATCCGTAAGCCACACCATTGCTGCCACCTCTCCACAGGAATGTTCCTCCCTTGCTAGAAAACAGGAAACACTGTACCAAAATTAAAACCGACAGTAACGATAAACTCTTAGCAAAATAAAAACTCTGGCAGTGCAGAATTCGGTCAGGCAGCCAAGATCAATGGTTGTAAATTACCTAAAAAAAAATATGAATGTGAGGTGATCGGTTGGTTTGAAAATAGTATCACTGGCCCATTAACTGTGCCATGCATATTGTTTTTGTGTTCAGATCTTGCTTATATCATGTGGATTGCCACATTGTGGTGGTGCCTCAGACCTCAGACACCACTTTGTGAGCACATTACCCTGCTTTCTGGCATCATGAAAGCATTTCTGACATAACATTGAAGGCATAAAAAAACCACGGTGTTGGGAAGTAACGCAGAAATACATATATTATGTGTGTGTGTGTTGTTTTGTATGTAAATGTTACGTGATTTGATCAGCAAAAATTTGCAAAAGATTTGGAGAAGTCAGGGTGGATTTTGCTGTACACACTGTTCTTGGCTTGCTTGTATGAGGGCGTATCAATAAGTACCACACATAATGTAACAAAAAAGAAAAAATCAGATAAGGACAATATTATACCGAAATTAAAGTAATAACCATTTATTACTTTTCCACATAACTTCAATGCTTGTTGAGGTATTTTTCGTAACGATGGATCAGTTTGAAAATGCCGGTCTCGTGGAATTCCGTCGGCTGCGAGAAGAGCCACATTCGCTCGGCCCGCTTAAGTTCGTCGTCAGAGTCAACCTTCTTACCGCCGAGGAACTTCTTCACAGGTCCAAACAGATGGAAATCGAAGGTTGACAGGTCCGGGCTGTTTAGTGGTTGCTCCAAAACTTCCGAACTTCATCCTTGCAATTTTTCACGAATTAGTCTTTTCAATCTTTTCTGTGAACTCCCACCATCTCCGATTGGATCCCTCCAACTTTCTTTCCTTTTGCAAAATGAAACCTTATCACAGCTCGTTGCTCCCCCACAGTTGACTATGTAATCACTAACTCCCATTTTACTGTTGACTGACAAACACTGTCTGTAAGTGGAATCACGAGAGATTTTGCATTATGCCCAGTCAGTAGCGCCCTCTAATTCCCCTTTTAGTAAGTAATTTCGATTTTACTAATAACTTTCCTACTTAAAAATCGACAAGTGCGTTACTTATTGATGTGCCCTCATAGTTACATGATTACTGTACATGCTGTTTTGCTTTGGCAAAACATAGGTATCCGTTTGTTCTGATTGACAGATTGATTTTGGGGAGTACAACTCGGAGAAAGGCCGCGGCAGCGGGGGCGTGGGAGGCAACCCCCACCAAGTGCTGCAAGCGCTCGACAAGTTCTACCCGTACAGGTACAAGGACGGCCTGTCTCCTGACGAGCTGAGGTGAGAGGATGCCGCAATCCGCCTCCCTGTAGTGTCAGCGTGCATTGTTTGGATATCACTGGATGCCACGGTTGTTGTGTGTGCGATCAACGCTCTTTAACCTGGCATTCTTCTGTTGAGCGTTTGCGTGATCGGTCACTAATGGAGCACAAGCTATAACTCTGCAGAACTCATAAGCATGTGTATAATGCTTAATGATTAGGGACAAGATTACACGGTGAATTGCGATAAAACCAAAATAACGCAAAAACCATGTCAGTACACCATAAACACCAAAATTCAATTATAATATTGAAATTAGGCAGCATAATAAAAAATTAATTCAAATCACAAAAACATATTATTTTCAAATAGTAAAAATAAATGAATGTAATTTAATTAGCATGAAGTGTGTACCAAAATGTATTGAACAAAATAAAATTTACTTTACGATGTTGGTACATTTTTCAAAAACTCACATAGTTTTTAATTTTTCTTTATTGTTATGAATAGTTCTGCCCTAGACATGCTTAGCTCGAAATTCGGCCTGAAGTGGACATTCATAAACACTTGCATAAATCATTTTTGTGCTGCAAAAACAGGTTAGTTCCCAAAAAATGTTACTGTCGACGATTATTTTACTGAAATAATGTCTCTCAGACACTGCTATTGATGTATTTTTACTGACACTGAAAGAAATTTCACAGTCCTTGTGGCAGCCATATGTGACCACAAAAAAAACAGTTCATGTAGAGTATACAAATGTTCACACAATACCTCTTCTCCAAATCCAAAAACAAACGCGCTGGATGTTCGCAAGTACCGAAAGATGAATTTATGAAGATAGTGTGTAGTTAAGTCCCGTGGTTACACACAAACTCATGTTACAAGCCAAAGACTATGTTCTATGAACCAATGGCAAGGTCACTCGAACATTGTGGGGCAAAAACCTGCGGACTGTATACGAAAATTCTAGTTAAATGTTCCGAAAGATGGAAACACGTTGATGATAAAAGGTAGAGCCCAGACCACAGGCGCTAAATTCTGTATAACTCACATACTTGTAGTGTTTTGTGAGCCACTGTCCCACACACTACCTACTCGGTACCTCGTTCAGACAATGACTGAGGAACGAGGCTAGGCAGCCACATATGGCCAAAGGACGTTTCAGGTCCGTTACCTCTCCAGCCAATCACAGCACAGCATTCACAAAACCATATCAGGATACCAATTTCCTGCACCCCGGGGCAAGGCGCTTCCGACAGAGATTACATCAAGAAACAGTCACGTGATCTGGTGACCTACTTCAAACCAATCACAAAAATACCTTAAAAAAAATTACCAGCCAATACAGGTGTGTAGCAACAGCTGCCCGACACACTCCAACGTGTTTTCTCACTGCTACAAACTTTCTGTCTTTCTCTATCATTCTTCTTCTTACACAACAGGCCAACCATTTTCATCAGCTTGCCTATAAATAAAGAACCGTGGCGAGAACAAAAATAAATCAAGAAAATTTACGATAACACGCAATTTACGAACAAAGCAAACCAAAATCATACTTAAATATATGTTAAAGCCATAAAAACGTGAATTTACAACCAAAAAAGCTAATATTAAACACAGGATTACTTCTTAAAAGGAATAATAAGATGTTAGTTAAATAAATTGGAAAGACTAACTCTAGTACTGGATATCAGACAACACAATTACTTTTTAATTAAAATATTTAACATTTGTGAATGGCAGTAACCGTGGTTGTAAAATAATCATCATATTTAAAATTGCTGTTTTGTTGAAGCATGTATAATTAAATATTTAAGTATCATATTTCTTCAATAATATGCTATCTTTATGAATAAAAAAGAATTGATAAAAAGAAAGCAATAAGCAATAACATCTAATACTCCTGTTTTAAAATTGAAATTGGTCTAAAAATAAAACATTAAAATCTTGTTTCTAGTAATAACTTTTTGAGGAGGGAATCCAATTATTGCCACATCATAAATCAGAGAATTTTTTCCGACAGTAATGATCTGGTATTTTTTTTTTTTGGTCATAAGCATCGTATTTCAACTTAATTTAAATAGGTACCATTTTACAGAATAGTATTATTTTTTTTTTGTATCCCTGTTAAAATTATACTGACTGGCAAAATCACTAAGAAAAATTGGGTGCAGTTATACGTTCAGAAATCAACAGCTTTTCTTAAATTTTGAAAATTGTTTTATTAAAAATAAATAACTACTTTGTTGTTTAATTTGAAAAGTAATCATTATTGAAAATAATAATGCAGAATTACGTGGCTGTCATTAAGTGTGTCAGCTGATGGTCTGTTCCGTGGGTGAATTTTTGGAAGTTTATGCTCGGTGAGTTCTCAAGAAGGGTTCGTGGCCACGCGGTGAGAAACAGCAATTACAAAATGAAGAACAAAACATACGGAATGACGTTTTAATGCAGAAAAGACACTTTACCGCAGCACTCAGCCCATTGTATTTCGGTGCCAGAGCACGGCCCTGCATATTTATAGAACATGAATATTACGGTTAGTAATTGGTACTCCAAATGAGTGGAGTATCGCAGAGTGGAGACCTGCGAGAGACAGTACGTAGTTACAGATTAATTGCCACGCAAAGTTCGTGATGTAGTACAGTATAAACACTTTTACATGCCAGAGCACTTTAAGATGACAACACACACACTACTCAACATTACAGAACACTAGAATAGCATATGAACCGAGTCCCAAAGAAGGTGTGCGGACAACAGACGTCTGCTACGTCTCGCAGGGAATAGAGTTCACTTCATTTACATGTGAATTAACATGGCGATGATGTTGCATAGGATACTAAGTGTATCGATGGTTAAGCATAGGCAAAGACTCCCACATTCATGTTCCTCACGTGGTGACGCAGCCTGCTGCAAATGTCCCACGAAAGAACGAATACGAATTACATTATGTTAGGAAAGCGTCTACACGTTTCGTCAGTGAACGGCCCAGTGCGGGCGAAAGTTAACAGTTCACAAATACAGCTTCCTGTCTGAGGATAGGTTCACACTAACAACATGTAAAAATAGTACCTTAGTTTTCTGGTTTTTTGCTTAAGTACAACCCAAGATTTTCAACAAACAAATATTTTACGGTTTTGGTTGAGACAAACTGCTATAAAAAAAGTGCTAGCCACTTAATCAACAGGTCTTCACCTGGCTGACTCTGTACAAAAATTTACATATCAACAATGCCAATATTTAACACATATAGTACTGTTAAATATATATATATACATATATACTTATGTGTATTAGGTATATGTATTAGTAAAGTACATATCAAAATTTTAGGTACATATGCAGGACATTTAGAGTAAACAGAAAATTCTGTGAACCTAAGTTCAGAATTTTTTTTTTTTTTTTTTTTTTTAAAAAAAGCTAGAGTCGTTGCTGTGCACAAGGCGATACGCTGGATCCCTGTTATATGGTGTGTTTTATCAGTCGTCACGTGCATAGTATAAAACACACCATATGTAATGTGTTGTTGCTTGTGTATCTGCTGCTATGGCATTCCACATGACAGGGTGCTGGTACATTACTGCGCATGGTAATGGCTCTAGCGATAAACAAAAGTATTTGTGGAGCCTATGAGCGGTGATGTTTCTACCTCCTCGACACGTGTGCATGTATATTAGATACGGTACATCCTGTCTGGCGAGGCTCGTGAGTGAGTCCTCTATGTCTCAGGGAGCTGCAGGAGAAGCTGACGGACAAGTGGGCGTCTCTGAAGGGCCGCAGCCTGCTGGACTGCGTGCGCATCTACCTGACGTGCGCCCGCAAGTGGCCGCTCTTCGGGGCAGCGCTGTTCCAAGCGCGGGTCCGCGGCTCGGGCGAGGGCGGGGGCATGGCGTGGCTGGCCGTGTCGGAGGACGGCGTGACCGTGCTGGAGCTGGACAGCATGCAGCCTGTCGCCAAGTACGCCTACGCCGGCGTCGTCACCTTCGGCGGCTGCCAGGACGACTTCATGCTGGTGGTCGGCGCCGACGAGGGCGGAGGAGCCTCCCAGAAGCTGCTCTTCTCGCTCAGCAAGCCCAAGGTGCGGCCTCACCGACGGCTTGCCACGCCGCTTCCTTTCCGCTCCCGCCGGTCTGTGGCAGTCACTGGCCACATGGCATGGTTCTGGATTCCCATTCCAACCCTTGCATGAGTCAAGAGGTATGTTCCAACCCCTTGCATGAATCAATTGTTTCTTCCAACCCTTGCATGAGTCAAGAGTTTCGTTGCAACACCTTCCATGAGTCAAGAGTTTCGTTGCAACAACTTTCATGAGTCAAGAGTTGTATTCCAACCCCTTTCATGAGTCATGAGTTACATTCCAACCATGTTAAAGAGTCATGAGTTACATTCTAGCCTTGTTAAAGAGTCATGAGTTACATTGTAACCAAGTTAAAGAGTCATGAGTTACATTCCAACCCCTTTCATGGGTCAAGAGTTCCATTCCGAGACGTGGTAAGACAGAATTTACAAGTTGTTTCGAGCTTACCAGAAATTTGGAGGTCCCATTTTATATTAATTATTATATTATTTTATCATTTGTGAATTAATTGTTACGCCGATAGAGACTACATGGAGATTCTGACTATTTCAACTTGCGCTCGCAGATCCTGGAGCTGACGCTGCTGATCGCGGACTACATGAACGCGATGGGGCGCGGCCTCCCGGGCACGCCGCAGATGGGCACGCTGACGCGCAATGGCTCCCACCGCTCGGCGCGGTCGCGGCCCGCGCCGGCCCCCGCCGGGCATGGGAACCCCTCGCCGGCCTCGGGCGCCGCCCAGCCCCAGCCCGACATCCTCAAGTCCACGCCCGACCACCAGGCCGACCCCTCCCGCCTGCACCGCGCCGACTCCAAGAAGCGCACGCACCTCGACAGCGGCGTGGCGTGATGAGCACGCTTCCCGGGAGCGACCAGCGGATCAGTTAGGGCCCGAGGTTTCGTCGACGGCGGGGTCCTTGGACACTGGTTCACGAGACGAGGATGGAGCAGTCCTCGAGGGGAGCAGGAATGTACTGACAGAATTGAAAGGCCCGCGACGTCTCGCCGTGTTTCCCCCGCTTGCGAAAGTCCGGGTCTCTGCTGGGGGGTGAGTGGTCTCTCGACCACCGTACCCTCTTTGTCCTTGAGAAGCAAATACATGCATCACATCCCGCATGTTGGCCTATTCCATTCAGCGAACAATGAAGAAAGCATGAAGGAGAGTTATATTTATGCTACGATTTTAATTTATTTCATCAAATACGCGCCTAAAATTTGTTAATTATGAAATCTGGTCGCATACGTATAGGCAATTAATTCTCAGGTGTTTTTTTTTATGATTTTTTTTTCTCCTCGACTTTTACAGTTTTCTGCTGGACTTGAGCAAGAAAACAGGATGGAAAAAAGTTATGGTTTTAAAGAAAAGGGATAAATAATTTCAATCGACAATGAATCTCTGTGAAGGCAAGTAGCTCTTGCTTGTCGTGTTTGTGAACGAACGGTCGAAGCTGCAAACGGTCGAAACCACTCAGGTTTTTACCCACCCACGTGATAGCGTTGTACCAAAGCGTAATCTACATTGTTGTTTGTCTCTCCAAGTGATATCGTCGTCAAGATGCTGTGATCAGTGGACCAGATTAGCTAATCAGCAGTGCTATGCGCAGAAACTACGAACCGGGCTGGATGTATGTCTATTTTTGTTACTGCTTAGTGTGGGTGATTACAAGTTAGCTGCTGAGCTTGATGTGACTGTCAGAGCTTGTGCTTTCATTCGAACACGTATTGGACCAATGAGGGTGCACCCAAAGCAAAAGCATTTCAAACAGCAGTGACGAGTTAGGAGCAAGGTTGTGTATGCCCAGTAGATAATTGCAAATTATATTGGCCTAAAATAGTTTGTTTTCATTAGTTTATCATTATTATTATGTGTATTTTTCATGTTTCTCAAACCTAGGTATGTTATCGCATACACAGAGTGTCCACATTTTGCAATGTCAAGGAAAATCAGGGAAATAAATATTGCAGGCTTTCACAGCCATTTGTCTGGAGCTGATTGGCTTCTGGGTTGTTGCCACATCAAAGGCGAAGATGTCACCAACGTTTTGGTCTACATTGCAGTTGATACGCCCACAACCCACAAGCCAAGCAACTCCGAAAATCAGGCAAGTTGTAATTGGTCAGGAAATCTCAGATGGCGACTGAAAATTCTCCAGTAAAAGAGATTTGAAGGGGAAATGTATTCCTCCAGTTCCAGTCTGCCATCATGCAGGCTGTGGAAGCATTTTTTTTTGGTTGGTGTTTTAATACATAGCCATACACACCATAGAATGGTGTATGCAAGGTTCTGTTTGTACTAGGCGTCTGCAGGGGAGGTGTAGACTGGATTGTCTTTCTTTCATTCAGAAAATATCAATAAAGGGAAGTTATTTAACGTCTGGGAAATTTGCATTTTGGTCATGAAATCTCAGGGAAATTTTTATTGACAGATTTAGGTGGACACCCTGATACAGACAACTATCTCTGATTGCTTCATAACTTAACCAACAGAGCATAAGCAATTATGTCATCACTAACTATAGATTGTAAAATAAAAATTACTGCATAATACCATGCAACATTTACAAGTAACGATGGAATATTTTCTTAGAACTTCTAATAAACTTAATAAATTAAATATTTCCATGTGGTACTACAGTGTTAACTACTGTACATGGTCAATAATATCTCTTAACTACGAACTGAACTGCCCTGGAACTTGAGTTTTCTTAAGAAGCTCTTAAATGATTCACTTGAAACATGTGTCATTCAGATGCATGCATAATATCGTTTGTTCACCCTGCAAGTACCAGAAAATAATATCTAATTCAGGACATCATAATAAGTGAAAAAAAAAATTACAGTAAAATTACAATTGCTGTACTCTCCCACGAAGCTTTCAGAGGTGGGTGTGATCATCTGTAAAAGTTATCTTTGAAATAATCTAGTTATGAAACCAAATACAAATTGAACACCAATATTACCTAACAAGCATTTTAAAATCTGAACAACTTACAAAATCTGTGTGCTATTTCCGTGCTTGTTTTTTGGTATGTAGCTCATCTTTTCTCTGTTGTGCAAGTTATGTACATGTGAGACTTTCCCCGTGGAACCGTATGCAAGAATAAGTAGGTTAACTCTCTGCGTTCATTGCATTTTTTTCTGGCAGCTGAAAAGGTTCTGCAGATGTTTACACTCCCCCCCCCCCCCCCCCCCCCAAATTTTGTGAATTTACGCATGTTTTGGTGCTCTAATTGCACTTCTAAACACTGTCCATCATAATGTGCAATTGAACAAAGAATCTCACCCCCTTTGTTTCCCCTTTAAATGAAATAAAATCCTGGCTATGTTTTTTGAGTCAGTCACTTCAAAAATGTCTTTGAACCACTGAGCCTAATGCATCTTACTGATTAAACTGTTATTTTTTATTTTCCACAATAGAAAGAAAATAAGTGCTGTTAAAAGTATTTTCCTTAAAATATTTTGCTTGTAAAATCTTGTTTTCTCTTCCCCATGATTTTAATGGAATTCATGTGATAACTTGGGTTGATTGTTTACAAATGGTTTGTCACAGCAGTAAGTGTGTGTTGTTATTACCATTTATGAAAAATTAACCGTAATTATATTACGGATTTAATTCACACAATCAACATGCAAATAAACAAATCATTAGAGATAAAAAAAATTAGGAAACAATTCCTTTAAGTAGACTTTAGTCTTTGAGGATTGTGCATCATGCTGGCAAGTATTCAGATATTTCACTTGCATATGTCATTGTGGATACAAAGAAGGAAAAATTTTGATAGGCAACTTAAAATAAATTAGTACTGCCTGAAAGTTTTCTTCTAGAAAGTTGATTACAAAAAAGTTGTGATCTCATCCTTTTCTCCTTTTCTTGCTAGAAAGTTGCTATGTCATTAGGTACTAAAATAGAAGATTACGGTACCTAGTTAAATGGCAATGTAAACCCCTTCCCCACCATTGTTATGAAAGCTCAAATAAATAAAATAATATATTTTTTTTTAAGAAGAAAGTGGAACGTGAAATTGAGCCAGATAGTTTTCCATTTAATTAGTGAAATCTGTAAAATTAAAAAATTAAATATATTTTTAGGACTTTTTAATTTATTTTTATTGCGTCTAGTTTTATGTACAAGTTTGCAGTTTACAGAAAGGTATTGGATAGGTTTATGTAAATAATTTTTGCCCCTAAGATGTTTTTCATTTGTGCCGCAATGAACATATTGGATTTTGAGAATGTTTGGAGATCATCAGCAGGTATTGGGAGTTAACAGTCTGTTCCAATGGGAAATTTTACTTCATATGTTGTGTTGAGCATTATAGCAGAAGCTATTGTAATTTAAAATGTAAAGTGAACTTACTCATGTGCAGTTGCGATGTTTTAGCACTTGGATTAGTGTCCATGACGAACTGCAGTTTGATGATTTGAGAGGGTTGCCTCTGATAGCTGGAGTTTTTTTGTCCGGAGAGAATAAAAAATTGTCCACATCTTCTCAGTTAGTCTTCCAGCCACTCGCTACCTAAGAACTGTACATTTCATATTTTCATTTATAATCTACATAAAAATTCCATGGTGTTCTTGTCATGTCTTGGTCATTTTTTTCAAAGTCCCTCTAACTTTCTGTGAAGATTTGTAGGTTTCTCCCCCCTACCCATTAATTTTGATTTCCCCCCGCCCCCCTGCTGTTCAGTTACAGAGTATGTATTTGACAAGTTAGTCAGGCATGGAGCTGTTATCTCCTAGGCACCTCGACTTTCCTAATTTTCTGCCGTAGTTTTCGGTTTAACCTTTTGCCAAATCTATGTCAAGCAACAATGCAAGAAAATACCGCATCTGGTGAGCTTTCATTTATCTGCCATATCTAGGGAGGCGTACAATGCAGATGGGCTCCAAAATATCTTAAAAAAACTAAATATTATCAAAACAGTTAATGGTTCAAGAGCAAAAACCTAAGTGAAGTGGATGAAACTCATGAGCGTGATAACTAAAACTGCATGGGACCTTAAACAGTTGAAAGAGTTAACCTTACTTACTTCTTGTGTGCCCTACAGATCTTTATCTATTCCATTATTATTTAATTGTCTGCAAATTTGGCTTTATTCATCCTAGGTTATGTAGCTGACCTCAAACCAGTTGAGTTGATTCTTAGGAATCCAGAACACTAAGTGGCAATTAGAGCGAAATATCTGGGTCAGTGAATGACGGTCATAAGTATGAAAAATAAATTTGATTTTAGTTTGTATTACTGAAAATGTGAACAAATAAATTCATCGAAAATTTTCTTAAAGTTTAAAAATAAAAGTGTAGGCAAAATTTTCATGTTCTGAAGCTTTATTCCAGTTGGACATCTAGCAAACTCAAATTCATTAACACCACCCATAAACCTAAATAAAATTAAAAAGTTTTAATAAATTCTTAAAAAAAAAATTATAAACTACTATTATTGCTCTATCTCCTTATGGCACCCAGTCTGCATTTTCTAAATCCTTAAAAAAAAATATTCCAAAATTATTGATCCAAAACCATTTTTTACTAAAAATTTTAAATTGATGAGGCCCTTGTTTCACACTCCGAAAAGGTTCAAATTTAAAAAAAAAATTACTGTGAAATTTTTGTAGTAATATTTTAATAAAAACTAACAAACAAAATTTACTGGAAGAAAAATTATTCCTGGGCATACTTCCACGTGAGTTTGAAGAAAAAAATCGCCTCTTAAGTTGATGTTCACAGTTATAGGCTCACCAGATGATTAAATCTCAAGTCTAGGAAGTAGAGGACATTAATTTTTGTGGAGTCACTTTTTTTTTCACCTTCTACACCTTTCCTGATAATTTATTTTATGTGTTTTGAAATTGTTCCACATTTTTTTACAAGTAGTAAGTTTCAAGATGGATGTCATCAGTTTGGAATGAAGAAACACAAGAAATTACCATTTTTAATATTCCCAATTTTTTTTTTGACAGAGATTAGTAGGCCCTACCATTATTTTTCTTGGCATTTCTACTTTTAAATTCTTTTCAAAAATCAGATGTCCAATTGCCCAATTTCAACTGCAATTTCAATTTCAGTCAATGTTAGCTATTACAATTTTTGGTCATTGACCCAAAAATGTTTCATCTATATCCGTTTCGAAAGTTTAGATTTTATGAGCCAAACCATACCACTGTCATACTTTGTGTCATGATATAACAAATTTTCTGAACACAAGTAAATAAATGCTGCACTTGAACTGGAAAGATTTTTTTTATTACACCAAAATATTTTCTTGTTTTAGAAAATTTAGATTTTGGTAGGTATCACCATTAGAAAAGTTAACAAATAAAAAAAAACACATAAAAAAAGAATAAATAGTTCACTAAATAATTACAGATGTTAGTTTTTTTTAATAAGAATGAAAAAATGTAAGTTAACTGTGGTTCTTATTGGTAGATTTTTTTTATTGTTTGGGTGTCATTTTTTAGCATTCATTATTCACAGGTGTACAATTAAAAATCAACCTATAGAAGTAAAGACTATTCTTTGATACTAAAATAAGGTCACTTGAATTCATTATAGATAATATGTGTAATACTTCCTTCAATATAATTAATTAGAAGGTGCCATTATTTTTTACAGGGAAGTAATAAGAACATTTGTGTTTATAATATGTAAAATGTAATAGATTATTTTGTAGTTGGTAGTCCTGGCATCCCACACCCAGGTACAGCCCTGGCAGTGACCTTGGACATGCAAACTGCTGGAAACTGTGCCTGTCCGTTCTCTAGTCGCCATAGCAAGTGCACAGTATTACCAAGAGTGACTGAATCGAAACTCACCAAACCATCACCAAATCTGTGAAAACTAGTCACCATTGTTTTGTATGGGTCTTGACTGACTGTTGTTGAACTACATTTATGTTCGTGGTGAAGGCAATACAATTTACCTATGACTATGAGGCTTCTACAGACTTGGCTTGTTTACTGTGTAGATCTGAAATATTTTGCCAATCTTATTTCTTAAACTTGCTTGTATATACGTAATTTGTGAATACTGCTAAAGTCTTGCAAAAGATGATGTGCTTTGTAATAATACCTATTTTAAGTATTTTTAGTTTGGAATTTTGCCAGAAATGAGATTACTATGGATGTATTTTTTAGGGAAAAAAATATAATTATGTATTATTACTACTATTTTAAGGTAGCGCATGGTGAAGATTACAATGTGTGTGTGTGTGTGTGTGTGTATGTTTGCTGACGAAACCTTACAATGAAATGTTGGCTTACTGAAAAATTGTGAAAATAATAAAAGATGCTGAAAGTTAAACCAATTTTTTTACTTCTCACTTATTTTAGATATCAATTACAGCTGTTGTGTATCTTACATTAACTTTGAATGGTTAGTAAAGATAAGAGATCGAAAAAAGGAACCTATCCGGATCTTATATTACTTATATTACTATACAACATGTATACCATATATACCTGAAAACAAAGTGCTTATTTTTACCAAAACTGCTGAAACCAAAAGTGAGGTCACGTTGTAATAGCAACTTGTTTGTATTGCTATCGCACAGGGTTGTTTAAGGAGGCGGATAATGAGTTTGGGCGCCACCACGTGGTTTGTGGGCACGTGGACCCGGCGAGACTCCTTTCTCGGGCCGTGACGTCGCCCAAGTGCGACGAGACACACAACCCTAATAATGCTTCGCTGGTTCCTAACACCCGCTCTCAGCGGTGGGCACGCTGGTACACTCGTGTAATGCCCTAATCTTTACCTAGGTGGGCTCTAGGCGTCCCACACGCCAGACAACTACACCGGGGCACCCGTTACCGAAATAATATTCACTCGAGATTCACACCTGATATTTACTAACCATTTCTTATCTCTACATTGTTCATGTGAAGCGGATAAAAAGCCAACGGCAAACAATCGGTTTAGGAGGTGGGCCAGGTCACCACGTGGCCTGACCAAAGAAATGTAACGATGTTAAATTTAAAATGCTCGAGGAGCTTAAATTCTTATTGAAACAGTCTACCACCTGGAGTAGGCCTCGAAGACAGAAAGAAAGCGTTTTAGATTAATATATGTGAAACGGATGCTAACGGATCAGATATTACCAAACAATGAAGTCGACGAGGTGCGGGAGCGTCCCACTCCGGGCGGCGGAAGAACAAGACTGACTGGTCAACAGGGTGTCATGGCGTCTTCCAACCCTCGAGTTCCCGTTAGCTTGTTAACTTATAATTAATCTAATTATTAACATAGTTTACCCTTTTAAAAATTAGTAATAATTAAATGACAATTTGTGAGACTTCCATCCGATTTCATAACAGTATACTTAATTAAATATTGTCTAAAGATTATTCGTCGGCAGTTCCTGTAGCGGCCACGTGTGGTGCTGCGCCGTCCTTCCTGTGACTTAAGACAAAACACTGAGCAAAATTATAAAAACACACAATACATAGCCCTTTATTTCTTTACTTATTAATTAATATTTTACGTTTCTGGGCCGTCGCCGTGCCTCTAATGCCTCTTGCGGCTCACACACACACGCATGCACACGTCACCATGGCGGGCGGTTCAAACAGAGGGTGATGGTGGGAGGGTGGTGGCGCCGGCGGAACAGGGGACACATCGGGCTCAAGGGAGGGTGCAGCCCTGGTTGACGTCAGTATATTGCCACTGGAAGGACATGAATTAACATCATCGAAAATGCGTCACTTAAGCTGTTAATTACTGCATCACATATGCCACTTTAGTCCTCTCTTGTTTACAACTTTCAGAACTTCAGGCAGGGGAATGGATGGTGTTGGATGGGGGGGGGGTCAGCAGATGTGACAGATGAGACAGGATAATTCTTTTGGAATTCCATGACCTGGAGGATGAGAGAGTTCAAATGGAGTTTGTTTCTAGCTTCCCTTTCACCCTCCTAGGCAACCACTGTACATCCTAGCATTCTTTACTATCCAACCGACCAATGGCTTTTAAACTACAGCCATAAAACTCAATATTTTTTTTCTTCTAATTGCAGCTTTTTTGCAAAAACAAAGACCACGTATATATTTACTAATTTAAATAATTTTTAATTTGCTGTGTTTGAATTGTGATTTACACTTTGCAAGATATTTTTCATAAACTCATAATCAAAAAGTCACATTATTTTTGTGTGAATACGGTAATTCTGTGAACTTTCGAACGCACTTTTAAATTCAGCATCATGGTGATCCAGGTTAAATTCCCGGTGAGGCCAACCCCAGATTGTTCACAGGTCATTGAGCTGATGGGGTCTTTCTCGTGGTGCTCCCGTTTCCTCCTACCCATTTATTCCATCATTGCTCCATCCTCATCAACCCCTCGTAATTTCTAGCCACCTCAATGCCGATAAGACTTGAAGTCCTTAATTTCACCTCCTTACCTTGCTTGTTTCGCAAGAGGCAGAAAGTATTTATTGTTGAAACTAGGGATTGGCTAATGAAATTCCTCGAATCCTCAAATACCATCGAATCCTTAATTTTTGAAGGATTTTATATTCAAGAAAAAGATTCGAAGGAACATATTAGATGAAACAGAGTCAATTAAAAAATTCAACACTGATAACCTCTCAAGTTTACTGGTTCATTTTTTTTCTTTGTGCCTATCCTGTTACCATTCCCCAAGACAGTATACTTTTAATATGTAATTATGTACATATATAAAATTACAATGTGTATATGTTGAGGACGTGAAGGAGTTATGGTGGAAGACATGAACCACCGTGTCAGCATGGTGAATACCAGGGAGGAGGCACAAGCCCTCCGAAAGATTGTCGCCGACGCAGAACACAGCGTGCTGAGTTTGAAGGCAAAAAGGCAACATTCTCGTGAGTCGAGTGATGCTGAAGGAACTCTCAGCAAAAAAAAAAAATTGTTATAACAGAAATCTGACAGGTTACTGGAAGTAGGTACTGCCAAAAGTGGAACAACAAGAGACCATTCCAAGCAAATGAAGTGTCAATCATTTGCTGTGTGTTTCAAAATTATTGTGTAAATGTATAAATTTTTCAATCTCTTTACTTGTAAATATTACAAAAGTTAGTTTTCACTTCACATTGTTAATTTTATACATTGTTATTTTAGAATTTTTTAAATTGTCATTCACTCAGTACAATGAGGCATCTTGATCTCAGTTTATCATGTTTTCCCGAAATCTACGCAGTTTCTGGGATGGTTTCTTGATCTATAGTCCATGACAATTATTATTTTTTTTCTTTTCAATATTCCTGGTTTGTGACATTGAGTGTTGTTTGCCGTTATGATTTCAATGACAAAACCAAAATTGGCCAGGATTGACTGATGATTATGGGGCTCTGAGACAGTCAGTTCTGTCTGCAAGTGAAATGAGCATGTTTCCTCATTCAAGACTTTACAATCCTAACGAGGTTGTATTGGTGTGTCACAATATGTTAAGCAAGGATAATGGAACTAACTCAGACTACAGCAGTGTTATAAGAGAGAAAAGTACTTCCAGCATTGGTAAGCATCTCAAATATTTATCTTTATAAATATGTTAAATAAATAATATTTCCAAAATATTAGTGTCTTCACCCCCTTCCCCCCCTTTTTTTTCGCTCTTCCTTTTGGACAATAATTTGTGTAGCAATAGCAATAAAAAATATTTTACTTATCTAATAAGTTACATAGTGGGATAACTGAAATTTTTTTTCTTTAGCCTTCATAAAGATTTAAATATTGCAGGTGCAAAGTATCAAGTTACGATTTCTGTCATTGTGGCAAATTTCAGTTCAATTATAATTATCTTGAATGTGTGTGGATTTGAGTTTTTTTGAATATGTTTAGTATTATAATAAATTGTTACTACGCATTTTTTGGCCCAGATTTAGTTGCAGACGTAATATTTCTTCTACAGAATTGTGCAACTATATAGGAAAAGTTTAAGATTGCCACTATGTGCATTCATTTTATGAAGCTATAAAACTTTAATACTTACTGCATATATTACTGAGTACTAAACTAAATTGTGGCCATTATTTATATTTTTCTCTCATAATTGATTTATTATTATTCATATAAACCAAATATACTGAGATATATTTTATTCAGACCTTGCAATATTAAATGCATTCGCTGGGATTGCTTGCACACATTTTATACAATATTACTTTCCATATTTCAAATCCCTTCTTAGGTTCACCATATTGTGCAGTGGTACCTAGCTGTTATTTTTTTTTTAACATAATTTAAGATTAGGCACAAATATTTTTTGGGATGAAACATAATAACTACAGTACAACCATTTTATTACATGCATATATTTCATTCTCTCTCGTTGTAAAAACCTTTCCTATGGTTTAATGTAACAGTTATAAGGTTCAAATTCCCACTTTACTGTCTTATTTTTCACCATTTTTCCTTGTAAAAAAATGTATTTAGTGCTTCACTGTACATATATTTTTATATTTTGATTAAGTGTTAAAGAATTTATTTACATTTTTTGCAACACAGCAAATATACAAATTATATCTCTTTCATAGGATTATGTTGTTTATGGTCCTAACTACAGAGCAAGGAGGCGCAGTGTTAACACTGATCTCACATTATTTAGAATCCGGGTTCAAATCCTGGACTGGATAACACTAATTTGGTTTTTCCTGGTTTCCTTAAATTATTTCTGTGAATGCTGGGGTTGTTCCTAACTATAGGCCATGACCGATTCCTGTCATGATATCCTCTGTCTGCCTCATGGAGTCTATTGACCTCGTCAACTAGATATGAAGCCCTATACTAAATTTATTAAAGAAGCCTTTGTTTGGAACCGTTTGTGTTCCTTTGAATTTAAAAAAAAACATTAGTGAATGTTACAGTAATTTAACAGATCTTGATCTTTCTTCATAAAGTAATTCTCTCTATTTTCCAATCTAGAATGTTGTAATTTGTGTGTCCTGCTCTTCTGCTAACAGAGCGCTATTGTTTTCACTGTCACGTCTTGACTTTTAGTTCTTCTGTAACTTTTTCTTCTCTTGCTTCCGTTGCTTTCTCAGCTGCGTTTTTGCTCGCTGCTGCCACTTCTGTCTGGTTTTCTTGTGCTGCCACGCTGCTCTCCAGATTTTCGACTTTCTTCGTGCAACCGTACAAGTCGCACGAATCAGTCCGCACGGCACGGAAAACCTCCTTCAGACCCATAGACTCCGCCATGCCTTCAGGCGTGCTAAAATCAAGATACCACTGGTCACACATCAGAACAGCACTGACCGCTTACCACGGAGTAAAAACATTAAAACAGCTATGACAAATTTACCAAATCATAGTAATAAATTTCACTTCTACGCGTTTGGAAATAATTTTATTCAGACTTACTTAAATACGATAATTGTTGGTGTAAAAAAACACGCGCAATTGAAACAGTGCAGTCACATCATTGTATGTAAAATCACGCAATTGTTTTACAGTGAAATTGCCACATTTCATACCACATGTCATAATAAAGCCATGCCTGAAAAGGTTTATTGGTAGAGTTTACAAGCATAAATATCTTTAGCAGTCTACGGGCTTTTGGAATTACACAGAGAAATTTCTTTTGTTTGTTTTCATTTTACATTTACCTAAAATAACCTTTTGGATTTTGTGGTAAAATTCCAGCAATTAATACTAATATATAGGTATATAAAATTTTTTAGAAGTAGATAACCAAAAATTTTATCTCATAGAATATTATTTTTTATGAGATGCAAAATTTGTCTTAGCTTACGCATAAAATGTGTAATGGAAAGCTAATTTTAATTTTTAAATATTTTAATTTCTTTCTATTTTAGTGCACTTAAAGCCATATAGGCTTTTGCAGCCATTTCCTTATGAGCTATCTTGACTTTCGAGGTGCAAAGTTGCACAATTTACCATCTACGCCTCGAAAGCATGGAACCAATGATCTGCATATGGAGAAAGTATATCGGCCACAATCAATATCCATGCAAAATGCACACACTCTAGATAAGTTGCTCTGGAACTATTTGCAGTTTGGCTTCTAATTGGCTGAGCTACCTGTCAACTGAATGTAGATTGGCAGGTCAGTACCTACCATTGCTGTGCCGACTGATATAGTTGGTTTCAGTTCGGTCTGTATGCTAATTATCTGCCAATGAGCACAGTCAAAGCTGTTTTAATCCAGCACTTTCGGGATTACGGCAGTGTTGGATTAGAATGTTTGCCAGATTATTGAAAGTCAATGATTTTTTTAATGAGATTAATACCAAAGAAAAATTAATACAGTACAGTGATAATTAAAACAAGTAGTGATCATCTACTCTGTAGCAAGATAAAAATTTACATGAGCGTTACCGCCTAAAAAGTCTCCAATATGACGTTACGTCCTTCAACGAATTTCCGAGTCCACCGGAGGGGATAAAAATAACCAAATGCAGCGAGCTACTCCATTGGTGTCTGATTGCAGAAATGCTGAACTAAAAAAATACCTTGTACTCTCCATACTATTGGCCATTACAAATACCTATAGAATGAACTTTTATAAATGTTTAAGTCATGTAGCAAGAATACGGAAAGTTTCATTATTGACAAAATTTTCTAAATAACATTAATAAAACAGTATGCAGGGCGGTTAGAAACAGAGGAAACTCAGAAAAGATATGGGATTCTCATTACCAGAAAAAAAGTCCAGAAATTTTGTATGCAGGCGAGTAATTTTTTAACGACGAGGTTACTGAAATATTAAAGTTATAGCAGAGACTTATATTTATTTGTACTGGCCCCATGTATATATTATTTTTCCCCCTTTATATTTTTTTATCTTAATATTGCTAAAAGAGGTTACACTTTTGCTTGTAATTATATCAGCTCTCTCATAGTAGTGGATCAATAGTAGTGCAACAAAATAGTTGATAGTTGCCTGTTCCAATAATGGTGTGTGTTATGCCTACGAGTCACAATTTGAATTCTAATTTTTGATAGTTAGTGGTGACTGAATAATATCAGTGGTCAGGGAAATTTTTTCTCCAAGTCTGGAAAAGCAAGAAAAATTTGTATCACAGGTTTGCTAGCCATCCTGCTAAGGTTTATTGAAGGAATGATTATAATTTGTTATATTTGTAGATAACTTTCATAAACTGGAATCTCAAAAATATTATTTATCCATAGGTCTTAACAAATGTGCTATAATTTTGTAATAGAATAATACCGTTCAAAACATGTTTGGCCCAATAGAAACAGTAGGGCATCAGCATATTTTAGCTTGAGAACAATGGAGGTGGGCTCAGAAGTCAGCATTTGAAAAGACTAATTTAGGATCTAAAGTCCCGAGAGATATTTTATTTTTGTAAGTTTTAATGCCACACTTTTTTTTACATCTTTCATTTATAAATTAAAATTAAGAAAATACTTCCCTAGAATTTAAATGAGCACTTTCTTGTTAACAAAAGGTGAGAGTCTAGTTTCATGGCTCACCATTATGTGTAAGTAAGATTAAGTATAGTCGATTCCACCTAATCTGGATATGTTGGAATTATGACTTTCATTACTGATAACCACTACATAAAATTCAACTTAAACATTTTCTTTGAACCTGTTCCATCTAATGGCTGGTTAGGGCTCCCTATTATTATGTATTAATGTCTTCTTAACAGAGGGGAAAAAAAAAATTTCCAATTAATTCAAAACCATTCAAATAAGCTGGAATGCACTGTAGATCAGACTCTGAGTGTGACACTTACCCCATGAAAATGATTCTTTATATATCATGGCTCATATAGGAAATTTGACTGATTAACAAGTTTTACTTCAGTTAGCAGAACATTTAAGCTGTGACAGCATTTATAAAAAATTAATTTATGATATGTGAATAAAATATGTCAATTACTGAATTAATTATATGTATTATAACAAAATTTAACTTAGTTTAAAACATTTTAAAATACACCTTTATTCTAAAATTATTTTCTCATTTTGGCTTGTCTACTTACTTTTGCACCAGTTGCCAGAACCCTTTTTGGATTACGTTGCCATTTGGTTGACTTCCAAGCCTTGACATTTCACAAAAGATTCTATTTTCACAGTCCGGGTCATCTAACGAATCGTACCCGTACTCTTCTATCAAACCAAATATTGGGTAAGTAGCCAGGTCGTTCATCGAAGCCCCTTCTGTTGATCGATGTCGGTGGGATGTATCAGAGCTGCCAAATTAAAAAAAAGTGAATCATTTGCAACATTTATTTAGCTTATACAGAAATTATGATGAAATATTAATATATCCATGACCATGAAAGAAAGGATTTATAATTTGTAGAACCAAAAGACTGTTTATTGTGTACAGGGCAGAGAACACACATTAACATACATTTCTAATGAATGTCACAATTTCCACAGCTTACACAACTGCCAGGATACATTTTTATGATAATTTATTTAAAATATAGCGCTAAATGCATCTACGTACTGATTTGATAACTCTTACATACAATTCTGAAAATTAAATTTTAATTATATCAGTAATTGCTTGTCTTATCATATTTGGTTACCACACAAATTTGTTTCTGTGAGGGAAAATCACAGGAAGGGAGATGAAGGATATATCTCTCCAACCTTCCCCCCCCCCCCCCACCCCACAATTCTCAAAAAGTTCCTAAAATATTAATAAAGATCTATTATTACCATCAATAAATGGAAATGATTTGAAACAAACAGCGGGCAAAGTGGTTCTGTTTCCCCCCACCCCCACCCACACACACTTTTTTATTACTTTCTTCTCCCTGATAATGAAATTCTGTGTACGTTTCTGTTTTCTTTGTACCTGTTCTCTTGGTGTGTAAACCTTCAGACCATTTATTGTTACAAATGCTTGTCTGTGCTTGACATCTTCGACTACAGCATGTGTTCCCACTTGGTACCAGTTGAACTAATAGCGAAAACTCACTCGGTTGAATTGATGTGGATGACATTGGGTGTCAAGGCAGCCAGAAACAAGCCCAGTGGAATGAAAGCTGCCAGCATGTTCAGAGCCTTCTTCAGAAGTCCCATAGTGTGACCCCTGAAAAAAAAAAACATACAATGCATTTTTATTGCCTAAGATCTGTTATGACAAACCAGAAGTGTGTTTGAAAAGTTGCAAACAAACGTACTGCAGTTTTTAACCAACAATTTATTTTTGACCGAACGAAACATGAACAACATAACTGAGTTCTTACTACCAAAGAAAATGTGTTGTATTGATAAATTTATAGTATGTCAAATGTGAATGTGACGTAAAGACTTAAGTAGCCTTTTTTTAACAACTATCAAAGCTTGGCTGTAACTTCTTAGTGTTAAGTTTTGTTGGACCAAGAAAATCATTTTATTTGTAAATAAGTTATGAACAATTTTTTTTAAGAAGCCGGTGTATATTAGCTTAAAACTGACCCAAGGAGATAAAGAAGAATTGTACGACCAGGGTCGACTAGAGAAACCCAGGGGCAAAAAAATTTTGCCGGGCCCCCTATCTATTATTTAATGTTCAACAGTTGAAGCCCCACAATTAAAAAAATTAAAAAATAAATTAAATTAAAAAAATCTTAAGACTGAAAACATTACTGTGACCATTATCTACTTTAAATGTGGTATGCGTGTATTGTATTGCAATAATTAAGAGGTTTCCTATGAATTCTGTTAACAATATAATTTTCAATTCTGTCCTATCAGGATAAATCCAAGCTTAAAAAAAAAAAATATCTCGAACTCAGTTGGGGCCTACCTGGTGACTGAGCTCCAGAAAATTTGCTCCACAACCCCCCCCCCCCTCCCCCCCAATTACTAATCCCTCTAGACCGCCCTGGTTGTGTCTAGTAATTTGATTAAAGAAACTAGACATGTTTCGAAAGCTACATAGCAAGCAAGGGCATCGCCAGCCGATGGCCTAGGGGAGGGGGGGGGGGGGGGGGCAAGTTGTGGGAAAAATATGTATTTTTTTTTTTTGCATTTGGCTACACTTTTTTGAATCTCTAGGGCTCCCTACCCATACCCCCTCCCCCCCCCCCCCCCTTGGCGGCGACGCCCTTGTTAGCAAGTAAGACTGCAGGGTACCTGGGGGGATGGTAGGGTCTGATGACTTCGTGTGGCCCCGGACCCGAGGGCGCGTGGAACGAGTACGGGTGGGAGGAGGCGCCCTTGGGCGGGATCGGCCTGTGGTGGCTCCAACCGCCGGGGAGCGGGGAGTTGCTGCCGAAGTGAAGAGGGCTCGCGGCCTCGTCGGCGGCGTGAGGTCTGTACTGGCCGTGGAGGGTCTGGAGGCTGTCCGGGCCCTGGGGCGTGTACCCGGCCTCGTAGGGCGGCTCGTAGGGCGCGTGGACGCTGTTCCCCAGGGGGAGAGGGTACTGTCTCTGCGCCTCCTCGGTGTCGTGGAAGCCTCGCTGCTGCTCGGGCTCGACGGCGGCGGCCGACAGGTGCGGCAGGTACGCCTGCAGGTGCCGGTGGAAGTCCTCGTGGCCCGGGTCCTCCTGGTGCTCGTGCACGTGCTTGACGGGCCCCTCGCCGCCGCCCCGGGACCTGGGGTCCGCCCCGCTCTGCCTCTGGAGCGCGCGGGCGACCTCCTGCCGCTCGTAGGCCTCGTGGTCGGGCCGCGCCGGCGCCCGGTCCTCGGCGGGGATCGGCAGCCACGGCCGCGTGTCCACGCTGGTCACGTTCACCGTCTGCCCGGCCTCCTGCGTCACCCGGACGCCGCGGCCGCAGTGCAGCAGCAGCAGCAGCGCCCAGCAGCCCACCAGAGCGGCCGTCCGCATCTCTAGAACCTGCAAACACGTCCAGTGGCCGTCTAGTGATTCCGCAGACATCTCAGCTCACGGTACACGGGTTTCGGCAGGAGTCATTACGTGAACTGGACCAAAACGTGTAACAACGGTGCTGCCATCTATGGCGGATGGCGCGCAACCGAAGTTCACAAAGCCAAGGAGGAAATTTTATAGCATTGCGTAACTGTTCAATGAATTTATTTTAACTAGATGGGCAGTATTTCAATAAAATCCCTTGTTGAAAATCAGGTACAAAAAAAAAGGTTTAGTAGATTTTTTCAATTTTTTTTTTTTTTTTTTTTTTTTTTTTTTAAATCGGAGCCGTTTAAAATTTTTCTCTGCAAAAGTGATGATTCGATAGTCGTCGTATGTGCTCTTTCAACAAATTCTAGCGGTAGTGTGCGCAATCTACGTGTGATTAGCGTTCAGAAATGTTGGTTGAAATCACAATAAATACTAATATTATAAATGTGAAAGTAACTCTGTCTGTCTGTCTGTCTGTCTGTCTGTCTGTATGTATGTCTGTTTGTTTGTTACCTTTTCCCGGCTGAACGGCTGAACAGATCGTAATGAAATTTGGCAAGGAGATAGATTATATTCTGGGGATGGACATACGCTATCTTTTGTCTAAAAAAATAATATTTAAACGTGTTAAAAAAATATATCTTAATTTTATGTAATGTGTGTCATAGATATACAAACTATTAGTGTCATTCCTCTATGCCTGCCGTGCAATAGCTTACAAGCCATTACGTAACGTTTTTCTATTGTAAGGAACTAAGTAGAGAGTAAGAAAAAAATAAAGATCTTGACAGTTTGTAGTGTCGCCATATTTCTTTCAATTTTCAATACCGTTTTTGTATATTACAATTTAAATTGCAGAAAAAAAATAATGTTTCATAAACACATAAATAGTGAGTGTGTGTCATTTCTCTAAGTCCACGAGGTCTTGCCGCGTCAATTTTCTCCTTCGGGCGAACCCGTCCGCTTAGTTAAATAAACAGCTTTTATCGTTGAATGATTTCATGATTTATTTCATGAAAATCTGCTCTGATAAAAAAGTAAGTTTTATAGACATTCAATAGGTGTCTCTCTCTCTCTCTCTCTCTCTGAAGATCAATCTGTGAATCGTTACAAATTTATTTCCTTTATTTTTTTTAGTTAAATTTGATACAATATGATTTCACTAAAAATCTATTTCTAACCCTTCCTATTTTCATTTCCACATTACGAAGTTTCACTTCTTCCGCGCGGAGGGACTCCACGCAATATGTTTGCATGCAATTAAAAACTATTTTTTAATGATGCCAAAGAAGTATAACAACTCATGCGCGTACCTAAGTACACGCACCCATTTTTTTGACGTGACGTCTAATAAATCAATGAACGCCGGCTGCACGCACGAAAAAGTGTCCCACTACGGATGTTCCACTACGGATGTGTCCTATTTGCTCATTGTACGCATGCGTGGGATCTCTCTTCATGCTCATTGTACGCATGCGTGGCATCTCTCTGCCACTCGATTGGAACGACCATCGATTTGACTTTTCAATCATATTTTCGTCGTTTGAATTATTAATATTATGTAATTTAACCATTTGTCCACCGATTTTCAGCACAATCGGTACAGTTATTTAAAAGTAATGTTGAATATTCAAATACGTTTTGAACCAACAATGGTGTTTTACAGTTACACATAATAATTCAAATTACAACCGGGATCTTTTGCACAATGTTTTAAAAAATATTGTAACACATTATAAATAAGTTTGGTGTATTTGGGATGCGTATTTGTTATAAAATCGAGTTATAAAAATTAAATAATATTATTCCTCTACCGTGAACAAAACTTTTATAAATGTATATATAACATCTTAAACTATCAATTAACAAATATGGCCTCGTAGGTGAGAGACACCGCCCTACCGGACAGCCCGCGTTCACAACGTAAATATTCACTCCGCATTGCCCAACATGCGATCGAGCAAATCAAGGGGGGCGCGATCAGCATAACGGAACAGAGTGGGGGAGGGAATGACGTAGCTAGTAGCAAAGACGTAGCGGATGACTAGAGTTTTAACAATTGCCACTGTCAACATTTGTGCAATTGAAGCTCCTTTCAAATTTCATGCTTTACACAGCATTGTACGTGCGCACGCTATCGACGTACTATTTTTACAAGAGTGTGCGCTAGAGCGGCTACCATATTTTGACCAATATAATGTGTACCCCAACATCGGCCCTCAAGGGAGAGGAACCATTGTTGTCACAAAGAACCATCTTGAACTCACGCACATCAGAGTGCACGCATCTGGGAGGATAATCTCTGGCACACTCATAGCGCTCAATCCCTCCAGCGCTACTGGCAGGAGCATTATCGGACAATGTGTGAATGTCTATGCCCCCTCTGGCTCTCAGCGTCGAACAGAATGCCAGGAATTTTTTCGCCAGGAAATCCTTCCATTTATAAGGAATGATGGCACGGGTCTTATTCTAGGTGGAGATTTCAATTGTATAATTGCACCCAGTGATCACGTTGGTGGACACTACCCCATTAACACGGCACTGCATGAGCTCGTTACTGCCATTGATGTGGAGGACATGGTCGACATTCTTCAAGTACCCACACCACATTACACCTTTCATGCCTATTCATCTAGTTCGCGCCTAGACAGGTTTTATATGTCCCGCACGCATCGACACAACGCGCGATCATATGATGTGGTGCCAGTGGCTGTCACAGATCATTACATGGTCGTTTGTACTGTGGCTGCTCCGGAGGTTTCACCCACACCTGGGCGTAACTACTGGAGACTACAAACACGCTTGTTGGGTCAAACTGAAGTGGACAATGATTTTCATCGGCGCTGGTCTCATTGGTTGCGATGTAAACAGAGGTACGCGGACACAGCGGATTGGTGGGATGGCTGCGTCAAACCAGGTCTGGCCAAATTATTTAAGCACCATGGCGGGCGTTGTAGACGGGAGCAGGACTCCCTTCTCTATTTGCACGAGAGGGCCCTGCGGGAATTAAGTACGCATCCAACCGCAGTTACCAATCCGAGGGATCAAGCCCGTCGCCTTAAGGAACGGATCATCGCCATACACCGAGCGAACATGGAAAGTCGCATTGTATTCAATAACACCAAGAGTGCGCTACAGCAAGAAAGGCTTAGCATTCACTCCCTCATGCGAGATCGGAAGAGGCGTACACGAAGGCACATCAGCTCGGTTGTGGACGCGAATGGCACGGTCGTAAGGGATTCCACAACCATCCTCGCAGCATTTACAAGTAGTTACGAGGAACTCTATGCGGACCACGACATTGACTATGATGAAGGGACGTCATTCCTCGATGTGTATGACAGCAGCCTTGACGACATAGCACAGCACCATCTGGAGGCCGACCCAACTGACGAAGAGATCACACACATCGTTCGGAGGGCCCCAAAAACCAAATCCCCTGGTGTGGACGGTATCCCCTACGAATTCTACCAGCACTATTGGCCAACGATTCGAGAGGAATTTTGCGAAATGGCGCGCACGGTCATTCGACGAGGGCGTCTGTGCAGCACGCAAACAGAGGGAATCATTGTGCTCATACCCAAGGTACCACAGCCACGTGAAGTAGCCCACTATAGGCCTATCACGCTTCTGTGTGCTGACTACAAAATCATCGCACGGGTGTATGCCAATCGTATTAAATCAGCGCTGTCTGATGTCATCGGGCCGGACCAACATTGTATTGTGAAGGGGACGTCCATCACACATGGCACTTCTGCGCTCCGCGATGTGCAGCTCCTGGCGCGCACAACGCCGGGCGCTGTCGCCCTCCTGAACATTGATCTTGAGAAGGCCTTTGACCGGGTGCAATGGAGCTTCCTCGACAGGGTGCTCGAGCACCTTTGCTTCCCTCCGACAGTTCGAGCTGTCCTACGCACGTTCCGTGAGAACCTAACCTCGAAGATGTCCATCAATGGTTGTTTTGGTGACAAATTTCCGATTCGCTCCTCTGTCCGACAAGGGTGCCCGCTCTCGATGGTACTTTTCGTCCTTTATATTGAGCCCCTTATAAGGAAATTTAACTCTACTCTCTCAGGACTGAGTATTCAAGGGAATCCTTTAACGTGCATTGGGTATGCAGATGATGTTACGGTCATTGTGCGTAGTGACCATGAACTCACGGCCGCTCATGCTATTCTTGAGGCCTTCCACAAGGCAACGCATGCAAAATGCAACTTCGCGAAAACCAAAGTGTTGAATCTGAAAGCAGCGCCAGATGTGATTGTGCCACAGCATTCATTCGTGTCTACGGATGCGATCAGGACACTTGGAATACTTTTCACGGGTGACATCGGTCATACCATTCAAGAGAACTGGGACGGAGTGGTGCGGAATGTTCGTGGTAGCCTGCTTGAGTCACACCTTAGAAACCTCAACATCATCCAACGTGTATATATCGTTAACATGTACTCCCTTTCACAACTCTGGTACATGGCACAGGTGTTCCCCATGCCAGCTGCGATTGCAGCTCAAATCAGGCAATACATTGGATGGTTTATCTGGAAAGGATTCCTCTTCAAGGTCAGCCGCGATCAGCTGACGATGCCTGTCAGTAAAGGTGGTCTCGGACTCATTGAGCATGAGCAAAAAGCACGAGCCTTGTTCCAGAAATGCGTCATACAACGTGTCTTACAGGGTGGTCGCTCCTCGGCTTTGTACACAGCCGCATGGGGCGCCAGGGAGCGCCTACCCCGACACTACAAGTCCGCCGCCGATCACCTTCGCACGACGATTTCCGAACTTCCCGAAGGTACGCATGTCTCCACAAGACAACTGTATGGTTTCCAGCGACGAGCAACACCCTCTGTGCCGAATATTCAGAATAAGATCCTTTCTTTGCGTTGGCTGAACATATGGAAAAACGTTTCTGATCCTGAATTACCTACTCATCTCCGTGCCGAAGCTTTCACATTTGTCAACGACCTGACACC
The DNA here is from genome assembly GCF_032445375.1 of Bacillus rossius redtenbacheri. Taxonomy (NCBI): domain Eukaryota; kingdom Metazoa; phylum Arthropoda; class Insecta; order Phasmatodea; family Bacillidae; genus Bacillus; species Bacillus rossius. The sequence goes on from NC_086330.1 coordinate 356,250,070, forward strand.
CACCCTTTATCGCAAGAAACGCATTGCGTTATCCCAGGATGACCACTGCGAACTCTGTGGCTACCGTGACACCGCCCTCCATCGCATATGTGCTTGCTCATTCTCGCGCCCCTTGTGGGAGTGGTGTAAAACCAAACTTTCCAGACTGCTCTGCCTACCTCCACGGGACGTGTGCGCGGACCGCATGTGCTACCTCGACATCACGGCCTTCCCTACCGTGAAGAGGCGGGCGGCTGTGTGGCTGATGGCGAATTTGATAGCTTTTGTGCTCAAAACTCAAGTGCCATACTTCTTGCGGGACTTCATATCCCAGCTACGACGTGACAGATGGTCTATGGTAAAAAACAATACGTTAAGAAGGAGGTTTGGACATTACCTTTTCATGTTTTGAAATTTGTACAGATGGTGTGGGACTGTGTTAATCCGCAGGGGCGAGGTATCAGTATCGTGTAACCCATTTGTGCTGACTGTAATCTGATGTGAGCTGTAATGTTATGTACATGCACATGATATCACAATAAACTAATAAACTAAACTAAACTAAACTAAAAAAAAAAAAAAAAAAAAAAAAAAAAGCGGACAGCGGCGCTAATATATAATTGTATGGTTGTCGGTTCGAATTCCGGCAGGTGCGAAATTTTTTTTGTACTTGTAAAAATAAATAAGGCGCACGTAACATTTCAAAAGTAATAAATGTATTTGAATAATGAATGCAAATAAAAGTAAATTTATTAATTAAATTGTACATTTCATTTCACTCCTTTGTATCCATACAAAATAGTGATAATTCGATAAAAATGATTCAATTTTATTCATAAAAGTATGCAGAAGTAGATGTTATCATACAAAAGATAGAAAAATTAAAAAAAAAATTCTTCCTCAAAGAATATAATATTTTTAATGCCTAAATGGTTGCATAAAACCTATTACGGCTCAGTCTCAGGCCGAATATGATATTTCCTTTTCTTCTGGATCAATCATTTCATCAATGTTTTGTTATGACGTTGTCACGTTAAACTATCGTCCGTAAACCGACTTTACAGACAACTAATTTTTTTTTATTTAATTTCTTCAATATATTTTTTTTCTCCCTACCTAGGGCACTCATAATTCTTTTAATTTTCACGTGTATGTTTTCAATGTCATTCGAATTGTACAATTTTTTTTTTGTCAAATTGGTCATTATTTATACTTTGTTTCATTTTGTAATCATACGTATTTTAGGTATTATGACAAATAAAAAAAATTTGTTACACTAACATTCTTAGGTTTTTATTGTGTGGATAGTTTGAAGTTTAATATTATGTAGGTATATAAATTCGTAAACTTATAAATTTCTTCGAAATTTATTCATAGGTTGGTAGGGCCTACTAATTTTTTTTATTTGTATAGTTTGAAGTTTAATATTATGTATGTACGTGATTTCTTAAACATAGAGTTATTTATTAATTTATTTAGAAAATTATTCATAGGTAGGTAATAAGTTTTTCTATTTGTCAATATTGTTTTTATGGTAGATAGGAGGAGTACAGTAAATGCCTACATTCTTATATTCCTTTATATCTCTTTCGATTTGGAGTGTTTCAGAGCCATTCGGGGTCCTCAACATCACCCCCCCCCCCCCCCCCCCCTCGCGCAGGTGGTTAAAGCCCCAAAATTTCGAAAGTTTAAATTTTTTTTTAAATCTTTCTCTTTCGATTTTAAGTGTTTTAGAGTCATTCGGGGTCCTCGAACCCCCCCTTTAGGAAAAAGCCCCAAAATTTCGATAATTATAGGAATTTCAAATATCTATTCTTTCGAGATGGAATGCTTCGCAACATTCGAGGTCTTGAACCTCCACCCGCCCCCCCCCCCCTTCCACAAAAGTGAAAGCCACAAAATTTTAGGGCTTTCACTTTTGCGGAAAGTGGATGTTCAGGACATCGAATGGTTTGGAACACTCCATCTCGAAAGAAATGATATTTGAAATTCCTGAAATTTTCGAAATTTTAGGGCTTTGTCCCCAGAGTGGTGATTTTGAAGGACCCTGAATGGCTGGGAAACAATAAAGATCAAAAGAGAATAATATTTGAAATTTTTTAAATTTTGGGGTTTTGACCCCTGAGGGGGGGTGGGTGTGTTGTTGAGGACCCCGAATGGATCGTAAACACTCCAAATCGAAAGAGAATAGGTTTTTGGAAATTTTGGGAAATTTTTTAATTATTGGGTCTTTGACTCCATGTGGGGGGAGGGTAGTTTGAAGACCCCGAATGGCTTGGAAACACTCCAAATAGTAAAAAACTATACTTAAATTTAAGAAATTTTTCGAAATTTTGGGGTTTTGCATTCCCCCAATCCCCTTACCACAAATTTGTTGGAGAAGACGTCTTTGGGTAAACGTTCCGCCATCCCCCGGACACTTTAGTTCGTAATGACTTATTTTTAATACAATTTCCTCCAATTTTTCGAAATTTTGTGGCTTTCTCTTTTGAGAAAAAGGAGGGGGGGGGGGGGTGAAGGTTCAGGACCTCGAATGGTTCGGAACACTCCATCTCGAAATAAATATTTAAATTCCTGAAATTTTCGAGATTTTGGGGCTTGGTCCCCAGAGGGGGAGGTGTTATTTTGAGGACCCTGAATAGCAGGGAAACACTAAAAATCGAAAGAGAATGTTTTTTGAAATTTTCTAAATTTTGGGGCTTTGAACCCTGTTAAGGGGGGGGGGGATGTTTGGGACCCCGAATGGCTCGTAAACACTCCAAATCGAAAGAGAATAGGTTTTCGAAATTTTGGGAAATTTTTTATTATTGGGTCTTTGTCTCCTTGTGGGGGGAGGGTAGTTTGAGGACCCCGAATGGCTCGGAAACACTCCAAATAGTAAAAAAGTATACTTAAATTTAAGAAATTTTTCGAAATTTTGGGGTTTTGCATTCCCCCCCCCCCCTCCCTCAAAATTGGGTGGGAAGTCGACTTTGGGTAAAAGTTCCACCATGCCCCGGACACTTTAGTTCGTAATGACTTAATTTTAATACAAATTCCTCCACTTTTTCGAAATTTTGTGGCTTTCACTTTTGTGGAAGGGTGGGGGGGGGGGAGTGGAGGTTCAAGACCTCGAATGTTTCGAAGCACTCATCTCGAAAGAATATATGTTTGAAATTCCTAAAATTATCGAAATTTTGGGGCTTTTTCATAGTGGGGGGGGGGGGGGGGGCGAGGGGTTCGAGGACCCTGAATGACACTAAAACACTTAAAATCGAAAGAGAAAGATTTTTAAAAAATTTTAAACTTTCGAAATTTTGGGGCTTTAACAACCTGCGGGGGAGGGGGAGGGGGTGATGTTGAGGACCCCGAATGGCTCTGAAACACTCCAAATCGAAAGAGATATAAAGGAATATAAGAATGTAGGCATTTACTGTACTCCTCCTATCTACCATAAAAACAATATTGACAAATAGAAAAACTTATTACCTACCTATGAATAATTTTCTAAATAAATTAATAAATAACTCTATGTTTAAGAAATCACGTACATACATAATATTAAACTTCAAACTATACAAATAAAAAAATTAGTAGGCCCTACCAACCTATGAATAAATTTCGGAGAAATTTATAAGTTTACGAATTTATATACCTACATAATATTAAACTTCAAACTATCCACACAATAAAAACCTAAGAATGTTAGTGTAACAATTTTTTTTTATTTGTCATAATACCTTAAATACGTATGATTACAAAATGAAACAAAGTATAAATAATGACCAATTTGACAAAAAAAAAATTGTACAATTCGAATGACATTGAAAACATACACGTGAAATTTAAAAGAATTATGAGTGCCCTAGGTAGGGAGAAAAAATATATATATTGAAGAAATTAAATAAAAAAAATGGGTGCGTGTACTTATATGTACGCGCATGAGAAGTTATACTTATTTAGCATCATTAAAAAAATAGTTTTTAATTGCATGCAAACATATTGCGTGGAGTCCCTCCGCGCGGAAGAAGTGAAACTTCGTAATGTGGAAATGAAAATAGGAAGGGTTAGAAATAGATTTTTAGTGAAATCATATTGTATCAAATTTAACTAAAAAAAATAAAGGAAATAAATTTGTAACGATTCACAGATTGATCTTCAGAGAGAGAGAGAGAGAGAGACACCTATTGAATGTCTATAAAACTTACTTTTTTATCAGAGCAGATTTTCATGAAATAAATCATGAAATCATTCAACGATAAAAGCTGTTTATTTAACTAAGCGGACGGGTTCGCCCGAAGGAGAAAATTGACGCGGCAAGACCTCGTGGACATAGAGAAATGACACACACTCACTATTTATGTGTTTATGAAACATGATTTTTTTCAGCAATTTAAATTGTAATAGACAAAAACGGTATTGAAAATTGAAAGAAATATGGCGACACTACAAAGTGTCAAGATCTTTATTTTTTTCTTACTCTCTACTTAGTTCCTTACAATAGAAAAACGTAACGTAATGGCTTGAAAGCTATTGCACGGCAGGCATAGAGGAATGACACTAACAGTTTGTATATCTATGACACACATTACATAAAATTAAGATATATTTTTTTAACACGTTTAAATATTGTTTTTTTAGACAAAAGATAGCGTATGTCCATCCCCAGGATATAATCTATCTCCTTGCCAAATTTCATTACGATCTGTTCAGTCGTTCAGCCGGGAAAAGGTAACAAACAAACATACATACAGACAGACAGACAGACAGAGCTACTTTCGCATTTATAATGTTAGTATTATTAGTATTATAAGAATATATAATTGGATGTTGGCATGTATGACGTCGATAAACTCTTACACCGTTTGACCGATCGCCATGAAGTTTGGCACATCGAAGTGTTTTTATCTTGAAGAAGGTTTTTATGCTATCCATTTTTTTTGTAACTCGCCGCTAGATGGCGCTGTAGCGCATCAACTTCTAAACCTTTCAACCGATCGCCATGGGTAAACAGAAAATCATAGGTCACATATACACAAACAGTAATTATGTATCATTTCTTAATGTCCAACACACTGGACATATCGCTACCCATTTTGCTGTAACTCGCGGACAATATATCACCCGGTGTTCAGCCCGGGCAAAGCCGGGTACTGCAGCTAGTTTTCGTATATTTATCACTCTCGGTATTATTTTAAAGTATTCTACGTTAAATTTCGTGACTTATTTTCGTATTATAAATGTATTTGCAACGTGAGAACACATGAATTGGCTCGTTTCCGAGGTTATATGTTACACATCACTGGCGAGTACTGAAAGACTGGCTAACATTTTCTTTAAATTTATGTAACAAGTAAGTCTGCAGTGTACCATCACTTTCGGTGCCCCTAAACCCAAGGTCAGATTTGTGGATTCATGTCGAACACGTTTATTTCAATATACCAAAGTGTTATTTTACCACCACATGTATTTAATTGTTTTAAGGTTAAACCTCGGTCTCACACGCTATGGTGATTTTTTTTTATTTCATTTCATTACCATTATTTAAGGGATGCTCACCTAGTATATCTGATATAGTTGTTAAAAGTCCCACAAATGATGTTAACAACTAACACTTGATAGAATACATCCATTATATTGAAAATACTAGCGACACAACAAAAACCGCAACAAAGGTAGGTAAATCGTGTTAAAATTTCAGAATGAGCCCCGAAATAAATAATAGAAATAAGGGGAAAAAATTCAAAATGACGCATGAAGCCGAGCCTTACTAAAGTCACGTGATGCAGTGGTTAGACACAAGATTCGCATATCAGAGGACCGCGGTTCAAATCCCGCTCCTGCCGTCGTGAATGCATTTCTTCATGGTTTCGCACTGTGATCCGGCTCTAATGATCTCGCTGTGGACGAGACGCTAAACCTCCAGAAAAAATAAATAAAAATGGGTGTCTGGCCGTCACGGGCGTTGGAAGTGAAACTTCATAGAGTGATAGGATACTTTGTAGGGTACAAAAAAAATTTTGAAACGCGTCTTCATGTATGCAGGTGTGCTATAATGCCAACATGCCATCGAGTGCTTTTGCTGCTTCTATTTTTTTTTTCATCAAGTAATTTGATTGAAACAGTACGATACATTAATTCGCTTTCAATAAAGTATACAAAATGGAGGTTTAAAAGCTGAAAATAGTCTTGCAAATTGTCCGAATATACTTTATTCGTTATTCACCATTAAGCTTTTCACTTTTTTTTTTTTTTCGTTATGCTCTGATCAGTAATCGCCTCGACTAACTCTACCGACTGCCAGGGATATACTAAAGGGGGGGATGGGGTATAACCCCCCCCCCCCCCCCAATCCACCTCCACCACGAAATGTAATTTTGCTTACGCTCCTGCCGACAGCGTCGTTCAGTACTTGCCCGAGATGTATAACATCTAACCTCGGTAACGAGCTATTTCATGTGTTATAATGCTGCAAATACGTTATTCTTATACGAAACTCGGACACGAAATTGAACATCGAATTCTTTAAAATAACGCCAATCACACATAGTTTTTGCAACCCGCCGCTAGGTTCGCTGCCGGAGCAACTACGTCGACTAACGAAATCATTCGATTAAGCAGAGCAAAATTTTAAACAATGAATGAAACGGCTCCGGTAAAGAGAACAAAAGACTAAAAAAAACATTACTTAACCCCGGCTTTATTCCTAATTTTCGAAAATTAATTTTATTAAAATACTGCCCAAATTGTTATATATAATTAATTAAACATTTAATACTACAGAGTTTCCCTTTGGCTTTGTGAACTTTGATTCGCACCATCCGCCACGGATGGCAGCACCGTGGTTTACATGAACCCGTCGCACTCACGAAATCACTCCCAGCGAGCTAAGGTGTTACACGTCAGAATTTCTGACGTTGCTCGGTCGTTTACGGGTGCTGCCGATTGGAGCAATGCCGTCGGCGAAGCCCCTGGACCGACACGCATTCGTCAGAGCTTTCGCTCTGCATTGTTTCCAACGCGCGAGTCTCTGACCCCTTGCGGGCCGGCATGCACTCCCTCGAGGCACTGAATCCGACGGGAACCGCATGCGGCGAGGGACACGGATGCGCCGTCTCATCGCGTCCGGGACCTACAGTTCTTGGCCGGGTTCTCCGCAGAAGGAGGCAGGTCGGACTCACCTTCGAGGACCACAGCGGCTCACCACAGCAACAGCAACAGCAACAGGACTCGTGCGCTGGCCGGGACCATCTTCTATATACCAACTCGGAGGTCCCATTGTCCTCGGGAGGCGAACCATGCCCATGCGCCCGTCGCCGGAGAAAACAAGCCGCGCGCAACACAGCGCTACGTTCACCGCTGTTCACCACGTTCTTCTGTATACAGTTTTTTTAAGTTAAGTTCTGACCGGCTGTGTAAACTACGCAAGAAACGCAATGGAAAAAAAAGTCCAGAAACTAAATTTTAGGAGTACCAGTTTACAAGCCACGCGAGTCGCAATAACGCAACTTCCAACTTTCTTGCATTCTAGCTTGCGTTTTCGACGGCCATATGGGAATTGAAGTGTTCCGAAAACTTTTGAAGAGACAGACGTCATGCGCACTTGTATAGACAGGTACAATGATGGCTCTTTAATGCTGTTCGTAATCAGAGTCTTTCAAGAAATATTTTTGTTTCTGGTATTTAGTTGTCTTGCAGATTATTTAAAATAAAATCATAATATTGCAATTTTTTAATTGTGAATAAAAAAATTTTTTATGCTAAAAAAAGTTAGCAATAAATTGTTTTTATGAAGCTACAAACATTTCTTCGCACAAGAGAGAGTCGTTCAGGTATTAAAAGCTGATTTCGCCAAGAGAGTCGTTCAGGTAGCCTATTAAAAGCACATTTCACCAGGTAGAATCCATTTTCATTCTGTCTCAACGCGCCGAGAACGGTCGTAGGCTGTGCTGCACGTTGGGTCGACGTCGAAGCTTCTTGCTGCAGACCTGTTCTAATGTTAGAGTCATTGCACGTGTGAGTCTCGACATTAACTTGTATGATACACTAGCTGGTCAGCAGCAGGTGAACGAACCTCACATTTACAGTTTTCCATGTGTCTTCTCATGTTGTCGGTACGGGTAAACCACGCATGACACTTACCATGAAGAAACGCCGAGAGTGATGGGTTCTTCGAGCACTCTCTCTCTTCTCATGTCCCCGTGCATCAAGAGCATATGCAAAAGTCTTCTCACAGAAGTGACATGGATGTCTATTGTCTATACCTCGATGTATCCTTACTCGGTAATGCACTAACACGAGTCTTTTGCAATGGCTTTGTTTGCAGCTTATGGCATGTCTTTTTTTTTTAAATGATCGTTTATTGCAAACACCTTGCGACATTTTCCACAGTTAAATTATGCGCGAGGAGGATTTATTAGCACATCCTCTCTTCTCGTGTCGTCGAAAAATTACCGCCGTTCGAGAAAATCACGTCACAGTATAACGACACCGATGCTGCGGGAAGCCACCGATGCACCTTCAGTGGACATCGTTGATGCTAGTGGCGATGCAGCCTTTGAAGTCTCCTTTGACGGCGAAACGTCATTCTTCGAGGTATCCTCTGCAGCCAGCGCGGCAGGAATTAAGGTCTCTTCTGCTGGTGGAACCACGCCTGTTGAAGTCTCCTCTAGTGTTGTCGGTGACGATGGTACACATTCCATCGAGTTCTGTGTCGCCGTCGTCGCTGCCCTCAGGGCCTGCACCGTCTATGGTAGACGGTCCATACAAGTCAACGTTAGACCAGCAACTACATCTCACGAAACTTACTAAAGAGAACCGATCCGTACTGCACCGCGGTCAGAGGAGGACTGAGTGTCTGGTACTCGCTTATATACCTGCGGCCGCTGTGATAATATGCGAGTCAAAACACGAACCATTTACCTCAATAAACGAATCAAAACAACATTTAAAAAGGAAGCGCACTCACAAAAAGGTAGCACATTGGGAAGAATATTTAAAAAAAAAAAGTTAGCATCTTTGGATGCGAATCACAAAACCGGCTCAATCTACACTCTTCCCACATTCGAAAATCCCATAAATGGATAAGATTGCCTTGAGGAGACAGACTTGCTAGTTGTTCGGATACTGGGCACCGATTCCAAGACAGCTGCTGTCAAATGAAGCACGGTAACATTTCAGGATGACCACATTCTGGAAAGTCAGGAAATTTATTTGAAAGCCTGGAAAAGCCATGGAAATTCCTCAGTGGTAATAATTTGAGGTGGAAATGTCATGCTCTAGTACGCCATCACCCAGTCTAAGAACACTTTTTTTTCTCTCTCTTTCAGAATGTGTTACAGTGTAGAGTCATACACACTGTAAAATACACCCTCATGCAAAGTTCTGTTTGAACTAGAGCGGCTATAGGGATGGTGGAGGCTGGATTGTCTTCATTTATTTCAGAAAAAAAAGAAAAATATGTTAATTATTTTAAAATTTTCGTCAGTTAATTTTGTAAGTTTGGTCAAGGAAAGTCACTGAAAGGTAAAGGATATTTTTCTACAGATTTGTGTGGGCACATTCTTTGCGTTGCGAGAGGATGCAATATTGCTTAGTCACACTCGACCTGAACAAATGTGGAATCCACTGATTCAAACGATGGCAATTAATTGCAAAGTAATTTGGGAGAGCAATCCGTAATGAAATATAGTAAGGAGCCATCCTCAACATTCGCCAGGATTGATTTCGTTGTGACCACAGGAAACCGAGATTAGGGTGTGGCGGACCACGGGTCTAAGATTCGAACCCATGGTATGCGATTACAGGTTGTCTAGTAATAGAGTGAACCTAGGAAATACAGGGGATTTCTAATGATATTAGGGAATATTTGAATGGCCAATTTTTAATTACGAGGTAAGTAAGAAATTAAAAGTTAAAGCAGAGACTTATTTTTATTTGTACTGGTTCCACGTACACAGCCTTTCTTCCCAAAATGTATACAAGTATTACAAAAAAGGTTTCCTCGCATTCCTTTTCGCTCAGCTATCGACAGTGGAGCGATAAAATAAATTAGATTTGCCGGATTCAATTGGTAAGTGTGGTATGCCCACGAGTCACGATTTTAAATTGGAATTTTTTGATAGTTATTAACGACTAAATTATGACAGTGATCAGGGAGATTTTTTTCTTCCAAATCTGGAAAAGTCCAAATTTTCCATCACAGGTTTGCTAACCAGCCTGTATTAGTCTTACAACTGCACCATATGGCTCCTTAACATTAAGCGTTTAAGGGCCGTTTTCACCAACGCCTCCTAAACACACCCTCAGCAAAGGACTGCTTAAATTTAGGCGTTCCTTAAAGTCAATTCTCACGAAATTGGTTTTCACCATCGTCACATTCACTTATGTAGGGGTTGCTTAGTTAGGGACTGGCTTGCCATAGAGCGAGGGTTCGTACAGATATAAGTACTAATAGTTTTCAGGTTGGTACTTCGAACTTTTTGTCACGTGACATACATAAACCAATCAAATATTTTAACTAAACAGTAAACAAATATCTGAATGTTTATTAATTTCGCGGTAATTGGATGTTACGATGTTAGTGTAGTTTCACGGAAAGTAGTAGCTATATGGTCGTTGCAAAGTAATGTGAAAATGTTTGAAACAAAGAGAATGAAAATGCAATACTTTTCTTCTGATGAGAAAATGAAGGTGTTGAGCCTAGTTGAGAGGTATAAAAATATAATAGAAAATAAGAGGACGGATGCTGTTTCGAGCAAAGAAAAGGACGCAGCATGGGAGAATTTATCGCTATTGTAATTTTGTCTAAGTTTAAACTAAGTTTTAATAGCAGATGAAAATAAAAAAAATATCAGTTTTTTTCCTTTAGAACATACAAAATTCCTTGTAATAAATGTTCTTTTAAGACTTTTCAAAAGAAAAACCTTTAATTACTTCCTTATTAAATGAGTTCTTAAATAAAAGTGGAGTATGCGAACATTCTCGAATGTATTTATAATAAAGGATTTCACATTAAGTTCACCTTAAAAATGTTCCACAACTTCAGCAATAACATTTATATCAAAAATAAAATGTACACCTTCGGTTAGTTCTTCGTATTCCTCCACGGCATCCATTTTATTTTTCTTGTTTTGTGACAGTAAGTGCCGCTTAAATAGTTAGGGGCCCGATTTCCACCACTTAAACTAAGGGATGCTTAAGATTACTTAAGAGTTCCTTAACTGTTGGTGAAACTATTCAATGTGCTAGGCAGCCCTTACACATGCCTTAAGCAGCTCTTAAAAGTTAGGGGACATTGGTGAAACCGGCCATAAAACAACCAATTAACCACATAAGTAGATTGAACCAGATTTACATTACCTTGAATCGATATTACTAACACATTGGTGAGTAAACGTTTTAGAGAACAATAATTTCTTAGTTCGTCGCTCTGGTTTAACGTTCATTAAAAAAATATATTTTTTCTAAGAAACAACTGAATGTGTGTGTGATTTTTAAATGGCGTAGCGCATGTCGAAATACCTACGCGGTAATATTGTCATGTTTAGTGAAGAGCATTTGTGCTGGCCTGGAAATGTTTGAATTTCGAAATCAGACCAAGAATAAATATAGCGTCTCGTTCATGTACGAGACTGGATCCTGACGTAGACTCTGATGTTGTTGACCACACACGACAATAACATTCTCGGAACTTTGTGTCGTCCCATTTTTGTATGGCAGAATATTTCGGAGGGGGGGGGGGGGGGGGGGTTGTAGTTTTGTCCCTCTATTTAACGTCTTATGAAAAGGGAACGTTTTTTGAATTTTTGGCATGACACATGCATTTGTATAAAACCAGTGGTGGCCCTACAATTAGCGGGACCCTGAGCCATTTACGTTTGCGGGGCCCTTGTATTTTGGTGAAGGACCTTATCGGATGTCCTAGGGCTATTCCCAGAGAACATATGGGTTAGTGGGAGGAGGGAAATTTGTAAAATGGAATTTAATCCTTACTGGAACTTGAATTTCGATGAAGGCTTTGCTGATTTATCTAAAGTAATATTGATATTTTCCTTACAAATTATACTCAGGTTTGTTTTATGAACGCCAATGATCAAATCTCGACGTAATCGCGTCATTTCTTGAGGCAGTAAAATCTTTGAAGGTTTCTTGTACAACAAATTTAATTATTGTTATTTTCATTAATGTCTATATTGTTATTATAAAACCAGGCAAACAAGAAAACTAAGAAAAATGCAGTTCGGGTCCATGCTGTAGATTTCTCGTGCAAACGTTGGGATAAAATTTTAAAATTTACCCAATTTACGATGACGTCAAAAGCAAAACAAATACTGCGCGGAAAAAAAAAAACATGTCCAGGCATGATCTATGCGTTATGGGCTCAGCCATTGTTGACGCATTGTTAGTCTTGTAGTAATCAGCGAATCAAAATTGGCGGTATTTTGTCACAACAAAGAAAGTTCGACCGACTATCATTATAACAAACGAATAGACTTTTTGACGTGACAACGTCTAATAAATCGATGAACGCCGGCTGCACGCACGAAAAAGTGTCCCGTTACGTACATGGTTCCGTTACGCTGTTTCCCGTTACGCGGTGTCCCGTTACGCACATTGTTACGTTACGCTGTGTCCCGTTACGCTCATTGTGCGCTTGCGCCGCATCGATCTCTTTTCCACTCGACTGTTTATACAGTGAAGTGTAAAGTTAATATGGTTTTCATTGCTTATTACAACAACAATTTCGGCAATAAAGGTTAATTATTCTTGCATTTTAAAAATCTGATTACTAGTATAATTTCAAGTTTTTATTCTTTTATTATTAAAATAATAAAATAAAAATGATTCAATTTTATTCATAAAGTATGCAATCATTTCATCAATGTTTTTTTATGACGTTGTCACGTTAAACTATCGTCCGTAAACCGATTTAACAGACAACTAATTTTTTTTTTACTTCCAAATTAAAATGGAAAGTTCCGGGGTGGGACCTTCCACGGAACCCGTGTTCCCGAATCTCATCTCTCCCCAACACTGCTCCTCGAGTTGCACTCGACCCTGCGTGGGTTTCCAGCCCCGAACGCAATCCCGTCTGTGCATTCGGTTCAGCACACGGCACAATTCACCTGACATCCTTTGTCATCAGCGCATTCAGCTGCCTGGAGCTCCCCGCGAGGTTTGATGTCCGGATCTATAGTCCGTCCAGTGGCGGATCCAGAGGTTCACCTCGGAGGGGGCACTCTAGGATTTCAGAGTAGCCAGAGAAAAATAGTCTAAAAATTACTAAATTTGTATTTAATCTACTGACACTACACATAACATCCAACCACCAGATTTTATGATTCTACAAGAAATTAATTAATTATATTAAAATATTTTATTGGTTTCAGAGACACAATCATTTTTGTTGGTAATATTAATGTAGCAGACAACAGGTTTTTCGGGGGGGGGGGGGGGGGGCACTTTCCCCTGGTGCCCCCCCTTGGATCCGCCACTAGTCTCACGCTTGGATTACAGTACAGAGCCAATGGCGACCGCTGCGCTGTTGCCAGATCGCCACTACCCGGCTTGTTAACATTAATATTATTATTTTATATACTATCTATTATTATAATATTATTATTTTATATACTATCGATAATTATAATAAGTGTTAAATTACTTTTAACTTTACTGTTTGTTGATTTTTTTTCGAGACCATAAATTAATAATTTTTGATGGTATCATTGCAGTTGTATACGTTCTGAAGGGGACGAAAAAAATATGAATTATAAGCACAAATTATTATTTAACAGGATAAACTATTTGTAGCAATCAGTCTCTATAAAAAAATATAAAATCCATTAATTATGTTCTTTGGCCAAACGGAGTAAAAATGTTAATATTAAACGATTTTAAAAAAGTTGAAACCAAAATGGCGTCTTTATGTTACTTTTCCCTTGAAGCAAGAATTAAATATTATCTGATGATGCTGTTGATGAAATACAAGAAAATATATTTTTCATAATTCTCATTCCAAATTTTGCTTTTTTAATTACATTTTTTTTAAATTTTAATTACGATGTTAAGTTTTATCTAACTCTGTAGTGCTCTTTGGGTACATCTGGCAACAGAGCCCACTGAAACAAGGGCAGCGCTTGAACAGCAGATGTCGGGCGTTGGAAAAAGAGAGTAAATGCCCATCTAAGGATGAGACATGAAACAGCAATCGGCCCGCAAGGACCGCTACATCCTGTCGCCGTGTTCTCGGCGCGGTTCGTGTGCCTTCACCGGAAGTGACGTGCGCAGATCTGCGTGTCGCGCGACCGCCCTCCATCTTTCTTTTACTCTTTCCGTGCATAGCTGGCAACTTGAGAAAAAAACACGAAAAGGTGTGAACATTGTTCGTAAGAAATGTTCATCTAAACTAAAAAAAAAACCAAAGGTTTTTTTTTATTTATTATATTCTATTAACTTTAGAACTTTAAACGCTAAAACATTTAGAATTATCGGTAGCCGGAGCCACTGAAAATTAACGCATGTTTGATGGTTTAAGGGTCAGTGGTTTCATCTGAATCCCCCGAAATATTTTATGAATTATTCCTATGCATAGTTTTGGGCACAGTTTATATCCATATCTCCGAAAATAAACTAAAAAAAGGGGGAAGGGGCTTTGGATGGGCTATATAGCCGCGCTTTTCCTAAAGAGTTTGTCCTCAAGTGATTTATAGAGACATGCAAAATTCGCGGATTCATTTCGCGATAGGCTAGCATCAAAACAACTATACCTTCGTACCGCTTCTGCGATTGGCCCACATTTTATCCGGGGAACTGTGAGCCAATGGGAAACACTAAACCAAGAAAGTGTCGAATTACGGACAGCCTAGTTGAGACGTCTCACGCGTCAGTAGCCAATGAACAGGTGTTATTTCCGCGAGTATTTAAAGGACTGTGGAGTCTATCCCAGAGGTCAATGAATCCGCGAATTTTGCAGGTCTCTAGTGATTTATCCTAAAATTAGGATAAATTATTAGAGACAAATGACGTGTGCTCGTCGATTCACGAATCACGACCGTACACTCCTGTCGCAGCTCCTTTGGGAATGTTCCTCGCGCACGTAGGCCGTTCTTGCCCACGGCAACGTGGTCGTGAATGTCGCGCGGGCAGCAGGGGAAAGTCGCGGCTATAGTGCTTGCTCTCCGCGACAATGGCATTGCCTTCACGGAAGACGCGCGCCGACGACGGGCCGAGAGCTTCGTCGTCTTTTTCGCTGTCGTGGAGCACAGCGTTCAGATTTATATTGACATTGTTTTGACTTATGTGTAGGGACACCTGTATTTCGCGAATACATTTCGTGTCAAGGTATTTCACAAAATACTGTAGCTTCTCTCCTGTGGTTATTGGCTGAGGTCGGCGAGAGGTGTCGTCCCGCTCTTGACGGGGCCAATGAGAATGTGGTCACCGTACTGCTGCACCCTCACAATTTGCCATGACTCTTAGGAAAAGCTACAGTGTTTTGTGAAATGCCTTGACATGAAATTAAATCGCGAAATACAGGTATCCCTACTTATGTGATATAATTGTAGCAATATTGATGACTTAAACAACTTTAAGCAGTGATTCGCAGGGCGAAATTTTAGAAGTTTATTTTATCCTCTAAATCACGTGCCCAAAAATTTAAAAAAAAAACTGAATAGTGATTTTCTTACTTTAGGTAAAGGATTTTTTTTTTTTATTTTTTTTTCGAGAGTAGGATACGTTTCTAGTGAGAGCGATGGCCTGTAGGTTGAATAAAGCAGCAGCAGTATTGTGAGGTTTACAAACACCCTATCACCGGCTGTGACTACTTGGAAGGGGGGACATGGCTGGGAATCCCACGGTGCGACCACAGCTGCAGACTAGTTCCAGCCCCGGCCACTGAGGTCTGCCCAGGACTCCCAGCTAGGCGGGCGCCTTATGGGCACCGCCTACCCGGGCACACACACGGTGCGCAGAGCTTCAGGAAAAACAACGCGATTTCAAAACTGCTCATGATATCCGAGTGAGGTCTGCTCGCGAAAAGCATTTAAGAGTTCTCTGAGGGCCGAGAAGTACTATAGATGTTGGATTAAGTTTTTGAACTGTCTTTTTAGAAGAGTTAAAATGGCTAAAACGCCTGTTTTCAGAGTAATTTTTAGGCGTAAAAAAACCGGTACAGATTCTTGAAAGTACTTAAGGGATTTGCACTACACCTTTATCTTCATTTCTCCGCCATATAATGTTACGGTCACCGCTCAAATTTCACAGTTATCCTGTGACGACGAGACGAATGCGCGCCAGTTCAGAGACTTGCGCTTAGAGGCTATACCGCGCTAGAAGCACCAGCGAGAGTCGCGCTTATCATCCCGCCTCACCAACACAGATACACCCCTGACGAGGCGGGCCCCTTAACTACACTTCTTCAGCTAAAGCAAGTCAGGATTGAGATACGAAACTGTCAGGAGAATGTGCTGTTTTGCTGACAAGCATTTTAACACCTGTGTAATTGATTTCATAACGAAAAAACATTATTTTTCTGTGATTTAAAATAATAACTTTCATTAACCCGGGCTAGAATTGTGTGTGATAAAATAAAAAAAATCAGTAGGAATAAACAGCTTATAAATATCACAAGCTATAATCACGTTAAATTTGAATATTCTATCTTATGGCGACGTTTCATTAGAAGCATAAGGCCCAGTAAACAGGAAATATATAATTTACGGGCAGATTCTTCTATTATTTGCATGGATAAATCATTGGGTCGCGATTCGCTGAAAGAAATATTAAAATAAAACTAATGTAAATGATTAAAACTTTTTGTTTACGAACGGAACGGTAACATACACCTGCTCTTGTTAAGAATTATAAAATTCAAAGTTGTGTAATATGACATAATAATTATTTTCATTTATTTGTCATCAATCAGTTAACTGCCACTGCATTTAAACCGAGACGTATAAACTGCTACGAAATTTTATTACCTTAAAAACATGCCAACTGTGCACAACATGGCACATGTTCTCACAGTTCTGTTGGCAAATAACTAAATAAGTTAGTGAACTTTAGGTCAAAAAATTGGTTAAGGCGAGTTTACGATTGAAAATTAGGAATTTGTCGCGTGCTTAAGGTATGATACTTGTAGGTCGTGTACAAATAACTGTGACTTAATTAACATAGATGTTAAATTTTGTCTTAGGAATTATGGGAAGCACCAATCAGAGAACAGTAGAATGTTTTGTGGGGACGAAATACGGTTTCCTTAGTGAACACAGGTCATGATATATAGTACGAAACGAGTAGGAAATAAAAAAACTTAGCATAATGTCAAGAAACAATAAGTTACTTCGAAGAGAATAACACGAAATATGGGAAAACAAAAAATTCTCTGAAGGGAATCTTTATTTTGTTGTATGGACTCGGGAATTGACTATGTTGACGTGTTTCTGGTTAATTCAGACTTTTATAAGAGTCTATAAAAAGTATTTACATTTCATATATATTTAACTGTACAGTTTTTTTTTATTTTGGCTCGGAATTGATGATTACATGAATTAATATTTAAATATTAAAGTTAAATATTTGTGGTTCTGATTCGTGTACCAATTCTAGGTTACGTTACTTCAATTTGCAGACGATACGTATAAATAAAGAAAATATGCTTATATTGCATGAGTGCATTCTCTTTTCATTGGACGTAATTAAGTACCACTAATTAAATCATAAACTCTGCAGTATTAACCACGTGCTCATTTGCGTAGAGGTTAATCTTACAATTCTTAAGTTTTCCATACGTAAACCCACATTCACTATAGAGATAACCTAACTAAACAGGTCTGTTCCTGGAAGAGAAGAGTGGAGCAAAGCTATAAGAGGAGGGGGGGAGCAGTGGAATTCATGTACCGATATGGTGGTCATATGTCTGTCTCCGTATCAGCTGTTCTTGACTGCAGTAGCATCGGTGTGTTTCGGGACGGTTAATGAAAATGTGATTTGGTAATGAATTTTTAATACAAAAATCGAGCAGAAACTTCCAAAATTAAGCTCTGCAGTCAAAAAATAACAGATCACCTCTGACTGGCCAGCAGCTCCAACCAATCACACAAGCCCACGTCCCTGATTAGCCGAACCACCCAACCAACCAGAAGGAAACAAACCTCTGATTGCTTCACATCTCTAAGGCAAGAGAATTTGATACCGTGTCTCCTTGGCTCGATGGGTAATTTTGCGGTCTGTAGTCACAAGGTTAAAGGTTCATATCCTGCCTCTGGGAGTAAAAATGTAAAAAAAAAACAATAAAAACCTAACTAAAACTTAAAAATCTGAAGCGCCCGCCGCGCTTCTGTGACGTCATCTCCGTGCCGCAGCCTTCCTTTCCTTCTCCCCTCTTAACCCCTCTCCGCCTCAAGGTGCCAATTTCCCCTTCCCTTTCTTTCCCCCTAGCCTCTCCTCAATTGTAGCGACTGCAACGCCATCTAGCGAATAGTATAAATGAGCGCGTATAACTTTTAATTGTCTATTTCGTGGGTCTCTCTTGGTGGAAGCAGGTCGTCTCTGGCCCGGTCGAGGGGCAGCTCGTCTAGGTAAAATTCTTCAGGAGACGGAGTTAGTGTGTGCACACGATGGCCGTGCGAGTAACGTAACTATTAAATATGCTTGCCAGCCTTGATTTTCATGTAGCCATCCCTTTTGACTTTGACCTTCACTTAATTTATTTTTCTTTGTGCTGGAAGCATTTGCTTACTCCCTCCTGCATGTGGTTTTGATTTTAGTTGCTGCGCGACTTGCATTGTCGGCAGTGGACTCTTAACTTATTTCAACGGCATCCAGACCACGCTTTGATTGCTTTTGGTTTAGAAGTAAGCACGTTAAGTGCCCGATGCCGCCCTGGTATTTGTTTTTTCATAAGAGCCTTCAGCTCCGTATGACGTAATTTTACGCATCGTTTTGCCTCGATTTTGCCCTCTTTCTTTTCCTCCCAGCTGTACCCCCGACCGGAGCCATTTGGTTAAGGCATACCCCCCGTGATCTAGCATATTTTGTTTGAGCACTTCTCTGTATTACGCTTACCTAGCCTTGGCAGTGAATGTCATCATGACGAGACCCACTGAAAATTGTAGCTGTAACAAACCATGTAACCGATCCCTCGCTTCTCTCTTGGGCTTGCATTTCTGTCCGCGGGACTACGCTCTCTATGAGTAATAGATATTTAATATGTTTTTTTCGAGGAGTGCACAATTAACGTTATATTAGGTGTTGGTTTATTTTGTAGTACATAATTCCTTGCCCCTACACGTGTTTGGACCGCTCGTATAGTCTGTATGTATATTGAGTCAGTTCCTAAAGTTGTTAACAGCAACGTACGTCTTGTGAATCACGTGTGTAATGACATAATGTTCACTATGATTTTGGTCTTCGCTCGCCTCCGGGCCGTAACGTAATGCGTACGCACGTATACTTGAATATTGGTTTCTCTCCTCTCTTATAGTGTGTGGTAACTGAGTCATAATTTCGCACAGAAAATGAGAAAATGTCTATCCCCATTGTCAGAGGCGACTGTTTTATACTGCATGATCCAGGGCATGCCTAGGAAATTCAACTTGTAACGGAGAGAGAGAAAGAATATTAACTTGTTGCTTGTTGCTTGTTGTTTCGTACGACTGTAAGAGATACGCAGTAGTAGTTTGTTTGTTGAATCAGAGTACCTTGGGCACAAGGTTCACCCTAGTTTTTTCCATAAGTAAGGACTCAGTAAAGACATAAGGAGTGAAAATCATTGTGAAGGGAATAAACTTCATTAAATGTATGCTAATTTGTATTTGCTACGCACATGCCTCTAGCTGGCATCGAATCCGTTGACAGTGTATGTATATGTGTTAAGTTTGCGAAATTATAACGTTGTTAAGTGCGACTCATGTTCTTTATTTGTATTTATGATTTATCACTTTCTGCTTAACTGTCTTTTCTAGCAAAGACCCCACACACGATTTTCTTGTGCCCCCATACACTTCGCTTGCATGAGTAGGATAATCAGTAGGAGTGTTTGGTGGCGCATGGATGCACCCTGGTGGTATGCTTAACTGGATACCCCCACGCTGCAAATCAATAAAAACTAGTGTTAATTTTAGTCTGGTTGCTACACTAACTCATCACCTTTATAGAGTGGAATGTTTGTGGAAAAACTAATTAAGGGTACATATTGCTGTACAGCCATTAAATTAGCAGGTAGTTATCCATGTAATATTACATCCGCTAGGAAGGAGGTAAAGGTACAGTGGACCAGGTACTCAAAAACAAACTCTCAAGGTTCTCTGGGTGGCACTCAGCAGAGTGCAGGCACCGGGACTCAAGGGGAAAAAGAAAAATCACCCCCAGTAGGAGACTGCAGCCCTGAAGATGGCAACTGTAGTGTCGACCGAAACGTTGGTGAACCCTTCACATTTGACCTAATAACGATTTTTTTTTTACTTATGAAGACTATAAGTCACGATCGTTAATCGAAACAGTCAAGAACAGCTAATATATGTAGATGGCATGTTGGTACGTGAATAAAAAAGTGGTTTCACTTCAGACGGCTCGTTGTCCATTTGTATTCTTCTCACTATTTCCGGGTTGCTGAAAACTTTGGGAAGGGGGTTAAACAAAGTCATCACCAACTCTCAGTAACTATTATCTGGGCGATAATAATAAGCTATGGAACTCCTTACTTTGGGGGAAAAAATTATCCAGATCACCCGCTAAATTTGTCTTTTAAAGAATCGGGCAAATACTTGGCCTGCAAGAGGTAAAAAAAAAAAAAACACACATCTTTAAACTTAAGGAAGTAATAATAATAATAATTTTTTTCCCATTTTGTTACACTTTGTTAACAATATTCACTTAATTAACCAGGAAATTTAGCACTCACGAAAGCAAGATTGTATGTGAGTGCATCTAGTCACTTCAAATTACATGCGGTATTTTGACGATTGTAAACGTTTGTAAATGTATAATAACTGAGAAATAAATATATATATATATTATAACCTAAGAAACTTTACATAAGTTGTATAAAGATGAAGTTAAAAAGAGCAATTTATTAAAATTCAACAAAATTGGCCCAAGAAAACTGCCTTGTGATGTGCTGAGTTACCAGGAGGATCTAGAGTACAGGGTGTGTTCGGGGACAGATGACATCACTGCGCAGCTGGCTGGCGCTGTCTGCCCGGTCGTTACTCCATGGTCGGTTGGCGAGGAAGCAACAGCACCGGAGTGCCGGCACGGACACAGGAAACTGCGGGCGCTGCGATGTTGTTCAGCGGGGAGGGGGGGGGGGGGTTGCTGTTGACGTCGGAGCGACCGCCAGGGACGGCATTTCACGGTCCACCGGCTGTCTCGCTCCAGCGCCGCCGCGTCTTCCGCGATCAGTGGCGCGCCGCGCGGGTGTTGCAGGGGGAGGTTTCCCGAGCCCACGGGCCCCCCTTATAGTCACGTGCTACATTATAATTGCATGGTTATTTCTTACCTACACTCTCTTTTTAGAATGTTATTTAACCTTAAAATACAAGGGTGTAATCACGGTTACTATTGACGTGACAAACGTCTAATAAATCGATGAACGCCGGCTGCACGCACGAAAAAGTGTCCCGTTACGCTCATTGTACGCTTGCGCCGCATCCATCTCTCTTCCACTCGACTGTTTATAAAGTGAAGTGAAAATTTAATGTGGTTTTCATTTCTTATTACAACAATAATAATTTCGGCAATAAAGATTAATTATTCTTGCATTTTAAAAATCTGATTACTAGTAGCTATAATTTCAAGTATTTATTCTTTTATTATTAAAATAAAAATGATTCAATTTTATTCATAAAAGTATGCAATAATTTAATCAATGTTTTGTTATGACGTTGTCACGTTAAACTATCGTCCGTAAACCGACTTTACAGACAACCAATTTTTTTTATTCCAAAATATGCTTCATTTATAAAATTATTTTACTTTGAAATAACCACAGCTAGTATGTATATTTATTTCACACACCGAGATAAAAATAAGCGGGGCTGGGCCCAGGGGTCCACCCGGCCCCGCCCTTGTGGGGGCCATGTCAGAGCCAGTCCGTGCGGGGAAGCCACCAGCAGGGCTGTTCACTGTTCGCCGCGCTGCACCACTCTTCAGTTCTACACCCGCGGCTGTCCCGTGGCTCCTGAGCCCACCTTGCATGTACCTGCCGCGTCAGTCAGGCTTCACAATTCAACAAACAAAGAAAAATCCCTTTTTTTTTCTACCGTGCTCGGGTTATTTATGGTATCAGTATTATGTGTGTTTTTGAATATGAGTGAATTTTGTGAATGATTATTAAATAATGTGCTAGCGTTTGTTGAGTTTTAACTTAATTTACTTTAAGAAAACAAGTTTTATTGCTTAGAAAATTTTTAAATTTTATTCTTGTGCAGATTTTTAAATAGTTTGTAACATGTTTCTTTTCTTTATTATATTTTTTTTATATTTCTAATAAATATATTTTGTGTACTACCTTATATGTTAAAAATGCGTTTTTTTAATCATATGTGTTTTATTTTATTAATTTTTTTATACTTTGTAAACATTCATGTGGTTAAGTGGTAGGGAAGGTTTTGCTACAATATAATAACCCAACTCAGTAGTTAAATGATCAGACATGTTCGCTTACCAAACGTAAACAAACGCACGCATGATTTCTGTATCGCAAGACGTTGAAAGTAACATTCGCAGTTTAACGCAGAATACGAAAATCAAGAAAAGCGGTGTTGTTGTTGCTGCCTGGTTCCAACTTTAGTCGGGAGGTTTGCAACCAGTCTGTCTCGCGTGTGCTGCGGGTCACGCGCCTTGCAGGCGCTTGCTGCAGACTGCTTGTTGACTCCGCCGACCATTCCTGCGTTTGGAGGCGCGGGAAATATTGGCGCGAAGTCTCTCTGGCTACTGAGCAAGCGCAACAAGTTCCTTGTAGATTTTGAATTTTTCCTCCCGAACCTCCTGGGCTATCACTTCCGTAGCATAAAACGCCGTCGAGCACCGAGAGAACACTGATAAGGAAGAAATATCCGCATGCAGAAGATTTCGCAGCGCGTAGTAAGTAGTCCGGCCTGGTACTTGGTACATGTACGCATTTTTCTTGAATAGTGTGTAAGTGGTCAGTCGGGCACAGGGTACTAGGGTGTGATGCGAGGTGCGGGTCAAATGACCGGCCGCCATATTGAATTCTGACGTCATGGTGGCCATCTTGGATGACCTTGGCCTCGAAACCCGGCCGCCAATGTTGGATGACATTGCCCCTTGACCTTGACTTCGGTCGACATCTTGGATTACGATGTCACAGCCGCCTTTCTTTAATTGTGACATTACAGCCACCATCTTGTATTAGATTGTAACTTTGACCTTAACCCCGACCACTATCGTGTATGACCTTGATCTGGGACTGTAATGTAAACTTTTTTTTTTTCATTTGTTATGTTTCCTGTGCATTGCGGCACGGACGCGACAGTGAAATGTACTGGAGACCCGTCTTCGTTTACGTGCCTTTGTAGGACGGGTCGAAGCCGGCTTGGTTGTTGAGGGGAGGAGGGGGCGGGAGGTCTGGAGCGCCGACGAAGGTAGACGGCCGATTCGCTGCGGTCTCGCGGCCTCTTCCTCGATGCGGAGGACTTTGAGCGCGCGCGGGCAAGAAGCGGCGAACCTCCCCCTCCCCCCCCCCCCCCCCCCGTGTACTTCCTCCAGAGGTGCGCGATGTGGTTCGGGGACCCGGCAGCCCGCTGGAGCGTGGCGGGACCGACCGCGGCGCAGAGAGGACAACTTAAGGCCCCTGCGCACACGCGGCCAGTGCGAACTGTCGGCTCGGACTCAACAGTCGGAACTGCCCGTGTGTGTGCGAGCAGGGACGTCGGACTGATCACTCGGAACTGATGGACTGACGAACTGATGGCTTCCCTTCAAATCGGAACTTTGGGTTTGAGAGCACCCGGTCCGAACTGCCGCGTGTGGGAACAGCGTCTCGCCAATCCGCGAAATGTCAGTCAAAAAACGTTCAGTCCGTCAGTCCATCAGCTTGAGTGTTGTGGGAGACATCTTCGCTTATACTCACTCGGTTGATTTGCTATTTTCTTCTTCTTTTTTTTCTAACTAAAAGTTCAAATGCATTTGCAGCATCCGAAGTTTCTTTCCATAGACTATTCTTCGATGAAACGAAGCAGCCAACAGCAACAGCGACCACAGGACTGATCGTGTGAGGGGAAGGTTACAATTCAGTTCAGACAATCAGTTCGGACAGTCAGCATCTGAACTTATCGAGTGTGCACAGGACCTCAATCCAGTCCAAACTATCAGTTGCAACTGGATTGATCGTATGTGGGAGCCTTTGGGGTGAGTCCCGGTATGTAAACCGCGCAAAAAAACGCAATAACGTAAAATATAAGGTTCGGCAACCATATATGAGCACCCGTGCATAAACTACTCAAGTTGCAATAACTCAACGCAAGTATTGTTTAACTTCCAACTTCCTTGCATTTTTGGCTTGCGTTTTTGACGACCATATTGGCCACGATGTTGTTTTTATAATGAAAATTACGTATTTATTCGTTAAACTTTCGCGCAGTAAAAGAAAATAACACATTAAAATCATATCATTGAAAATTTCATGTGTTTTTATGATGAACATGAAAGAACAAAAGAAGCTCGTGAAAACAATTCGTTTTCTACTGTTTTACAATTTCAAGTTGGTGAAGTCTTGCGACTGGCTGAATTTCAGACAACCGTGTTTCTCCTGGATTGGTTGCATGTTGCATTGTATTCCTTGCGTAATTTATAAACCCGGCCTTAGTATGCTGTCAAAACTTACAAACACACAAGATAGAATCTTTTAAGTTATTCCATCTCTAAGTTATGTCTTTCTAACTTGTCATAGTTCTAATTCATGTGTTTATAATTTTTCATAGTTCCTAGACGTGTTTTCTGTTACTTGTGAAAGTTCTTATGTAGTTGCGTGACAATTGTGTGTCTATAAGCTATGAAGTTCTAACTTGTGTGTTTCTAAGTTAAGGCAGTTCCTAGTTATGTGCTTCTAAATTATTATAGTAACAAGTTACGGTATTGACGGTAGTGATTTATCTAAGTCTAATAGTGCTAATTTATGATAGTTCTGAGTTTTGTGGATTATTCCGGAAATTTTAAGTTACGGCTGTTCTAAGTTTTGACGAACATGCTAAACCAATGATGAAACTACATAAACAGACAATCTGGAAAACACAATGACGACAGCGCGGATGAACACAGTTAGCTTTCTATGACTAAGTAGTTGAGACGTTTCGAGAACTCACGTCTGCTCCCGCCACCATGCTTTAAACATGATATGTTTAACACACTTCGTTGTGTTGTCCAAGGCTATTGTTTCGTCTATATTTACTGTTTTTGTTGCAACTTTCTCGTCGTTGTCAGCCCCCACTGAGTTCGTCTGAGCTGTACCTTTGAATATATATATATATTGTATAGAAGTCGCCAGCCCAGGTTAAAATTTCTAATACGGTTTTGAGGTAGTTGGTTAATTCACCGCCGCAATCGCCACCATCTCTAGGGCATCGACTTGTGGTGGTCCCTAGCGGACAAGTGTCGAACTCTTCAAACACCCCTTCCCCCTCCCGTTGAACGACCTTGAGCTGCAGTGAATGATGGATGAGTGGTGCGGGGAATGACAGCGGGCGACAGTGCTGCGTTCTAACGTGTACATAACAACTAAGACGATACAGGGCGTTACGGCAGCGCACTGCAGCGGTGAAGTTCCCAAGCTGCTCATCATACGCTTCTGAAAAACGTAGAGTAAATCCTATCCACTCGCGACTTCTATACAGTATATATATATATTCAAAGGCTGTACAGAATTCCATTAAATACCTTCCGCGGCACATCCACATCTGCACCATCATCTCCGACACTTCAGCCAGACGCAACTGCGGGAACGTTACAGGTCTTAGGCCGGTATTCCAACATGAAAATAATAATAAGTGTTTAGGTGTTAAATATGTTAGACCTGTACCCTAACCTAGCGCACGATAGAACACGGCCAGTCCCTTATTTTTAGGGAAACGGATTTCTGTGTCCTATCCGTTGCCGATCCGTTGCCGAAATTCCGCGCATGCGCAGAGCTCGCGTTTTCGTGGATTTCGTCCAGATTTCGGACCCGCGTCTCGGGGGACGTACCGAACGCATTGGTGCGTCAGATGAAACTTTATGGTAGCGAATACTGGAATACATTTTTTTTTTACTCTTTAATGGTCATAACAAGAAATCATCGCAACTTAAAAAGTACGTGAGAAAATTAGAATGATGACATTTAAATCGTGTGACGGTTGCTGATATATCTACGATTTTTGCGGTAAAAATTGTATCGGTGATTGCGAAACGTCCGATAGAATGCGTTGGAACCAGTTTTCTAGCCTCACGCAGGGGGGACCGTTTATTTGTTAAAAAGCGGTTGCCGGTTTGATTTCGTACCGGGATCCGGTTCGGACACGTTCTGGAATACGGCCCGCGAGTTGGGTTACGGTAGGGTGACCAAACATCCCGTAAAAACGGGATTGTCCCGTTTTTTAACGATCGTACACGGGGTCGAGAAAAAGTCTCCCGGGACGCCTAAATGTTGGGTTGATGATACACTTTTGTCGCGCCTCTCCTCGGGCCGTCTTCCCCTCTTCTCGATAGTTGAACTCGCCCATTCTGCAGGAGGCTATCCAAACGGAGTCAGACAAGTCAGTGTGGCTGAGGGTGTGGATGTTTGTCTTGCTACAAGTGTTTGTTTGGTGCATCTCATATTGTTATTAATTACTAATTATGCCTAAGCGTCAGTGCAAGTTTAAGGAGGAGTACTCTAAAGAATGATAGTACATTAAAAAGGGAAGCTATGACAATGAAGCAGAGTGCACAGTTTGAAATACTGTTTTTATTATTGTTCATGGTGGACGTTCAGATGTAAAACAACACATCGCATCTGCACTTGCATCTAAGTTTAGCTCTGCCAGAACAAAGCAGTCAGCTCTGATAACTAGTGTTTTAGCTCCATTCAGCTTGAAAACTAGTATTGAACAGATGAATAAATCCCCTTTTTATGGCATTTCAACTGATGCAAGTAATCACAAGGCTGAAAAATATTTCCTTTTGTGGTTCAGTTTTTTGACATAAATGAAGGGATACAGTCAAAGTTATTGAAAGTTGCTTCTTTGCCGTGTGAAACATCAGAGGAGATATCTAGTTTCTGCTTGAATTGCATTGATGATTTCAAGTTAAATAAAAACAGTTGCATTGCATTTTGTGGTGATAATACAAATACAAAATTTTTATTTGGTGGTTTGAACAGAGAGGGACAAAACAACGTATTAAAAAAATTAAAAACTAATTTACATGGTGGTATTGAAGGTGTGGTTTGCCCTGCACATATATTACATAAGTCCATTTGTACAGCACCAGATAGATTAAGCTGTGACATCGAAGGTATTATTGTCAAACTCTTCTCTTATTTTTCTATATACACGGTGCGAACTGAGAGGCTAAAAGAATTTTGTGAAATTGTGGACGTCGAATATGGCACTATTTTAGCACATTCAAAAACTCGTTGGCTGTCTTTTATGCCTGCTATAGAACGAATTTTAAAACTGTTTGATGCTCTAAAAGATTTCTTTTTAAACGAGAAAAAAGCTCCAAACATTTTGTTAACATTTTTTAATAATCCTTTAAGTGAGTAATACCTATGGTTTGTCCATAGCCAATTCAATATTTTTCAGCAAGGAATTAAAAAGATTGAAGGAAGTACAAAAAGTGTTATGGAAGTTAATAATGTATTGGAATCTGCTCTCACAGCTTTGACCGGAAGAAAAGAGGAACAGTTCTTATCATTTAATGTAAAATCCATTCTTAAGCGTGGCAGTATTATGCAAAAAGAACAAGACGAAATTAACTTCAGAACTGAAGTTAATGACTTTTATGAAACCTGCATACAGTATTTTGAAAAATGGATTGTACCATTCTCTACTTTCTCAAAGTTAAAATGGATGCTTTTGAAAGAGATCCCCAGTTGGGAACAAATTGAAGAAACTATTTGTTACTTCAATGAAAAAAGCATTGACATAAATTATACTTTGCTATTTGATCAACTGGCAGTGGATTTTGTAAGTGAAAAAATTAAAGAATGGACTGATGAAGATAAAAAACCACCTCAGTGTCACAAAAAAGTTTTTTTTTTTTTTTTAACGCATACCAGCACTCTGAACTTTTGAAGATATGCCAGTATGTGTTTGCGATCCCTGCCCATAATGGTAATACTGAAATTGTCTTTTCGCTTATGAAAATTCAATGGAGGGATGAAAGGAACAAGATGGGAGTGGATACCCTTTCTGCAATCTTGCAGGTACTCTACAATTTAAAAATTGACTGTTCTAGTTTTTAAAACTTTATATTGGAAAAGAAAGAGGTTTTAAAATGGGATGGAACGAAAGAAAAATATCCCCAATTGAAATCCTAAAGATTTTTAACATAACTTTGACTAACAATTTTAGTTATCTTGATTAATTATGTTTTGAAGTATGTCATAATACTTATAATAAATAAGTATTCACTGCAAAATTGTTGTTTTTATTTATTATACGCCTCACAATCTAAATTAAATTACATATTCATAGGTAAATTGAAACATATTTATAGGTCTCAAATTAATGATTACGTCTCGATGGAGGCCCATCGGACCCCCTTTAGCTGGAGGGTATCGCCCCCAAACCCTCCTTGGATGTGTCCCGTTTTTTCAAGTTTATGATTTGGTCACCCTAGGTTACGGTCGTCTCTCATGAAGGCAGTGCATATACACAACCTTACCCGAACCACATGGAATGCCGGCCTAAGTGTCTTGAGTGGTCGATTCTGTGTGGCCAGACAGGCGTCTCGCTCGCTGCCGCAGACGTCTTTGGTTCGGCGGCGCCACGCAAGTGGGGCGATGCATTTTGGGGGAGAGGGTGAGAGGGGAGTAGAATCTAGAGCATGTCCTCGGGCGTGAAACCAAGGGGGAGGGGGAGTGGCAGCTAACTGCTGCCTCCGTGACAAAAACACCTCCCTACCTTCGTCGCCGCAGCCTCGTTAACAGGAGCTTTGGGAGCGACTGCAGCGTCCCTCGAGCTTTCCCGGCGACCAACTTCCTGAAGACCGCTGGGAGAAACCGGAGATTTGTTGGCCCAGAATCGGAAGCCCGAGAAATCCTAATTGGGCATATTCGGAATTTTTGACGTGGCAACGTCTAATAAATCGATGAACGCCGGCTGCACGCACTAAAAAGTGTCCCGTTATGCACATTGTCCCGTTACGCTGTGTCCCGTTGCGCTCATTGTGCGCTTGCGCCGCATCTATCTCTCTTCCACTCGATTGGAACAACCATCGATTTGACTTTTTCGAGGCACATTAAACTTGAAACACTCCCATTCGTTTCCTACTTTTCCTATCATCGTCCTATCCTTAACAGAATAACGTAAATTGGAAGAAGTTAAATAGCAAACACGTATAAAAGTTATAGTTAAAATAATCTGTTCGTTAAAGTAATAAACATATTTGAATTAATGAGTGCAAATAAAAGTAAAGTTATCAATTAAATTGTAGATTTCATTTTACTCCTTTGTATCCATACAAAATAGTGATGATTCAATAAAAATGATTCAATTTTATTCATAAAAGTACGCAATCATTTCTTCAATGTTTCGTTATGACGTTGTCACGTTAAACTACCGTCCGTAAACCGACTTTACAGACAACCAATTTTTTTTTTTTACGTCTATTCGATGAACGTTTCGTTAGGGGGGTCATGACAGAAACTTGGGAGACACGAAAATTTGATTTATTGAAACCCCCACTACGGCCAAATTGTAAACTCGAGTCTAATAATAACTATGCCATCTTGAAGCCCGCTCTGGCGGCGACTGGCATCGCTGGCACCAACGCTACCCTCCCCCCGCGCCAACCCGCAATGACGTCACCGCGCGGCAGCGAACGCTAAAATGCGTCCTATACGCGGCTAGCGTTCGGTCGCTAGCGAGCTAGCAACGAGAGTACTTGGTCGATTTGCTCCAAACAACTTTATATTCTATACGTCAGAGCGTGAACTACGTTTCGTAAAGAAAAATGGTTCAATATTTCGTTCACAATATATTTTTATGCAAGCGGCAAGGAATAATGCCCAAACCAACCACCATATGTTAGGTTAGGTTGCTTAGTTGAGGAATCAATTAAACTAAAGTTATCAATCATTTGGTTTACCAAACATTATACAGTGGACCTAGGTGTACACGGTTAAACGCAGAATTCAAATTAATATAAGTTATTATTCGAACTTTACCCAACAAATCTGGGTAATGCTAAGTTAACCGGATAAACCTATGTTTACGTCTACTTCTAGCATTGTACGTAACATATATATCCGTCTTAAGGGATATACGTAGAATTTTTCTTTTTTCGACATTATTTTTATTAAAGGGCTATTTATAACATTTCAACTCGACATTTCCCGTGCATTTGTCCTATCACAATTTTTTTTATCAGATTTTTACTTAGTGTAATAGAAATTGGTGTGAAAAGTCCCGCAATAGTTGTTCATTATTTTATTACCAAGACTTGCGCGCCTTTTTACATCGTGTTGTGTTCAGTTCCCTGCAAGATTTCAAACCAGTATGAAGTTTTAAAATTGACGAATTTCCAAACCAAATAGACGCTGTTTTGCTATCAGGAACCTATTGTCATTTCTTAAAATTGGAAATGTTGTTAGATAAAGATACATTAATACTTTTCAGTAACTTTGAAAAGGAATCGGTAGGTATGGGAAATAAGGATGCCAAATAATGTAGCTGTGATGTAGGTGATGTAGGTGTACATTTTATTCTCGTATATTTGTGAAAATGGCTGGAGCCCAAGACAAGTATTCTGACTGTTATTCCGATTCCATAACTGCGCAAACATGTGACCGGTTTTCGTTTTCTACTCATCTTCTCAACGCTGACTCACGAACAGAATATAAGATATAAAATCACGCGCGTTTGTATGCTTTTTTGGTATTTCAATTGACCGTACATTTCCGTTAAAAATATTATTTTCTTATTTTTAGCTGAACTAAAAACCGTACCTTCATTTTAACTTTTGAAAATATTATTCATTCCAACCTACATATATCTAATTCATTGCAAAGACGCGCAGATAAGAGAGATGCGCAGAAGAAACCTTACGACAGCACGCACCATTTACACTTGCTGGTACAAGCTAGGGTAACTGCGCCCGCACACCCGCTGTGTCGTAAAAAAAAAAAAGGTTGTACACAGGGCAACGTAAAAATCTTACTCTAATTCAAATTAATAAACCAATTTAAGAAGCTCTAAGAGTTTATCAAATTTTTATAAAGCCATTTGATTTATATCATGGTTTATTAAAACAAAACAAAAATACTTAAGGCTCGGTCTAACTCGCCGTGTTAAATTTTTTCAGTAATTACTTGTAGTTATGAACTATTTCTTTTTATAAATTTAACACGATACATCTCTCTGTCACAGATATTTTTAACCAATCTATACTAAGTGTAGTGGGTGCAAAAAGTCGCTTAAGTGATGGCTAATTACAAACACTTGCTCTTTTTTAACAACCATTATATTTATTAAGTGAATATATGTTGGACATGTTTGTGACAGAAGAGAGGTATTGTGTTAAAATGTAATTTTAAAAAACCCTTCGAGAGAATTAATGCCATAAAAATAAAATTGTCAACTTTCTGTTAGCGACTGAGCTTCAAGTGCCTTCAAAAAATGTATGTTCACTCACACAAAGATGTTACTACATAAAAGTCAGTGCCACCGGGATTTTGTCACTCTAGTGAGTTCGTTAAATACATGTGTGGTAACTGCCTGACTCTCTTTAACATAGGTTAATTCCAACAAGGGTTCGGATTTCTTCGAATGCACATCACACGTTATGATCTCTCGTCCCATATCAGAAAGTAGGTCTTTGGCACGCACTGGTTTTTAAAGGACACGAGGACTTAATTTTTTTTTTCCTTGCCTTCTCGGCTCGTGACACTCTTATTTGCCGTGCGAGTAACTCGTGTGAGATTCTCACGCGACGCTCTGTTTGACTCAACTGTCACGCCTCGTTATTCCTTAATTACTGGTCGTGGTAGTCCACCTCTCTCACTTCGCTGGGTTCAGGTTTCCTTCCCCAGCCGTTGGTGACAGTTACAACTTCGTCGTCACTTAAGAAAGGATGGCCATCGATTTTAAGTACTAAGGCCCGTTCTACAACGACACGTAAACGGAGACGTATCTAATGGAACAATGTTTCTACAGTAGCACGTAGTCCGAAAAAATTCGTGGATTCCTTTCGAGACAGGCTGGAATCCAAACTCGTTTAGCTTAATGCTGCGTCCGTGATTGGACCGCAATTTACCTGAAGGACTCTGAGCCAATGGCAAACACTCAACAAAAGAAGTATCGAATTATAAGAATCGCAGTAAACAGGTGTCCCGAGTCGGTAGCCAATGACCAGGTGATAGTTGCCCGAGTACATAGAGAATCGTGGAGTCTATCTTAGTGGTCATTGAAACCGCGAATTTTTCCAGTCCCTAACAATAGCACGTAGTAGGGACCGGAAAAATTTGCGGATTCGATGACCTCCGGGATAGACTCCACGATACTGTTCATGCTTGGGCAAACATCACCTGTTAATTGGCTGCTGACTTGTGAAGCGTCTCAGCTGGGCAACTTGTGGTTCGACACTACCATGACTGAGGGTCTCTAATTGGTACACAGTCCTACAGATCAACAGTGAACCAATAGCAAAAGCAGCACAAAGGCATTATTATTTGGATTCTAGCCTATCACGAAATGAATACGCGAATTTTTCCGGTCTCTAGCACGTAGACAGAGTCGTACCCGTAAGGATTATCTCGACAAAGCTAAGTTTTTCCGTTTACATTGCTCCGTGCGTCAAATAGAAGCCGAGTACTTGGCTGCTGTGGTAGCCATGTTTGTTTACGTTCGAAGTACGTTAAAAACGGTTTCAAGTACAAGAATATCTAGTGTTATATTATTAATTTGACTTTGATTTTTATTATATATATAAATTCTATCCGTGCTATGCCCTCAAGCATAATATATTTTTTTAGCTAAATTAATATTTCGTAACCTTGAAATGCAATCTCATTGGTTGCCATTTGTTATTTTTTCGCGCATTTTGGAAGCAGCAGATGCGAACAGTGAAATGTTCCGTGAGATCCGTCTCCATTTACGTGCCATTGCAGAACGGGCCTGAGGCCTGGTTTATAAACTACGCAAGAACGCAAAATCTCAAGACGCAAAATGTTAAGCAACCACTTTTCAGATTACCAGTTTATAAACTACCCAAGGCGCAGTAATGAAACTCAAATATTACTTAACTTCCAACTTTCTTGCGTTTTGTTTTGCGTTTCCGACGGCCAAATTTGAAGAAAGGTGTTCCAAAAACGCAGACGTTTTGTCCCTACAGGACTACGATGTTATATTTGATACATATATAACTTGTTAAACTTATACACAGTGCAAGAAAATAACACTTTTAAATCAAATTATTGACAATAAAGTTTGTTTTAGTGTTTAATATCATGATCAAAAGAAGCCTGGGTTAGAAATGTTTTCAACTTTTTTTTTAAATTTTAAGTTAAGGGTTGCTAACCTCTTGAAACTTGCGTGCTTCATAAATGACTGTAATTTTCTTGCATTCGTTGAGTGTTTCGATGTTGCAATCGTTGTGTAGTTTATAAACCAGGCCTGCTAAGAATGATGTACGATTTTTATGGATTAGTTCTCTTGTTTGTACCGTTTTTTGAGTTCATTATTATAGATATGCTCTAGACATGCTCAATTCCCGTTACATATCTGACAACTGCAGTCAATCCACATAATGGCACGTAATCAGGCCATTGTCTAGAGACTGGAATAATTTGTAGTTTGATTTCGCAACATGCTAGAAGCCAAACACGTTTACCTTATTGCTGCTTCTGTTATTGGACCATAGTTGGCTAGAAGGACTCTGAGCCAATGAAAAACCCTCAACGTGAAATCAAATCACAAGCAACCCGGACACAATGTCTCAAAAGTCAGTAGCTAATGAGCAGGTGGCTTTTTATCGAGTTCGTAGAGGATTGTGGAGTCCATACTAGAGGTGAAAGAAACCGAGAATTTTTACAGTTCCTAATAATGTCATCAAATTGGCTGCTGCCTCATTACCCCTATCTCTCTGCCCTGATTCTTCGTGGCTGTAAATGTGAACCCTACTTCAGCCGATATTGACCAACTATATTTTTTAAGATGCGATATAGGTCTGTATCAAATTTTTTTAAGTAATGTTTAAGTAATTATACTCAGTTGATTTTTACATCATAGATTTACATTATGTTTTGTATATTATTTCTCGTATTTAATTGTGTTCTGTAGTCTATTGTAATAATTCCAATGTTAAATTAAGCAGTTTTTGTTGCTCTGTTAAACCACGCAGACTGGGAACGACCTAGTGCTAATTTGTGTTCATGTCTAAATAAATCGATGGATTGCTTTGCAAATTTATAATTGTTTTCTAGGCAATTAAGAAGTGTCAAACAGTAACACATTAGCTAACGAGAAATATTATTCAAATGTATTCAAGTTTGCATTCTGGCTTGTTACCAAATAAAAAAACGAAACTTTTTCTGGTTCAGCGTTTTCGTTCAGATTTTCGTTGTTATACTTTTTACTAGCAAAATCTTGGAAGAGTGATACGTTTTATGAAAGCATTAGTTTACAGTCACGTGGTCATTTTCGTACTACAGTTTTTTAAGGGGAATGTACATTGCAAAGTTTTGTGTTATTTTTTTGCGCTGTTGGGCGTATGGTCTAGCTTTGGGTACTTACTTATTTTATAGTCAAAAGTTAATTGTATAGTTTATTTTATCAATTGCAAAATTTTTAAAAGCCATAGTGGATTAATTAATTTTTCCTCTCGGTGAGTAATGGTACAGGGACATTTATAAACCGTTTAAGTTTTACTAATATTGTTTGATTAAGAATAGCAATCAAGAGCCATCGCACTTTCCTATTGGTGGATTCGTTTGATAGTTTATTTTATAACACGTATCTTTTGGACAGCGAAGAAGACTTGAGATTTGTATTTACTCGGACCTCTTCAAGCATGGACATTTTGTTCCGCAATATTGTAAGTAGGACAGATACATTTAATATTCCACGTTCAAATAAAGGATCACCGCATAAGCCTCGGTCTCACACGCCGAAATGATACAAATTAATTTTCTTGGCAATACTCTTAATTAAGATATTTTTCCTTTAACCATGGAACGGAAATGTGTAACCACGGTGCTGCCATCTGTGGCGAATGGCGCGAACCAAAGTTCACAAATCCACAGGGAAGCTTTATAAAATTTAAATTTAATTAATTTTAACAAGATGGGCGGTATTTTAATAAAATTCCTTGTAGAAAATCAGGTTCAAAGCCGGGGTTAAGATTTTTTTTTCAAGTCTGTTTTAGGCTTTTATCGGAACCGTTTCATTATGCAGAGCGATGCGCGTCCAGAAATTTAGTTAAAAAAAAAATACAAATTATTTGTCGCGCTCGGCGTTATTTCAAAGAATTTCGTGTGCGAGTTTCGTATTTTTGAGTGTGTTTGCAAACATGAGAACGCGCGAATCCGCTCGTTACGGAGGCTGGATTGTCGGGCATCCCTGGCGAGGTGATTTTCAATTCGTTCTCCCCCCGGGTTGGGTTAAAGAAGGGCTGGTGTGGGTGATGGGGGGAGTAGGGGGGGAGAAGTGGCCAGGGGACCGTGACGTCACCCCCCCCCCCACCCTGACTCCCGCTGGGGGGCGGTATCGGGGCCAGCGGGGAGGATCCTCCGCCGTGGTCGCGGGAAGGCCGCCGTGTCTCCCCGGAGGCAGTAGCGCGCCGACAGCCGCCGCCGGACCAGCCACCATGCCTCCCGGGAGCCGGGCGCCGCAGAGCCCGCGTGGACGCCGCCGCCTGCCCCAGGTACGCCCACGACGCCACAGAACAAGGAGGGAAATAAAGAAGTGCGACTCTTACAGTGGAAACTGAAACCATGTGTCGCTATCTGTTGGGCGGGCCCATAACTACCCGCAAATAAAAAAATCGGAATAGAGGTTCTCATACAAAGTTTTTTTTTTTAGTTTTTTTTTTGTTTTTGTTTTTTTTTAAATGGGGAACCCCCCCAGGGGGTCCACCCCGCCAAAAAATGTCTCTTTATTTTAAAAAGAGTATACAAAATTATTTCCATGAAGGGGAAAATCTGATACAATAAACAAGAAAACAGATATTTACAATATATTATACATGGCACTGGGCCCCTCCCAACACAAAGAGTCCTTGGGGGCTGGTGATTGATGAGCGGTGAGGTGTTTCCTTACATGGGTTGGTGAATTTGATGATGGTGTGGTGGTGAGGCCAGGCCCGTTTGGCTCGGGGCTGGCCTGTGCAGACGGCGGCTGGGATGATGTTTCGGTGGGGGTGGTCATGGTTTTTTTTAGTTAATACGTTTTTTTTGTTATATTAAGTTATCTACTTGGCGGCGCAAAACAACTTAATCTTTGCGAAAATACTTAATGCTGTTTTGTAATAAACCGTCACGTAATAAATAAAGGAGTAGGAGGTGCAAAAACTCATTGCATTACACGCCACAAAAATTAGTGGCTATCTAAATAGAGTGAATTTTCACTGGGTTTGTTTGCCTGATAATGGCTTATACATTACTTCTCCTAATAAATCAATGTAGTTATGTCAGCAATATGTTATGAAAACTACTGTCTAGCGGACGGGGCCCATAACTACTTCAAAAAACTAGGTCTTAAGTCTCGGTGATTAGATTTTCTCCCCCAATGGACGACGCCTGTCCGCTCGTTGCAGTGACGGGACGGTCAGACCTGTGACTCGCCGGCAACAGCGTGTCCGTACGTGTTTGCCGCTGCGGTATCTGTCTTTGCCCGTGGACGTCATCGTACCAGCGTGGGCGCATGCGCGTGGTTGTTAGGAATATTAGGGAAGCCTTCATTTCACAGACGAGAGAGCCACATCCGAAGTTCCCCGAAGTTCATGCTTTTTTTTTTTCCGTATCTTTAATGTAGCTATCCTAACCAAATCAACCGTCCACAATGTTTTCAAGTATTTATAATGTAGCTAACCTAAACTAATTGACCATTAGTATCCTTTTATCAGCACCGCCATATTTATTTACAATGAACAAAAAAAAAATTTTCCGAAGATGTACAATCGGGCATTTGGCTCCCTCGTCTGTGAAAAGTAGGCTTCCCTTAGGAATTAGCTTGCTGCTATGAAGTTAATATTTGGTTTGGCGTGGAAACGCGTACAGCGTGGACATTGATTCGGATGTCATCGTGAACAGCTAGCGGGGCGCTGGTAGGATCCAAAGTGAAACAGTAAATTTATTCGCCCGGAATAAATTTTCTGTGACAGCACAGAAAATTCTATGGAAGAAATTAGTAAAAAAAGAAATCATTGCAGCACGGATGGACACAGTGGGCTAAAAACTATGAGACAGTAGCAAACAAAAGCAGTACATAAAGACAAACAAACGATCGTGGAAAACACAGTGACAAAAAGACCAAGCCAAAGATAATACTAAACAGAGATAATGTTGACAACACAACAACCACAAGAGACGCGCACAGACCAACTCCCGCAACGTCGCTACTGTTAGCCTGCTTGTGTTCATCTGTGCTGTCGTTGTTGTGGTGTCCAGAATATCTGTTTTGTCATGTGTATACGTATACAGGTAAAGTTCCTACCTCTCCAGTTTTCGTTTTATGTCTAGGGGGTTTGTGGTAAAGTATACGGGGGCCATCACCCCTCTCACAAACCAGCCACTATTAACTGCTGATCTAGACGGTCCATGTCGTTCACGTCGGTCTGTTCGGTACTTCCTGAGCCGATGGCGACAGTTCACACTTAACCGGTACTTACATCTCGTTCACGTGGGTCTGTTCGGTACTTCCTGAGCCGATGGCGACAGTTCACACTTAACCGGTACTTACATCTCGTTCACGCGGGTCTGTTCGGTACTTCCTGAGCCGATGGCGACAGCTCACACTTAACCGGTACTTACATCTCGTTCACGCGGGTCTGTTCGGTACTTCCTGAGCCGATGGCGACAGTTCACACTTAACCGGTACTTACATCTCGTTCACGCGGGTCTGTTCGGAACTTCCTGAGCCGATGGCGACAGTTCACACTTAACCGGTACTTACATCTCG
The DNA here is from genome assembly GCF_032445375.1 of Bacillus rossius redtenbacheri. Taxonomy (NCBI): domain Eukaryota; kingdom Metazoa; phylum Arthropoda; class Insecta; order Phasmatodea; family Bacillidae; genus Bacillus; species Bacillus rossius. The sequence goes on from NC_086330.1 coordinate 356,288,346, forward strand.
TTCTCGTGTGTCCGTTCGGTACTTCCTGAGCCGATGGCGACAGTTTACACTTAACCGGTACTTACATCTCGTTCACGTGGGTCTGTTCGTTACTCCCGAGCCGATGGTGACAGTTCAAACTTAACCGGTACTTAAGGCTGGGCTTTACAAGCCATTATGATTTATTTTTTTAAATTTAATCTCAGTAAGTACTATTTGTTAAGGCTTGGTTATGTAAATATAACATTATTCCTATTTTCCACGGGTATTCACTAAGTGTAATCAAATGAGTATGAAAACTCACTAGCTAGTGAATACACTTAGGGTATATCTGATAAGCATTAGTGACAGATCAAAAATTTCAAGAGAGCTATAGTGTTAAATTTACATAAATGTCCCTTAACTAACAGCAATGATAAGAGAGGAATAAACAAAACCAAAAAAATACGTGAGTGAGTCTTTCAGTACTCTCCAGTGATGTGTGACATCTAACCTCGGAAACGAGCAAATTCATGTGTTCTCGTGTTGCAAATACTCTTATAATACGAAACTCGGACACGAGATTTAACTTCAAGTTCTTAAAAATAATGCCAAGAGTGATCAATATAATGGCAAATTGTGATTTCAATTAAATTTCTTGGTGCGAATCGTGCGTAGTTTCCGCACCCGCCGCTAGAATTCGCTGCTGGAGCAGCTACGTCAACTATTGAATCATTTGATCAGCAGACCGAAATTTTAGACAATTTAATAAAACGGCTCCAAAAAAAAAGCAAAAACAAATTTTAAACAAATACTAAACCCCGGCTTTGGGACTGATTTTCGACAAGGAATTTTATCAAAATACTGCCCACATTGTTAAAATTGATTAAACAGTTGATGATATAAATTTAGCTTTGGCTTTGTGAACGTTGGTTCAAGTCACCCGCCACAGGTGGCAGCACCGTGGTTACATATTTCCGTTTCATGCTATGTACTTCCGCTCCATTCACGTAATCACGCTTACCAAATGCGGTTCATCAAAGGCTAAGATATTACACACACAAAAAAATCATCATGGCTGTAAAACTCAGCCTTAAGGAAAGGGTGACCTACAAATAATGCTGTAAGGTTTTTGACTGATGAAGTCTCTTGTACTATATGCCTTTTTAAACCTTTTAAAAAATAATGCCTATAACTCGAAATCCGAGACTCTTTTTTAAATTTTTTTTTGGTTCAGAACCTCAATTATTTGGTATGAAAATATTTTTGGTTTACTTTGAGATGTTTGTCTTATTGATGACTGTATAACTTGCCAGTGTACCAAACATCTTATATTTAAAAAAAAAAATGTGCGTGGAGTACATGCGCAACCGAAGTGAACATTCTTGCTTATTATATTTTTATATTATATTTTACTCTATTTTTTATATAAAAAATTATATGCAAGTATGCGAGCGCTAAATTATGCTATCGCTCAAGTATGTAAGTATGCAAGTGTGCAAGTATGCTGAGTCATTTCTAGCTCTCCCCAGCCGTCTCCTCCTCTACCGGTTCCCCCACCACATACCTACCTATTCCCCTCATGCGATCGGAATTTTCGTAACGGTCGAAAATTTTACCCCCCTAAGCAAAGAAGTTTCACTAAAAAAAAAAAAAAATGCACGCTTGAATGAGTGAAAATTTATAGCGTCTTAATTAGTCACATAATTTTTAAATTCAATGGAACTGTCAACTAAAATCAAATGCATTCAATACAAATTTCAAAGCGGCCTACAAGTGCAGATAGATTTTGGAGTACACATTTCTTACGTGACGTTTTGAAACCTCCTGAACAATTCTAGGAACTGCTGGAATTTTCTGGATAACTTTACGTTATTTTATTATTTTTACATTATATCGACAGTGTTAGCATATTCTTCGGAGCCTAAAATGTTTCGAATGTTTTCGTTTCTAAACAAACTAGAATTTTCGTAGAATTTAAGGAACATGATCAAAAATGATGACATGGTAATCAGCTTGAATATGCGTCCGCAGCAGATAAATGAACAGGTTCTTTCCCATGTCGCTAGTGAAAAATCTCATGAATGTGAATGGTAATCCAATCAAATATATCAAATAATGAAATTATATTAATAATAATAATAGTAATAATAACTTTAGTAACTATTTATTATTATTTACGAATTATATATTCAACTTTAATATTATCAAATTCAGAACCTTAATGAAATAATAAAAGAATAGAATTTAATAATAATTAAAATAATAATGATAAGAGTATTATCAGTAATAGGTGCTATTTGTGGGATTAGAAAATATTAAATTTTAATAATTTTAGTACGACATACTAATGTTATATTTTAACTAATTTTCTCATCAAAAGTAGTTGCTATTTACTATATATAAAGTGGTTTAAGAGACCATTACTTGCTTTCAGTCATTTGATGATTTTATTATTCATTTAATAAAATTATTAATGGGTACACTTTCAACAACAATAGGTATAAATCTATGATTTGTTCCAAAAATTTCTGAGCATTGACCATAAATTTACCCATTTCGGTTTAATATTATTCTTGCTTGATTTAGTCGTCCAGGTGTTCCATCAATTTTAAAGCAGTAATTATACCAGCATTAAAAGATTTAATATTTTGATAATAAATTACCAAACAATAAGAAACTAATCCTAGTCCATCTCAACCTAACAAAATTCAATTAGTTTAGTAGGAGACAAATTTATTCGCGTCTTGCGCTAAGGGTGGCGGTTATCAAAAAAAATTTCCAAACAAAAATTTAGTGATAACTAGAATTTTATACGGGCCTTTATACGGCCCGTCTACTAAAGTAGTAATGAATTTTGTGATCCGCGATCACATTTTGGTCACCCTTTGCAGCAAGGGTTGGTAGTATGAAATATTGTTTCAGTCAAAAGTTTCAGATAATATTTAAAAGAACTTGGAACGGATTTTATAGTGTACCTACTAATGTAATAAATTTTTTTATTCTTTTAGAATGTTATTTTTTACTAACCTTGCATTAATGATTGGCCGAAGGAGAATGGTTACAGACAAAAGTTTTAGATAATATTCAAAATGTTGAAAAGAACTTAGAACGGAATTCATATTGTGATTACTGAGGATGTTACGAATTTTTAAGCCCAAGACATATTTTTTCCTCTTCGTTAGCAAATGATTGAAATGATCAAAATAAATATTTCACGAAAAAGTTTTTGGTACTAGTCTTATGAGGTTTAATAACTTAAATTGATGAGATTTATTCATAAAAATAGAGTTATAGTGATTTTCAGTTTATGAAAAAATTCAATTTTTTTATATCAGTCTGGGAGTAATGGGAGCAAAGTAACGGTATCTGTAGTATCCAAAAAGAGTGATATATATAAATAAACGTTTTAGTGATGGGTTTTGGGGTCTAAGAATAATGAAACGAGACACTGTAGAAATTTTCTGGAAGATAGGTCTGATAGAGCAAACTACAGCCTAGGTATATAAATACTGCACCTTAACCCCAGGCCTTCTGTTGATATAATAGCCAATATGACTGCAACAAGACATGTCAAAACGTCGGAACGTCCTTCATTTCCACGGGCATGACCTAACCCAGAAACCAAGTAGTAGTTAGTGACACTGTTAACGACACCCTACGATCTATGATAATCTAGATCCATAAACGTTGTATGTGTGCCATTTTTGTAACAATTACTAAAATAGAATACGTTTGGAATGGGTGGCTTGTGTTTATAGTTAAAATTAGAAAGATGTATGCATATGTTTGGGAAAAAAATTCGGACGTAGATAAACCTGTTTTGTTTTCTGTGCGTTTGCGTATTCATCTTGTTGGTACTTATTGAGGTTTTTCTATGGCATACAGTGATACCAGCTAAGACGTATATTCCAAAAATAATTTTTAATTATACTTTCCCATTGCAAAGAATATGTTTATGTATATTAAGTAATTTATTATGTAAAAATATAAAATCAATTTATATTCACATATATGTTCTAAAAATGATCTTTTGCAGTTATAAAAAAAAGATACTTTCTTTTTGTAATTTAACATGTAACTAATAAAACCATCGATACAAACTCATAAAGTCTTTACAGGTTATCGTTTGGCAGTTCTCTCAAGACGGGGAAAAAAATTGCGAAACCATATTTGAGCACACTGTCTAACCGTGCCACGGTAATTGACACGTGCGAACAATGGCCGGCCTTAATATGGACGTTATCTTCTCTTCAGTTTTGTTTATTGTTCACACCGGGCCGTCCACGCAATTTTCCTGCGGTAAAATACCCCTAATCATGCTTATTTGGGGAACAGGAGGGGAAAAAACGAAGAATAACTACTGTTGAATAACAGGGCAGATTATTATCACGATGTTTTTTTTTTTGTTTAAATGAAGGAGTTAGGAATTGTCAGGAGACGGCATGCTGTGGCGTAGCTGAAGTCACTTAGTTTAGCTCGCCATCACAAAAATTTTCCACCCGAAACATTCTGGAAATGCTGCTAGACAGCGTCTGATGATGGCTTGCAAGTAAGCATTCGAATCTCCGTCGACAAACACAGCCACAACCATAAAAAATAATTAATTAAAAACTGCTTCCACAATGCAAACACTACACTTCAGCCCAGGGAATGGCCACGTCTGAATTATTACATTACTATGTGAAGCATTTTTTTTTCCCCTTCAGCTAACTGTTGGGCCATATTGGTTAGACACTCAAAACATTGGGTAAGTGTAGTTTTGGCTTTGTGGAATATTGTATTATGAAAGTGACTGTTTTTTAACGACGGAGATTCCAATTCATGCCTACTAACCGTCAACAGACGTTATCAAGCACCATTTCCGCAATGTTTAGGGCGTCTTAACATGGCGCAGACCATTAGCTGAAAAACGAAAACTGCTTCAACCGATTACCATGTAACCATGCAAATGTGGCCACCACTTGGGTTTTTTTTAATCAATACTCATGTTACATTATTTAACTTACTACAGTACACAAGATCCCCCACTACCACACATTTCAGTATACCTATGGTAATGGCCGCCATTGTTATGATAATACTAACATACACACAAACGTTGGGCCTTACCTATTTAGTAATATTCAACACAAATATTTTGTCCAAAAAGTTAAACGTACCGGGTTAGATTTCCGGTTGGGCCCAGGACTGGGTGTTTTGTTGTTCCGTCACCTACATACAGCGGAAGTCAATGTCTAACCACCGCATATTCACATCGTTAGTCTGCCTTGATCACGACACTGCCATAATATCTTCGTAGCGAAGGCTGGGATGAATGCCTGCTTCAAAGACGATAGTCATTGTTGAATCACTTGAGTATTGGGTAGTGGTTTTATCGTTTAAGCAAGTAGCCTATCCCGGTGTAGGTGTCTGACACTAGGGCCGGTATTCCAAGGCACAAAATAAAAGGTTTTAAGTGTTGAATATGCTACACCTGTTCCCTAACCGTGTTCCTAGGGCACGATAGGACACGGCCAGTCCTTTATTTTCAGAGAACGAATTTCGGTGTCATATCCGTGAACTATCTGTTGACAAATTCCGCGCATGCGCAAAGCTCACTTTTTCGTTGATTTGCGTTCATGTGGCAGACCTGCGTCTGGCGCCATTAAATCGTATATAGACCTTTTTGTGAACATCGGGAGACGTACCAAACGTGTTGGTGTGCCAAATGAGACCTCGTGAAAGCGAAACTATCCTGGAATACATTTTTTTACTCTTTAATGGCCATAACAAGAAATAATCGCAACTTCAAAAGAACGTGAGCATATTAGAAAGACAGTTCTATTTTTGTGCGATGGTGCCGCTATTTATAAGTAGTATTTTTGCCATCACAATTGTATTGATGGGTGCGTAGAAACCAGTTTTTTTACCCTCACGCAGGCCACTGTATATTTGTTTTCTGACTGGGATTTTTGGACACGTTCTGGAATACAGTCCGCTAGTTAGGTTACGGCTGTATCCCAACAAGACAGTGCGTATTCGCCACCTGACTCGAACGTCTTGGAGTAGCGCCCTAGAAGCTCTTATTTTAAGTAAGTCTCTATGATATCACCAACCACGAAATAAAGCACCATCCAGTATGATTTAAAGCTATGCTTTGAATCCAAGCGATAATTGTTTCCTGATAACCTAACAATTATTTTTGTATATTTAAATATTTAAAGATTATAAAGCTATTTAATTTTAATGTATCGAAATTATTACCTTTATTTTTGACATATACAACATATCCCATAACTCAACATCAAGACGATAAAATTATTATTAGCCGATGCATTATTCATGACCCGCGACCAGTAAATTACGGTTCTGAATTTAAAAAATAAATGGGTGAGTGTACTTATGTACGCGCGTTAGAAATTATACTTACTTGACGCCTAAAAAAACTAACTTAATTTTTTCTTGCAAATAATTAATAAAAATAAAATAATAAAAGGCCTGGAGTGATATTATAAATATTTTTGGTAATGTACAAATTCAATAAAATTTAAAAATAAATAAATAATTAGTATTCAAAATTAAAATAAGTATTAAATGAATCATTTAATTTAGTATAATAATGAGATAAATTTAAATTAATAATGAATACCAATGAGTATGCTGAAGTTTTATTCTAATTTATTAATTTACATTATTTATTAAATAAGAAGTTAATAATTTATAATACAAATAAATTATACATACGGAGACATAAACTTATTCATTGAAATACTCTTGAAAAGGTTTATAAACAAATCTCTATCACTAATATTCAGAATAAATAAATGTTTTAATTATTTGGACCAGTATTCAATATAAATCACTAAATTATATAATTTAAGAGCACATATATAATTTTTATTTGTGTATAGTCTTTTTCCATCTGGTCATTTTTTTTGCATGCTGCACACGCATTATAACAATTCATACTCATTTTTTTTCATAACGCGCCTAAATGAGAAGGACCTTACCTCAATTATATAAATACATTTTAAAATAAACTTGAAAAATGTTATGAATGCAATTTCTATCATTAATGTTCAAAAAATATATATATTTTTTAAATGATATGGTCCCCTATTCAATATCAATCACTAAAGTATACGATTTAAAAGCACATACATAATTTTTATTTGTATGTAGCTTTTTTTAAAAAAATGAATTTAGCAATTTTTCATCCTGTGAAAATTTTGTTGCGTGGTGCGCGCGCATCGTAAAAATTCACTCTCATCCTTTATATATACATACATATACATATACATATACATATACATATATATATATATATATATATATAGGGTAAGGTGGGGCTATTTGAATCATTTCAAGTTTAAAGCTTAATAATAATTCAACATTGTATCCGATCAAATACAAAAAATTACGTACATCAATGTTACAATTTCTGCATCATATTAAATCAACTTCAAAATTTTTAGTCAAGTCATTTCCTGGTAAAAAAAATGATTAACTACAGCACTACTCCAACATGACCTTCCAAAAATCGTGGGGCTATTTGGACTGCACAAGGGGCTATTTGGATCACGTAATTTGTTGCCTAATAGTGCACGTATTAACACAATAATAAAGTCTAAAACAGTTCTCAAAATCATCAAACACATTTACCACAAAGAAATGTTTTTTTTTGTTTTTTGTTTTTTTCCATAAGCACCAACACAAATTTCATGGAACCAAATGCAGCACTTTTGGCAACTTATCCAGTCACCTTTACTCTGTGACTTTTCTTCCAAATATCTAACACCACAGAAGCCACGCGGTGTATTTTCTTCATCTGATGTTTCTGACAAAATTTCTTTTGAGCTCGTAGAGCTCGCACTTTGTTTCCTCATTCTGCGCTGTCGCTTCTGTTTTCTATGAAACTGTTCGATAGAACTTGGCTTGTTTCTTGTCTGTGCTGATTTATTAAAAAATAATTTCTTTTTCGTTCTTGATTTTCAATGTGTTCCGGAGATGTTATATGACACGCTGATCCCTTTGCTCTGGTCGATATTTTCTTCTTTTTTCCTTTTTCTGGTGTTGGCAGTACTACAGAAATGGATGTGGTTGCAATTGAAGATTTTTGGTTTTCATAATTTTTTTGCGCAGATAAATTGGCTGACGAAGTTGGCATTTCTGATGATTCCTCATTTTGTAATTCAGTTCCATTGTCATGGTCGCTAGGAAGTGTATTGTCAAAAATTGCTGAAGGAAGGAACTTTTCTGGAGACACTTTATCTGCATGAAACGGATAAATACCAGTTCATTTGAATCCCTTTACTGCGTTGCCAACAGTTGCACCCTTACTCCATGCTGCATTGAAAATACTACCAAAAATTAACTTGCTGATGGAATCTGTGGGATTGGCATGCACGAATGAGTTTGTTTCATGGTGGTAAAATGTTTTCAAAGGCTTGAAAACAGTTCTATCAAGAGTTTGCAAGACATGAGTGGTGTATGGTGGCAGACATACTAACTCGATTTGATGTTTCACACAATACTCCAAGCACTGTAGTGACTGGTGTGAGATATACTTTTAACTATTAAACCTAAATTCTTATCTTGTTGTATATAGTATTGTATTTTTTTAAATTTAATCTCTTTACCTTAAATCTAAAAACCATAAAGGCAATATAAACGTAAACGAAAGAAAAATCCAGTGTGATTCAAATAGCCCCGCCAGAAATGGTTTAAATAGCCCCACGGGTTACAAAGTTCAAAACTTCAAATAGTTCCGAAACCAAGCAACAGATGTCGCTAGTTGTCATATAGAACGACGAAGTGGTCTTTGCAGACCGCTATACAAACACAACATGCACAGAGTTTCAATTATTTTTCCCGTAAGATCTTAAATAACGAACATCGGAAACTACATCAATGCCATTTCTTCACAGGAAATACTTACCTCACAAATTTTGAATTGATATCACATGAGATACATTACAGATATTTAGTTAAACCTTCTAGCACTTCCATTTACAACTTCACTCACAAGCTCTCACGTGGTAAATGGCGTCTTAGCTTAAAAAAAAAAAAAAAAAAAAAAATGTGTTTTTTTTTTCTTTTCCTTATTTCGATCCAAAATCCAAATAGCCCCGTGACCCAAATAGCCCCACCCTATATATATATATATATATATATATATATATATATATATATATATATATATATAATGCGCCTAAAGAAGTAAAACTTGCCATGACGCCTCTTACTTTTCGGTCTCTCGCCTGCGTTGTTGGCATAGAGCTGTCCGGTATTAGTCGGTAGTGTATCTGCCTACAGTGTCCGACCCTAGGTGCAAGCAGCGTCCGTACGGACAGCCGCGGAACACAATGGCACGTCCCTTACTTCTCCCATAACGGCGAATTAACGGCACTCGCCTCGAGGTATCCCACGCCAACAATGGGTCCTTTGCAGATCCACGCTAGTGGCGGTTTGTTTTTTGTGGGTACGTGGACGGGGGGGGGGGGGGGGGGGGGAGGGAATCCAAGCCAAGCCGACCTTCGGGCAGTTTGTCCTCTCGCCGATGCATTATTCATGACCCGCGGCCACCGACAATGGATCAATTAGGAAGCATTTCCTCACGCGGGAGGGGGGGGGGGGCTACCTTTTCCGTGGTTCTGTCCGCGCATTGGTCAACGCTTCCCTGGACCCGTCGGCTGGCATGAGCTGTCGCAAGCACTCCTTCGCTGTTCACGTGGTGGTGCGTGTTCGATTGTTGGGGGTGAGGCTCAGTCACCGGCCATCACCACGCGGGTTTGAAACTTTAATGGTTTTAATACTCTTTAAGTGATTGATTGTTTTGTACCCCCCCCCCCTTTTTTTTTTTCGCCGGGCCGAATTCCTCACCCTCTTTATGCTGCTCATAAAATTTTAATGTGTAACATCTTAGCTCTCGGTATACAATATCTAGTAGCAGTAATTTCGTGAACGAAAAAAAAAAGTGTAACCACGGTGCTGCCATCTGTGACGGCTGGCGCGAACCAAAGTTCAGAAACCCAAAACTTGGTGAGTTTTAACGAGTGGGTAGTATTTTAATGAAATCCCTCGTCGAAAATCAGGTCCAGAGCCGGTTTTTTTTTATTATTATTTATTCAAGTCTTTCTCGCTTTTACCATAGCCGTTTCATTATATAGTTTAAAATTTCTTGTCTGCTAATCAAATGATTAAAAAGTCAACGAACGTAGCTGCTCCGGCAGCGAATTCTAGCGGCGGGCGCGGAACCTCCAACTGAGTCTTCCAACAAACTCCAGTGTCGAATACCAGTGTTTACTACCAGACCGTATTATGGATGAGTACGGCTAACACGATGAATCATGTGGCTTGCGGGTAGGAAACTCTATGACGATAAACTTGTACCAGCAATGTGTGATAAAAATGCCCTAGGCACACTACTGAAAACCATAAATTTTACTTGTAAAACTAGCTGCAGAACAAACGGACTTCCACGCAGTTATGTGCGTGGATCTTGCCAATATAAGCATTGTGACAAATATGAGTCAGATGTACTTCAGGGCAGTGATGGGGACTTGGGGACTAAAAAGAGTTGTGACTTTCATACAATTATATTTCAATTGAAATTTGAAAAAAAAATATGTATATAAAGTAAAGTTACAATTTGTTATGACAGTAAATAATATGCAATGAAATGCTGAGTTTTTAACCAACAGTAAGTATTTTAGCTATATATTATTCACTGTCGGTAATAATTTCTGATCCATTACGCAAACCTTGTTGGCTTGATCGAAAGTCTTGATCCAAAAAAATACGTGTGATAAACAAAATTTGTCCGACCTTAAAATTAATATACGTCCGGTCGCCAGATTTTGGTACATTTTTTTTTTCATGGTGATATGTAATCCTAGTAGAGACAAAAAGCGTTCATATACCTTTGTTAGATTTGCTGTATATTCACCCGACTATAATAGCATAGGGATTTTTTAGGATTTCGTGTGCCACTGTTCATCTGACGTGTCCTTGCGGAACTTGGAACGTATTGGTTTCCCTTGGTGTTCCTATTAAGGTTCGCTGCAAGGCCGGTGAATGAACTTTGGATCTTTGATTCACCAACCAGAAGCTCTAAACACTGAGCCAGCATGTATTATTTTTTTAATTTGCTATTTTTTATTATTCGAATATTGGTAATATTTAATTATCATCGAGGTTAAATTTCATTTTTGTTGCAATTTGACTGACTGAGCGTTCACTATTATCTTGACTTTATTTCGTTGGAAAGGAGGGTGGGACGGGGGTTTGAACCCCCAACCCCTCTCCTGGGTTCGCCTTTGTGTGACAATAACTCGTTTAAAAATAATTATGTGCAGTCATTATGGGGAAGTGTACAGTTCGGTGGATGAGCCAGACCCGGATAGTTCTCAAGATTTCTGACGTTTACCGTTCGCTGGTGGAAAAAAAAAACACCATATTTAAAGAATTTATATATTGTATGGTCATAGAGTATTTTTAATAACGCTAACCTAACCTACTCTTCCCTCCCGGAAAAAGGAAATAAAGAATTTATTTACACTGACCGAAGCTAACCTTTTACTTAGGTAATGACTTCGGAACTGTTCGGGTTGTGGTTGTGGCTTTCATCCCTGTTTACTGTACGCTAAGAGTCTTTTTTTTTTTTTAAATTTCTTAATGTGTTTTAAAATCGTAAGTTTCAAACAGTCTTAAATGTTCATGTTCTATGCTTTTGAGGCCACGGTGGTTGAGCTGTCAGAACACTTGTCAGAACAAGGCGATTCGAGTTCAATTTTCCTCTCGGAAGTAGAGAAAGGGGCGAAATTTTTCGCACGTGAGTAACATGACGGACGTTGCCGTAAGTGGGTGGGTTTTCTCGGGGTACTCCTATTCACCCTCCCCCGTAAATTCATACCGTCAACACTCTATTGTCATCTCATTACCCACTTCTCCCCTCATCATCTGCAATGTCCACTATATGTCATTCATTCATTCCATTATATTTGATGCTTTAAAAAACATGGGTGCTTGGCCACCACATGCATTTGAGGTGAATCTTCATAATTTAATAATCCATTTTAATGTTTAATTTTTTTTTATAATACTTGAATGATAACACTACACAATAAAGTAGACAGTGGAGGTTCAAAATTAAAAAAAAAAAAAAAAAAACACGAAAAACCTGCAAGGAGTATTACAATTGTTTGACTCTTGACCATCGAACGCCCCATTCCTCAGCGTTTCACTTTTCGTTATGCTTTAATGAGTCATCTACTAGACTAACCATACTGTCTTAAAAAGTTCCCCTTAAAAAAAAGGCACATGCATGGAATTATCAGTTTGTAATAAGCATCCTGATGGTGAACAGCAAACAAATGTTATGTTCCAGGTCCCCAGAGTGGCGATGGTGCTGGCGTTGCTGACGGTGGCTACAGTCCGGCCCACGGCGTCACAGGCGACGGGCGTGCCCACCAGACTCTACAAGATCCCGTCCAGCTACAAGGCTCGCCTCGAGGCCTTCTCGCCGCCCCCCTCCCCGCAGGACGTCCCAGAGTCCACCACCCCCGCCGCCACCACCACCGAGGAGGCCCCGCAGAGACGCAGGCACATCCAGGTGTCCTCCCCCGGCGACGAGAGGTTCGGACACTACTGCGACGGCAAGGAGTGCGAGCAGGACCCGAGACCACCAGCTCCCGAGGGCCATCCTGCGTCCAAGGAGCTGCTGGACAGGTTCCTGAAGGACTACCAGGCCTTGAACGGCGGCAGCCTGCCCGACATACCGGACAAAGACGCCGCCGTGGCGTTCCTCAACGAGCAACTCAACAACGGGAAGTACGAGCCGGAGTCCAACCCGTCCAACAGACTCACGAATTCGTTCCTCGGCGACGACTTCAACAGCACGGACAAGGAGACGAGGTCCAAAGGCGCCCACTGGGGCGAGTACTCCCCGGGCCACCACCAGCACCCCGACGAGGACAGAGACGGCTGGGTGACCTTGGAGGCGGTGCCGTGGTCCCAGAGCAAGATCAGCAAGTGGTACACCAGCAACAAGCCCCACTGGAGCAACGCCGTGCAGCCGGCGAGGCCGTCCCACGACTGGGGCAGCGTGGAGAGACCCCCTCCGTGGGAGGACCGCCCCTCGGACTGGCCCGCCGAGAAGCCGAGCAGACCGGAGCACTGGCAGCCGCACTCCGACGACCGGTGGCAGCCTCCCGCCAGGCCCGTTCCCAAGCCCTCCTTCCAGTACCACCCGTCCAGCCACCTCCACCACGACATCGTCACGGACGACTCCTCGCACTGGGGTCCGCACGGAGGGGTGCCCGGCGTCTACAAGCCCTGGCCGTCGGGAGGCGACCAGCACCCCTACACCACGCAGCGGCCATCCGCTCCCTCGTACCACCACGAGTACCGCCCTTCCTTCCACCACGGCGGCCACCCACCGGGCCACCCGGAGAACAGCGACGGCGAGTGGGTCCTCGTGTCGAACACCAAAGGGTACTCGACCCCCCAGAGGTACCAGAACTACAAGCGGGCCCTCACGTTCAGCCCCAAGCCGATGACCTCGACCCGGACGGTCCGCCTGACCGTGCTGCCCGACGCCAATACCACCACGTCGCACGGCGGCCTGCTGGAGGTGCAGGGGTCGTTCAGCACGGTGGACGAGGACCGAGCGGCGGCGGAGCGCCGCAAGCAGCTGCTGCTGAGGCCGCAGAACGACCCGGTGCCGACCGCCACCCGCTACCCCGCGCGCGCGCCGGTGAGGCGGCGGCCCGCGGTGCCGGTGCGGCGGCGGCCCGTCGTGGTGGTGCGGCGGCCCGTGCAGACCCGCCGGCCCGTCATCGTGGTGGCGCCCGGCGCGAGGCCTCAGCCCGCGGCAACCACGGCGGCGCCCAACTACCGCGGCCGCGCGGCCATGCTGGCGGCGGTGACGGCGGGCGTGGTGCCGGCCACCATGGCCGTGGTGGTGCCGGCCATGATGATGGGGCGGCGGCGGCGGCGGCGGCGGCGCAGCGCCGACTGGCGGCTGGTGGCGCAGCGGGCCGGCCGGAGGGGCCATGGCACGAGGAAGGTGGTGCGCAGGAGGAAGGGGCAGCCGGACAAGGGGGGAGGCCGCCGCCTGGTGCTGCCGCCGCCTCACATCAGGGCGGCCTTCCAATCGCTCAGCCACTGATCCACAGTCCACAGTCTTCCAGATACACTTTCGAATGTTCTATTGCTGTTCAAGCCATCCGAACAAGTTGCTGAGGAACACGTGGACAAGTTGGAGAGACTGTGCTTGCAGAACTCATATTTATGCATTTTATCTAATAATTTATTATACTACAATAGTATTTTCATATGTATACTTTACTATTTAAACAATATGTTTATATGTTTACATTTTTTTTACTGTCTTACACATTAGAATAAAACCGAATCAGATGTATAACATATATAATATTTATTGCCTTTGTATCTTTTTTTACAATAGTTTTCATACCATACGCCATAATAATGTCATATTGTCTTTTTTTTTATTTTGTGCATCACAATATTAATACTTTCACACTTATAACGCTGTAAAATCAATATGCACTCAGAAAGATGTCCTCTTTGTGTAAAACATCGGGAGAGTATAAGCAAGAAGTAGTGAAGTGATTAATGTGTTAAAAATATATAATCAGAAAGGTATTCAATTGTTTGACAAGAAGATTGAGGATTTAGTCCTGAATACATATTTCATAGTAAAATTTTTCAAACAGCATCATTGGAAGTATAATACGCTTTGCAGTAAAAGGTAGTATTTACACAAAAATATTTAACTGTTACCGTTTCGGGTCCATCAGTAAAATTCATAAGAAAATAATTATGCAATCAAATAAGTAATTAAAATTCCGTTGGTTAAAACTTCCTCAAAAAAATTAATGTGCATATGTATAGCGGACGTAATTAAGAGTGATTATAAACATTTATTTGTGGCCAGTTGATTTATCTATGAATGTTAAATAAACCTTTGGAAATATACGTTTGGACCATAAATTCTTACAAATGTGTGAAAGAAGAACACTTTTTGTGCAGCTATATAACTTGTGATCTCATTTATATTTTATTATGATTGATAAATCTGAAATGCTATCTTAACAAAATGTGCGATGAAATATTTCAGTTTACACTGAAAATATTTGACTTCTGGAACAACTTCTTTGAAATAAGTTTTTTTTTTTTTTTTTTAATTTTGAGAGATACATATTTTGTAAGAAATAATTGTGTAATTTCCTATTTTAAGAATTAAATTTAAGAATAAAAGAAGAATAAAATTTAACTAAGACAGCTATAGCGATTTCAAAATTGTATGTGTGCCAAATACACCAGTCAGTCAAGATTTATAACACACAATCAATTAAAAGCATGGTTAACCTAGCTAATTACCACAAAGATAACTATGCAGAACATTTCCTGTTGCTATAGCTGCTGGGTTTTTTGTATTATAAAATTGAATTGTTTCAGACATTCCTTGATAGGGTTTTTCTCAAATTTGTCCTACTCCTTATCTCTTGTATATTTGCTGATCGTTTTACATTATTACGATAAGAAGCATCCATTCTCTTTTGTACACCTTCTAAGTATTGAGTAAATGCCGCTGAAGAATTCCGCAAAAGATCCAAACCAAGCCTTATTTTGAACTGCACCAACTGCTTTAAGAGCCCTAGCAAAGAAAACGGTTGAGGTTTTGTGTTCTCAGGATTGTAGTCCACACCATTTTCCTCGGTCACGATACCAGAAGAAAATACATTACCCCCTTCATACAGATCAGTTGTAGGAATGAATGTTGTCTCTTCTGAAGTTTCTGCGTAAGTGGTAGTTTCCACATTAGTTTCATTTTGCTTTTCTGACTGTCCCAAAGTACTTCCTTCATTTGTTTCAGCTGATGTGGTATTTTCTGGTTTCTCTGTTGGGAGAACAGTACTCGAACTTTCAGTACTTATTTCATTTTTAACTATTGTTGATGCTGGTGTACTATTCGCCATATCTTTTTTATTGTTATCAATAACCATACTTGGTATAATCTCATTTTCCATGTCATCCTTTTCGGGCAGTGCCTCTCTTCTTCGTCGACTGAGACTTCTGGGCCCATGTTCAACAGTCGGATGCTGTACAGGACCTCTCTGCACTGATGGAACCTTGTCTCTGGCAAACAAACTCTCATTTTCTAAAGCGACATGATTTATTTTGTCTGTTAATGTTACCTCCTTGGTTTCAGGGACCTCGTGGTTAACAGCATATGATGTTCCAATACCTACCTGTCTGTATCGAACCCCCCTACTACTGTAAACTGGAAAAGGCGAAGAATATTGATTCCTTGCATAATCTTCACCATGATTTAGGTTCTCTGAACTTTGGCTACCTGCGAAAACCTGACTGGTTTCACTGTGGCCATAAGCCCCTTCTTGAGAAGAATCGACACTTCCACCTCCATATCGACTTGTAGTGACATCATACCTGGTTTCTTGGGGGTTAACAAATGCAGAAGTTCCACCTCCTACATTGTTATAAACTGACATTTGATCTTCTTTCATACCGGCCAGAACTTTACCGAAGGCTTCTGCATCTGACATACCTCCTTCCCTGTCAATGTTTGAGCTATAACTGTAATATCCTCCTGGAGATGTTTCGTCATATGTTTTACGTGCAGCACCACCTGCAAAGGGGTACATGATGAGACCAGCAAGTCCTGCTGTGAACACAAGGCCTAGCAAGCCCACACCTACAGAGGGCATAACTTCTCTCGCAAGATAGTTATAAATGCGTGTCGACAATGGGCGTTCTTTAGTGCTGGCAGCTATAGATGTATTAACATCTTCATCTGTTATTTTACTTTCTAATTCAGGATCGTCGTTCGGTTTCTTGATTGGTCGACGATGCCTATTTTTATTTTTCTTCTTCTTTTTCTTCTCACTTGCTCCTGGTCTCCTTGTCCTTTTAGTTGTAGAAGTTGCTGCATCATCTTCTGATACCGATGATGTAGAATTCTCGATAGGCGTTGGTGAGAAAGTCACAGGTACTTCTTTAAAAGATAAACTGGTAACCTGTGGTCGGTTGGTTGTCGTAGAAGTGGTTGCTGGTTTACGGCGAGTTACTTGCGTCAGTGCGTCTAATCGTGTTTGGTTCTTGATTTTATTCCCCGGTGCGGGGTTCGGCTTTCGTGTCAAAGTTGGAGGTAGTGGCTTTGCTGTTGTTGTGTTTGCGTGATTATCCACATGACTGCCTGTGGTTGAAAATGGCCCAGCAGTTGAGGTCTTTCTTGGAGGAGGATTCGATGTAACAACTCTGGTGAAAGACGTACTTGGTCTTGTGACTGATGGAGTCATCGTCGACGTCCACCCTGACAAAGCTGAGGGTTTGTTGTGAAATGCTAACAAAGGAGGTGGCTTGTTTGGTTCATGTCTCGTCGTAGTTGGCTTTTCTGTGGCCAACAAAGCTGGTTTGGTTTTCTTGGTTACTGTTGGCCGGTTTGTTGTATTACTACCACTTAAGAGTATCCACGTAGAGAAACCACTCGACGGAGTGGTCGACTGGGGTCTAGATGCAGCATGTACTTGCGAAGTTTTACTGACGACTACAGTATCAGGTACTCGACTTGAACCACCTCGGTCTAGTTTTTCAATTGTTTTCTCGACATCTTCGCCATCTTCTATGATAACAGGCACCGCGACACCCTGGCCACTGCCCCCTTGCTTGTGTTTGCGCTCAAGTTGAGATTTAATTTTTGGGGGCGTCCTGATATCAGCCTCGACCATTGAACCATCATCGAGGAGATGAGAACTAAGAAGCTGAGTGGCCATTGTTTGGATGGATTCGCCCAATTGTGCTGCGGTAGAATTCCTCGAAGAACGTGGTACCTCGGCCTCTTTAATTTTTTCTGATGCGTCCGGTGATTCGGAGATGGTGTCAGCGTCTCCCGAACCTTGTTTTTTGCTTCCATTACGATAATCGCTGACTTTTTCGTCTCTGGAAACAATGGTTTAAGATCAATGAATAACCATACATTACATGATTCAACGATGTTAATTTTCATATTTTAAAATAGTGTTAGTATAATCCCAGAACCATTAAGTAACTGGTTTTTTTTTACAGATATTGTTATCTCTCTCCATCGCCATAAATGCCAAACTATATTCATGTTAAAATTACAGTAGGGAGTTAAATAAGTATATGTGCGTAGATCATTAAATAGGTTTGCTTCAAGATATTAGTAATTATGTTAAGTAAATTTACAAGAAATAGTGTTAGTTTAAAGTGACATTCATTCGAGACCAACAATTTTTGAAGCATGTTGTCTCAATGAATAAAAGCATAGGTAGGATTAAGCAAAGAAAATGCCCACTCGTAGTTTGTTAGTTTTTTTTAATATAACCGATAAACACATACAAACGTAGCATGTACAAGATAACAATAGTTAGTAATGAGAATTTGTTACAAATGTCACACCACAGCAAACACCAAGGAAGATTAGTTAAATATGATCCCTCATAGTGGTGTGGCGGCTAATATGCTGCTGTCACAGGTGATAACAATTTAAATTTCAATTGATGCTATTTAATTATGTTTTACGCGCCTACGGATTTAAATACCACTTATAAAAGTGGCTGGTAATATAAAATTTGGTTCACTTAAGCCTGAAATACTAGGTAGTTCTGTAACAAAGAATGTAAAATGTTAAGGGGCAGTTAAAGTTGGTATTGCAGCTGACAAGCCAATCAGATTGATTTAAAGGGGAGTGGAGGGTTGGAACCGGTGGAGATTTTAAGGAGGTAAATTCTGTTCATGGCCTCCGAAGATAAGAAACCGCGAAATTAAATATATATAATGCCATTTATTTTTATTTTAAAAAACGTTTATGCAGACTGTTATTGTTAGTAACCGAGTAATAATGTGGCAAAATGAATCGTAAGGTGCTGATAGGAATATACCCAGGCACGAAGTGATATTCGTCACACTATTCTTTAGCCAAGATCCTGAAACAGCCTCTTCATGTAGAAAGGCATGCAGGTGTATACAGTAATAACACTGATTGAGCTAGTAAGGTAGTTTGTGTTACTATTGCATGGATTATTATTACTAATACCAGGGTTTATGTACCTTCGGAGTAACGACGTCAACTTGAATTACCTTTTAGGTTCTTTTTTTTTTTTTGCATTTCTGTAACATGAATAATCGAATTTAATGATATTATGCAGAAAGAAACTAACCCATATATGTATATGCGCACTGTTTTGATAACTGGAGCCAAAGTAACAAAAAAAAGTGTGTTATTAAACAAATTATTAACACTTTTCATTTAGAAGCACGTAATTACATATTTTAATTCCTTTTTTATATTTTACAACATATTTATTTAAATATTCTGTGGCATTGTGTATTGGTTCCGTTCGGCATAGGGTCATCCAATCGTCCCAGGGTAATTTTTCATAAAATGTCAACCAGTGAAATGTGAACAAAGTATGTAGTAATTTTTTCAGTACATATCGATAAAGTAATTTTGTGTTTTTCACTCTAACTTAGCTACCATGCCACAATTGTGGCTTTTGAAATATTATGAGCAAACCTTCGAAAATGCATCAAAGTTAAAGCCCGTACTATTTTTACGTTTCTGAACTAAATTGGGGCACCAGTATCGACTAATTACTAATAAAAATGAAAATGATTTTTATAAATGCTAAATAATGTATTTTTTTCAGTATATACCTGTACTCCTGATTTGGTTTTGTATCCACTTCCATTTCAACAGTTTTTCTCTAAAATGCATATTATGAAAACGTAATAAGAAATTCAGATGCAGTCAAGAGTCTCTGGACTCGTAAAGCTTAGTGAAGATCATTATTGTATGTATACTGTCTCAAGTTATTTTCAAATGAGTATGAGTAACGTAATAATATTTAAGTATGGTAATTATTTATGATAATTTATATCGGCCAGCCAAATCATTGTGTGTGCATATTCAAAATACAGCAAACCAAGTTATATTTCATTTGGTCAATAAAATTAACGTGATAATGTTCAATCTTGCTGATGATTACTCACCTTCATCAATTATGTTTAAGACCTTTTAATAGTTTGCTTTCGAGAATACCCCGTTTTTAGAACAGTCTTTTAGATGATACGTGTATTTTTAAAGTTTGGTAATTATTTATAAATAAAATTGTGAAACACTTTGACGCTGCTCCCAGCTTCGTTCCCAAGTTGTGCCCACTAGCTTTGGTACCACATAATGTAAAAAAAAAAAAAAATTGTATCTTTCCTAAACGTGCAAAGGAAGTTTATTAACCTTTGAAATTGGTAAATATTTATCATGAATTCATGCATTGTAGAAAGTTAAAATCGTAGGAAACGTACCATTTTTGTATAGTCAATTTCCCATACAAAGTATACAAGTTGAGCCAGAATTCAACCAGAAAACTTCAGCTTCATGTTCATAATGAACAAATACATTGAAAACATACATTATTGGTATACGCTTTTGAAGCTGGAGCTGAACTACTTGTTAATTGAAAATAATAGAGAAAGTATTTAAGATGGAACACTGAACGTCTGGATATTTTCCATACATGTTTCTGAAATATTTTTACCCTCAAATTATTGCAAAGAAATCATTTTATAACAGCGACAAAATTTGCGGTGGTTGTACAAATTTGTTCGATTAAAACATTATCCATCGCGTCGCGTGTATGACATTAATGAAATGAGCGTAATAATTTTGTTTTCGAACGATGGCTAGACTGTTGCACCAAAAATATTATAATTTTATTTTCTAAAGATGGCTAGACTGTTGCGTTGAAAATATTATACCTAATCTTGTTTTTTAAAGATGGTTAGACTGTTGCACTGAAAGAAATTATAATTTTGTATCTTTGAATTTATCTATGAATCTTTGAAATGTGTTCACGCACAGCGATTTTTCTATTATAAATGTTAAATTTAATTTAAAAATAATTTTCTCTAACATATCGATAAAAAAAAACAGCCAACTTTGACGATTATCGAATGTGTGTGTGTGTGTGGTGAATGTGTAATGGCATTCTGTTTATAACCGCTTATTTAGGTTTGTCGCACGGGTTAAAACGGCTTGTTTACAATCACGCGATATTTTTCTTTCACGTGACACCGGTCGCGCTATTGTGATTCCGGCATAAAATGCAGACATTTAGTTTCTAAAGTATTTTGTTTGTATTTGCTCGTCTATTTTTTTCTCGTAATAGTAATACTGACACTGAAAAATGCTTTAATTCTACTATCAGTAAGCTGTATCAGTTACTAAACGCTATTTTGATTCACTTTTTTTTTGTATCTCACTAGCAAGACACTAAGCCGTTGCTTTGGCATCGATGTAGACAGGGGATTCCAGCCCTCGTTTGCCATTGGTATTTAAAAACCTATGGATGAAACGCACATGTGTGAAAATGTATAATTAGCGATATAAAAGCCCAAATATACTTATTAATTACGACTCGCTATTTCAGTTGTGAAATTACTCTACATTTGGTCTATTTAGTCACGTTAACACGACACAAATCTACTATATCTGTGTGTTAGGGCTTATTAATATCAAAGTGGCCAAAAACATTCTCCTGATTTTGGAGTTGTATTTAATTCTGGTTATGTTATATTAAAATTATCCAAACGATAGTGCAAAACCAATTAAACCAAAATTATATTTAAAAAATTAACTGTTATTTATGTTATTATATTATATATTACAAAAGTTTAATTAAAAATAAAAAACTGTACCTTATTTCATTAGACTAAAATAAAATTTATTTAACAAAAACTATAATTTTATTGTCCCATAAATTGTTTTCATATCCTTTAAGATGCACTTACGAAGGATCCATTGGCTAAATGATCAGATTCATCCTACAAAGTCAGTTAACCGAAAATTCTCTATTCGAGTGAACAAAATTTGTAATGCTAGTGATCTGAAACTAGTTTAGTGTTTCCTTTTAAAGTTAACACCTGTGAAACAGCCCCGCCACACCACTGGCCCAAAAAGTATCCAGACATATATATTTTTTAAAATTTACAATAAGCAGTTAAAACGTCGCAGGGATTAATAAAAATAATTTATTTGTATTATTGGTGTTAAAACCACTATTAAATCCCTGCCTTTCAACAACGTTGCAGCTTCTAACATTAACTGCTATTGTTTTAAAGAAACACAAAAAATTCTGTTTATCTGAAAATTTAACTTAACTATAATTAATTTTGGCAACATAAACCATAACCAAACCAAACACTAACATTAGTTTCATACTAAAGTATTACAAATAGTAAGTTACTAACACAGAAAAGCGTTCAACCTAAAGCAAATAAAAGTTCTAAAATGGTTTACTAGGTACCTTAAAATTTTAACTTAACATTTCTTAAATGTTGAAAAATGATCCCGCATATGTAAATTGCTTTAAATCGTTTTATAATATAATTTTGCAATGTGCTCTACTCCTATTTATCAGATCATTAACTAAAAAAATAAACGAATAATTACAGAGAAAGATTATTTTGTTTGACACTAGAAAGTATTTATTTGAAATTCCCTACGATACATGTTAAAATTTAATGCAACAATTTCCTTAAGGTAAAATATTTGCTGCTTTTTGAAATTTAATTTATCTGAAAAATTTTAAAGTGCTTAATTTTTTAGAATTCATACATGTATAAATTAAAGTCAATATTACATGTTTGCAATTAAGTAAACAAATATTTAATTTGTTCAGGCAAACTTCTTTCTCTTAAATGATTCGCTGACTGTGATACAAAATAAATAGTTGTAGTGATGATCATAAAGTGTAATATAAAATTAATTCTAGGGCAAAAATATCATATAAGTACACTGAAACATCAGTTAATAAAGTGACCAAGATCTTCCTTAAATTTGAAATAATATAAAACATAGTCTTTTGGTATATGGACATTTTTAAATGAGTTCCCTACCTTGAGAAATAAAATGTCACAATTTAAAGCATTAACAAAACGTTCAAGATTGTAAAGTACCTGACAAATAGGCCTTTATTTATTTAATATCTTAGTAATCATAACAAGACTTCAAAACACAGTTTGCTTAAACTAGTTTATAAATATTGTGTATAAGTACAATTAATCAACTAAGAGATGTCTGGAGGGCTACAGAGAAGGAACAAATAAGTAAACTGAGTAACTCTTCTAAGCAGCAAATATATATTTAATTTTAAATTTATCCACGTGTGTTTTATTTCTTCGTAGCAAAAGGTTTATCGAAACCTGTGGACGCCGTAACGCCACCTTCTGCAACTGGTATTAGATATGGTTTTTGAAAAGAAACTGAGAAGATGAATTGTGTGCTGGATTTGAAAATGTTAGGTTCTGCAAAACTGGTGTTCGGGGTAGAAGTGTACGCGAACAGCAACGTGCAAACTTATTTTGTTTGATTGGCGCGGTCAGTGCCAGGCCTATTCCTTCTTGTCGTGGACCTTCTTCTCGAAGCTGGTAAGGATGCCTTCGAGCGCGGCCAGTCTCCTGACGGGCTGGAGGGCATCGCGCGACCCCCCGACCGTTCGCCCCGCGTCACGGTCCCAGTCGTAGTCGTACTCCCCCCACCCCTGCGGCTGCTGCGGGGCCGAGGGCTGGTAGTTCCTCCAGCCGGCCGTGCTCCAGAACCAGTGCAGGACGAAGGCCCCGGCCAGTAGCAGGCCGGCGAGCAGCGGGGCGAACAGGAACAGCCAGATCGCGGCGGGCGTCAGCAGGGAGTGCAGCAGCTCCTTTATGGCGCTCGTCGGGGTCGGACTAGCCGTCGTGGTGGTGACGGCCGTGTCCGTGGTCGTGGCAGGGGAGGTGGTCGTGGTCGTGGTGGTCGTGGTCGTGGGGGTCGTCACGAGCTCTGTCTCCGGGGTGGTGGTCTCCTCGGGCTCTTGGTTCTGGATGTACGACGGGTAGTCGTAGTCGTCGGAGCTGGGAGGGACGTTGTGATCCACGTCAACGTGGTTTTGGTTGACGATGTCCGAATGTATTACTATGTTGATATCGGCGCAACCTTCTTTCGAGTAGTTTTTGAAGTTGGCCAGCGAGGTCTGCCCGCCGATCACGACGTTGGGACATTTGTCGTAATACGGGTTCAGGTCCTGGGGATGGCCCGTCTCGCCGTAATACGGAGGGCCGTACGATGCGGTCGGCCGTGCTGTGACTATTGGGACAGGGCTGTAGGTGGGCTTGCTTTGTGGCGCGGGCACATAGTTGAAGATGTCGCTGTACGACGGGTAGTTCTGTTGGCTGTGCTGAGGTTTGTTGGTTGAGCCGTAAACAGGGTTGCCGTAACTATTACTGATTGGTGGTGGGTTATCAATGATGATGATTGCTGGCTTATTGGGTCTCGTGACTGAGAGGTCATTGTACATGAAATTAGTGTGATCCAGAGGAGGTGGTGGAGGTTTTGGTTTCGGACGTGACTGAGTATAGTCCCAATTATGCATCTGCTGTATCGTCACAGCTGGCCTTTTTATTACTCCTGTGACCCCACCATTGTACGAATGATGTAAACTGACGGTGGGTGTGTGCTGCTTGATGGGAGTGTTTGTGTACGTGTGATACAAAATAAGGTCGTCAAGTGATTCGACACCATTTTCACCATTTGGCCAATTCTTGGTGTCATCCATTTTTGACATGGGAAAATCTTGGACGGGAGTTTTTAAATCATGAAGATTGTTGGCTACGAACTGGGCCACCAAATCTGTTTCGCTGTGCGACTTTTCTGGTAGCTTATGCACAGCTATGAGTTGTGAATCCTCTACAAAATCATCATTTCGTCTAGTGAAATTTTTACTTTTTTTTAGTTTGTCATCACTTTGTGATGCAGATGAAATTTCTGACGTATTTACTGATGATGAGTTTGGAAATGCATCACTTTCATCCTTGATGTTTAAATTTTCATTAGGCTTTAATTGTATTGGCAACCATAAATGCTCATCTTCAAACATTCTAGACTGTGATGTGCTAAGATTAAAGTCGGTCGAATTGAGGTGACTTGCTAAATCAAAAAGTTCCATTTTCTGAAAAACTTTATTCATGTAAGTTCCATTTACTTCATTTGGATCTCTAGCAAAGTTTTTATTTTTTAATATACTACTCTTATTTATTCTCTGAGACATTAACATGTCTTCTTTATTTAATTTCTGGAAGTAAATTTCCTTATTTAAAGTGCTGTTCCTAGTGTTTGCATTAAAGGAATCTTTAGATAATGATACCTTACTATCTACTGTTGGCAATGCTTCTTTTATTGATTGTTCAGTTTTTAAAGAACCTCGTGGAGAAGCGGCACTGGAGAATATATTGATTGTTGTATTCCTTGAAATATAATTTTTTGGCAATTGTGGTTTATTTCGATCTTCTGCAACCTCACTCGATGATTTAGAAATTTTACTACTTTGTAAAATAGGACCAAAATTATTTCGCTCGGGATTTATCCGCAAATGTTTCATTTTTGTCTTAGAAGTGAGGACTGAAAGAAGTGTGTTTTTATTTATTTTGGACGTGTAGTTATCAAAAGAAGTTTGTATGTCTTCTGAGTTTATGTTCTCTACAGCACTTGCATCTGAAACTGTTGTGACATGCAAGGGTGTGGTTGTGTGATTATTTGTTTTGTCGCCAAGGGTAAATGTAACTGCCGCATCATTTGATATGTTAGCAACAGTGGGATTTACAGAAACATGTGTGCTTCCTTTGATCTCTTTAGAGTGTATTGCTGTGTTTTTGTTTTCCAGAGTTTCCTCGGAGGGAAATGAAACAGCGGTCGTAGATATTTCGTAATATGTGGGAAAGGTTGGTGTAAACTTTCCTGTGAAAGTAACAGTGTTTGTCGAACGTTTTGTTTGCTTAGAAGTGGCAAAAAAAGATTTAGAGCTTGTGTCTTTCCACGGAACAGGCACCGTATAATTTTCTAGAGAGAATAATTTAAGGTCGATTTCAGTTGGTATAGCTTCCCCGGGTAAGCCATCTTCAAAAATAATTTCGCTTCCAGGGAATATTGGTTTGCTACTGTGGTTATTTATTTTGTATTGTTTACGTTGTTCCTTTACAATAATGCCCTCTTTGCGAATAGAGTGTTTCCTGACACTGTCTATATGAGCAGTCGAATACCTGCGAATTTTATCCGACTGTACTTTTGGCGCATGTCGAACATCTGCCCGGTCTTTCTCTCTGACTGTCGGAAGTGTTTTGTTGGGACCCTGCACAAATACCCTGCTTCTGAGATCAACATCCTTTCCAGACAGCTCAGAACCAGGGAAGTTCTGAATGCGTTTTATTTGTACGGGTTCGATAATTGCTCTGGCATGTCCCGAGCTTCTAGGTGAAACTGATTTATCCGTGTGAGTTTTCCGCATAAGTTTGACACCTAAACTGACTTCGTGGACCTTTCTTTGTCCCGTGTGTTCACGACCTGGCCTTGGGAAATCTGTTTTTCGATCGACGACTTCATCTTTAGGCTCAACTCTTTCTATAACCGCCCTCGAAATATCTCTGGTGTTGTGGTTTGAATGGTATGTCCTTGGTAGTGTTACGTCACCCCCATTATTGTTATACCTGTGGTGAAACTTGTCACTATACGGTTGTCCGCTGAGCGAAGCTGAGCTGTCCGGTGCCTGGATGGTTGATCCGGTGGCCGGCGGACTTGTCGAAGGCGACGAACTTCGTTCCCACTTCGCAGAACCTGAGGATCAAATAATAAAGCAATACTAGCATGTGTTTTCATAAATAAATAAATAAATAAATTCAGCAGTATGTGATAGATACATCAACTAGATGTCAGAGTTGTATGTTTATTATATTACTTAATAGCAACTGTGACACCTTTTTGACTGGTTGGATTTTCATTTAGTAAAAAAGAGTAGTCTTTAAGCATGCGTTCGCATTTAATGATGTTTTATAGTCATAACAGTAGTGGAATCAAAAAGTCTTGAAAAAAAAAGAGGGTATGATCACGTCAATAAACGAGCATTACTTCTAATTTTTTCTCAGAAACCGTTATTTTATGTAGTATGAGTGGGGATCAGGATGGTCGTTTATCTTCCTGGCCTCGTTTTCCGTCCGCCACTTTTCACTTAAAGCTGGGCTGCATTCGCAACAGCACGCGCGTAGCACACACGCACTGAAGTTGAATGCTCATAAACAGAGAGCAGTTGCTGCATCGGAAGATACACGCGCAGCAAAACAGCACGCCAATGGCGCACAGAAAGTTGTCTTAACTGGTGACGACATTTCTCTGTGCTGTGCGCCGAAAGTCTGCGCTCAAACAATCAGCATACAATGCGTCATTGATGTACACTACGTCAGCAGCATAAAGTAGCTAACGAAAGTGTTTATATGTGGATTTCAAAGATAACTAGTGAAACTAATTTAAACTTGGTATTTATTTGCGAAAAAAATCTTTGTAGTTAAGCCGTTAAACATTCCTAGTCGTTTAAAACTGGATGACGAAACCAAATGCTTGAATTTAGGTACTCAACTGCTTCATATAATAATAGATGACAAAATCGAAACATTTGGAAATGAAAATCCCACAAAAATAAAGGAGGAAAAAACGGAATTTTTTCGAAAGGCTGTGTTGTGTGCGAATGTAGCTTCGAATACTATGCTGAGCGTGTGTGACCGTTCTATTTTCATGCTGTCTGCGTGCTATCGCGAATGTAGGCTAGGCTTAACCTATCTCTCGTTTCTTCATTTATGAAATAAAACTTGTACCAGTGGCATAGATCTATTTACAGCAAGCTTTAAAGACTCAGTGTCAAACCGCATGGCGTAAAATCTTTCCTTTATCTTTGATGGACTATGTAAATATGAGTAGTGTCACCTTGTCCGTTCAGGGAAAACTAAACCTTAAAATCCATTGACCCCAAGTCAGAAGCCCGAAAAATCCCCATTCGTGCATATTGTAAAAAGTAAAAAAGTAGGTTAGGTCGGTTAAATACGTGCACACGCTGGCAAAACTCGTTTTTGTTTCTTTTTGTTTACTGTAGGGTGGTTTATGTCGCACGCCTAGGTGATCGTAGATATATATAAATAAAATGATTGTTTTGTTAGGTCAGCGACATTTGAAATGCTCTAAAATCTCGAAAATTAATGAAATCTCTAAAGTTTTTTTTTTTTTTTTTAAATTCCGACCGCGAAGTTGCACGAGCGAGCCGCGAACTTAGGATAAGTTCGGTTTCATGAGTTTACCGGTAGGGTGGGGGGGGGGGGGAAGTCGGTGAATCATAGACTTCCCGTTCGAAGAACTGAACTAGGAACTTGGGTGAAGGTGGGAGGGGGGGGGGCCTGGCCTAATCGAATGGTTGGTCGGCTGGTGGAGGGAGGGGATGTAGCGGTCTCCTCGGAATGCCGTCCGGTGACACAGTCCGTCTGGCGCGCGTGGGTTGGCCCCTTACCGCTTCCGGCCAGGTGTTTCCGGGGTCATGCGTGTTTACACCGAGGAGCTCATACAGTACTAGCCGTGTGCCCGATGGGCAAGTGTTTGATGCTTAAAACGCTGTTACAACTGACTTTTATTTACAAACAGAAGCCTGAACACCAATTTCCAGGTTTCTAACTTCAAAAAAGACAAATTCTTTTTTTTTTTTTAACCCCCCTTCACGGATGAGTTTTCAAAAATCTTTTTTTTTTTTAGTTCTCACCTACGTTATATAAGGAACTCCTGTCCAGAATTTCATGCTTCTAGACCCACCGGTTTAAGCTGTGCTTTGTCTTTCAGTCAGTGTTGAGAATTTTATCAAGTAGATGTTTCAGAACAAAACGACAAAGACCGGTAGGTCATTCATTAAAATTCGGTTTCGAGGAGTATATTTGAGATAGGCACTATTTTATATTCGAATTCGAGAAAATTGAGATCTGACCCACCACTACTCCTGTGAAATGCCAATACCTGTACTGCCTGGCTCGAACTGCGGCCGCGCCAAGCAGCAACCAGCCGCCGCTAGGAGCAGCACCAGCACCCGGCGGCCATCTTGTCGTCGAGCCAACATGGCGGCGGGGAATCACCTGCAACAGCGGCGCGTTCAACAGATTTGGACAGGGAAGCCAATGAAACACATTCAGCAGTCACTTATCCTAATTTATTTTTGTTGTGATCCCTAAATCTCTAAAGATGTAAACATTTATTTCCATTCCAAGCTTGGAAGCACTATTACCTAAAATAAATGATTTTATATTCAGTTATCAAAATGGATTGATTATAAACTTTGTTACTGCTTGATTTGCATTTCTTTCCCTTTTTTCAGTATGGTTTACAGTACTTTAGGCTCATTAAGTTTTAAAATCTAATTGTGATATAAAAAATAAATACGAACGATTATCTTAACAGCCAAAATCAGCAAGGTTTCGCAGAGTTAACACATGCTATAAACACATCAGACTAAAATATGATTTATATAGTATTGATAAAAAGCACTTACAATGTGCTAATTTTAGATAAAATATTTCCTCTTGTGTGTTACATATAAAATAATGTGTATTGATCTTACATCGTTCCCTACAAAACAGTAATTTTATATATTAATACTTGAGATGGTACAATTTAAATTTTTTATCTCCCATCCTGTGAACACACATGCTATAAGGGACAGGCGAGTGACAAATGATTAAATCGCAGTTGAAGAGGATCATGTAGTTAGATATATTGTAAGTACAATAAATATATACCTACATGTAAAAACATTTCTATATTTGAAATTTTATTTAATTTTTATTGTATTTTTGAACCACAGGTTTAGCCTTTAATTTATTTAACTTCATTATAAAATTTGCTACATCTGGTTTAAAGTGTTCAGTTTTGTTACATGAGAGCATAGGTATAAGAACGTAATTTAAATTAAAATAAAGTCACACACAACCGAACCTAACCTTACTAAAATTTCATTTTAATTACGAAAACCTAACCTCCAGTGAAAAAAAAAAGAATAAATTTGTATAAGAATTTTATTTATTTAACAGATCTAACCACACCTATGTTTTACTTTTCCAAAATAATTTCAAATATTTGAAGATGGTAATTTTCTTTCTTATTGCGTATCCAGTGTATATCAAAGCTCTATAATGTGTATAACGCATTCAACTGCTTACCTAATTTAAATAATTTACGTTAAAATATAAATGGATAGGTATGTTGTACAGAACTATGTTCCTCAAGGTTTATTAGATATTTCACAATAATTCATGTCTTTAATTTACTATTTTATTTTGAAATACAACTGCACGTGCAATAAGGAACAGAGAACGCGCATTCTTGGGAAGCCTAAGATGCACATAAAGTTCTGCCATTCCCGATTACACCCGAACAATTCACCTTTTGGCCAACCTCGGGTTTATTTATATATATTTATATTTCTCTGTTTATTTTAATGTAGCTATACTAACCTAACTAACCGTCCATAGTGTTTTAATGTAGCTAACCTAACCGACCACTTTTAATATTTGAATTCATTTAATCCCGAAGTTGGCCGAAGGTGAATTTTTCGGGTGAAATCGGGAATGGCAGAAATTTATGTGCATCTTAGGTCTCCCCGCATTCTTGGGACGTCTGAATCAGGGTCAGTGAATCCTCACGCGGAAGAGTCACGCGGCGGAAAGGGCCACGCTTCAGTGATCGCGCTGCCGGTAGCTTCGGCGTCTGGAGGGTGGGGGAGGGGGAAAGTGTCCTGCGTGCTGCGACAGGACACTGCGGCGTGTGATTGGCGTGCGACGGTCCCGACACACACACCCCGGGACCCCGCCCTAACCACCGGGTGCCGCGTCGGGAGAAAGTGCAGAGAGTGCGGTAACTGTACGCAACGTCCCAACCGTCTCGTTAGAGGGACGGGGGAAATGTAACAGTTCGTGTCGTGTCGTCTTAACGGTCACGAAGCTGCGTCATGCGATCCGCACTCCCTGGCAATACGACCGTTGTAAAGTCACGAATCACTCAGTAACCTCTCAGTGGGCCCTAAAATAGTTAAATTCTATCAAATACAACAGGTCCTAAATAATCTAAATATATATATAACTCAAAGGTGACTGACTGACATAGTGATCTATCAACGCATAGCCCAAAGCACTGGACGGATCGGGCTGAAATTTGGCATGCAGGTAGATGTTATGACGTAGGCATCCGCTAAGAAAGGATTTTGATTAATTCTACCCCCAAGGGGATAAAATAGGGGATGAAAGTTTCTATGAAACTTTGTCAATTTTAAACCGATCGGGCTGAGACTTTGCATGCATAAAGCTACTATGACGTAGGCATCCCCTAAGAAAGGATTTTGAGATGAAGGCTATATAAGATTAGTAACTTTTCAGTTTAAAATATACGAATTTCTGTATGCTGACTCACTCATCACGAGATCTCTAAAACTATACACCCGATTGACTTGAAATTTAGCATATTTACTCATTTTGTGATCTAGACGCTTACTAAGAACGGATTCTGCGGAAATCCGATCCCAAGGGGAGTTTCGGGGGCGTAATATATCAAAATTTCCAGTTTTTGGTAGGAAATCACCATGACAACGGCTGTTGCTTTGTTGATGCTTCATTCGTCTCTATGGCAACGACTATTTAATTGTTAGTGCAGTTCTCATCACCGTTGAAATTTTACGGGTACTTTAAATATCAAAAATTGCCCTTTTTTTTTCAAGTTTATATATTTTACAGACTTGAAATTTCACAGTAATGTTCCTTATGTTACGCAGGATGACACTTTCCGAAAATTAGATCCCATGGGTGGTTAAAACCAGGCAACAGCGGGTACTTTGTCTGCATGAGAACAGGATTTTGCATTGTTCATGCCTTCTGCGTCTCCATGGCAACGGGCATCGCGTGGCAGTGGCGTACCCACAAGGAGGGGTATGTATAATGAGCGGCGCAAGAGTGATCTGCCTGTAGACTGCCGTAGCGAAGTACGGGTACATCAGTTGTACGTTGCGTGCACGAGTCGGAAAACCATCGGTGCTATTCATTTTCTCTCCGGTACATAATACACCATTGTAATAAATTTTCACTGAAGTTTTTTTATTTACCATTACTGTAAATGGGAGATGTGGCTTAATTTTTTTCCATTAGTATAGCCGTGCGATGCCGGGTCGGGCAGCTAGTATATTATAAAGAGTCTCGAATAAGGATTGAATCTCTGGTAGTTGGCGTAAAGCCGTTGACAATATCTATATAAATAAATATATTCGTTTAAAATCTTAAATCTCCGAAAGTTCTTCACCAATTGCTTTGGAATTTTGACCCAACGTGACACCTATGACAGGTAAAAATATAGATTCAAAATGTAGATAGGTAAAAATATACGTATATAAATAAACGTTTGTATGTTCGTCTTCTATTTAGTACAGATATATATGTGACGATATAGACATAGAGAGCTAAATATATAGAGAAGTATACAGATATAGAGGGGGAGATATTCTTATACTGTATATAGGGGTAGAGAGATAGAGCTAGGGATATATATATAGAGATATATATATAGAGAGAGAGAGAGCTGTAGAGATATATAAATAGGGAGATATATTTAAATATATATACACACAGATGCATAGAGATTATAGAGATATAGTGATATGGAGAGATATGTATAGATATATGTATGTATAGATAGAGATGTATAGAGAGATAGAGAGGTTTTTATGTATAGAGAAATATAGTGAGATTTGAGGGACATAGAGAGATAGAGAGAGATAGAGGTGCTTTGTATATGTGTAGGTACCTACTACAAACAAATTACAAAAAAGTTTGAAATAGGCATAGCAAAACATGCCGAACATTAGCAAGTAATTAATATAATAAAAAATAAATAAAATGTATACAGGTTTAGTTCGCAAAATCACGCGTCGTAGGAACAAGGCTCCGGGCACGAGGCGTGACCACACCACGTGACTCGAAGACCTGCGACCAATCACGGTGCGGCGCATCCCCTCCCCCCTCCTCCACGGGATGTCAACGAAGCACAATCACTTTTCGGCACACCCAAATATTTAACTTCGCGTAACCTTTTTTTATAATGCGTCCTTACTGTGTTTGCTAACAGCTTGCTACAGTAATGACAGGGACCTTAAAATCAGAACCTGTCGCTTTTTTTTTCCACTCTCTATGGTCACCTAAAATTAAAACGTCCAAGGTGTAACTATATATATTCCATTTATAACATACATGCTGCATTTGCTTGAAAGGTTTATGATGTTTGGTTAAAACATTGGCCATTCTGAAGGAAAGACACTTTTATTAAATTAAGAAATAAAATTTCCAAAATCTTAGTAGTTTACCACTTCAACGAGTGGTTTGGGTTAGGTGTAACTATAAAAAAAAGTCTAAAATCGTGAGAATGGTAGGTTACGTTAAGTTCCCATCATTAAAAATACTTTTAAAATTGTGGACGATTGGTTATGTTAGGTTAGTTACGTTAAAAATACTGTGGATAGGAATTGTCAATTTAAAATGTAGTTACCTTAACATAACGAATCACCCTTTTTATTTTATAGTACTTGTAATGTAGCTAACCTAATCTAACTGTTTACACTATTTTAAAGTTTTTTTTTTCTTTTTCAATTTAGCCTGACGGTTATCTAATTCGTCCGTCAGTTCAGTCTACGAAAGACAACTCGATAACCTTTCCCGAGAAGGCGGCGAACTTCGGTAAACTTAGGAACTTTTCGGACACCCACGTCAAACACAAAAAGAAATATGTGGGGATTCTAGAGTTCACAGGGATGAGACAAGTATTTACAGTCATAGAGGATTTGGAATAACGCTAACCTAACCAACCTTCACAATAATTACGTTAACCTAAACCTAACCTCCTGGGGGAAAAAAATAAAGAACTATTGTTTAGTAAATTGATCGAACATAACCTTAATTTTACTTCGGTAAACTTCGGAATTGTTCGGGTTGTGGTCGTGGCTTTCATACCTGTGAACTGTAGGCTGTCCTAAATGTTGGTGGGTGCCGTAGGCTTCCCAGCCCTCGCAGATGTTGCTGGGTTGGGAGAGTGGGGGGGAGGGGAGGGGGGCGGACGCGAGCCTCCACGCAATCCTCGTGTTCCGTCCCGATGGCTGATTGGACGGACGAAGAACACGGCCGAGCCATCTACCCCGCGCGGCAGGGGGTGTGAGGCCCGTGTCAAGGAAAGATCCTTGGCCCGTGTAAGGTGTTGCGACGTAATGGATGTCCCCATAACTAAACGTCAAGCCGAGAACGATTGGTATGCCAGTAAATTGCTGTTCTGAGTAAAAAAAAATAAATTAAAGTCGTAGTTTTCGAGTTTTAAGTTCATAACTTAGAAATTATAAATTCAAAAGTTTTTAATACCCCACTGTGCAACAAATAATTAGATAGTGTACTGCGACAAAAAAGTTTGCTACAATTGATAACAATTCAAAATAAAATCAAACATGCTGTACATTTAAGAGAAAAAAATGATTTGGAAGACTTATGCTGCAAAAAGTTTAACCAGAAAAATTGTATTAGTCATACTGTCAAACAAATATGTGAGCCAGTCTTTCAGTATTCGCCAGAGATGTGTAACATCTGACCTCGGCATAAAATAATGTCCCAGTTTCAATGGTGTATTATAACAGATCAATTAAGAATATTTAAAACAAATCATACTTCAAATTGAAGGTAAACTAACCTAGTTTTTTTTACAAATGTTTAATATGTGCACCTTAAGTTACACGGCACGCATTCAATCTAAAGTCCAATTATTCCCACACTTTGGTTAACAAGTCTGGAGTATTGGAAACAACGGAGTCTTCAATTCTGTGACAACTCTGGCAAATCATTAGGTCCTTTTATCACGATCCTTTTCATCACGACCTTTTATAAAGCCCCCCAAAGGAAAAAAAAATCGCATTGCGTTATATTATATTAACGTGGTGGCCAGCGACCAATCCAACGGTCAGGGACTTCCGTCGTCGAACCACTCTCGTACAAAGAGATTCCAATGGGGAGGAGCTCCATCCTGCGTTGACAAATAAAGTTTACAAGTTCGCCCTCTCTTTATTGGGGAAAGAGACATTCTTTCAACATAAGTAGCGCTGAAAGCGAGAAAACAACAAATCAGTACTCGCGCATGCGCTTAACTAAAACTGTTTGAATTACTCTTTCTTTAATTGTGACCTTGAACCAAAACTCAACAATGCTTACAATTTATACTAGTAGATTTTTATAACAGGGGCATTCTTTTATGGACTTGCTGTATGTAAATCCTTACAATATGGTTTTTTTTTTTCACGAGCGATCGGCAAATTTCGGATCACTTCGGAACTGTTCGGGTGTAGCTCTCATCCGAGTGTACTGCAGGCTTCCCTTGGGAACGCATCCATACAAACTCCCATTTTCGCCGGGGTATTCTTGAAACAAGCAGCGAGTCAGACCGCGGCTTGGAAATAATCGGCGCTGGACGCGGGCAATGCGAGAAACCACCGTTAACCTCCATTAGGAAACCCCCGCGCGAGATGGCGGGGTTTAGCTTTCGTAATCCCGGACCGTTATGATTCCGAGGCGAGCCCGGAAACTAGTCTTTGGCGCCGGGTTTCCAACCGGAGGAGACCTGGAGCTTGATGCAACCACCTGCTGACCTCTGAGTCGAGCCCATGTCCTTGGACGAAGAAGGAAGATGATGGTGGTGATGATTACGAAGATAGTGGTAGTCTGGTGGCCTACGATGCGCTTTTTGTACACTAAAGGTATTACGTCTATACGAACACCAGAATATCACTCACATTCAGAGTTGATTTATAAATATTTTTTAATAATGTTACTTGTGAAGAAACTCTGATTTTACTTAATTAATATAATTATTTTGATTCATACAACATTTTAGTGTTGACGAAACCACTTAACAAAACAAATCGCTTAACAATTTTCTTCTTTTTTTTTCGAAATAAAGGTGCTAATTAACAAATGTCAGATTGGAGTCCTCGTTTTATTTTTAATCGTGCTCGGTAAAAGATCGTTGCGTTAAAAATACTTTTTAAAGTATGTGGTTTACGCTGAACAATTACGGCAATGAATGCAAATTACGACTTGACCTCCGATACGACAACTCACGCGGTGTTTTGGAAGTCTAAAATTCACTGACCCCCCGACACATTTCTGAAGTTCGCCGCTCTCTCGTGAAACTTCACAGAATAACGACGTCTTTTTGAGAAATTTAATTAGTTTTTACAGTACTTTTAAATGTCTTTGATCTGACCTATTCAACCTTTTATTTTGGTTACGATCAAGTAGAAGTGCGTAAACCTACCCTCCTGGAACGAAAACAAATCATATTTGTCAGGATTTGATGTAGACAACTCAATTAACCTAACCTACATTTTTCTTTTACAGAAGGAAAAAAATTCCAAAGATGCACGAACGGGGATTGTTCAATAGCCCAAATCGGTGACAAAGAATAATAATTTTTCCCCCCCTAGAGTTTGAGCACACATCATTAAAGATTCAGATTCTACCCCTTGAGCCGTTTACTTAGTTATTTGTCACCAAGAGCTTATTTTCCAAAGTGAATCGATATTTCGTACATGTATTTAACGTTGAAAATTAATACATCTAAAATTTAATTTAATTCTCCTATTATAATGTGTTTTTAAACTTTCTTGATTGAGATTTAATGGTATTTTAAATTACATGTTTTAAAATATACTTATTAAAATTATAATAAAATTTATCATTGCAAAATTATATTAAATTTTAATTAGATACAAAAAAAACTTTCGTAGTTACAAATATGCAAAGATAACCGAAGGATCAGTGCAGCATGTTACCGCTGTGGGTAAGTTTCCAAACTCCACGAAAATTATTTTTTCCAGTGATTCCTTTTCAAAAGTTCGTCGACCGACTGGCAACAATGCCCTACTTCCCGCGAAAACGGTGGAAATGAAAACAAAAATGATAATGAGGGGGTGCGCGATCCTAAACTCGTCTCAGGCTCCCAGAATGCACCGCGCGCCGACACGTCCCGTCCGCTAGTCCGTGACGAGCTAGGACGCAGAACCGGTTTTTTTTTAAATAAAGGTTCTTCCCCCCCCCCCCCCTTCCCCCTCAACGAGCAAGTGGTTTTTCCCTGCACTCGTGCCGCATTCCGTTCTCGTCAGAGAGAGAGAGAGAGAGAGAGAGAGAGAGAGAGAGAGCTGACGGAATGAATGACCTGGCCTACGCGTTTAACGGGAAGCCTACGATTCCCAAACCACCGATCAGTCACCGACCGTTCGTTCATGGTCGGAATTTGAAATATTAAGAGTATTTTGAATGTTGCTTCCTATCTCAACAAACATTTAATTTTATTCACGACCACACAAACGTCCGAAAACCTACTTTCCTAAAATTAAAATAACGAATAAGTTAGGCTAGAATTTTATTTATACGTGACACACCTAACCTTACCTACATTTTACTTTGACAACGGTAAAAGAAAAAAAAATAATAAGATGCACGCAAGCGCATTAATCTGGCGTCTGAGCAGGGATCAATGAATATTTTGTTTCTCGACACGTAACTGTCCGAAGGCTATCGGGGAAGGCATCTCTTCCTCCATGTCACATTCTTCTATGGCGTGCGCGCGCGCGCGCAGGTGGTAGGAGGCTCGGTGCTGGCCGCGTTCCGTTTCCTGCGTACGGTCGATAAGGACGCGCGCGGAATGTTGTCCCGTATCCTCGCGCGTCGGTTTCCGCGGGTTGCAAACAAAACTGGACCTAAACGTCAGTACCGGTATAGCACAAGCTGTTTAAGAAATATATACGATGTTTATGAAGTCTGCACGCAAACTAAAAATACGATGTTTGTGGCCATAAGTAAAAAAAAAAAAAAAACTACAACAGCTGTTTGGTAAGATTATGTTAGTAAAATGGTCTCCGTGACCCAAGTTTGTAATTCAAAAAAACTAACGTATATCTTAATTTCTTACTTCGTAGCTAAATATCTTACTAAATATTAAATTTACATGATTGAAAAATAAAGAGCTAAGTTTGCATAAAGGTTTTCAGATATTAAAATGAATATTTCTTCGTATAAATCAAATTATTTTAATTTATGAACATGGCAAGTTGTAAACATTATTACGTAGGCTGAACAAGAAGTTGAATGTCACTAAGAGATAATGATTTAACATTATATCTTGGACATACGCTAGTCATGGGAACAAAATATTAGTAATGGAAAACTAAGACGAAGACATAAAAGCACACGGGAAAAAAAGCCAATATCAGCCTGATGTCAAATGTCACACGCTTATAGAGCACAGGGTATTCCAGGGAAGGAATTTTTTTTTCAGAACATAAAATAACAGCTGACAAAGACGAGACAGTTGCGACGAGGACGGATAATACAGAAATTAAACATAATCTCTGGACGATACAGCGACGCACAAATAAAGCTTCCTCATTGCAAGTGTTGTCTAAGAAACGCATAGGTGGTTATAACCTCGAGAAAACTGAGTAAAATTTTCGTACTACGCAACTAACGACATAAGTATATTTTTTATTACACGGTAAACATCTTTATGCCAACGACCATAGACTGAAACCTTAATCGAAACTATTTAAAATCTCGTATCTTCTTTAATCATAATAACTACTTTCAATTTTATACCCAAGTCTTATCCGGGACTCGAACCCAGAACAACTCGCACCGTAAGCCGGTATACATCCCACTACGCTGCGGAGGTTGGCATGACAGACATAATAAGGCTCTGACAACTCACAACGAATCTTAATCTTCCAATTCCAACACATAAAAAAAAAGTGAGTGAATCTTTCACAGTATTGGCCATAGAGGTGTAACATCTAACCTCGGTAACGAGCAAATTCGTGTTTTTCTCATGTTGCAAATACACCTATAATACGCTCGGACACAGCATTTAACTAGAATTCGTTTTAATAATGCCGAACGTGATAGATATACGCAAACTGTGTTTTCTACTACATTTCTTGACGCGAATCACACGTAGTTTCTACACCTGCCGCTAGAAATCGCTGCTGGAGCAGCAACGTCGACTATCGAATCATTTGATATTCAGAGCGAAATTTTTAAACTATCTAACGAAACGGCTCCGATGATAGAGAAAAAGGCTTGAAAAAGTTATAATCTACTGCTTTAGACCTAATTTCTGACAATAAATTGTTATTAAAATACTGTCCACCTTGATAAATAGAATTAAACATTTAAAACTATAAAGTTTCCCTTTGGCTTTGTGAAATTTTGGTTCGAGCCATCACACACAAATGGCAACACCATGGTTACAAATTTTACGTCCGTTCCATTCACGAAATTACTCCCACCAAATGCCTGCATACAGAGAATCAAGATGGCACACATCAATGAAAGGTAAATAAATATTATGAAATCCAAGATGGCGGGATAAGTTCCCGCGCAGCTTCAGAGGAAATGATGCCACGCCCTGGACGCCAGCGAGCGGCGGGCGCGTAGTTCGTCCAAGCTCCGCACAGGCCAGGTGAGCGCTGATGGCGGGCCGTAAAGCCAGGAGTGATGAGGTGTTGAGGGGGGGAGGAGGGGAGGGAAAGCCTCTCCTTGTGGCGGTCACTGCCGCGGTCAGGGTCGCGCCAACTCTCTGGCCGGACGAGAGCTGTGTTTCTCCGTCTCTCTCACCCCCTCGGCCCCGCCGCGACCATAGACTAACGATGGTGTAGACGGATTATCGTCTTCTGCGCATGCACTTAATATAAAAAAAATGTTTTATGACCACACACAGAATATTGTTGTTCACGTAGAATTAACCAGGTATGTAACGTAACATTTTTGTTGGTAATAATAAATGGTTGCGTTGAGGCTAACAAATTATTTTCTTGTTACCACAGGTGGCCATATATTATGTATGTATGTATGTATGTATGTATGTATGTATGTATGTATGTATGTATGTATATATATGTATGTATGTATGTATATATATGTATATATATATGTGTATATATATATATATATATATATCTGTGTGTGTGTGTGTTTTCTAAAATCACATCCTATTTTTGAATTTTTATATTTGATTTCTGAAACAAGGACAAATCGAGAGTTAATTTTAGTCATATCTTGCAAAATGGTTGGCAAAGTAGTTATTTATTCATATCCAATGCCCGTTAAAAAATTATGATTTTATCTACTGCTAAACAGTTTACCGTATGAACTAACATGCTGACCGTTGATAAATTGCTGTTAGAAAATAACTTATCAAGAAAATGCATTGAAAATTTGATTTTAAGGCTAGTTCCAAAGGAGCAAGTAGCTGTAATCAAATAAAATTTGTAACTAATCCTCACAAACTATTGTTCAGACAAAAAATTGTGTTTATTAAATAATGTTCTTCCTTTTGTTATTATAAATTATTGTATGGCATCATGAAATAATTAAAAAAATCCCCACCTCTTAATATTTTTTTAAGTTTGATATGCACCGCTTTGACTCTGTGAATAGTTAATCAAACTAGTGAAGAAATATCAAACACTTACTACGTTGTAACTGGGACGTACCAAAGCGCTTTTGTTATTTTAAAAACTCAACAATGTTTCAACTGTGCATGTCATTACAACCGTTTTTAACAGTTCTTTGAGAAAATAAGCCGTTCGATGTTGGGGTCATGATTTTTTTATGTCTAACATCTTAGCTCTCGATGTACGGCATTTGGTAGGAGTATGTAATTTCGTAATGTGGCGTAAGTCGCATGGAACGGAAATTTGTAACAACGGTACTGTTATCTGTGGCGGATGGCGCGAACCAATGTTCACATAGCAAAAATGAATCTTTAGAGTATTAACTTTTTAATGGATTTTAAAAAGACGGGAAGTATTTTAATACAATTCCTTGTCGAAGGTCAGGTCCATGCCGGGGTTTAGTATTTTTTCAAGTTTTTCGCTTTTATTGACGCCATTTTATTATTTATAGTTTAAAATTTCATTCTACAAATGAATGATTTCGATATATTACGTAGCTGCTCCGGCACCGATTTCTAGCGGCGGGTGCGGAAATCACTTGTGATTCGCGTCCAGAAATGCTGTTGAATTTGCGTATATTTATCCCACTAGGTATTATTTGAAAGAATTCTCCGTTAAATTTTTGTGTCCAAGTTTCACATTATAAGTTTATTTGCAAGATGAGAAAACATGAATTTTTTTCGTTGTCAAGGTTAGATGTTACACATCACTGGCGAGTACTGAACGACTCACTCAATTTTTTTTTTTGTGAAACTTGCGAGCAT
Organism: Bacillus rossius redtenbacheri; assembly: GCF_032445375.1. NCBI lineage: Eukaryota > Metazoa > Arthropoda > Insecta > Phasmatodea > Bacillidae > Bacillus > Bacillus rossius. The sequence continues at coordinate 356,329,522 of NC_086330.1, forward strand.
ATTCTATCTAATCGTTTATCTACGAGACTACGACGTCTTCGCAGTGGGGAAGCCTATGGTTCACACGCCCTTGACCATTTCCGTACATGAACGAAGTTCGCCGTTCGCTCATGTCGTGATATTTGATGCATTTTTACAGATTTAGAGTATTTTAAGTGTCCCTGACCTAACACGACCAACATTTCATTAAGTTACCATCAACTATGTAGACGTGCAAAACTCTATTCTCACGAGAAATGAATCTTACACGCTTAACCTAACCTAACTTTTTATTTTTTATTTCAAACAAAATAAAACCAAGATTCCCGCAATATTCCAACGTCTGACTGGAGGTAAATGAATAGTGGAGGTACTCGCTTCGCATTGTGACTCCGGCAGCCGTTCTGGCTGGCTGACTGAACACCGCGGAGATAAGATCAACACATCCGGACATTACCTCGCTATTAAGCCCCGTTCATTTAGTACCACCGACCCAAACGTCTAGAGAGGGGAGGGGAGATACAAACTTTGCTTCGAGAAACAAGAAGCAAACACTTTATTACAGAAAGCTATTTCCGTTGGGCAACCGGAGATTATTAATTTCTGGCAACCAAGCAACCCGTAATGCGTGCAACAGTAACTTGGTGCCTATATTTCAGGTTTCTTAAATTACACTATAAACCGGAGTTATTATTATTATTTGTTTCATTTTCCATTTCACAACTGTAGATTCAAATAAAGTTTATATGCATAAAACCGTTCAATGCGTTGTATTGCATCGATGAAGCTAATAGTTTGTGTGTAGATTTGATTTTTTTATATGCCAAACAAACTATTTCTTGTAGTATGTGTTATAAATTTATAGAATATTTTTATTTAATTTTTTACTGTTCAAAATCCACCACTTGGTCAAGTAATATATTTAATCGTATGTATGTTAACTTATTAAAAACTTTTTGTATGTCTTACATATGTGGTTGTGTTAGCCTTAATTGTAATTTTGCCCTGTAATGTCTGTTTTAATTTTCGTTTTTATTTGGTGTTTGCATCTTGAGATTTGTAAGTACTGTTTAGCAGGTACTAAATAGATAAACAAAAAAAATATATAATGATGTCTTATGTAATAGTATGGGTTTTGCGTAGCTGTATGAGTTGTATCTATTATATGTTGGGTCATTCGGTTATTGGTCCACAACTGTTGAATGGGGCAGTCATGGCACGAAATGTTCATTTCGTTTTCTTGTCATTACTAATATTTAAGAGATTTTATTGTGAATTTATCACCTTAGCATTCTTGCATTTATGTTTCGTCTCAAATATTATCAAAATATAGTTTACTAAATGTTATTTAAAAGCGGTCAAAATTCACGGAAGTGTTCGTAGTTATGAATGTTAAGGGGTATTAGGTCTCGTCATCTTGCAATTTCAAAAATTTTGATACCGCTTGCAATAAATGTGCTAACTTTTCTACATGGCATAGCGCTTAGCATTGGCTACTTCTCAAAGTCAACATTTGAGAACTGATGTGATTATCATGATAGCTGTAGTCACCCGCGTGAAATAATAAATTATTTTATCGCAGTGCTTACAGACTATAGTATATTAGTAATAATGTGATTGCACTAAAGTAAAGAAGGTCTGGGTGATATGATTTATGCCTTGAAATACCAACAAAAAAAATTGTGATAAATAATTCTAAAATATAATTGCAGAAAAATGTTGGAAAGATCCAAGATGGTCATACCTCATCCCCCTTGAGACAATTTGTGAACCAACAGAAAATACGGGAAGAGGGCAATACGAATAAATTTACAAGAAAATAGCCTTACTAATAATGATAGTAAAATGGAATAATGAACATGACTCGTGAGAACGAGCCTAAAGACGTAGGCAGCACAGATGTCTTGCGTGCATTGCTGCCTGCCTACCCGCTGGGCGTGGCTAAATATGTCCTTTTAGTAACTTCAACTGTTGTCACTGGTCTAGAAATAAATACGGCTGTTAAGGGGCCCGCCTCGTGAGGGGTGTATGTGTGTTAGTGATGCGGGATGATAAGCGCGACGCTCGCTGGTGCTTCTAGCGCGGTATCGCCTCTATGAGCAAGGCTCTGAACTGGCGCGCAGTCTTCTCGTCGTCACATGATAACTGTGAAATTTGAGCCGTGACCGTAACATTATATGGTGGAGAAACGAGGATAAAGGGGTAATGCACGTCCCTTAAGTGCTTTCAAGAATCTGTACTGGTTATTTTACGTCTAAAAATTACTCTGAAAACATACGTTTTAGCCATTTTAACTCTTCTAAAAACACAGTTTGAATATTTAATCAGAAATTAAAAGTACTTTTCGGCCCTCAACGAACTCTTAAATGCTGTTCGTATGCAGACCCCACTCAAGATATCTTGATTAGTTTCGAAATCACGTTGTTTTTCCTGAAGCTCTGCACACCGTGTATGTGTCCGGGTAGGCGGAGCCCTAAACAATTTGTCAAGCGATCTCCGTCAACCCTCTTTTTTTTTTTTCAGAACTCGCGTGCGCCACTCATGGGGCAGGGTCACGCGAACAAAGGAAATTACCGCGCGCGACTGCCGGTCACAGGTCAGCAACCCCGGGCCTGGTCTTCAGGGGGGGGTTTGCTCTCTGACCCGCTGACCCGGATGTGGCGAGGTCGGGTGGAACAATAACAACAACAACAAGAAACACGTCAACGGCGGCCCGTCGCTTTACCTGACGGTGGCTCTCCCTCTCCCTCTGTCTCTCTGTCGGTCGCTGAACTTCTTCAGGAGCGGAGTAGCGGAGCACCTGCGCAGTAACGGCTTCGAGCGAAGAGTGTCTGACCGGAGGCCTCTCTTCCCGGTACTCCTTACCGGCCTGGATAGAGGGGGGGTGGAAGAAGGGGGTGATGTACATGGGTGAAGGAGGGGGGGAGGATAGTGGTTGTTACCTAGTAACACGGTCAACTGTCCCCTTCCCCTTTCCCAACCAACATTCCTCCTCAAGCAGAGTTACGACGTCTTCCACCTTTATCTCTCCGTCTTCTCTGACTGAACGCCGCTTGGTACACGTTAACATGTTCTTATTTAACATGATGTTAAAACACGAAATATAAACTTGTCAAAAAAAAACGTGAGCGAGCAAATTCATGTGCTCTCAGGTTGCAAATACACCTAAAAATACGAAACTCGAACATGAAATTTTACGTAGAATTCTTAAAAAAAAAAAAAAAAAAAAAAAAAAAAAATGCTGAGTGTAATAAATAAATATATACGCAAATTGTGTTTTCAACTACATTTCTGGACGCGAATCACACGTAGTTTCCGCACCCGCCGCTAGAATTCGCTGCCGGAGCAAATACGTCGACTATCGAATCATTCGATTTGCAGACTAAAATTTTAAACTACCTAATGAATCGGTTCCGTTTGAAAAGCGAAAAAGACTTGAAAATAAAAGTTGCTTTGGATCTTAATTTTTGACGAGGAATATCTATTATTAAAATACTGCCCATTTTGTAAAATTTCATTAAACAGTTAATACTATAGAGTTTACCTTTACGTTTGCAAACTTTGGTTTTTTACATCCGCCGCAGATAACAGAACCGTGGTTATATATTTTCGTTCCCTGTGACTCCCGTTCCATTAATGAAATTATTTAAATCAAATGCCATTTACAGAGAGCGAAGATGTCACACATTATTTATATATAAAATAAGAATCTTGTAAATCATGAACGCAATGATTAAAAATTACAAAGCTATGAAGCATTTCCCGTGAAGCCATAACTATATCTAAATATCACGCAAGCTATTCTGAATTTATATTTGTCAGCTTTAACGTCTCGGGAAGGTCGTTGCTAAGTTACAGAAAAGCACAATGAAACGAAACTTTTTATCGATGTTATTTCTGTAAACTGAATTAAAATCTAAATCATTATTTTGGTGGAACCGGGTGTTCGAACCAAGGTCCTCTGTAGTGGAGTAACTCCGTTCTCAAGCGTGACTGCAGGCTAAATCCGTTTGTCATACGTCAGTCAATCACGTGACTTACAGCCAATAAGATAGCCCGAAACTTCATCGGTAGTCTGTCAAATTTTGTGAACTGCATGCTTATGACGGACGGATGGATAAAATAAAACCTCCAAATACGTATTTGCAAAGGTGTTTTTGGGTGTGAAAGTGTATTATATTATAATATCGTTTAATTTTTTTTAATTCTTTAACTGCTTCCGTAGTTTTTTACTATCTTACATTTTAACACATTTTAAAATTTGTAAAAAACATTTCTCAATCTAATTTAATTATACGAGATATGATTTCTTTTAAAATTTAACTTTTCTCTACAGTTTCCTAACCAAATCTAAAAAAATGTAACAGATCAGCAACCATTTTAATAAACTGTGCCCTGTGCGAGGCTATAAACTGGTCCCAACGCATTCTAGCGGACGCTTGGCAACAACCGATACAATTGTTACGGCAAAAATCCTAGAGATAGCAGTACCGTCGCAGAAAAATTGGAACCACCTTTCTAATTTTCTCTAACACATTTTAATTCTGGACTATTTCTTGTTATGACCATTAAAGTGTACAAAATATATTCCAGGATAATTTCGCCACCGGTACGCTTGGTACGTCCCCCGATGATCACGAAAGTGACTATATACGAGTTAATGGCGCCAGACGCGGGACCGCCATCTGGACGAAATCAAAGATAAACGTGAGCTCTGCGCATGCGCGGAATTTGGGAAACAGATAGTTCACGGATAGGAAACCGAAATCCGTTCCCTAAAAAGAAAAAGAAAAAAAAAGGACTGGCCATGTCCTATCGTACACTAGGAATACAGGTGTAGCATTTTCCACGAATATAATCCTGAGTCCATGGCCCCCACATTCGATCACGGGCTCTGGACCCAGGATCGGAGACAACACCCCCCCCCCCCATCCCCCCACCCCTTCAATTTTACAGTCACGTGCTACATTTTAACTACATGGTTATTTCTTACCTACACTCTTTTTAGAATGTTATTTAACCTGAAAATACAGGGTATAATTATGGTTACTATTTTATACGTTCAAACTAAGCTTTATTTGTAAAATGATTTTACTTTAAAATAGCCACAGCGAGGTTGTGTGTTTATTCCACACACTGAGATAAAAATAAACAGGGCAGGTCCCTGGACCCTGGGGTCCACCCAGCCCCACCCTTGTGGGGACTGTGCATAAGTCACGAATCACGATATTCGGCTCCCGAGGGAATTATTTTTTTCTAAGCTAACCAAAGAACTAAGTGTACTTGTAGGATGGGTACGGGTTACAATGCGGGGAAGCCTAAGATGTACATCAAGTTCTGTCCCTGCCCGAACACGCCCGGGTTTAATTATATATATTTATATTTCTCTGTTTATTTTAATGTAGCTATACTAACCTAACTAACCGTCCATAGTGTTTTAAAGTGTTTTAATGTAGCTAACCTAACCGACCACTTTTAATATTTGAATTCATTTTTCCTGCGCAAAAAATAAAACAAATCCCGAGGTTGGCCGAAGGTGAATATTCGGGAGTGGTCGGGCAGGGACAGAACTTGATGAACATTTTAAGGTGGGTTTACAATTGAAAATTATGAATTAAGACTTAAGACTTCGTCGTGTACTTACCATATAATGACTCTATGTAAACTAGTGGAATGGTTAATGATTGTCGTGTGTGAATTTTGACGGGTCGTGTGCGAACCATATGATGACTTAAGACTTAACAGAAATTGTTATATTTTATATTTTTCGTTAAGACTTAAGGGAAGCGACCAATCACAACAAACTGGAACCTTTCAACCGGAAGTTTATGTGTTATTATTGGACCGAGCCAGGCAGTATTTTGGGTTAGAATTCGTATATTTGTCATTTGTAATCATCATCCATTTCGAAAAATAGATATCCCATTTATCAATAACCTATTTCCAACCTGCTTCTCCGTTTCGAACAATGTCTGACCATGTGTTTTGTGCTGTGATTGGTTAGAATTAACGACTTCTATGTAAATCATTTACTGGAAAATGTAGTTTTGACTTAATCGTGTGCTCGATGTTAAGTTATAATTCTTAAGGAAATCAATCGTAAACCCAGCTTTAGGCTTCTCTAGAATGCGCAGCGCGTCCGTCAGGACAAAGACGAAGACGAGAACGTGGACGGCGCGTGGAATGAGAACATCAGTCACGACGCGAGTACCAGACGAGCCTGGCTCAAGTTCGTTCCTTTCGTGTGTCTCCGCGATCGGACACGAGGCGAGGTCGTGACTCGCCGCGGAAGATGCGTCACGTCGCTTCGACTTGACGCTCGAATCTGGCACGGTGGAGGGGCGTCGGAGAAACTGCTGTTCACTGAACCAGGGTCACACGCGCTCGAATTATGCGCGTCCGTGCATCTCCGGATTTTCGTATTTTTGACGTGACAACGTCTAATAAATCGAGGAACGCCGGCTGCACGCAAGAAAAAAGTGTCCCGTTACGCTGTGTCCCGTTACGCTCATTGTACGCTTGCGCCGCATCTATTTCTCTTCCACTCGATTGGAACAACCACCGATTTTACTTTTTCGAGGCACATTAAACTTGAAACAGCACTCCCATTCGTTTCCTACTAATTTCCTATCATCGTCCTATCCTTAACAGAATAACACAGATTGGAAAAAGTTAAATAGCAAACATGTACCTATAAAAGTTATAGTTAAAATAATCTCTTCGTTAAAGTAATAAACATATTTCAATTAATGAGTGCAAATAAACGTAAATTTATCAATTAAATTGTAGATTTCATTTCACTCCTTCTTTGTATCCATACAAAATAGAACTAATTCAATAAAAATTATTCAATTTTATTCATAAAAGTATACAATCATATCATCAATGTTTTGTTATGACGTTGTCACGTTAAACTATCGTCCGTAAACCGACGATACAGAGAACCAATTTTTTTTAAACATCTTTGATATAAGGAAACATATAACCACGGATGGCGTATGGTATTAACCAAAGTTCACAAAGCCAAAGGGAAAATTTATAGTATTAACTGTTCAAAGATTGGCAGTATTTTAATGAAATTCTTTTTCGAAAATCGGGTTAAAGCTGGAGTTTAGTATTTTTCCAAGTATTTTTTTTTTTAAACTTTTATCGGAGCCGTTTCATTTTAAAGTTTAAAATTTCCGTCTGCAAATGGAATGATTCGATAGTCTACGTAGCTGCTCCGTCAACGAATTCTAGCGGCGGGTGCGAAAACTACACATGTGGTTCGCGTCCAAAAATTTAGTTGTAAAAAAATTGTGTTAACTTATCACTCTTGTCATTATTTAAAGAATTCTACGTTACATTTCGCGTCCGAGTTTCGTATTATAAGTTTTTTTGCAACATGAGAAAACATAAATCTGCTCGTTACCGAGGTTGTTAGATGTTACACATCTCTGACGAGGACTGAAAGATTTGCTCTTTTTTTTTTGTCGTTGTAAAATTAAGTGAAGTTTAGGTTGGGTGTGTTAAGTAAATAATACTCTCGCGAAAATTCTATATTAGATATTCGGGCTTTTTTTTTTTTTTTGCCTGGCGCCCTAGGAGGGAAGATGGGGTTAAGTTTTCACCAATGAAATTTTGATTAGGTTAAGTCAGCTACATTAAAAATGAACAGGGCTAACGATTTAACGTCTCATCTGTCCGTCTGTTAATCACGTGACATTCAGCCGATCAAATGGCCCGAAAAAATTCCATCCGTCCGTCTGTGCGTCAAACAAATCCTTACCTAGCTTTAATTTCGAAGGACGGACAGATGAAATCATTACCTCAAAAACGTCTGAAAGGTTTCATTGTTTGTTTATTTGTTTAGCAGCTTCCATATTATGTTATAAACTTGCATTTGAACACGTTTTGAAGTTTTCTATCTGAAACAAAAATTCACCGAAGCACAAAAGTGTAATTAAAACCACACTGTAACTCGAAAATTTATTTAAAGAAATATTAGGCCTATAGCTTAACAAAAAAAAAGTTTGATAATGTTTAGGTAAGTGCTTAACGTACACATCGTGAAACAAAAAAAAATCTTTACAAGATAAATTTATTTAAAAATTTAAGTTTTATACTCAGTTGGCAGCTTCCAAAAGGAAAACAAAATGTTAAAAATAGGGTTTGGCTGTGTCATGGACACGGCCGTGTGTTGTACGCGAATACATGCACGTAACAGGTAATATTTTCAATAAGTACAATATATAAAATACGCTATACGCTTTATGTTTGAACACTAAGAATTCCTTCGAGTTTCCATGTTTTTTTATTTTAACACCATATATATTCACTGTAACTATTTTACAGTAATGTTTTATATATGCAAACAATAGATTTTAACGAGAGCTGACTAATGAAACTCAAACGAACGTCGTAGCTTCTCCGAGTCAAAATTCATACTAAATGGAAATCTCGAAATGCATAAAAATGACCTCAAAATGGCGGCGCTTCCTCCTCCACCGCGCGCGATGCGTCACAGTCCTTACTTGGCGTAACGAATTCTTTGATCCTTTAGCCATCCAGTGGTGTAATTACATTTTGTATGGAGATGATAGATATATGTAGCTGCAACACCAAAGTGTAGCCCTCGATTTTGTTATCATTCGTTTTTTGAATTGCCTCCCACTATGGAAGAAAATTTTAAGACGTATTCACGTCAAAAATTATTGTTAAGACAGACGCTCAGCTTTTTAACGGACAGACGGATGACGGACTTACCGACGTGACGGTTCATTAAGAGTCCAGCTTAACTCTAAAAAAAAGTAATAAAACGGTGTGCTTTTTTCTTCCGACGATGAAGTCACACGAACAAGCGGCGAACTACGGATATTATCGGGGACTGATCGGGGGTGAATGAATCGCAGGCTTCCCAACAGTGTCTAGGTCGCGGGCAACATTGTGTCTTCTCGGAAATGCCTGAAGTGTGTCCCTGTTATTCGCCCGTGTATCCGTGAACCGTCCTATATCCACATTTCTAGGCCTCTACGTTGCGATACGGAATTCCCTGTTTACTGCAAACAGTTACTGGTTTCGTTTCCTTTGTTGGCCAGTCTTTACAGGCGAGCCTCCTTGGTCTAAACAAAAAAAAAAAACTATTTCTTTGTTTACTTCATGGTTTCATCGAGATTACAAATATTGGTTTGTCGATCTAACCTAGAATAAAAATAAAATTATTACATGTTAATTCATGTAGCTCAAACGTAATGAGCATTATCACTGCTGCAAGCAATTTAAATATTCATATTCGCACGTATACGTAAATGTAAATTTATGCGCTTTTAATTTGATTAAGATACTTGACTCTTAAATATCGCCTCCGAAATACCAACCTTTGAATGACATGTAATACAGGATTAGTAAATATGATCAGTACACTTTAAAAAAATCACTGTGCGGTGGATTTACCTGAAACTATTTTCAGTCAGAATAGAATATCTGAATGGTTTTTTATTGTTCAAATGTTTCGGATTCCTTTGTTGCAGATTGCATCCGCTATAAGCAGCTTGTTTTTATAATGACGCCTACCGCACAGCAGAAGATTAGGTACCTGCTTCAGTTAGCGAAAAGGGAGTCAGAAACTGTTACGTAACGTGAAGGAAACACCTAAATACACTAAGTATCTACTCATACAATCACATTTTTTGGCTTATTCATACAGTACAAATATTGTGAAATTTGTAATTCGAACATCGGAAACATACATGAACATAACAGAAATAACGTCAAAATATTCGGTGCTGAAGTTGGCCATATAATTTCACTTCAAAATGTTGCGAAACAAAATTGAGATTCTTTACAGGTTTTCTAACATAAAAATTTTAGAAGTTTATCTATTGACAATCGTATATCTGGTACACACTTTTAAGTTTATTACTGTTAAGACTTTTTAATACGACACTTTTGGGATCACAAAGGTGTCGAATTAGCGGTTTTCCCCGATTATATTAAGGCAATACAGTTTTACCTTTACTACCAAAGAAAAACCAGTAAACAAGTAATAATGATCTGCTCTATGGTAAGAAAAAACTACGCGTAAACACTGTGAGAACTAAAGACGCGCGCAGAGCAGTGGTGCAACCTGGCGGCCAAAGTCAACAAGCGCCCGAATCTACCCGGAAAAAGCAGAATACGAGCGGCTCACAGATCACACAGTATGTGGCCGAACCGAAGACTGCCGTAAATGCAGAGCTTCGAAGAACGTCGAACATGAATTTTCACCGTGGCCCCCACAAGTGTGGGGCTGGGTGGACCCCTGGCCCAGCCCTGTTTATTTTTGAATGTTTATTTATTATAATTTTTTTACAAATTAAATAGTGAATATTTTATAAATAAAGCTTAGTTTGGACTTGTAAAATATTAACCATAATTATACCCTGTACTTTCAGGTTAAATAACATTCTAAAAAGAGTGTAGGAAATAAATAACCTTACAATTATAATGTAGCACGTGACTGTAAAATTGTGGTACGAGGGGGGGGGGGGGGGTCCTCCGATCCTGGGTTCAGGGCCCGTAATCGAATGTGGGGAACATGAATTTCCACCACGTCTTCCTGCCAGCTGTGGAAATGACTAGAGACCGGAAAAATTCGCGAATTCATTTCGCGATAGGCTCAAATACAAATAGTTATACCTCAGTGCTGCCTCTGCTATTGGCTCACAATTCACCTGGGTGAATCTGGGCCAATGAGAAACGCCTGACCAAAGCTTTATCGAATCACAGGCTGCTACTTTGGGACGTCTCACAAGAGACCAGCCAATGAGTGGGTGGCATTTGACTGAGTGTAGGTAGAACCATGGAGTTCATCCTGCAGGTGATTGAACCCGCGAATTTTTCCGGTCCCTAGAAATGACTTGCACTGTACACCTGAGCGTGGCCCGTGGAGTGGATATGTTATCCGAGCGTGAATCGCACGCAGCCTGAAGGGACCCGCGAAGCAGCTGTCGCCGTTAACGGGACCGCGCGCCGGCCCGAAACCGGTTCTTACGGCGGAGAGACGTAACAATGTCGTCATCTCTCTCTCCACAGCGCGGATGGGTGACGTACACCGGACCAAAACTCTCGCGTCCTCGAGAGCCGAACCTCTGCGGTCTCACGTTCAACAAAACGTAGATAAAGATGTGTAACAACTTAGCTCACGGTACGTACTGATTTCGGTAGCTGTATTTTCGCGGATGGAACGAAAGTCAACATGGAACGAAAATGTGTCACCACGGTGCTGACATCTGTGGCGGATGGCGCAAACCACACAAATTTCATAAAGCCAATGGGAAACTGCATTTAGTTAACTGTTCAATGAACTTCTACAACATGGGTAGTATTTTAATAAAATTACTTTTTCGAAAATCAGGTCCATAACCGTTGTTTAGTATTTTTTTCAAGTCTTTTTCGCTTGTTATCGGAGCCGTTTCATTAGGCCTATATAGTTAAAAATTTCGCTCTGCATATCGAATGATTCAGTAGTCGACGTATTTGCTCCAACAATGAATTCTGGCGGCGGGTCACATGAATTTGCCCGTTGCCGATGTTAGCTGTTTACGCATCTCTGACGAGTACTGAAATACTCGCTCACATATTTTTATATTTTATTTATGCGTTTTGGTTTCGAGTATCGTTCAAAACGACGTCACAAGAGACGAATATACGTCACACGAGACGTGAAAATCTAAACCTAACTTGAATATGACCAATGTTTTTGGAAATACTATTTTGGAAACGTCTATAAACTTCTGAAACATTTTAAGAACTAAATGTGGCCGAAATAACATCCTATATGTTTGTCAATATTAAAAAAAAAGAAGATCGATTTATCTTTTGCTCATATTCCAAGCAGCGAAAATATATTTAATTTTTTTTTTTTAACCAAATGCTACCAGCATTGAATGTCTTAACGAATTTCATAATATGCCTAATAAGATAGTCATAAAATTATTTTGATCTTCAAACACAATTTTTCATCCCTTGCACTAATACGTGGTCATATAAATTTTTTGGACAGTTATTTATAAATTTCCAACTAAATTGATAATAAAAAGTTAATTTTTTTTTAAATTTAAACCCCTATTTTTACGGTAACAGTTCGTTTCATCAAAAACTTGTTCCTGCCAAAGGTTTTAGATAAATTTTAGGCATTTTACAATAAATTATTATATAAATGAAAGTAAATATATTAAAAAAAGTAATGACATTTTGTTTTTATACAGTAATGGTTTGAATCATCAAAAATTGTTTCAGACAAATGTTTTAGGTAAAAATTACAAATTGACAAACAATTTGAACGGACTGGATAGTATATCCCTATTTTTTCAACCCCTTCTCGCTATGGTTCATCTAATAAAAAATTGTTTCAGACAAAAGTTTTAGATAAAAATTATAAGCTTAATACAAAAGATGCACGAATTCGATGTTGTTTCTATGAAGGGACTTATGATTTATTTTTTGTCCTCCAACTGTGTTTTTTTCATCCCCTTGCAATTATTGTTGGTTGTATCGAAAACGTATTATGACAACAGGTTTTAGCCATTAAATCTACGTGTTATAAAACGTTCAAACGGATGTAATAATTTTCCACATTACGGGAGTTAGAAAGATTTTTTTTTTTTAAATATTTCCCGTTTCTATCCCTTTGTTCGGATATTGCCCATTAAGGATTCCAACGCCTTTAAATCCAAGATAGTAAGTTGGTATGGAGTGGTTTTTTAGTGATGCGTACTAACATGCTAATTCTAGTGTGACTTTATCGTTTTAGAGTAGAGAAATATGTGAGAAGGCGTATAGGGCCTGTTCCTACGACGTTTATTTTATATACATCTCTATGGAGTAGGCTCTAAATGATAAGCTTGCCTCCCAGGTATACATATCTCTTTGGCGTTACACGGTCAGTGAGTCAGTGATGGGCGTAGCTATATATAGATACTAAAGATTTTATGGTAAGATTCGACGCTTACCTGTCAAAGATCAAGGAATTAATTCCTTACCCGCCAACCCGTTACGTAAGAGGAACTCAGCAAGAGTGTGGAGAAGCGGGATTGTGCATATTCTAAACTCGTACGTTAGGGGTCGTCCATTAATCACGTGATGTTTTTTTAGCAAATTTTTAACCCCCCCTCCCCCCTAGTGATTTGTGGTGATGTTTTAGACTACCCTCCCCCCCCCCCATAAATAAAGTGTATTTTTTTGGTACAAAATATTTTTAAAAATTTCAGAATATTATCTTTAAATATTGGTATAATCTAATTAAATTCTGGAAAATTAAGCACAGTGATAAAAATATCCACACACACATTAAGGTTGCAGGTTTATTCTCACTGGCATAAAAATAATAAAGGAAAGGCTTATATGTGATTTACACATGTATTCGGCGCCAAAATCACAGTCTTACTGGCGACTGGCAAGCCGAGCCGGGTGGTTCATGTTGCGGCGGGCGGGTATATTGTTGCATGGCTACGGCGAGTCAAGGTCACGGGTCGCTTTTCGGTTTAGTAGAAATTGGGCGAAAAAATAAATACATGTGATATCTCTCTACACCCCCCCTCCCCCCTTGTGATATTTCGTGATTTTTCCTGACACCCCCCCTCCCCTTTCCAGCCTCGCGTGATTAATGGACGATCCCTTATCGGCCGGCTCCGGTGGCGCAGTTGGATGCAAACCAACTGGCTTTCGGTTCGATGGGTTACAGGTTCGAGTCCCGAGGGAAACAGTGCATCGTCTTAATTTGGTCAACTGTGCAATGAAGTCTGCGTTTCGCGACCGGTTGCGTTCCCTCCAGTCCCACCAATCACAGCAGTTCCTTGCAAAAGCGAAAACGCGTCCTGAATGTCTCGGCCAAACAGGGAACTGACTCTTCTAGCAGACGGCCGACGATTATAACGGAAGAAACAACGGGGGTGCGGGCGTACCTTATTGCATACCTTATGCCTGCACCTTCTTAACACGCCGAAGCCAACTAATCGGTCAAATAAAACAATTGTACTGTCAATAAAAAGAGCCAGCAACGAGTAAAATGTTTTAAAAAGTTGAAGGGGAAAAAAGGGCCAACTCTCCTGTGTGCTGGCTCTGGAGTCTTGTACTCTCGAGTCTCATCTCGCGGATTTGGTATTATAAAAAAAAGTTAATTTACTGGTCACTAACAAGATCTCTGACACAATGCCGATGGCGATCGATATACACAGGATTAAGTATGTAATTGTTGTTTAATATTTCTGTGCTTGTTGCGTAAAGGGGGTTGCGTCGCAAATGGTTAAACTACATAGTGATATTGAATTATTTACTTTTAAAATTGATAAGGGATATTAGATACATTATTTTAAAACAATTAATGAGTTACAAAAGTTCTAAAGCAGTTAATAAAACTAAAAAAAAAAAAATGACTTCAAGAAACCTGATAATTTTCAAACGCGATTTTCTCAAAACTATGATTTTGGACTCAACCCCTTTTACGCAACCAGCACAGATTTATATTCTGTCAGAAAAAGGTGTCTTACATGTTGATGGCCCGTGGTTTCAGCAACCCTTCCCGCAGACAGGACCCAGGTCTGCGGTGGTCTCGGTGAAGATGTGTTGACAGATGATAGGCAGTCCGCCGCAGCCGACCGCTTAGCTCGATGTTCGTCAGTTGCTGGGCGCCCAAGAACAACAACAAACACACGTTACATTTTTAAAATATATAGAGACTGGTTTTATTGGTATCTAATAACTGTAAGACATTCTGGGCGAAGACACTTTTTGAGATACACCCTTCAGCCAATAAAGAACTGTATTTATGTATATCTCAACAGTGAAATGTGTTAAAAGAGGTTTTTTTTTCTTTTTTTTTTCTTTCAAAATTCATGGTACATTCGGGGCGATATAACAAAACTTGACAAGTACAAATCACCGGACACATATCCTTATGACCGGGATTTACACATAACTTCGAAATACATAATTTAGAACAGCCATAACTTAGAATCCTCAAAAAAAAAATATATTACTTAATTACATCATAACACAATTTAGAACTGTCATAACTTAGAAACCTGTAACTTAAAAAAAAAAACAGCGCCAAACCACATAACTCACAATCGTCATAACTTAGAAACACGTAACTTAGAGCAGGAGGCATAACTTAGAATATGTTATCTTGTATGTTTGTAAGTTATGTGTTTCTAAGTTTTTTTCATTTGAGACCAAACCCGATCATTACTGTTCTCATTTATTATCTCATATTCAATTAAAAATAATAATAATATCTCTATTTATACTTAATAATCAAAAAGTTTCACTTTTGTCGTGTGTGGACTTCACGCAAATATTTACCTGAAACTTTTTTTCACACATAGCCTATTTTACAACTAAGTAGGTCCATATGTTTGTGTGTGTATGTATATATATATATATTATATATATATATTATATATATATATATATTCTTAACTGCTGAAATCAGTCTGTAAATACTTCCTACATACAAATCATACACATCATTCAAAATATAAAAAAAATGGCAGCCAGAATTTCAGTGTTTTTTTTAACCCGTAATCGAGCAAATACATGAAAACACGAAAATTTCCTACAGCCATTATGGCCACGTACCTGCCATCTAGCGGTTGCCAGCATAACTACTTGCCAGCATAACTTTGTTCTTGTTTTGTAAATAGAGTTACCAACCCATGGCTAAGATGTTTACGCATTCAAAATTCCGAAGATGCGTGAGCGCGGATTGGTCATCGGTTGGTCTGACTCGGGGTCGATGAATCATTGAGTTGATCGCGACGCGACGCACGCGCCAGCGCCAGCTGTTTATGGTCGGCCGCCACCAGGTGCGCTGCGAGCGGCATGCGGAGTGGCCCTAAAGACCCGCATAGCAACGTGTGCCATCGCCCCGCGGGGAGCGTTGAGATGCGCACTGCAACTGCGCAGTAACAACATTTTCGGGCACCGATATTAAACCACGGAGGTACATACATATAAGTATATGGAGTGGGTAGGGTGGCAACTCTGGTTTAGCAGTCATGGAGTTAGGAATTGCCAGTGAGACGCCGTGCTGTGATGTAGTTGAAGTCACTTTTTAACCTCAACATCGCCATAACGTTCCACCCAAAACATTGCGGAAATGGTGCTTAACCACTTTTGATGACGTTAAGCCCGTCGTTAAAAAAAGGCCACTTAAAACATTTCTTCATCCAATTTTTTGGGCGTCCAACCAATATGGCGCAACATTTAACCATGGAAAAAAATTGCTTCACACACTCACCATTTTATCATGCAGACATGGCCACCCCGTGTACTGTCACGCCCACAATTTAGCGGCAATAGTGCTTGAACCTTGGAGTTTGGTAGCAGTGCTGTTTAGCAAAACAAACCGTAGCCATACACATGATAATGTTTGTTCAATAACTTGAGACGATCTCGCTAGGAGGAATCATTTCTTAAATGTCGCCGACCTTACCTAACCCAAGGGGTGGCCACGTCTGCATGTTTACATGGTCAAGTGTGCGAAGCCGTTCTTTCCCTTCAACTACTTGTTGCCCCAATTTGGTTGCACGCCCAAGAAAAATTGGCTGGGTTGCAGAGTTCACATTGTGGAAACCGTTTTAAATGACTTATCTGACGAAAGTGACTTTTTAACTAAGTATGGAGATTTTAATTCATACTTCATACTTTCACCATATTTTAGTTACTCTACTTTTCGTTTCGCTCTGAAGACGTCATAGTCTCGAATTAACTTATCAGCTGTCAAGAAGTTTCAGAACGAGGGAAAAACAGAATTTGGGGTAGGCTGTGTCGGGACACGATCGCCAGTTTTTAACGTGAATACATCGTGTGAATGGAAAGTTAAAAAAAAAAATAATAATAAAATAAAGCAGTATTTCCAATCAACTGTTTATAATTCCAACATCAATATATTTTCGCCCATGTATGTGTATATGTACAACTCGAATATACATAATAAGCCCGGTTTATAATTTGTGACGTTTCAAAACGTATCCTTTTTTTTTATTTTATGTATTCACGTGAAAAATGAAGAAGATGCACGATCGCGGGTTATCCGGACGTGTGATCCGGGGTTTGGTGAACGGTATGGGTTTCCCCGTGTTTCCGGAAGCGGCCCGCAAGCTGTCTCGCTGAGTCGAGCTGTCTCGCGTGTGCGGCGTCAGGGGCCCGTGACGCACGGCCTCCAGTGCGCGACGTCTTTTGTTTTCTTCTCGAGGAACACCGGCGACCCGGCGGGAGGCGGGAAGCCTACTTTTCACAGACGAGAGAGCCAAACGCCCGATCCTGCATCTTCGGTTTTTTTTTGTAAATAAATATGGCGGTGTTGATAAAAGGAAAGACCACAAACAAGGCAACGGTATTTATTTGTAATTGTTTTTAAGAGGAAAATACCTCATTGAAGAAACGTACTTCGTATTTTTCATACCGTATAAAAATCTAGGAAGTCTTTGTTTTCCACAAATATTCTCGGGACGTCCTATATTCCGTGAATGTTTATTTTGGACAACTCATGATAACTAATTGTAAATTATGTTAGGTTAGCTACATTATAAATACTTTAAAACATTGTGAACGGTTGATTTGGTTAGGATAGATAAATTAAAGATATTGTGAAATCATGTAAACGGTTTCCTAGCCCTGGATAGCTACATATTGAAAAGTTATTTGCTAAGCAACCATAAAATGATTTTACAGTATTTTTAATGTAACTATACTTACCTAATATAACCAACCATCCACAATGTTTTAAAGTATTTATAATGTAGTTAACCTATCCTAATCGACCGCAAAATTTAATGCCATTTAATGAGATAGAAAGGGGAAAAAAAGTGAGCATGAACTTCGGGGAATTTCGGGTGTGGCTCTCTCGTCTGTGAAAAGAAGGCTTCCCGCAGTTCACACGGACGAGAGACGAACTGTTCCGAATTTCCTCGAAGTTTGCTGATCGCTCGAGAAAAAAAAAAATTGGTTGTCTGTAAAGTCGGTTTACGGACGATAGTTTAACGTGACGTCATAGAAAAATATTGATGAAATGATTGCATAATTTTATGAATAAAATTGAATAATTTTAATTGAAATATCACTATTTTGTATGGATACAAAGAAGGAGTGAAATGAAATATACAATTTAATTGATAAATTTACTTTTATTTGCACTCATTAATTCAAATATGTTTATTACTTTAACGAAGAGATCATTTTAACTATAACTTTTATACATGTTTGCTATTTTAACTTCTTCCAATCTGTGTTATTCTGTTAAGGATAGGACGATGACAGGAAAACTAGGAAACGAATGGGAGTGTTTCAAGTTTAATGTGCAGCGGCGTTCATCGATTTATTAGACGTTGTCACGTCAAAAAAAAATTGTGTCTATAACATTGAGTGCTGTATGAGAAAGTATACGTATGAATGGAATATTATTGTACTAATCACTTTTATAATTTTTCGCATTACTCTGTTGGTATTGGAAACATAACCACATTTGAAGAATATATTTTGTTCACACGAGAAAGTGATGGATCCTGTAAAATAATATGTTCCTTAAACTTTTGTTTTTTGCATTTCCTATCACCCATTAAAATTATACTCTACAATTTCCGAAGATTTGCATATTTATTAGTCTTTGCGGTATCGTTCGGAGAATCACTTCTAAACTAGAAGAAATATCGCCAGTTCATTTATGTTTTTTCTGTTCTTGTTGAGTGCTCTTATGAATCATACATGAACTTGTCTCCTGAGGGGAAAGTTAAAGAAATAAAGAACCGAGAACTTCCGGGGACGATCCACTGCAGATTGATGCGTTTCACCGCTAGTTTTTTTTTTCTTCAAGTTGGCACGCGCCTTCAGGAAAGCGAAACGGATTTGTTGGTTAAAATTATGGGGAGGGGGGGGGCTAAAGGCGCCAATCGGATACGGTTCTTCTCCCCAGGAGGGGAAGCGGGGGCGCTGAAGACTGCAATACTGGAAAACTACCATAATGTTAAAATTCCGCCGCCTCTTCGAAAAAGGCGAAAAAGTACCATAACGGAAAACTGCCACAACGAACGGAATTCTGCCATATTTTCTTATAAACTCCATGGAATGAGTACAGCAGCATTGCTCTCGAAGTAGTGTATAGAATACTCGATAGGTAACGCTGTTTCGCAGGTTAACTTTAAAGCCTATAGATAACGCTTCTGACTGTGATAGTTGCAATCACAAATCACCGCATAGATCGCGCACGGGAAGAGAAATATATTTCCAAATATGTGTTATAGGGAGCAGCACTGTAATCTTATTACAAAGATTTGTAAAAAAAAATTTGTAGTTTTTCATCATGGCACTTTTTCTCCTGTTTTGACAGAGGTGACGGAAAAGTACCATAATGGAAAACTGCCATAACATGAAAGGACGAAGGGTAATTCTGCCAAAATTTCTTATACAGTTTACGGAATGAGGAAAACGGCCTTACTCGTAAAATCGTAATGTAACTAGCTTCATAGAATTTGCATTTTTGCATTCTGGAATAATTAAACTAATTGTAGTTCATTATTTATTGAGTGCGAATTCAACGCAAATATTCAAGGGATTTCTTGTGTAATGTTTTCATTATTAGGGCGATAGAACACAAAAAAACTCAGATATTAAGGTTTTTAATATCTATATTAAATTATTTAAAGTCTAAAAAATGTATTTTTAAGATGCTGAAATTCGAAGGAAATATTTTTTTGTGTAGTGTTGAAGGCACAGGTCAAGCAGCACACGCGCTCTAGGGAGACATAGGCTCGTACATCGAATGTTGGTGGGCTTTGCACATCCTTGCAGTCTTTCAAAATTAAATTCTGCTAAAATTTAAGTATTTTTTTTATTAGTAAATGAAAGATACCTATTACTATGCGTAGAATATTATTCTGCTTCTTTAAAACTGTCAGGTCAAATTGAATTTCAGTTTTTTGTGCCTTACAGAACATAGTCTACAAACGAATTATGACATAAAATAACAACAAAAAACACATTAACATAAGACATACACTAATACATATCAATAACTTTGATACAAAACACGAAACAAACAGATATATAAAGATTGATAAAGTTCATGTAAACTAATTGGTTACTTTGGATTTCACAAAAATCTTAAACAGAAACTAAAATGGTGTATAAAAAATAAATATGTAGATTACTTAAGTTAAAAAAAAAAAATTTGCTTAAGTTTTTAACCAATGAATGTCTCTAGATTATTCAAAAATATGGTACACACTTTATAGTTACTAATGGTTTTAAAAGTGTCACAAATTCTGTAATTGCAAGTTGGAATTCTTAATCCAAACCGAGATATTATGTATGAACCATCAAAAATGGTAATAAAATATATATAATAAAAAGTGAATCATTGATTGAACGTCTGATAAATAGAAAATAAAATTAAGTTTATAAAGGAATGTAGGAAATCAAAAGCCTTAAATTTTTAAATATTAATTTAAGAACTTTTTTCTGCATAATGTTACGAACGTAAGCAGGGCCGCCGCGTGCGCAGGTGCAGAGCTGGCTGACGTCACGCTGCCGCCGCAACATGAGACGTGCCGCGCGCGCCTGGAAGATTACAAGGGTCGCCACTTCCCCTCCCTCCACCCCTTCACTCCCCGCGTGGCGCTCTGCCTTTGACACGTTAACATGACACCTGACAGCTGCGGAGTTACGCGAGCCGCCGACGCATGTTTCGAGAGAATTCTGCCGTCGGGTCGGCGCGGAATGACGCGACTGGCTCCAGTCGCGCTCGTGAATTCTAGAAGTGACGCCTGTGATATATAAGCCCAGGATGCCGGCCTCCGAGGGGAGTCAGTGAAGTTGAGTCGGGAGTTTTTCTGCGGCGGAGTTTCCGGGCGATAGTGCCACGCGTGCGGTGGAGCGGTGTTGTCCCTGGACGAAGGTTCCAGGGCGGAGAGTTCAGTTCCGAGCGATAGTGTCGCGGGCGCGGCGGAGTTCTGGGGCGAAAGAGTCCCGAGGAAAGTTCCGAGCGAAGCGTCGAGCGTACCCTCAGCGAAGAGAAGTGCGACGGCGGCGGCGGAGTGCGGTGACCGAGTCCCGCAAGCATGGGTCAATTCAGTGACTATACACTCACGTACTAATTTAAATGCTATTGCAATTTTGGTAATTTGTAAACTGTGAGTTTGTGAAGCAACTAATATGTGAAATATTTATTACTTAAAAATATCTGAACTTTTTAAATTATGGTTTTGGGTCGGTTTTAGCTATTCGGTTAGATCGTTGTTTTGGCTGGTTGCAGTGACAATCTCAGTGTTTGAATTTTGAGCTGTTTAAATAATCATCATGTTCTAACTTTTGAATTTTAAATTTTTTAAGTAATTAAAAAAATATTAAAAACTACATTCTTCTTTAGGAATGGGAGCATTGATGTAATTATATCAACACTATTACACATTTATGTAATACATCGTTGGCTTAAATATCTGGTCGCAGCTGCCTGAGGTGTCTGATGAGTGTAAATTTGATATATTTTCGTCTTTCAAATAGGCGTTTTAAAAATCTTAAATTAAGTACTAAATCTATGATAGTCAAATTAAAAGATACATTTTCATACTGACTTCGTCGGAGTTTCAGGTAATGATAGCATTGACCTTAAATCGATCAGTCTGTGAATACTAAGAATTTAGAATTCTTGGTAATAGCTTACCGCAGAGTTTAACAAGAGCATAAATCAGAGTTAAGCAGGAGCATAAATGTTTTATTTCATACAATGAAACCCTCAGAAACTTAATTAAATCATCGGGATTATTTAACATGAACTTCTTGAGAACACAACCATAGAATTTTTTTTTTTCTTCAAATATTTGTGCACATCGCAACGACATCGCTATTTAATTATTTGTAATTTTAATTGTAACAAAAGTTGGAATACGGTGTTTGAAATATTTTGGTTGTGTAATATTTCTACGTGTAATAGCAATAAAACATGAATTATGTTTAAACTGTATCAAAAGTTAATTTAAAGGTTGTTTATGTTTATTTCAGTACAAAGTAAAATATCCTTCTACAAGAGATTTCTTTTTTCTTATAATTTTGTTATTTTAAATTATTATGGTCGAACGTTTCCTACAGTTTAACAACTTAAGTAGATGAAATAATTTCGCTATGAAATTAAATACCCCATACATACTATACTTGATATTTTGAGGTTATTACGAAAACAATATGTAATTTTATTTTAAACACATTTTTTTGGAAAACGTACGGGTTTCAAATACTAAATAAAACATTAAATTTTCTTTTTTGACGTGAAAACGTCTAATAAACCGATGAACGCCGGCTGGACGCACGAAAAAGTGTCCCGTAAAGCACATTGTTCCACTACGGATGTGTCCCGTTACGCTCATTGTACGCATGCACCGTATCTCTCTTCCACTCGATTGGAACAACCATCGATTTGACTTTTCAATCATGTTTTTGTCGTTTGAATTATTAATATTATATAATTTAACGATCGTCCACCTATTTTCAGCACAATCGGTACGGTTATTTAAAAGTTATGTTGAATTTTCAAATACGTTTTTAACGAACAAGGGTGTTTTATAGTTACACATAATAATTCAAATTACACCCGGGATCTTTTGCACAAAGTTTTAAAAATTATTGTAACACATTATAAATAAGTTTGGTGTATTTGGGATGCGTATTTGTTATAAAACCGTATTATAAAAACGAAATAATATTATTCCCCTACGGTGCTGTCATCTACGGTGACGGACGCGAACCGAACGAATCGTGCTATCTTTTAGCTGCCGCGGGAACCAGGCACTCGTTAATACATATTTTCCTTTGTTTATCGCGAGGGGCGTTATTATTAATGAAATATAAATAAAATTTCGTTCCCGGGGCCACAATTGCATATCATTTTGAGCACTGGAAGACATAAAAACGTAAAATATTCTCGACGAATTTTAATCTGTGGTTTTGATTGCTTATTACAACAACAATTTCGGCAATAAAGGTTAATTATTCTTGCATTTTAAAAATCTGATTACTAGTATAATTTCAAGTATTTATTCTTTTATTATTAAAAAAAGTAGCATCTGTCGGCGAGTGCAGTAATAATAGGTTATGTTACAATTGACTAAAAAAATTATGGTAATTCATATAATTGATGATAGATATTTGATTACAGATTATTTATATGAAAACTTCTTCATATTTATATTTAAACTTTAAAGCTAAACGCCAGTTTTTAAAATTAATTACAAGTCATCTACACGTGAACTGTTTCGTTGACTGTTTATAAAGTGAAGTGAAAAGTTAGTGTGGTTTTCATTGCTTATTACAACACAATTTCGGCAATAAAGGTTAATTATTTTTGCATTTTAAAAATATGATTAGCCTATTGGTATAATTTGAAGTATTTATTATTTTATTATTGAAATAAAAATGATTCAATTTTATTCATAAAAGTTTGCAATCATTTCATCTATAAACTATCGTCCGAAAACCGACCTTACGGACAACCAATTTTTTAATTGTTCTTGCAATTGGGGAGATTGATTATATGTATAGTTTAGGACATACACCATTGCTGATTACAATGTATTACATAAGAAACCTCAATAATAGACAAGAAAGATAAATGTGCAAACACACAGAAATCAAGCGAAAATCAGAGAACATCAAAACATTTAAAACATAGACAGCACAGAAAATTACTTTGAAAGAATTGGTAATAAATTATTAAAGCACAAACGGATAAAGTGGGCTAACAACGACGAGACAGTAGCAACTATAACAGTAAATAAAGACGAAAAATACTTTGGACAACTCACAGAATGAAATTTACAGTACTTTTACAAAAAATTGTTTTGGAAACCAGTTGAAAGGATTTGTTTGCAATACTAAAAGAAAATATTATAACTTTGTACATCACATGGCTTTGGTTATTTTTGCATATATGAAATATGGTTTATCGCTTTATCGCAGTAAAACTGAATATTTCTTACAAAAATTTACTAATAATTCTATACTTTAATGGATGAATTCATTCGGCAATTTTTTTTAAACCGTAGAAAAGATAAACGATCAAATATTCAACAATTTGGCTTTATTTTGTTTTGCCGTGCTTAATATGCGCAGCTAATACTGGAAAGCTATTCAAACAACGGTTTGCAAATAACTTTAAATATTGAAGGTACTGGGGCAACACAAAGAATAAATGGTAACACTATTTTGTATTGATACAGTTATTTTCATGTAAATGTACAAATTAACAAATATGTAAGTTTACATGAATACTTCTGTTCTTTTTACAATAAAAGTTACGTTGCACAACGGCAAACAGAATAACCCAAGATGAAACTTAACAGATAATAATTGAAAATACAACGGCTATACAGAGACGCATAGGAGAACCCAGCGATGTGACAAAACAGTGATGATAGCACAGACGAACACCGTAAGCAACAGTTGTGCGAAGAAAACATATATTTTGAAAACCACAACGATGATAGCGCAGACTAACACTGTATATGTTTCCTAAGACAACAGTTGCGACGTTACGGGAAATAGATCTATTCCATTCTTAAGGCACAATCAGACTGAGGTTTGTCATGACATACAGTTTAATGAGTAATGGTGTACGTCCGAAACTACATATTGAATTAATTTACCTATTATTATTATTATTCAGTTTCAGCCATCAGTGGCTCATGTATTTGTTCTTTCTTTCGGAAATACCGTAAAAATGTCAACCTTTGTTTCCGCATTGTACCGCGACCTTTCCAATGTCAGTGTATGAAAGACGTGCTTACAGTAAGTCTTGTGTAAACTGGCATTAAATACCGACTTCTTGGGAAAACAATTACACATGCTTCTGTGTACGAGGCATTTCGGGCTATAACGGGGAGGAAATACATTATTGTAGCTCACTAAGTATTACAAGAATACTTATAAAATAATGCATAAGTAGCTAATTTGCTAACATGTCGATCCTTGTTTTTTTTCTCTCCTCTAAACCTGGAAGGGAGGGGTGCGGACCTGCCCCCTGGCTACGTGCAGCTACTACCAGCGCCAGGCTCCGGTGGTCCCGAAGGTCGCCGGCCACGTCCCGGCCTACAGGCAGCAGCCCGGCAGCTGGCGGCCGGCCACGTCCCGGCCTACAGGCAGCAGCCCGGCAGCTGGCGGCCGGCCACGTCCCGGCCTACAGGCAGCAGCCCGGCAGCTGGCGGCCGGCCACGTCCCGGCCTACAGGCAGCAGCCCGGCAGCTGGCGGCCGGCCACGTCCCGGCCTACAGGCAGCAGCCCGGCAGCTGGCGGCGAGCTAGACGCTGGGGAAGCCCGCGGCTTCAGAGCTAGCGGGGTGCTGTCATAACTTAGAAACACACAACTTAGAATTTTCTAAGTTATGACTTTCTACGTTACGACGTTTCTAAGTTGTGTGGTTCTGCGTTGCGTGTTTCTAAGTTATGACAGTTCTAAGTTTAGATAGTTCTAAGTTGTGACTTTCTACGTTATGACGTTTCTAAGTTGTGCGGTTCTGCGTTGTGTGTTTCTAAGTTATGATGTTTCTAAGTTGTGTGTTTCTAAGTTATGTGGATTTTTCCAAGTTTTCTAAGTTGTGACAGTTCTAAGTTGTGACTTTCTACGTTATGACGTTTCTAAGTTGTGCGGTTCTGCGTTGTGTGTTTGTAAGTTGTGTGTTTCTAAGTTGTGTGTTTCTAAGTTATGATGTTTCTAAGTTGTGTGTTTCTAAGTTATGTGGATTTTTTCAAGTTTTCTAAGTTATGACAGTTCTAAGTTGTGACTTTCTACGTTATGACGTTTCTAAGTCGTGCGGTTCTGCGTTGTGTGTTTCTAAGTTATGATGTTTCTAAGTTGTGTGTTTCTAAGTTATGTGGATTTTTCCAAGTTTTCTAAGTTATGACAGTTCTAAGTTGTGACTTTCTAAGTTATGTGGTGTTCCCGGAGCGAGCAACCCGCCCCGACGAGCTGCAGTCGTGCTGACGGCCCGCCGGACGTGGTAACGGTCGAGGCGGCCGCCCGGCTTCAGGCCGCTACGCGCCAGGCACAGGACTGGCGTGCAGTCTCGCCGGCGGCAGCGCGCCTCCGTCATTTCACGCAGGCACGCCCCTACACCACTTACAATACCGCGCGTCGAATGTTTCACACCTGATAAAAACACCCGTTCCTCGCACGTTGCAGACGAAACCATTGGAACGAAACTCCCGTAGAAACATGCACTGGATCTCGAACGTCATTCTTAATGAGTAACTTTTGATAAATCTCGAGCGGTTTTCTAATAGGTTGCGTTGCGTTAGTCCCTGGAGATCTTCTCGCCGTTGTGCGACCCAGCCAGGACCTGAGTTCTTCATCTCGGAGGTGCTACAGCTGAAAGGGCGATGGTTCTCTCACGCCTTCCATGTTGGATTTTTTTGGTAAGGACGGACCAATAAAATTCTCTAGTACCGACATGTGTTTAGTTTTCGAAAGATTCGATATTCTAGGCAAAACGATTAGAAAAAATATATATAAAAAATCCCTTTCGGCACAGCCTACAAGGCGTAGGTAGATTTCGATGTAGGTACCTATTTTTTCTGAAAACATTTTTGAAGCTTCTATAAACTTCTGGAACATTTTAAGGACTTTAATGGGGTTTATAAATCTTGAAACGAAAAACTATATAAAAAACATTCTGGAAGTCGCACCATGTAAACGGGTACTATATAGGTAGTATTTCTTCGAAATCTACCTAAAAGTGGAATATAGAGTCAGAAATTCAGACGATAGCACATGTCTTAGTCTACGACATCAATTTTCTTTGCAGAAGCTATCAAAGAAATAGGTACTTGTATTTTCCACCAGCTAAAATGCTCTCGAAACATTTCTGACACAAGAAAAAAAATTGTTTGTACACGCCATCCTCTGTATCCTGTATTCTCCTACGATATTAATGCGTGCCCAGGGTTTTCTCACTGTATCTATGCAGGTTTTACCTGGGTCCAAATTAACATTGTGTTAAGCTAGTTTTAGGATAAGGGAGTTAGTCATGGTGCCAATCGCTGCCGTGGCTGGCCAATCCCCGCACAGAGCACACGATGCATGGGACCCTCTTCTAACATGGCTGATCCCAGAATGGCTAGGCGTTGTAGAAGCACCTAGGACCATCCCTAACCCAGGACCACTCCTACAAAGTACACTTAGTACTTACTTAGTACTTAGTTAGGTTAGGAAAAAAAATTGAATGTACTGTTGTGAAACTTCGGCTTGCCGCAGTGATACACGCGAAGTTCAAACACGCGTATTTCTAAATGTGTGTTTGTGATGGGGGGGGGGGGGGGTGGTGATGAGTGATACTGCCTTTATGGTGGATTTCACGTGCGTTCAGATTGAGAGGGAAAGACTCAAAGAGTAGGACAGGATGCAGATGGAGCATTAGCAGTCAGACGTGATGCCATTTTGATTTTTTTCTTTTCTTTCTGATTTTCACATACCATTATGGCGGACGTTTGTTTAAATTTTTATCAGCTGTTCTAGCCTGCTTTTTTTTTTACTAAACGATGGTGGTCAAGCTGTTCGGAATAAAATTATATCAAAATAATACTGGTTAATATATTTATTTAAATGAAAAGTCCCGAACGAATATTCGTTATACAAATGTAATAATGATATGAGTTGGCGTTTATCTCCAATTTAACCTCAAATACAGGTACAGCTGGTACATTTGTAAACAAACGGCGGGAATTTTGGTACGTGCGGTACACTGAAATCCCCCTCCTCTTCACCTTAGCTCGGACCTTATGCTTAGAGACTGGAAAAATTCGCGCTTTCGATGACCTCTAGGAAAGACTCCACAACCCTCTACATACTCAGGCAAATGCCACTTGCTCATTGGCTATTGACTCGTGACACTTGTCAACTGGGACGCTTGCGATTCGATACTTTTTTGGTTGAAGGTTTCCCATTGACTAAAAGTTAGGGGCATGACGATTTCGCGAAAAGATTTTGGGACTAGATGAAAGTTAAAACACTGTAGCATTGTCTGTGTTTCGTTATTGGTTGAGTTTCTTCCAGGTACATATCGATTGTAACAACACCAATCACAGAGATTCAGTGCGGAAGCAAAAGCGTCCTGAGTGGCTTGGTCAAATAAGGCAACTACTTCTCTCACAGACGGCCGCCAATCACAAGGAAGAAACCACAGTTGTGGGTATACCTTGTTACAGTCTAATAAGTGTTCATATCTTTCCGCGAAATCTTCATGCTCCTACTAAAAGTCATTCAGATAAACTGTAAGCCAATCACAGAAGCAATATAAATGTACAGTTGTTTGGATTCTAGCATATCGTGAAATGAACCCGCGAATTTTTCCGGTCTCTACATGCTCCATCTGTGTGTTTCCCTGATCTCTGGGAAGGCTCCGTGTACGTGCTGCGCGGTTGGCTGCCCTGCGTGCGTCTCAAGGATCGCGTGACTGCCGCGGACAGCGACCCGACGAGTCACTGACTCGGCGACCGCCGAGTTCAAGGGAAGCCCGACGTTCACTTACCCCTGACCAGTTCCCCCGAACACACACACACACATTCGCCGAACGCTCGCGCAACTTCGCGATCGGAGTGGGGAAAAAAAACACAAGAATTAGTAACATTTTTCATTATTTAAAAGTATTTTAAATTTCACTGACCCAACGAAACTAACCTTTCGTAATAGATGCGATAACGAACAATTTTTTTTTGGCGTGACAACGTCTAATAAATCTATGAACGCCGGCTGCACGCACGAAAAAGTGTTCCGTTACGCACATTGTCCCGTTACGCTTTGTCCTGTTACGCTCATTGTACGCTTGCGCCGCATCTATCTCTCTTCCACTCGATTGGAACAACCATCGATTTGACTTTTTCGAGGCACATTAAACTTGAAACACTCACATGCGTTTCCTAATTTTCCTATCATCGTCCTATCCTTAACAGAATAACACAGATTGGAAGAAGTTAAATAGCAAACATGTATTAAAGTTATAGTTAAAATAATCTGTTCGTTAAAGTAATAAACATATTTGAATTAATGAGTGCAAATAAAAGTAAATTTATCAATTAAATTGTAGATTTTATTTTACTCCTTCTTTGTATCCATACAAAATAGTGATAATTCAATAAAAATGATTCAATTTTATTCATAAAAGTGTGCAATTATTTCAATAATGTTTTGTTATGACGTTGTCACGTTAAACTATCGTCCGTAAACCGACTTTACAGACAACTAATTTTTTTATATATATTTTGCGTCACAGACCTAACCTAATCTAGAGATTTAAAATAGCAAAATAAAAAGATTAAATAAAAATTCGAAGATGTATGAACGCGGGTTTTTTCAGGGTTTGCGAGTCGGAGTCTGTGAAGTTCAGGTTTCCTCGCGAGTTCAAAGGCACCGAAGGCGCTAGCGAGGGAGGGGCGCGGGTTCGAATCCCGATACAACTATGTCCCCGATTCAGGTACCCCCATACATGGGCGTCGCAACCGTGGGGGATGGGGGGACACGTCCCCTCCAATAATAAAAGTTCTCAATTTCGTCCCCTCCAATAATATATTTAGTTTCGTAGTTATATTAAAAATATGATTTCTGTGATATAACCCATATGTTGCGCATGGTGCATTTAGTCCAATCATGGTAATCTGAGCACTGTGTTTTTACAAATTTGTTCTCTGAAAATATTTTTTTTATATAAAAAATATATTACATAATACAAACCAACTATAATTAGAATATTTAGGAAAGAAAAATGCCTAAAAACCACCTTTTTGTACCTTCAAACCCCAAATTTTCCCGGCTTTTTTTTCCCCCAGGGGATGGATATTCCTCAATAACTAAATCATTTGCAGTCCCCCCCCCCCCCCCACAAATATATCCTTGCGACGCCCATGCCCCCATCCACTTTCACGATGTTTCCCCGAAATCACTCCAGAGAAACGCCTGGGATATTCTTCTTCACATGAGGCCATCGGATGGCCAGTACAGGATTTGGGGTTGCTCTAGAATATTGCGTAAACATATTAGTTCTCAGAAATCTCGAAAAGATGGTGGACCCGCGTGGTTCAGCCGTATAGTATATTTATTTCGTGAACTTCGCAGCATTTACACAGCTCGTTGGTATTAAAAATATAAAACTTTATAATAGTCCATCTATCCTCTAATACTTTATGATATGCTTTACAGTCCTAAAAAATAATGACAACTTGAAATATCCGCATTACAATTTTGACTACCCTTAATTAACTATTGAAATGTAGAAATACCGCAGCGTTCTTCATACTGCAGAAACACAACAAATTAACCTGAGTGAAGATCTGCTCCATTTTTTCGGGACATCCAAAACATCAGCTGGATTTTGGATTTTGGAAACAAACAGTTGTAAAAAACTTTCGTGGAAGTCACTATTTTTAACGATATAACTTCTAAATCATACCTATTGACCATCGTCAGGCGTGTTCAAGCACCATTTTCGAAATGTCTTAGGGTGTTAACATGCTTCGATAGTGAGGAAGAAAGTGACTTGGATTACTTCACAGTATGCCGTATCCTGACAATTGCCAACTTAACGTCTCAAACGGCTTACAAACACTCTTGAAACAGATTTGTGGGCGTCGAAGCTTTCTCTTGAACGCTTGGTTCTTAAGGTAAACAATTGATCGACTTAATAATACATTCGTCGTATAAACAAAATCAAATATAACAAAAAAATTGTTCAATCGGTTCAGATTCAAGTTACATAGGTTGGTAGGCTCATTTTTGTTGCTATCGCAGATTTTGAGGAGAGATGAAGTGACTATAAGACATTGTTTTATTAATCAAAAGTAATATTTGTAACGTTTTTTTAAGCGTAATATTATTGTATAGTTGATTAGTATCTAACACTATACTATCTTATTATGTAATGTTTTGTTAACGAATGGTTTTATGTACATAATTATAGGAATGGAAATGCGCCATCTTAGTTCCAAAAATTTTGAGGCAATGAGTAAATTGGGTTTCTCTAAATCATAACATGCCTGAAGTTTAAAGAGACTAACTAATACAATTGTTTTCGCTTGTTAAAATATTTTCGTTTAGTATTGAATTAATCATCATGTCTACAATAGACACTGTGCTATGGTATTTGTATATTTCCTGATGTGTAATCGCTCCCTTAACCGAGAACAATTTTCAATATTAGATATTTAAATATTTTTATGTTTAAAAAACTATTTAAATTAATGACATCTTTTGTTCATATCTTACCCTTAACACCTCGAAAACTGAATTTTCACCGTAACTATATAAACGACCTAATACATTTAGATCCGGTTAAGAGCTAACAATTCAATTCATGCATTGATCATTAACTTGCCAGGAAATATTATGACGGTTATTTCAAGCAAAGTAATTGTAGGTATTAAAAAAATAAATAATTATGTTCTTAATTTTTTGGTTATATTGCTACAAAGACTCAGTTTTCTTCGTTATTCAAACTATATTTCTATATGAGAATATTAATATATTTCATACTCACTTATTACTGCACAGTAATCGTATACTTAAGATTTAAAATAAAAATATAGCAAAAACACAATTTGAACACATGCTGCTTAGCAGCGATGATGATTGCAACTCTTTTTTCTAAGTCTTTTTTCTTTATCTTTATATATATATATTTCTTGTGTGCGTGTGTATGTCACTGAACTCCTCCTAGACGGCTGGGCCGATTTTGATGAAATTTTTTGTGTGAGTTCACGGGGATTCGAGGATGGTTTAGATTAACAATTGGATATTTTATCTCGATTCTGAGTTAAGAAAAAACTAAAAAAACACGCTTTAAAAGCAAAAAAACTAAGCATTGTTGATAATTAGCCTCCATGGCAACGGGCTTTTGCATTGTTGTTGCCTTCTGCGTAACCATGGGAAAGGTTTTTGGTAACGGCAGTGGCGTGCCCAAGAGGAGGGGTATGTATAATGAGAAGATACAAAATGTCCAGCGTAGAAATACTTACCGCCATATCCATATCTCACAAAAAGTACATTTGGGCAGGACAATGTCTGTCGGGTCCGCTAGAAATATATATAGAGATATATATGTCCGTCGGGTCCGCTAGAAAGATATATAGAGATATATATGTAGAAAGATATATAGAGAGATAGAGATATAAATAGAAAGATAGAGAGAGTTATAGAGATATACATAGAGAGATAGAGAATTAGAGAGATAAAGAGAGATGCTTAGTATACGTTCAAAAAATTACAAAAAAAATTGATTGAGGCATTGCAACGCATGCCGGGCATTATCTAGTATAAGTGTATATTTCATTCTAGGTGTGTAAGTTCGAAATATAACATTGGTATTTTGTGTTACATTACCGTTTTCTATTAGCCATCGATGCATGATTTTTCAACAGTCGTTTTATGTTAGCAAGTATTTTTTCTTGGATTATTTCCAAGAGCGAATCGAGATACGGGACATGTTTCAACGAACAAACACGCTTTGTAACTGGCAACTTCTCAAACACGTGTGCTAGGCGGGTAGTCTATGCATAATCGGCAGGAAAACCTTCGTCTGCGATGTTGCTTCTTTCAACTACTTGCAGTGCAAGTTTCATCTGAGGTATTTCCGAACCTGTTTGTATGGAAGTGAATACGGTAGTGTAAGTTTTCCCACTGTAACAAAATGGAACACCTTTTGCGTTTCTATCGTCAGCCCAACAGAAAAAAGCTCAATTTTTCGCACTGGCAAGCATATAATATGCTTTTAATATAAAATGTATTCTGTGTATTATGGCCAATTTATGTCTCAAAAATTTTTAATGCATTTATTTCTTTTTTAAGAATGATTTTTTTTTGTGTTTTAAAAGAGTTAAGTTTTAGCAAAACTAGAGGAAGGTTTGTAGTTGTAATATATTTTTATTAGTGCAGGTTGATAAGTGCGATGCTCGCTGGTGCTGCTAGAGCGGTATCGCCTCTAAGTGCGAGGGTCTTAACTGGTGGGCAGTATTCTCGTCGTTCATAGACAACGCGCATAAACTAGCTAAAAATTAAAAAAAAATGTTCACTTGTATTGCAAACCTGAAATTTAATCTTACCAACAAACATAAATGCCTCTCTAAAGTAAGGATAATTTATGACCCGTTCAGGGAGATGATATTCTAAAGATATATTGGGTGTATATATATAAAAGTAAAAGGTAGACGCCATCTTAGTTCCAAAATTTTCATAGGCCTTGAAATGTTTATATGTCCTGACTTTCAAAATTTGACTTTCATGAAAGCATAGTTTATAGATTAATAGAAGATTGAAATGAATAATAAGATGCTAAAATGGTCCCCCCCTGCGATGCAATTACTTGGCGTTTTGTATTATATACATTTTTGGCAATTTCTACAACCGTAATAATATTAAGTAGCCCATATGTTAGACGCTTTGTAGCTTTCCTATTGGGTGATCTCAGCCATTTTAATATAATTAAATTTTCGTTAGAAACATTAGAAAATTTTTAAGGCATAAAAACTGTTGAAACCAATATGGATACATTTGTTCCTATCATTTTGGATTATTTCCTTTTTTTAACAATTATTTTCGATTTTAAATTATTATAATTCTGTTAAGACAAACTACATACAAAAGCATCATAAGCATTTAAAATATATTACAGAAAGTTATGTAATAACAAGTTACAGACTGAAAACGCCTGTACAATATTATGTGATTGATTTTGGCAGACAAATATAAATGTCATAGTTACGCCTGTTCACAAATGTAAACTTCAAAACTTTTCTGTTTTCAACAGCTTTTCTTTTCAAGCAATGCAAATAACACTTAAGCTGACCCTCAAAATACTTCATTTTTTAAAAAATCTAAGATTGTAAACACTAGCACTGCACTAACACTCCTTAATAATATTTTTTTTATAATTTAGTAATTTGCTTTGATTTAAAAAAAAAAATAAAACAACGTAAATTGTTTATAAATTGTATAGGGTTTATGTAATGGTTTATAGAAATTTTAAACAATATTATTATTTCATCTCTTTCATAATATGACCACGTAATAGTAGTGTAGTATATATATTTCAATTAACTGTTCGTGTGTAGTTTTTGAGATAAAACTTTTATATGCGTAATATATTAGCTGTCATTTTACGGAATTTGGTAGGAGTGATTTCGTGAAAATGGAACGAAGTCCATGAACATAAATGTGACACAAAGATGGCGGACCCACGTGTGGCGACATAAACCCGTATAGTACAATACATTTATAAACATTAGGGGACATACCAAACGTATTGGTGTGCCAAATGAAACGTTATTCTAGTAAAAGCACCTGAAATATATTTGGTAAAATAAAATAGCCACAGTAAAAAGTTATCCCAAGTTTTAAAAAAACGTAAGACAATTGGCATTACAGTAATTATAACATATATTCTCCTTATAATTATCTCAACTAGCTTATTAACACAGCGGTACGGTGCGCACTTATTAACCTCAAGGGACAAATTTTAAATCTCACCTTTAGTAATTTTTAATAACATTATAAAATATAATATTATATAATAATGTTGTATCAGCTCAATAAAGTTAAGGGTTGTTTGTAGGAATTATTTACATACATATTTCAGTCGTTTATGTAAAAAAAATATATACAAACATATACTTAGTATTATAATATGTTTTTTTTTTTTCAAAAGATTTCAAGTAAATATTTTAGTAATTCCATAGAAGTATAACTTCTAACATGTGCGGATTCATAGTATTAACTGTTTAGTGAATTTTAAAAAGATGGACAGTGCTTAAATAAAATTCCTTGTCGAAAATCAGGTCCAAAGCCGGGATTTTACCGCAGCCGTTTCTAACAGATTAAAAATTTTGGTTGTTTCGTGCTGGTAATTGCTATCTGCGTTTGATGGTGGCAAGCAACTTTTACGACTCAGGCAGCGAATTCTAAGGGCAGGCGCTGAAAGTATGTTTGAGTTGCGTATCCAGATATTGGGTAATTGATAACGAATATTTTATTTATCAGTTTATTTATCACGCTCGGAATCATTTAAAATAATTTTACGTTAAATTTCGTGTCCGAGTTTAGTTTTATAAGTTTATTTGCAACATGAACAACATGAAAACACACGAGTTTGCTCGTTACCGAGTTTAGATGTTTACACAACACTGGCGAGTACTGAAAAACAATTTTTTTATATAACACCCCTTTTAGTAAAAAAAAAATTACACCAACACTGTCAGTGTGAAACTATAGCTTATACATATTTTTGGGTTTTAACAAACATTGAGTGTAAAATCACACCAGCGCTCTGAGTGTGGAACTTGTTTCTATTTTTTTTTGTGTATCATTACTCATGGGATCGATTACTGTCCGGGGTAACCCCCCCCCCCCCACCCCCACCCCCACCCCCGGAATTCTTGCGTAAGCCTTGGAGAAGGAGGATAGGGTTTCATGGGAGGTACTTACAACCAATTGAATGCCACTTAGATTAAAACCCGTTCGTCCGTCTCGAAAGCCCTCGACGTTTACAAGACTTCCCAACCCCCCCCCACCCCCCCCCACCCCCGCCCGCAAAACCAACCCTCTCGGTTAACCCTCCAAACAAACGCGAGCTAGTTTTTCAGTATTCGCCAGAGATTAATAACATCTAACTTCGGTAACGAGTAAAAAATTCAAGAGTTCTCATGTTGCTAATACTCTCATATTACTGAACTCGGACACGTTATTCAGCATAGGATCCTTTAAATATAATGCTTAACGTGATACATATACGCAAAATTGCGTTTTCAACTACATTTTTGTTCAAGTGAATCACGCGTAGTTTCCGCACCCGCCGCTAGAATTCGCTGCCGGAGCAGATACATTCGTCGACTATCGAAACGTTCGAATTTGCAGGCCGAAAC
Organism: Bacillus rossius redtenbacheri; assembly: GCF_032445375.1. Lineage (NCBI taxonomy): Eukaryota > Metazoa > Arthropoda > Insecta > Phasmatodea > Bacillidae > Bacillus > Bacillus rossius. The sequence goes on from NC_086330.1 coordinate 356,365,398, forward strand.
CTTAAACTTTTTAATGAAACGACTCCGATGAAAGCAAAAAAAAAAAGAACTTCAAAATTACTAATCCCTGGCTTTGAACCCAATTTTCGACAAGGAATATTTATTAAAATACTGCTGACCTTGTTAAAAATTCATTAAAAAAAGTTAACACTGTAATGTTTCCCTTTGGCTTTGTGAACTTTGGCTGGTGCCTTCCGCCAACAGATGGCGACGACTTGGTCTCGTTACACAACTCCGTTCTTTAAAACTACCGTCCGAGAAATCACTCCCACCAAACGCCGTGTACCGAACGCGAACAACCAACTCACCTGCGCGCTCCAGGTCGCGCGAGAGGCTTGTCGGAGGAGGAAGCGACGGGCGGTGACATCCCCGAAGCCAACAGGGGCGGGGCGGCGAGAGGGGCAAAGGGGCGAAGCCCTCGGCGGCGGCTCTTCCGGCGCTCGTCGCCCGAAGAACCAACACTCTCGCCACTCGTCCTCACGCAGTAGGTCGGTACAGCCGTTCCACGCGGACCCGATTCGCAGGAGGTCCCTGGAGGCCTGGCGCGTGGCGACGACGCGGTTCTCTCTCCGAGCTGCGGCTCCCGAGACAGCCTCCCGCGAACCAGCGGAGAGAGAGAGAGAGAGAGAGAGAGAGAGAGAGAGAGAGAGGTAGACCACGTGACGGCCCGCGGAGCGTGGCGGGCGAGGACTCCGCCCCCCTGGAGGAAGCGCCCAGGACCGCGACCGACTAATTCCCCTCGTCGTAATTACCGCATTCTCCAAGTTAAATAGCGAAAAAAAAAAAGAAAAAAAAAACACACACACACACATACACGTGGTGGGTGCGTGGATGCCATGCGCATAGAAGTGACACTTCGCAGATAGAGGAGGGATATGAAAGTATAAAAATTTGCGCAAGTATACAAACTCAAAAAAACTACGCATGTTCTCAAATTGCCCAAGCATGCAAGTGTTGAAAAATTGGGAGTACGAAAGTTGCGAGAGTGAAAATTTACAAAAAACGTGAAAGTGTTGCATGTTTGAAAAGTTTGGAATGTGAATGTTTGCAAGTGTGAACTTTTGCCACGTGTGAAAGTTTCCACGTGTGAAAGTTTACACGTGTGAAAGTTTGCAAGAGTGAATGTTAGCAAGTGTGAAAGTTTGTAAACGCGCAAGTTTGTAAGCGCGCAAAGTTTCAAGCGCGCAAGTATGCAGGTATATAATTGCGCTAATAGGCACGTGTACAAGCCCGCTAATATGTAAGAATACAAAGAATACAACTACGCAAGTGTGTAAGTGCACAAATATACAAGTATGCTGCAACGCAAACATGTTATCGAGCGCCCCCACTCCTGATTCCCTTCCCCTTCACACCATTCGAGGCCACACTTCTGATTGTTGCAAGTTTCGTTGCCCTCTGAGCGTCTCACTTTCATTACGCTATTATGACTTCATCGCCTTAACTTACCAAACCGGCTGATATGAAGTTTCACTTCATAAAAAGTTGTAATAACTTTGCCTCGTGTTCTTGGAAAATAAATCAATGAAGCAAATAAAGCACTTCGAAGTAAAACTGATATTGGCCGTTTCAGTTAATTTGGCCCTTTTAAAACTATTGTTTAGTGTATTTTTTTCACTTCAGTATGAGTTAAAGGCTTTAAACCTTGTTATTTTTATTTATTTTGTGTCAACGTCTAGTCTGTCATTATAGACGATAGCTCGCATAAGCACAAACCAAGGATATTGGGAAAGCAATACCGCATAGCTTATATAGTACTGGCTGATGTATCTATGATTCGCTGCAGAAGTTTACAGAACACTCTCACACTGATAATTTTACAGATAGACAAACTAACTCTCTCTTTAATTTTTGTACGTTAACACAAAAAAAAATCACAGAGGTAGTATTAGAGAACGGATCATTTTATTCAGAATTTGAATCGAAACTGAAACGTTAAACGTATCTCACAACTGCAGCAAAGAAAGTATAGTAAAACGGTCAAGTGAAACAGTGTGCAAATAAATTATCACTATTGTACCTAAACAAAAAAAAACGGCGGCAAAAAAGTGCACAATGTTTGAAGTTGTTATGACTCTCTGCTGTAGTCGTTACATACAGTATTTCGGTTACATTCGCACGGAACAGTGAGATTTCGAAAATCGCTAAATATACTAAGTATATGTATAATCTAAAGATAATGCTGGGGAAAAAATCGTTTTAAGGACATTAACGGACCACTTAATCAACACCCTCCCCCTAAATCTTCCAATTTTCCTGTCTGAAGAATTTGCGTATCAATTTTCACGGCTCTAGGCCACACGAAATACGCGACGGACAGACAGAAGGACCAACAAATTCTCACTTATATTCTTACAGCAGGAAACATCCTAGGATTTTCCTGGAATGTTTGCTGGAAATCGTGGATCGCAGAAATCAGGATTGCCGTATTTACGACCTCAGGAAAGAGGTTCCAGTAGAATGCCACTGCAATACCTCTATCCGTATAGGAAAGGCGTTAATTCAAAAGAGCTGGTGTCATTATTTCGACGATAAAAATTTAAATTAACATTTTTCATAGGGAAAAATAAATTAGAAAATGTTTGTTAAAACCATCTTTAAAGTAAACTGTTCCAGGAAAATTTCTGCACATTAAAAACTAATTTATTGGTGGAAATTTATATGATTTTCTGCACTTTAAAGAAAATATAATTAATGGGACAGTTAATTTACATTAATGCACTACACTGCCTTAGTTTAGACCAGCTATATGACTATGAAAGATCTAGAAAACACGAACGAAATAATGAAACCAAATTTATTTTCAAATATTTATTTTATTCTTCTTAGTATTCGTAAATTGCGTCTCTATGTTTTATCATACAAGTAAATCCAAAAATAAACTGTTTTGACTGCAACAAACAACCCTCCAAATAATTAACATATAAATATTACACATAGACTATCTCAGCACTACTTTGCATTTTGTCCAGAATAATAAAGTATGGTTAAAGTAGCAGGAGAAAAACGGAGTGTAATAAATTATACAGGTTTGACATAGTGTCAAAACTTCTAAAATTAATTTTTTTTTATTTATTAAAAACATTTTAATTACAACATGCATTTGCAGAGTTCATTTCAACGATAATTCTACAAGTTTCAAAATAATATATCATCTGATTTTGTTATGCAAACAGCCACCTCTCACTACATAGTATCTGCACTTTAATAATAAATACGAACAACAAGACAATGTCTTAGGATCATGTAAAATTACATCCTCCTCAAGGTACCATCAAGTAGCTGCAACATGTTATACAGTGAAGCCAAAACAACTTAAGTCCAAAGTTATTTCGAGCAAGCGTGTCTTTTTGGAATTTTTTTTCCGTAATGCGAATAGCGTAAAAAAAAAATTAATGCGAAGGAAATATAATGCTAGAAGTACTGTAGTTAAATGCAGGTAACTAATTCTTTGGGTTTGAGGGGCCATGTACGTGTTAATGATGCGAGTGCCCGACTTTTCTGATTGCCTTTCTTTTTTTTGCCAGCCATCTTCAAGGGTGGTTAACAACACGAAGATGGCTGCAACAAGAAATGACGAAACGTCTGGCTGTGCTATCATTTTCACTGGACGTGGTCTCAAACCACAAGACTCTGACCACTAAATATATACCTATATATTTACATATTTAAATGCAGGTAATATGTCAAGAATGTTAGGTACCTATACACGTAACACCGTAGCAGTGAGTCGGTCTTCAACGCTTGCACAGTTCCTCCAAGCTTTCTAGGTATTCCTTCCCTTCGTGGAACACCTCGCAAATCAGGCTGAAGGTCCCGTTCATGATCGTGTTCAGTTGTTCCTCGAGCTTGCTGGACAGGGCAGATTCTTTTGCCAGCGCCACGGCGCAGCAACAACAGGCGATCACGAGCAACAGCCTCATCTCTGAAAGCACGAGCACGGATTCCTTCCACAGACTCGCAGATGTGGCCCGGACAGAGGTCCTTGGTTTGAGTCGTTTGCTGGTCTGCACTGCGTGTCGTAGAGGGAACCCTGAAGAACGGACAGGGAAATATGAATGCAAACACACAGTTCTTTCGCCTGTGCCAGTAACTTGCCTCGATAATGACACGGGACCATCAGTAGCGTAGCCAGGATTTGTGTATGGGGGGGGGGGGGGGGGGGTTAAGAAGCATTGGTTTCCCCCCCCCCCCCCCCATTAAAGCGGGGAGTCCGGAAAAATTTGGATTTTAAGATGTAAAATAGTGCTATTTGAGCAGTTTTCGGTACTTAACTTTAAATATTGTAATGGTAAAAATATTATTAATTTTTTAATAAAAAAATTGTTTAAGTGATGAAGTAAGAAATTAATTAAAGATATTTTAATCAATCCAAGTGCCTTGTCCACGTCCACTCAAAATCATAAATCATGCTCGAAGCTCGACAGTACAAAAGAAAAGGAATAAAAATGGTTGGGTTTCGGCAGAACTGGCCTATTCCTGGAAAAAATTCGCTTTAGCTTGAAGAGTTACCCAGTCACCACCTGCTTATAATTACCGCGCTGGTTAAATACAATAGGTGTAAGATATTTGAAAACTTGGGACCCGTCACGGCGTCACAACCTTATAGCTTCTGCTCGTGACAGGGGTAGGGGAAGGGAAGGAGAATCGGTAGGGCTCGCTTACTCTTCCCCTCCAGTGCAGTGGCCGGTGATAGCAGTAAGACACCCAGGCTTTTAGCTAACCTGTTTTCAGATAAGAAAAAAAATGGTTGGCTAAGGGGGGGAGGGGGTTTAGAACCCCTAACCCCCCCCCCTAGCTATGCCCCTGGGGACCATAAAATCATAACCTGTTTGTTAGCGACAGGTGACGTAACAAAGACCATCGCTGCAATTTTCCAATCAACATATTCATCTTTTTCTTCACTGGCTGACACGGCCTAAGTATCTTCAATGTCCGATTATTGTGTCGTGTATCACCGTGGAGAGTGCAAAAGTCTGACACCAATTCCCTTACACGTCCAATAACTATGGTGGGTGGGTGAAATTATGATACCCCCGAAGGCAGAAACGGGAAAAATAGTGGTACGCAGTTAAGTCTCCTAGGAATAAATGATGATACACAGTATGTGTCCTAGGGATAAATTATAGTATATAGTATGTGTCCTAGGATAACATTATGGTACTTAGTACGTATTCTGGGGAAATTATGGTACGTAGTATGTGTCCTAGGAAAAAATGATGGTACAGTATGTGTCCTAGGGAAAAAATGATGGTCCGCAGTATGTTTCTTAGGGTAAAATTATGGTATGAAAAGATGGGTGGGCATACAATTTTATCGTACGCTTTGATACGTGGAAGGAAGGATGAAGGTAAGAATAATGGTACGAGGGTAATAGAAACGGGGATGTTTGCTGTAGTCATTAAGATGGGCAGATGTTAATAGACACTACGAGGTCATGTGTTAAAGGCATTGGAGGGAGATTTGTTACTTCCCTATTTTCTGCAAGAGACATAGTGTCATCGAGGAGGGGTTGAAGTGATTAATTTATCACATGTTGGTATTCTAAAAACTCGGAAAGAGCAAGGGGTTATGTTCCAACACATTGCCGGAGGCCATCTTAAAAATAAATTTATCACAGACAGATTACCCTCACAGAATGAGGCACAACACGACACGTCACGACATTTTGTCTGATAGTAGGGCCTAGTTGACTTCCGTGAACCGTATTTACATACGAGCAATGCACACAGAATCAGACGCGGCACGGTGCCACAAAACTGTCGTGAACAGACTCGAGGCGACAACATCGAACGACCGCTCCAAAGTTTGTCGCGAGCAGTGTTACGTGCATGCGCGAGTATAAAACAATTGGTCAACAAAGGCATGCTTCAGTGTATTTATAACTGACGGGTCGTTACCACAACGCCGAAATACCATAACGCCGAATGTCAAAATTGACCACAACGCCGACAGCTAGAAAACTGCTGTGTACTACAACGCCGAAATAACAACTGAATGAATTTGTGTGTGTTTCTTAAATGTACCTTAACGCCGAAATACCACAATCAAACATAACCTTACCTAACCTAACCTAACCTAGCGTAATATAACCTAACCTAACTTAACCTAGCCTATCCTAGCCTATCCTAACCTAACCTAGTCTAACCTAACCTCGTCTAACCTAACCTAACCTTTGTGGCAGTCCTGCAATGACATTTTTCGGCGTTAGTTATTTCGGCGTTGTGGTAATTCGGCGTTGTGGTACACAGCAGTTTTCTAGCAGTCGGCGTTGTGGTCAATGTGGCATTTCGGCGTTGTGGTATTTCGGCGTTGTGGTGCAACCTTATAACTGACTAGTTACTGACTTTTTCTCATTGACAATTTAATTTGAACAAAAATTTACTTGCAAAGTATTTTAATGGAATGTTCCTCAGTATTGAGCCGGATGCAGATCGATTAGTATGTTCATTATCAGGAAATACTTATTTTGTACAATCCATCTTTGAAGGAGTATCACGACAGAAATTTGATCTCAAGAATGTGGGGAGGAATGGACGTATCGAGAATACGGTTTTCAAGCTGCCCGTCTTGTCTGATCCTGTGTTTCCCCCAGCCTGTCTCTTAGACCTCATTGTCGTCAAAATGTAGATTTTGTTGTTGTGGTTTACAGCATCCAGTACCAACGACCAAAGTTTGAAGAGAGTTTTGTGGAGTAATACTTATGGACTACCAAATATTTTACTAAGTTATTTTATAGGTGTGCATTATTCTGTGTTGGGAAGTTTTTAAATTATCTTAAATATTGCATTCAGGGAATAATTTAGAGAAATACAAGTGGAATTTGGCAGTTTCAGTTAATGAATAGCGCAGAAAAATTATATTCTATCTGAAATGAGCGGACATGGAAATCATTTGTGATTTATATCCGCTAGAGTAGACGTAAAAGAGTAGCAGCCCACGTGGTTATGACATGGGGGATAATAAGAGGGTGTGTACAATATTTGCCATTTTTGAAATTGAAGTCAAAATATAATCAATATCTCACCCCGTATTTCCCGTATGGATTTAAAAAAAATTATTTTTGGTTTTAGTTAAATTTAACTATGATTTCTTGCTGATGCGTTCTTTGAAAGCTTTGTCTACCAAAACTCCTTCCTTGATGGCATCTTTACGATCCATTTTCAGGTTATGAAACAAACCTCACAGCATTAGCCATTAGCCTTCACGAGGCCACCTGACTGGGTGAACGAGTTCTAAAAAGCTCGGGGGCGCTAAGGGCGACACTGCCTAGCGCATCACACGCCTCTTCGCCTCTACGCACCGAGGCACAGAACTGGAGTGTAGTGTCCTGGTTGGTTACTCGCCTTTATGAAACTTCCAGCTGTGGCGCTATAATTTTATGCCGGTATATTTACTGTACTTTCCTATACCATGTACAATACTAGGTTTAAAAAAAATCATGCCTAAAAAGTCCATGAAAACACCCGTTTTGGCCTTTTTAACTGTCGAAAATAAAGTTAATTACGAAACCTTTAAAAGAAAATTGTGTAGACAAGTGCGGCTCTATCCTTAAGCAGACACTAACAGTAAATCTTAAGCTTTCACCTTAATGCAGCTTTGGTTTGTATATTGCTAACCAGGATGACTTCAACTTGAGAACAGACTTCAACTCCGTAGAGCAATCCCATCATGGGCTATAAGCAGGAACCTTTTTATTGTGCTTATTTATTTAAATAGTGACCATGTAAGCGGAGTTAGGAATTTTCAGGAGACGACATGACGTGAGGAAGTTGAAGTCAATTTTGTTACCTCGACATCGCCAAATTTTTGTTCCACCCAAAAATTTACGTAAATGGTGCTTGATAATCGGATGATGGTTAGTAAGTACGGATTATAATCTCCGTTGTTAAAAACAGCTACTTTCATAAATAAAAAAAATACAGTTATTAAAACTGTTTCCACACTGTCGACACTACACTTGAGCCAATTTTTTTGGGCGTCTAACCAATATGGCACAACACTTAATAAAAAAAATTGGTTATCTGTAAAGTCGGTTTACGGACGATAGTTTAACGTGACAACGTCATAACAAAACATTGATGAAATGATTGCATACTTTTATGAATAAAATTGAATAATTTTTATATTAATAATAAAAGAATAAATACTTGAAATTAAACTAGTAATCAGATTTTTAAAATGCAAGAATAATTAACCTTTATTGCAGAAATTCGTTTTGTAATAAGCAATGATAACCACATTAACTTTTCACTTCACTTTATAAACAGTCGAGTGGAAGAGAGATAGATGCGGCGCAAGCGTACAATGAGCGTAACGAAACACAGCATAACGAAACAATGTGCGTAACGGGATACAGCGTAACGGAACAATGTGCGTAACGGGACACTTTTTCGTGCGTGCAGCCGACGTTCATCGATTTATTAAAAGTTGTCACGTCAGAAAAAAAAGGGGGGGGCATAAAAACAAGTATTCTGTAATCATGCAGACGTGGCCACATAACTAAAGTCCCTGCCACTTATGAGATTTTTTTTATTTGACAAACACCAGTTAATGTCGGCTCGCACTGCTTTATCTCCGTCGCCACGTCTACCGCACGAGGACACGCTACGACCGGCTTAATTGCGTGCGCGGGGGCGGGACCTCTGCGAAGCGTCGCGACGCTAACGAGCACACGCAAGCGGCGAAGTCTCCGCCGACGCCCTGGGGCCGGTATCCCAATGTCGCTCGGGTGGAAGGGTAGAGCGATACGGCCGTAAAAGCTAACACTCCCGTGGGTCGTATTACGAGAATCTGTCCATAACCGAATCCCAGCAAGGAAACAGATCGGCAACCGTTTTGATAAACATGGCCCTGCGCGAGGCTACAAACTGGTTCCAGCGGGAGACGCACCACAACGCCGAAATACCACAACTCCGAACGTACAATAACGCCGAATGCCAAATTGACTACAACGCCGACAGCTAGAAAACTGCTGTGTACCACAACGCTGAATTACCACAACGCCGAAATACATTCACGCCGAAAAATGTCATTGCAGGACTGCCACAAAGATTAGGTTAGGTAAGGTTAGCACACGAATTCATTCAGTTGTTTTTCATTTTGCTCCTTTGGCCCCCCCTCCCCGCAGCAACATTTTTCGGCGTTACTGTATTTTGGCGTTGTGGTACACAGCAGTTTTCTAGCTGTCGGCGTTGCGGTCAATTTTGCATTCGGCGTTATGGTATTCGGCGTTATTGTACGTTCGGCGTTGTGGTAACGACCCGTTCCAGCGCATTCTTAAGGACGTTTCAGATTCATCGATACAATTGTTATGACAGAAATACTATAGATAGCAGCAGCACCATCGCACAAAAATAGAACCGTTTCTCTTATTTTCTCGAGTACTTTTAAATTTACGATTATTTGTTGTTGTGACCATTAAAGTGCGCTAAATGTATTCCAGGATAGATTCGCTACCATAAATGTTTCATTTGGCATACCGACGTGCTTGGTATGTCTCCCGATGATCACTATATATGACTATGTGCGAGTTGATGGCGCCAGACTTGGGTCCGCCATCTGGACGAAATAAACAAAAAAGTGAACTCTGCGCATGAGCGGAATTTTGGCAACAGATCGGCAACGGATACATAACCTAAATCCGTTCCCTAAAAATAAGTGACTGGCCGTGTCCTATCGTGCACTAGGAATGCGTTGTAGCTAGAGACCGGAATAATTCGCGGATTCATTTCGTGATAGGCTGAAATTCAAACATGTGTACAATTCTGCCGGTTCTGCTATTGGCACGCAGTTTAACTGGAGCTCTCTGAGCCAACGAGAGACTATCGACCAAAGAAGCGTCGAATCACAAGCTACCCAGTGGAGACGCCTCACAATTTAGTACCCAATGAACACGCGTGTTCACTTGAGAAATGCAGAGGATAATGGAGGCTATCCTAGAGGTCATTGAATCCGCGAATTTTTCCGGTCCCTAGTTGTAGCACATTCAACACCTAAAGCTTTTATTTTTGTGTCTTGGAATACCGGCCTAAGACCCGTTCTGCAATGGCACGGAAACTGAGACGGATCACGTAAACGGAGACGGATCTAACGGAACATTTCGCTATTGCGTCTTCTGCTTCCAGATAGCACGGAAACGTAACAAATAGCAACTATAATAATAAATAGCAATAGAGATTGCATTTCAATGTTACTAATTACTAAATTGATTTTAAAATATATATTATGCTTCAAGAACATAGCACAGGCAGAATTTGTATATATATATATATATATATATATATATATATATAATGAATAAAACCCACCAAGTAATAATATAAAACTTAGATATTCTTGAATCTAAAACCGTTTTTAACGTATTTAGAACATAAACAAACATGGCTACCACCGCAGCCAAGTACTCGGCTTCTATTGGTCGCACGGAGCAACGTATGAACCAGTGAACAAGTGTGCATAAGATCATGAAGTCTATCCAGGAGGTCACCGAGTCCGCAAATTTTTCCTGTCTCTACCAATCTATTTAAAAAAAACTGTAGCTGTACAAAGACTAATTGTAGGAGTTTGTTCAAAGACTTGAAATTGTACTCGCCAACAAGCCAACAAGGAGGGGGGGGGGGGGGGGGGCGGTCGCTTCTGCATGATCACGTGGTAACCGATTGAAGACTTTGTTATTGTTTTTTTTTTGTCAACTCATGGCCTCAGCCATGTTGGTTAGACGTCCAAAACATTGCATGCAGTGTAGTGTTTGCATTGTGAAAAATAGTTCTAAATGACCGTATTCTGTGGAAGTGACTATTTAACGACGAAGACTAATTAATAAGTACTTACTAACTATCATCGGGCGTGTTCGAGCACCGTTTCCGCAATGCTTGGGCGTGACAATAAGATGGCAAGGGGAAAAAACGTGACCAACTACGTCCCAGCATGCTGTCTCCTGACAACTCCTAACTCCATGAATGTTAACGACACACGAGCAAGGAATAAGCGTTAAACATAACATTATTACAATTTTTTTTTTACGTGAATACGTCTTTAAAATTGCTTCCATAGTGGGAGGCAATTCAAAAAAACGAATGATAACATAATCGGGGGATACAGTTTGGTGTTTTAGCTACATATCTATCATCTCCATCCAAAATTTAATTACACCACTGGATACCTAGCTAAAGTATCAAAGAATTGGTTACGTTAAGTGAGGATTGTGACGCATCGCACGCGGTGAAGGGGGAAGCGCCGCCATTTTGAGGTCAATTTGCTGCGTTTCGAGATTTCCATTTAGTATAACTTTTGACTCGGAGAAGCTACGACGTTCATTTTAAGTTTCAATCGTCAGCTATCTTCAAAATATATCGATTGCATATATATAATATTATTGTAAAATAGTTATAGTGAATATACATTATGTTAAAATAAAAAATAGCGTATTTTATATTTCGTATAGAAAATACTACCTGTTACGTACACGTATTCACGTACAGCACACGGCCGTGTCCACGACACAGCCACACCTCATTTTTTTTTTTTTTGCTGTTAATACTTATCATTTTGACTTCGATTATTAAAGTGTTAAAGACTGCACACACACTTCTACCCTCCATTACTCGTCCTCAGTTTTTCCAGCTCTTACACTGTTCCGTTAAAACCTCAGGAATACTTATGTTTTGATCATTACCAAGCAATGGTCTGGCAAACTTCCAGAAATCATCAAAGCTTGTGGGCACTAACTAGTGCATGTTCAATTACAATTATGTAATTTTTTTTTAACTAGATGGTAAACAGCTTTCGCCAACAATCAGTCTCAATTTTCTTTATTTCTATTATTATTTTATTTTTTCTCTACATAATCTACATAATTGACTATTTTTCACAATATTGCTTAACAAAACGAATATATATTAGTGATGCCAAATAATTATCTCGATAAATTGTTATTTCTGTGCCACATTCACGACACTGAAGGAAAAAAAACTGAAGACTGTGAATTGAAGAATACTTGTTTTAAAATTAATCAACTTTTTTCAGCTTGTTTTGAAGCCTGTTATTCTTACCCTTTAGCTGAAGTTGTCTTCGCAGTATTCTACTGACCAACGCACAAAGTGTGCGAAGTATTCTAAGGTTTTCCTCGGCCGAGCATTTGGTTAAGTAGCGCTTGTTATCGTTGCTAACCTATTTACGACCCGCAGCGGTAATGTCCGTTTGCCACAACTGATCCATTCAACCGAAACCGAAAAGTACGATAACTGAGGCCATCCGCAAAAAAAAAAATACTTATTCACCGTTACGATAAAGAGAACTGTTGAGTTATACCCCATTTACGAAAAACAACGGACTGATAAGCATTATCGCAAAGTTATTTTGCGAACCCTTTCAGGACGTGACGTAAGTACCACACAGGAGGTGAGATTTAGCGATTGTCAGTTGGTAGGCCTGTACAGCTTTGTGTTTTCAGTTGGATTACAACACCTATCCTATTGACGTGGCAGTGAATTACCGAAAATTCGAGTCTCACAGCCTAACTTACATTGCAACTATAACTTATCTAAACTACTTGTAACTAATTATATAAGAAACAATTGTAGTCTATTAATACAATCGAAGCCGGTATCGTCGGTTTAAAAAAATAACTGTGCTTTCTAAAAACTAAGTGACTTAAAGTTCATCATAAAAACTTCGGCTGCAGGTTCATTACAAAAATAGTAAGTTGGAAACTACTGACGATCTAAAGTGTTTCCCAAGGCTGCTTTACGCCTTCGGAGTTGGAAATTAACAACATGGTTTAATTGTAAATTATAGATAAAATACTACGTATGGCACACTGGCCATATGCATAATGTTTGAACAAATTTGTACAGTGTCCGCTAAACCTACACTTTATTTTAATAAAATCATTTAACGGTAGCGACGATTTTTGCGATGGTGTTAGAACTTTGTTCGAATGAACATTATCCATAAGCAATTTTAGATATTCCATCTATTGCGAAAAAAAAAAAAGAAAGTTTTTTAGCTTAAAATTTTAAAAGCCGTAAGACCATAAGATGTATATAAGTTTCAACTAACTTTTCGTGATAAAGCTGCAGTCGAAGTTCGCCTGTGCGGAACCTGGCTCGGGCAAGGGGAAAAGTGTTTTTTTATAATTTCCGAATTATATCCTAAATAATTTTAAGGGTTGCAAAATTAAAAAAAAAAATCTTAAATTAGAAGTAATTTTAGACATTTTTGCAAATGCTTTGTTCCGTACTAACACTGTAACTACTGAAGCAATACAAACAAAAGCTTTTTAAAAACTTTATCATAGTAAGAAACCTTTTTTTATTTATAATATATTAGTATTTAAATATTATGACTTCTAGGGTAATTGCGGGAGAGATGCCACACATTTTGAAAAAATATCACAAATTCTATAAAATTATTTTTAATACATTAAAAAGAATTCTCAAATAATGTCAGAGAAGTGATAAAATATTAAAAGACAATAACATAATTAAAAAACCTAATAAAAAAATAACAATGAAAGTTATTTTTGGACATCTCTCCCACAGGCTAAGGGAGAGAGAGATGCCACGGAAATCAGGAGAGATGCCTCACGTGATTTTTTTTTTACTTTATTCACGTCCTGTCTCTTCACTTCTCTTCCGCAAGTGTTGCACCTGGGCCCATACATCGTACATGACTCGTGGAGCCACTTGTGGCACACATCGCACCGAATCCAGTCCGCCTTCTCTTTGTTGGTGTAGTAATTTTCCCAGCATTCTACACAATTGTTGGTACTTACATCATCTTCACTTGTAGCAAGTGTCTCGTTGATACCAAATTTGTAAACATTACTTGCTTCTTAGACTTTCGCATGTTTACTTTTCTTCTTTGGTACCTTCTTCTTACATTTATTGGTGTTGAGCTGTCTTTCTAATTTCTTTTGCTTCTTCTCTTTGGAATCTTTGCATTTCTGAATGTGTTCTGGCGATGTCAAAACTGCTGCAGATTGTTTTCTTTTCTTGCTGAGATAAACTGGAGCAGTTGGCACGGGACTAACCTCATGAAGATATTTCGTTGGTGTATGGAGAGATTCACTTTCAGGGGTTGAAGTAGTCGAAACAAATGTGGAAGATCCTGATGGGGTTGGATTTGAGGCTCGAAATGTTGATGGAATGGCAGCTGAAAGTGCTGTAGAATGAGTTGTGGAAGCTGATGAAACAGGGTTGCTAGAAGTAAGTGGCGTGTTGATAGTTATCAATGTGGAAACAGATGCATCAGATATTGCATAAAAGTGCTCTGGTACAATGTCGGGATTAAGGGGATATATTCATGTTGCTTTGAACCCCGCAACTGCATTACCAACTGATGCTGCCTTCTCCCAGGCTTTGCCAGTGAGATATCCAGCCTGATATCCAGTGATATTTCTGTCCTTATGATGTTGCATCCACACTTTGGCCTCGTTGTAATAGACCTTAAGCGGACCAAAAAATGAACGATCCAGTGGCTGGAAATCCTGTGTTGTGTGACTAGGAAAACATACCATGATCACATCATTCTTGTCAGCCAGACTCAACATGTCGAATGGGTTGTAATGTGATGCATGGCCATCCAAAATCAAAACAGTCTTACCAGGTGGTTTCCGGGGTACGAAATGCTCCTCAAACCATTTGAAAATCAATTCTGTGGTTATGAACGACGACTTTGGGTTCATGTAAACATCTGATCCATAAGGGAGTTCATCTACGAATTATTTTTTTCTTATTCACTCCTTTCATCAAAAGAACTGGTGGTAGAAATACTCCTTCTGCATTGCAACATGAAATTGCAGTTATGTTTTCGCCTCTCTCACGAGGAGTCAAAATGTGGACATCCTTGGCACCTTTCATCGTCAAACCTTCCCTGGTATGTTTGTCAACTGGATACCACTTTCATCCATGTTGAAAATATTTTGAGGCTTATTCATCAAATTTTGACTAACCATGACTTCTTTCCATAGAATATTAAGTCATATAAAAAATGTGGCATCCCTCCCTAGGCGTGATTTTATATAGCCAATGTGGCATCTCTCCCCATAACAAGTTGTGGCATCTCTACCGAAATATAAGGAAAGATGCCATACTACACCAAAATGTGTTAACAGTGATGATGTATCTAAATATACTACCATAGTATGTTCCAACAACGGAATAAACACATACAACTAAAATATTGAGATATATTTTAATTTTTGTTTAATAAATGCAAAATAACAAACAGATATAAAATATTTCAAAGCTAGAAGCAATACTTACGAGTCAATAAACACCAGCGTAGTTCTTACTCGTTCACAGAAGCGCCTCTGACTGCTAGAGGATTACTGTGACATCTGTCTGGATACTATGGAAGCAATGACCACACCATCTAGTAAGTCAACTGAGAAATACGCTGAGTGTGGCATCACTCCCGCTGTGGCGTCTATCCCGCATTTACCCTAATTAATTACAATTATTATTTTTATACTTCATTTCAGAGTGTTGTGCAAAGCAAAACGCCGCATGCGGATGAAGGCCAATCTTAATTACTAAAGGCTCTCACCCTTGCGGGAAATGAACGTGACATTATGTTTGAAGTTTTAAACTGTTGTGATATGTGATGTTGGCATCTATGAGAGTTGGTATCTATGAAAGGAAGTGGTAGAGCGGCAAGTGGATCGTGATGCAATGGTGGAGAGTGAATGTAACATAATGAGTAGAGCGATTTTGAATAAATATGTGATAGTCGTACAGTGTAATGAGTTGATGTCCATTTAAACAAGGTGAAAACACAACATGGCGCAGTCGGTAGTAAATCGCATAGTGTTCGCAACGTGACCTTAGTGGTGTTGTTTCGTTGTTGTGCCACGTGGAGATAGAGGTTATACAGGTTTCGGCGCGATGGAATCGTTTAAGCCACCGCCGGCGCTGCTTCTAGATGGAAATCTGTGTGAACACTTTCGGCGGTTCAAACAGAGCTTTGATATTTTTATGCTGGCGACTGGATATGAGTCCAAACCATCGGCAGTCAAGGCGGCGATGTGGTTAAACCTCATAGGAGACGAGGCTGTTGAGTTGTTCAACACATTCGATCTTCCAGCGGAAGACCGTAGGGATTTTGAAAAGGTGTTGCGAGCATTTGAACATTATTGTAACCCTGTAAAAAATATCGTAGTTGAGCGGTACAAGTTTAATTGCCGATCTCAGGAAGAGGGAGAGCCGTTTGACTCGTTTGTGAGAGATTTAAAAAAGCTGGTTCAAAGTTGTGACTTCAAGGACCAGACAGACAGTGTTGTGCGGGACAGAATAGTTTTGGGCATTCGGGACAAAGGGCTGCAGGAACATTTGTTGCGTGAACCGGATCTCAGCTTGTCACGGGCAATGGAACAGTGTAGGGTGGCTGAGCTAGGCAAGCAACGTGCCGACGCTATACAAACCAAAGCTGTCAATCCTGTTAATCGGCGTAAGGATTCGTCGGATGATGAAATTCACCCGAGAGGAGGCACAGTTGAAACTGTGTGGCGAAATAGAAGAAAGCAGAAATCAACTGAACAGCAGCAGGTACCATACAAAGGGGGGGCTGAACAGAAGCATGTGCAACAAGGAAGTCCTAAGTGCCGAAGGTGCGGGAGGGTACATAGGAAGAATGAGTGCCCTGCTTTTGGAAAAAAATGTTACAAGTGCATGAAGTTCAATCATTTTGCAACCGTGTGCACCAACCAAGTTGAAGAGGTTAGGTTAACGGGAGGTGAGATGGAAGAGTTCTTTGTCAGCACATTAGAAGTGGCAGAAGCAACGACCGGGGTGGAGGATGCCAAGCCAGGCCGAAAGGAGTGGATCCAAGAAATGTGGGTTGAAGGTAAGACTGTATATTTCAAGCTTGATACGGGCTCAGAGGTAAATATCATATCACAGAGTATTGTGAAGCAGCTGGCTCGCCCAACCCAGTTGAAATGGTCACACATAACACTCGAAGGGTTCGGCGGCAAAAAAGTGAAACCAGTGGGTGTCATTAAGCTAATGTGTGGAGTAAATACAGCAGATGGTGCTCAGGAGTGCCTGGAGTTTGTTGTTGTTGAAGATGGTAGCTGCAGAATGCCCATTCTTGGACTGCCAGGATGCGTGTGTTTGAAGTTAGTTTCTCGCAGTTTTGTCCACACCTTACACAGTAGCGTTTTATCGGAAGATAAGTTCCTCTCAGAATTTGCAGATGTATTTCAGGGAGTCGGGTGTATTCCGAACAAGTGCACATTGGTAGTAGATAAATCTGTTCAGCCAGTTGCTAAACCACCTCGAAGAGTGCCCTTTGCCTTAAGAGATAGATTAAAAATCAAGTTGGACGAGCTTGTTAAGCTAGGAATTATTGCCAAGGTTGATCAGCCAACTGGATGGGTTAGCAACATAACTGTTGTTGAAAAGGGCGACAAAAGTCTCAGACTCTGTCTAGATCCAGTAGACCTGAATAAGGCAATTTGCAGGGAGTATCACATGATACCAACATTAGAGGAGTTGAGCTGCCAGCTGAACAATAAGTCCATTTTCACAGTGTTGGACCTGAAAGATGGGTTTTACCAGGTGGAACTAGATGAGGAATCAAGTATGTACTGCACTTTCAGCACACCATTTGGATGTTATAAATTTCTCAGGCTCCCATTTGGGTTATCGAGTGCACCTGAAATTTTTCAACGAATAAACATGCAAAACTTTGGTGATATTCCAGGGGTACTAGTATACTTTGATGACCTCTTGATTGCTGCTGCAAATGAAGTTGAACACGATCAAATATTGTTACAGGTAGCACAGAGAGCGAGAGCGCTAAATGTGAAGTTCAATGTACGCAAGATTCAGTTCAAAAAGAAGGAGGCAAGGTATTTTGGGCATGTGTTCTCCTCAAATGGTATGCAGCCAGATCCCGACCAGGTGCGAGCTATTCTAGCACTACAAACACCCACCAACAAAGTTGAGCTGCAAAGAGTGTTGGGTTTCATCAGCTACTTAAGGAAGTTTTTACCTAACTTAGCTAGCATCATAGCTCCACTGAGGGAACTCCTGAAGAACGATACTGAGTGGCAGTGGTTACCAGTGCACACTGATGTGTTGCAGCAAGTCAAGGAGTTGATCAGCAAGGCACCAGTACTCGGCTTGTATGACCCCAACAAAAAACTGTCCATTCAGTGTGATGCCTCAAAAGATGGACTGGGATGTTGTTTAATGTGTGATGATCAGCCGATCAGCTATGCTTCCCGAAGTTTGTCCTCAGCAGAAAAGAATTATGCACAAGTCGAGAAGGAAATGCTCAGTATTGTGTTTGCAGCGAGAAAGTTTCATCACTACATATATGGAAGGCATGTCATAGTACACACAGACCACAAACCATTAGTTCCAGTGTTTAAGAAAAGTATAGCAGATGTGTATTCTGTTAGACTTCAACGGATGAAAATCAGGCTGCTACGGTACACGCTGTCGGTAGAGTATCTTCCAGGCAAACTCATGCATGTAGCAGACTTACTGTCAAGGGCGTATTTGCCAGAAGTGGAACATGCAGATGAAGATTTGTCTGCAGAAATGGTTCACCTTGTGAGTGTGAGTGATACAAGTCAGGTGTCGACTACTAGAAAGGATGAGTTCAGGCGGGAAACTGCTAAGGATACAGCACTGTGTGAGGTTATGAGGTACTGTCAAAATGGGTGGCCAGAACACAAACATCAAGTCAGCCAGCAAGCTCAAATGTACTTTGTCCAAAGGAATTGCTTGCATCTCGACAAGGGTCTAGTGTTCTTAAATGATCGCATTGTAGTGCCAGTGGCATTGAGGCAGCAGATGCTACTCTTACTCCATGAGGGCCACTTAGGCATAGAAAGAACCAAAGCACGAGCCAGGCAAGTACTGTATTGGCCAAAAATGGCAGAAGACATTGAGATATTGGTAAATAGGTGTTTCACATGCCAAAAATTCAGAAGCCAGAATAAAGCAGAACCACTCATATCTCACAACATTCCAGAATTACCGTTTGAGAAACTTGGTATTGATCTTTGTGACTATGGGGGCAACAGCTATATGGTTGTCATTGACTACTATTCCAAGTGGATTGAAATAGTACCAGTAGCAAATAAACAAGCCAATGAAGTCATAAGAGGACTGAAATCTGTGTTTGCTACTCATGGTGTGCCAAAGCTCATTATTTCAGACAATATGCCATTTAACTCCTATAAATACAGGCAGTTCGCAATGAGTTGGGACTTCGAAGTAGTGACAGCAAGTCCTCACTACCTAAAGTCGAATGGGCTTGCAGAACGAGCAGTGCAGATTGCTAAGAACATGTTGAGGAGGTGTTCGGATTCGTCTAGTGATCTACCTGTCATGTTACTAGAGTACAGAAACACTCCTCTGACTGCTGTAGGCCTGTCACCAGCACAGTTGCTAATGAGTCGCCGGGTAAGGACGAAACTACCAATGAGGCAGCAGTTACTACAACCGGAAGTGCAGGGAAAGGTAGCAGAAGAACTACGTAACAGGCAAGCGAAGATCAAACAGTGGTATGATCAACGGGCAAGAAAGGCAACCGAGTTCGAGCACCAAGATAGGGTCTTGTTAAATAGAAACAATCAGTGGGAACCAGCAGAAATTGTACACAAGTCTTCGACTCCGAGATCATACGTTGTCCGTGATCAGGATGGCCAGCACGTGCGGAGGAACTCCCATCACTTGAGACCATCCAGCCTTGCTCCTGAGTTGCATAGGAGAAGGTCCAGCCTGGACTCTGATGATGAGTTCCGGGGGTTCCCAGCAGAAGACGAGGCAGGAGGAGAGTCGCAGGGAGCAGGGTCAAGAGTGCGGCAGGGAGAGTGCCCACCAGCACTGATGAGTGGTAAGGAAAAGGTCAATGTGTCGAGATGTACAAAAAGTGGACGTGAGGTGAAAGTGCCAGCAAGATACAAAGACTAGTAAGTACCAAATAATATGATTCCCCAAACTGATGACGTTTTAACTTTTGCTCTGTTTCTGGATTGTAGTAATATGTCAAGAGTGTGGATGTATTTGCTATAAAAGGGAAGGTGTTGTGATATGTGATGTTGGCATCTATGAGAGTTGGTATCTATGAAAGGAAGTGGTAGAGCGGCAAGTGGATCGTGATGTAATGGTGGAGAGTGAATGTAACATAATGAGTAAAGCGATTTTGAATAAATATGTGATAGTCGTACAGTGTAATGAGTTGATGTCCATTTAAACAAGGTGAAAACACAGATAAACACTCGAGCAATAAATGAAACACGTGCATGTCATTGCTTTGTGTTGTCGATGGAATTTTAATTTTCACGAGAGATGCGAACGCTGCTGGTTGTTAACGCGCGACGCGGCTGACGGAAGCAGGGACTGGTTCGCTGACAGGCGAGGCGGCACCGGGAGGTGTCATCAGAAGATGCCTGCCAGGTCCGACAAGTCGTCCCACTTGGCGGGGCGGCCCGAGGACAGCGGCTCGTCGTACCGGGGCTCGCGGCGTGGCTCGCAGGGCTCGCAGGCCGGGAGAGACAGCAGGTCCGACTCGTCGTCCCACGTGGCGGGGCGGCCCGCGGACAGCGGCGCGTCGTACCGGGGCTCGCGGCGTGGCTCGCAGGGCTCGCAGGCCGGGAGGGACAGCAGGTCCGACTCGTCGTCCCACGTGGCGGGGCGTCCCGCCGAGAGCGGCTCGTCGTACCGGGGCTCGCGGGGCTCACAAGCCGGCAGCAGGAGGAGGTCATGCGCGGGCGCCATGCCGCGCGGCAGCAGGAGATCCCGCTCCACGTACCCGGGGGCCGGCGCGACGCCAGCCCGGGTGTCGGGTAGCCAGCCCAGGTCCAGCACGTCCTCGACGGCCTGGTCGTCCTCTGGGCAGGGCAGGGGCTCGTCCAGCAGCCCCGTGGTCACCGGCGCCGCCGCCGCGGGGAACCTCACCTCACGCGCCACCTGCGCCACGCGAGCCGTACATTCACTACCCTCCTTCCCCCCTTCCTTTCCCGGGTGTTTCATTCGCTACCTCGCCCGCACGCCCCGCCGGCCCGGATCAGTTGCACAGTCAGCGACCGGTGCGTCGCGGAACTGACACTGTCATTGTAGCCGGGAGGCTACTGATTATTCGGGAGGGGCAGGTAGACCATCCTAGAATAAACAATATACCTACTGTTTCACACTATTTATTTGCGCCGTTGAGTGCGCTAACAAATTTACATGTGTCAACAGTGCACAACAGCCTACTCGTGCTAAGAGGCAGACTGGAACTGTCTCTTCTTTCCTCCTCGCCAGCCTGCTAGCCAGAATGAAGGAGGGGTGATAATCCCCTTGGCATCTGGGTTAACGGGACTCCTGGAGGGTGCACTACATTCTGGCCCAAAGGTGTACAAACACCGACGGGACAGCACCTGATGATAGCCACATGGTGGGCGTAGCATGGTAGATGTATTCGCGATTTACTGCCACAGTATCCCCGTGCCAGTGACTTGCGCACAAGTTACGAGAAACCACCTTGGAGGCGGTTAGGAAAGCGGACTTGGCGGCCAGATCGACGTGTTGTAGTTTGGGGAGGCACGATGTTGACATCCAGACGATTCGTCGGAGCGGTCATCCCAGCAGCAGGACGTGGTATGTCGTGGTCCTCTGGAACAATGTCATGGATGGTGTATGCAGGTTTGAGGCGATCTATGGAAACAATAGCCTGCCTAACTGCATTTGGATAGTCGCAGTTTTTCCTGAGCGACTAACAACAGAGAAAGGCCCTTCATAAGGAGGTTGCAAGCACCCTTTTGGACCATCGTGGCGAACAAAGATCTCAGTGGATGTGGCAAGATCCTTGAAAACGAATGTTCTCGGCTTATCATGTTTTGTGCCACCAACTGGTCAAAGTTAACGTAAGTGCTGCCGAAGCTCTTGAATAAGGCCCGGGGCATCCAGTTGTCCTGCTTCAGGATGGGCGACAAGAAACTAGCAGGATAGGTGTAGTGGTTGGCCATATACCAAATCTGCTGCAGAAGCACGGAGATCTTCGAGCCATGCTGCTCTGATGCCTAAGAGTATGGTGGGTAAGATGTCCACCCAGTGCTCTGTCATATGGCAACGTATGACGGCCTTGATCTGTCTGTGCATTCGCTCCACCATGCCATTGGAGGCAGGATGAAATGCAGTGGTCCGAAAGCGAGTCATTCCTATCAGGTTACTGAGGTCCCTGAAAAGACAGGACTCGAACTGGCACCCTTGGTCGGTAGTGATTTGTAGGGGAGTTCCAAAACATACAACCCAGTTGGCATAAAATGCTCGAGCTATGGTGTTAGCCTCAATGTTCTCCACTGGAACTACCTCTGCCCAGCGAGTGAAGCGGTCTATGATGGTCACACAATAACGGTAGCCTTGTGAGACAGGCAAGGGTCCCACAATGTCGATGTGGACTTGGTCAAAAAGGAAGGATGGTGGAATGAAGGAACCAACAGGGAAGAAACATGGCGGGAAATTTTGGAGTGCTGGCAGCGTAGACAGGCACGAGCCCATCTTAGACAATCAGATTTGACAGAGGGCCATACAAATCTTTGTGTGACCAACCGTACAGATGCATTAAATGCCTGGGTGAGCCAGCTGGTGTACCAAGTTGAATGCATCCTGGCGAAATGGGGCTGTGACGAAGGGACGTGCTGTTAGTGTGGAGACATCGCAGTAGATCTCTGTTGGGGAATCTGGCAAACATATCTTCTGCAGCTGCAGGCCAGAATCTAGTTGTAGAAACCTTTGTAGTTCTTCATTCTCAGCCTGTGAGGCCGCAAGGGCTTGGTAATCGAGGGTTGCAGTGACAGCATCCACTCTACACAGGGCATCTGCAACGATATTATGAGACCCCGTGATATGCCTAATGTCTGTGGGGAACTGGCTAATAAAATCAAGATGTCGTGATCTCCGAGGTGAGCACTTGTCTGGGTTTTGCTGGAAGGCATAAACAAAGGGCTTGTGGTCGGTGCCTTCGACCATACGGCGAAACTGATGGATCACTAAATAAATGGCTAGTAGCTCCCGATCATAGGCACCATATTTTTGCTGAGCAGGGTTGATTTTATTGGAGAAGAATGCTAATGGCTGCCAGGATCCTTGGACAAGCTGTTGGAGGACTGCTCCCATTGCAAAATCTGAAGCATCTGCCATTATTGCTAAAGGTGCAGACGAACTTGGATGGGCGAGCAGGATGGCTTCAGCAAGGCTAGTTTTGCATTTCTCAAAGTCACTGTCACTGTCAGGTGTCCATGTTAACAGGGCTTTGCCTTTCACATCACCCAATAGTAGCCTGCAACTGGGCAGCCTTGGGAATGAAGTGCTGGTAAAAGTTTAGCATTCCTGTAAACTGTCGTAGTTGCTTCGCCATAACGGGTATTTTGTAGTGGAGTATAGCATCAACCTTCTCTGGGACAGGTGTGGTCCCATCTGCTGAGATGTTCTGTCCTAAGAATGTCACTTGTGGTTTGCCAAATATGCACTTGGATGGGTTAATAAGTAGCCCATACTGAGCAAGGCGTCGGAAGTTCCTCGAGTTTCTGTCTATGTTCTCCCTCATTGATAGAAGCTACCAAGGTATCATCAAGGTAAGACACACAAAAGTCAAGTCCTCTGAGAACTTCGTCTATGAACCTCTAAAAGTCTGAGCAGCATTACGAAGGCCAAAAGACATGAATGGGAATTCATAAAGTCCAAAAGGAATTGTTATGGCAGTTTTTGGAATATCAGCTGGTGTAACTGGGATTTGGCTGAAGACCCTCACAAGGTCAATAGTTAAGAAGATTTTTTTTCCACAAAGAGTGTGAGAGAAGTCTTGTATGTGGGTAATTGGATATCTGTCTGGAATTGTGCGTGCATTGACCAACCGATAGTCCCCACATAGCCTCCATTCCTCCCCTTTTTTGGGTACCATGTGCAGAGGTGAAGACCAGGAGCTGTCAGAAGGGCGAGCAGTGCCAAGTTTGAGCATAGATTCAAACTCCCTCTTTGCAATTCTGAGTTTGTCCGGTGCCAAACAACGTGATTTTCTGAACACATGCTGCCCAGCTGTAGTGCGGATATGGTGTACTGCAGAATGTTGGACAATATGTGGAGTACCAGATGGCTGGGTAATACATACATACTTTTGGAGGAGCTCGAGGTAGTGAAATGATTGAGGCAAAGTCCTGACACTACTGATGTCACTTGTAGCCTTGTGGCAGACAGAGGCAAGAAATGTGGTACTGTCTACTAGGCATTGATTCCGAATGTCTACCAACAGGCCATAATGGTGGAGTAAATCCGCACCGATTATTGGTTTCGTAACATCGGCCACCACAAAAAGCCAGACCAAATCACACCTGAGTCCTAAGTTTAAATTTAGGGTTCGGAAGCCATAAGTCGAAATATTTGAGCCATTGGCTGCGAACAAGACATATTTGGACTTGGGCCGCCTTCCAGGCAGTCGGGCGCAAGGAAACACACAAATGTCAGCACCTGTGTCAACCAAAAACTGTACCTTTGTGCCCTTGTCCGAGATGAAGTGGTTGTTGCCTGAAGTTGGGGTTGGATCGCTGGCCACCATCAGCGAGTCCCCTTCATGTTTCCCGAGCTGTATTCGCAGGACTGCACGCACTATCGCGCCCCGTCACCGAAACAGCGATGGTACCAGCAGATCCCCTGCAAACTCCTGCTGCGGGAATTTTGCGGGCATGATGTAAACGGGGAGCGGTCGCGGCGACTGTCGTGCTGGCCAAGACGAGTAGGGGATGCTACAGCTGCGATCTCCTGTCGCAGTGTTGTGGCCATCTCTCCTATTTTGGCAGTCATGAGGATTGGCATTTTCTCGAACATGGATTCCAGTGAGGCTGCTTCTGCCATCTGTGGTCTCGGATTTGTATCCGCGATAGCGTCTAAAAACTCGGCTAATGAGTCTAACGTCGAATTTGTCTGTGTCGCCAAGATCGCTTGCGTTGGAGGTGGTAAACGAACCAGCCACAATGACTTGAGAAGGTCATCTGGAACGACTGTTCCTGCCAAACTGCGGAGGTGCCGTAGAAACTGCGAAGGCCTTCGGTCACCGACTTCCTTGTGTTCCAGTAGTTGTTTCGTCTTCCATTCCTGCGAAGCACTTAATCTCTTTATAAGTTCTGATTTGAGTCGGCCGTACTTGTCCTCATTCGGGGGATGGACTAGTATATCGCGCACTTCGGTCGCGTATTTACAGTCCAAATTATCTGCCACATAGTTGAACTTGTTTCGTCGGATTTGACACCTGCTAGGGCAAACTGGTTTTCCACTTGAACGAACCACATTTCCGGGTCCGGAGTGTAATGCGTGCTGCAACACGCTCGATCGAGATGGTTGATGATGGGGGTTCAGCCATAACTGCGGAAGTGTTATAGAGTGATAATGACACACTAAAAAAACGAGGTGCTATTATGTGCTGGAGCACGATGCAACTGCCTGGAATGTGTCGTCGAACATCAAAATAACTACTACTTGCGTGTCATAACTAGTCTCGGAAGTCCGAAGTATGTGCTGAAAGTGTCACAGAACTCGTTCATTTCCTCTACTTCCGCGGCAGTGCAGATGACGAACGGCGCGGGTAATGTGCGATGCGGATAACGTGCGGCGCGGGTAATGTGCGAAGCGGATAACGTGCGGCGCATGTGATGTGCGACGCGGATGACGTGCGATGCGGACGACTTGCGGCCAGGGTGATGTGCGACGCGGATGACGTGCGGCGCGGGTGATGTGCGGCGCGGACAACTTGCAGCGCGGGTGATGTGCGACGCAGATGACGTGCAACACGGATGACATGCAACTCGGATGATGTATGGCGCGAGCGATGTGCCTTGCGGGCGACGTACAACACGCGTAATGTGCGGTGCGACAGGTTGCTTATATTACACAAAACATAAATATCGTGTTACACTTATTTCGGAACGTATACTAACCTTGCCCCTATCACGTCGGGGTCACCACTGTAGCCGGGAGGCTACTGATTATTCGGGAGGGGCAGGTAGGCCATGCTATAATAAACAATAAGTCTACTGTTGCACACTATTTATCTGTGCCGTCGAGTGCGCTAACAAATTTACATGAGTCTACAGTGCACAACAGCCTACTCGTGCTAAGAGGCATACTGGAACTGTCTTTTCTTTCCTCCTCGCCAGCCTGCTAGCCCGCGCGGAGGAGGGGTGATAATCCCCTTGGCATCCGGGCTAACGGGACTCCTGGAGGGTGCGCTGCATTCTGGCCCAAAGGGTGTACAAACACCGATGGGACAGCACCTGCTGATAGCCGCATGGTGGGCGTAGCATGGTAGATATGTTCGCGATGTACCGCCACAGTCATCATTACCGGTCCGCATGCCTGTCTGTGCCATCGTCCAGGGGGCTCGCGAAGAGTGCCAGGTCGCGTGTTGCCTCCCATTACCTCTTGTTTTGTGTCTGTGTGTACGTTTTTGTTGTGTTTGGGTGTAAATGATCCTGGAGTCTGTGGTAGGGGGTGGCTGTGGTTGCGTGGAGCGGGGTGTGATGCGCTCACGAGGTCCGCCAGGGCCCCCGCCGAGCGCTAGCCAGTCTGCACCTGGGTGTTGTCTTGTCGCACGCCCCGCCGAGCGAGCTCGTGGCGTACCTGCGCGGGGTCCTCGTCGCTGCGCCCCAGCAGGACGTCGACGAGCCGGCGGGCGCCGTCCAAGGTGACCTTGGCGCGCGCCAGCTGCCACCGCATCTTGCCCGCCGCCTCGGCCAGTACCCGCAGCTCCCGCTCGGCGCGCTGGCGTCGCGCGCGGTCCAGCAGCTCGGCGGCGGAGCGCTCCGGCGAGCGGGGCTCGGGCTGGTGCTCGGGCTCGGGCTCGGGCTCGGGAGGCGCGGCTGGCGCGGCTGGCGCGGGAGGCGCGGGAGGCTCCTCGGGGGCCGGCACCCAGCGGCCGTGCCGCAGCACGCGGCGAGGCCCGCCCCTGGGCGTGGCCGCCTGCGCGGGCGGGGAAGGGGTGCGCCGACGGGTCGGGGGAGACCACCTCCCCGGGGGAGAGTTCTCCACGGGCATGACCGCGCCGCTGGCCGCTCCGGCAGATTTGGAAGTCGAGCTGCGAGCGTCTCCGCGGAGACAGACCCCTCTTCGCGTTGTTGCGAGCGACAGACGCGCATGCGTAGCAACCCTGCCTGCTGTTCACAGGGATGAGAGACACGAACACAACCTGAACAGTTCCGAAGAGTACCGAAGTATAAGGTTAGGTTATGTTCGGTCAGTATAACATTTATAATGTAATAGTTCTCTTTTTTTTCGGGAGGGTATGTTATGTGGGGTTATCGTTACTGAAACGAAAGGATAGCGTTATTTGAAATATTCTCTGACCTTAAAATATGTATTAATTCTTGCAATTTGGTGTTTTTTCGCAAGCGATCGGAAAATAGGTAAGTTATAAATGCGTGGGTGTGTGTAATTTTTGCCATGTTTATAATTGAAGCTAAAAAGAACACGACCCCTTCTTAGTAGTTTAACTCGATTTATTCATAAATGTAGTAAAAATATTAGACTTCATGTCACTAAATGTGTCAAAAATAACCTAAATATAGTGGCAAATTATACATCAAACAAAAAATTATTTTCTTCACCCCCCGAAAGTAAATATATTTTACTAGTGGGTATACAGGTCCGAAAAATATTGCCTAATTAATTACATAGAGTTTATTTATTAACTAATATATATTTTTCACATAAGCCATAACAATTTAAATGATTGTTCATAAAACTAATATCAATTTAATAGGTCCATTATTTATTTTTCTCACTGAAGCTGGGCTCTCTTTACTGCTTGTCTCTTATCTCGCAGCTTGATTCCAACACACTGCCTCGCACTACTGACTACTCACTCGTACGTCGAGCCGTTAATACCGTCCGATATTCGCACATGAAGCTAATGCCGCGTTGCCCTCTATCGCTCGCCAAAGGGGTCGCTCACCCTCTTCAATTCACGAAGCACCCTTGGAAACCCGCAGAATGATCCAGACTAGGGGTGTAAAAGTAACGAAAAAAAGCGTACCCGTATGTATTCGTTACTATAACAATCAGTACTCGTTACTATCGTATCGTTACTCGTTACTTCTGAAACCGCATAACATGCAACGAATCGAGTCGTATTGCGTACGCGTACAATATGACGTCGCGTAAATAATAATAAATAGAATATATACAATTAACAATATTTGATAATTAACAGTTATTGTTAACCAAGAAACAATTAAATCTCATTAGAGCGGCTTTATTATATTATCTCTTTTAAGATAATAAAAAAAACGTGAAAATTCGCGATAATAAAAAACAAAAACATACATATTTCTAATTTGTAAAATATACTTTCTTACGTTGTTTCTGTTCCAATCTCAAACTTTGTCTACACACACAATACCTTTAATAAACAGTAAAAAAAACTTGGATGACGAATTTCCAAATTATACTTTACTTAATAAACAAACATCGTTTTTTGTAACGTAAATTCATCGAACATGCGCGCGCATGCGTGAAACATACGAAACATGCGAGTAACGAAATGCAGTCGTGTGTAACGTTTCGTTACTCGTATATAGACGTCGCACCCGTTACTAAGTAATGAATACATACGGTTTGCTACAGCTCTAATCCAGACATCGAGGCGCCCAAACTCCGCAGAAATACGAATGAGGATTGGGGGGGGGGGGGGGGGCACTTGTGGTTGACAGAAAGTAGTGACCCACTAATGGAAGGTCCTATTAATTATAGGGACAGCCGTTACCCGTTCACTTAAGGCCCCCCACACATTATCAGACCGAACTTTTAGTTCAGACGTATACTTCGGAAATGCTGTGTGTGTGTATGTGTGTGTCTGTGTGTGTACAATGACGGCTTTCCATCAAATCGGACTTTGGGAACAAACAATCATTCCATAAGTCCGTCAGCCGAGTGTCGAGGCAGAAATCTTCGTTTACACTCCTTGGTTTTAATCGCTTTCCCTCCCTTTTTTTTTCTAACTAAAATTGCAATATAAAAAGTTTCCTTCACATCCTACGATGAAACGATGCATCCAACAGCAACCACAAACCTGATCGTGTGTGGGGGAACTGTCAGTTCGGACTGTTCGGTCGGAACCGGGAGCTGGACTGATCGTGCCTTTAGTAATCTACCGGGTTGGCGCGTGTCAGGCTGGCCGGCCGCGTGTTTCCAAACCCTAGATTGACTCGCCGACGCTTGCCTGAACTGCGCTCTCGTTGGCTGCGCCTTAGGAGGAGGGTCAAGAGAGGGGGAACCGTGCAAGGAAAGGGAAGGGGGTCGATACGACGAGAATATAAATATATATTTCATGTACTTATTTACAGGACACAATGTTAGTCATCTCTGCAACTTAACGGTAATAGGAATCTGGTTAGGTTAGTGTATATATACCTACCGCAGCATTTATGTAGCAATCTAGCCTTTAACTAAATTATTATTTTAACGCACAATAACTACCATTATTAACGCAGGATCCTTGGAGGCCATGACTCTTGAGGTGGCTCACTCGAGGCGAGTTACCTCGGTGCATAAGAGTGAGACGAGAAACCAGTAGCCCTACCCTCAAAACAATGTCACATTGTTAATTCATCTCAATTTATTTTTTGGATTCTCAGATTTTTAGACATTAATATAACCCATATAACGTCCCGTATAAAATTTTAACTCATGTTAAGCTGCATGTAAGCGGTCTACTTCATAGAGATAACTCGCATATTTATAATGAAAGCTTACAAAAACATTCTATTAAAATAATCTATCTTATAGATATTTTTTTGAAGATTTATTTCTTTAGGCACACACAACACAATGTGCAAGGAAATTATCTTTGACAATGGAAACAAATCATGATAGTGAAACTGCCATGGAATATATTTGGTTAACTAAAATAATCACGGTAAAGATTTATTTAAAGTAAAAAAAAAACGTAACGTAGTGGTTATAGTGCGCGGTTAATAAGCTATAGGAAAATGGTTCTTTACTCAGTATTAGAAAATATTTTACATTGTTGATTACTGGATCATACATATTTATTTATCATATTGCTATAATATTATTATTAAATACTTAAATATTATATGTAGGCTACTACAATACAAATATAATACTAATATAATTATATAACTGATTACTTTTATTTTTACTATTTACGTTTCACATAAGTAAAAATAAAACATTATATAAGTACAATACTTCTTATTTCATATAAAATATGTGAGGAAACTATGAATTATTGTTTTTTTTATTTTTGACTGTGTAGGCAGTATTGTAATAAATAAATTTTAAGTTTAGTATTTTTGTATTGTGTAGGCCTATATTTGTGACAGAAAACGTTACAATCTTATGGAAGTGTATATCTATAAGTGAGGTTATCGTGTGTATATATATATATATATATATATATATATATATATATATATTGCAATTAATAATAATTGTATCAATAATTAATGAATTAGAAAAATGCATTCATCATATTTAATGATTAAAATTAACTCATGTATTTTACTAAATAAAAGAATAAATTTATAAATGTTTTTAAAATAAATTCAACACCCACATTGCAATACAATTAATACAAGAAATGATGAATATTTTTGAAAACTCCGTGACCCCGGAGAAATCCCCGGATGGCCTCCGCATGGGGAGCTCTAGAAAAGAAACGGGCTCCCCATTTGGAAGCCACCCTGCAAGGTTTCTTGTTTCCATCCACCGTCTCTTTGGTAGCCTGGCTTGTTGCAAGGGATTGTATTCCTTCAGACAGATGCCACCATCTGCATGAGGCAATCCGCCTTGGAGGAGCCGGGGCGCGAACCCGGGTCCTACAAGTCACAAGGCAGGCGCTCTACCCCAGAGCCAGAGTGGTAGAGCGGCGATCTGCAGTCTTCTTAACACTGACATGATGCTATGCCAAGAGTTTACTGTAGTTATTAAAACGTGTTAATTTCTGGCAGTTAATTTGGGAAGCAAGTATGTACCTATGAAGGATATTAAAAAAAAAAACACACATGAGCGAGTGTTTTATTACTCGCCAGTATGTGTAAAATCTAACTTCGGTAAACATCAAATTAATATGTTCTCTTGTTTTAAATGCACTAATAATATGAAACTCAACTTGAAAATAATGCCGAGCGTGATAAATATCAACAAAATGTGTTTTCAACTAAATTTCTGGACGCTGCCGGAGGAACTACGTCGACTATCAAATTATTCCAAGTGCAGAGCTAAATTTTAAACTGTAGGCCTATAATGAAATCGCAACCATAAAAAAACCATAGATTATTATTTTAATTTTTAAATAAAATTTAACAGTTATTTATATACGTTTTTTCTTGTCACCCGCCACAGATGTCACATTTCCGTTCAATTCACGAAATTACACTTATTAAATGCAGTAGGTATGCTAAGATGTTACACATCAAAATTGACACCATAAAAAAAACTACGTACTTGATAATAATAATTATAACCGTATTTTTAAATCTTATAATTTGGTGATTTATATTACATACTGGTCCATATAATTAAAAACATTAATTTATTTTGAATATTAATTATATAAACTTTTTAAAGCGTATTTATGTAAGTGAGGTTATGTTTCCGAGTGTATAACGATATCAGGATGCTTGTATGTTTGCATTGTTTGCCATTTGCGTATTTGAGAGGTTATGTTCCCGTTTGTATAATTTATTTGCATTATAAAATAATAACATTATTATTAAATAAATAATTAAAATTAATACATTAGGATCAATATCAGGCATATTTCATGATTTTCAATATTAATTAAAATTTATACACATTAATGTTAATATTGAATACTAAGTATTTGTTCAAAGTTTTGTTGATTGAATTTATAATTCATTAACCGTCCTTTTATTATTATATTTCTAATTATTATTTGCAAGCAATAATAACATAAGTATAGGTACTCACCCATTTTTTTTTTAAGAATTTTATTATTTTAGGATGCTATATTGGTTTGATGACAGTCGCTTTAGTTAGTATTGTTTAAAATGTCTTTAATTTATTTTATATGTAATTTATTAATTCTACACTCCATTCAAACGATTGCACTGGCTAAAGCTTATGTATTTTAAGCTGTGATGGATTACTTGACACACATGAGGTTTTCTGTCAGACATGGCCGCATAAATATAACTAGTTTAAAAAAAGAGTTTTTATAAATATCTACTGCAATGTAAAGATGAAATTAACCATTCCGACTACAATCACGCCTAAATGAACCGGAAATTATATATGAATTGTCTACATCATAAAAGTCGTTGTGAATATTGTTTTTCATACAGATTTATGTCATTGCAATCATTATGACTTCAAAAGACACATAAAAACTAATTATTAGTTTGAATCAATAATATATAAAAAAACAAATTCTGAAAAAGTGAATTTTGCTATAATTTATAAATTATTATTTTTTAAATAGAATCTGTTTTAGTATGGTCTGAGAAACTCTTGACCTAACAATTGCATTTCTCACTCCAAATCTCCGTCGCATTTAGTTTCCTCAGTCTTGGAAATAGCACTAAATTAAAACCTTCATAGTTCATTTCATTGTTTAGTATTTTGAATTTTGCACCGCCGGAGTCTTCTAAAATAATCTTTTCTGAGTCTTTTTTTGAATCTGCAGCAGTACACACGCCTATTTGTTATAGCTTGCATTTATTGTTTCAAGCCGACTCTGGCTCTGTTCCTCTTAGCCACGTCATGATGACATATTTCTTCCCCTTCCCCCTCCAAGATCAAAACAACTGTTATCATCATAAAAATTCGTCAGAGCGCGATCCCCTTTCCACGGTAAAAACCCTTCTCCACCCCCACCAATGCCGCGACCAATCCCAGCCAGCGAGTCAACCTAGGGTTTGGAAATACACTGGCTGGCCCTAGTATTTATCAGCCTGATAACAGCTCACGTTAATATACGTCCAGATAATCAAACAGTGAAAAACAGGAAAGTATATTCATCACTGTTACATGGGAATGAGCGTGTCCCGATTTACAAATGGGCGAACCGGGCATTTGTCCAGAGCGCAAAATTTTTTTAAGGGGCGGGAGAATTTAAGGGATGAAAAAATAAAAGGACAAAAATATTTGAGGCGCGGTAATCTTCTTTTGAAGATAATGCTTTGATTTTCAAAAATACACGTGAAAGGGAAATGTTGCAGTGCGCTTAAAAATATTAGGCTTTAAATAGTTTATAAATGGATTTAATTTTCGTTTAGCAACTGTTTTAAAACTAATAATCTCGCATTTGTACAATGTAATGATGTTTGGGGAGAACTGGAGAAAAATAAATGCCCCCCGCCCCCTCAATGGAACTGGGGCCTGGGAAAGAGGTGTCAAGTTAGTACGCTGTAGTCATACTGTATCAGATATCACGAACAACTAAGGCCATGGACTGAGGATAACGGAATATTTTACCAGTTTACGAGGATATAAACCCCTCAGTCATAAAACGCATAAAAAATAGATACTGCCTACAAACCTTTTGTAATGAACTTGTGTTTTATCTAACAGTAGCCTGGATTTCAGTATTTGGTTTTGAATGGCATGTTTTGTAGCCTTGTAGTTATCTCTACGTGTCATCGCATGTTTATATTCTTGTAGCTCAGAAGCAAACGAGCGTAAGTCACAATTGAGCGACTTGGCAGGAGAGTAAAAACAAAACTGCTCTTTCGATGGTACTGTGTTTGTTTTTCATCTAACTTTGAAGGCTTTGAGTAGGCAAAAATGATTTAATGATTAATTTCTTTCATATGGGATACTTCTTCCAACAACCACAGATAGCCTACATAACATTGTAACTAGACTTGCGTTTGTCTGAGTCAATGAAAGCTTTGGAATAAATTTCTTATAACTAGCTAAATGCTTAAGAATAGTTATTGAGTTACGATAATATGATTCAATCAAGCTTTGTTCCAGAGGTGGGCTTCTTCTGAGCCCAAATTATATTTTTTTATGTACTTATAACATCTTAGCTCTCAGTATTCGGCATTTGATAAGAACGGAAATGTGTAACAGCTACGGTGCTGCCATCTGTGGAGGTTGGTGTAAAACAGAGTTCATTAAGACAGTGGGGAAACTGTATAGTATTAACTGTTTAGTACATTTTAACCAGGTGGGCAGTATTTTAATAAAATTCCTTGTCGAAAATTTGGTCCAAATTTTTAAAGTTTTTATATATTTGCTTTTATCGGAGCCGTTTCATTTGATAGTTTAAACATTTCGGTCTACTGATCAAAGGTTAATAGTCGACGTAGCTGCTTCGGCAGCGAATTCTAGCGGCGGGTGCGGAAAATACGTGTGATTCGCGCACAGAAATGAAGTTCGCGTAAATATTTATCACGCTCAGCATTATTTTAGAGAATTCCTCATTAAATTTCGTGTCCGAGTTTCGCATTATCAGTGTATTTGTAACAATAGAACATATTAATTATTTAAAACCGTGCATTTTTTAATATTTCAAGATCATTATTTGACTTATTTAACGTCATGTTTTGCCAATGAAACGTCTGTTTGTACGATAGCCCCTCCGGGAAGGTCTTTCTGGAGCCGCCACTGGGTTAAATATGAAAAAAAAAAAAAATTAAGACAGTCTGCCATAGAACAAAAATATCAAAATATTGACTTGGGGTCGTTTTGCTCTGAGGCACAGATAATGCAACCATTCGCGGAGGTAATCGAGTGGCTTTTGTTTCGCGGGCGATCTGACACCCTGGCCGACGTAAAAACCCGCGCGGAAACGACAACAATGAAAGAGCGCCGACTCGCCAGCGCTCCGCCGACGACAAGATGGCGCCTGCCCGCGCCGCCGCTTCTGTCTGCCTGGCGGTGCTGGCAGCCGTCACGGGTGAGTGCGAACAATAGTAGGGGGAAGGGGGGGAGTGTCCTGCTTGCTATTGTACGCGAGACAACACCGCTACGTTAGTTCAGTTCACCGAATGTTACGTCTCATGTCCAGTGCTGTCAGCGGGAGACACTGTACAAAGAAGCCGACTTACGTAAATTATTAACAGCTCGGCGAAGTCGATTGGTTTGGATTTTATGCTAAACTATGTCATCTCTTTGTTTTTTTTTTCCTTCAAAAATACTTGCATTTGGGGGGGGGGGGGGAAGAAAAGGGGAAGGGGGGGCCTTTAACCTCTAGAGTCGACGCCAATGCGGATTTTATACGTGTGTAGCCTTAATATATTTGTAGTTTTTCCCGTATGAGGCAAACGTTTTGGTCCTCTATGCCACGTGTTGTGTTCGCGATGACTAAAAAAATAAAGAAATAAAGAAACACTGCATGCCATGGTAGGCTGTGACTCAGTAAAGTGGATAATAAATCAGGAGTAGTATAGGGACCTAGCCATTGAGAAGGTCCGTGGGGATTAAAAAAAAAAAACCTAGTTAACACAGATTAAGAAAATTACAGCAAATTAAACTACATAAGGTTACAGAGAATTTACTTGGACTATTGTAATCCTTATAGTGGACTACAATAAATGCATTTCCTCCCACATCTAGCCCAACATGCCTCATACACAGAAGCGGCAAGAATTGTGTTTGCAAGAAGTCTGTATTTAATGCCGTTTTGCACACATGTTACTGTAAGCATTTCTTTCATTCAAACATGGCATGTGTGTTTCATGTATTGAATAGCATTGATATATGTATTTGTTTATGACATGTATTAACGAAAGCATCAAACAATTGGCTTAAAGACAAAAAAAAGTAGCAAAACCAATTAAATAAAAATCAAAATGTAAAATGATCCGTTTTATTTTCTCAAGTTAAATCATTAATTAAATTCCTGTGTGTAAATGTTGGACTTATAAAAGCTGCAAAATGACCTCAAAATGGCGGCGCTTCCCCCTCCATCGCGCGCGTTGCGTCACAGTCCTCACTTAGCGTGACGAATTCTTTGATCCTTTAGCTATCCAGTGGTGTAATTAAATTTTGGATGGAGATGATAGATATGTAGCTGCAACACCAAACTGTATCCCCAGATTATGTTATGATTCGTTTTTTTTTATTGCCTCCCACTAAGGAAGCAATTTTAAAGACATGTTCAGGGCACAGCATGTACCGTCTCCCAGCAATATTTCTGACGCCATGTTTCAAACCGATACCTTGGCTGTGTTGAAGAGCACGGCGCGCCAGCACAGTCTGCGTCCTGGGAGAGAGCGCTCGTCGCGGGAGGCATAGAGTACACGTTCCACGAGCAGCGGCTGAGCTGGAACGAGGCGGCGTGGCTGTGCCGCACGCGGGGCGGCAGTCTAGCCATCGTCGACTCTATGGAACTGGCCAAGCTCCTTGCGGCAGCGCTGCCGGGCGCGCCGGGGGGAAAAGGTTTGCCAACTTGAGCGACCTTGTGTGATTTATATATTAGTAAGATCTCATTGTAATATAGATAATTGTATTTATGTATAATTATAAATTAGTTAAATAGTTATTTTAATTAATTAAAACATAATATTTATTAATTACTAGTTAGTGTAAAGCATGCATTGCAAAGCCTCAACCAATTATTATATATATATTTTTTTGTAATTTGTTTGAAGTAGGTAACGAACATTCACATTTTTATATAGATCTATATTATATTAAATTATTAATATTTTAGATAATAACTACATAATATTGTTTATCCTCTATATACTATTAAAATGTATGATATTATTTAATTTTAAAGAATGTAATACTTAAGTAGAAAACATGGATATACTTGGTTGCCTTTTATAAAGTAGAAATCATTCTGTTAGCAGTCGACAAAGCAGTTTGCGCGGTTTTACAACAATTATATTACTCTTGGTGAAAAAATGTTGAAAATATTAGTGAAAGAACAGGGAGATATCGTGTTAGAACTTCAGGAATATCCCTTAAATAATAGTAATGACGATACAATAAAAAATAAACTTTATTATAGTTCATGTTTTTGCACACGATTTTGAAAAAAAAAATATTAGAGCCATAATTAATTGTTTGAAAAAAAAATTCTACTAAACAATACTTATAGAAGATCTGGCGCGCCGTTCACTGGGAACTAGTCGGGCAGCGCGGGTACCCCACATAACTTTAAAAAATCATAACTTAGAACCATCACAACTTTGAAACACACAGCTTAGAACTGTCACAAATTAGAAAAAAAAAACTTTTCCTAGAAACACACAACGCCGAGCCACACAGTACTTAGAATGGCAATAACTTAGCAGCACACAACTTAGAACAGGCATAACTTAAATAATATTATTTATTGTGTGTTTCTCAGTTGTTTGTTTCTAAGTTGTGTGTTTCCTAAGTTGTGTTTCTAAGTTGCGCGTTCCTAAAACGCGTGTTTCTATGTGGCGTGTTTCTAAGTTGTATGTCTATAAAGTCGCGTGTTTCTAAATTGTGTATTTATAAGTTGCGTTTTTCTAAGTTGCATGTTTCTAAAACGCGTGTTTATAAGCCGCGCGTGTCTGAGCTGTGACAGCGACCCGGACTGCGCAGCCACACCGCGGGCGTGGATCGACGGCCGCTACCAAGGCGACGGCTGGGCGTGGAAGAGCACCGGGTACCGGCTGCCGCCGGCCGCGGGTGCTGACGGGTACCCTCCGTGGGCGGCGGGGTCCCAGCGGCCCGGAGGAGCGGGCTTCAGCTGCCTCGTGCTGGGCGGCGGCGGCGGAGGCGGCCGGCCCAGCTTCCTGCACGAGGCCTGCGGCGACGCCAGGGCCTGCCTCTGCGAGAGACGTGAGTCCGGACCCTTCCCTCAGCTCGGTGCACGTGCAGCTCAGTGCGAACCTTCTTCTTCGGCAAGTCAAACCTCGACTCGCAAGTATATCGCAAGGGGTAAAAACAGCAGAGAGATAGAGAGAGAAAGAAATGAGACAAATTTGGAAGTTATTTATGAGATACGTTAAAGATTAACAATAAACATTGGAACTAATTTTATGTGTTTGGTTAATGTTCTGCCACCTTACATTTTCAGCATAGGTTTCGTCCA
The DNA here is from genome assembly GCF_032445375.1 of Bacillus rossius redtenbacheri. Lineage (NCBI taxonomy): Eukaryota > Metazoa > Arthropoda > Insecta > Phasmatodea > Bacillidae > Bacillus > Bacillus rossius. The sequence goes on from NC_086330.1 coordinate 356,403,396, forward strand.
CTTCGATTTGAATTTAATGTGGAGGTTAGGCCCCATCTGGGTAATGTGTTTTACCTTGTGGAAGGTAACAAGAGTTAATTCTTGCAGTGGGAGTTGGGACTCTGATGGGGCCCGGCCTCAAATTTTCTAAATAAACATGAATTAACAAAAATTTTTCTCACTTCAAAATAACCTCAAACCCCTGCTGCGTTGCCCTCTGCCCAAATACTCCCTTACTAGATGCCAGCAAGTCGGCGTGGCGTCAGACGCAGGCGGGTCCCTACCGCCGCGACCCGCCTATCCCTGCAGCATGGCGGGGTTCAACCAGATGAATATCCCTTAAATAATAGTAATGACGATACAATGAACTATATATATCATATTAACATGGCACGTGAATCCGAGAATTTATCCGATAGTATCATAAACTATTTTGCTTATATTATTTCATGTTTCCCTGTGCCTATAGATGTTTCTTTTCTTTCTTTCTTTTTGCATCGCGTATGACGCGCTATCACGAGGCCAGCATTAAAAATTACACACACATTTTATTCTACCTTGACAGATATCGAACCGAAGCTGGAGTTGCTGGACACCGTGGCGTCTGGCGGCCGCAGGTACATACTGTACAACGGGACGGTGCCTTGGGACAAGGCTGTCGCCCTGTGCGCGGGCAACAACACCTACCTGGCGGAGCCGACGGAGTTCCACGAAGTCCAGTTCCTGGCCCGGTACTTGTCCTCGTCCGCTCCCGGTGAGGATCTGTTCCCCGAGTTCCACTAGTGTCGGGCCGAGTCCCACTTGTGTCGGGCCGAGTCCAACTTGTGTCGGGCCAAGTCCCACTTGTGTCGGGCCGAGTCCCACTTGTGTCGGGCCAAGTCCCACTTGTGTCGGGCCTAGTCCCACTCGTGTCGGGCCAAGTCCCACTTGTGTCAGGCCGAGTCCCACTTGTGTCGGGCCAAGTCCCACTTGTGTCAGGCCAAGTCCCACTTGTGTCGGGCCAAGTCCCACTTGTGTCGGGCCAAGTCCCACTTGTGTCAGGCCGAGTCCCACTTGTGTCGGGCCGAGTCCCACTCGTGTCGGGCCGAGTCCCACTCGTGTCAGGCCGAGTCCCACTTGTGTCGGACCAAGTCCCACTAGTGTCAGGCCGAGTCCCACTTGTGTCGGGCCGAGTCCCACTTGTGTCGGGCCGAGTCCCACTTGTGTCGGGCCGAGTCCCACTCGTGTCAGGCCGAGTCCCACTTGTGTCGGGCCAAGTCCCACTTGTGTCGGGCCAAGTCCCACTTGTGTCAGGCCAAGTCCCACTTGTGTCGGGCCAAGTCCCACTTGTGTCGGGCCAAGTCCCACTTGTGTCGGGCCAAGTCCCACTTGTGTCGGGCCAAGTCCCACTTGTGTCGGGCCAAGTCCCACAACGGCACGCAGATGGAGACTGACAACGCGCAGATTAGCTCGACAGCACTGTCCTCAGCAGCACGTGGGTTCGAGTCCCTACCGTGGGGGAGAAACTGTAATTGCCGAAACTGAGACCTAGTTTTATGAAGTGTTTTGGGCCCGTCCGCTAGATAGTAGCTTTCGTAATATACTGCTACATAGCTGCATTGATTGTAAGAAGTATTGCATGAGCTATTATCAGGCAAACAAGGTAGTGAAAATTAATTCACTCTATTTTGGTAGCTTCATGTTTTGTGGTGTGGCAAACCAAAAATGTTTGCATCTCCTACATATTTATTTATAACATGATCTTTTTATTACAAAACAGCATTAAGTGTTCTCCGCACAGTTAAAATAACCTTTACGAAGAAAATTAGTAGTCAAATATATAAATTAACATTACTAACCTTTATTCCGAAATTTTTTTTGTTTGTAGTTATGTGCTCACCCAACAGATACCGTCACATGTCGCGTGAAACATGGTTTCAGTTTCCTCTGTAAGAGTCATACTTCTATAGGTATCTCCCTCCTTGTTCTGTGGTCCTTACCGCGATCCTTCCAAAGAAACAAATTTTAACAGCACTTTTGAAGTAACTCAGTATCACCTTTTTACATGCTTTATATTAGCTTCACCTGTATGTTTTTCTGTCCGTCTGTAACTCTTTCGACTAAGAGTGAGTGGCTCATAACTGTAAAATGTCCCACCGAATTTCATTGCGTTCGTTAGGCGAGCGGTCTAAGGCGCGCGACTTCTGTGACGTCAGCTTTCGAATTCAGCGATCGTGGGTTCTATTCCCGGCCAAAAATATGGCACAAAGCGCCTCAAGCTTTTTTCTCATTTATACTAGTATTGCTTATATACTGTTGTCATAAATTAAATTTTAAAATTATTTTTTACTTTTTAGTTTGATAATCTTTAAAAGCATGTTTCTTTAGTTTTTTAAACTATATTTATTTCTCAGACATCCACACATAAACGAGAGGCAGTGGGCGGCATTCCGCGGCCTGGAAGTCTTCGCGGGTCCTTGGTTCGACGCTCGGTTCTGGCACACACGGACCACGAGGCCCGCAATAGCTTTTATGACAATAAATATTGCTACGAGCTGTGTCGCAGTGTTGTCCGACCAAGCAAACAGTCTGAGCAGAGCACACAGCTCTTCCGTTTACGTTGCTCCGTGCGACCAATAGACGCCGAGTATGTACTTCGGCTGCGTTGGTAGCCATGTTTGTTTACGTTTTAAATACGTTAAAAATTGTTTCAAGTTCAAGGCTATCCAGTGTTCCCTTATTACTTAGTCGTTTATTTTCATTACATACGTAAATTCTACCCGTGCTATGACTTCAAGCATATATATACATTTTTTTAATTAAATATTTTTTAACCTTGAAATGCATTATCATTGGTTTGCCATTTGGTACGTTTCCGTGCGTTGTGGAAGCAGCAGACGCGATAGTGAAATTTTCCTGAAGATACGTCTCCGTTTCCGTGCCATTGTAAAACGGGCACTTATAGCCCGCGCTACGTTACTTGTCTCAAACTTAAATGCTCTCCAAAGAAGTGTCTGCCAGTTGTGCCTTCATTTCCCAGCTGTCACTTTAAAGGCAATCACGTGATGTTTGCTTGCGAGCACTCAAAAACCTCAAGAATTTGTATAAAACACTGTTGACAGAACAACAGTGGTAGAGGCATGCGTAGATCATTGGTAAGCACTACTACTTACGGCATTTGGTAACAGTAATTTCGTGAATGGGACGGACGGTGCTGCCATCTTGGGCAGAATTTTAATAGAATTCTTTGTTCAAGTCTTTTTCGCTTTTATGGCAACTGTTTCATTACATAGCTTAAATTTTCTTTCTGCAAACCGAATGATTCGATAGTCGACGTAGCTGATCCGGCAGCGATTTCTAGCAGCGGGTGCAGAAACTACGTGGGATTTGCGTCCAGTAATGTAGTTTAAAACAAAATTTGCGTATATTTATCAAATACGGTAATATTTTTAAAAAGAATTCTACGTTAAATTTCGGGTCCGAGTTTCGTATTAGAATAGTATTTGCAAGATGAGAACACACGAACTTGTTCGTTAACGAGGTTATATGTAATGAGGGTTCATAGTGCCATAAAATTATACACAATAACAAAAGGAAGAAAAAAAATTTCAGCGAGTCTTCCACTAGGTACTAACATCTAACCTCGATAACGAACAAATGTTGCTCGTGACGGAAAAAAATCTTTAAATACGAAATTCAACGTGGAATTATTAAAAAAATAATAATAATGCCGAGAGAGATGAATAGACGCAAATCCCGTTCTAAACTACGTTTCTGGATGCGAATCTCACGTAGTTCCCGCAACCGCCGCTAGAATTCGCTGCCTGAGCAGCTACGTAGACTATCGAATCATTCGATTAGCAGACCGGAAAATTTTTTTAAAGGTATTTAATGAGACGGCTTCGATGAAGGGAAGCCTAAGATGTCCATCAAGTTCTGTCTCTGCCCGAACACGCCCGAATATTCACCTTCGGCCAACCTCGGGTTTATTTATATATGTTTATATTTCTTTGTTTATTTTAATGTAGCTATACTAACCTAACTAACCGTCCATAGTGTTTTAAAGTGTTTTAATGTAGCTAACTTAACCGACCACTTTTAATATTTGAATTCATTTTTTCCTGCGCAAAAATAAAACAAATCCCGAAGTTGGCCGAAGGTGAATTGTTCGGGTGTAATCGGGAATGGCAGAACTTTATGTGCATCTTAGGTCTCTCTCCGATGAAAGCGATGAAGGCTCGGTGAGGCGTCATGGTTGACGTTCGCTGAGAGCTGGGCTGTCGGGGGTTGGACGACGGAATAGTTTTGGTATTTTTGGCCGTGTGGCGGGGCGACTGAATTGTTGCCCATTGGAAGGGCTGCCGTTCAGGATTTTTCTGACAGTGGTTTATTTGTACAGAGACTGGAAGGGCAGCCCAACCAATTTCTGAAAACACGCTCCTTTTAAGAGTTTAAATAATCCTGAAAACTTGCCCCTTGGATGGGCAGCCCATCAGGAATTTTCTAACAGTGGTGTTTTTGAAAGGCTGTCTGAATTGTTGCCCCTAGGAAGGGCAGCCCATCAGGATTTTTCTGACAGTGGTGTTTTTGAAAGGCTGTCTGAATTGTTGCCCCTTGGAAGGGCAGCCCATCAGGATTCTTCTGACAGTGGTGTTTTTGAAAGGTTGTCTGAATTGTTGCCCCTTGGAAGGGCAGCCCATCAGGATTCTTCTGACAGTGGTGTTTTTGAAAGGCTGTCTGAATTGTTGCCCCTTGGATGGGCAGCCAGCCCTTCAGGATTTTTCTGACAGTGGTTAGTTTGTAAAGTGACCTGACCTAACCTAACCTAACCTTAACTAACCACTGTCAGAAAAATCCATAAGGGCTGCCCATCCAAGGGGCAACACTCCAGCTCCCCCCGCGTGGCGGGCGCAGGCGGCGGGCTGGCGTGGCTGGGCGCCCGGAGGGAGGACTCCTGGTGGGAGTGGCGCCACTGCGGCGAGGAGTTCGACGAGCGGACCCAGGAGGACGGCTTCCCGCCGTGGGGCCCGGGGCGGGGCGGGCAGGGCGACTGCCTGGCGCTGGAGCCCGGCGGGGCGCGCTTCGTCGCCGCGCACTGCGCCTCGCCGGCGCGCCTGCTCTGCGAGCGATGTGAGTGGCACGAGGACGGGTCTGGACAGTGATGCCAACTTGGGGGTTTTCCCCCCAAATTTAGGGGGAAACAAGATGTCCAGGGTTTTTTTTTTAGGGGGTACATTTATTTAGGGGGATTTTTTAGGGGGTACTTTATTCAAGAATTTTTTTTCTCTACGAACACACTTTTTGCTCAATTATCATCGGTTGCCTTGAAAATATGTTTAAACTAATGCCGTACTTCGTGTCTTGTACTAAGCAAGACGCATGTGGCGCTGGTGGCTGAATTTACCAATAACAACTTACTGCTCAAGTCAAGAGAACGCAGCGTGATATCCAGGCCGATGCCTTCGACAAAATATTGGAAGCTTATCCCAATGACATTTAATAATATTGTGTTAGAAGGGAAAAAGATAAAACATTGAAGCAATTCGTTTTTTTATTTTAATTCTGTCTCGTTTAGTTTGATTAACATATATCAATCATTGATTAACATATATAAATATGTAAAATGTACTCACACAAATACAACAGCTATTTTTTTACTAATTCAACGTATTTTTAATTCATATTTGAAATTACCTCTCAAACCAAGTGTACAACAAAAGCTTTAGGGGTTTTTGATCAACATTTAGGGGTATTTGAAGTTGGTCCTAGGGGGAACATTTTGTAGGAGTTGGCATCACTGGGTCTGCATCCGACCAGGCTCGCCCCGAATACTCACATACGACTTGGGGCTGATCAACGTTTGTATTTAAGATGTAACACCGGGCGTCTGAATTATGTCTTAAGGGCTCCGCCTACCAGGGCACACATACGGTGCGCAGAGCTTCAGGAAAAACAACGCGATTTCAAAACTACTCAAGATATCAGAAAGGGGTCTGCTTATGAAAAAGCATTCAAGAGTTCGCTGAGGGCCGACATTTTTTATTTTTATTTTGGATGAAGTTTTTAAATTGTATTTTTAGAGGAGTTAAAATAGCTAAAACACCTGTTTTCAGAGTAATTTCTAGGCGTAAAACCATTACAGATTCTTGAAAGCAATTAAGGGACTTGCATTACGCCTTTATCTTCATTTCTCTGCCATATAATGTTACGATCACCGCTCAAATTTCACAGTTATCATGTGACGACGAGAAGACTGCGCGCCAGTTCAGAGCCTTGCGATTAGAGGCTATACCGCGCTAGAAGCACCAGCGAGCGTCGCGCTTATAATTTCGCCTCACTAACACACACACACACCCCTGACGAGGCGGGCCCCTTAATTGAACGAATTTTGTTGCCCAGCTGTTTCAATGAAAATTTTTTTTTTTCGCCGCAGTGACAAAATATACAGCAGTTGAAGAACTACGTGGACAAATCAAATGTTGTACAGCCTCGACTTCAAAGATGTATACCACCCTTGAGAAGCAAACTTTGGACCATAAGTCATGGATATTTTTAAAACTTTTTTTTTGTCGGGATGAACCTGCAGCCAAAGTTCACTCTATAAAATGTTTTATTGCTGTCACACACGCACCAAACACACGTCAGCCATCAATGCTTGCGATTTTTTTTAATCGCTATGTTTGAAATTTGTTTGATTCAAATTTAACATACAACTGTAAAAACAAATCACTGCGCGTAAACACATTTCAGAGATTTCACAGATACATTTAGTAAATAAAACCTTAAAATAATACAAGAATAATAACAGAATTACCATTTCATCAGTTTAACCATCATTCTAAAAAAATCGGGTAATCTGACGTGTCCACCATTTTAGTCATGCTGAAGTCATAGATATCTATGTCGAACGTGATTGGTTAGAAATCTTCACGTCATCGCCGTCGCGCTGTTTTGATTCCAGCATTAGAAAGTGACCCTATTATGTTGGTATAATTGTGGCATAAAGTTGGTACCGTCAGTTGGGGTAACATTGGCCCTTTGAGGGTAACTTTGGCCCAAGACAAAAAAAAATGTTAAACTATGTTACAACTCTTCCAAATATTTATTAGATGTGATTATACATATGTAACATATGTATCATCACATCTAATAAATATTTTGAAGAGTTGTAACATGGTTTAACATTTTTTTTTGTCTTGGGCCAAAGTTACCCTCAAAGGGCCAATGTTACCCCAACTGACGGTACTTCAAATAAAATAACTGGTACACGCATGTGAATGCTATAGAATGTGTTTTATGTATATAGTATGATAGTACGATGCTATGCTGACGCCTATAGGCGATACAGAATATAGACGGAATGAAATTCAACCTTAAAAGGGTGAAAAAGGGGTGTTGTTTGTATTTTTTTTTCCTGGTCCCTAATATGTATTCTTATGCTTGATTAGATTCGGAGATGTAATAAATCGTCTAAAGAATTTTACAACCATTTTCCACCCCTTTAGGGAGGTTATTAAAAATAATCTCTCCTTAGTGCACCTCTAGGGTACTCAAGGAATGCACATGGCAGATTGCATGCTTCTGGCCTCACCAGTTTTGGCTGTGCCTTGTCCGTCAGTCAGACAGTATTAGAGTGTTATTAAGTGTTACAGATTATTCCGACCTACCGACGGCGTTCTCAAATTCCCCTCCCACATATGCGCCCTATTAGGTTAGGGTGGGATTAACATTCCAGTTCGTTTTATATACATTCCAGAGCTTATTTAAAACAGAACTTTTAGGGATCACTCCCTGTTGTTTTATCGTGAGGATGTTAGGGCTTCGGCGATGACCACCGGCTGGGGCCACCAACCCAGCTCAGTCACCGCCTCAGGCCCGTATCCTCACTCAGCTGACCAGACAGTTGGCTGTGTCCTGAGAAAGTATGTGACAGTAGTCCAAGAGCAGGTAGGTTTGAGGTCAGGCGGGTGTGATGTGAGCGAGCCGGCAAAGCCTGCAAGGAGCGAAGAGCGAGCCCTCGACGGCGAGAGATGCGTGCGTGGTTGCAGACGACAAGATGTCCTCGAGCTCGCACAAGCACCACGGCCAGGAGTACACCTTCACGCTGGAGAGGCTGCCGTGGCGGCTGGCGGAGCTGGCGTGCCGCAAGACCGGCGGCCGGCTGGCCTCCGTGCCGGACCGCGAGATCGCCGACTTCGTGCTCAAGAGCATGAACCGAGTCTACCAGGGTGAGAAGCATCCGCTGCCTTCGCACGCGGTGTTCCCTTCTGCAGCGACCCTCATTCTCCCGTGGCGTTCCCATCTGCAGCGACCCTCATACTCCCGTGGCGTTTCCTTCTGTAGCGACCCTTATTCTCCCGTGGTGTTCCCTCCTGCAGCGACCCTCATTCTCCCGTGGTGTTCCCTCCTGCAGCGACCCTCGTTCTCCCGTGGCGTTCCCTCCTGCAGCGACCCTCATTCTCCCGTGGTGTTCCCTCCTGCAGCGACCCTCATTCTCCCGTGGTGTTCCCTCCTGCAGCGACCCTCGTTCTCCCGTGGCGTTCCCTCCTGCAGCGACCCTTGTTTTCCCGTGGTGTTCCCTCCTGCAGCGACCCTCATTCTCCCGTGGTGTTCCCTCCTGCAGCGACCCTCATTCTCCCGTGGTGTTCCCTCCTGCAGCGACCCTCATTCTCCCGTGGTGTTCCCTCCTGCAGCGACCCTCATTCTCCCGTGGTGTTCCCTCCTGCAGCGACCCTCGTTCTCCCGTGGCGTTCCCTCCTGCAGCGACCCTTGTTTTCCCGTGGCGTTCCCTCCTGCAGCGACCCTCATTCTCCCGTGGTGTTCCCTCCTGCAGCGACCCTCATTCTCCCGTGGTGTTCCCTCCTGCAGCGACCCTCATTCTCCCGTGGTGTTCCCTCCTGCAGCGACCCTTGTTTTCCCGTGGCGTTCCCTCCTGCAGCGACCCTCATTCTCCCGTGGTGTTCCCTCCTGCAGCGACCCTCATTCTCCCGTGGTGTTCCCTCCTGCAGCGACCCTCGTTCTCCCGTGGCGTTCCCTCCTGCAGCGACCCTTGTTTTCCCGTGGCGTTCCCTCCTGCAGCGACCCTCATTCTCCCGTGGTGTTCCCTCCTGCAGCGACCCTCATTCTCCCATGGTGTTCCCTCCTGCAGCGACCCTCATTCTCCCGTGGCGTTCCCTCCTGCAGCGACCCTCATTCTCCCGTGGCGTTCCCTCCTGCAGCGACCCTCATTCTCCCGTGGTGTTCCCTCCTGCAGCGACCCTCATTCTCCCGTGGTGTTCCCTCCTGCAGCGACCCTCATTCTCCCGTGGTGTTCCCTCCTGCAGCGACCCTCATTCTCCCGTGGTGTTCCCTCCTGCAGCGACCCTCATTCTCCCGTGGTGTTCCCTCCTGCAGCGACCCTCATTCTCCCGTGGCGTTCCCTCCTGCAGCGACCCTCGTTCTCCCGTGGTGTTCCCTCCTGCAGCGACCCTCATTCTCCCGTGGCGTTCCCTCCTGCAGCGACCCTCATTCTCCCGTGGTGTTCCCTCCTGCAGCGACCCTCATTCTCCCGTGGCGTTCCCTCCTGCAGCGACCCTCATTCTCCCGTGGTGTTCCCTCCTGCAGCGACCCTCATTCTCCCGTGGCGTTCCCTCCTGCAGCGACCCTCGTTCTCCCGTGGTGTTCCCTCCTGCAGCGACCCTCGTTTTCCCGTGGCGTTCCCTCCTGCAGCAACCACGCTCACGAGGCGTGAACATCTCAACTCTAGGTGTGCGGCATTGAAGGGAGTCATTCCGTGTATTGAACAGAAGTCGATTGGAACGGAAATGTGTAAGCACACCGCTGCCATCTCTAAAAGATGGCGCACCCACGTGATTCACCCGTATATATTGCTTTCGTGAACATCGCAGACTTGACACCAGGCATAGGTATTAAAAACTAAAACTTTTTAATAGTACAACTATCCTTTAGTACTTGGTTATAATTTATATTCATATAACTAAATAATGACAACTTAAAAAAATACCTTTGAATCCTGGCATTACAACATTTAGTTAACATTGAAATGTTGAGATTGCTCAACGTTCGTCGTACTGTAGGGACACAACAAATTGATGGCCTACAAATATTCGACACCATGAAAAATAAAAGAATTTTATCATGAAATTTTTTTCTGTTAAATCTTAAATGTTGAATTAGTTTGATATGGTTAAGGTTTTTTTGCAGGAAGTATTAAGTCTGATTTCAGTCGTTTGAGTAAGAACAAATATACAAACATATACTTAGTGTTGTAATAAGTGTTTTAAAATGTTTCAGGTTACTATTTTAGAAGTGCCATGGAAGTATAAATTCTAACATGTGTACCTAAGTGCTCACTATTTTTTTTTAATCTGGCTCTGATCCATCTGTGGTATTTGATCGGACTCCTATTCGACATGACATCGGATTGGATGTGGTGTCTATATTTGCTATCGGATCGACCTCCGATGCATTTGTGGTATCGGATTGGTCTCCGATTCGACATGACTTTGGTTTCGGATCGGGCGTCTGCGCACGCACATTCACCGATATTGCATCGGTCCCCGCCGATTTAAGATCGGTATCGGACCGATTGAGTGCATTTTCGCACCGTTTCGGCGCGTTATCGTACTGCAATCCAACAACGGTTTCACAGTGGCCACCAGCTGTATTGTCGTGATAGTCAAACATTCCATAACGGAAATACATCTGACCCACGAAACTTATTGCTGTGTTAATCAAGTGTAGAGTTTGAGTTCTGAGGCCTTACTTAAGGCGCTCGAGTTTAAAGTCGGAGATCGCAGAAGGGAGTACCAACTAAATGCAGTGAGAAGTACGGTCCCTAGGCAAAAAAGAATGACCTGGATAATAATTGAAAACATCACTGCCTGTTTACTATTTAATATTTCCGCTTGGCATCGGCTTGGTACATTGAAATACAGAACCATTTACACAAATCTGCAGAAGATCTAGATCTCGCATTAAAGAAAAGGACATCTAAAGTAATCACATATTATAAACACTATATTACGGGTAATTATACAAATATTTAGAAAAGCATTAGTTTTTCCCTAACAGGTCCGTTGATTACAATCCTGGATGACGTAATTGTCTATAACTGTTGTTTAGGCACAATACCCAATGTTATGGTCAAACCGGACGCTCGTTTCGACGTGATTATGCGAGTCTCACATCCCGCACCACAGCAATGTGTTAAGTCTGGCTTGCAGTTTACGTAAATTCTCACGTAGCGTAAAAAGGAGAAGTAGAGTTTATTGCGCCACATTACGATTCAAGAAACTAGCAAGATAATGAATTTGAGTTTATGATCAGTCAAGTCTCTCTGCTCATTGTTTTTCCTTGAAAAACCAACCCGGTGTCCGGCTGTTAATAGCGGTTGCGTCGAGGCTTACTTGTAGTTGCGCAGCATGGTGGACGATAACCCGGGCTGGGCACGCGTCGATGCGTAGGTGAATGGAACAGCCTTTCCATTTTAGCAGCGGCGCAACACGCCTGCACCCGCGAGCCGAAGTCGACTCCCCCAGCCGCCAGCACCGTCTCCCCGCTCGCCAGCCGCAGACCGTCGCAGGTTAACGCGTCACCATGACGTCATAAGGCTCAGCGCGCCGCGCGGTGTTGGCTCGCGGAAACACACACAAGTGCAGCGCCGCGAATGTCCGTAATGCTTTTGTTTTAATCGATCTTCAAGACGAAAATGAACCAAGTGCCAAACAATCTATCATAACATATTATATAATTAATTACCAAATTAAAAGGACGTTAAAACAAACAAATAATAAAAGTAAAGTTAATGGAGGCGTGGCAAACGCCTCAATATCCCCCCCTTAAAAAAAACTAATTTAACACCAAAAACAAAAAAAATTTAGGTAGCTACGAGCCACTATAAGGCGAGAAAACGGGGAAGCACTCAAAACACGCCATTCAAGCAACAGACCTCAAAGAAAAGCAAGAAGAAAAAAGGCACACAGTGAGAAAAGACACGCGAAGAAAAACACATGAGAAAGACAAAGTAAAACAATAATTAAGACCAAACAATGCTTTGTGCCACTTTCCCGTTTACTCGTTAACAAACAACAACATACTTCAAAAAAAATCTCTATTCACATGACTAAAAAGGGCAAAAACAATCATTTACTTTGATAGGGTGTGAACCTCTTAAGATGACTAATATGCGCCTTACGTGTCTCAAAACTTTTGTCCACACGCTGCAAAAGAACGGTTACTCCCCCTACATGCCTTATCACCTTGTAAGGCCCCTGGTAAGAAAACTCTAATTTAGCGGTTTTGTGCAGCGCTTTGTTACTGATGGGAAAACTTTTGCAGAGCACCCAGTCTCCCACCTTAAAAGGATTTTCCAAGCGCCCCTTATTATATTGTTTCGCAACCTTATTCTGAGCGTTCTGGAGATTTTTTATAGCTTCTACCCATTTATCTTCTAATAACCGTGGACTACTGATCGCCCATAATTCCTCTCCTATACCCCAAACATTTAAAAGAGGGTGTGGTATTTTCCGCCCCAGAAATAATTCGGCGGGAGTGAAATGAGTGGCGTCATGTTTAGCCATGTTAAATCCTAAACTCAGCATATCCAAATTTTCATCCCACTGGCGATGGTCTTGATGATGATAAATAGTAAGTGCAATCTTGATATTTTTATTCACTCTTTCTACCAGGTTAGGGCAAGGATAATGCGGGCTGGTGTTAATGTGGCAAATTCCCCAACGAAAACACATGTTCCCAAATATTTGACTATTGAAATAGGCCGCATTGTCAGAAACCACATTCTCAGGTGCTCCAAAAATTTGCCATATTCTTTGCGTAAGAGCCTTGACAATTCTTGCCGCTTTCATGTCAGATAAAGGTAAAAAAAAATTAAATTTAGTGAAACCATCCACAATAATCAAAAGACAATTATTTCCCTCTCGAGATCGAGGCAAAGGACCAAAAATATCTATGAAAACCTTCTCCCAGGGACGCGTGGGCAGAGAAACGGAGTATTTACCCAATTTCGAATTTACGGTTTGTTTACTTAACAGGCAACTTTCACACGTGTTAACATGATTTTGCACATCTCTTTTCATATCCGCCCAATAGACTTCATCTCTCAATTTATGATATGTCTTGTCCACTCCTCCATGACCCCCAAACGCACTATCGTGATAATATTTTAGCACCATAGGCCGTAAGAGCTTAGGAATATAAAGTCTTTTCTCTTTCCCACTTTGTTGATAATATAATCTATGCTTCACTAACACGAAATTCTTATTCTTGCCCTGCAGTAAATCTCGCATTATATTTTGCCCTTCCAAATCTTGTTCTAACACCTCCTCTACTTTGTTGAATAGTTCTGGCTCCACAGTAAAACGCCCACACCTGATTACTTCACTCTCGTCTTCCAAATCCTGTTCACCGCCTTCCTCCTCAAACATCCGCGAAAGGGCATCCGCGACCACATTGTCCTTTCCCTTTACATGAATTATTTTGAACCGAAACCGAGTGAGCCTCATTACCCACCGCCCTATTTTCCCTAGTTGTCTCGGATGCGAAAACAACCAGGTCAAAGCCTGATTGTCCGTGTAAAGGTCAAATTCGTCATGCTCTAGATAAGTGTCAAAACGTTCCAAAGCATACACGCAAGCAAGGGCTTCCTTTTCATATGTGCTATAACCTTTTTCATGTCTATTAAGTGTTCTTCCAGCAAACATAATGGGTTGTAGACCCTTGCCAAAATCTTGCAAGAGAACCGCGCCTAACGCGACACTCGAAGCGTCAACCTGCACTACAAATCGCCTCTGGAAATCTGGTAACGCTAACACCGGTGGGTGGGAAATGGCTTTTTTCAAACCGAGAAAAGCGGCCTCCTCTACCTCACCCCAATTAAAAATAACCCCTTTTTTTCTTAAATTATTTAAAGGGTAGCACAAATCCGCATAGTTCTCAATAAAGCGGCTAAAATAGCCCATCATGCCCAAAAATCTCATGATGCCTTTAACATTACGAGGTCTCGCGAAATTTACAATGGCCTCAATTTTGTCAGGGTCCATTACAATTTTTCCTTCCCCAACAATGAAACCCAGGAACCGAATTTTCTTTCTGGCCCAACAAACTTTTTCAGGATTGACTGTTAACCCTGCACCTCGTAATTTTTGCAAAACCCCTTCCACATGTTCCAAGTGTTCCTCGAAAGAATTAGAAAATATACAGATGTCATCCAGAAAACTAATGACATTTTTAAATTGATATTCTTTCAGAATGTAAGATAAGATACGCGATAAGCATTGTGAGCCAAAATTTACCCCGAAAGGCACTCTTTTCCATTGGTACTGTCCCACGGGGTAACAAAAGCCGTGAACTTCTTGCTACTCTCCTCCAACATGCATTGGTGAAAAGCAGCATTAAGGTCTAACACCGTAAAATATTTCGCTTGCCCCAAATATTGCAGCACAGTTTCCACCTTGGGCAGCAGAAACCATCTAGTTTTATGCGATCATTCAAGATTCGGTAGTCCAAGACTAAGCGATACTTCCCCGGTGTTTTTTTTTTTACTAAAAAGGCGGGTGAAGCGTACTCTGAACTCGCTTCTTCTATAACATTTTGCTTAAGTAAATCATCTATGATTTCCCGAAAAACTAGCATTTTGGGAGGTGCACATTGATAGGGCACACACCTCACCGGACGTTGATCAATTAATTCAATCCGGTACGGCATCAATTCACATTTTCCCACCTTTTCCGTAATTACATCGGGATAACGAAAACAAATATCCCTGATTTCGTCCTTTTGTTTTTCTGTTAAGTGTTCCTCCACCCCCTTTAAACCTCCGCAACAAACTTCAAATTTATTCTTGGGTGCCTCAAGACTAATTTTGACTTTTTTATCAAACGCGAAGCATAACCTCCTATTCTTACAATCCACTATAGCTCCCGTGCCCTTTAAGAAATCCCATCCTAAAATCAATTCTTCGAGTAGTCTAGGCATTACCCAAAAATCACGTGTCCAGGCAAAATTTCCTATTTTAAAGTGCAAACGTACTTTCAAGGAGATTTTCCGGCTTTTCCCGTCAGCCAAATGTACCTCAAACCCTGGCTCCGTTTTTAAATTTTTTTTAGTTCGGGATGTCTCGTTATTAACCTACTCAAAAACGCCTGCTGTACAAATGAATTGCTAGCCCCGGTATCAATTAAACCCGAGACTATCTCCTCATAAAAACTTACCCTGACACACATATTACTTCTAGCTTTCAATACCGCCAGACGATGCTTATTTTCAAAACGAAACCCGCTAACCCTTTTTTTTTGTAAACAATTGCGAGACAAATGCCCCCACTTGCCACAAAACCCACACACTCGTCTAACGTTATTCCCCTGACCTTTACTCTGCTTCTTCTCTGCGCATTTAGCGATGAGATGCCTCTCACTGCCACATGCATAGCACTTCTTTCTAATTTTATATTTATTACTTTGATCATATGCTGAAATTTCGGACTTTACACCCACCTTATCAACTTCACTGCACCTATCCACTCTCGTGACATTCAAGTCCGCTTCCCCATTTATCCCCACGCTACTTTCACCCTCTTTTAAAATGTTTGATTTTTCCTCCTCTTCGCATAAATCGGAAACCCAACACACATTATCCACCTCCACCGCCCAATTACTAATATCGAACAAGCTGGTGGGCCTCTCCACAAAGCTACACTCCCTCCTAATGTGGGGATGCAAGTTTTCTAAGACTAACCGTATCCACTCCATTTCCCTCATTTGGACATTAAGGGCCGAACCATGGTCCAAAATGTCATGTACATAACTCAAAGTTTTTTCCCCTTTTCTTTGAAAACGACGGGTTTTCTCTATTATAAGTTCCTCTCTAACTCTACAAGGACATAAATTTTCCCATAACGCCTCCTTGCAATCAACCCAGGACATATGACTCTTATAACGCGCAATGAGTATATCGTAAGCTAAGCCTGTGCAACGCGAAGCAACAGCTAAAATTAAATCGCTCTCATTGGAAAAATAATTTGCGTTAGCTAGCTTGTCTACGGCCATGCAAAACTCTAATATATCCTCTACATTTGCTGACTGCAGTTTCGGAACATTTTCTAATGATCGCAAAGCAAACTTATTTTTTAGAAAATTTGTACTAAGCGAGCCAGACCCACTCGCTTCTGCCTGTTCCGTTTGCCACGAAACTCTTTCTCCTTTCAAATGCGCCACAAACTTCTGTCTTAAAACATCTATGCTTTCGCCCGCACTGTGCTCGACTGACGCAGCTCTTAAATTAGTCATTATCTCCTCTTTATGTAATTTATATATCCAAGCCAATGCCATACTGGTGATATAAAAAATCAATAAGTATCTTAAACACCGAAAACTACCGCGTCTGCGACTCAGTCGAGCAGAGTAGCGCAGTTTTGAGGCCTTACTTAAGGCGCTCGAGTTTAAAGTCGGAGATCGCAGAAGGGAGTACCAACTAAATGCAGTGAGAAGTACGGTCCCTAGGCAAAAAAGAATGACCTGGATAATAATTGAAAACATCACTGCCTGTTTACTATTTAATATTTCCGCTTGGCATCGGCTTGGTACATTGAAATACAGAACCATTTACACAAATCTGCAGAAGATCTAGATCTCGCATTAAAGAAAAGGACATCTAAAGTAATCACATATTATAAACACTATATTACGGGTAATTATACAAATATTTAGAAAAGCATTAGTTTTTCCCTAACAGGTCCGTTGATTACAATCCTGGATGACGTAATTGTCTATAACTGTTGTTTAGGCACAATTCCCAATGTTATGGTCAAACCGGACGCTCGTTTCGACGTGATTATGCGAGTCTCACATCCCGCACCACAGCAATGTGTTAAGTCTGGCTTGCAGTTTACGTAAATTCTCACGTAGCGTAAAAAGGAGAAGTAGAGTTTATTGCGCCACATTACGATTCAAGAAACTAGCAAGATAATGAATTTGAGTTTATGATCAGTCAAGTCTCTCTGCTCATTGTTTTTCCTTGAAAAACCAACCCGGTGTCCGGCTGTTAATAGCGGTTGCGTCGAGGCTTACTTGTAGTTGCGCAGCATGGTGGACGATAACCCGGGCTGGGCACTCGTCGATGCGTAGGTGAATGGAACAGCCTTTCCATTTTAGCAGCGGCGCAACACGCCTGCACCCGCGAGCCGAAGTCGACTCCACCAGCCGCCAGCACCGTCTCCCCCGCTCGCCAGCCGCAGACCGTCGCAGGTTAACGCGTCACCATGACGTCATAAGGCTTCGCGCGCCGCGCGGTGTTGGCTCGCGGAAACATACACACGCGCAGCCGCCGCGAATGTCCGTAATGCTTTTGTTTTAATCGATCTTCAAGACGAAAATGAACCAAGTGCCAAACAATCTATCATAACATATT
Organism: Bacillus rossius redtenbacheri; assembly: GCF_032445375.1. Lineage (NCBI taxonomy): Eukaryota > Metazoa > Arthropoda > Insecta > Phasmatodea > Bacillidae > Bacillus > Bacillus rossius. The sequence continues at coordinate 356,420,778 of NC_086330.1, forward strand.
ATATAATTAATTACCAAATTAAAAGGACGTTAAAACAAACAAATAATAAAAGTAAAGTTAATGGAGGCGTGGCAAACGCCTCAGTTCAAACAACTTCTTTTTTTTTATATTTGCAAATCAACCACTTGAATCTCTCAGTAACCTCCTACTTGATTCATTGCCACGGAGGGAAAAAAAATAATAATTTTGAGCCTCTCGAGCACTGTCGTCCAACAATTGAGTTATACATGTTTTGACGAAAAAACAACAAATTTGCACAGGAATGAAAAAAAAATGCTGCCATTAATTAAAAGTTAGCTAAAGTTATGTTTTTAAATTATTGCTAATAAAGTTAGGTACTTAAATGTTTGATGTTAAATCTAGGAAAATTTGGTTTGCTAACAATTAAGTCCGTGGCCCGATATCCCTGGAACCTGATCCAAAATAAATGACAAATTACAACTCAAAAGTTACAAGTTACCACCTACAAAATAATAATTATAATAATTTCTGTTCCCAATAAGTTTGGCAACACTTGTAAAACCCATCACTATTTTACAAGTGAATAAAGGAAAATACAAGTTTTGAAAGTTTGGAAGTTATAATTTTATAAGTAATTTAAAAAAAAACAGGGAGGAAGTATTTATGTAAGACACGTTGAAAAGAGAGGAGAAGGGACTTAACTGCACAAACTACTGCATTTGCTGAAATAAATGAGGTAATTCTGTGACAAATGTGTCCCGGGGAATAAGACCCATTTCCCCATTTCTCCGCCTCGCGCTGATTTGGAACGTGAGTTGAGTGAGCGCGGTGTGCCGCCTGCCCCAGCTCTGCTGTTCGTCTGGCTGGGCGCGCGCAGACAAGGCGACGGCACCTGGTCGTGGCTGGGCGGAGGAGCGCTGTTTACCAGGGAGGACCAGAGCACCAGGTACCCTCCGTGGACGAGCGCCCCGGTCGACGGGGACGGCCGCGACTGCCTCAGCTTCGAGAAGGTGAACCGGGGGAGCGCGCGCTTCGTGCACAAGGACTGCGGCGTCGAGCAAGGTTACGTCTGCCAGAAAGGTGCCTTCCTTTTTTTGATTTGAACACGTCTTTAAAATTGCTTCCGTAGTGGGGGGCAATTCAAAAAAAGGGGGGTTGTCTGTAAAGTCAGTTTACGGACGATAATTTTACGTGATAACGTCATAAGAAAACATTGATGGAAAAATTGCATACTTTTGAATTTTCAAATATTATTTACAGTTTTTGCAAATTTAATTTCAATAATTTTTGTTTAAATATAATCACGAACAATTAGTTATAAAGCCCGCCTTAACCTGTCTGATATTATAGAATTTTTTTTTTCACACGGTGGTTGGCCGGTTCTTGCACGCTCGGCTCAGGCGGAACGTGACAATTTTTCGTCCGTGCAGCCGGCGTTCATCGATTTATAAGACGTTATCACGTCAAAAAACGAATGCTAACAAAATCGGGGGAAACAGTTTGGTGTTGCAGTCAGGGCCGCTGAGAGAATTTGTGGGCCCCTGGGCAGCTGGGGTAGTAGGCCCCCTTCCTTTTTTTTTTTTGCATACCAATACTACGTAGGCCTATACCATCAATATACATGGTATCGTAAAATTGCATCCTTCATTTGAACAAACATAACGATTTCCTAGTTATGCAAAAAAAAAAAAGCATTTGCATGCATTATCTCAGTGCACTTTTACATTGTTAATCCCATCAAAATACAAATAATAATTAATTTTGATGTATATATTGCTAAAAAACAAAAAATCTTAAATGGTAATCAGAAATTGCATTATTATATGAGTGTTTAAAATACATAAGTATAATAATTTATTCTAAATGTAAATATTATTAAAATAATGTAAAGTAATAATCAATTTTATTACTTCAAAAATTCAAACACACTGAACCACGTTCATTACATTGACATTTTTTTAATAAATATTAATTATTTATAACGTTCCAGGGACGTCGGAACGTTTTCATTAGTGGGGGGGGGGGGGGGGGGGGAGGCGAACAGATGTATCAAACTTACCTCAGTCATAGAGCGAGGGGTCCGGGGGCCTTCCCTCGGAAAAATTTGGAATTTTAAATGCAAAATGGTGCTATTTAATGAGTTTCCGAACCAAAATATTAAATATACCATTCCAAGAATTTGATGACGTAGTATGTATTAAATACAACTCTGACAGTAGATGTAGTAAAATTTAAATAAAATACCATCTAGGAATTTGCAATCATTTTACAGTATATTGACAATCATAAATTTAATTTTCTAATCAATGTGATCACCAATGCAACTTTTGTAACTACTGGTTGAGAAAAAATACTACTACGACCAAACATTTATTCTGGGAAAAGGAGGGGGGCGAAATGCTACTCTCGCCCCTCCCCCCCCCCCCCCAATACATAACAGCACGAGGGCGACTCGCCCCTGCTGCCCCCCCCCCCCCCCCCCCCTGTTCCGACGTCCTCGTAACGTTCCCATTATTTCTGCTACTACGCAAGTATTTTGGTGTGAACTGAATGTTACAAGTACCTACTACTCGGTTAGGTTATTGGTTATCGACTGTAGTTTTAGGAACACACAAGCAATTTATATATATATATATATATATATATATATATATATATATATATATATATATATATATATAGTACAAGATGTTTTAATAGCACGGGGAAAATGTTTTTCCAGCCATTTATTTTCTACTTCCCAGCCGGGCGCCCGGGCCCCTAAGCTTACCGGGCCCCTGGGCATTTGCCCCTTTTGCCCCCCCTCCCCCCCCCCCCTCTCGGCGGCCCTGGTTGCAGTTACATATCTATCATCTACATCCAAAATTGTAATTACACCACTGGATAGGTAAAGGATCAAATAATTCATTACGCTAAGTGAGGACTATGGCGCATCGCGCGCGGTGGAGGGGGAAGCGCCGCCATTTTGAAGTCATTTTGCTGCGTTTCGAGATTTCCATTTAGTGCCTATATCTTTTGACTCGGAGAAGCTACGACGTTCGTTTGAGTTTCAATCGTCAGCTCTCGTCAAAATCTATCGATTGTATATATAAAACATTAGTGTAAAATAGTTACAGTGAATGTATATGGTGTTAAAATAAAAATAAAACAACATGGAAACAGATAGGACTGCTTAGTGTTCAAACATGATTATAACATACATAAACTAACGTATTTTATATTTTGTATAGAACATATTACCTGTTACGTACACGTATTCAAGTACAACACACGACAGTGTCCATGACACAGCCACTTCCCATTTTTTTTTATGTGTGAACATCATAGCACTCGGTATACGACATCTGGTGGGAATGTTTTCGTCGATGCGACGGGAATGTGTAAACAACCACGATGCTGCCATCTGTGGCGGATGGCGCAAACCAAATATCACAAAGCCCAAAGATAAATTTGTAGTATTGACTGTTTAATGGATTCTAACAAGATGGGCAGTATTTTAATGAAATTCCTCGCCGAAAATCAAATCCCAAGCCGGGTATTATTACTTTTTGAAGTCTTTTTCGCTTTTTAGCTTGACGTCGTCTGGCCGACGACCACCCCAGAGCCCGACCTGCACCCGCCAGTATACGCTCCCGCTAACGGAACACACCCCTGGCCATGGCCCACCCGAGTCAGGCGAGCCGAACAGCAATTAAAGGCAAAACCGCGGAAACCTGAGTAGACAAGAGAAGAACCGTACCCATTCCTCCTGAAACATTAAATTAGGATTTTAGCGACAATAAAATCTCTTCCAGACACACCCGTTTGGAGTCTAGCGTAATGAGGTCACGCCTGGCGCGAGAGAGGCCGAGCCTCCCTCGGACGCCATGCCAGTTCGGCAGTTCAGCGCAGCTCATGGACCGGGGCGGACCTACGTCCCACGGAGAGGCAACATCCTTTGTCTACATTGAAAGTAACGTCCGGTAAATATAGTCACTAATTAACCAAACCCCTTTTATTACTTAACCTCTCCGTGAGTACCCGGTCCCTTTTTTCGGTCCAGGACCTAATCCGGCCGCATCAACTTAAGGACACCCCGCACCACACTTGGTCAGCGGGGCTGCTCTTCAGCATACGGCACGGGCCGTCTCCCGCAACGTACAGAACTTTATTTAAGGTCACGCGCACGGCGCTGACCACAAACCCGCAAGGGAACTTGGACAAACTTAATTGCGGTGCGTGTTTCACCACAGTGGGCACAACACCCGCCCGAGACATTTGCATACGGGATTGGCCGTCTCCAATCGCCCGCCCCCTTAATTCAGTGTATTTTTGTATCCCGTATTTTGTACTGCCAACTTACGTTACCCGAGTAACGAGTGCCACGTGACTTGTGCGCGCCCCCTTAATTCAGTGTATTTTTGTATCCCGTATTTTGTATTGCTAACTTACGTTACCCGAGTAACGAGTGCCACGTAACCTGCACGCGCCCCCTTAATTCAGTGTATTTTGTGTCCCGCCTTTGTGTTACGAAATTACGTTACCTGCGTACCCAGTGAGACGTCTGAGACATAACAGCATCCGAGGCCACGTAACGCGGAACACAAACAATACGGCACCACGGAATAACAAGTAAAAACCCCCCGGGGACCTCTGTAGAGTGTTGTATTGTGTACGACTCGCTCCTCTGAATAAAAGGTACGACACCACCACCTCAACTCCACGTCTCTTATTTAAAATCATCTCACGCAACACCGCCGCCGGCCCTAGTGGGCCACGCAGGGGCACATACATCCACGACCCCAAATTCACGACTAGAAACGAGCTAGTCTGGCGCCCACCCGGACAACACAGATCAAGAACCGCCTTTTCCCACTAGGAGCCACACCGGGACTCGAGCCCGAGACCCCGGACGACGGCAAGCTTTCGCCGTTTCATATAGTTTAAACTTTCGCTCTGAAAATTGAACGATTCATTAGTCAACATAGCTGCTCCGGCAGCGAATTCTAACAGCAAGTGCGGAAACTACGTGTGATTCGCGTCTAGAAATGCAGTTGAAAACACAATTTTCGTATAGCCTATTTATCACGCTCTGCATTATTTTAAAGAATTCTACATGAAATTTCATGTTAGATTTTCGTATTATAACTCTGTTTGTAACATTAGAACACAATAATTTGCTCGTTACCGAGGTTAGAAGTTACACATCTCACCTGCGAGTATTGAAATACTAGCTCAGATTTTTTTTCTTTTTTTTTTTTTTCACGCAGCTCTCGCTGCAGAGTTTTTTTTTTTTTTTTCATTAAGTTCCGTTCCACAATGACTCCGAAACGTAAAAACGAAAATGGATCGCGGAACTGTACGATATTAATATTTACGTTTCACTATATTGTGTGCCTCTTCCACAATGCATCGAAACGTAACAAATGGCAACCAGTGAGATTGAATTTAACGGTCAAGAAAAATTAATTTAGGTAATAAAAAAATTGACACACGAGAAAAAAAAATCACTGTCATGATTTACTTATAATATAGTAAAATTATATTATTATGATAATAAACCACAAAGTTTTGTTATAACACTAGATATTCTTGTAACTGGAACAATTTTAACGTATTTGAGCAGTAAACAAATAAGGCTACTACCGCGACCAAATACACGGATTATATTGGTCCCACGGAAGAGCTGGGGATCGTCTAATCCGTATGGATCCGTGTTCGCATGCGTGCCATTTTCGATACCCCGTCCAGGGAGATACGTCTCCGTTTGCATGATCCTTCCCTGCTTTCGTGTCATTCTACAGGTATAATGGGCCTTATGGACATGTTTCAGCCAGTGCACTATCGTTAGTTCGTAAACAGAAGCTCCAAGAATCTCATCAAGAAGAAAGAAATGGAACACTGCCGTCTCAGAATTATCTATTCATCGTTGTAATATATGAGACATTACAGTTATAAGAGGCAAAATCGACAAAATTATATATTTCTTTTAATTTTTAAAATGCATAGGTTTATAAGTAAACATTGTAGTACTACATTTAATCACTTGCATGAGTCATTAAAAAGAGAAACGAATTCTTATACACTCACTTAAGTAGTTCGCTCTTATTCGCAAAGCCTCGCATACATTCTACTATTCATCAAATTTGTGTGGATGCTACCTTACATTGCGGTAATTAAAAAAAAAGCTTCAAACTTAAAAATCTATAGCGAATGCAAATTTTTATTTATATACATAAAATATAGTAAAAAAATAGGTGTGCTTATCTTTTAGCACTCGCTAGAAATGTTTAACATCTTACCTCGGTAACGAGCTAATTCATGTGACTCATGTTGCAAATACACTTATAAAACGAAACTCGGACATGAAATTTAACGTAGAATTATTTAAAATAATGCCGATCGTGATAAATATACGAAAATTGGGTTTGCAACTAAATTTCTGGACGCATATCACATGTAGTTTCCGCACCATCCGCTAGAATTCGCTGCCTGAGCAACTAAGTTGACTATTGAATCATTTGACTAGTAGACCGAAATTTTAAACTATATAATGAAAAGGCTCCGATAAAATCAAAAAAGACTTGAAAAAAAATACTAAATCCCTGCTTTGGACCTGATTTTCGACAAGGAATTTTACTAAAACACTACCCTCATTGTTAAAGTTCACTAAATAGTTTAATAACATAAATTTTCCTTTTATCTTTGTGAACTTTGGTTAGCGACAACCGCCACAGATTGCAGCACAGTGGTTACACATTTCCGTTCCACCATATGACATGTACCGAGAGCAAAGTTGTTGCACATAAATAATTCACGACCAAAAATTTTGAATCCAAGATGGTTTCTTCTAACCGAAGTCTACAGACTGGTAAGAGCGTGTGTTCTGGCCGACAGCTGTTGTGGACGAGGCCAAGACCAAGACAAAGACCGCCGCGGGCTAGCGAGGCCTCAGAGTCTTCGAAGAAGAGGAAGGCTGAGGAAGACGTCGGCGCCCATCACATGAATCGCCGGCAGGCCACCTACTATATGTTACGATTCCGGATCCTGGAATCTCGAAAGCATCGAACGTAGCAATGGGATGGCTAAATATCGTGTTATTGTGAATATACAGTTTTCACCAATAATAAATAAATAATAAAAAATATATTGTATTTAAAAGTGGTTCTTGCGGTTACATACGACAGCCATTATTGTTTACAGGTTTTTTTTAAATCGATGTATTTAAGAGTAATTTGTTCAGTTCAAATTTAACATTCAATTGTAAAAATCACTGTGCGAAAACACACTTCAGAGTAAACAAATCATTTAACATAAAATAATAATAGAAATAACAGAATTATCAATGCACCAGTTTTACCATCTTTCGAAAACAAAATTAGGTTTTTTTCCTGCGTATCCAGTTTATATCAAAGTGTTATAATTTATATTTTTACGATTAAATATATTTTGGCTATGGTAAATTTTCGCATAACACACATATTCAAATGCTCACTCTATTTTACTATTTTACCTTAAAATACAATTAGATACGTTAGGTACACGAAACAATTTCTCCCAGGGACAATCTTCATTATCGCGTATCCAGTTTATATCAAAGCTTTATAACGCATATCATTAAAATCAAAAATATGTGTAGAGTTTCAAATCACAAAAAAAAAAAAAAAAAAAAAAACCTGCTTACTTTATATTTTTTTTTATTGGAAATCACTTCAACACGTCCTGTCGTGTCGCAAAAGTCTAATTCCTTGTTTCTTACTCGGTTAAGACAACACTTGTCTTGGCTGTTCGAGTTTATTAATTCCTGACCGGCAGGTACTTGGGTCACTGTTGCTCGCCGCTCCGTGAACTCGCTGACCCTCTACTCGCTCGTCACTTACTCGCCCAGTGTTTGAAATACGTGACCTCCACCGATGAGTACTTTGACATACCTTCAGCTGTTCTGTTGGTACTAAACCCCCTCGGATTCCACTGAGCGAGTTTCCAGGTTTGACTCGCTCGGCGAGTCGACTATGAAAGCGAGTTCGAACGAGTTACCTTCGTCTTGACGACTATCTCTGGCCGCTTCTCCTCGTCGGGTGCACTTGGTATGCAAGTAGTTAAGAGTAGAGGCTAAGTCCTTACATCGCCTGGAGCTGCACCCGGGTAGCACGACGACCTCACGACGTCCTCACGACGACCTCACGACGACCTCACGACGTCCTCACGACGACCTCACGACGTCCTCACGACAACCTCAAGACGTCCCCATGACAACCTAAAGACGACCTCACGACGACCTCACGACCTCACGACGTCCTCACGACAACCTCAGGACGTCCCCATGACAACCTAAAGACGACCTCACGACGACCTCACGACGTCCTCACGACAACCTCCCGACGTCCTCACGACGACCTCCTTGCGGGCGGCAGCGGGGCGGCGGAATTACGGCAGACGGTCTTCTCCGACGGTAGACTGCTGAACTGTTGGTTGACGAGAAAAATAACAAGAACAGAAGATTCCGTTTTCGGCGGGTAGTCTGCTTACAGGCGGAATACACGTACAAGTCCGGGAGGGAAGGAAGATTGTTACAGGCTTAAAAAAAAACACCAACTGTAACAGGCCACCAAAATATTTTGTTAAAAACCTGCAACAATTTTTTTTTATCGATGAATACTTTTTTTTTTTTTATGTGGCAGTTATTCTTGGATTACGTTTGTTTGTTGCATGGCCCTTTTTTTCATTCATTTATTATTCGGAGACAAACATCACTTTCCACCCCCCTCCTTTATCTTCCCAGGTAAGTTCTGCATACTGTGCTGGTCAGCAACGAAGGTCACGTTAAGACTTACTATAAAAAAAATTTTTTGAGTTGTCTGGTATCAACTGTTAAGCATCACAAAGAGTGTTAAACATGCAGGGGCGAAAATCTGAAGGATTTTCTTATGGAACCTGGGGTACTACATTTATCATTCATTCTCTTTTCACAATTACAATTTTGCAAGCAAATGTGGGTCCTCACAGTAGGGAGTTTTTAAATTCCTGATGGGGGGGGGGGGGGGGGGATTTCTGTCCCCCTCCCCTTCCGGGATCTACGCCCATAATAGATAAAGTAAGGATGGTTTGAACGCGAAACGTACAAATTAAAACAACTCAGCTAGGTGGTGCCTCACGCAAAACTTACTAATAGTTTCGCTATATTTAAAATATTAGCCTCGCAGATGTTAAAAAAAAAAAACGGTAGTTAAAAGAATACTAATTTAAGCTGCACAAACTGAATGTGAAAATTTCTGAATATGGTTACTTTTTGATTGTATTGTTGCGATTGGGGGAAACTGGCTCGAAAGTTTAACCAAATTAATCAAATATTTTGTCATTTTTGAAGTTTTAAATATGGAAATTGGTGTCCAGACTTGTTTATAAATATAAGTGAGTTGTATCAGCGTATTTGGTGATTCATCGAAAATTGAGGTTCAAACACTTTCCCATCAGCCACGCGGCTTGTATCTAATAACGTTTTCAAGGCCCATTAGTAGATATCCTTTTTTTAACATCAATGACCACGACCACTCAACCTGGTTCACAGGGGACAAATTAAATTGCAGTTTGGAGTTGGTTATTTTACTAACGTAAAATATTTACCTCTTTGGTTTTACTTTGAAATAATGATCTCCTTTCATTTCACGTGATAAAAAAAATTGTAAGTTTATTTCTAATTTTTTTTTGTTTACGATCTTCGTTTTATGTAAGATATTTTCGAATTTTGGTTTGCAACCCCGTTGAAAATTTTTTTTTGATTTAGTAATGAGTGTGGAGTCTGGAGCATGAGCCAGATGGAGAGCTACCTGACGAAGCTGTACCACGTGCTGGACCCGTACTGCGACCAAGGCACGGGCGACGACCCGCTGTCCCTGCAGGCGCGCATCGTGGACGGCCGCAGGCTGCTGAACGAGATGAAGGTGGCCCTCAGGACGCTGGAGGACCGGGGCCGGGTGCTGGAGAGGAGGGTGGCCAACCTGCGTGCCGAGAACTCCAGGTAAATATGTAGAGGAGCGGTGTTTGCGAAAAAAAAAAATGTTAAAAATCCGAAAATACTTTTATTATATGCTCTCTCACTTCCTCTTTTCATTAAACCCGGCGGAGATAAGAAATTCCAAATACTTTAGGAGATATCGAATTTTTTTTTAATTTTCATCACAATACCTGTGCATTCATGCGACCTTAAGGGTGTATGTCCCGTTCCAGGTCATGATTTTAGATTTATATTAATCACTGATCAACTTTTAGACATTTTCAATCGTTTAACTTTCACGAAATGAAAAATATATATAGTTGCATACTTTTTGCATAATTAGCTGCCAAAGTTACATTTTTAACCTTTTTGGGTTGTACAAATAAGGAGAATTTAATTTATTGCAGAACTGAAACTTTTTAGGATTAACTGCAATGCCACTGGCTACTTCAAGAAATGGTTTGCATTTCTTTCAAAAAATATTAATTAATTTTACCTGACATTTCAAAAATCTCAAAATTGGTATGATCTTGACAGCCAAGAAACATGAAATGAGTTTCTTGTTTACGAGTATGAAATTTTTTTTTTTCTTGCTGCGTTCACCATTGCTTACCCACCTCTAACTTAGGTGAGTGTTTAACGTTTCAAATGTTAACAAATAAAACATTATTTGGATATTGTTGCGCAAGTAAAAAGTAAAAAAAAAAAAAAATTACGTGAGTTCCTACTGTTCATCCTAGGTCCCGGTTTGTTATGTCAGGTCAGTTACATTATAAATACTTTAAAACTAAACCATTAAAATTAATTCATATTATTTTTAATGTCCGCTTAGTTTGAAAGTATTTATAATGTTACTGACCTGACCTAATCGACCATTTTAATTAATTAGGCATTCACGAACACACGGCAAAATAAAAAAATAAAAAAATGGCGACGGCCGAATGATAGCACAGGTCTTGTATTTCAAAATATAAACGGCGATATTTCCTAAAGTATTTGGAATTTCTTATCTCCGCCGGGTTTAATGAAAAGAGGAAGTGGAAGAGCATATACTAAAAGTATTTTCGGATTTTTAACAATTTTTTTTTCTTCGCAAATACCGCTACTCTACATATTTACCCGAACTCCAGCCTGCACGAGAAGCTGCGGGCCTCGGCGAGGGGGGACCAGGAGGACAAGAGGAGGAGGAGGAGGCCCAGCAAGTCGCTGAGGGACGTGGCCCTGCTGGCGGCCGCCGACGGGGACCGGCGTCGCGCGCGCGCCTCGACGCCGGAGCTGCTGCCGCCGCTGAACCTGGCGGAGGTGACGACGCAGACGGACGCGAGGGACTGCTGGTCGGACGCAACGAGGGCGGACCCGGCCCGCAGGCTCGTGAGGACCGGCCTGAAGGAACTGGAGCTCCGGCTGAAGGAGCTGGCGGCGGCGGCGGTCCGGCGACCCGCGGCGCCCGAGCAGAGCCGCGAAGACGTCCTCCGCCTGAAGGAGGTGCTAGAGGGCAAGGACCGGGCGGCGGAGCTGGTCGCAGCGCTGACTGAGCTGCAGGCGGAGCTGGCGACCTTGATGGAGCACTCCGACGCGGACCCCGTCCCCGAGATAACACCGACCAGCGGTCAGTGACGGTGATCCGTCATCTCCAGTTGTCAATAGTTCCGTTAGCACAGTCCGCGCAATGTGTCGCTAAAGACAAAGTATAAAACAAACAAAAAAAAAAAAAAAGTATCGTGACTTTTGAGTATTTTTTTTCTTTCAAGAACACAATAAAGCAATTAGGAATTGTGAACTAATTTCAGCTTTCATTCTGTGTGGGAAAAAAAAAAGAGTTACGCATATGTGTAGTTTCGATTGTAAAGGGATCGTCCATTAATCACGTGAGGCTCGAAAGGGGGGAGGGAAAAATCACTAAATATCACAAGGGGGGAGAGGGGGGGTGTGTAAAGAGATATCACGTGTATTTTTTTTCCCGCCCGATTTCTACTAAACCAAAAAGCGATGCGTGACCTTGACTCGCCGTAGACAGGCAACAATATCCCCGCCCGCCACAACATGAACCACCCGGCTCGGCTTGCCAGTCGCTAGTAAGACTGTGATTTTGGCGCCGAATACATGCGTAGATCACATATAAGCCTTTCCTTTATTATTTTTATGCCAGTGAGAATAAACCTGCAACCTAAATGTGTGTCTGGACATTTTTATCACTGTGCTTAATTTTCCAGAATTAAATTAGATTATACCTATATTAAAAGATAATATTCCGAAATTTTTAAAACTATTTTGCACCAAAAAATACACGTGATTTATTGAGGGGGGGGGGGGGGTGTTTGTCTGAAACCTCACCACAAATCACTAGGGGGATGGGGGGTTAAAAATTTGCTAAAAAAACATCACGTGATTAATGGACCCCAAAGCTTAGGAATTTTGAAGATGAGTAGACGTATCATTTGCGTGAATAGCCCCGATCTTTGTGTATTTTTAATTTTTTTAAAGTGCGAAAGGTATCTCATATCTAAATAAGTAGTACATATCAAACAAAGACATCCGCGCCTGTCAGTTTGTTCGATTACTTCTTCTAAACTATACACAATGGATTTTTATGCGGTTTTCTCCAACAGAAGTTCTTGCGGGAGGCTTATGTGTACATAATTCATTGATATTAAATTTGATGACAGTAGAGAAATCTCGATGTTTTGTAAAAATACGTGTTTAGGACACTTACTTGGCTTACGCTGACTTATACTTCAAAATTAATGTACATAAAAAAGCCTACAAAAAAGTCCGATAATATATTGTTACGATTTACGGGGGTTCGTAAAGGATAGCCCAATTAAAGATTTTACTACACTACACAGTTTTATTTATGGCCACTAATTATGTCACTTACAACTAATCTTATAAAATTGCTAAATAATCAATTGCACTTTAAAATGTCTATTCTCCAGTCACTCGTTTCTTACAAACCACACACCTCGCTGGGCCGCGCCTCTGGCGCAACTCTCGCCGCAGCACCCCTCGTGGATCTCCGCTGCGGGACTCCGTCACCGCACTCCGCCGCCGCCGACGCACGTGCCTTCGTCGAGGATCCGCTCGACGCCTCGCTCGGAACTCCGCCACGCCCGCGACACTATCGCCCGGAACTGAACTCTCTGCCCTGGAACCTTCGTCCAAGGGCTTCACCACTCTGCCGCACTCGCGGCACTATCGCCTCGGAAACTCCGCCGCGGGAAAGCTCCCGCCTAAAGCCCTTTTCACAATACCGCGACGCGACGCGATGTGACGTGACGTCATACCAAACCAGCCAATCACAACCACATCGCCCGCGATGCGCGACAGCTCACTTGGCGACGAGGCTGTTTCGTCGCTTCGGCGATGTCGCTAATGACGTCAGAAATAACAGCCAATCAGAAACAAGATTGTGGTGAAGAAGAAGAAGAAGAAGAAAAACTGAAAACAAGGGTTAAGAAACGATGTTTTGATGCATCTAAGTAATGTTAGTAAACAACACGTGGATTTTGTTCAATTGAAATTAGTTTTGAAGAGCGTCTGATTGATGTTCAGAAAAAGCCGTGTTTGTACGATGTTTCTAGTAACAAATATTGTAATCAGACGGAGAAAAATAATGCTTGGTTAGAAATATATTATGGGCTTCGCGATTCCTATCCATAATTAAATGCTTCTACCAGTCAGTCAGTGTACAAATATAATAACAACAATCTGAATATTATCGCCAAAAACTTTTGTTTACAACCATGTTGCAAAATATCCCCAGCAGAGTGCAGGCTGGTTCGGTTTTTTTTCGCCAGATTATCTTGTAGCTTTATAGAAAATAATCATATTATAGATTATGTATGTTTACTTAAAGACTACTCTGGATATAATCCTTTTTATAAGGTTTGCAAGAGTAGTTTATTTATATTTATTGCACACATGATTATATTTTTAACACACATATATATATATATTATATAATATAATACAGTTTATATTATATAATAATTCATATCCTTTTAGCTTGCTTATACAGGTTTCCAGGGCGTTATTCTGTCATAATTCTTATTCTTATTTTCAAAGAGAGATCTGGTGTATATTTTTAATTCTCTTATTCTTAATTAATTCTTTTCAGTTCATTTATCTAATTTGATATAATATTCCGGCTGTTCGATTACACTATACACAAGAAGAACAGCCAAAGAAACTTGTGTAGGAGATTCAAAGAGTTATTTTATTTTTCTGTAGTAAGTTATTCCGTATCGGAAAGCAGATCTTCCATCAGAGATTGTTCGTGCATCCAACTATCGAAACGCTCCAGTCTCTTGGATACTTCAAAGGTGTAATTTCTCCATATGTCATAAGTCTTCTTATCTCTCACAATTTGATTAATATCCTTAATATCAACATCCTCCATAGCCATCTTCCTTGTGTACTTGTTTCGTATGTCTTCTATTTTAACGCAATCATTTAGAACATGCTCTACTGTGTCTTCTTCCATGCACACAGGGCACATAGGGCTTTCCACTAAGTTAAAAGAGTTTAATTTGTGTTTAAAATTCCCGTGACCTGTTAGGAATTGTGAAGTGTAGTGGTCAGTACTTATCCATGAAAATTTCATCCGTTCTTCTATTGAAGGGAATATATTGTGTGTATGCCTTCCCTTGTCAGAGTTTCATGGCGATGCATGGCGATGCATGGCGATCGCGTCGTGCTATTATGAAGTGCACTAGCTGGCGACATATATTTACGTCGCTGCCTTCGCTACATCGCGTCGCCAGATCGCGTCGCATCGCGGTATTGTGAAAAGGCCTTAACTCTGAACTGTCTGACTCTCTCGAGGCCGCCGTCCTCGTTTTATCTATCAGCCGCAATTTCCAGAACACGCGAGCGCGGCCGGGGCCAGTCGCGTCATTCCGCGCCGACCCGACGGCAGAAATCTCTCGAAACACGTGTCGGCGGCTCGCGTAACTCCGCAGCTGTCCGGTGTCAGTTACATGTCAAAGGCAGGGCGCCGCGCGGTGAGTGACGGGAAGGAGGGGGAAAAGCGAGAATCCTTGTAATCTTCCAGGCGCGCGCGGAAGCCAGCCAGCTCTGCACCTGCACGTGTCGCGGCCTTGCTCATGTTCGTAACAATATGTAGGACTTGGATAATGTCAGCGCATCCTACATGCTTTTTAATAATCTGTAAATTAAATAAGTAGGTTTTAGGTTAAGTCTTGTGCTTTCAACACATCCTTGTGTATTTATTCAATTATGGGGAATACATAAGTTTGTATATAATTTTTGATAACACCAGACACTTACGAGAACCTGACAATTTTAAGCACTTATTAAATCTTAATGTATATATGTTAGTAGATCGAATTCGTGCGAAGACGGGGCAGGTTATTTGTAATGTTATAATAAACATTTCTTTTCCAAGTAATAATTTTTAAAATTAGATTTTTCATACTTTCTACAATTTTAAATTAAAAGAAATGGACACACTTGTCATCCCAAATCAACAGGGATCCTTTCGACACCGTAATATTTTTATTTTAAATTATTATTCATGAAGTTTTTCAACACACACAATAAATGAATGGGTTTAACAAATCTCGTGTTCGAGGTTATTAAGGGCGATGAGGGATGATGGTATGAGAATGAAGTTTCGACAAAATGAATGATTGAGGGAAATGGGTGTACCCTGAGAAAACCCACCAGCTCCCAGCATCATCTGCCATGTTTCTCACATAGAAGCGGTCAGAAATTGTGGAAGAGAGGGGAGCCGAAGTGTGTTATAAGAATAGTTTGTATAGACCTGTTTCTAGGGGGTCTGGGTGTTATGGAATGGGTGGAGGCTCATTAAAACGGATGTTTAACACACAAGCGAGTTGTTTCTCAGAGCTGAGCACTATGCTTGAGGCTTAGCACCATCATGAACCGCAGGATGGGGATAGACCTAGCATTCACTCTGTTGAGTGAAAGTTGTTAGATCATTCAGCAAGTCAGACACATGCAGTATGTACGTGGAAGCCCTGGTGTAGAGACGGTGTTGAAGTTTGCTCGTATCATGCAAGTAAAATGTTAGTCTGGACTAGAGCTGGTTGACATGGCAAGCACAATAGCAAGCACACTGACCAAGGAGAAGACAAGTCTTGGGACAACTCACTCCACAATAATGTAATAATGAACCGGAATGTGCACAGTTAGATAAAAAAGTAAATTCCACCATCCTTTTCTTTCTTCCTCACCATGGTCATTCCTTCGACACCACATGAGTTCTGTTTGTAGTCACTGTTACCTGAATACTTTTTTAAACCACCATTGAAAAAAAATCCCCCCTTCTCCCCAACAGTGAATGAAAGAATGTGTTCACACACTTATATACACACATTTTTATCAAAAAAAGTATTTTTCTTTGAGCAACTATCTTACAATATTCTATTTTTTAAACTGATGATTTATGATTTTTTTTTACTTAACATACGTGAGGTAAATCAGAGGTAAAATAATTTTTTTTCACACTTTAGTACTAGTATTTGAATTAAAAATTACGCCAAAATGTTGAATCGTACATTTGACAACATTAAAAAAATGTTCCTGTTCAAATCTTTACAAGAAAAATAGTTTGTCTCAAATTTTATTTCAGATTCTGAATTGAAAATTTAATATTTTGTTGCCTTGATTTTTTTTCCACACAATTAAAGTGATTTTTCAATAAGGTGCTTGGTGGTTGTTTGAGCATCAATTCACCCCAGCTTTTTAAAATGACTCAAAATAGGGTTTGGGCCACACCACCAAACTAAACCCCACTTGGGGTGAATTGGAGGTATGTAATTTTTTTAATTTAATTTTTTTATATATCAAAACAATGTTAGTTGTCCTACTATAATTTTTTTGTTAGTTAAAATTTTAACAGTATGATGATTAAAAAAACTAAATTGTAAACCAATTCACTCCATTACACCCTTAATTAAAATAACATTACGTATTATGGTAACATATGCTCCATGCATGTCTAAAGGTCAGTAGGCTGTTGGTAATGATATTCATGCATATGATGGAAGGTTTTTATAAGAATATGCTACAGGAAATCATTAATTAAAGAAAGAGTGAACCAGTTGTACAGTAAAGTTCCACTAATCGGGATTTGATGGGACCAGACCCTGTCTGGAATCCAGAAAGTTCGGATTAAACAGAATTAGCCTTAAAATGTATGTAACACAAGTTTTACATAGGTACAAATAGATAAAAATCAATTTCTTTTACCCACATAAACTTTTCCTCCAGCTTAATTTTAGTTTTAATACTATTGCAGTCCTAAGTTTTTAACATAAGAACTAATGTGGGATTAACAAAATTAAACAAAACTAAATCCTGCTAATTTTTAAAATCCTGTTTGGATTAACTAATATCTATAATAAGCGTGGTCCGGATTAGCGTGACCTTACTGTATTTTCTTTTGGAGGTGTAACCAATGCGGGAGAAATATTTTATTATCATGTTAGTCAAGTAGCAGTTGAATTCATCAACTTTATTTGCTATAAGTGGAATCAAGGCATCACTACCATACATGTTTGCACTTATTCGGGACTTTTGTGACTTCTTCAGTTTAATTCCTTTTTCTTATGGGGAAATGTCCCGTTCCAAGCCATTATTTTACATTTACGTTCCATACTGTTAAACTTTACGACTTTTTGAGTGACTGAATTTTCACAAGTTGAATAAATAAATAAATAAAAACACACACGTAACTGAATATAAAGCTGAAACTTTTTAGGTTTAAAGTCAATTTTACTGGCTGCTATAAAATATGATACAATTTGTATTAGAAAAAATTATTTAATTTTACCTGGCCTTTAAAAATCATCAGAATATTTATAATTTTAAAAGGCTAAATAGAAATAAATACATTTTTTTGAAAGACTTTAATACCATACCATGCAGTAGTAGCCTATCATTGTCTTTAAACAAAAAATTTGCAGTTTATTTTTTTGGGTCTCCTGCACAAAAGTTAAAAATTCATCTTTGCCAGCTAATTGTGCAAAAAACATGCACTATACATTTTTGTCCATTTTGTTGAAGTTTGGCCAATCAAAAAGTCTACAAGTTTAACTGTTAAACGCAAAAATTAAATAAAAACCTGGAACGAGACATACACCCATAACTTTAATGACTATTAGACACCTCATCATTTCATCCAGTCAGAGTTGCAGTAGGAAAAGGGAGGTATCTAGTGCTTCCAGCTGCCCTTTTGGACCCATCTCTGGATGAAGGGGATAACTTTTCTTCTTTCTGTGTTACTTTCTTACAGTTGTAATCACAAAATTGTGCAGATGCAACAGCGGTTGCACTGAACACTGCCCGATGATGAGTCGGAGTTTAAAACAGACAAACTTTACAGATGTGCAGAGGCTTGGACAGTGCTGCCCACAGCGAATTTTGAAAGTAGCAGCTTTTTGGAAGTAATGAAGTAAATAAACTAAATAAATTTTATCCACAACTAGAAACTGTACCAGGTTTTTTGCAATTGATTTATTTACTTGTAAACAAATATTTAAAATATAAGTTTGCTTACAAACATGTACCATTAATGACTTTACCAGTACACCTATCCCTCACTTAGCACGTTTTCAGATTGCGCGGATTCATTTAGCGCAATGTGAATTTTACAGCTCCAGTATTGAATTTCAGTTAGCACAAAATCTCGGCAGGAAAAAAAAAAGTCGAGCATGACGCCACAAAGTCTGTTTCAACTTCTGTAAAAAACAGATGTGGCCATGTGATAGTCAAACAAGGGGGGAAGAGATGTGCGTGCAGGTCTGTCTACGCTATCGGCTGTTGTACAAACATCAGCTATAGCAAGTTAAATTGCGGCTATGGTGTGTAAAGGACCAAATGTTTTAACATCCGTGTGTATGCCGCCGTGCCATACTGTAATCGCCTGGCCACAAACCGGGCCGTGAACTCAGTCTATCCAGTGGCAGGGAATTCACTCCAAAAATGAAAAAAATAATTATTGGCCTGACAGGATTGGTGTGAACCAGGTGGTGATACATGAATAAGCACTTTAATTTTTAAAAATTAAAATGTAATTATCCGGATAGTAATATCGGTTTCACTGTAAGTAATCTATACATGATCATGCCATCAGGATCAAGGTAAAAAATTGGATACAAGATAAAAAAACAATAACTGACAGTTATTACACCCTCAACAGTCTGTCCAAGCACACAATGGAACCAATACTGATTCCCATACTTGGATAGGAGCAATTGGTTGTATCACCTTTCTGCTATACATATCTACATGTTGTCTCTTAAGAAACACCAATTATGAGACAAAAAAATTTTTTTTCAGGAGAGCTTAATAGGATTATGCCCCATGCGAGAGAACTGAATGATAGCCGGTATTAGAAATGCTTATGTTTTCATGGAGAAATAAACAACTAATTTTAAAAAAAGCCACTTGGGCGGTGTCGTTTCTTAAGTGAGGATTGACAATAAACACCGGAATATGTTAAACAAATTTTGTATTTGCATGAAACGTCAGACGATGCCCCAAACGTCCTCGAAGGCCGAGCACAGCTTGGTGCACGCCAGAGCCCCCGACAGGGGGTAGTTGCTCAGCGACACCACTTCCTCCGTGTAGTCCACCGAGACCTGCCCGTGCGCCATGGCGCCCACCACCACGGCCACCGGCTCGTCGACAGGCACCAGCTCCCGGGGGTTCACCACCCTCTTCGCCGAGAACGAGGTGCCGAACTTGCGGCAGCCCACGGGCAGGTGGTCCGACACCGGGTTCTTGATCACCTTCAGCAGCTTCATGGGTCCGTCCGAGGCACGCACGCTGAACCTGCCGGCAAATTGACAGTTGCCGCGGTACCGTAACTACTGATCTGCATCCAAAAGGATCTACATTGTTAGTACCTACCTGTTTACACAAATAAAAATTAAGTTTTAAAGGATTTAAAAATCTTCAGATATACATGAATTTCAATATATTTCTTTTTTACTCATAGTTTACCATAAGAAAAATTATTTTATTATTAAAAAATTGAGGCATTTTATTTTTGAACTCAGTCACAGGCTGGTTAAGCAGTTGAGAATTTTGATGATGACAACGACATTGAAAGATTGTGGACATACAAAAAATCTTGAATACAAGAATAAACAAATTATGACAGGTCTTGTGAAATTTATTTAGTAGTTTCGTATTCGGCTTACGATCATAATTCATTATTATATCACACCATATCTCATTAAGTCCAGGATCATTCAACGTACTACATTAAAACAGCAAGCATCATGTACAAGAGAATCAATCATACAGGATCATGCCACCAGGATCAAGGGTTAACTTGTATACGTGATACGGAACAATTATAAAACTTGGATACGCAATATGGAATAATTACTCAATACTGAAATGTATTCACTTGAAAAGGAAAACCAATTTGGATGAAAAATAGCCTCGGATAAACTATATTCCTAAGGATCTATGGAGAACCACAGGATCAAGTTGCAGCTAGTATCAAGAAAACAGTCAGGCAGCAACAACAATCGGAGCAATCCCTTGGCTACGCTATTAAAGCACAAAGGCACGATTGCTGCAACAATGAAGCTACACACTACCTAATGAAGCAAGTATTGCTTGCACACTTGCAAATAAGGGTAAATATTTACCAAATTCAGGATTATATATATATATACACACACACACACACACACAGAATAGCCGCAACTCTTACAATTTACTAACCTGTGCAGCAGCTGGACCATCAGCCCGGCGAACCGCTTGAACGTGCGCGGTATGCGCGTCTGGGGGTTCACCTCGATCAGCACGTTGTTCTCCGTGTGCACGTACACCTGCAGCAGCCCCGCCCTGTTCAGCGGGCTGTCGAGCAGCATCAGCAGGCACTGGTGAGTTATGTCCGGCCGGCAGGAGCCCGGCTCGCGGTTGTGCTTCTTCAGCACCGAGGCGTGGTCGTCGCAGTTCAACAGCTCGAACGTGTTCCCCACTTTGACCGACTCGAGCTGCGCCCGCTCCAAAATGACGATCAGCCGCTTCTCTTGGTTTTTCACGTGGGCGATCGCGATGTGTTTCGGCGGTGGATCGAACTCGTATTCGTCTGTGTTGTTAGTATTCGACTTTCTTTTCTTCCCCATTATTCTGAACTCCGCAAATTATACTTCAATACGTAACCAACCTCTAAGTACACAAACACGAACACGTGCTGAACTTCACCGTGGATGTTACGACACATGAGACATGACAACTGACAACATAATTTTAATAATGGCACAGAATTCACGACTATCATCTACTGATCGATACACCCTACTCATACACGTTTCACTTTGACTTCCAGTAAATATGATAATACAACAGTGATATTTATTCGATAAATAATCAGCGCAGTTATGCGTTAAATAATGTGATTTGTAAGATATAAATTTCTGCTCAGAAATTTACTTAGCCGAATGTTTTTTGATGACAATATATGTTTATCGCCTTCGATGTATTCGCATTGATAGTTTCCTTGGTAGTTTTTAATACATTATCTATGACGTTTACTATATTGACGTATTGCCTTTTGACGCTTCGTGTTTGATAATTGTCTCACAATGTTTTATTTGTAATAGTTTAATTTACTCTAATATTTAGCAAAATGATCAAAGCAATATTGGTTTTTAATAACCATGGAAAACCTCGGATGTCAAAATTTTATCAGTATTTCGTGAGTTTGTGGGCTTTGTTACGTATATTTCTGTAGTTTGGCAAAATAATTTTGAAGTACGAATATGTTTAGCTGTAAAGTATGTTTCTTTGATGTTTCTGTGTACAATTTCACGTGTTAAACTTTGTTTTAGAATGAAGACATGCAACAGCAAATAATAAAAGAGACTTTTCAGTTGGTGTCAAAGAGAGATGACAACGTTTGCAACTTTCTGGAAGGTGGAAGGTAAGTTGTTTGTTGAATGAGCTATTTTATATCAGTAACAGATAGCCAAATTTCCAAATGATGATGTAGTATTTTTAACGTATTTGATCTAACCAACCATCCGCATTAATTTTAATGTACCTAACCTAACCCAACCTAGAATTATCACAATATCACAATATAATATATAATATATAAAGTATTTGGAATTTCTTATCTCCGCCGCTTTTAATGAAAAGAAGTTGAAGAGCATCTAATAAAGGTATTTTCGGACTTTTAACATTTTTTTTCTCGCAAATACCGCTCAACTACATATGAAGAAATTTAAAAATTCGATATCTCCGAAAGTATTTGGAATTTCTTACCTCCGCCGCTTTTAATGAAAAGAGGAAGTTGAAGAGTGTCTAATAAAGGTATTTTCGGATTTTTAACATTTTTTTCGCAAATACCGCTCCACTGCATATTTACCCAGTCAAGAAGAATTACAACACTCAATTTAAGAATGATTATATAATATATCAGTAAGTAAAAAAAAAGCATTTTGGAAATTTTATTAGTTTTTTTTAGGAAAGACTGTCCTTTTGAAGTAACTGCTATTGGCTACTAGGAATGTATCATACCAATGAATTAAGGTAAGGGCTGGTAAATATTTACAATCGCGGTAGATGCCAAAAAAAATGCTAAAAATCCGAAAATACTTTTATTCTATGCTCTTTCACTTCCTCTTTTCAAATCAACCGGCGGAGATAAGAAATTCCAAATACTTTAGGAGATATGGAATTTTTAAATTTTGAACATGTAGAGTAGCGGTATTTGCGAAAAATAATTCTAAAAATCTGAAATTACTTTTATTATATGCTCTTTCACTTCCTCTTTACATTAAAACCGGCGGAGATAAGAAATTCCAAATACTTTAGGAGATATCGAATTTTTAGATTTTCATCACAATACCTGTGAATTCAGGCGGCCACCATTGTTTCTTGTATACGAGACGAGTATGATTTTTTTCCGCGTAGGTGAACCGACCATTGTTGCTTGTTTACGTTTATGATTTTTTATTTTCGCGACGTAGGTAGGACTACATCATTTTCTACTAATGGCAAAGGAATGTATCCGCCTCTAACGTATGTGAGTTTTTAACGTTTCAAATTTTAATGTTTTATTTGTTGCGCAAGTAATAAGTAAAAAAATTACGTGAGTTCCTACCGTTCATCCTTTGTCCCGGTTTGTTAGGTCAGGTCAGCTACATTATAAATACTTTAAAACTAAACAACCATTAAAATTAATTTATATTATTTTTAATGTCTGCTTAGTTTGAAAGTATTAATAATGTAACTGACCTGACCTAATCGACCATTTTAATTAATTAGGCATTCACGAACGGTAAATCAAGACGCACATAAAGTTCTGCGATTCCCGATTACACCCGAACCATTTACCTTCGGCCAACCTCGGTTTTATTTATTAATATTTATATTTCTCTGTTTATTTTAATGTAGCTATACTAACCTAACTAACCGTCCATAGTGTTTTAATGTAGCTAACCTAACATAACATAACTATAATAAAAGTATTTTCAGATTTTAATAGATACTCCTAAACAAGCAACAATGTAGTCGTTCACATACGTCGCGGAAAAAAAAAATACTCGTCTCGTAAACAAGAAACAATGGTGGCCGCCTGAATTCACAGGTATTGTGATGAAAACTTAAAAATTCGATATCTCCTAAAGTATTTGGAATTTCTTACCTCCGCCGGTTGTTTTGAAAAGAGGAAGTGAAAGGGCACAGAATAAAAGTATTTTCAGATTTTTAGCATTTTTTTTGGCATCTACCGCAATTGTAAATATTTACCTAAGGGCTTAGTATGCACCTACCCACCCATGTAATCGACTTATAGGCTATGTTGAAAATTTATTTTTAAACTTTACTCATTAAATATATATGCAAATACATTTCTTAGTTGACGGCTATTGGTGGTTGGGTGGTCAAATCACATGCCTCTCCCAAAGATGATCTGGGTTGGATGGACTGGTAGAGTCAAAGCTAGCTTCTTTATAAGTGAGAAACATAGCCATGATCACATGGGTTTTCTTGGAGTACTTGCCATTTCTCACACTGGTGCATTTGGTCACTATTCCAGAATTTTCAATCCGTACCTATTTTCAACATTTACATTTCAACATTTCTAAAGCTGCGAAATTCAATTGTTCTCATAATAATGGTCTATTTTTTCAGTTTGCCTTTGACAAAGTATGAACACCAAACTTACGTGTGTACTTTGTTTCATGATAACTAAAGTTTTTCTTGGATAAAAAAGGCTTTATGGTAATAATTTAATTTGCTTGCCACAGTACATAATCAGGTCTAATGTCAATCAAGAAAAAAAGTTTTTTTTGTTTGATTAATGCAAATTTCCAATTTAAAAAATACTTAACATTTGAAGAAAAAATTTCATTTTTTCGAATACAAAATCCTTGCAGTTTTTTTTAATTTTATGTTTAAGGATACTTAGGTACTTAAATGTACAAATTCGGAAATTATGTAAAGTTACTCAACTTAAGCTGATAATTTTTTTTGTAATAAAATTATATACCTATTTCTATTTTATGGAAATTTTGAACCACTTCTGCATAATGCTTTCATTGATTCTGCCATTCACTACACATTACCTTTGTAAATGTATTGAAACAATTTTTTTTGGATAACTTAAGTACCTACCTTATTTTGTAAGTATTGTAAAAGATTTAATTAATTATTCAATGATTAAATTCATTTGATTACAGCTTGATTGGTGGTTCAGACTACAAACTGATATACAGACACTATGCCACACTCTACTTTGTGTTCTGTGTCGATTCGTCCGAGTCGGAGCTGGGAATCCTAGACCTGATACAGGTGTTTGTGGAGACACTTGACAAGTGCTTTGAAAATGTTTGCGAGCTGGATCTTATTTTCCACGTTGACAAGGTTCGTGTTGACTTGACGTACAATTTAAATTTATAATTGACAGAGACCGACTGATTCACACTTTAGCGGTGTGAAAACTTGAAATACGTAGTATAATGTGTATCAGTTACTTGCATCATTTAAGTAAAAAAAATATATATTTCTAGGGGAAAAAAAAAAAAGCAATTTTGCTTCCCATGAGATCATTTGATAAAAACTGTTTTAGTTTTTAATGTTATTCTATGGTGCATTTTAATAAACATATTCATTTAAACTGAAACACCTCCATGAACTTCCATGATTTTTTATGAAAACACATTTGAATAATTTAACTGGTTTCACTTGAATTAATCTTTGAATCATGGAGTGAATTTATTGCCTTGGAAAAGGGGAGTAGAGCACAATGATTCATTTGTTATATCACGTGCTTCCCACATTATTGAAATTCAATTCACGGAGGAATTAAACACAGATTTTTATGGCGAGTTTAAAACGTGGCAGACATTGTAATTAGCTAATGTTTTTTTTTTTTTTTTTTTTTGGGTACCACTGTTTCCTCCACTAATGGAATTCCATTGTTGCTACATTTTGTTGTTTCACCATTCATTCATCTATAAGTGCCTTTGTGTCGACAAGACTCTAAATTTTAATTTGATTATATTCCGTTTTGGCAGGTTTGGTACTTCAAAGCAGATGTTCCAATTCCAGTGTTTTATTGGATGTTGTTTTAAAAAAATTTTTTTCTGTGTGTGAATATAATTTTAATGATGCATACAGTTTTCTGCAGAAATGGAATCACATTAAATCAAATGCATAATAAGTTGAGTTATTATAACTTATGTTAAAAAAAAGTGCTGGAGCAAGCAAAATAGTACAAGATAGTCATTGTATGTAACAAATTTCAGATAATTTTTTATTTGATGTATTGTTGCACAGTCTACATTATACATATTTGGATTGCCTAATGTTGAAATCTACCGTACAATAAGTTAATAGACAAAATACACTCAAATTTCCTGTCTATTCAGGAAGTTTTGCCAGATTGGACCAAAAGTAGCAAATGGGGCTATAAAAATTGCTGGTTAGCAACATATTTTCATTTAAGATTTTTTTTTTTGAATTTTTTGGGATAATTTTTTGGTTGCTATACCTAATTTATTTATGTTGTATATTGCCTTTGTTTGTGTGGCTTATGAATCATTTAGTTAGGAGTTATGGAAGTTTTTCTACGTTATATTTTAAATAAAACAATTGCAGCAAGTTTAGTAAGTGTTCATCTACCATTGGTTGTTTCCAAGTAGAGGTATGTTTCCAAATATCATTATATAGGCCTAATATAATATATAAATACTAAACAATGCTCGTACATAGGTCTATATATGTTTTTTTTTTTCTGAAAATAAAAAAAGCATTAGTTAGGTAAATAAATGGATACAAAAATTTTGGCAACACTATTCAAGGTCAGCTTTTATTCAATTTATTTTCCAGATTAAGAAAAAAAAGCACTATAGGATTGTCTTTTAATCATAAACCTAAGCACAAGCTGTTGAGATGTAATAATTAGCTGTGTTTTGGATTGAACAGCGTAGCCTGGTTGTTGTCCCTCGGCAGGTTCACTACATTCTGAACGAGCTGGTGATGGGGGGAATGGTGCTGGAGACCAACATGACTGAGATATTGACGCGAATAGAAGACCAGAACAAGCTAGAGAAGCAGGAGGTGAGTGCTTGGTCCGAATACTGTCGTGGTTGTTGAAAGAAACTTTTGAGGCGTGCAGCTAATGTTTGCAACGATGTTTTATCTCGAGTCGGTAACGCCTGCATGCTGTTTACTGCTCTGCAAAGAGTGTGTTGTTCAACCTGTGGCCCTTCAAAGATATTGAGAAAGAAACATCTAATTCATTCTTAAACAGCACTGCTTAAGGGAGCCTCCTAGTCAGGGGTGTATTTGTGTTTGTGAGCAGGATAACAAATGCAAGACTGTGGATTGGAGTACAGTAATTTGCAGGCAAAGTGCAAGCAGTATTTTGGTGTCCCATAGATCCTCATACTCAAAACAGTAAACTTTGCATGGCACCTTTGCGATACACTGCATTTTTCAGCCAAAATCAGCCAGCGTCAGCAGACAACCTATCAGATCTTCAATATGTTCTTCGTTTTTGTTCTGGGAAGTCTTGAAAAGCTGGTGTAATACTTTTGGTATGTCAGCACGTCCCTTGGTTTGGATTGCCTCGTTATTCCCTTAAAAGGTTTCGCTATAATTAAGTTTTTAATATATATCTGAGGTATTTTAAAATGCTGTCAGTTACTGTGTGGTGGATAACATAGATGTAGAATGCCTTACTGGTGTGTTTGAAAAGAAGATATACATTATCTTGTGATGTCATGGTTTGTTATCAAACAAAAACATTGAATGGAAAATGGCATACCTATCTTCTAACATATGAACAACATGGCTACAAAAATTTATTTTTATAATATCTTACAATTTAACCATCAAAGTATTTTATGTTGTATGTTTTAGAATTCTGTAAAATGCACAATAAGTTTAGATTTTTTTTTACTGTGTTAAATTTTTGGAAATTTTTTTTTAAACAGGCTGCAACAGATTTCTTCATCTCATCCATTTCAACCATATTTATGATTTGTATCATGCTAAAATTACTGCTTCATTTATTTAACGGCTTTGTTTAATGAAAATAAATGTATTTAATATAAAATTACAAGTTTCACACAATTTCAAATATTAGGTTATATTTAGTAGGCATTATTAAAGTTTATTATGTAGTTTAATTAAAAATTAAACTTTTAATCTAGCTTATTAATTTTAATTTTTTTTTTGGGGGGTGGGGCGGTCAATACTGCTAACAACTTGAAGACAATCGTTTGCCAGTGCTTTAATTTAATAGGTAAGGAGGACAATATACGTATATTTTATTATAAATTTAAAGGTTTACATTACACTGCTATTCATAGTGCATAAGGAGATGGCATTTCCTAGAAAGTATTTTGGTCTGAATCACATAGGTAAGACCTCTGAACTACCATACGCATGAATAGTCAAGCCATGGATGAGATGATTTTATCACTGGGTCTAGAAATATTATTGTTGTACATAAAATGTCAACAAATCTTGATCTTGATGTATAAAAATTGTGGAAGAAAATTAATTTTTTTGATTACGTATTATATTATTTAAACCCAAAAAAAAAAACATTAATATTCACACCAGTCTCATAACTGATGACAAAACTGTGCAATATGCATCATTTTGTGAGTCATTTAAATATTTCAGTGGAAAAAATATATTAGTCAGAACCATTGATATACTATATCATCACTACAGCTCAAGAAGGAAGTGTGCAGGTGTCTATTAATGCTAGGCAAGAAATTATTGTCTTGATTATAGTTTCAGAAATGAAATTCATCATTATTTTGCTGTGAGAGATCTGTTTGTCAGATTTTACAGGATGATCCTCACAAATAAGTAACGGATGATTTACGTACAACTTTGTGTGTATGTGTGTATCTTCACATAAAGCTTTACTACTTAACAAGCTTGAATTTCATTACTTTGGTATGTTTCCAGTGTGTGGCTGGTTTACTGTAAATCAGGATAGATACAAAACTAGGATTAAATATTCTAAAATATGTAATGTAATGATACAGTATGATATTTTTATATTATTTATCATATGATAATGCACTTTTTATGGCAGCTGATAATTTTAATAACTTTAATCAAGATAACTATCGTAGGCAGCTTTGTAATGTAACTTTGTAATCTCGGTATACAGAATTTGGTTGGAGTAATTTCGTGAATGGGGAACGGAAGTCGATGAACGGAAATGTTACACAAAGATGGTAGACCCACGTGTAGACACACAAATCGGGATATAGAAACTTTCGTAAACATTAGGGTTCATACCAAATAACACTGTACGTACCCTGCAATATATTTGGTTAACTATAATAGTTACCGTTAAAAGTAATGTAAAGTTTTGAAATACGTAAGAAAACTGGCATTATAAAGTTGATAATACATAGTATCCTTCCCTAACATCATTTGTCATGATAGTGCCATGGTAGAACCCATGGTTGATATGAATAAGGTGTTTTTTTGACGGGGTTTAAACTTTGTCACTAGAAAAAAATTTGTTTTTTTTTTTCTAAATGACGGATTACTGGATTATACTAATTGTTTTTTAAGCAAATATATATATAAATACAGTTTATTTGTTTATCTTATTGCTCTAATATTATTAACTACATAGCTCAATCCATTGGATTAATTATTTCACTATAGATAGGCCTATATCCTTTATTTTACTTAAAATATTATTAAATTAATTATGTTTATTAGTAAAGGAATTTTTATAAATTATCATTGGTACTAAAAAATAAAACTTTATATTAGTATATTTAACCTGTAATATTTTATAATTTATAGTCATCTAACGTGTGTGGAAACATTTTAATAGTGGCTGTTTAATGAACTTGTTACCAGATGGGCAGAATTTTAGTAAAATTCTTTGTCAAAAATAAGGTCCAAAGCCGGGGTGTAGTATTTTTTTCAAGTCTTTTTCGCTTTTATCGTAACAATTTCATTATATAGTTGATTCTTTCGCAAGGCAAATCAAATGATTCTATAGTCGACGTAGCTGCTTCGGGCAGCGAATTCTGTTGGCAGGTGCGGAACTACATGTGATTCGCATCCAAAAATTCAGTTGAAAAGAAGTGGAAACAAAATTTGCATTTATTTTTTAGACACGCACTGCTTTATTTTTTAAAAAAAAAATCTACATTAACATTTGTGTTTGAGTTTTGTATTTATTATAAGTTTATTTGCAACATGAGAACACATGAGTCTGCTTGTTACCAAGGTGAGATGGTACACATCACTGGTGAGTACTGATAGACTGGCTGACTTTTTTTAAAAATAACTATACCAGTATCTTTCCTTTGATCCTCTCCTTTCCTTTATGTTCCTTTGTACTCTCTGCTCTCCCATCTCTTCCTCAACCTCTTCTTTTTACATCTTTCTCCCTCCTCTAAGCACATAGATCCTTTATTTACATTTTTACCATCCATCTTGATAATTTGCATAACTTCCGTAGTTTATGTGCATATTTATAAAAAAAAAATTACATTTTGTAGTATTTTTCACAGTTTATCGAATAATTTAATTTTTTCAAGTTAACAAAATTGTTTTGATCAGTGTAAACAAATTCAAATATACTTTACAGGAGTGTAAAGGCATTTTTTGGCATTTTTAAGGAGAATGTGTTTTATTGTACTGAGCATATGTGCAGCAGTGATAAACTTCCGGCCCTCCAACTAAACAAAAATACAAGTAAATTTATTTTATATAGTGGTGTGAAATAGCCACCACAATGGTTTGTACCTCTCCCAGCAGTCAGTAACTGTACAAAATTAATATCTACATGGAAAGGTGGAATATTGTCTTTGATTAGGTACCTGTCAAATCATAGCAAAACTCTGTCATACACATAACCCATATTTTTTTTTTTTAATTTGACATGCATTTAAACTCCTTAACAGTTTAAGAAGCAATGGACGGTGATCAGTTCTTAGGCTGGATTTTTAAACTTCGCAGCAAGTAAAAAAGTATACACAAACCATGGAGTTTTATAAAATGCCTACATTGCAAAAACTCATGAACCCTATAACTAAAATAGTAAAGCTGTTACAAAAAAAATTCTTCATCTGGCTTATTTTTTTATAATTATTGTTTTTTTATTGAAACCTTTGAAAATCTCTATTAAATGATTTAAAAGTAAAAATAATCATATGCTTTCACTATGTAACAAGTGAAAGTATAATGGGTGTGATAAAAACAAAATTGTAGCTTTGTGTACATGTTATGTCTGCATCGTAAAAGTTTTCAGAACACATCACTTCAAACATAGAAGGTGGAATGCGAGCTGACACACTGTAAGTTGAGTAGTTTATGAACATAGCCTTTAACAAGGTATATCGGCAGATTGCTGTATAATAGATACACAGAAGTTGTTTTAAATATTTTGCCTTACAATGGTAGTCAAGATATTTCATTGTGTGAAAATGTCTTACAAACAAGCTTGTTGCCCAAGTGTTGCATGAAAACGTGGACTCAGGAAATGCACCGTGATTTTGTTTTTGCTACTCAAAGAGGACGGGCTGAGTCGGGGCTCACCGATTTGGCTTAAACTGTGCGAGTGGAAGCAGGTAGGTGTCCCATTCAATGTCCTGAAATATCTCGCCTGTGTGGGCCCCAGGAATCAAATTAAAGCTTTTTAAAAATTTTAAAGTAAAGTTTGAGGGTTATATTTTTATAAATTGTCAAGTCAGTGGTCATGTGCATTGTCTGGCAATCCGCCGAATCGTGTTCGATACTCACTGGTACCTTTTTTTTTACATCTATTTTTTTTTATTTCTTGCAATATTAAATTATTAATTACAGAATTTAAATATATTCAAACAGTAAAATTACACAATTGGTTGAGGTTTTTGAATTAAAGAAACATTTGCGAAAATTCTAGCGAGTAATTGTCCACGCTACTTTTTATTTATTATCAGAAGAAACATTACATTTTTTTTTTCTTCCATTTCCCAATATAATAATACTTCTTTATGACAAATTACTGCAGACACGTGGTGAGACGCTGTTCACAACTGTAGAGACTTTTACAAACTGTAAAAAAAAAAGAAGGTGCAGTAATGGCCGACCTTTAGGGATTTGAAACAGCTACCGGAGCCATGTGCTATTTATCGCATGAAATAGAATAAAGAAAAAGGAGCAAGTGGGGATATAACGACAATAAAACGTTGCTAAACGTTGCTATTGTAGGACAAAAGTTGAAATCACAAACCGCGCGCTACAGTAAATACAATTCAAAAATGTATCATTTAAAACAATTCCTGTTTAAATATATGAATTAACTAAATTACAGTAACCTTTACTAAATGAAATATATTCAGTTTAATATTGTGAGAAAAAATTAAATAAAAAAATAGAACCAGTGGGTATCGAACCTGAGTTGGAAGTGAGGAGGGGCCAAAGGAAGAAATGGTGGAAGAAAGGAAGGGATGAAGGGATTTTTAAAGAGCTTTTTATCTCTTCCTAGAGTCCACTCACGTGAGATATTTTAGGAAGTTTGAAGGGGCACTTATCTGCTTCTATCCACACAGTTCAAGCCAAATCGGTGAGCTCTGACTCAGCCCCTACCCTTGTAAGTGATAAACACTTCTAGATTTTGAACCGTCCCACCTTTGTTTGAAACCTTGTTATGTGGTCAGTGTTCCAGGCCCTGGAACATAGTGGTGAAAATCAAAATTTTTTTAGCTTTTTAAGTTGGAAACTATTTATTTCACCTTGAAAACAAAATTATTATTTGGAATGGATGTAAAATTCAAATTTTTAACATTTTGTGATCCCATCGCTATATAACGGAGCATTTCATCTGTTTAAAGTATATTACATGATATAGTATATCATATGATTCAGAATTAAAAAAAAAAAAAATAAGTTATGTTTTGTCATTTGCAGTTCATAAGAAATTTAATTTCCCCCCCCCCCCCCCCCCCCCACAAAAAAGCAGTATTCATAAACAACACTTAATTGTATGAGTTTTTAGTAATGGTTATTTTATATTATAAATTAATGTTATTTTTGAAGTCTGCAATCATTGATTTGGTATTTTGTCTCATTTAAATTAGAAACTGCATATGAAATTTAAAGGAGCTATAATTTTTAAATTACTTTAGTTTTGTAATTTTTCCCCCAAATTTGTTGTAGGTACTTGATAGTTTTGATCCTTTCATTCTTATTTTGTTATTTTTTGCCTAAAGTTTTAGTACTGACCAATGTACTGTGAAAATTTGTAATCATTTCAATATGTGGTAGTTTATTTTATGTCATGTATAGAGCTACAAAATTATTTTTTTGAGAAAAATTTTTGTGTAAGGTTTAAGTTAGTTTTTACAATATTTGTAACTGATAAATTTATGTAATAATGCCATTAAAAATAATTAATCTAATATGGTCATTGGTAGAAAAAAAAATAGTCTGGTAAACATATTCTTTGACTGGTATAAATTGCTTAGTTTTTGTATAAGGTAAGTTATAATTCAATAATATTTTTAGTAGCTTTCTTTTCAAATAATTAAAATTTATTGAATTACATTGTACAGTAATAAAATTAAATAAACCAAAATAGTCATTTTCAGTGTAAGGAATTTGAAAACAAAATATTAGTAAAATTGTGTTGTGTTACATAATCTTTTGTAGTGACAACTGTACCTGTTTAGAATTATTCATACAGTGTGTATGAAAACAGCTACAACAGAACATGTCAAAATGTTCTTATTAGATATTAATTTTAATTTGTGCTCTCAACCAGAGGCCTAGAAATACACTGTAAAAGTGGCCACAGCTATTGGTTACTATTTATTATTTGATTTAGCATTTACATGCTATATAATTTATTTAAACAAAAAAAATATCAATTTTCATATAACACAAAAATAAAATTACTAAAGGAAAAAAAATGTTAGCACTACAGTGTATAATTAGCGTTAACTACAAAATCACTGATTAAACTCTTTTTTTCCCATGTTAAATACCTAATTATAATATATAAAATATTAAAATAAAAATTATATCTTAAATCCATTAATATCATAAAAATATGTGTTAAATTAAAAATAAAAAATTCAAATAATTTATATATTCTAAAACATAAAATTATCTTAATTTTTAGAGCTAATTTGTTCAAAACATATACCCACATTGTTTTTCCTAACAGTCCTGTGGTGCTAGTTAGATAGTAGAGCTGTAGTTACCCTGATGTTGGCTAGTTTGAAGGTGACTCAGTGCCAAGGCTCAGGATTGTTTCGAATCCGGCCAGACCGCACGGTTGTTGGGACGCAGCGCGCGGGAGAAGGGCACGGAACTCTTTTCGCCGCCGTCAGCACTTCACACCGTGTGGCGGTTGGTGTTCTTTTTCCAGAACCCCCTGGACAGCCTGACCCTCTGCATGACCTTGGACAGGCCGCGGAACCGCCGCGCCCGCGGCCTTTTCCCCCAATGACCTATCCGCCCTTCTCGACGAGGTTGGCCTCTCTCTCCGTCTTAGGTTTTGTCGCTGTCTCACCCTAGCTGTCAGTTTCTCCTTCTGTCTGTTCTTTTTTTTTTTTTTTTTTTTTTTTTTGTTGAGTTTGACTTGGAAACTTACTGTTTCGTCTCTCGCGCCACGTTGGTTATTTCATTTTCTTGCCATAACTCTCATTTTGAGGCTTTTCCTGAAAATTTATCGCGATAGCTCTCTCGCAGTGTATGTTTCGTCACAACTTTTGTCGCCATGTTTACCAAGTGTTAAAAATAGCTGTAAAAAGTCACAAGACTATTCATAATAACTTCAAGGGCGCATCAATAAGTAACGCACATAATATTTAAAAAAAAAAGTTAATTAATGACAGTATAAAACTGAAATGAAAGTATTATCCATTTATTACTTTTCCATGTAACTTTTATGCATGTTGAGGAATTTGTCCCAATGAAGGTTCAGTTTGAAGAGCCACATTCACACGGCCCATTTGAGTTTTTCGTCAGAGTCAACCTATTTACCGCCAAGTAACTGCTTCACGGGTTCAAACAGTTGGAAATCTGAGGTTGCCAGGTCCGGCCTATAGAGTGGGTGTTCCAAAACTTCCCAACCGTATCCCTGCCATTTTTTACGAATTGGTACGGTCAATACAGTCTCTTCCGTAAACTTCCACCATCTCCAAATGAATCTCTCCAAATTTCTTTCCTTTTGCACAAAGAAACCTTATCACAGCTCGTTGCTCCCCCACAGTTGACGATGTATTCACTAATGTCATTTTACCGGTGACTGAAGAACACTATCTGTGCGTGGAATCATGACATCTTACATTGCACTCAGTCAGTAGCACCCTATAGTTCCCTTTTTAGTAAATAATTTCATTTGTACTAATTATTTTCCTAATCCAGAATTGACATGTGCGTTACTTATTGATATGCCCTTGTATTATTTCTTGCGTTGCAGTTTACAGTTTAGACATAACATTTAGTGAATCTCAGGTTGCAAAATTTGTGATCAAACCACAAATTTTAAAAAGCTGTCATATTTAATATGTTCTTTGAATGATTCATGCAATGGGGAATTTTGATTCAATACAATTTCTTGGACATATGCCATTGCAGTTTTGCACAGTTTGTCATGGAAAAAACTCAAGAATGCAAGTTAAGGAATAAAAATGGAAACACAAACCCACAGAGAACAAGCCTAAATCAGCTGATGTCAAACAGATAAACCAAACAATGTACTTAAATAGGTATTCTGGACAACACAATGATGACAGCACAGACAAAAACAATCAAATTTAAACATCACACAGCACAAGAATTCAGGGGAAATAATTTAGTTATGAGAAAAATAACAACAGTACAGGCGAACACAGTGGGCTAATAATGACGAGGCAGTTTCAACAATAACAGTAAATGTATTCAGACAACAAAACCTGGACAACACAGCAAATATATGAACACAACAATGAAGAAAAACTGATATTGTGGACCACACAATGACGAAAACACCGACAAACACTGTAGGTTTCCCATGGCAAAACAATTGCTACATTTTGGGACTTTGTATCTGTTTCCGTCATCAGGCACAAATAGACTGTTTCGTTGTTGTTATCCCACTGTGTTCGTCTGTGCGGGATTATTTTTAGCATGATTAATTTCTTTCCACTTAATTCTTGTGCTGTGTGATGTTTAAATTTGAATGTGTTCATCAGTGCTGTCATCATTGTGTTGTCCATAATACCTGTTTAGGTTCATCGTTAGGTTTATTTGTTTTACATTGCTGATTTAGGCTTGTTCTCTGTGGCTTTATTTTTTCACATTTAATCATTAATTAGCGTTCTTGGATTTTTTCCATGACGAACAGTGTAAACTGCAATGACGTACGTCCAAGAAATTGTATTAAATCTGTCGTGTAATATTTACAGGAATAGTCAGAAATAAATAGTAATGACAAAAAATGGTATATAACTAACATGGTATGTGAGTCCAGAGTCTTAACTTTTATTTGCATCATATTTTTAGTTGCTGTATTTTTTGTTCTGGGTGTTTTCAAAATGATTGAGTAGTGTACATAAGATTGATTGTACAGCTCATGTAATGTTAGGGAGTCATCGGTTATGTGATTAGAATTTTTTCTGTAATTCATATTGCACACAATAATTTTTCTTACATTTTTTCAGTCTGTAAATAAAATTGGCAATAGTTAACAATGAAATTACACAATGAAGTCTTAAAGTTATGTCATTAATAATTACATCATTCAGGCTGCTTTATTAAAATGTAATAATTAATTTCATAGTATAATATATTCTCAACTGATGTATCTATTGACCGTGTTAGCTGCTTTTATAATTGTTTAGACCAATATTGCTGTTTTTATCTTCTGACAAATGCCCCTTGATCAAAATTTGGGCTCCTGGAGTTTAGGAACTTAGGCTTTTCTGTAATAAGCATATGGGTATTATAGTTTTATGTTTCTCGAGAGTTAATATAATTGGGCACATTTTACAAAAATTGCTGACCAATAAGGACATACCTGTGTATTTAGTTTGGGAACATGCAAATTAGCCAGTCAGTATTTCTGTACCTTGAATTCTTCAGTGCGAATAAATCTTCAGCAATCATCAGGCTATTATTTTCTGAAACCAATGAACTGAAAATAAAAACCCACCAAACTTAGTATTTTAGGCATTTTTAAGTTGTATGTTTTTGAATAACACAATAATAATTTTTTTCAGGAAATTGTAATTTTTGAAGCCAACAAAAATAATGTAGCCAGGAGTTGCTCTATTTTTGTCATGCATCAATTTTACAAAAAAAAAATTGTCACTTTTTAATTAATATTTTTTGTTCATTATCAAGCTACAAAAATGTGTTGTTTTTCTGGAATCTGATATTTTGCACTTTGTTTTTTTTTTTTTTTTAAATATTTTTAAAAGCAGCATGATTTTTTTTTGCATAAGCAAACCAAGAACTAGAAATTTTTTTTAGAACTGTTCAAAAATTTCATATACTTTTATAGTTATTGAACATAATTTTTCCTGACATACTTTTGATTTTATTTTTAACTAAAACTGTGCATATACACACAAGTCCTTTCAAAAAAATTTAGAAAAAAATGTGTAAATGCATTATCACAATAGTTATGTTTAGATAATCATGTACATAATGTAAGATAAATTGGTGTTGACATACATAAGTATTAAATTTGCTTTAAATATTTACTAAAATAAAAAATAAATAATATTTTTTCAATGAAAAAACTGTCTCTCTACTTTTAAATTAGTTACTTAACTAGATGCTGATATATTGAGATTTGTAACATATTACTAAGCAAGAACATAATGAATTCTAGATCAAAAAACTAAATAAAATACTTTAGGATCATATAATAGTGACCTTTGATGCATTAGTCATAAACAGTAATCATGGTGATCAATTTGTTTGCTATTTTTTACAACTTGTGAAACATTTTACATAACTACCTCTAAATTCACTTAAGCTAGCCTTTCAATAAATATTTTTTTTGGGGGGAGAGGGGTTAATTATAGTATATATTGTTAACTAACTTCATAAATACAACTTTTATAGAACGCGATAAAACAACTATCGTAGCCAAGCAGCAAGCTGTAACTGGCGCTAGTTCTGAACAATAATGTTTTAAAATAAAATGATAGCTCTTAGAACTATGCATGATTATTTTCTGCTATATTATTGTTCAAAATATTCACCCCTACGAATATATTCACCCCGTTTTACGACAATTAAAGAATTCGCCCTTGAATATTCTTTTGAAATGTTGTGATGATGGTTAACTTGTCAAATTTCAAATGTGCATTCATCGCTATTTTGATTAAATATTTTGGTAGTGTCTCAGCTAACCTTGCAATTTTGTTATGTCTGTTTAGTGAGCTGTTTGGTGAGCTAGCTGCAAATGTGTTCATCATTTTGTCCATAAGACTTGTAACTATATCAGGCTAGTTTTCTTTTATGATCACTATGCGCAATTATATTGTATTTTACTTGCTACAAGGTAGTGGAAGACAAAATGTAGACAGCTGCAAGTAGGTTTGAACAGCTGTCAGCCATTTCTGCTCATGTTGTGAGTAGAGCACTGAAAAATTATATTATTGTTTTTATATTGGCAATATGCTTAGGTGGTTTGCAAAAAAACAAATAAGTACCTACTACCATAATCTGTTTATTTCTTATACCAAAAAATGAACACATTTCAGACGACATTGGACAGCAAGTCTTGTACATTACATACATTATTTTGAAGCCTCTAAATTTAAACATATCTATAATTTGTACATATGTGAAAATATATTCAGTAAGTCCACATGACATTTTTTTGGTGGATCTTACTCCGAACCCCAATACAGACTTGATAAAATATGATAGAGAGTCAACGTAGGGAACCCAGTATAGGTGTGTTCCCTGCAGAGAAAGCTACGAAAAGTGTAGAAGCGCTACTGCCGATACTCCATCAACTGCACTGCAAGCATTGCTTTTAGCACTGTGCCTGTCTCCCACAAACAAACCTCCAAGAGGTTGGAGGCGTGAGTGGTGCATCTGGTTCACAAGTCTCTGTGTGACTGTTCGTCCAAACAGTCCCTAAGATGTTCCCGAAGCTTGCTCATGTAATTTTTTACAGAGTCATAAATGGAAGGCAGTGGAGGATTTTAACTCGTGTCTTAGTTTATAGAACTCGAAATAGGGATTATAATTTGTCTGCAGATTCCATTGATAACTGCAGGCATTTGAACTGCAGTATGTGACATACCTGTTGAGGGCGTACGGTGTTATGGAGAAATTATCGGTACTAAATAGTGGGCGCCACCACGTGAGTGGGCACGTGGACCAGGTGAGAGACTCTGACCCAGGGCGTTACGTGGCCCGTGTGCGGCGAGATATTTGGCCCTCTAGATATTGAATGCGCCGCTCTCAACCCTACCTAAGCCCGCTCTCAGCGTCGGGCACGCTTCTACCACGCAGTGGGCTCTCAGGGCGTCCCACACGCCGCCGACCAGGTTGGGGTCCCACGTGGTCCCCCGAACACAAAGACACGTAACACAGTTAAATGGTTTATTATACTCACTATTTATTTCCGTACACGTTCCTTCACTGGTATAACTGAGAAAACGCCCGAGGCACGAATCGGCTTAGGTGAAGAGGCGAACCACGCACGTGGCCGCCCCAAGTCGTTACGTATTACGATGGTGATACTAAAAAAATCCGAGGAGTTAATATTAATTATTTAAACAGTCTCTCCGACCGAGAGAGGCCCCGAGGATGAAAGAAAGAGATTCGAATAAATTAAACTATGGAATTATTACTCAGTGACTCAACGGTGATGTCCTCGGGGTGTCCGCAGAGACGTCCGCTCTCGGCCGGCTGTAGAAGGAGACTGGGCTGAGATCATGGTTTGCAGGTGGCAACCTGGCGCCCTTCGCGCCGAACACAATTACAGTTACAACACTCCACGATTCCGTGCCCCGGCGAAAGTTAAGTAAATAATAGATTACATTAATAATTATATAAAAATTACTGGCAATTTAAAATACATTAATGTTTACGTAGTTATTAAGAATTATTCTAAAACATTTCTACCCTCGTCCAAGTCCGTGCCTATTTGGGTCCGCCCGGGCAACGTCTATAGTTTTATAATTAATTGTAATATTTAAACTGGAGAAACACATGATTACACTGCAACAAGACACTGGGGCCAAAGAATAAAAGAAAAAAGGTTACAATATTAATTAGCATACTTAGGGGTGCGGCGCACTGTGTCTAAGCGCCCTCTTGCGGTAGTTCGTGGCGCGCAGTTTGAATCGCACACGGCTACGTACGTTACGACACAAATGCCGGGTAGGGAAGGTGTTGGGAAAGGGAACGGAGGATGATCAGGCTCGTGGGGCGAAGCCCCGGCTGACGTCACTGTTTTGTACTGTGTTTGCTGTTTTTCAGCAAAGGAAGGCAATTTCTGAGAAGTGCTTTAATGCTTAGGAGACAGGTGGTTAGGTTTTTTGTGCCTATGTAAGTTTAAATCACGAAACAATTTGGTATCGTTATTTAGTTAAACAAACTACTAATGCAATGTTTGCTTAGAAGTTGAATGATGAAAAGGCATATTTATTTATTTATTAGTTTTGGATTTAGTAATGAAATTTGTTTGTGTGTGCTGTACAGCAAACCCTTTCACCAACCACAACTGAATATACATGTACAGAAAATGTTTGCATCTGGCTTATCACAATGTTTGTCTCACTGTGAGTTGTTAGGTTTTTTTTTTTATTCCCATGCCAACATTGCACCCATTGTGACTGGACTTTTGTTTGTGCTTTTCATACCTGCCTTGCACAGTGTGGGAGAATGATGCATGCCTGCTTGCCACAAGTGACTGAACTAGAAGGTAGCCCCGTCCCTCTGCACGCAGTGACGTGGTGTTTTACTGTCTCTGTCTTGAATCTCTTTCCAGGAGTTTCTGTGGAAAAAACAGTGCAAGAGATGGGTTCTTGTTAGTTGTGTTCCTCGGGGTGTAAGTGTTGAATTGGCTGCAAGTGTATGGAAACGTTTATGTTCTGCAACGTGGGTTTTACAGGTTAGATGTGTGGTAACTGTTAGAGTTAATAAATATTTTTTTCGTTTGTTTGAAATAGATAATGAACACTTTAAGGGTGGTATTCCAAGATGTTTGGGTAAGGTAGCAAATAAACCTAACTCAGGGTCATATTCCAGAACATATCCAAACCAAATCCCAATAATGTAACAGATTAGCAACCGCTTTAATAAACAGTGCCCTGCACGAGGCTAGAAAGTGGTTACAATGCATTATAGCATACATTTCACTACCATCAATACAATTGTTATGGAAAATATACAATCAATAGCAGCACCATAGCACAAAAATGGAACAGACATTCTAATTTTTGTCAAGTACTTTTTAAGTTGCGATTATTTCTTTTTATGACCATTAAAGTGTACTAAATGTATTCCAGGATAGTTTTGCTATCATAAAGTTTAATTTGGCACACACACGCTTGGTACGTTCCCCGAAGATCATAAAAGTGACTATATACGAGTTAATGGTGCCATACACAGGTCTGCCATCTGGACGAAATCAATAAAAAAGTGAGCTCTCTGTAACAGATTGGCAATGGATATGACACCAAAATCCGTTCCCTGAAAATAAGGGACTGGCCGTGTCCTATCGTGCACCATGAATTTGGTTAGGGTACAGGTGTAGCATATTGAACACCTAAACACTTATTTTTGTGTCTTCGAATACCAGCCTTAGTAATTTAATTTGTTTTCTTCTAGGATGGATGATGTGATTTTTTTTTGAAGGGACAGTGTTTTTAGGCTTGGTACCAGAGTTAGCTGAGATGATACAAAAAGTTAGAATTTTTACCATTTATAATTTATAGTACAAACTTTATATTTATATTATATGCAACCCCATCCCAGTTCTTTTTTCCTACACTTCGTCATATGACAACTGATTTAAAAATGGTATATGCTTTGCCATAATAGTCAATACTCGTGCAAATAAATTTGCATTCTAGTGTTTGTGTATGTTCACGTAACATGTAATTTTATGCATGGTTTTCAATGCAGACTTTATATGGTATATGTTCATTGAAAATTGTAGTATTTATTATTTATGTTAAGAAAATTTGAAAACATGTTATAGTTCAAAAATTGTTACAAGTTTCACATCAAGCTCGTAGGAGTTCCTTGCATAAAAAAGTGCATGGAAGTGCACACGAGATATTTGGATAATTTCATACACATTGTTTTTAATAGTAATTAATTTAAAATTACAATGTCAGTGTTCTGGTCTACTTCAGGTTTCTTGGCTTTCATTCTCAGTAACAAGAGGTAGATTTCCAGGAAAGTAGTAATTTTTTATATCTGCTTTCAGACAGGGTACACTAAGTTACTTTAGAACTTCTGCTTTAAAAAAAACATGTAGTTTGTCTTGAAATCAATCCCTTGGCACATGATGCCACTGAAACATCAAAACAGTTGCCAACTTGGCATCCAAGGTATTTAATCTCCAATTTCTTCAAAAAAAAAAATTATTTACAAAATTTTCAAAATTTAGCTAATTTGATTTTTTTAGTTTTAATTTGTCATGGTATTAGTATCATTGTGGCAGTATGTTTTTCAAAACATTCTAAATAATTTATTTAAATGTGTAAAGGCATTTTTGGTAAAATAGATTGAATATGTATACCATTCAGTACCTAAAAGTATCAGAAGGCTGTGACAAGCTTTCAGTTATAATATTATAATTTTTTTTATGTAGGGTATTACTCTTCTTTAACCTTTCTTGTATTAACCCTTTTAGTCCTTTCGTCACCGAAGTGAATAATCTATATCCCCATCATACATGGAGTTTATCAAACTTTGAATGTGTGTGTCATTGTGTATATCCTAGTCGACATCATGGCTATGAAATAAAAATTTTTTATTATAATTTTATACACTATAATATATTTATTATATATTTATAGCTTAAGATTATTGCTTCAAAAACTATCAAAAAAATTTTAGTTAAAATCAAAGGGTTTATGGGAATGGGATGCCAGCAAATGTGTAAAGGCATCTTTGGTAAAGGATTGAAAATCACAACCTAATTAATAAATTATCTTAAAAAAAATTAATTAATCATTGGAGGAATAAATAAAACATAATGAATTTAACTGTACAACAATTTTTTTTTTAAATTCATAATATTTATCAGCTGTAATTATAATATTAATGTATAGATTCTTCTCGTAGGAACTGATTTGTGGAGGGTTGTTGGTATCGGCATGTGGCACGGAGGGCGAAGGGAAGGGAGCGCTCGCCGCGACGGAGGTGTCTGTGCCCGCAGGCGGGCATCGCGGCGGCCCCCGCCCGA
This sequence comes from Bacillus rossius redtenbacheri, assembly GCF_032445375.1. Taxonomy (NCBI): domain Eukaryota; kingdom Metazoa; phylum Arthropoda; class Insecta; order Phasmatodea; family Bacillidae; genus Bacillus; species Bacillus rossius. The sequence continues at coordinate 356,463,590 of NC_086330.1, forward strand.
GCCGTCTCCGCGGTCAAGAACATGAACATCCCGCAGCAGCTCAAGGACATGAAGCTGCCCGACCTGCCGCAGGCCATCAAGGACCTGAAGTTCTGACCGCGGGCCGGGGAGCCGGGCGTCTGACGGGCGCCCGCGGCCCCCCCGCTGCCCCCCGCTGCCCCCGCTGCCCCCCGCGAGCGTTCCTGTGCGTACTGCCGGCGCTCGCTCGCCTCCAGGGCTGATGCTGCACACTTCAGTGTGTGTGTTTTTTCTATGTATGATCATATTGTAAAGGTTTTTTTTTTTTAATTATTAAATTTTTTTTTTTTTGTTATTTGTTTTAGTTGTGAATGTATGACAGATCAGATGTTTACATGTTGTTAATAAAGTGTTACCGTGTATGAAAATACTCAATATATGCATTTAAAAGGTTTTTTTTTGTTTTCCATTAAGTTGTTGTGTTATCACCTTTTTTCATTGCTGTAATGCGTGTAACGGTTCGTTACATACAAAAATAAAAAGATGTTCAACGCCGATTGTAATTTTTGTTGTTTTATTTTTCAAATAGGATGCACAGACGAATCCAAACACTTCCGATGTTTCACTCACTCGTTCAACACGTACATCTGCCCGTCGAAAAATGCTTGTAGCTCGCGTGATGAGAATTAACAAAAAATAGCGTCCTTCAGTAATATTTTACTGTAAGTACAAGAAGTCAGTGCGGCCTCAAACGTGGCCGCACCCAGCGAAAATGAACTTCGTCCCGAGCCAACCGCCGACGAAGGTGATCACAATTTCTAATTAATGTCCGAATGAAATATAAAAAAAATTAGGTTAACTTAATACTCGGCATGGCTCTGACCACCAACGTTAAATTATCTATCAGCACATTACTTCATTTCTGGCGAGAAGCCACCGAACGCGACCTACTGGTGCTGTAATCGGCAGACGACTGGTGAAGTCTTGCCACCGTCTCCTCCACGCAGGGGAGGAGAAGTCACATGACCTCACCGACCAATCACACGCACGCTTCATTCACACTACAAGATACAAGCCAATCAGAAGACAGAACATACATTGAAAACAGTTTTCTCTCCATAGAGCCAGGGACTTTACTTTTTCCTTCTCTCTACCACACCGTGAGACAGCAGTTATCACACATTTCCCACGACCCGTGGTGAATCCCAGCTTTTATCTCTGTTGGCGGGGAATCACTGTTTCTCTCTCACTCGCACTTACAGGCCTCTCATGCCTCTCTTTCTAACCATCACACCAGACCCAGCCCCGTGTTCTAGAATCATTCAACACGTTAATGAAAATTAAGAACAGCAATCATAATACAAATTACTTTACAAAATTAAACTTATTTAGAAAAACTTGAAAAAGTAGGCCTAAACAGACAAAAATCTAGTACAGCGACTTATTTGTGAAATATTATATATAAAAAAATAGTAATGATTGAAAACGTCTGTTAGAATACAAGGTACTTTCTTCAAGCATACAGCAAGTGCAAATAACATATATTAATATCCATAAAGTCTGATTATACTGTTTCATAACATATACACCACTCAAAAAACATTGACTTATTAATACTTACATATACAAAAAGAAGTTTAAAAGAAAAACATTTAGCTGGTAGGGCAGGGGTCTGCAACGTTACATGCGTTATTTTATTTTTAATGAATTGAAGGGGGTAAAAAAAAAGTTTTTTGGTGTTTGCCAAAATGTTCATCTGATTTTACTTTCAGAAGAAAAATAATATATGGGGATTGAAATAATAAGATTCACACCAAGCTCCATAATCATTTCTCAGATTCTGGGAGGGTTAAAAAACTTAAGAACTAAAAAACATTTTTAAATAACTGAAAAATGGTGGTAATTCACTGGTTAAGATAATTAAAGTTCATACGGTCATTTGTATAAGGGGGGGGGGGGGGGACATTACTGTTACAAGAGTAATTTCTTTCTATGTTAATCAATTAATTTATTTTGCTATAATTGACAGTGATAGCAGTGTTGGTGTACCCTATGTGATTTGATAGTCATGTCTTTGCAACCACTTACTTATATTAAACTTATTTTTGTGAAATTTCATTTTGTACAAAATCATTAGGTATTTTCTGCTTGGCTGCCGCAAAAAGTCAATATGCAACTTTGCTTAGCCCTATGACACATTTTGACCAATTGATGTGATTTTTGGGTGAATCAATAATGTTTCTGGAACGTAACCTTTTTATAAGAACCTTGTATTTAAATATTTATCCATTTATATGTGAGGTATTTGGTTTTTTGTGTTTTACAAAATATGGAGTTAAGGGAAATATTTTTTACCATAGTAAGTATACAATCACACCCTTGTATACAATTAAAATACAAATATTCTTCTGCCTTCCTCATTTTTCTTAGTGTCTTATAATTCCCCTATTGTTAAAATAACTAATAGGCTTTGTAAACATTTAAAATTATTTTTTATAAAATTTTGTAATTTGTACTTGTTTCAATTAACTGATCACATTTTTGATTTCGAGCATTTTGAGAAAGTTAAAAATATTTGAACGTAAATCAATATAAGTTTTTAGATTCAGGTGTTTCACTCACAATCAACAGTATGGAATTAGCAATAACTCATTAACCAAGCAAGGACTGGTTAACAGTTTACATATGAATAGTTCCGTACTAAAGGACTTTCCTCACAAAATGTTCAATTTGGAAGAAAGAAAATTTCAAGGGTCTATGTTTTAACATAATTTGGCTAAAACAGTAATTTATTTTACATTAATGTGGCATTATAAGCATTGGGTATATTAGTCTACAAAAAACCTTAAGGTTATATATTTTTTCAAGGCCAAAATCAATTTGGCTAGATTATAGACTAAAGCCCTTTCTTCACAGACTGTTATTGTACATTTAGCAAATGTAGTTTTCAAAAAAACTTGCAAACAGGCACGTGAGACCATAGATTTCCCAGTCTGAAAATGTTGACCATGTGTCTATTATGGCCTGTATTGTTTTGTTCTCAAGTGCTATTGAAATGAATCCTTGAAACAACTCTTATGTGAGGTACTGTTGATCCAAATAGCTCTGTTAAAGACAGTAATATCTCGCTTGTCTACTATTCCGTATTATCTGATGTCCCTGGAAATCTGACTATGATCAAAAAATTTTTTAACTCATTACAGGACCAAACTTTTTAAATACGCTGTTTAAGTTCCGACAATTCGGTAACTGTCGGTTCACTTTTTCATTTAATTTTTTTCTGTTATGTAAATATGGTTATTAGGTTTGAAATGTGTAAAATTATAGTTTGATGTTTAATATGCGTTTTCTTAACACCTACCTATTATGTGACATTCTGTTTGCCTTTGTTTGTAAGATAAGTGAGACACTAGTATATTTTGGTATTGTACTAAAAAAATTTTTTTTTTAAATTTTGTAATCAATTTTAGTCTATTGTGCTAATTGACAGTTTGACGCCAATTAATGGCCAGCACATCAAGGAGTTGAAGAATGGAGTACCATGTATAAAGTGCATCAGTGTTCACTCGGAGCGGGAGTAGAAAAACCCACACCAAGCTATGGTGCATGGGCTTTTCCCCATTTGCTATGGAAAACATTCAGGTATGTCACTCTGTCAGTGCTGCCAATTGTTACTGTATTTCCATGACGTCCAGTTTTGGATTAAGGAGTGTTAATTATTTATCACGGAAACAGGGAAAATTAATGTAATACCATATATGTTGTGTGTGTATCAGGGATTCATACGATAAATCTTGGCAATTTTTCATTTGGCTGTTGACTACATACATGACAAAATGTTTGGTGAAATCAGGTTCAGCTTATTAGATGTGCTGTTAAAATAAACCAACCTCCAAGGGGATTAAAAAATCTGAGCATGCTAATCTTGCATTATCAAATTATAATTAGAAGGTAAATCTTTTGTAAAGTAGGTACTTAACACAAATATCTGTAATTTCTAAACTATTTAATAGATTATTAGCACATTACTGTAACAGATTTACTTGACATAATTCCTGATGTCCCTTGTGGGACATTGTGCATCAGTAAAGTATCTCCACCTGTTCCTGTTTACAGGCAACCTCTTCACCTCACTCTTCACCTTGCCTTCCATTGCTTCCATGTGTACAGATCCTCACCACTTTTGTTTGGGTCTCCGCTACCCCTTTAACCCTGCGGGTTCCAATCCAGTGCCTCTCTCTCTCAATGGCTCCTTTCCCCTTCCTCAGTTGTAGGTCCGATCCATTTTCATTCTCGCCGTTTTATCTGCATCGCCATCTCAATCTCTCCCGTCCTTCTCCGTAGCACGTGGTTGGAGTTTACTCCCGACCAGTAGATGTTGAGAATCCTTCGTAGATAGTGGTTAACAAAGGTCTGTCACTTGGAGGTACAGTAAAACCTCCTTGATTTGGGTCTCTGGATAACCCGGATCATATTTGTAGAAATTTTTTTTAATGTTCACAAGAAAATGACAATTATATTCTACATTTATGCAAACAAACGATAATGTACCTGACCATGCTTCATTCAAATGCCACATATACATGTTTGAAACAGAAGAAAGCTGATAAATTCTTTGTTTAGGAAAGATGGGAAAAGTTATTTTTTTTATGGCTTGTAAACAAAATACCTGTTGTTTTTTTTATCGTAAAGAACGGTTCATCTGGTTATTTAAGGATTTTACTTGTTGCCCATATTACCCTAATTATTCAGATTTCCGATTGTCTGGATTGTCTTTGGTCGTAGTTAATCTGGATGAATGAGGTTAACTGTAATTTCTTTAGTCACTTCCAAGTCTCAGACTCATATAACAGAACAGTCTTGATATTACTTCGGAAGATGCGGAGTTTGGTTCTGATAGAGATTCTGTTGTTTCACACTGGATAGAGCCGGAAGAAAGCACCGATTGCTTTTTGAATCGTTGCGAGACATCCTGTACATATCCTCCATCCTTAGGAACTACACTACCTAAGTAAGTGAAGCCATCCACATCCTTATAGAGATAAATCATTGTGGAGGTTTGGGTCTAGTTTATTAGCATTAGTTGAGTTGATTGTTAGTTCCACCTTTATCCCTTCCTCTTCCAGGGCTTTGCTTGCATTTCACCATGTGCCTCAGACATGAGAGACAAATCGTCAGCAAATTTTAAATCTTCCAGCCTATCGGCTAATCCCCATTTAATACCTTTTTTCACGTCTCGCGTCACATTCCTCGTTACCGCCTCAATCACAACCAGGAATAAGGTTGGCGAAAGAATACAATTTCGACGAACTTGTAACCGTACAGGGATAGACTCAAGTACACTGCCCCCATGAATGACTGCAAGTCTAATCACGGTACGTTTGCTGTATGAAATCAATACTGTATATTGTTTTGTATTTGACGTAAACTTTTCTTATTTTGCTTTACATGTGTTTTACTCTGTGTATAAATGTGATAACTGATGAATATGCCTGGAAGTTGGCAGCATTGCTGTGTTAGCAATACAACAGTGCTAAACTAAGTTGAATAATAATGATCACCACCATTTGGGGGTTCTTCTTTTTTTCTTTTCAGAACATTTTTTTTAATGTATGGATCATCATTGCATAGGGATCAACTTAAGACAAATTTTGTAAGTCCATATTATTTGTAGCCCGTTACATCTGATATTTCATGAAAAATTAAATTTTTTTTTAATCATCAAATTTAGGTGTGAAGAGCTACAGAAAATATTTTCCACTGATCATTCCTCAAAGAATAAAGTAAATTTAATTTTTTGTTCATTTGAAAATAAATAAATCTTATTCGTAGAACCCTTCCCAGGAGTACGTATTTGTCTTATTGTAGTTACAAGGTTTTGCTTTAAATTAGAAATTCGGAATTTTTTTATGATTCCATGTTGGGCTGTAATTACTTTTTTACTTTATAAAATATGATTGCAAGTAATGTAATAATTTTACTTAGATTTTATTTAAAATTTCTCTGGGATGTATGTTTCTGTGTTTCAGCTGAAATTGTTAAGACTGAGTGTATAAAAGTATTGCGGTTCTTGCCACACAGCGTAAAAATAAACAAACAAACAATGCCTTTAGTTTCACAATTCAAAATCTTGGCTAAACAATTAAAGTTCAGAGCTTAGTCTTTTGTAACCAGTAGAACCTTGAAAATCACGTCGACAGCAGATGTTCGTGTGTGTGTGTGTTGGCAATATCTTTGCAAATACGAGATTCATCGTTTTCAATTGGCAGTGGACGATCATGGGTCATAAGTCAGCACGATGGATGGTCTGAGATAATAGGTAAGGATGTTCTTAAACCATCAATTATATGTGTGGAAATAGATGTGAGCATATCAAAGAATGTGCTTGTGTTTTCGGAATTTTCCGTTATGGAATAATATTGCAAAACCAGTACGTTGTAGTTGTAGATGTTGGTAATCGGACTAGTTTCTGAAGTCCGTAAATGTTGGTAAATTGGTAAACGATCTTTGTGTGTATGCAGATGTATGTTTATGCATATTGTCTTTTATCCCACTGGATAAGTGGGTAGTTATTTAGTTACATAATAATTTAATTAGTCTTATAGGTACAAATGTTATTTATATTTAAAGTTGGGTAGTTCTTAGTGTGTTATTGATTTAGTATTTAATTTGTTAGTTATTTAGTTGTATCATTATAAAGGTAGTTATTTAGTTGATTTTTTTCATTTAAAAATTAAATATTTTTTGTAAGTTAGTTACTTATTTAGTTGTGTAGTTAGTTGTGTTGTAGTTGTATATTTTGTGATTTCAATGTTATGTTATTTAATTGTAAATTATCTATTTATTTAATTATTAAATAAACAAAATAAATACTTAATAATTAAATAAATAGATAATTTACAATTAGATAACATAACATTGAAATCACAAAATATACAACTACAACACAACTATTTTATATTTTGGTAGTTACTAAGTAAGTTATTAATTTCTGTAAGTGTTTATTTATAAATTAATATTTTAATCTTTTAATTTTAATCTATGCACCTTAAATATAGGTAAAATATGTATGTGGCTGTTCTCAGGTGCCATTAAACTGCTTCTCGCATGTATATAAAAAGGTGTAGTGTTGCATAGCTACTCACAGGGTAAGTTATGTAGTAGTCTAATAGTTTTTGCAAAATATTTTCTTGGTGGTTTTGGTTTCACTGTCCCTCCATTCTCATCCCATGCATGCTTTGGTTCATTTGGTAGGTGCATTTAATTTACAGTGGTGCTTCATTTGGTTAACGTGTTACAAATTTTTTATGTCACAGGAGCAAATTTTTTTCTGGCAGTTACAATTCCTTTTTTGATTAGAGCTCTACATTGATGAATTGAGCCATGTGTGTGATCTATAAAATATATTGGTGGGATGTATGAAATAAGTAAAAAAAAACATTGGTGGTTTGATCCATCCTATTCTCTAGACATAAGTGATGGAGAGTTTTTTTTATATATTAAATCACAATAAATACATTTTGACAAATTTCATCACTAATCCTGCATGGCAGAAATTAATTTCTGCATATTCTATTTTTCTTATATTAAATTGAAGACATCCTTTTTTTTACCTTTTTTACCCTGAAAATAGTATGTGTTTTACAATCAATGGAATATCCATTTGTGGAACTGACTCGATTCTAAGACACTTTTTTTTTTATTATTGAAGGGTTACCCAAATCCATAGGTGTTTTTATAAATAAACTAAAGTAGGAATACATTTTAGAATTAATGGCCTCTTAAATTTCAGTAAATACAGCATCACTACTTTGTTGCTCTTATTGTTTGCATTATTCTTAAATCCAAAAGAAGCATCACTAAAATTACTTTATGTGAAGCGGATGATTACAAGATCAGTGTTGACTGACTTGTGAAATGCTGACGATAGTGTAAAAGCTTCTACAGGTTTGTGAAAGTGCCCATACATCTTAACAGATTGCATGTTTGTTTGGGTATGTGGTAAGCTAGAAAAGTAATCTGTTTCCTCAGAGTGTAAGGACAGTGAACATGTTTTAAATTTTCAAAGATTTCAATGCCTCATATAATGATGCAATTTTCACCAGAATTTTATTTTTAGCATTTACAAAAAAACAACCCGAGTATAATTTACTAGGACAGTATATCACAATTTATTTAAATAAATTAGCAAATCATCATCAAATTACTGATTGTCTTAAAACATTGTTTTAAAGAGTTTATTTTTCAAGTTTTCTAGGGCTGGGCTTATTTCATACTTGGGTATAGATCCTGGGGGGATTTTGGGGGGGGGGGGGGGGGGGGGGGGGGCAATTGGCTCATTTCAGCAAACAGTAATTCTACTTCATATTATACACATTTTCTTATTATTATATATTTTTTTTAAAAAAAAATGTGTTTTAGAAATGATGATTAGAAAAAATGTTATTCAAAGGCCCTGAAAAAGTCCTGAATTTAAGTTAACAGGTTCACACTTTCAACTTCAGAATGACATTAAGGTCATAGTTGAAGGTGTAAACTGTTCTGTTAGCTCTGATACTCGTGAAACAAATCGTTTTGTTCTTAAATATTGCTGGTTAAGAATTAGGGGGTGTTATTACTTAAGTAAAAAAAATTGAGAAAAAAGTACACATGATTTTTTAGTCATGATAAAAATGTACAGGTAACAAAAAATATATTATGCATGTCATTGCTAGTATTTGGGTGAATCAGCTATCTTCTGGACAACAATCCTGTCGATTCACCTGAAACAAAATAAGCAGTAACAGTGTCAATTCAGTGTCAATTCACAACACTTACTGAATGTGTGTGTGTGTGTCTATATATATATATATATATATATATATATATATATATATATATATATATATATAGTGCATAAATTTGTAAGAAATTATAGTATTCATTATTAAAGGTAGCCAGTAATGATAGGCTTTTCTCTTTAAATTACTGTACAATTGTACATTTTTAGTGCATTAGACTAGAGTCAAAAATAAATAATTCTAAATAATCTAATGACATTTGTTAGCTTTTTTTTTTTTGCAGCTGTGTTGTAACTGTCTGAAATGGCTTGATTCAAGCCATACAGTTATGAAATCTTAAGTTTTTTGTATTTAAAAAAAAATCAACTTTTGAATAGTTAAAAGGTTGTTCTTTTTATGTTGCCAGTTAAAGAGTCATGATATTGCTATGACTTATTCCCAACTAGAACAAACCAAATACTAATTATAGATCTTCAGTCTAGTTCGAGGCAAAGAGTGTGACAGGAGAGAGAGATTTAGTGAAATCTGTGTTCATAGGTGATTTCATCTGAAAAAAACTGGAAAATTACTACAACACAGCGTGTAGTCCAGAAAAAATAACAGAAACAGATATTTCAATCAGTTTTGACATGTAGCCATTTCCTAATTTTTATGTATATTGCATATTAGAGTAAGAATTTGGTGTAGTAAAAAAATCTTGATGTAATTCAATCTTTGAAATTAACACCATTGCAGTTTCACAGTGTTTGTCATGGAAAAAATCAAGAATGCAAAGTAAATAAAAATGAAAACATAAACCCACACAGAACAAGCATAAATCAGCTGATGTCAGATAGATGGACCCAACTATAAAACTTAGATAGGACAATAGGACAAAGACAGCACAGTCAAACACATTCGAACTTAAACTATCAGACAGCACAAGAATTACGTGAAAGTAGTTTAGTTGTGAAAAAATGATAGCACAGACAAACACGGTTGCCTTAAAATTAAGTGACAGTTTCTACAAGCACAGTAAATGCAGAGTGACAACAAACCTGGAAAACACAGCAAATATACAAACACAACAATGAAAACCAACAGGCATTATGGACAACACAACGATGACAACACCGACTAACATAGTAGGTATCCTATGACAAAACTGCGATGGTGTATGTCCGAAAAATTGTATTAAATCAAAATTTCCTTTTGTATGAATTATTTAAAGAATGTAGAAAATATAATTGTTGTTAACCTATTTTGTAGTTTTTTGAAGTGATCGAGGCATAGAATGGAAGTCTCTTTGTTGCAACGTAGTTTCGGTACGTGAGTATAACGTGCACGTGGAACAGAAAGGTGAAAGCTTTGCAGGGCTTTCGAAGGAACTCTTTTAGGACAAACCAACCATAGCGCGGGAAAATGAAAGTTAGTGGGCTTCTGGACGAATGGTGACCCACCTTCGTGTGGTGCCTCTCCCCGTGCACCGACCAGAACGTGACGGGGCACTTGGTCTTGTGACCGGTGCGAGTGTTGAACACCGTGCAGGAGTCGAAGGGCGGGCAGTACAGGTGAAGACTCACCGCCCTTTCCGTGTGACTGGGGTTCTCCACACAGTGGATCCCCAAAGAATCTGCAACAAAACATGGCCCCTTTTAAACATTGGATTTTTTCACAGAGGCAATAATAAGGGAGTTAGTTTGTGTAATCTTTGCCATGTTGACACTTGAACTCTAAAAACGATTTTTGTTGTTATGAGTTTAACACTAAATCCCGGCAGTTGTGTTATCATGTTTGTTTAAATGTGTATGGCCCATTCCTGATCATTATTTTATATTTAATTTTCATACTGTTAAACTTGTAGACTTTTTGAGTGAACCTTCACAAGAGATATATGAAATTGTATATACAACTGAAACTTTTTAGGTTTAAAGTCAAATTCGCTGGCTGTTATGTGATATAGTTAATTTCTTTTAGAATAAAATATTGAATTTTACTTGGCCTTTTAAAATTGTCAGAATTTGTATGATTTTAAAATACTTAATAAAATAAAATAAAATAAATTTAATGAAAGAAGTTTAAACCATACCACACAGTAGCCCGCGGCATTGCCTTTAAACCTTAACATTTTCAGTTATTTATTCCATTTGATTCTCCTTATCCATACTGTAAAAATTTTACTTTGCCAGCTAAAGTAGTATATAAGAAGTATAAACTGTATGTGTATACATATGCATATATATACATATGCATACATTTATTGAAATTCAGTCACTCTAAAAGTCTACAAGTTTATCTGTGTTAAACATAAATATAAAATAATTATCTAGAATGGGACATACCCCTTAACTATATGATTATTCCTAGGGAGTTCCTTTTAAAGTATTAAACAAACTTCTAACACATTAGCCATTATAAAGCTATAGTTTGTTTTGCTAATCATGTGCTATTGACTTAACTTGATAACAGACACCAAATTCATATATGTCCATGGTCTTAAGTCTTTATTTTTTTTGCTGTATATTTATTTTTGAGCTACATATTCAAAATTTATTGGCTGACTAGGTATAGACCTTTTCTTACCTAGCTTTAATACCTTGTTACATTTTAATATTTACTAATATGCTCCAGTCTGTAACTGTGAGATGCGTGGTAACCATAATACTTCATGGCATAGAAATAAAATAAAGGTGTAATACAAGTCACTTGGATGCTTTCATGAAACTTCTGAAAACACGTGTTTTATCGGCTCATATGCCATTTTAATTTTTTAGTTTTACATCTACTACTTTTTATTAAGAGTTCTCACTAAAATTTTCAACTCTATACTTCTGATGCATTTGTTGCTAGACCACAAATATTTTCAAATAATTGGGTGTAAAAAGGTGTGCGTGTCTCTTTGTAGTTATTATCACTTGCGCTATTCTTTACACATAATATTACACTGAATATCTGTTGGAAGTAGTTGTGGTAGATCAACAAATACAAGGGAGGGTTCAAGTTAAATTTACAGAGAAAGCCCTTAAATAAAAGTAATGCCAAAAAAAAGTTTTAAAAAATCAACTTGGCGTGTGATCTCATGATGTCTGCCTTAACGAGAGCCAATAGTTAAAAGTTCAAAACTTTATTCTGGTTGAATAACAGTTAAAACCAATATAGCGACCTTCGTTTCCCATGTCTCCTCAGGCATGTTCTACAATGACATGTAAATGGAGAGACGGATCTCTCGGAACAAGATTTTCTAAGATGGCACACAGACGAAGACAGATCCATACGGATTAGCTCGGCAATGTTGAGCTCTTCATGCGACCAATATAAGCAGAGTACTTGGCTGGGGTGGTAGCCATGTTAGTTTATATTGTACATATGTTAAAAATTGTTTCAAGTACAAGACTATCTAGTGTTGTTTATTTGTATTATATACTAGCTAATGCCTGGCAAGAGTTGCAATGCCTCAATATTTTTTTTGTAATTTGTTTGAAGTAGGTACACACACAAAAGCATCTCTCTATCTCTGTGTATCCCTCTGTATCTCTCTGTATATCCACATACATATCTATCTGTCTATATATCTATATTTTTATGTATTTTTTTTACCTGTCAGGTGTGACATAAGTATATAAAACACGCGCGTATTCGAATGCAACGTTGTGTCAAAATTTCAAAGCATTCTGTGAACTTTCAGAGATTTCAGATATTCATTGAACGAACATTTACATTTTTTATTTATGTAGAAGATGTAAATACTGCCCTTACTATGATCTCGAAGTATAATATATATAATTATTTTTAATTAAATTAATATTTTGTAATGTTAATGCAATCTAGTTGGTTGCCGTTGCACTGTGGAAGCGGCAGAACGGGCGCGTGCTCACCGTTGATGTAGCAGACCTCGTTGAGGCCCAGCGCGGAGCAGCCGGTCGGACGGAGCTCGTCCTGGGAGCCCTCCTGGGGCCAGGCGTACCGCGTCTCGCGCAGCGACCCCTGCAGCACCTTCATGAAGCAGTGCGCGTCGGCGTGATCGTGCACCGCCGACGCCTGGCCCTCGCCCCAGCACAGCAGCATCAGGTTGAATTTGCCGTTGCCTTCGTCCACCAGGTTGCGGGTGTACCTGTCGGTGAGAGAGCGCGTGTCCGGGTCAGTGGTGGCCCTGGGCCATTCTCGTTTGCAGGGTCTGATGTTTCGGAAAGGGGCCTTACCATGCCCCACGGAGAAAAGGAGGAGAGTTTGAAGAATAAAACTATTTTTAACAACGTATTTGAATGAACCACGACCTCAAATTCCAATGGTTTTTCTGCCCAGTGTAATTGTTTCTCATAGGCCCGTCTACAATATTGCAATGTCCGATATTGTGTCCTACGGACACTGATCGCTGACGTCTCTGTGGTCCCAATACATCGGTCAGCTTGAACTTTTTTGTCCCAATCCGTGTCCTTTGCTAGTATAGAAGAAGAAGGACTGCTCTCTGGTGAGGACTTAAGAAATCGGTAGATTCGGATATCGTACATCAAAATTGTAGACAGGGCTGTTTTCCGTGTGCAACAATGCGATGTCATTCACAGGATAACGACACGGACCACCCACAGGTTCGGACTGTTGTAGATGCACCTTTTTGCGTATTCAGTTTGTATCTAAGTTCAATTATACGTATTTAATATATGTGTGTGTTTGTGTGTGTGTTGGCTATGGTACAGTTTCCATCATAAACACATAAACTGCTTACTTTATTTTAATATTTTACGTTAAAATACAATTGGGTATGTTGCACAGAACAATTGCTCCCGGGAACAATGTTCCACAATGTTTTATACACACATATTTTCAATAGTTTTGCATGAATCACAAACACAGTTAATTCTTCTTTTTTTTTAATATTTAATTTTAAAATAGAACTGGATACGCAATAAGGAACAAATACTATCACATTCGTTAGTAAAACAAGTTACGAATATGTCACCACGCCGGTAACTTTAAGATTGTAAAACAGTAGAAAGAAAAATATATTTCCTATGGGCTTCTTTTGATAATTCATGCATATCATGAAAACATGCAATTAATATTCTGATTTAAACTTGATAATTCATTTCACAGCGCATAAGTTTAGCAAGTGAAAATGTGATTTCTGTAAAATAAAAATTGTAGCCTTATGTGACGTTCGCGTCTTTTTTAAAAGTTTTCGGAACACATCATAACTTCAACACTTCAAATATGGAAGGCGGAAAATCAAGCCGAAACGCAATAAGCTGAATGTTGACCGATGCTTGCGTTGCGTTTTATTGCGTCGGCCAAGATATTGCTTGAGAACTTATTTTTAGGCTATCTGATGAACCTTCAGTGCTTCTTCGAACCCTGAAATCCTGAGATAAAAATTTCCTCTTACGGAAGCACCATCTTTACGCTGTGTGGCTCGCTCATGGTTATCAAGTCCAAATACGTGTGCGATGTCACGGCTCAATTCTAGTTTTGGGTATCAAATTGCTAAGCATTGGGCCGTACTTGACTAATCTAAAGCTGGGTAATGAGCTGCGTTATTATTGAGAAACATTGATCTATAGAAGGGCCATGGAACCACCTTGCCCCTCCCCGACTACGCCCTAAACTCCAACCACCTGTCATCCTCTCCCAATATCAGCCACCCAACACATCCCGTCACCTCTTGTGTCCCAACCCCACCAAGGCAACAGGCGTCAAGACCTGAAACAGTGGTAACACGATCATTCCAGCTCACAGTTCGGACTGCTTAGTCTGAACTGAAGCCTTCGCCACACACGATCAGGCTTGGTGTTGCTCTTGCTGTGGGATGTGTCGTTTCATCGTTGAATAAGGAAGAAAAAAACTTCGCAAGTTGCAGTTGCACTTTTAGTTGGACAAATGATAAAAACAACCAAAGAGTATAAACAAAGATGTCTGCCACTACACTCAGCTGGCTGATTGTTTGGACAGACAGTTTGGACTGGCTGTTCGCACACAAGGCAGTTCGGAATGATCGCTCTCGGTTCGATGGGTAGCCATCAGTTCGTCAACAATCCATCAGTTCCTACTGATTGTCCTTGTTCAGACACGACAGTTCCGACTGTTCTGTTCCAACTTATGAGTACTGATCGTGTGTGCGGGGGGTGGTCTTAAGACAAGAGGAAACCCGTTGTCGACTCCCTTCCGTTTGCTCCGATTCCCGTTTCCCGTGTTTTTCAGAATTTTTGATTGATTACTTACAACATAAGCAATGGCCGATTACTTTTCTGATAGCATCCACGCTTTCAACGTATTATTGCCCAAATAAAAATTAAAATAAAAAAACACAATCCTTCCTGTTGAAGCGCCCCACCTACCTGGGTGCACATACGGTGTGCAGGGCTTTTTTTTAAAAAATCTCAAAATTGCTCAACTGTTTACGGAAAAAATTTAATAAGAATATGCTGATGGCAGATGAGTAGTTCTCTTTCCGTATTTCTTTTTTAAAACTGCATTTTTAGAATAGTGAAATTTCATGTCGTAGGATTGATGACGTCTTGCGACTTTTTGGTTTTACAAACGACCGCGAATTTCTTGTCCTGGTTGTGTTGTTGCGGTGCAAGCGTGGGTAGTTTTATAAATCTGGCCTTAACGTATTTATGCGCGTGTCCTTTAGACTGGGTGCATAAATTTGGCAAGGAACCTAAAAGCGCAAACACGCAACTCGGAACAAACGCAAGAAAACTAAGTAGAACGTTACTTTATAAAATAAGCAAGTCGCAAGACGTCGGCAAACTTTACAACTTGAAGCTGTAAAAACAAAATTATTTTTTGTTTCGAAAACGTGTGATAAAATGATGTAACTATCATATAAAAATCTTAATTTGATTTCACTAAGCAATAGTTTAATAATTGAAAACGTGATGGGTGTTATGCAAAGAAACCCAAAGCTTAGTATGTACATAACGTCAGCATCTTTAAAATTTTTGAGAATACGGCACTTCAAATATAGAAGACAAAACGCAAGGCAAACGCAAAAAGTTGCTTGCGTAGCGTTTTTTTGCGTCTCGCTTAATTTACAAATGGGTATTTGAAAACATCCAGAAAGGATACAGGAATTTATTTCGGGACGCGATTTGAAAAATAAATTTAAGACCTTTGTATTAAAAAACCTATGTAAACATCAATGAGTTGGACAGTTACAGTTATCATTCTCAAAATAACATAGGTACTGCCTTCACCGAGATCTCGCATAATTTGTCACGTCCGCCACGGAGAACATCGTAATTTAGATTCTTGCGTTGTTTATAAACCTGGTCTTAAAGCACACATTATTATTATTATTATTATTATTATATAGCCGTAAACTAACAGTTAAAAGTTATGCTTTTACTGTTTACTTAGTAAAGTGAGAGAGTAAGGTTTTTGTTTATGTGTAACATCTTAGCTCTCGGCATACGGTATTTGGCGGGAATGATTTTTTGAATGCGACGGAAGTCAAGGAACGGAAATATGTAACAACCATCTGCGGCTGGGGCGCGAACCAAAGTTCACAAAGGCAAAGGGAAACTTTAGCTACTGTGTCAACTGTTGAATGAATTTTAACAAGATGGGCAGTATTTTAATAAAATCCCTTGTCGAAAATCAGGTCTAAAACCGGAGTTTAGTAAAAAAAATAATTCGCTTTTATCGGAGCAGTTTCATTATGTACTTTAAAATTTTCTGTCTGAAAAAGAAATGATTCGTTAGTCGAAGTAGCTGCCCTGGCAGAATCTACGTGTGATTAACGTCCAGAAATGTAATTGAAAAACACGCTAGGCATTATTTTTAAAAATTCTACGTCAAATTCCGTGTCTGATTTTCGTATTGTACCTACGTGTGTATGCTACGTGAGAACACATGAATTTGTTCGGTACCGAGGTTAGATGTTAAACATCTCTGGCGAGTACTGAAGGACTG
The DNA here is from genome assembly GCF_032445375.1 of Bacillus rossius redtenbacheri. Classification (NCBI taxonomy): domain Eukaryota; kingdom Metazoa; phylum Arthropoda; class Insecta; order Phasmatodea; family Bacillidae; genus Bacillus; species Bacillus rossius. The sequence goes on from NC_086330.1 coordinate 356,480,218, forward strand.
GCTCACTTTTTTTTTTTTTACAGGTGTTGTCCTAACCGCTGCGGGGCAAGGCCGCTGAGGGGTAATTATCGGGTAATTATCTCCCCTTAGCGGTCAGATGGTGAATGATTCATATTACGTTTTCTCGCGGGCCGACCGCGCTCAAACAAGTACCGTGCGAACCTCCCCGAAACTCCGCCCCGAACAGATTTCAGCAGGAAATAACTTTCTCCCGCTGGCTTTCTACGCCGGAAGGTCCGAATTGTGCGTACGAGATACACAAACTATGCCGCTAGCAGTAGACCAACCAGTCGAAAACAGGCACGCTGTTATGAATGAATGAATGAATGAATTTTGGTTTAAAGTCTATTAGTTGACCCGGAGGTCACTAGATACGGACCGCTTTAGGGGGACAGTCTTCACGAAGTAGCCGGGAAAAAAAATAATGAGTCGCTGAAGCTTCATTATAACGGAACCTCTGCGTTTATTTTTTTTTTTATTTAATCTAATATTTACCGTCTCGTCAACGGGAGTCATTTTAAAACACGATTGTTCAACAACATGGTTAAAAGAATCGTGGAAACCAGCTGGTTATGACCCGTGGTGAAAATTCGCTATCCCGGAGAGATTTCTAAAAAAAAAAAAAATAATAATAATAATAAAAAAAAAACTGGAAGCAGAAATCGGGACGGGCTGGGTTTAGATTCGAACCCGGGTCATTTCGAATGCGAGTCCAAAATTATTTTAACCCCTACGCTGATATCTAAAAAAATAAATGTTTAAATTGTAAATAATGAGTCATAGGAACCAAGTGTTTTTTGTTTGGGTTGTAACTCGGCGGAGGGGCGTGCGGTATGTTACCACCCATCTTACCACCCATCTCTTGACTCAGTGCATTTACTTTTCAGTAGCCATAATGAAGCCGTGGATATGTAAGAACAAAGCATTTAAAAATATTCATGTATGGGAAATTACACCTGGCATGTGAGGTCCGTTTTCGTTGATGCATCATTGAAGTCGTTCACGAAAACTGGCCGCCGCTCTTTCTGGCAGGTCCCTATTAAATCGTGTGTGATTTCTTGGCGGATCACTTCCTTCAATTCATCTAACGTACAAGGTTTGGCCTCGTAAACACGTGACTTGAGGTATGCCCATAGAAAAAAAAATCACCTGCGGACAAACTAGGAGACCGAGGAGGCTATAAAACGTCGCCAAAACTCGAAATGAAATGGTCAGGAAACAGGCGACGAAGAACAGTCATAGATGGTCTGGCGGTGTGTGTGCCGTGGCCCCCATCTTGCTGAAACCACAAATCGTGAAGATCCACGCCTCTTTGCAAATCAGGTATGAAATAGATGTTCAAAACCCCATTTAGAAACATTGACGCCATATTTTCTCACCGCTAATCAAAACGTTACCGTAGTCCTACGCAGTGGTTTCTCGTGTAATTCTCTCGGATTTTCTCCAGCCCAATTCCGACTATTTTGTTTGTTGATGGCCTCGTTAAGGTGTAAGTGGGCTTCATCACTCATTTACCAACATGTTTTCACTCTGCTCATGAAGTTCAAGCGTTGGTTGTGCAAAATTCCAGCGTTGGAAAAGGGAGGGGAGGGGGGGCAAATCTCTTACGCTCAATTCCTGCACAACAGCTATTTTATGTGGGTGGAAACGTAATTCGCCGTGCAGAATCGGTCGTGCAGTACACTGCTGATGTGAAATGAAGCTGAATTACGGCGAACAGAGCGAAGCGGGCTTCGCAGTATCGCTTGTCTCACCTTTCCATCGTTTCTCCGGAGTACGCTGACGGCCGGGTGAATTTTTTTTTTGTTTCATTAATGAGCCTCCTGTTCGAAAATTACTAAACCAACGTAAGATTGTGTCTCGGGCGGGAACAGAGACATTTAAACTGATATTTAATCTCCGGCGGAAATCACGCTGTAGCACACAGTACCCGACTCAAAACTAAAAACTAAAAAAAAAAAAAAAAAAAAAAAAAAAAAAAAAAAAAAAAAAAAAAAAAAAAAGTACGTGAATATGAATTGCTCTAACGTACACGGCTCCATGATGGCGACTGGAAAATAATTGCTTTAGTCAAGAAATGTATGGTAACATGGCGCACGCCCCTCTCTTTTATACTGGCCAAGTACTACCCAATCAAAAAAAATTACTTGGTTCCTAAGCTCTATCCGGAATTTGGCTCAGTTTTTATTTTCCCTTACTAAAGACCCCCACACACTTCTCAGTCCGAACTGACGGTTATAACTGAACTGAAGTCTTCCCCAAACACGATCAGGCTTGTAGTTGCTGTTGCGGTTGGACGTATCGTTTCGTCGTAGAATATGGAAGATACTTTGCATGCTGCTGTTGCAGTTGCACTTTTAGTTTGACAAGGGAAAAAGAAAAAAAACAATAAGTGTGTAAACAAATATGTCTTTCACTACACTCATCCGATGGTCTGATTGTTTGGACTGACTTATCGATTCAACCTTCCGCCCCTTTAATGGCTTATTTTTTTAAGGTTTTGACATACAAATTTTCACTTTTGGCTTACCCGGATCTCGAAACGAGAGCCCCTCGCTTATAACGACACGTCGAAGGTCGGTTGGCGTAGCTTAGCCCCCGCTACATTGCAGCTCGCGAGAAACAACGTTCTAGACTTTTTTTTCACCCTTGGAACGTCGCAGTGGTTTTTTTCCTTTGTCGGTCGGTTATCTTAGGACGTCACCAGCCTGGCATGACACCGGTTTCGCACTATTTTGTTGAGTGGAATTTTTTACTTCCTCCACCCTGGGGGGGGGGGGGGGGTGGTCCACCATCGTGTTTGGCAGGCGTTTTTCCTTTCGGTCGCATCACGACCGCAGTAATTAGATTCGTGGATTATCTCCTGGCGATCACACGAGTACAATGCTAAAAAAAAAAAAAAAAACTTTATTTAAAAAACCAAACCTTTGGTCCGATTTTGACCATTAATGAACTTAGCCGAAATTTTCCGTCTCTTATTTTTTCCGGTATCTTTATGGAAGTGGTTTGTACATAAATACGGCAGTTATCGTGTCCATGAAACAATTATATATATATATAGTACATAAATATATAATCTCTTAATTTGACGATGGCTTAGATATCTAGGGACCATGAGATCAAAAACTAGATAGTTTTTAGGAAATATCACTATGGTAACGCTGGGAGGAAATATATAATGATAAAGCGTTCGCACTGGGCAAATAGTTGTGGTGTAGGCTACTAAATATCCTAAAAAAATCTGACGTTGAAATCTATATTGCTTGTACCCCTTTTAAGAGACTTGTTTTTGAAATAAAATAACTACGTCGGTTATTACAGTCGAGGTGGTATTTTCCTTCAATCTTCTGGTTGATGACGCACGAGGAAATGTTTTCATTTTCAGGAATGTGACCCAACATAATTGCTTCTTTTTTTATCGCAAGTGGCCGTGTGCTACTTACTTACTACGCACCATATAAATACATATACACATACACATACACATACACATACACATAGTATACGTTTGATTTATTGTTTCTGTTAAAACTGATTTCACGCATGTTGAGGGATTTAAATTTGCTTGATCAAAATCACCTTTATTATTAATGAAAACTTAAATAATAACCTCATGCCATTATATTTTACCATTTTGGTGGGACGTCCATAAAAAAATGTGGTCGTAAAAATTTACGAAAATATTTGGCATGGATGTAACAAGTGAGTGAATGTGTGAAATATTTGTTGATCATTATTAAATAGTATAAAACAAAGTTGTTATCCGTGTATTTATGTTCGCTTACTTCTTCTAAACTTCACAATGAGTTTTGATTTGGTTTTCACCATCATTTAGATAATTTCTTCCTGGAGGTTTATATGTATAATACATTTATATAAAAGTGAAAGATAGTATAGATATCTCTATATTTTGTAATAAAGTCGTAAAAATACGCTTTTAGGGCGATTACATGACTTACGCTAACTTAAACATGACCGATATACCAAATTAATGTACTACAGACTTTTATGTCTTAAAAAGGCCTACAAAAAAGTTCGCGATAGCATATGTCTATCTTCTAAAAATGACTCACTTGACCCACATAGTATTCATTCATATCCATTTAAATATGCTATATTAGGCATTTACTTTGGATGAAAACGTACCATATCATACATTACTTAAAAGTCATTACTTATTAAATATTAATTACACTACTTTAAGATCGCATTCGTTCAAAGTTTGGGGCGAGTCGCTAGTAATTTTAATTATTGAAATAAAAATGAGAATACTCCCTCCCCCACTCCTTTTCCCATATGGATAGTAAAACTATTTCTGGTTATAAGGGAGTTTAATGCTGATTACTTGCTTTAGTGTTTCCATATTCGTTTAACTGTACTCACTTCATGATGGCATTATTTCGATTATTCCTAGTAAGTTATATTCACGTTATCGAACAAACTTCTGGCATCAGTCTTAGTGCAGCTACCGGTTTATTTTGCGGAAAATAGTGACTTCAAATGTAAACAATTCCCTTCCGGCTCAGCCTAAAGGTGTAAATAGATTTCGAAGTAACTATTTCTTCTTGAAAAATTTTGGAAACTTCTATAAACTTCTGGAACATTTGGGAACTTTATGTATATCACATTTATTTATGTTCTTCAATTTTACAAAATGATCTATTAAAATTCTTTCTCATTTTCCATGTAGCGGAAATATTATTAATGTTTTTAACTCAATGCATCCAGCATTCAACTGCTTAGAAAGAATTTCATATTATGTCAACTAGGGTAGTTATTCAGTTGTTTTTTTTTTTTTTTTGGTCTTCAAACACTTTTTTTTAATCCCCTGCATTAATAAAGTGGTCATATAAAATTGCTTTGGACAAAGGTTTAAGATAATATTAACATGGTTTAAAATAAATTCGAACAAATTTGATGCTAAAAAAGTTTTGATTTTTTTTTTTTTTTTCTTAATCCCTGTTTCTACGGTAGTAATTCATTTAGTCAAAAATCGTTTCAGTCAAAGTTTTAGATGAAGTTAAGGATTTATACAATAAATTATAACGTATTTTGTAGTTTATAAATGAAAATAAAAAGCAACGGTTATTTTTTTTTACCTTCAACCCTTGTTATTTCCACCCCTCGAAGTAGTAGTTGGTTACATAAAAAATTATTTTAACAAAGTTTTAGACAATATCTAGAAAGTTAAACAAAAATAAGAATGGATTCGAGAATGTAGATGGTAGGGAAGTTTTGTTCTCTTATTACAACCCGAACTCCATTGGAGGTCTCTGCGCATGCGCAGTACGCATCACTCGCGCGTCCCATAAAACACACCGGAATGTTTGCCTAAGACAGCACGTTGTATGGCACACCCACGTACTTACTACCGTTCAGATTCTGGTATGCCTGTCCCTACTGTGGTGGCAAACCAAACACTAAAATAAATAGCCGACCTCCGTAGCGTAGTCGGATGCCCAACGGCTTACGGTGCGAGGGGTTCTGGGTTCGAGTCCCGGGTAAGGCATGGGTGTTAATTTACAGTAAGAGATTTGATTGCTACGATATGATAAAGATTGGAATGATTTAGTTCTGGTTGTGGGTGAAAGCCGTTAACCATACAAAAAAAAAACTAAAATAAATACTATGAAAATCTTGTAAAAATATTACAGCTAAAACCACGAAGACACTAAATTACAAATAAACACAGTTCTAAATTTTTAGCAAGTCAAATTAAATTACAAAATACAATACGACATACCAAAATCTATGGATCTAGAGCGTAAATACAAAAAATAATAATAATTAATAGACCAAATACCAGATTGGAGGCGTGCCAGCCACCTCAGTTTTATATTGCATTTTGTTCTCCTTATCCACTCTGCAAAAAAAACTTAAAAAATGCAACTTTGCCAGCTAACTATGCAAAAAGTTTGCGATGTAAATATTTTTATTTTGTGAAAGTTCAGCCACTCAAAAAATTTGGTAAGTTTAATTGTGTGGAACGTAAATATAATGGAACGGGTAACAGATATGATATAGATTATTGAAGTGGAGCGTTCTGAAAATTCATATATATCGTTGGTAGCTCTTAAGTACTTACATTGCTTACTTGCTATTTTAGTTAATGTTACATAAAATTCCCAAGGCCATACTTGCATCGGAGGTGGAACACTTGCATGCATTCTGCACAAGACAGCGCTGACCGGTGATAACCAGAGCACACGATTGTGTCCTTGTAAAGCGTGGTTACGCAACGGATCGAACTCCTGTATCGTTCCAAATGTCAAGATGGCAGATAACCTCTGGCGAGAGTTCGCTGAGCGTTCCATAACCCAGCCTAACGGTGGTGGGTTTTATATAGCTTCCTCTCTCCCTTCCTAACACCTTCCTTCTATCTCTCTCTCCCCTTCTCTCTCTCTCTCTCTCTCTCTCTCTCTCTCTCTCTCGAATGTTGGCTAATAATTCATCACTGAAGCTGATCAACGAGGCAAAGATTAAAAAACCCCAGCGCACAAAGCAAGAAAGGATTACACAATGCTAACCTTACGTAATGACGATATGGGCAAAAATAAATACTTGTGCATCTAACAGTTTATCGATCAGCAGATATTCCTAACCAAAATAGATGTTAGCCATTTGGAAAAATAATTGTAAACGATACATATACACATAATGTAAATAGAAATATTGCAGTTTAAATATGGCCGTCATTTTCGCCCTTTTCATTAAAGACCGATAGATCATCCGTAAACTGTAATATTTGCAGTGTGCTACCGCGTACAGGTTCATTAAATAGGTAAACACAATCGTAGGTCCACCTTAATACGCTCTTCTCAAAAGAAACACATTTATAGAAGGGTGCGCGTTTTTCACAAACTAATGTTTTTTTTTATCAACCGTCATATTACTATTGCATCCACATCCACCCCGATATATCTCTGCTAAGTTTACCACTTCACTCCCGCCGATTTTTTTTTTCTATTTTCTTGAAACTAAGCTTCATTCAAACATCATGCACAAACTGTCGCTTTAACATTGACGAAGAAACTCGAATGACAGCCTGTGCATTAGTCTGCCCTTAATTATTAGTAATGAGCTTTTCAACCGAACAACCTGACGTTTTTGACAAAATCCCCTGTAATAATAACCTTTACTGTCAAAATTTTATTTAACGCCATATGGAATATTTACTACATATCTCGTAGTGTATTCTGAGAAGGAAAAAAAGGTGTTATCTAAGAAATTAAAAATATTAATGAGAGCGAGTCCCTCAGTACTCGCCAATGATGTGTAAATGTCTAATCTCGGTAATGAGCTCATTCATGTGTTCTCATGTTGCAAATACATTTATAATACGAAACTCGAACACGACATTAAATGTAGAATTCTTTAAAATATTTGCCGAGCGTGGAAAATAAACGAAAAATTTTAGTAAGCACCAGAAATGCAATGAAATAAGCGCACAATACACAACGGAAAATTAACCGATTGAAAGTCCAATGCGCATGCATTCAGAAACTGCTATAGCCACAAGTCGAAGTCGTCAGGATGACGGATCCACGTGTGGCCACATGCACCCGTACATATTAACTTTCGCGAACATCGGGGGATGTAAGAAACGTATTGGTGTGCCAAGGTTAACTTTAAGGTAGTGAAACTAACCTGGAATTAATTTCTGTAAACTTGAATAGTCATAACAAGATACTATCGCAACTAAAAAATACCTATAATTTATTAGTAATGCAAATGGCGTCAATGATATTTAACTATGTTTTGGTTCTCTAAAGGATTACGAACGTGGCGAAACCTTTTAATAAATATTTTTCCAACTAAAATTTTCAGCCCAATAAATACATTTAAACCAAATTAACAGGAAAACTTTTTAAAACATTTATTATAACACTAAGTATTAGTAGCTATGTATATTTGTTTTGGCTCTAACGACACCAATCAGTCCGTAAAAACTTTCTACAAACCAACCTTAACTTCATTGAGCTGATTCAACATTAGGTTTTAACAGTAATTTTTTTTTATTCAACATGGCGTCAAATATATGAGCATGAATTTTATTACTATCGAGGTTAAATGTTGCACATCTCTGGCGAGAACTGAAAGAATCACTCAAACTTTTTTTATAAAAGGGCTACAAATTCTGTGCTTTAAAATTATGCCAAGTCTGACACCAGTACGAACCTACATTAGTCCGCATTCCCTGCCACACGAGCTTAACTTCTGAGCGTGAATCCCATAAGCTAAGCAGACAAAATCATGTAGGTATTAGTCTGCGGAGTTAGTGTCTACTAAAGTTGAAAGTCACCCTGGTCAGCAAATGTTTAGCAAAACAAACCGTAGCAGTATGAAGGAAAATGCTACGACTGGCTTGAAAGAAACTCGCTACGGAGAACATAAAAATGTTCTCATTAAATGAGCAATTTTTTTTAACAAAAAAAAAACATTTGACTTCATTACAGCCAAAAAATAAATGTTTTGCTTTGCACAAGTGACATGAGTTATTAACATGACAAAGATTGAACACTCCAACTCCATTACGTCTTACCTCGGTTGTAAAAAATATTGCTTTGTTTATGCGTAACGTTGCAATGCGAAGATAGACGTGAGGTTTTGAGTCTTATGATTCTTTAAATTTGTCTAGAATTATCATCGGCAGGAAATTAGTGTTAGATGACACTGGTTGAGATTATACAAAAGAAGGTGAAATAGAAATACAAAAAAAAAAATTCGATATCCAGTTGTTTCAAGCACGGAAGTAAGAAGTTTTTTGAGTGGCCATCTGGCGGTTGTCAACGTCTCTGTTTAACAAAACCCCACTTAATGTTGGCATTATTACGATTCTTCCTAGAGAGTTCCTTTCCAAGTTGTTCAAAACTTCTAACATTAGCCTTTATACAGCTACGGTTTGTTTCATTAACCCAATCGCTGACTAGGGAACTTCAAAATTTAAAACACAATAGCCACTCTTAGAATGATTCTTCCGTGGTTTAAAGTTGCATCCGCATCCGTGAAATGACGTTTTAGCAAGATCAAGAGTCGTAGTCTAGTCGTCTTAGCAATCACGTCAGAAGTTTTGAACCTTGCAGAAGCCCAGAAAGTCCGTTCTCAGTGTCCCGTAATGCGAGAGCGAAAGAGAGAGAGAGAGAGAATGGGGGCCAATGACAAAGAAAAGTAAGGCGAATAAATACGTTTTGACGTCACGCGCAGGGACTTGAGCTACGCGCGTTCTGGGGTTTGGCATTATGGGAGCGAGATAGTGGGCCGTGGTCTCTCAGGCGTCGTGGTCACAAGGCAAAAGTTGGTGAGTTCGATCCCAGATCACCGACATGACTGGCCAATGGACACTGATTCGGCAGCCTGGTGGTTCGGAACCTACTATATATAACTTTGCCTTGACCCTTCCAGTCTATTCGTCCACGTCAATGGACAATTTATATCTCACTGACGCATGGAGTTCATCAAACAATGAATTGGACTAAGGTGTACCTACATGCTTGTAGACGTCATACTTCATGGCTATGAAATAAATATTATTTTTTACTTTTATTAATTATTATAAAATAAATACGCATAAATTTTATAATTGTAGCGTTATATTATTTCCGCACAAATATCCTAATAAAAGTTTAGTTACAATAAAAAATATTAAATTAGGTAAGTATTATCTTAGGAATTGACAAAGTATGGCTGAAAGGCTGTTTTGCATTAACGTGTGACAGTAAATCCGTCTAAACTATGCTAGTGCATGAATCTATAATAAATTAAATTAACTGTATGTAAAACTTAGTTATATTCTCATCACTGATACAAGTCTACAGTGCGTTAGGAGATTTTCAACCATTATAGGTAATTTTGTCATGGATGTTAAGGGGTTAAGGTGTAGGTGTTAACAAGCTTTGCCATGCCAAAAATTGCAATCAAAATGAGAACTATGTACTTCCCCCTCCCCTTTTTCTCTAAAGATTAGTTTTTTTTTTGTTATGATAAAGTTTAACGTTAATTATACTCTGAAATGATGTTAATTTTTTTATGTGTAACAATTTAGCTTTCGGTATACGGCTTTTTTTTTTAGGAGTAATTTAGTGAAAATGGAACGGAAGTCGATGAACGGAAATGTGACACAAAGATGGCGGACCCACGTATAACACAATAAACCCGTGTAAAGTCACTTTCGTAAACATTGGGGTACATACTAAACGTATGTGTGTGCCAAATGAAACTATATGATAGCGGAACTACCCCGGAATATATTTGGTAAACTAAAATAGTCATAGTAAAAAAGTAATCTCATGACTTAAAATACTTAAGAAAACTGGAATTACTATTATTATAATACGTATTCAATGGTCTCGGTGGCACAGTGGAATAAATCTCGTCCCTATAATTTTTTAAAAGTTTTTATAACATAATATAATTTGTTTTAATGATGTTGAACCAGCTCAATAAGGTTGTTTGTTTGTAGTAATTATTTACAGACTCATTTCAGTCGTTTAGCTAAAAACAAAAATACAAACATATACTAAGGGTTATAATGTGTTTTAAAATGTTTAATATTAATATCAGTAATAAAAATAAAAATAAAAGTCTAACTTTTAATGTATGCGGTAAATTTTTATTATTAACTGTTTAATGGAATTTAACAAGATGGACAAGATTTTAATAACATTCGCTGTCGAAAAGCAGATCCAGGATTCTTTCAAGTATTTTTCTGTTTTACCAGAGCCGTTTCTAATAGTTTATAATTTCGTTTGTTCGTGCTGCCATCTGTGGATGATGATGGCAAGCAACGTTTACGATCCAGGCAGCGAATTCTAGCGGCGGGCGCAGAAAATAAGTGTGTGATTCGCGTCTAGAAATTTTTGTATGTACTTGAGAAGCGAATGTATTTAATTACACTCGGGAGTATTTTAAAGCATTTTCTACTTCAAATTTCGTGTCCGAGTTTCGTATTATAAGTTTATTTGCAACGTGAGCAACATGAGAACACATGAATTTGCTCGTTACCGAGCTTAGATGTTTACACATCACTGGCAAGTACTGAAAGACTCACAATTTTTTTTTTTTTTTTTTACAATTTTTTCTAGCAAGATATTTAACACAGTTCTTGTATCAGCCTCTATACAGCTGCTGTTTATTTTGCTAACCAATTGCTAACTAGAGCAACTTAAAATTTTTTTTGAAAATACCTCCATGAGTATTGTAGTATTTTCTTTTGGAGAAAATAATATCATTGTTCTAATAGCAAAGCTAGCCTAACTTGTAAACAGAAACGATTGCCTGTGTTCACAAATAAAACTAACCTTACTGTACCGCTACGATGCGATAAGATAACGAGAGTAAAAGTTTGTATTTGACCCTGCTCCGCTTTTAGGGAATATTCGAGATAGGTTGTTTACTTCTCCTCAAACAATGCCATGACATTTGACTCAAAACTAGTAAACAATAAAATTAATCTTTTAACAATTTTTTTTGCATGTACAGTTTGAATTTCTAATTGTGCTTTAAATCTTGGCTTTACACACCACCGATTCACAACTACCCAATCAACAAAATTAATAATGTAATCGGCGTTTAGTAAGCAACAATTAATAATTGTTTGGGTTAATCCATCTATATAAATTAAAATGTAAACGTACGTCCATTCAAAATCTTAAATCTCCGAAAGTTCTTCGCCTATTGCTTTGAAATTTTGACGCAACATTGCATTTGAATACGAGAGTGTTTTTTATATACCTATGTTACACCTGTGCCAGGCAAAAATATAGATACCTACATTATAAATAGCTAAAACGTATATTTTTTTAATATTTCCATTGCTATTGAGTGACATCTCTAAATATACTAGATAATGCCCGGCATGCGTTGCAATGCCTCAATAAATTTTTTTTTGTAATTTTTTAACGTATACTAAGCATCTCTCTTTATCTCTCTAATTCTCTATCTCTCCATGTATATCTCTATAACTCTCTCTATATTTCTATTTATATCTCTATCTCTCTATATATCTTTCTAGCGGAGCCGACAGACATTGTCCTGCCCAAATGTACTTTTTGTGAGATATGGATATGGTGGTAAGTATTTCTACGCTGGACATTTTGTATCTTCGCTTAAGTTCTGTGAATACACTTGTTGCTGGCTTGCATGTCTTGTGCGGCGGCCGATGTTGGCACGTCGTCCTCTAGGCATTTTGGGCTATGGACAGAGTGGTGAATTTAACCTCAAATGCACGATCCACATAATTTACACAGTTCAACTTACGACCTTAAAGACAAATGCCTGCTGTTGAAATTGAATAAAAATTTGCACAATATACGTTATATGTTTTTTTTTTTACTTTTTTTTTTCACAATTTCACAGTAAACACAATACCGGTTTGTCACATGAAATTAACTGAGCAGAGAACAATGAGTAGTTGATTTGATGGTTTCCAATTGAAATGTTAGGAAACAAATAACTTTTTTTTTTTTTTTTTCACAATTTCACAGTAAACATAATACAGGTTTGTCACATGAAATTAACTGAGCAGAGAACAATGAGTAGTTGATTTGATTGTTTCCAATTGAAATGTTAGGAAACGAATAACTTATTTTTTTTTTCTTTTTTTTCACAATTTCACAGTGAACACAATACCGGTTTGTCACATGAAATTAACTGAGCAGAGAACAATGAGTAGCTGTCAAACAATGTATCACGCACCGGCGCCATCTACTTAAAATGTTGGTTTGTCCTGAATTTTTCCTGAATTTTCTTTGCTATAAACCTCACGGAGCCCGAGACCTTTCCAACGACTGCAAAACCGTGGAAATCGGTTCGTGCGTTCTGGAGTTATAGCGTCAGGAAGGAAAACCCGACTTATTTTTATATAGTAGATAGAGAAATATATAGATGCAGGTATATACAAAAGAGATAGAGATAGAGGTAGATATATATGTATATAGAGAGATTAGAAAGAGGGAGAGGTGTTATGTACCTATATGTGTCCTACTTAAACAAATTTTAAAAAAAATTATTGAGGCATTACAGTGCATTGCGGGCATTAGCTAGTAAGTTACAGAAAGTAGGATGACGGCTGAACCAGGGTTCTATTCTGACAGTGAGCTGAGTAAAGTAGTCAGGCCTACACTTATGAACACCTTGTAAAAAGTTAAGTGTTTTTGATATATGGCTACAGAAATATGTTACAATTTGATATTCGTACAAAAACTCTATGCGAAACAGGTTTATGAATCGCCTCTCACAGTTTCCTCATCGACGCATCGGTAACAGGTCGCGACACTCTTTGTTTATAATGCAGCGGAATGATCCGTAATATGCCGAAAGGAGATCTTAAGTGAGGCTCCTGGAAATGTTTATCGGGAGAGATAGGACTCAAAAGACGCCATATTGGTTTCAACATATTTTTTTAGGCAATAACTATTTTTTATAGTTTAGTTTTCATATTTTGGCATCATTAAAGCATTGCATATAATTTGGTGGAATGCCTGCTGCTAGAAATAGTTTTTCCTGTTAAGTTATGTGACGATTAGTATTGAATTAATTTTTGGAAATAACGTTTAGCTGGAAAAATACTTAATTTCAATAGACAATTTATTGTGTTAAGATAAGTGCGACGCTAGCTGGTGCTTCCAAGCGCGGTATAGCCTTAAAGCATACGTCTGTGGACTGGCGCGCAGTCATATTATCGCACATAGGGCAACTATGAGAGCTGAGTGGTAACCATAACATTATATGGCAGAGTAATGCAGATGAAGAAGTAATGCAAGTCCATTGAGTGCTTTCAAGAATCTGTTCATACCTAAAAATTGTTCTAAACTCACGCGTATTAGCCATTTTCACTCTTCAAAAAATACACTTTAAAAACGAGATACGGTAACAGAATCACCCATGCGCCCTCAACGCATTCTAAAATGCTTTTCCTGAACAGACACCACTATATTGAACAGTTTTCAAATAACCTTTTTTAGTTAGTTTTTTTTAAAGCTCTGCGCACCATTGTGTGCCCAGGTAGGCGGGGCCCTTAATGTATTATCTCTGCCTCAACAATAATCAAAAATTTGTTCGGGCATGAAAACTGTTGATACCAAAATTGCGTCTTTCGGTTCTCACCACTCCCTCTTGATTTGAACAGTTTGTCAGGGCGAGGGCTGGCCCACCCACGTGAATAGGCTAGCGGTGGGCGCAGAAAGTAACTGCGTGATTCGCGTCTAGAAATTTGGTTGATTCCATTGCGAATATGGTATTTACCAGTATATTTTTAACGCCAAGCATTGTTTAAAAAAAAATTCGTGCCCGTGTTCGGTAAATTATATAAGTCTATTTGCAACACGCATAACATTGAGAGCACGTGAATTTTTCTCGTTACCGAGGTTAGATGTTTAAAACGTCACTGGCGACTACTGAAATACTCGCTCACATTTGTTGTCATCTTACAGGTTTTTTTTTTTTAAATGTGCATACAGCATTTGGTAGGAGTAACTTCGTGAATGGAACGGAAACGTGTAACAACAACGGCGCTGCCATCTGTGTCGGATGGCGGGAACCAAAATTCACAAAGACAAACGGAAACTTTACAGTAATAACTTTTAACATTATGGGTAGTATTTTAATAAAGTTCATTGTAAATTATTAGGTGAAAAGCCGGGATTACGTAATTTTTAAGTTTTTGAAGTTATACTTCTAATGCGACTTCCAATAAGGTTGCGTTAAACGTTTAACGCTACCATGGAGAATAACGCTACCATGGAGAATTATTTTCATGCAATTAAAAACTATTTTTTAATGATGTCAAAGAAGTATAACTTCTCACGCGCGTACCTAAGTACACGCACCCCCCCCCCCCCCTTTTTTTTTTTTTTTCGCTTTCATCGGGGTCGTTTCATTACATAGTTTAACATCTCGGTCGATAGTCGACGCAGCTGCTCCGGCAGCGAGTTCTAGCGGCGGTCTCGGAACTACGTCCTCGACCACCAGGAGAAGGAGGGAAGGGAAAGAGAGCGAGAGCACCCTCACCTGTGCCGGTTGAACCTGGCGAACTTGCGCCAGTCGGCGGCGCTGCTCTTGTAGGCGCGCATCAGGTCGCCGACGAGCTCCACGTTGACTCGGTCGCCTTCGAAGGCCTCGCGCAGCCTGGCCCCCAGGTCCTCCAAGGTGGCGACGCCTCCACCGGACAGCCGCTGCTTGCCGGGCCGTTCCCCGTCGTCCGAGGGCGCCAGCGTCCTCTGCACCTCCGTCATCTCGCCGCGAGGACTGTCCCCTCTTGATCCTCCTCCGCTTCTCCGCGCGCGCGACTGTCAGCGAACCTCGAGGAGCGCGCGTCTGAGCGTCCGGCGGACAGCGGGGTCTCGCGACCGTCGAGAAAGCTTCCCCTTCTCCTCCTCCTCTACCCTGCCCCTTCTCCCCTGATTGGCCGCGAGCTGTGAGAAACCCTTAGGCCAATGCCGGCCGCCCGCGGCTCTTTCTCCCGCTCCCTCCCCCCGCTACTACACCCTTTCCTCTTTCTTTCTATCGTTGAAGCCTTGAGGTTATGTTCGATGGGGAACTTCCCCGACACGATGTCCCAAGACATTGTCTTTTTTCGCGAAACAACAACAACAACCAAATCTGCGTCATGCTCATTATTACGTAAAATCGAGGAAGTTATTAACAGCGCGTATTTCGTCACCGAACACACACAAACACGTAAAGCAATTAAATGTCAAAACAGTATAATGGCGCGAGTGTTCGTTTTTTTTTTCTCTCTCTTTCTCTTAAAAATAAAACTCATTACTAATTAGTCTCGCGTTCAGTGAATACGTTACGATAAGACTTATTATTTTTCTGCGCTAGTGAATAAACCCACTTGGGAGAGAGAAAAAACAAATCCCCTTTTTCACTCGTTCTACGGGAGCTGGTAGATTTCAAAATTAAAATCTCTTGTGGACCATTCCTGAAACTTCTTGAACGATCGAAAAAATTATGAACAAAGCAATTGGTAAACTATGGTCGCGTATTCCATGCAGCCGATATTGTCGATATAAATGGCATGGTCATGAGCTTCACATTGGACCGGCATTGGTAGGTAATTTGGCGCTGTTCCACTACTGAAAATTCCGCTACTAAAATTTTCCCATAAGCTAAGAATTAAAAAAAAATATATATTTGCCCTTTCCTTTAGGATTGCATTTATCAAAAAAGTTTTATACAAACATTTTTTTTAATAATTATAATATTTACAACATATTTTAACGGGCTAGATATTGAGTCTACTAAGAGAGTAATAAAATTGCTGTTCTGCAAACTCATTTTGGGCACCCCATGCAATAAGGGTCCGTGGTATCAAAAACATTATAACTGTCAACAGATGTCGCATTTTGAATGTCAACTGTTTTCTTTCAAATTTTAATTTTGCTGGTAAGAATTTTTTTTTTTTTTTTTTGGGATTTCGGGGGTTGTATTATCCCATTTCCCCTCCCCCTGCGTAAGTCCCGTTGTCAGTCTGGAAGTAATTACAGTGGTTTCATTATGAAGCCACTATAAAGACTTTCTCACTTGTAAGTACATATTTTCAGATCCCAACAAGATGTTTTACGTTTAGTAACAGTTCAGTCTACAGACGCCAGTTCCCGATTCCCGAAACGTCGAAACTATTTTGTCATAGGATACCTACTGTGTTCCTCGGAGCTGTCGTTGTGTTGTCTATAATACCTGTTTATTTTCATCGTTGTGTTCGTATTTTTTGTCCGTTGTCCAAGTTTGTTGTATGTCCGCATTTAATGTTCTTTTTGAAACAATCTCGTCGTTTTTAACCCACTGTGTTCGTCTTGTGTGTTGATATTTCATTACTAAATTCCTTCAACGGAATTATTTTGCTGGCAGACATTCAAAGTTTGAAAGTGTTCGTCTGTGCAGTTGTCGTTGTGTTGTATAACACCTGTTTAGTTTCTTCGTTGGGTCTATCTGTTCGACATAAACTGATTTAGGCTTGTTCTCTGTGAGATTATGTTATCTTTTTTATTTTTCATCTTCTCCATGACAAAAAAGGAAAAACTGCAATGGCGTATGTCTAAAAATTTGTATTAAGTCATACGGTACTTTCATTACTAAGTACTAAAAGGGCAGGTGGTTTTTTTTTTTCAGATATGTTGTGATGTTTCACTGTAGTGCAAAATAAAAGTAGTTATCGTGTACATTACATATACACATGTACACAAATTTATTATTTGACGATGACTTTAGGGTCTATGTACCATGAAAAGAAAAACTCGAAATTTCCTGGGAGTCACATTGGTAACGACTACAGTAGGCAGTCTTGCTTCGAAATCTACCTTAAGATGACATTAAGTAATTTTGCTTCTAACATTTCATGTTTTGGCACATTTTTTTTTACATAAATTCATAATCATATTCAACTGTTTATAAAATGACTATTTAATGGTTTTGTGAACTACGTGGTACTCAGTTTTTGATTGACCGATCGTATGTAGCCTTCGTAAAAAATACTATTTATTTTTGTTATGTAATTCATTAATACGATCAAAATAATTGTTTCCCAAAGTCACACAAACCTGAATTTTTCAGAGTTTTGGGAAAACTTATTTTTTTTTATTTACAAATGATGTAATAAAAAAAAGATTTTTTTTTTTTTAACGAAGGATACTGTTCCCACATGATTTCACACTTTCAGTATATTCTATGACTGACATTCAAAATTTGACTAAGTTCATAAAATCATTAAATGAAGACTTGTTTGGTAGATAAAAAAAACTCTAAATAAAAGTTTTAATATTGTTCTATTGTGAATTTATAATCGTGTGCAAATCACGAAATATTGGACGCAAAATATTATCTTTGAAAGATTTGTGCAATGGGAGTGCATGACTTGATGTAGGCTTTTAGTCATACGCCATTGCTAAGCACATGCATGTCTGTAGAAAAAAACTACAAAAAAGCCAAAAGACAAAAACACAAATTAAGCAAAAAATATATTTATATGTCCTGTAGGTATATGCTGTTTATATCCTGTTGACAACAGCAATTTTTTGCTTAATTTGTGTTTTTGTCTTTTGGTTTTTTTTGTAGTTTTCTTCTACAGACATTCATGTGCTTAGCAATGGCGTATGTTTAAAAGCTTACATCAAGTGGACGCAAAATAGTTTGGGGTACTGCTCCCTTAAATCGTGAATCTGAAGCTCGGATGTTGGAGGCATTCGCAAACGTGGCCCGTGGAAGTCGCTAGGGGAATCTAGGGTGTGAGGTGTACACGGTACATTAAGTCGCGCTAAGCGCGCTCATTAGCTAGCTGGAGGTTGCCGCCCGGGTGGATCTCCCAAGACACGCAGAGCTCCGGGTGTTACAGCCCATCCCACACGATGCCCATTTTCTGCTACGCCTTCTGTTCACACCCGCGGGCATGAACATTTGCAAAGTAGAAGAGAAGAAAGAATTCGCAACTACATACAACACGATACCTGGAATGTTAACAGGAAACCAGCTATCGCATTTGCCGACCAAAGCCAAGCATATCGGGGTAGGATGAACGCGTTTCTGTCAATTCAACCAAATACTGAAAATTACACCTTTTTATTTTAAAAATTACATATATTGGCGAATGATTTTTTGATTTTTTTTTTATCGTTTTCACTTGCAAAAAAAATAACAAAGTTGGTTTAGTATTTGAAAACCAATACAGAGCAATTTTAAAATTAACGAGATTATATTTTTTATTGGTAGGTTAACTTCAACATCTGGATATATTAAATTGAAAGGATACAATGTAAATTGGGTTTGCTTTAAAGCAATTATTTGTGATGTATTTATAATATTATATTAACCAGACAGTTCATCTAGCTAATTCACAGTATATTCGCGTGAGTCCGCCATCTTGACGCCATCGGCTCGTGTCTATAGATGAAAAAATAGAACACGTTCTATTATGGTTTGGGCTAAAGCATTTCTCTTCCTGAACGCGATCAGTTCTTTTTGACGTGACAACGTCTAACGAATCGATGAACGCCGGCTGCACGCACGAAAAAGTGTCCCGTTACGCACATTGTCCCGTTACGCTCATAGTACGCTTGCGCCGCATCTATCTCCGTTCCACTCGATTGGAACAACAATCGATTTGACTTTTACGAGACACATTAAACTTGAAACACTCCCATTCGTTTCCTACTTTTCCTATCACCGTCCTATCCTTAACAGAATGACACAGATTGGAAGAAGTTAAATAGCAAACATGTATAAAAGTTATAGTTAAAATAATCTCTTCGTTAAAGTAATAAACATATTTGAATTAATGAGTGCAAATAAAAGTAAATTTATCAATTAAATTGTAGATTTCATTTCACTCCTTGGTATCCATACAAAATAGTGATAATTCAATGATTCAATTTTATTCATAAAAGTATGCAATCATTTCATCAATGTTTTGTTATGACGTTGTCACGTTAAACTATCGTCCGTAAACCGACTTTACAGACAACCAATTTTTTTTTAAATTAAGTTAAAGTGGTCCTTTTTTCCTATTTGTCTCCATTTATTATGACTTTATGAGTTCAGAACTAATTCTTTAGTCGTTCTTTGCATCTAACACTGTCTTGAATAGACGAAGGATGCATCAGGGACCAAACGTAAATATAACAAAAAAAATGGATCCCTAGGGCCGTATTGCTCAATACGTATTTTTTAAATGGGTCCACCAACACGCCCGTTAAGTTTTGTTTAACCCTCTACTAATTACTCCGTATAACTTAAGTTATAAAAATTTGGAGCCCAACAAAATTTCTGGCACCAACCTATTATAAACTCGTATATACACTTCAGCTTACAAGTTCTTTATAAATTGGAGACCTTTTAAAAAATAATAATCTAATTAAAAGACATTTCCTAAGTTAGCTAGATACGCACAAAATATTTTTCTTTCAATTTCATACACAAATGATAGAAAAAAACTTTAATTTTTAACATAGGCATATTTTTGAGCTTACGTTTTTATTTCTTGTAATCGTTATGTGATGAAATAAAGTTAGCCTACTTTTCTGCATAGATAACGTGTTTAAATAATAGGCTATCACATTAACAAACAAATTTACCAATTGTGTTAGAATGAATAAAAAAAACTTTTTAATACAATATCGCAAAATTGTAAGTTATTTTAATGATAAATATTCTACCTCGCTTCTTAAGCGGACATAATTACTCTAAAGCCTTGAAAGGAGTTTTCTGTTTACATTGGATCTATAAGTACTGTGAAATAAAATTAAAAAATCCGTTATGTATATTTATTTGTTTAATATTTTAATAGCAGTCCTGCATTTATGACGGAATGTTAGTAAGGGTTTGACTTACGAACACGCATCCTTGCATCATCTGATACTCACCTCAGGACTTATTCTGCGCCACGGAGGTGAAGGGTAGAAAAACGCGCACAGGTACTGCTGACACTGAGAAGCCCTTAGCAACGTAGGAGACTCGTGTCTTGCGTTGCTCCTGTATATCCAGCAATGAGACTAGTTGAATGGGGTTCCTTTCTGCACAGCACCAGCGGCTCTTGCAGGTCCTGGCGCAGTCCACCATACAGGTGAGTGTGTACCTTTCAATACTGTTCAGTATATATTTCATAAAACACTAAAGGACCCCCCCCCCCACCCCCCCCACAAACGATACTTCCGAACTGTCAGTTCGGACTTATCAGTTGGAACTTAACAATCGGAACTGCCTTGTGTGAGCAAGGACGGTGGAATGATCAAAAGTACAAAAGTACCAAATTCCATAGGGGGATTTTTCCACCCCCCCCCTCCTCCTAGTTTTTCTTCGACAACCCGGCTCTCCTAGGCATAACCCCCTTTCGCCCCGGGGTACCCACGGGTGTGGATACGGAATACGCCGTATACGCGTCGGAAAAGGTGTTGGGGCTCCGGCTATGACCAGAGGCTGAGGCTACCCATCCCAGCATGGTCACCACCTCGGCATCCTGCTTCACTCAGCTAACCAGACAGTTGGTCTGTGTCCTTAGCCCCAAGACTTTGTCAGCACTGTTGGCGCCTATCCCGAACTCCCACATCACGCTGGGACCTCCCTCAGTCACCCAGGGAACCCGTGTTCCAGTGTATGGCATAACCCGGCCGTCTTTTATCTTCATCTCGCCAGGTAGAACATGTTGTTGACGCGAAATAATGTTTCCCCGGAGAAAGAAAACGAAAGAAGTAAGTATCAATTAGTGATCACATTGAAGTTAAATATTTGTGATTATGATTTGTTTACGAATTCAAGATTACGAACTAAATTGCAATTTTTAAGTTCAATCGTAGCCATTGTGTAAATGGTAAACCCACATTTAGACCCCCGCAATTTCCTTTGGTAGATAAGGAGACTAGGAAGAAATCATCTTTACTTTAAAGTTTGTTGGCCTAATGTGAACCAGGAAAGGAACAAGGTTGTTACCTGTCCTGGTGTTCGGCCAACAAAATAAATAAAACTTTAAGATAAAGTTTCGAAAAGTTAGGCCGTCTTATAAAATTACGCAATATGACTGCCTCACGTTCAAGTCATTCCCTGCAGCACTATATGGGGTAAATGAGATAGCTCATCTAATAGCGCAGTCTCCGCGCAACTGTTGTATGCCTCATCCTTTGCAGTACACTGTTAGATGAGCCGTCTCATATACTCAAGCAGTCTACCCGCCACTCTAGCTGTCTTAGATCCCTGCGGCACTCAACGGTAGGTTATTTTATATATATTTTAAAACTTTTGTTACCTCTTTGCCAGTACAAGTATACGTTTGATTGCTTAAATTAATTAAATGTTATAAACATTTTATTGTATTTCCTTTTGACGTGACAACGTCTAATAAATCGATGAACGCCGGCTGCAAGCACGAAAAAGGATGACTCATTGTCCCGTTACGCTCGTTGTCCCGTCTCTCTTCCACTCGATTAGCCTATGAATCTACTATTATATTAAATAGGTTAAGGCGGGCTTTTCAAAAGTAGCTTTTAAATTTAGAACTTTAACTAAACTACTTTTTAATTAATTAATTTTTTTGTTATTTTTCCATTTTTCCATTTTAATCAAAATAAAGAGCAATAAACAAAAAGAAATATAAAAGAGAATAAAAAAATATTTAGAAATTTTAATATCAAGTTGAACCGCCTAACCGACGTGCAAGGGAATATACTATTTTATGGAGCCAATTGAACATTCCAATTAAACAATCACTTTCATTCAAAAATTTATAGTTAAAATAATCTGTTAGTTAAAGTAATAAACATATTTCAATTAATGAGTGCAAATAAAAGTAAATTTATTAATTAAATTGTATATTTCATTTCACTCCTTCTTTGTATCCATACAAAATAGTGATAATTCAATAAAAATGATTCAATTTTATTCATAAAAGTATGCAATAATTTCATCAATGTTTGGTTATGACGTTGTCACGTTAAACTATCGTCCGTAAACCGACTTTACAGACAACCAATTTTTTAAAAAATGTTTTGTTTGTTGCATTTGTTAAAGTAGCACTCTGCACGTTATTGCAATGCATTTGAAGGGCTGGCTGCTCCATCTGCTGACAGCTGACGTACGAGACAGACCTGCACCGACCGGTCACTGTACCAGAAGCTGCTCTGAGCGAACAAGAGTGGGAAGGGTTGGGGGGGGGGGGGGGGTATAAAGCTGAAGAGAGGCGCCTTGCCAGCGAGAGACGAGTTGAAGAACTACCAGCTGTAAGACATCTGGATAACATTCTTCAGTTGTACACAGAGCTCCTGAGAGAAGATATTAATGAGGTACCTTTAAACATGCCTTGTTAAAGGTATCCCAACGATCCTTTTATTTTATTGTTTAAATGGATGAATGGGCTTCTCGGGGAAACTCACCATCACGTACACGATGGATTTTTTTTTTACGTTTAACTATCCTTCTGCGGCTTCCATAATGCACGCAAACGTAACTAATGGCAACCAATGCGATTTTTATTAATTGATTTGAGAAAAATGACAGAGTAACGAGAATATTACACGGTCAGGATTTACATATATAATAACAAATAGCCCACAAAGTAATAATTATTTTAATTAAAACAATATAAACTTATTTATTAAAAAAATATTTTTACAGTAAATACAGTGTAAGGGATGAAGTCGTGACAGATAAAGACAAAACTTTTTCACTTCACGCCTTTCCCTGGACACGAACCATGAACTACCTCGCACCAAAAGCCAGCTGGGCTACGGAGGTCAGTTCCACTGAACCACCGAGGCGACGAGTGAGAGTTGGCTGGGTGGGGGGGGGGGGGGGCTTTTTACAGATTCCCCCCCCCCCCCCGGAAGTGATTCCAGACACAATGTAGAAGCGCAGAGCTAGCTGTTCTGTTTGGGTCGTGTCTCACTCAACCTCTCTCCCTAACAGGGGCGGTCATTGCATTTGGCAAGGGGGGGGGGGAGAATTCGAAACAAACAGCAGGAAAAGTAGTTCTATTTAAACCCACTCCCTCCTCCCCTGAAATCAAGTACTGCGTACGCTCTTGCTCCCTACCTAAAATGGAACATTGGAAAACAACCCACAAGCAAACAATAATAAAATTATTCTCACACATCATACGCTCTGAAAAGGCGTATCAGGGGCAGACAGCCCAAGCGGAAGTCACCGGAACAATAACAGAAAGCAATGATTCATCCGAAGCCGACCGGACTACACCAAGGAATTTTAGCAAAGAGAAATACGAAGGTCTTGGTTGGGAACCGCTTCACTAGGCCCCTTGGAGAAGCGCACGGTGGTCTAGCGCCTGGTGGTCGTCCGCTCGCCGTGCGGGTATGTGAAGCCGGTTGCCAATATTCGCAGGCGGCGGGCCCACGCGCCTGCGACTCGCGATGTTGGCAACACGTCGCGCAGGGATGAAAGATGTACAACATAACTCAAAATGAAAGTGCCAGAGTATGTAAATGCCATTTGGCCAGATGTCTTCAACAAATTTTTTTTAATATTTTTAATCAAGGGTCAATTGTTTCCTATGGCTTAAGTGTTGTGAGTCGCGCCGTATTGACACATGGCATGTATCATCATGATAGTTAATGTTGACTTTATATTTTTTTCACGTAGATTTATTTGTTGTAATTTTGAAACGTGACAAAAGTATCTTAAATTTAAATAAAATATGTTTAATAATTAAATACACATAAGTCTGCAAAATAATGTTTTGTGAAAAATTTTAGCATACTTTTCTGAAACAAAATAGATGTACAAAATTATATTAAAACATATGAAAATGACAGTGCTTGGTTTGAATGTTTGAATTTAAATTCATTTTATAAGAAAAATACCTTTACACTTACTTGTCTTTATTTTTTCTTTTGTTCATTTTATTAATTAGATCTTTTGCATCATTTGAAAAATTCATTCCATAAATAATGAACAGTCACAATAGGGATAACTGATGTCTTTCTTGTACTTGTCCATCTCCTACTGGTGAAGGTTGTAAGCAAAAAAAAAAAAAAAAAAAAACGTTGTTGTCCGTGGATCAAAGGCCACTGTCTGATGAGGGGAAGAACTTAGAAGAAAATTAGTAGGTACAAACAAAGGGGGTATAGTTACAATATAATCTCGTTCACTTTAAAAGGAAAATACCTAATACGAAACAACTGAGTAGATTAAAATTTGTGCTTTACCTAATCAAAACTACCTAAATTAAAATAATCTGTGACTTAAAGCATTTAATTTCGCATCTTATTTGTTTTTTGACGTGATAACGTCTTATAAATCGATGAACGCCGGCTGCACGGACGAAAAATTGTCACGTTCCGCTTGAGCCGAGCGTGCAAGAACCGGCCAACCACCTTGCGAGAAAATCTTCTTTAATATCAAACAGGTTAAGGCGGGATTTTTAACTAATTGTTCGTGATTATATTTATACAAATTATTTAAATTAAATTTGCAAAAACTGTAAATAATATTTGAAAATTAAAAATTATGCAATTTTTCATCAATTATTCTTATGACGTTATCACGTTAAATATTATCGTCCGTAAACCTACTTAACAGACAACGCCCTTTTTTATTTAATCCTGCCTGCACTCCAGAAACTTTAAGCACATCAAATGTTAAGACTTTGTTTACTCATTCGTCCCCGTAACTCAACCTTACGTCACCGCACTTTCACATCTCTATTTGAACGAGACCGATTTTTATTTCAGTCAGAATCATAAATCCTCATTGAAATAATGAATACATATAAACTACTGACTTCAATAATTCTCAAATATCAAGTATTTATCTTCGCAAATTTTGCACAACGTAGAATATAAGACAAATTAAAATATCCGTATTACTGATATATACATATATATGTATATATAACAACTTTATATGAAAGATGAAGTGTTTTTATAAGGTGTTAAAACATGGGAATTGACCCAGCACTTATTTTAATTGTAATAAAAAATTGCATTAAAACTTTGTAATAAAACATTGCAAAAATTTAAAAAGTTTGTTTTAGAGGTGTTTATTAAAGGTTGGGCACAAATACATTTTTATCTTTCTAGTGATGGTAAATTAGATGTGTTTTAAACACAATGATACTACTTAACAAGACACAGTTCTATTTATCAGTAAAGTGTAACAATTTCACAAAACAGTAATGAAATAAAGTTTCATTAATAATTGATCCCTCATCAGTTTCATTTCTCAACATTAATTATTGTTCTTCAGAGTAACCATTCTTAATATGTTAATTGAGCTAGACTATAGTGATTTAAAAAATATAATAATCTCTATGTAAACTTAAACAACTAAAACTATGTATTAAATAATTTATTAGAAATAATATGGTTTGCTCATAGTTTAAAATTATTAGTGAAATTAAAATGTTATGTATCTAAAAAGTCTTATTTTGCATTATATTCACTGATTCTACCTTCTGTGCTTCATTATCATTCAAGCATTCACCAACAGAGCTTTGTAGTCCTTTTATGAGAATGATCAATGACCACTTACTTTCCTCGGTAGTCACGTGTCTCATTCTGATAAAATATGGTTCTTTAAGTTTTATTTGTGCGACAAACAGAATTATATACTTGGGTTGTTCCTATTCAGTTTTATCTTCGTCTTCCTCACTTTCGTCTTGATTTTCTGCAACTAATGGCAGTAAACATTTCCCGTAGCGGAAAAACATTTGGCGCCGAGGAACTTGTAGAGAAGTCTGGGCTCTGGTTCTACTGGTTCGTGAAGGGCCGGGATCCGCATCGTCCTCGGGACGTTCAAATCGTAAAATCCAATCTTTGATACGGATTTCTCTCTGTACGCCATATTCCGAATTATTTGTATCGAAGAAAGCCACCGCAATTTTCAGCTGATCTTCGAACCGCCTGGCTTGTTCATTCAAAGAAATTGCGTCTTCCTGACCTATGGTGCGGTTGAATCGTGACATAAGCTGGTGAATTGAAATGCTCGGTATTAATTCATGACTTGGATCATAACCTGCCAACATCTTCTGCAAACGCATGATCAATTCTCTCAAAGAGCCTGGCGTTGGAGAGCGGGTACCGACGTCAAATTCTTTCACCATTTCCTTGAACTGAAGGATGAAGTCCCTCAAAAGTGAAGGAGATGGAATGTTGGTTGCAACATCCGCATCCAACATCATTTGGTGGAAATGTTCTTTGAGGTCATTAAAAGACTCGGGAAATGCAATTAGCATCCTTTGTTCTTCTATGCTATGACTTTCTGCATCTACCAATCGCCGGAACAGCGAAATCAATTTTTTAAATAAGCCTACTGTAATGATAGTATGTGTCTCCTTGCAAGCCTTTTCTAAAGTATCTACATCTGTATAAATAGCTGTTTGTGCGTATCTTGCTAGCTCACATTGTATAGTTTGTTCCTTAAATGCAAGCAATTCTGCGTAATCATAATCAGTAGATAGATCGTCTTCGTCTCTCAAGTCAATGGTTTGTTGAAGCAACAAATTTCCCATATCTGACATGGTTGTTAAGTGTTTTAGGATTGCTTGTTGGTGAGGCAAAACTCTTCCTGTTAGCAATGGAACGTGGACTTCTTCGACATGCGACTCCGCCAATGGTCCAACGTGTTGCACAGGTGCAGGGTGACTTGGTGCAGGGCGAGATGGCAAAATGCTGTCCGGCCTTGGATCACAAGTACATGCAGCTGACAAGAGTGCTGGGTCACTCGATGCTGGGTGGATTGGTGTCGGGTGAGTTAGTAAAACACTCTCCTGCGATAGGTCACAAGTACATATGGTTGACCTAGCACTTGGTGCTAGGTGACTTGGTGCTGGGTGAGTTGGTAAAACACTCTCCTGCTGAAGACCACAAGTACATGGACTTGCCAAGAGTGCTAAGTCACTCGATGCTGGGTGGATTGGTGTCGGGTGAGTTAGTAAAACACTCTCCTGCGATAGGTCACAAGTACATATGGTTGACCTAGCACTTGGTGCTAGGTGACTTGGTGCTGGGTGAGTTGGTAAAACACTCTCCTGCTGAAGACCACAAGTACATGGAGTTGCCAAGAGTGCTAAGTCACTTGATGCTCGGTGGATTGGTGTCGGGTGAGATGGTAAAATGCTCTCCTGCGACAGATCACAAGTACACGTTGTTGATGAGAGTGTGCCATGTTCCTCTTCCAGTTGATACACTAACTGAGAATATATTTCTTCCACGCTGCTGCATTCACTTGGTCGCGAGCAATGTGACGCGACCGAAGCTCGACTTACAGCCAACATGGGCGGTAGTGTTCTGTCACGGTCTGTAAAGCTGTACATGCTTGAGCTGTGGGGCTGCAGCTCTACGAAATCTTCGCCCGTCGATGGATGGAAATACTGTAGCAATGGCTCACACTCTGCTTCTTTTTTCTTTCTGTTTCTGAACCACTTGCATGGCCAGCACAGGCAATCTATTAGTGAAATGGGATACCATTTAGTGCTCTTAGGTTTGAGTTCTTCTGTGTCTATCGCATCTGGCTGTCTCATATTTCTGGCCTCTGTATCCTGTAAATGTTAAAGTATGGAAACAACATTTAGAAATTTGATCAAAATGTGTAATAACACCCTGCAAATTTACTATTTCCTATGAGAAAAGTCTGTCAATAACAGATGCTATATGTGTTGGAGGAATAGAAAAATCGATATTTGGCCACAATATGCATTAGAAATGTAACGTGAAACTTCAATAAACCAATTGAATGATGAAACTAAATATTTAATAATTCACTTGTATAATAAAATCAAATAATAAAGTTATTAATGGAGATTCACACTAGAGTTTTATATTTATTATAAACATGGTGACAAATATGCTACTGGCTGTAAAAAAATTTCCATGATCTAACTTAGGTTTTAACATGACGTGGCAAGATGAGGTGCTAACGCCACCATCTTGGTGTTTGGACGTTCTCTCAATCAGTGTGCGTCCAGCTGAGGTAGAATGAGGTTTTTGTTCCTTTTGATTAGTGAGTTGTCAAATTTTAAAATGTATGCTGCATTATAAAATCCTGTGAAGTGTGATCGGTGTTCTGGTTTTTGTTAGCAGAAAACAACACTCCAAATAAAATTCACCAGAAACTTTTTTTAATGTACTGAAACGATATAATGAGTGAAGGTGGAATGAGACAGTTGTGCAAACTGTTTAGAAATGGCCGCACTAATGATCACGATGAAGAGCGAAGCGGCCGATCAAGCATTATGACTGATGAACTGGTGTCATAAGTGAATGAGAAAATTAGTGAAAACTGCCACTATAAGATATCGGAGCTCTTGATACAGTTTCCTCAGACTGTTGCATGTAATCGTGAAAGACAAGTTACGCTAATAATTTTTTGTGCCAGATGTGTACAGACCTCGATTTACATATGGGTGAACCGGGCATTAGCCCAGAGTACCAGTTTTTGAGGGGCGAGATAATTTGAGGTGTGAAAATCATGTTAATACAAAGAGAAAATTTGAGGGCCTATAAAAATTAGTTTTTAACTATCAGTAATAATTTGATTTTCAAAAATAGTTATTAAGGAGAAATATAAGTTAATATTGACTAATGCAGTACGCTTAAAAATATTATGCCTTAAACCACAGAATTAAGAACTAGGTAGGTATATATAAAACTTGTTTAAGAATTTACAGTATACATGAATCATGTTTTATTTCGGTAGTTATAATAGTCGTATTTAAATGCAACAACGATTTATTAAATTTAAATAATAAAAAAGACAAATGGTCTTTGATTTCGAAAAATCTTATTAATTAGTTGTATTATGTTCTGTTTTAAAACTGATAGAAAATAAGCTCGAATTTGTATAATTTAATGATGTTGTCTTATCCCTTATTCTGACCTCGGCCAGTAAACCCGCCGCCTTTAGGAACAGACCCCCGTCTGAAAGACATTATACATATCTCCTACCTGGCACCTCTATGGGACGTTAGTGCAGCAAGCGCCCATAGATGGCGACAACCGATTTATGAACCAACAGACTAAATAATTATTGTCTCTCTCTCTCTCTCTCTCTCTCTCTCGCTGGAGCGGCCTTTCCTTTCTGGAGCAGCCCTCTAGACTCACTCCTCTCCCTGGAGCAGCTCCTTCTCTCCCTGGAGCGGTCCCTCGGGGATTACGCTCTAGGCTCCTTCTGACTCACCTTCCCCCCCCCCCCCTTTTTTTTGCCAAGATCCTCGGCCGCAGCCTACCTCGGCCCGACTCGCCGCTCGACTATGGGGGCTCTTCGGCGACACCTGAGCTCACCACCTCCATCGCCATCGGTCTCTGCCCAGGGACACGTCAATTTGGCGTCCAACGTAGAGCCATTCAGTTTGGAGAAGCTGAGGACCACAACCTGATCTTGCTGGAGCACCCACTTCCAGGAGTGAAGACAAAACCTGGTGGTGCCCACACCATCTTGCCCGATGGATTCCTGAACCTGCATGGCACCACGCTGCAGTAACCTAGAGGGACCAAGTATCAGCTGTGCATGTTGCCAAGCCCAGTTCCACCTACAATGCCTGGGGCTGGTAGAACAAATAATTGAACGAGAGGCAGTTATCCACATCTGCCATCCCTGCCGACAGCAGCTGGTGGAGAAGAAGCCAACCATATTGAAACCTCGGCGCTGCTTCGTCCCAAACTGCCCGCAGACGGTCATAGTCCTCACTACCTGCCAGAGCTGCCGTCAGGAGTATCATCTGTCCTGCCTTGGCTGGGAGGACACCCCACTGAACCTCGCTGAACTCTCCTTTAAGTGTGGGTTGTGTAGGCACCCACAGGAGCCACCCGAACTACCGAAAGCAAGATAGCCCCAAGACCCTTCCGAGGACAGGACCATGAGGACCCCATCCAGCAGCTGCGACACTGAGAACAGGCCCTGCGATCACAGGGTACTCCCCAGGCCGAATGGGTCGACCACATTGGTGGGCTACTACTGGGGGAAGCTGCTAAATGGTGGAAGAACTACGAGGGCTTATATGATACCTGGGAAGACTTCGTCTCTAGCTTTGTGAACTACTTTGGTAGTTGTGTAGCTGCGCTTACTGCCCAATTGTTCAGCCAGAAGCAAAAGGAGGGCGAAGAAATAGAAAGCTTCCTCGTCGGCAAGAAGAAGCTATTCGAGCGCCTTCACCCCGATCAGAATCCCAAGGAATGCCTTTCTACAGTATTAGAACTAGTAAGGCCCAACCTGCGACCATTCCTGAGACACCCACCTCCCCAATATTGGTCCGAGCTTTGCCTCCGAGCAACAGCAGTCCAGCATGACTGCCAAGAGACCCGAAACACCTCCACAAGCAGAATAAGTGCCTCTCGTATACAGGAGAAGGAGAAGCCTTCCAGCTGCCAGGAGATCCCTAAATGCTGGTACTGTCCTGAGAGGCATTTTAATGCCGACCGCCCAGTCCGACGCCAGGAGCAAGGTATTCAGGACAAGAATACCCCTCTGGGAAATGCCTAAGGGGAAGGAAACTTACCTCCATAACCTTCCCCGAGGAAGTGGAGGAACCTCAGGACCTGATTTCTACCACGGCAGCAGCAGAGGGCAGCAAGCAAGTGACGAGTATACAACACAACCACCCTCGGATTCTACCCCGCCTCTCCATACAGCTAAAGGGTCATCAGATGTATGTGCTACTGGATTCTGCAGCCACCACCAGCTACATAAAAGCCAGTTGGGTGCAACGCACTCGAACTGCTATGACACCACAAGTACAGTATGCCCAACTGGTGCAACAAGACCTCCGTATTACACTCCAAGGCAGGGCCTCGATAAAGTGCCATATCGGAGACCGAGAAGTAGTAATATCCTGCTGGGTAGCAGAGGACCTCCATGAAGACCTGATACTGGGACAAGATTGGCTGATTGAACAGAAGGCTGTTATGGATTTCGAAGCGCAGAGGATCTGTTTTGGGAAAACTCCATGCCAAACACTGTACTGGGTAACCCGGCGGGTAGCTGAAACCCCCACACCAGTACTGACCTTGGCAGATATACAACAAGGGTTTCCTGAAGACCTTCAAATACGGCTGCTAGACACTCTCCAACCGTTTGCATCCGTTTTTATGCCCCACGGGAACCTGCCACACACCATCATTGCATGCCATCGGATCACCCTGAAAGATGACCGCCCCATATACTGCCGACCAGGAGTGCCATCATACCACAAACGAAGGTTGATTGCAGAGCAGGTGGCAGAAATGCGAGCAGCAAATATCATAGAACCCAGCCGGTCTCCATATAACTCTCAAATTGTGATTGTGACCAAAAAGGATAATACACCACGCTTCTGCGTTAACTTTCAACCATTGAATCATGCTACTGTCAGTGCAGAACCACCAGCAGTTAACATCCATGAAACCCTAAAGGACATTGGGACGGCATGTGTATTCTCCACCCTGGACTTGAAATCTGGCTATTGGCAGATGCCCATGCATCCCGATTCTAAACATCTGACTGAATTCACCACACCAACAGGCGAGCGATATCAGTTTAAGGTCATGCCATTTGGCCTGAAGAATGCCCCTAGCACTTTTCAACAAATGATGGTGCAGGATGTTCTGCCGGACCTCATTGGAAAGTGCTGCTTCGCCTACCTCGATGACATAATCATATTCTCCAACTCATGGCAAGAACACCCACATAGCACAAGTACTGGAGCGATGTTAACTCCATCATCTTACTTGCCATTTAAACAAGTGCCACTTCGGGAAGAGACAGCTGGAGTATTTGGGCCACCTATTGTCGTCAGAAGGTAAAAAAGCCAATCCAGAGAAGATACATGCCCTCATGGAAGCCGAAAACCCCAGATCGGTATGCCAAGTCCGAAAACTGCTGGGCCTCTGCAATTGGGTAAGGGAGTTTGTACCCCACTTCTACAGTATCTGCCAACCAATCACCGACCTACTAAGCCCCCAAGTGCGCTTCCACTGGGGAACGGAACAGAAGCAAGCCCTCACATCTCTCCGGGAGCAATTCTCACATATCACGAAGCTTTGCCGACCCGATCCCACTCAGCCTTTCACCCTACAAACTGATGCCAGCCAATGGGGGTTAGGCGCAGTACTATACCAGGAACCATCTCCAGGAAACCGGAATGTCATATCATACACCAGTGCTAAGCTACCACATGCGGAAAAAAAGTACCACAGCAACGAGCTGGAGTGCTTGGCCATCATGTGGGCCATTAAGCGATTTCGACCGTACCTAGAAGACCAACACTTCACCCTGTGCACAGATAACCGGGCACTAACCTGGCTGTGCTCGATGAAGGACTGCAAGGCCAAACTCGCCCGCTGGGCACTAATGCTGCAGGAGTACAATTTTACCATCGAACATTGTCCTGGGAAAGACAACGAGTTTGCAGATGCCTTGTCCCGGGCCCCCTCAGGGCCACAGCTTGAAGAACATTTCCAAGATTGTGATAGGATGGTTGCGGACATGGAACAACCCCCGACATCAGGAAAGGAAGAGATGAGCCTTCAACAAACTGCAATTGCGGGGGAAAGTCTCTATCAGACTGTGACACAAGACCAACAAGCAGACCCAGGAATCTGTAAGCTGATACGCCGTCTGCAAGACCTATATAACATCCCACCAGCCGAGAGATCACCTGCCGATCATCAGTTCGTCAGAACCCATCGCCTCCACCCAAGCGGCTTAGTAAGGTGGCCGGAGAACGAGTCTTATCCACAGCTACTTGGTCCCCAGGCCTTAAGGCGAAAAGTGTTAAGGGAATACCATGATGCAGATCTCGCGGGCCACCCAGGCATGGCCGAAACCCGGAGAGCTATACAAATGGGATATACCTGGGAGGGGATTAAAAAGGATGTAGAAGAATATGTGGGGCAGTGCCACCTGTGCAACACCACCAAACCCACTGCCCAGCAGGGCCCAGCCACCTACAACCACGCCAACCTAGACGGATCTGGGAAACAGTCGCGGCCGACCTCAT
Source organism: Bacillus rossius redtenbacheri (assembly GCF_032445375.1). Lineage (NCBI taxonomy): Eukaryota > Metazoa > Arthropoda > Insecta > Phasmatodea > Bacillidae > Bacillus > Bacillus rossius. The sequence goes on from NC_086330.1 coordinate 356,513,624, forward strand.
GGGACCATACCCTAAAAGTGGTCGAGGGAACCGGTTCCTGCTGGTGATTACTGACCTGTTCTCTCGATGGGTGGAAGCTTTTCCATTAAGAACTTCCAAGGCGCCAAAACTAATTACAACCCTGGAAAATGAAGTCTTCACTCTCTGGGGGTACCCCAGACCAATCCTTACAGATAATGGTAAACAATTCTCTGGAGAACAGTGGGATGAAGCCTGTAAGTGATGGCAAGCCCAAAAATGGACCACTGCTCTGTACCACTCCCAAGGAAACACCACAGAGCGAAGGAACCAGGAAATCAAGAAAGGAATGTGCCTAAGGCTCCGTGAGGACCACCCGTAGTGGGACTCTCACCTCCCAGCCATATTGTTCTCGCTGCAGAACAGGTATAATGAACCACTGGGCTGTAGTCCCAGTCAGTTACTACTGGGACACAACATCCCGCGACCCGGAGACTGGGAAATACCTGCGACCCAAATACAACACCAGCAAGAAATTCCAGTTACGAATCCAGAACTCCAGGCGGAAGTCAGACACCAGGTTGCTAGAACCAACCAGGCCAAATACCACCAAAGAACCCAACCCACAACTCCTATGAAGGCTATAACCTCCACAATCGAAGTCGGGGACATCGTCTACTGGCGAACCCACCCGCTGTCATCCCGAGAGGATAACTTCTGTGCTAGCCTCGCACCTACCTGCAGGGGCCATACCCAATAGTAGGGAAACAGGGCCAAGTTTACCACCTGAGGCTGAATGGCCAGAAGACCGTCAAGGTACACCAAAAGGAACTACAAAGAGCCTCCCAAGGGGGTGCCACCGGGAATACAGAGTGGGATCTAGAACCAACCACCACCATCCCCCACCCGGCACCATCAACAGCAGGGCCTCAGGGCGCCTCGCATACAACCAGTCTCACTCCAGGGAGGAAAACTAGCCCAGAACAAAGACTACGACCCCGGGACCACCTGGTGAGACCGGCACATTATCGACTGTCCTAAGTGTAGTGCAGTGGCCCGTGTAGAGGAGTCAGGCCTGGGACTGAAGCTCAGCGTGCTGACTCCAGGCAAGTGCAATGATACCAAAAGTACCGGCCGAGGCCACAGAGGGAGGGGGGCGAATTGTCTTATCTCTTATTCTGACCTCGGCCAGTAAACCCGCCCCCTTTAGGAACAGACCCCCGTCTGAAAGACATTATACATATCTCCTAACTGGCACCTCTATGGGGTGTTAGTGCAGCAAGCGCCCATAGATGGCGACAACCGATTTATGAACAAACAGACTAAATAATTATTGTACCTTTGCCACAATGGATTTCTGGCACTAATTATCTGTCATATGTATTATATAGGGGTTGTAAATATTTAATTAATAATATGCAGTGTGCTGTGATATGTATAACAGTGTATTATAATGGTTTCTCACTGACCAATCTGTAAAGCTGGAGGACATAACCATCCAGCAATGTTTGACAAGACACAGAGTTCTTACCCTAAAGCAATCTGGGTAGTAAATACTTAAAATGGTATCTGAGCTCTACATTTACTTTTATTTATTTCCCTGTTTTTTCGCTCTCTCGCTCTCTCTCCCTCTCTCCCCACTCCCTCCCCCCTTCCCTCTTCGCTGGAGCGGTCCTTCGAAGATTTCGCTCTGGTTTCCTTTCCTTCCTGGAGTGGCCCCTCGGGGATTACGCTCTAGGCTCCTTCTGACTCACCTTCCCCCCTTTTTTTTTGCCAAGATCCTCGGCCTGACTCGCCGCTCGACTACGGGGGTTCTTCGGCGACACCTGAGCCTACCACCTCCTTCGCCATCGGTTTCTGCCCAGAGACACATCAATGTTTTGGAGAAACTGGAAAGGAATGGGGGCGGCTAAATATTGTCTGCCCAGAGCACTAACTACTTGAAATCGGAGTCTGGATGGGTACGAAAATCTTGTCGAAAGACCACAAAAAAAAGCACATGGCAGCATCGTTGACATTTTTAGAGGCCTACAAAAAAGATGGTGATTAACTTCATGATCATGTTGTAACTAAGGATGAGACTT